>NC_084838.1:95125049-96374411 GCF_033115175.1 Lepus europaeus
CTTCCTCTCCCTTCCAATTACTGTGGTTTCTGGGGTATGCCACCCAAATGCTCCCACCCACGCTGCCTTCCCGTTCGAGGCAAGCCAGGGTGACGGGTCCCGCGCCGAGAGAAACTGAGCCTCTCACCCTGAGTGCAGACGCCCCGTGCGGGAGCTCTCCGCCGGTGGCGCACGGTACTGGGAGTTGGGGGGTGGGGTGGCGTCTTGCAGGCACCGCGTCGGGAATGGAGAAGACTGCAGGGATGCGCACCCGCACAGAGTGCGGACACCTTAGTGGAACTCTATAAAGCCAGCCCTTCCCCACCGTTCTGGGCACTGGAGGGGTGTGTGTGTGTGTGTGTGTGTGTGTGGCGGGGTGGGAAGGATTATTAACTAATGATAAACATCATTATCCTCCTAGGAGTCACAGTGTACCCCCCTGGCCAAGGTATTGACCCACCCATGGGTTGTATCACGCCGTTCTTTAGCGGGGTCCTTTGGGTTTCCCGAGAGTTTGTGTTTGAGAAGCATTCACTAAACACGTGAATGCTGGACAGCGCTGTGACTTGGGCTGGCCCAGAAGTGCCAGCTTTTGTGTCCGCTGACTTTTGGGCTCAGAGGAGTACCAGATGAGCAAGGATCCTGAGTCATTGATATTGTAATAAAAAACGAATAAAAAGCCCAAACCACCACACCAATATTTCCTTGGGAAACCCTTCTCCCAAGGCATCTGTAAATTGGGGGTGGGATGAGGAATAGGAAGGCCTGTCCACATCAGCCAGGGGCATGATAGAGAATTTAAAAGCGAAAAGGGGATAAGAAGAAAGAGAAGAGCCCAGGGGATGGCTTTGAAGTGGCACACGGTACCAAAGTTGCTAGGTGTGGGAGTTGAGTGGGGACATGCCAGCAGCATTGGCAGGGTTTGCTTTTCACGGTAAAAATGGAGCCCTTCATGTTAACACACTCCAGCTCCATGTTTCAGTTGAGTTTGAGTCACCAAGTGCATACCAGTTTTGTGGGGCCTGAAATTTCAGCAATGTGTGTGTGTGTGTGTGTGTGTTGTGTCTGTGGGGAGGGAAGGGTTCCTTTAGAAGTTTACAGATGTAAAACTAAGAATAAGACTTCAGAAGGGGCTTGAGCAGTGAGAGGCCCTGATGCCAGCAGGTTATCTCCCTTGAGAGCATAGTGTTTGTGGTCCTGCTGCTATCCACCAGCCCCAGGTTAGGACTGAATGTGTTTGGTGTCAGTCACATGTCCAAGTCTTTACAGTTAGGGGCAAAGACGAGTTCGGTGTGAGCATAGATACTCGGAGTTGGGCAGGGGCGATGTAGGGAGGCAGGGAGAAGAACTGTTTGGTGTTGGGACAGAGCAGTTCAGGAAGGAGGTGACCCGGTTAGAAATGCTGCCTCCCAGGAGCAACAGACCCTTCTCTACTCTTCCTTTGAAGTCCGTCTGCAGCTTCTGGTGGTGCAGACGCTCTGAGCTCAGACGCTGGGACCTCGGGGTACAAAGTCAGTTCTGATTAGGGGTGGGCTGGGGAAGCACCTTCTGGTGCTTCTCTGCGATTCCCCACCAGGGTGGGCTCTCTCTCGTCAAACAGCAGATTCTCAAGTGGCGACTGCCTCGTCCCTTCCTGGGAAACCAGTTACAGAGCTGCCCCAGCTCACAGCCCTTCTGGACCGGAGGTGTTAGAGACGGGCAAAGCTACCGGACGCCGTAGCTCAAGTCCAGCCTGCAGTCGACGTGAAGGTACTAAATGGCTGATTGGCTACTGGGACAGGACTTTTGCCAGTTAATCTGGACTTTGAGAATCATACCGTGGGAATAACTCCAAAGGTGGAGATGTCAGGGCACCACCAGATGGAGACTTGGGAGACATCGGAAGAGGGGGCAGTAGAAGAATTTTTGAAACAGGTCTGAAAACAGACCACTTGGGCATGATCCAAAGCATTGATGGACAAGGACATCCACGGCTCTGTTGGTCTTTCTGAATATTGTTGCTACTTGAGGTACAATGTTGCTTTTGTACTACACAGACACACACATATCATCTGAAGGCCCCTTCTTCCCTTGTTCTGGGTAAAAATGGTTGTCTAAGCACTTATATTCATCTCCTCTCATACAGCAGCATCCAGTAACTGGAAAGCTTTCAAATGTACCATTGAGGATTCGCAGCAAACATCTGCCTACATTAAGAAGGTCTCCACCACACGACGAATGCCACTCTTGCATCGGCCCGTGGCCCCACCATACCTGTTACAACTTAGGCACGGACACTTTTGGATATTGCACCAGGCAGATCCTCACGTGTTTCCATAAAGCGATCTTGCTACATGCAGAGATTCTGGTTCTTAAAGGACCACGCCTCATCCAGACTCAACCTCTTTCCAGTCAGGGAGATGTATACAAGTCCAGCCCACCAGCGGTGGCAAAAAAAAAAAAAAAAAAAAAAAAAAAAAAAAAAAAAAAAAAAAATTGAAAGGTGTCTGGTTGCTACAATGCAGAATTACAAGGAAAGAATGATTGAATTTTAATGGAAAGATGCATTCACACTGTCAAAGGAATTGTTTAAACAGCAAGAACAAAGAGAAGGAAAACAGGAGTGTAGAAAAGAAAAAGGCAGTGCTGGGGTATGAATAGCAAAACCAGAACAAAGCGGGTGGAATGAGCCCCAGAGGATCATAAACCAAAGGCTTCACGGGACCCCATTACCGAGGTGTTTGTAGTGTTCAAAAGATGGACTGATTATTTCGGACAAGAAGGAACAGGTAGCAAGAGATACCTTGTGGAACCTTCACCTAAGCAAACGAAACTCCCAAGTTGATCTTCCTGCTAGTGCCGGATTTTTCTGTACACAAATGATGTGCACCTGACTTCTGGGAGCCGTGGATGAGAATCCTCCAAGGGCAGCCCTGGAAAATGAAAGACCCCCCGAAGATGGGTACATTGTGGGAGGCGGGGTGGGGTGGGGCAGCCAGGGTAACTGGTGGTGAGCGGCTTCCAGGACCAAGAGCCCACTGCAGGACAGCAGGATTATGACAATAATCAGACCTCCAGGACTGAAAAATGGATACTGAGTGCAGTAGGTAGGAAACACACACAGCGTCTGATGCAAGGGGTGAGTGTTACACAGCTGGTGTTGCTGCTCATCAGTGCTCATCGTTTGTTTTGGTTAAGATGGGGGCGGGGGGGAAGGGTGCAGAGCTGAGCTCCATTTACTCTGGCGGGCATGGGTGAACATTTGGCCAGGTCAGCCAAGATGCATTTCCACTCCATGGGGGAGAGAGGGTGTGTGAAGCTAGGAAGTCTCCCTTTGGGTGAGATTTTAGGGGGAACCTAATAGCTGTATGGGAGAGGCCACAGCCTCCCAGAGCCCTTAAACATTTTCTCTTTCAAAATCTCTGCTTTTATTTGAAAAGTTCACTCCCCAAATGGCCGTGATGGCCAAGGCTGGGCCAGGCTGGAGCCAGGAGCCAGGAACTCCAGCCAGGTCTCCCACGTGAGTGGCAGGGGACTCAAATCCATCCATGCACTCCAGTGTGGGATGTGAGCGTCCCAAGTCAGGTCTTCAACGCTGCCTAACTTGGATCTGAAGGGTCAGTCCATCTCTCGTGCCTACTGGGTTTGGAAGGAGGAGCCAGGGGGGACTGGAGCTGGGTCCTCCGTGGCATCAGTGCCCAGAGGACCTGACCCACCATCTCCCAGGAGCCTGTCCACACCTTCACAAAACCGACACCGGCTGACACATTTCCTAAGAATGTTGGTGGTCTGGGAAAATGGCTTTAGGCACCCAGCAAAGAGTGAGAGCTGCTAGGCTAATTACAAATCTGTCTTCTTTATTTATCTCAGCCAGTTCCTCAAGGTGGTGGTTTTCACCTGGGGAGTTTACAAAGCAAACCAAGACAGAGAACCACAGATAGATTCTTTGCCCCCATCTGCAGGCTAGCCAATCAGAGTCCTCGCTGTGGGAAATCTGTATTTTTTTAGAAGAATCCCCCCAGGTCAAGTACCAGGGTGCTTGAAAGAGTTCATGGAAAAGTGGAACTTAAAGGTGCATTAATTTTGATGATGCAAAAACAAACAAACAAAAAATTGGGAACCTAGGGATGATGTGTGTTTTTATAAACTTTTTGATGACCCCTTATATTTATGGACTGCAAACATGTTTGTACCAAAATAAAACTATCTTTTAATTCCATTTTTCATGAGCTTTGTCAAGTAACTTCTCACTGATGATAGGAGGATGCAGGATCTAGATACAGGCATATGGAGTGTTCGCTGTAAAATTCTTCCCAAGTTGCTGTACATATTGCTTGAGGTTTTTCATAACTATGTCAATAAGAAAATAACAGCTTGGGGGCCAAATCAAAGGATTCTACTGTACAATTCACTGTGAAGACCTAAAGGACACTTGGTTTATTTATGACTAAAATGAATGCTTTATTTACTTATTAGAGAGAGAGAGAGAGAGAGAGCGAGCAAGAGAGTGAGAGAGAGCACTCCCATTTGCTAATTCATTCCCCCAAATGGCTGTATCATCCCAGTCTGGGCCAGGCTGAAGCCAGGAGCCAAGAACTCCATTTTGGTCTCCCAGCTTGGTGGCAGGGACTCAAGTATTTGAGCCATCACCTGCTGCCTCCAAGGATGTGCCCGGGCAGGAAGCTGGGTCAGACGCCATGTAGCTGGGACTTCAGGGGCACAAGCAGCGACTTAGCCAGTTATGCCGCAATGTCAACCCCTGAATATTTTCTTTATGGTGTCCTCTCTACGGCACAAGGTATTTATCACAGTGCTCTGTTGCTATTCATTCATCTTAAAAAAAAAATGATGCGGGAGCCTTCTATGATAACGTGTAGTCCCTTGCTAGGGGCTAGGAATTTGGGGAATGAAAAAGAGATCTTCCTTAAAAAGACTATGAAATACCACTTTATCCTCATCAGATTGACAAGATTAAGAAGGCTGACCACAGTGAATATGAACAAGATGAGGAAACACTGAACTTTTGGGTCCGGCTGGCTGGAATGTAGATTGGTTAAATCGTGTTTGGAAATGGTTTCGCATTATTTAGAAAAGCTCACTCCTAGGTATCTCTCTAAGGGAAACCCTTCCACGTGTGGTTCAGAATACGCAAACACGCATACTCACAGCAGTGCTGTTTATAACATTGCAACACTGGACATGGCCAATACGTTTGTCAAAGTAGAAAAATCACTATGACCCCATATATAGGGATTCTACAAAGCAGTGAAAAGGAATAAACCCTTGGAACCTCTCGGCTGAGTCTTACGAACACAGCTTTGGGTGAAGTCCCTAGGTCAGAAGCAGGTGTCATGAGAATGTGTACATCAGTTCCACTTATACAGATGTTAACAGTTTTGATTGTAAGATCTATTTCATATTAAACTTTTTTTTTTAAAGATTTTTATTTATTTGAGAAACAGAACTACAGACAGAGAGAGGGAGAGACAGAGAGAAAGGTCTTCCATCCACTGGTTCACTCCTCAGATGGCTGCAACGGCCGGAGCTGCACCTATCCAAAGCCAGGAGCTAGGAGCTTCTTCCCTGTCTCCCACGTGGGTGCAGGGGCCCAAGGAATTGGGTCATCTTCCACTGCTTTCCCAGACCACAGTAGGGAGCTGGATTAGAACAGAAGGTGGGACACGAACCTGTGCCTATATGGGCTGCTGGTGTAAGCCTTCTAAGCCACAGTGCTGGCCCTAAAACATTTTTTTTTTTTTAAACAAGGATATTATCCTAGTGTTGTGACACATGGGTTGGGCCCACATTCCATATCAGAGTGCCTGGTTTGAGTTCCAGCTACTTTGCTTCCCATCTAGCTCCCTGCTGATGCATCCTGAGAGGCAGTGGATGATGGCCCAAGTGCTTGGGTTTCTGCCACTCACATGGGAGATCCAGACAGACTCCTGGCTTCTTGGCTTCAGCTTAGCCTAGAGGTGGATATTGTGGGCATTTGGAGTGTAAACCAGAGGATGGCAGATCTTTCTCTCTCTCTCTCTAATATTAAAAAAAAAAAAAAGAAAAAGAAAAATCCTATGCATGGATTGAGAATAGTTTTAGCCCACAATGTACTCACACTGAATTCCATTTTCTGTGAATGTTCTGCACTCCCTTTGGGGGTGGGGATACCTCACCGGAGCCCAACATCTAACCCGGTCTTGTCTCCAGCTCCTCCAGCTGAACTCCAGACCTGCTGTTCTGACTCAGTTCATGTCTGGCCCATCACAAATCGTCCAGCCACAGCTACGCAGTGGGCTGGGTGCTCCTGTCTCCTAGCCCAAGGGGTTCATCAGGCAGGTCCACACTCACACATGCTGCTCACAAGGCCCCTAGTGTCCAGCTCCAGTGCTTCCATCTCCTGCCCTATCTCGACTCCCTGTTGCTCTTCCTTAGCCAGATGGAATTTATTACACATTTCTATTTTTTCCACTTTTCTATACCTATGCCTCTGCTTTTCATCTATCTACTTCCGATCCCTTCTCTTTTAAACTTTTTTTTAAAAAGATCTATTTATTTATTATTTATTTATTTGAGAAGCAGAGGCAGAGAGAGAGAGAGAGAGAGAGAGGTCTTCCATCTGCTGGTTCACTCCCCAAAGGGCCGCAACAGCCAGAGCTGGGCCAACTGAAGCCAGGAGCCAGAAGCTTCTTCCAGGTCTCCCACGTGGGTGCAGAGACCCAAGGACTTGGGCCATCTTCTACTGCTTTCCCAGGCCATACCAGAGAGCTGGATGGGAAGTAGAGCAGCCGGGACTCAAACCGGTGTCCATATGGAATTCCGGTGCTGCAGGCAGAGGCTTAGCCCAACACGCCACAATGCCGTGCTGCCCCCGGCCCCTTTTAAATAAATCCTGCTCTTATGCACTGTGTTCATGCCTCTGCTTTGAATTGTTATCTCTATGGGGACCAGAATCTGGAACAAAGATGAAAATACCCAGGCCTATAACGGGAAGACTATACAATACTCCCTGGATGGTTGGTCTCAGTCTTAGAAAGGCGGTGGTTATGGCCCAGGATTTTCTTCTCTTTCTCTTCTCTTATTTCTAGGGCTTTGCTTCTTTCAAATCATCGCCCAACTCTTTGATCAAGAGCTTTGCCTGGCTTCCCCTGCAATGATACCCTGAACAATAAAGAGCTGCCTCCCAGGGATTCAAAACTAAGTGTCCCAGCAGGCATTTGGATTAGAGGTTCAGCTGCTGGTTAAGATACCTGTATCCCACAGCAGAGTACCTGGGCTTCACTCCTGGCTCCAGGTGCTGATTCCAGCTTCCTGCCGCGGGAGACCCTTGGAGGCAGTGTTGATGGCTCCACTGGTTGTGTTCCTGCCTCCTATATGGGAGACCTGGGTTAAACTTCCAGCTTGGAGCTTTGGCACAGGCCCAGCCCTGGCCACCGTGGGCACTTGGAGACTGAGCCAGTAGATGGGAGCTCTGTCTCTCAGATAAATAAGTGATTTAGACAACACAGTAACTTGCTGTGGCTAGGACTGCCTGTGTTTCCCGTCCATGTGCCTGGGCATCTTCCTGGTAGGACCTAGAGATGGGTTACGTAGACAGAGCCTGGATTCACATGCTCCTCACTCTTGCTTTTAGAGACTTGTCTGGCTTCTCCTGTTTGTAAGGAAAGTCAAATGGCTTAGTCAAAGGAAGTAGAGAACACAGAAACAAATCGCGTTAGAATGGGAATGAGTATGGTGGTTTAATTCAATGGGAAAAATCAATGACAGTAGCCTGAGTTATAGATTCTGGAAGAAAATTCAGTCAGACCTTCATCTGCAAAACTAAGCGCCAGACAGAGTGTATGTTTACAGGTAAGAACTAAAAGATAGGGGCTGGCGCTGTGGCTCAGTAGCCTAAGTTTCTGCCTGAAGCGCTGGCATCCAATATGGATGCTGGTTCAAGTCTTGGCTCCTCCTCTTCTGATCCAGCTCTCTGCTATGGCCTGGGAAAGCAGTAGAAGATGGCCCAAGTCCTTGGGCCCCTGCACCCATGTGGGAGACCTGGAAGAAGCTTCTGGCTCCTGGCTTCGGATTAGCTCAGCTCTAGCCATTGCGGCCATTTAGGGAGTGAATCACTGGGTGAAAGACCTTTCTCTCTGTCTCTCCCTCTCTCTGTAACTCTACCTCTCCAATAAATAAATAAACAATAATTTTTTTTAAAAAAGGTAAAAGATAGGGATCATATCACCAAGGAACCATAAAATGTGACCTAGACCTTTATAGCAGAGATAGGAAATGCAAAATCTATAAAAGAAAAGAAAGGCACATTTTAACCGCAGCAGTTTGAATGGTAAGAAAGTATATAATAAATTAAGTAAGCAGATGAACTCAAATTCTACCTTGGGAGACATGAGGGAGGGGTGGGGAGTGTGGTAGATGGCAGAGCCTAACAGAGGGGTTAGCAAACGCTCAGCCCCGGCAGATGGACAGTTGCCATGCAGCAATGTGGGGGCAGTATGGGCGGGCCCAGTGGAGTTAAAATTCTCTTGTAACCGTGGCAGGTGTTTGGTGCAGTCGTTAAGATGCTTCTTGGAGCACCTGTATTCTAGGTGGGGATGACTGGTCTTAAGTCCCAGCTCCACTCCCGGTTCCAGCTTCCAGCTGCTGTGCCTAGGAGGCACCAGCTGGCAGCTCAGGCAGTAGAATTCAAGCTGAATTCTGGGCTCCTTGCTTAGGCCTGGCCTAGCCCCGGCTGTGGTGGGCATTTGGGGGGGGGGGTGGTGAACAGATAGATGATCTCCGTGTCTCTGTCTCTTTGCCTTTCAAATAAACAAGCAGAATAAAATCCCCTTACAATGGAGAAGCTTTCTGATTTCTCTGTGATTTGGCTACTCACATCCCAAAGTCAAAACGTCTAAGTGGAAACTGTCATCTACACACAGTCTCAGTGTCCCCATCCCTCTGTCTCGCACACACACTGGCTTCCACACCCTCTCCTCCGGTGCCTCTCGTCCACCTCCCTCCCTCCCCGGTCAGGCAGATCCAGGCTGCTTCTTCCCACCTCTCCTCCACTTCTCTCTCGCCTTCATTCGCACCTGTGCCCCTTACCCCAGGGATCATCACATGGACAATCAAAACAGTCTCCAAATTGGCCTCCTACTTTTTTTTTTTTTAAGATTTATTTATTTATTTGAAAGGCAGAGTTACAGAGAAGCAGAGGCAGAGAGAGAAAGAGATATCTTCCATCTGCTGGCTCACTCCCCAGATGGCCACAACAGCTGGAGCTGGGCCAATCCAAAGCCAAGAGCCAGGAGCTTCTTCTGGGTCTCCCATGTGAGTGCAGGGGCCCACGCACTTGGGCCATCTTCCACTGCTTTCCCCAAGCCATAGCAGAGAGCCGGATCGGAAGTGGAGCAGCCAGGACTCAAACAGGTGCCCATATAGGATGCTGGCAGCACAGGGGGTGGCCTTACCACAGTGCTGGCCCCAGCCCTTTACTTCTGACCTCACCAGAGTCCCCTTTCTAGTGGGTGTGGGTCTTTGTGACCAGCTCCTGGGCTGGAACCCTTCCGTGCTTCCCATCAGGGACTGAATGAGGGGGGAGTGGCCAGGCCCGCTGCTGTCAGAGTCTGCAGCCTTGGCACCTGGGCTCCTCGCCCTGCACTGGGATGCACCAAGCTGAGGTGCACTCTGTCCCCTGCAGGGACCACGCTTTCTCACTTTGCACGTGCTCCTCCTGCCCACGGAACATCCAGTTACCCCACCTCCAACCCCAGCCGCACCATTTCCCCGGGGAGACTTCTCTGCTCCTCCTGCTGGAATCTCTCTCTCTCTCTGTCTCTCTCTGTCTCTCTCTCTCTCCCTCTCCCTCTGCCTCTCCCTCTCCCTCTCCCTCTCCCTCTCTCCTCCCTTTCTACTTATTTAGCTCTCTTCTTTTATACAAGCTGCAGGAGCCAGCTGGGGTGTGTGACACCCAGCATCTGTTCAGCCTTTCCCTCTCTCTGCACAGCCTCAGTTTTCCTCTTGGTGGAGGCCCGGCCCCATCTGTCTCATCCATTCCAGCTGCCATAACCGCGTACCGCCGGCGGGGAGATTGGAAATTCCGTTCTCGCTGACTGTTCTGGAGAGTGGGAATCCAAGGTCAAAGTGGCAGCGGATTGGGCTTTGCTGCTCTGTGCATCCTTTGGCATCCCAAGGACCAGACAGGACTGGGGCTTGGGTCTCCCTCTGTATAAAGCACAAATCCCATCTACAAGGGCTCTGCTCTCATGGCTTAAGCACCTCTCATGGGTCCCCTCTCCCCGCCCCCGCTTTTCGCACTGTTGAATTAGTGATTGAATTTCAGCATTTGAGTCTGGGGGCACACAATCAGACCGCGGCACTAGGTAAGGGCTTCAGGATGAGGCAGCTTCACTCTGATGCTGCCACCGGCTCAGGAAGCTGGCCCTGCCTGGGGGAGCATCCCAGTCTCGAGCACACGCGAGGCAGTCAGAGCTGATGAGCTGCGGAGAGACTTCCACTGGGACCACCGGGGAGCCCGCGTGCTTCTTCCTTTCCTGGCGATTTCTCAACTGTAGACAGTCACTAGGTTCGCAGCTCTGACAGCACCCACTGCAGCTTGGCAGCGAACGCAAGCCACCACTGCGGGAGACAGAGCGGAGAAGTGGAGCGAATTCCACCTTGCTGGCGCTCTCAGCTTCCGCCCGACCGGGCCCCGTTCGTTCCTGTTTTTGTTGACCTCATTCTCAAGTGGGCTCTCTGACATCTGCGATTGGAACAAGATGCAAACCGTCTCTTCTAGTTGTCTCTAGTTCCTGGAAGATGGAGACCAACTTGTTTACCTCCGGACCAACAATTGTAAGAGATCTTACTCAACAAGGCCTTGCAATAAATATTTTTGATTGGATTAATCAGCTATTGCTCTCTCTTGCCAGCACGTCTCCCTCTCGCTCTGCTTTTCTTGGCCTCGTTCCACCTGTATTTAATCCTTGGACTATAGAGGGATAGAATAGAAACCATCAGCCACTCTCTGGCTATATAAAAAAAACACACCCTAGGATTTCTGTGGCTCTCCCAATTTCTCTGGGTAAAGGGCAAAGGAGGCGGTGCTACCTGCTGGCTGTGAAGGACCCAAGTGTGCGTGGATTTCACTATCTGGTGTCTGGGTTCCTTGGCGGAAGAGAACTTTAAGTTGCATAACTGTGCAACACCTTTGCAAATAATTTTTAAGAGCAAGTAGGCTCAAAGAGATATCTCTCTTAATCTGAATTTTAATTTTTAATATTGTGAAATACAAATGCAATTTACCATTTCAATCATTTTGTAAAAAGATTTGTTTATTTATTTGAAAGGCAGAGGGACAGATGGGGGAGAGAGAGAGATAGAGATAGAGATAGAGATAGAAAGAGAGAAAGAGAAAGAGATATCTCCCATCTGCTGGTTCATTCTCCAAATGGCCACAATAGCCAGGGCTGGGCCAGGCCAAAGCCAGGAGCCAAGAGCTTCATCCTGGTCTTTCACATGGGTGCAGGGCCCAAGGACTTGGGCCATCTTCTGCTGCTGTCCCAGGCGCATTAGCAGGGAGTTGAATCAGAAGTGGAGCAGCTGGGACGTGAACTGGAGCCCATGTGGGATGCTGGCGTTGCAAGCAGTGGCTTAATCTACTACTCCACCACGCCGACCTCCAGGCAACATGGGCTGGTACCAGCCCCTTCATATTAAATCAAAGTTTAGGAAAGGGTCTGACTCCATCTTCATATTCTAGGGACCTCTGTCTGTTCAGAGGACTTTAATGGTTGCTAGCCCCAGCATTCACGATGGAGAGGCATCCCCATAACCAAAGTCTGACAGTAATTCTGCCCTTCACCCAGAAGTAGCCTTAGTAGAACTGAAAAACATAAAATGGGGGCCATGACAGATGGAGGCAAAAGGCCCGCCAGCCTACGCTAGAACTGAGGCAAAAAACAGAGCCATTACAATGGAGGCCAAAGTCTTTTTTTTTTTTTTCCTTTGTTGCCTGTATACAAATGCTCAAAAAAGTTCTTTGGCTTGAATCATCTAGACACACTTTACTTTATTTGTTTTGAATAACATGGTGCTGGCCTTCATTACATTTCTTTTGGAATTTTTCCTGATTTTTGTCAGGTAGATTATTTAGTAAGCGTGTCGTTTGTCTGATTTCTCTGGAGGACAGAACTCTTAGATGCTTAGCGTAAGTAAAACAAATACACTGGGGCCAGTGCTGTGGCATAGTGGGTAAAGCCACCACCTGCAGTGTCGGCATCCTATATAGGCGCCAGTTCGGTTCCGGATGCTCCACTTCCGACCTAGCTCTCTGCTATGGCCTGGGAATGCAGTAGAAGATGGCCCAAGTCCTTGGGCCCCTGCACCCACATGGGAGACCCGGAAGAAGCTCCTGACTCCTGGCTTCAGATCAGCACAGCTTCAGCAATTGCAGCCATTTGGGGAGTGAACTATCGGATGGAAGATCGATCTCTCTCTCTCTCTCTGCCTCTGCCTTTCAAATAAATAAATAAGTCTTCAAAACAAACAAACAAAAATTTAAAAATACACTATGGGGAAATATCTTAGAGGACATTGAAACGGACCAAAACGCTATTGTATGTTTTCAAACAAGATTTGGTTTATTGAGTGTTTCTAGGACATAGGATTCTTTGTTTCTCTTATTTCTTTGAACTATTTTACAACTTTATAAGTTATTGATCACTAATAGTAACGTAAATGATGCCTGTCCATCAAAATGCAAACTATTCTAGTGAAATAAGACTGTTACCCTATAGATAGTATTGCATTTTGCCAGAATTTTGATCTATTTGTAAATTCGTTTCAACACTCCTCACCACACCGTCTACATGGGCCCTCGATGTTGTAACATCTTACTAGTTCCTTTATAATCTATCTAGTTAAATTAAATCTTTAGAATTTTTTTTTAACGTTTATTTGTTTATTTGAAAGCCAAAGTTACAGAGAGGCAGAGGCAGAGACAGAGGCAGAGAGAGAGAGAGAGAGAGGTCTTCCATCTGATGGTTCACTCCCAAAATGGCCACAACGGCCAGAGCTGCACTGATCCCAAGTCAGGAGCCAGGAACCAGGAGCTTCTTCCTTGTCTCCTACGCGGATGCAGGGGCCCAAGGACTTGGGCCATCTTCTATTGCTTTCTCAGGCCATAGTAGAGAGCTGGATCAGAAGGGGAGCAGCCGGGACTCGAACCTGGGCCTATGTGCAATGCCGGCACTGCAAGCAGCAACTTTATCTGCTATGCCATAGCACTGGCCCCAGTAGGTGTTTTTTTAAGTATCTGTGGGAGAGTCACTTAAAAATTTTTTTCTTTTAAATAAAATAGCCAAATGTGAAAATTTTACTATTAGCATCACCCAAAATATTCATTGGAATTCTTAAACTACACCATATATCTGTGAAACTATAATTTGGAAATGGGTGGATTTGGAGCTAGGAAATTTTAATATACCAGATCAATTTTTATCAAACACAATTAACTTAAAATCTTTCTGGAAAAATACTTCTTTGGGTCTAAAATCCAAAATTTCACATGTAGTGTAAAACAATTTATTAACAACCAGATAACTGGAAGCAAAATAGAAAATCAAGATGGAAATGTTAAAATACAAGATACTTGAACTCAAAAGCCTTAGTGAAAATGTATAGGTAGCCTGGGAAATGGATAGCCCGCTGCGGTGTGGCTGGTTAAGCTGTTGGCTACGACGCCAGCATCCTATACAGGCACCAGTTGGCGTCCTGGCTGCTCTACTTCTGATCCAGCTCCCTGCTAACAGCCTGGGAAAGCAGCAGAAGATGGCCCAAGTGCTTGGGTCCCTGCACCCATGTGGGAGACCTGGATGGAGTGCCTAGTTGTTGGCTTCAGCCTGGCCTAGCCCTGGACATTGTGGTCAACTGGGGACTGAACCAATGGATGGAAGATTCTCTCTCTCTCTCTCTCTCTCTCTCTCTAACTCTGACTTTCAAATACATAAGTGTCTGTTTTGAAGAAGAAAGCTAAGTTAGGATCCCATGGAGACAATGACCGAGCACTGTCATTCTAGAGAACTCAGGATCCTACCCTTTGCTCATCAGACTAAAGCATCCCTAATCAGATCGCCTCAGATTTACAATGGTCCAACTCAACGATTTCCTGCTGTGGGATGGTGTGAAAGTGACACGGAGGCCGGCTCCGTGGCTCACTAGGCTAATCCTCCGCCTGCAGCGCCGGCACACCGGGTTCTAGTCCCGGTCAGGGCACTGGATTCTGTCCCGGTTGCCCCTCTTCCAGGCCAGCTCTCTGCTGTGGCCCGGGAGTGCAGTGGAGGATGGCCCAAGTGCTTGGGCCCTGCAACCCAAGGGAGACCAGGAGGAAGCACCTGGCTCCGCGGCGGCCATTGGAGGGTGAACCAACGGCAAAAGGAAGACCTTTCTCTCTGTCTCTCTCTCTCACTGTCCACTCTGCCTGTCAAAAAAAAAAAAAAAAAGTGACACAGGTTCAGTAGAACTGGACTTTGAGCACTGACTTTGGACCTCTCCCAGGCCAGGCATCCCCCTGCAATGATGTTGGGTGGGGGCAGTGAGCACAGCTCCCAGTCAGCTCCTCGGTCATGAGCACAGCACTGGAGACCCTGTGGGGCCTGTGCCCCTGCGCTCGCGTATTCAGCAAGTCAGGGCGATTGAACGCCTTTCTGGCTCGAGGTACTTCCAGGCTGGAATGTAACCCATGGTTGGTCCAGGAGCATCCGTCTCTAGACTCTTCCCTGAGCCTCTGCCGTTGTTGATGCCACCTGTGCCAGGTCAGAGAGCTCCTGGCAGCACTGGCAGAACCCTAACCCGAATGCCTAAAGCAAGTACGGATGTCTTTTCTCACATCCCAAGAAGGCTGGAGACAGGCGGCTCAGGGTGGATGCAGCAGCTGCATCGTGGTGTCCGTCTGTGCACCTTCCTGCTCTGTCATCCTGGGCAGGTGCCTTTCTCACACTTCAGAGATGACAGCACTCTCAGCATCATGTCATTCTCCAGGCAGGAAGAGGTAACATGTGCTCAGCCATGTAGCTGGATCCCCTTTTGAAAAAAAAAACAAAAACAAAACCAGAACAAAACAGTCCCGTGTTGTAGCACAACAGGTTAAGGCATGGCTTGTGATGCCTGCAGCCCATATCTGAGTACTGGTTGATTTTTGGCTACTTTGCTTCCAATTGCAGCCAGAGTGACAGGGTGGGGGGATGGGGGAGTAGGGGGGGTGGTTGGGCCAGGCCAAAGTCAGGAACCAGAAGCCAGGAGTGAGGAATAGATTAGAAGCAGAGGACTCAGGACTTGAACCAGTCCATCCCAAGTGGCAGCTTAACCGTGTTACAATGCCCATCCCGTCTCTTTCTTCACATGAAAGATAGCAATATCAAATTACTGCTCTATCGTCTGCTTTTTCAACTGTAAAATGTAGGGGCCGGCGCGGTGGTGCAGTGGCTAAAGCTGCTGCCTGCAGTGCTGGCATCCCATAAAGACACTGGTTCAAGTTCCGGCTGCTCCATTTCTGATCCAGCTCTCTACCATGGCTTTGTATAGCAGTGGAAGATGGCCCAAGTCTTTGGGCCCCTGCACCTGTGTGGGAGACCTGGAAGAGGCTCCTGGCTCCTGGCTTTGTATCGGCACAGCTCCTGCCATTGTGGCAAGTTGGGGAGTGAACCAGCGGATGGAAGATCTCTCTCTCTCTCTCTCTCTCTCTCTCTCTTTCTGCCTCTACCTGTCTGTAACTCTGGCTATCAAATAAATAAATAAATAAATATATTATTTTAAAAAACTGTAAAATATACTTCCTTTCTGTATCAATATTTATTTCCTTTTAACATCTTTAAAAATTTATTTGAGAGACAGAGATGAGAGGGGAGACAGAGAGGGAGGAAGGGAGAGAGAGCGAGAGAGAAGCGATCTCTTAAGATCTCCCACTTGTGGCTCACTCCCTAACTGCTTCTACTAGCCGGGATTGTGACTGAGTGAGCAGCCAGGAACTCACTTGAGGCCTCCCATGTGAGTGGCAGGAGCGCAGGAGCCCAGGTACTGGAGCCTTAACTTGTTGCCTTCTAGGATGTGCAAGAGCAGGAAGCTGCAATCAGGAGTGGAGCTGGGACAGGAACCCAAGTACTCTGCTACGGGATGCAGGTGTTCCAAGAGACATCTAGACTGCTGTGCCAAACACCCACCCCAGTATATGTCATTTCTCATTACCCTCTATCTGCTTAGGTTGAAGATAGGAAATTCCTTTCTCTTTAGGTCTGAGATAGATCACAATGTAACCCCTCCCTTTTAAGCATCCAGTGTCTCTCTCTCTCTTCCTTCCTTCCTTCCTTTCCTCTTTTTTTAAAAATATTTATTTATTTATTTGAAAGTCAGAGTTACAGAGAGGCAGAGGCAGAAGGAGAGAGGTTTTCTATCTGCTGGTTCACTCCCCAAATGGCAGCAACAACAGGAGCTGGGCCAATCCGAAGCCGGGAGCCAGGATCTTCTTCCAGGTCTCCCACGTGGGTGCAGGGGCCCAAGGACTTGGGCCATCTTCTACTGCTTTCCCAGGTGCATTAGCAGGGAGCTGGATCAGAAGTGGAGCCAGGACTTGAACCAGCACCCATGTAACCTGCTACACCATAGCGCCGGCACCTAAATTTATCCTTTAAATCCACTGTCCACGAATTTTTTGAAGTATCTTGATCCTGCATTTGGTATGACTGTCTCTTGAACATTTTATTCTTTTAAAATTTATTTGAGAGGCAGAGGGAGAAAAAGAGAGAGGCAGAAAGCTGGGAGGGGGAGAATTCCCATCTGATAGAGGGGCTGGTGCTGTGGTGCAGCAGGTTAAACCTGTGCCTACAATGCCAGCGTCCCATATGAGCACTGGTTCAAGTCCCGGCTACTCCATTTCTGATCCAGCTCCCTGTTAATGCACCTGGGAAAGCAGTGGATGATGGCCCAAGTTCTTAGGCCTTTGTCATTCATATGGAAGACCCAAATAAAGTTCCAGTTGCCTGGCCCAACCCTTTCTGGCCATTTGGGGAGTGAACCAGCAGATGCAAGATCTCTCTCTCTCTCTATTTCTCCCTATCACTCTGTCTTTCAAATACATAAATAAATCTTTGATTAAAAAAAAGAAATCTATATGCTAGTTAACTTCCCAAGTGCCCACAATAGCTGGGGGTTGGCTGAGACTGAAGTCAGGAGCCAGGAACTCAATTTGAGTCTCCTACGTGGGTGGCAGGGACACAAGCACTTGAGCCATCGCTGTTGCTTCGGCGTTTCTGCATTCGTGGGGAGCTAAAATCGGAAGGGGAGCTGAGACTCGAACCCAACACTCTGATAAGAACCACGGCCGTCTTCACTGCCCACCACCCTCTTGTCCCCCTTGAATATCTTTTAATAGCCTTTTGGTCTTGAAAAGGATTAAAGGGGGGAATGATTTTTTTTTCTTAGCAGTAAACTTTCCACAGAAAGCAGTTATTATGAAAGAAAATTATAATAGAAAAAATGAAGACCCTGTAAACTTTAAAGAATTCACTTTTTTTAAAGATACAATTAAAAGGCTGTAACTTAAATGCATGAAAACATAGGAGGTCATTATTATATTTCCTCTGAAGGGTGGGGATTTGGTGGGTCCAAATTCACTCCCAATGTGCACAGCAAGGTCCATAAAATAAAACCTCTTATTACTGCCACAGTCTACAAAAAGAGGTTATTTTAGGTAGGTGGGTTTCTCTCTGTTGGAGGGAAAGTCTCTGAAAATGATTTCATGGTTTCCATCAATGCTCTAAGAGGGCTAATTTTGTCTTTGCAATCGGGACTGGGGGATCGCAAGCTTTTATGATGGGCTTCATCGTCCACATCCCAGCGAGTGCAGGAAATTCCTTTCCGACTTCAGATAACGGTTACTCTGTGCTCCGTAGCTTTGCGACAGCCCCCTCGTCATCGTGTTCAAGCCCAGAGGTTCAGGCCCGCCTGCAGTCACACACCATGGCCAGTCATTAAACCTCTGTTCTCACCGAGCGCTCGGCCACATGGAATGTTCATTTGGAGGTTCCAGTCAAAGGCCCACAGAGCTCCACTCCCCTGCACAAAGTCGTCCTGTATTTGGTCAACTGACTGTTGAATAATTGGCACAGCTCTTGATGCCAATGTGAAAGAGCGGTGGAAGAGCGCGCAGGGCCCGGCAGGCAGGGAGGGCGCGTTGGTCTTGCGTGAGCTCCGCAGCCTGTGGAACGGGTGGTCTGTGTGTGCGGAGGGGGCTGGGCGAGTCCTCCCAGAACCAGGGTCACGGTTCAGAACTGAGGCCCTGGTGCACCAGTGCATGGCCTCAGAGAAGCTAACTACCTCCTCTTGTGAGCTGTAAAATCCTCAGGGATAATGTGCACTTTGCAGGATTCTTAGGAGTCGGGGAAATGCAGTGATAAACGCAAAAGGCCCGGCACAGAGCAAGCAGGACTTGTGAGCAGTCGGTGCCCCTGCTCTCTCTCACTGGCCCACAGCTTCCGAACACACACAGCTAACTTGGAGCTGCCAGCAGCCGCGTCTCTTGGCTGCTTTCTGTGGTCCCCAGTCAGCGGCCTGCAGAGCTAGGGAGTTAACAACTCTGGGAGCAGCATGCACGGAGAACTGACGAGAACTGAGGGTGCAGCCAGACCCCAGCTCCCTTCCCTTCTCTGCAGGGAAGGGAGTAACTGCCTCCTGCCAGCTCCCTGACTCGCCCAGTGGGACTGAGTTCCTACCTCCAAGGGCGTCCCTGCCCTACGGCACTTTCCTACCTGCCACCCCCAGATACACTCAAATCCTTCCCTCCGCCCCAGTCCCTTCTTCTCACCCCAGTTGCTTCTGGGAAAATCTGTGTGGCCACCATCACCTGGAACCTGAGGGCAGAACTTTCACTGTGAGTGTTGGACTCGGTTGAGCCTGTTTATAAGGAATCTTTTCCTGCAGTTCCAAACAAGCAATCTTGCTAGCAAGGTAGGAGGCCTTTTCACCAACTGTGTCATAAATGGTTTTGTCCTCAGGGATACAGTGGATCTGCAAGGAGTTGGATGGAGGAGTGGATCTGTTAGGAGTTGCTGCCGCAGTAAAAAGATTTCACTCTCTCAGAGATTACCGGTGCTTTAGCCCTTCTGTCTTTCAGCAGAGGGTTCTGTTGTCATGCAGATTCAGTCTGGGAAGGTTGTGCAAAAACCCTAAACCCAAGTGTCACTTTTTGAGGTTATTAAAGGATAATCAATAATAAGTATGAACACTGGGGATTCCATCTCTGGGCATTGTTTTAAACTGGATGCCTCACATTTATTCAGTTATTTTGCTTTCCATTTACGTATTTTAGAAGCACAGAGAGAGGAGAGAGAGAGAGAGAGAGAGAGAGAGACTGACAGAGCTCCAGTCTGCTGATTCACTTCTCAAATGCCTGCAACAGCCAAGATTGGACCAGGCTGAAGGGGGGGCCAGCGTCTCAATCCAGATCTCTCGAAGGTGGTGGGAACCTGGCCACTGGGGCACTTTTCTGTTGGGGCAATTCAAGAACTATGGGGTGTGTGATTTTCCCATAAGCATGGAGGAAGGGAGCAGGAATTCTTTACTCCAAACTGTAGTTGAAATGGGATGGAAGCGAAGTGGACACACGGTTTGCTGTGGAGAGAGGCTATTCGCTGAAGGCACAAATTCTGTGATATGTGAGACTTGTTAGGAAAAGGTTTGGGTGTCTAAACGTCTATTCAATATGTTGAAGAACCCTCGCAAAGAAAACTCTGTAAAAGAAAAGCTGTCTTTTACAAATGCCTCAGACGTAAGCTTAGCAAAAGTTCCCCCCAGAGAGGTGGTCACTGAGAATTTTAAACGCTGATAGTTTTGCCTTAGAGAGGCTCACGCTGGGCTGGATTTGGCATCCCTCCCCTTGCCAATGTCATGTACACAACTGATTCTATCACCTGGGTCTTTCCTGTCTTCCACTTATTTTCCTACAACAAAGGATGGAAAACATTCGCGACTCAGAACATATGTATATTTGGAATAGTTCGTTCTTTCTGTTCTTTTTCTTGACTTTGGAAAAAAAAATGTCCTTTGATCTTCATTGTACCACATGAAGGTCCTTTGAATGCAGTACCTAATGGGGAAAAGAAATAATAAGCCAAGAGCCTGCTGTAACCCAAGAAGTTTGCTTCGCGAGCCCCTGGTCTCTCCATCAGCCTGTCAGCCTGCCTGTCTACTTGTGCGAGATTCTCCATTTTGAACGCCAGGGCTTTGTGTAAGTGCCTTCGAGGTTTTGTTTTCGTATCTAAACACTAGCTTCTCTGTGTTCTTGCCAATGGCTGTAGAATTCTTTCATCACAGTGAGGGTGATTTTTTTTTTTTTCCTTTTTTGTTTGTTGTTCAGTGTTGCCAGCTGAAGCTCTTAAATAACGAACGCAGATCTCCCCACAGACCTAAAAGGATGCTTTTGCCTCTTGACTGATTTGTAAAAATTGTGCCAAGCTCCGGTTGATTTGGGTGAGCATTGAAGGTGTGTTCCCTTCACGGCTGGGACGCTGCTTCTCCCAGCGGCCAGGTGAGTTGGCTGAGCACAGCTCTGCTGGGACCTCTAGGGAACTGATCTTGGCCAAGAAACAGATCTTGGCCAAGAAAGTCCCGTGGTCCCGTGGTTCCTTGATCTGTTGTGAGAGGCGGCAGTTTACGAAGACTCACCCCCCTGGCTTGAATTTGGGTCAACTCTGACAGGCCATCCAGCTCCTGGGTGCCCCACAGCCCACCCATCCCTTTGCTCCACTCCCTTGGGTGTCACTGCTGAGAACATCTCCCCCATATACCTCTTATCCAGTACCCCAAAGTCCTAGTGCCTTTCCTAGGTCATCCAAATGGAGACATAAGGAATTAAATGATGAACGGGTCCAGAGGAGAGACTGGGGTATTAGGGTTCTCCAGAGAAACAGAACCAATAGGATCAAGAGGATGGAGAGATCTGCTGTTAGGTAGCAGAGAATGATGTTTCCATCAACAATGGATCACACAAATGACACAGATGCCCCATGGCCTGGGCGTCTAAGTAGGTGACACCATCTAGGTTTGCACAAGTATGAGGGTACGTCAAATGTTTGTGGAAAAATTTTGAAATCCATGCATTTTTTCAAAAAATCATTTATTTATTACTTGAGAGGCAGAGTTACAGACAGAGAGAGAGAGAGGGAGAGGGAGAGGGAAAGGGAGAGGGAGAGAGAGAGAGAAGTCTTTCACCTGTTGGTTCACTCCCTAAATGGCTGCAACAACCAGAGCTGCACCCATCCGAAGCCAGGAGCCAGGAGCTTCTTCTGGGTCTCCCACACGAGTAGAGGGGCCCAAGGACTTGGGCCATCTTCCACTGCTTTCCCAGGACACAGCAGAGAATTGGATGGGAAGTGGAGCAGCCGGGACTTGAACCAGTGCCTATGTGTGATGCCGGCACTGCAGGCCGCAGCTTTACCCACTACACCACAGCGCTGGCCCCAAGACTGAATTCAAACCTCTCACATTACACATAAAAATAAACTAAGAGTGAATCACAATCCTAAACATAAGAGCTAAGAGTATAAAATTCAACAAAGAAACTAGAAATTTGTGACCTGAAGTTAGATAATAGTTTCTTAAAAATGACACTGAAACACAAGCAGTTAAAAAGCCTAGATAAGGGCTGGCACTGTGGCTTAGTGGGTAAAGCAGCTGCCTGTAGTGCCGGCATCCCATATGGGCACCAGTTCAAGTCCCAGCTGCTCCACTTCCGATCCAGCTCTCTGCTAGTGTGCCCGGGAAAGCTGTACAAGATGGTCTAAGTCCTTGGGCCCCTGCATTCACGTGGGAGACCTGGAAGGAGCTCCAGGCTCCTGGCTTCAGATTGGACCAGCTCTGGCCGTCGCAACCATTTAGGGAGTGAATCAGCAGATGGAAGCCCCCCCCCCACCCCGCCCCTGCCTCTGTCTTCCTATAACTCTGCCTTTCAAATAAATAAACAAATCTTTAAAAAACATAAATTGGACTACTCTGGGGTGGCTGTCCTCAGAAGACCACAGGAATGAATGTTGGCAAAGACGTGGAGACACTGGAACCCTCCCACCTTGCAGGTGGCATTTCAGAGCAGTGCAGTCAACTTAGAAAAGACCTTGGCAGTTACTCAAAATACGACACGTGGAGTTGCCACGTGACATGGAAATTCCACGTAAAGCTAAGAGAAATGAGACCATAGGAACACAACACCCACACATATATGTCTATGAATGTTCATAGCAGCAACACTGGTAAAGAGCGAAAAGGTGGGACCTGCCCAATCTTTATCAGCCAATGGGTGCCTAAAAGCAAAATATGGTATGTCCATGGCGAAATGGTACTCAGTCAGCAAAATAATGAGGTACCGGGACATGCTCTAGCATGGGGGGACCTTGAAAACATTACGCTAAGTGAAAGAAGCTAGACAGCAAAGTCCACGTTCACGTGGAATGTCCTGAATGGGTAAATCCATAGAGAAGTAGATTAGAGGTCGTCTGGGTTTACACTAAGGTGTGGGGAAGTAGGAATTAGGACTTCTAATGTGTACAGGGATATGTTGTAGAGGGGCACTGAAAACGTCCTCAAATGAGATTGTGGAGCTGGAACACGGTGAATGTTTGAATGAGTTCAGGCGTCCCGTCAAATACCCTTTCAGCTTCAATTTTTGGAGAGTTTGGTCACAAACCTTACCCTGTAGATCCACTGGCAGCTGTCTTACTGGAGGCCACAGATTGAGAGAGCCATGAACTCCTACCAGCTCTGAGAAGAGAGCACCGGGGGTTGAGGAAGTCCTGATTTTAAGGTTTTTGGCACCTAAAAAAAAAAAAAAACACTTTTGGGCAGGAATGTTCTCCAACCACTTCTCCTGTCTATGCAGCGACAGAGTGGAGACAGATAAAGCTGGCAGGGGCAAGCTGAAGGTAGGGGAGGACCATGCTCCTTTCACTTACACAATACCCCTACAGAGAAAGCTCTTGGTCCTCCTAGCTGTAACAGCACATTGGACTACACGTTCAGGGAGTGGTTTGCTATAATATTTACAGAGCACCTGCTATGTGCCAGGTTCTATTCTAGCCGCGTGTTTATTGTATTTTAAAAACTGTATGTATGAGGGTTTTTTAAAAAACTCCCTAGAAATGCATATTTTGAAAAAAAAAAAAACCAACATGGATTTCAATACTTTTCTTTGCACCAAAATAAACTTAGATTTTTAGTTTCATTTTATGATTTTGATGTACCCTCAGGTTTGAAGTGTACAACATGACGTTTTGATATACTTATCTTGATGCACATGTATATAGTGAAGCAGTGGAAAATGGCCCAAGTGTTTGGAAGTCTGCACGCACATAGGAGACCTGGATGGAGTTCCAGGCTCCTGGCTTTGGGCTGGCGCAGCATTGGCTATGTGGGGAGTGAACCAACAGATGGAAGATCTCTCTGCCCGTCCCTCTCTCTGGAACTCTGCCTTTCAAACAAACAACTAAATAAATCTTTTTTTTTTTTTTTTTTTTGACAGGCAGAGTAGATAGTGAGTGAGTGAGAGAGAGAGACAGAGAGAAAGGTCCTCCCCCTTGCCGCTGGTTCACCCTCCAATGGCTGTTGCTGCCGGCGCATCTTGCCGATCCGAAGCCAGGAGTCAGGTGCTTCTCCTGGTCTCCCATGCGCGTGCAGGGCCCAAGGACTTGGGCCATCCTCCACTGCACTCCCTGGCCACAGCAGAGAGCTGGACTGGAAGAGGAGGAACCGGGACAGAATCCGGCGCCCCGACCGGGACTAGAACCCGGTGTGCCAGCGCCGCAAGGCGGAGGATTAGCCTGTTAAGCCACGGTGCCGGCCCTAAATAAATCTTTAAAAGAAAATTCCTAAGTAAAATTGAAAACACAGGGGAATCAGAGTTTTATGAATTGTGGAGTCACATAGACCTGAGTGAGTTCATTCCGTATTTGTTGTGTGACTCTGAGCAAAATTCTTTAACCCATTAAATCTCAGTTTTTCTCAAAAACCACCTATGTGTCCATATGGGTTGTAAACATTTATTGAGATAATATATCTCAATGAACACCCAGCTCAATGACAGATTCCCTTCTGATTTTCAACTCACTGCATGGACATAGATTATGGTTCATGTAGAAAGCCACCACAGTGCTTGTAATCCACCTTCCTCCCTTACAGTTGAGAAGACTTGGGTTCCAGAAATGTTCCATGTCTCACCCAAGGTGAAGCCAGTTCCAAAGACCGGCTCTGCTAGTCCCTGTTCAATCTGTTTCTACCAAATCTATAAAATTCGTTTCTTTCCTGTCTCTGTGACTTGCATTCGCTAAAGGGCTTAACGGGCCCTTGAAAATCTGGCGATTTCACCATAAGGTCTCAGAATAGTTTTTTAAAATGTCCCCCCAGATCTTAGGCCAGGAAAGCCCTGTCTCTACCACGACCCTATCCCACCTGTATTCGTTAATTCTTTGTCCGTCTTCAATCAATTCTGAGCCCTGACTCCATGGCCTAAGGGACTCAGTTCTTCGGTGGAGACTCGGCGTGCAGAGAGTCTACACAGACGGCAGGGCTACTTCTCAGTAGAAGCCCCCGTGGACTCAACCTGCCAGTGGCCCCAGAGAGGAGGATGCTGGGAGTTGTTTGCCGTTTCCGTTTCCGGTGTGGGACTGAAGGCAGCCAGTGAGCATGCGCAGCCCGAGCGCCTGTGGGAGGGCAACCTAGGAGAGAATAAGTGAGTCTCCCTCCCGGCTGGGCATGACATGACATGGGGAAGCAGCCATTGGTGGCCTGGTGGCTCTTAACTTAGGACACTAGGGAATCGATCTGAAAAAAACCCGAATCTCCTGAAATATGAACATCAGCTGGGTCCCCGGGCTCTGCCGGAGGACCCAAGACCGGCTGCTTAAAATTTTTAAGACCTTGTAATAATTTGAAGAACCAGTCAAGCCTGAGTCCTGAGGCACAGCGCACGCGCGCAGGTTGTGGAGAAACAGATGCGGAAGCCAAATGAGAACAGTGTGTGCGCACGGGAGCGCTCAGCACCGGCCGGGATCCCAGGAGGGGGCGCAAGCCATGGACCACTTGGCTCTCATCTCCTCCTTCGCTGGATGGGAGTGGGCTTGTGCCACGTGGGTACCAGCGCCTAGGGGGAGGAGCTGGCACATGGAGCCCTGCCTAAGCCCGCTGCCAGCTCTTGGTATTTCTCGTCTTCCACCGCACATCAGAAACCCCTTGGGGACCTTCTCAAAACTACCCATGCCGCGGCATCAACCCAATCCCATGAAATCAGAATGCCCCAGGGAGGGGCCTGGGGGTGACGTGTTGTTTTACATTTTTACTTATTTTATTTTATTTAAGAGGGCAGGTGATTCGAACGTGCAAGCAAGCCAGCCTTGCACTGAGCCCTCGCCTCCCTCGGCCAGCCCTCATCCTTGACCTGTTGCTCATGTCGCACCTGCTCCTGTGGCTTCCTGACCTCGGGTCTAGCTGCCTGCTTTCTGGCCTGGGGCCTCTTTCTGATTCAGGATGGCCATGGCTCTGCTTCTCTCCGGGGCAGAAGTCGTAACGCCCACCATTTATTGTGGGGGTTTATTATCTCCAGATGTGGCCTTGGGATGCTGTAATGAGTTGAATAGTGATTCCTCAGGAGATAACTCCATGTCCTAGAACCTATGGATGAGACCTCAGTTCTTTATAATTCAAGCAATTTTTAACTGATGTAAAAATTCTGTATACTCGCGAGGTGTCTTGTGATGTTTTGATACATGCACGTGTGTGTAGTGTTCCGTCAGGTAAACGCATCTGTCTCCTCTAACATATAGCATTTCCTTAGGGTGAAAACATCCCAAACCCTTTCTTCTAGTTTTTTCGCAGAAATACACAGTGTGTGATAATTACATTATATTATAGTTACCTATGTGCAACAGAACACCAGAATTTCTTATTTTTATTGATCTATAACTTAGTACCTATTAATTAACCTTTCCCTGTCCTTCCCTCCCCGATGCCCTCTGCAGCCTCTGGTAACCACCATTATCCCCTCAATTTCCGTGAGATCACCATTTTGAGAGCCCAAGTGCCAGTGAGCTTGCGTGGTGCTTGTATTTCTTTTTCTTTTTTCTTTTTAAAGATTTATTTGAAAGTCAGAGTTACACAGAGAGAGAAGGAGAGGCAGAGAGAGAGAGAGAGAGAGAGAGTCTTCTATCCGCTGGTTCACTCCTCAGTTGGCTGCAACAACTGGAACTGGGCCAATCTGAAGTCAGGAGCCAGGAGCTTCTTCTGGGTCTCCCACATGGGTGCAGAGGCCCAAGTACTTAGGTCATCTTCTACTGCTTTCCCAGGCCATAGCAGAGAGCTGGATCGGAAGTGGAGCGGCTGGGACTCGAACTGGCACTCATATGGGATGCCGGCACGGCAGGCACTGGCTTTACCTGCTACGCCACAGCGCCGGCTCCTGCTGCTTGTATTTCTGGGCCTGGCATGTTTCACTTAGCACAGCAGCCTCCTGTTCTGTCCGTGTTGCTGCCAGCCAGATCTTTTTTTTTTTTTATTAAACTTTTATTTGATGAATATAAATTTCCAAAGTATAGCTTATGGGTTACAATGGCTTCCCCCCTCCCATAACTTCCCTCCCGCCCGCAACCCTCCCCCCTCCCGCTCCCTTTCCCCTTCCATTCATGTAAAGATTCATTTTCAATTCTCTTTGTATACAGAAGATCAGTTTAGTATATATTAGGTAAAGATTTCAACATTTTGCCCATATAGCAACATCAAGTGAAAAAACTACCATTGGATTACTAATTATAGCATTAAATAGCAATGTACAGCACATTAAAGACAGAGATCCTACATAATTTTTTTTTTTCAAAATAATTAATTTTCTATGCCATTTCCATTTTAACACCAGGTTGTTTTTTTTTTTTTTTTCATTTCCAATTCTCTTTATATACAGAAGATCACTTCAGTATATAATTAGCAAAGACCTCATCAGTCTGCGCCCACACAGAAACGCAAAGTATAAAAATACTGTTTCAGTACCAGTCATAGCATCACTTGGCTTTAGACGACACATTAGGGACAGATCCCGCATGGGGTGTAAGTACACAGTGACTCCTGTTGGCCAGCCAGATCTTATTTATAAACAGGGTCTTGGTGAGTGAAGTCAGTCGAGGGTTCCCAGGAGGAGATTGTCTTGTAGTTGGAGTGGCCCTGAATCCAGGGACCAGTGTCCTTGTGAGAGATGCAGACGGAAGTTGGAGAAGGCCATGAGAGCAGTGAAAAGCCCACACACACCCAGGGAGATGGCACATGGGCCCGTCCCCGCCATGCACTGCTGCCCCTCGCTCTGCTGCCTTGCCTTTCCCTCGGGCACCGACACCCACCTGACTTTGCCGTGACGGACAGACAGACAGACTGTGCACAGAGGTGCCGCCGAGCGCCCGGTCCTCTCTGTCGTTTGCTGATCTGGTAGGAGGAGCCCGGTAGACATACCTGGTGGACATTGGGGGTAGGAAAAGCGCCACAGCCCCTGAGACGCTGATTCCTGTCTTCGGGAACTTTCTGTGCCAAGGTGCTCAGTGATGTATCAGCTGGGCTTCCTTCTCTCTGGTCCCCAGGAAGTGTGGAAGTGACATGTGAGGCTGAACTCGTGCGACGTTATGGGAATTTCACGTCTTTCTCTCTGGTTGGGATTTTTCCAGACTTATTTACATTGTTCTCACCCTGACTGTTTGTTCCTGCTATGTCATATGTTGTGGAGCTTTTTTTTTTTTTTTCCCTTTAATCCAGGGATGTGGTGGGAGAGAAGCCAGCTCATTACTGAGAACACCAATGAGTAACAAGTACACGCATGAAGAAGATGAACGCCTTTGACTGACTACAAGGTTGAGACGGGTCGGCGGATGGCCTGAATGTCCCGGGACAGAGACAAGTAGGCCAGGCAAGTCCCCGCGCTCAAGCTTTGGCTCCCACAGCCCTTTCGCACATGCGGATACTTCAAAACTTAGTGAGAAAAATGAAATCAGAAGATAAGTTTATCCATACATAGCTTTTGCACGGCGCACACCTTCCATGAGTCTTTTGTGGATCCCCAGTAAGAGAATTTCCTGGTCTTATAGAACTTTGGAGCTGGATGAAACTGTGGGTGAATCCAAGCACTTCCTTACAGAAAAGAGGGAAACTGAAGACCCAGCAATTTGCCTACGGCCCAGAACTATTTATTGGCAGGAACAATGGGATGAGAATCTTTTTCTCTCCCCTCCCAGCCCAAAGCTGTTTCCATGATACCACCCACAAAGTTGCAGCGCTTTCCTCTTTGTGTATGAAAACTTTTTCACTGGCGAGCCTTGGAGAGCGTCTGAGGAGGGGAGGCCTGCATATGTTTAATTCTCTTTCCTCTACAGACTCTCCAGATTCAACAAACTGATGCAAGATGGACGTGTCCCCCTCCCCCATCACTTTCCTCAGAGCCCACCCTGGTTTTAACGTTGCGCTGTGGGCGCATGCTTGTGCCAGCGGCAGCTTCCCTGTGCCTACTGGGTTGCTGCCGGCAGGCCTGTACACAGGCAGAAGGAGCTCGTCAGACACAGCAGGGCTTGGGAAGCCAGGGGCTGGGGGCTGGGGGCTACAAGGTGGCAGATGGAATCGTCAGGGTTGGGGGTTTTCAGGGAAGGCAGCCTGCTGGGTCCAGGAAAAGGAAGATAGGGATTCCAGATGTTCCCCCAATGCGTCTGGCTTCAGTCAATGTTGGAGGACTCCTCGGCACAGGTTCTCAAAACTTCATAAAATCCGGGGTGGGGGGCGGGGAGAGCAGATGGAAGCAGAGCAAGTGAAGACCCCCCCCCCCCCGCCACTGCACGCACACATGGAAAGTGCCCCCAGGGGTGCTCCCCACCATGGTGCTCAATGCAGCCCGGCACCACGGGACTCAACAACACGACACGACACAGGCTGCTTATGGGGGCCAGGACCCAACTTTGCGACGGAAGTCGTTCTGCCCTATGGGTGTATATTTTGCTAGTTCCAGCTGACTGCTTTTCAGTGGGGACCGGAGCCCAGAGAGCTGCTCAGCCGAGCCGCAGCTCCTGGTGTCACTGCTGGGTTGTCCTTTTTCTTTCTGTTTTTTTTTTTTTTTTTTTTTTTTTAAATCAGTTAGCCAAGCATGCAGTCCTGCAGGGGAGGGGCTTCTAGGAGAAGTTTGGGGCCTGGCAACTGTTGCCTTCAGAGAAAGCAGAAGTGCGTCCCATTCTCTTGCATCCTGCACGGGTATCAGCCCGCAACAGCCTGTCAGCAGGGGCTCAGCCCTACAGGACAACAGTGTTATGGATTTCCTGCCTGCATCAGAACTATACCTAGTTTTCCATGTTGCAAAATGATGGCCTTTGGGACACCAGAGCTCACCAGCTGTGATCTCAATGATGGGCACACGGCTGCCGTTTGTAAGAGCTAGGAACCACGATCCACTAGAGTGAAGTACATTTGTAGCAGTCAGGCTTCCAAGACACATGGCTCTAACCTTCGGGACGCCATAAGAGACAATTTGGAGGTCGACTCTCACTTTGTTTTCGCGTTGATTTACAGCCGCACTGCGCTGGGGGATGCTACAAACATCTGGCTGCTCTTTGCATCTCTGTCTCCCACCAACAGGTGCCTGGGCCAGGTCAAAGGAGAAGTTGAAGGAGTGAGTCTGAAGAAGCTGATCAGGCCGGAGCAATCAGTTGGGAATCAGGAGGGGAGCCTTTTGGCCGTTCCTTAAACCCTTTTCAGAGGTTGTTAATCATTATCTCCCCAGGCCTGGCTCACTTACATCTGAATCTGTGGAGTTCATCGCTAAAAAAAAGTGTAGCTGCTTAGCCCTGATGTCACACGGCTTGCATCAGATGGCCCCCAAATTCCTGATCCTATGTGACCTCTTTCTTGCTCTCCTTTAGCGTGGGTGCATTTAAGTTCAAGGATGCACTTGTACAGGTGTCCCTGAACCTCACAGCTTCTATAAAGTCCCCGCTTGTTTGTGGATGCTGAATCTTGGCTGGTAGCAAACTCTCTGCATCCAGTCAAGCATCCCATAACAAGGTTTCAGTCGACGATGATGGCACGCGAAGCAGTGGTCTCATACAGTTATATCACACAGTGACAGCCCGGATGTCTGCACATGGACACTAGGGGATGGCAGCACATGATGAAATCACCTGAGGACACGTCTCTTAGAATGCCTCCCAGTGGTTAAGAGACACGTGACTGTCCTATGTTTTTTCCTTTATAAGGCTTAATTTATAAATTAGGCACAAGGAGATGGGAACAACAATAAAATAAAATAATGATAACCACGCACTGTCAGAAAAATTATATACCTGTGATTTCCACCTCTCCGTCTCAAAAATATCTTGCTGTGCAGTAGTATGGGGTTAACACTGGGTATCTGAAGCCACAGACGCGGGGAGGGGGCTGCTGTGTCATATTATCTGGCTTTTCCAGTTCTGCCAGAACGTAGTCGCACAGCAGGTAACGTGGCGTTCGGCTTCTATTTCCTGCCTCTTTCCGATGTGATGTTCATTCAGGATGCTGCCTGTGGTTGGAGCTGCCTTACCTGCGATGACCACCATCTACTTGTCTGGTCTCCTGTTGGGAGACACGGGCTCCTTCTGGTTGTCACTGCTGTGAGTTACGCTGCTCTGAACGTGGTTGGAAACATTGCTGCGGGTCACCCCGTGAGTGGGATTTGGGGGTATGGTGTGTTTATTGTCAGTGTTAGTAGGAGAGACAAACTGTTCTACAAACTGTCACTGCACGTCCGACCTTTTTTTTTTTTTTTTTTTTTTTAAGATTTCTTTATTCATTTGAAAGGTGGAATTACAGAGAAAGAGGGAGAGAGAGAACTTCAATCCTCTGTTTCACTCCCCAGATGGTTGCAATGGCAGGAGCTGGGCCAGGCAGAAGCCAGGAGCCAGGAGCCAGCAGCTTCTTCTAGGTCTCCCACGCAGGTGCAGGGGCCCAAGGACCTGGACCATCCTCTATTGCTTTCCCAGGCCATAGCTGAGAGCTGGATCAGAAGTGGAGCAGCCAGATCGCGAATCGGCACCCATATGGGATGCTGGCACTGTAGGCGGTGGCTTTACCTGCTACACCACAGCACTGGTCCCCCGATTTCTCTTTCTTAAAAGAAATTTAACTATTATGGGCTCAGTTAAATTGAACTGCCAATGAAAATTATAGGATATGAACAGTTTCTTCAACAAATGCTCCTTTGAACACAAAGATGTCAAAAAGTATCTTCAGGATAAAGTTTGTGGGGAGAGTTATCTTTCAGATCAATCAATCTGGCGCAGTTAAAAAATTACATTTAGGGCTGGTGCTGTGGCCCAGTGGGCTAAGCTGCTGTCTGCAGTACTGACATCTCATATGGGTGCCTCTTCAGAGGGTATTTCTTAGTTTCAGGCTGCCATTAGGGTGACCTAAGACATGGGGCATGGTTGACACCATTCACTTCCTTGCTTCATGGGAGAGTGGTGAGGACGAAAGCGGTTCCAAAGTGAGTTTTGGGTCCAAGGTGGTAGCTGAGGTCAAAGGTCATTCAGAGACCCTGGGCTGCACCTGCAGTCTTTCCAAGGGTCCTATTACCCCCTCACCTGACATGAAGAGACCACATTGTGTGGACAATGGAGGCCCACCAGGAACCTCCAGGACGGTTGAAAACACTGATACTTCCATGGCCATTACCTTGGTGACAGCCTCACCACACGTCCCCGGTACTGCACCAGAAATTGTATTCCTGAAGTCAGAGAGAAGGCAGCCACAGGGTCTCACTGATGGCTTCGTCTTTAGGAGCCAGGGACCTCCTGAAGTTAGCACTGGTTCACTCCCCTGCAACGGCCAGGGCTTGGCCAGGCTGAAGCCAGGAGCTGGGAGTCTCATTCAGGTCTCCCACGTGCGACCAAGCACTGGCACCACCCTCTGCTACCTCCCCAGGCGCCCTAGCAGGGAGCCGGATAGGAAGTGGAGCAGCGGGGACTCTGGCCGGTGCCCACATGGGATGCTGGCGTCACAGGCAGTGGCCACACCTGCCATACTAGTCCACTGTTCAAAGGGGCTGGGAATGACCCCCGCTCCACGTCCCCTTGCTTTCCTGCTGCATAGCCCAGCCAAGGGCACTGCTGGAGAAGAACCCCAAGACCCAGGCTGGGGACAACGCTGACCTACAAGTATCTGCCCAGGGGCGGCCTGCCGGGAGACTCACGCGGGACAACTTTTAGGTCCTCCCACCTAGTGACCGAGGCCTTGAGGGTGGTGGTCAGGATTCCTGGGAGTGAATCTTCTCCAGGATGCCCTGGCTGTGGCCGGCACTTCCGCTGCTCTTGACAGGCCAGGGGCATTTGATCAGCATGCATGGTCCCTTGGTTTAGTTTCCTCCCCCTCCTCTGGCTGCCACCATCGTCACCTCCACCTGAGGTGCCGCCTGGCTGGGCGCCGACACTTTCCTTCTCACGGCCGGGCTTTTGCTCCCGGGGCCTGCAGAGCCACCATCACTCTAGGTGCAAGTTGAGAGTGAAATCTGAAATCTTTGGGGCCGGGAGTGTCTCAGGTTTTGGAATATTTGCATACCCATCATAAGCTGCCTTGGGGACAGGACCTACATCTAATCACGCAATTCATTTACGTTTCATATAAACCTTGTGCACATTGCCCAAAGGCTATTTTGTGCAATGTTTCCAGTACTTCTGAGTTTAACTGTGACTCATCACAGGGCGTCAGGGGTCAATGTCTCCGCTTGTGGGGTCACACGGGTGCTCAAAAGTTTCAGACTTTGAGCACCTCGGAGTTTTAGCTTGGGGGTGCTCGACCTGTCCTTGTTTTCAGTCTTGGATGTTGCTTCCTCCGGGGAGCCTGACTTGATTTCCCTCTCCCTGGAAGAAGACTGGATGCTCTGCAGCCTACCACCCCATGCACACCCAATCTCTCTATGTTGCATTTGCTGTTTATTTCTCTGAGGGAGGATTCCTAGGGGCAGCTCCAAGACCACGCCTTGGGTGTACCTGCAACAGCTGGCACACAGAGAGTGCTCAGTAATAGTTGGCCAGTGTTGAATGTGTGGGCTTGGAACTTGACTCCGGCTATGGAATCTTCTCGTTCATTCTAGATCTGGGGTGATATTACACACTCTGAGGGGAATCCCTAGTGGTGTGCCAATAATCACAATAGCCAGTATTCTAGACCAGTTGTGCACACACACACATAGATGGTAGATATCTGTTATGTAGTCAAGCATTTACAAGTTTGTGTCTCTGCCCCTCTCTTGGACTCGTGGGGTAGACGGTCCTGGCTCTCTGGATCTGGTGATCCTGTATCCACAGACTCAACCTGCCAGGGATGCAAAGTTCATCTTTAAAAACTGTGCCTGGGGGCCGGAGTTGTGGCGTAATGGGTTAAGCTGCCGCCTGCGAAGTTAGCATTCCATATCGTCACTGGTTCCAGTCCCAGCTGTTCCACCTCTGATCCAGCTCCCTGCTCATGGCCTGAGAAAAGCAGCTGAAGATGGCCCCTGGGCTTCGACTCCTGCACCCACGTGGGAGACCTGGAAGAAGCTCCTGCCTCCTGGCTTCAGCCTGGCCCAGCCCTAGTTGTTGCTGCTACTTGGCGAGTGAACCAGTGGGTGAAAGCTCTCTGTCTCTCTCTCTCCCTTCCTCTCTCTCTGTAAGTCTGCCTTTCAAATAAATAAAAATGAATCTTCAAAGTGAACCTGTGTCTGAACTGAATGTGTCCAGCCTTTTTCTTTGCCATTACTTCCTAAATGGGACAGCATAGTAACTATTCACCTAGCATTTGCATTTCATTAGGTTTTATAAACAATCTAAAGAGTATACAGGCAGATTCTATGCAAATACTACACCATTCTTTTTTTAAATACTATTTTAAAAATTTTCTTTCTTATTTTTTATATAAAATACAGAGTTACAGAGAGAGAGAGTTAGAGCCAGAGAGAGAGAGGTCTTCCATTCAGTTGGCTCACTCCCCAAATGACCGAGCTGATCCGAAGCCAGGAGCCAGGAGCCAGGAGCCAGGAGCTTCTTCCAGGTCTCCCACATAAGTGCAGGGGCCCAAGGACTTGGGCCATCTTCTACTGCTTTCCCAGGCCATAGCAGAGAGCTGGATCAGAAGTGAAGCAGCCAGGACTTGAACTGGTGCCCATAAGGGATGCTGGTGCTTCAGGCCAGGGCTTTAACCCACTGTGCCACAGCGCCGGCCCCTGAATTCATTATTTCTAACTCCTTTCTACAGAGAGAAAATGGAGCTGTAGAGAGGTGACATGAATGGGCCAGACCACATGGCAGCTGAGTGTTTGGGGAAGATCAGGAACCTGGACTCTCTGGTCCAAACCCACGCTGGTATCCTGTCTGCCCACGGGGACACCTGGTGCCATCAACTCCTGAGCTCCTCTGCTCTGCAGTGGGTTTGGGGCCCACAGGAGACTGAAAACACAGCTCTCGGGTGGTTTCTAAGTCCTTTACCGACTGTGACAGGGGCACCTATTCAAGTCCTGGCTGCTCCACTTCTGAGCCACTCCTGCTAATGGCCTAGGAAAGCAGTGGAGGATGGCCCAAGTACTTACACCCATGTGGGAAACGTGCAAGAATTTCCTGGGTTCATTGTGGTCCAGTCCCGGATGCTGTGGCCATTTGGGGAGCCAACCAGCAGATGGAAGATCTCTCTGTCTCTGTCTCTCCTTCTCTCTCTGTAACTCTGCCTTTCAAATAAATAAATAAATAAATCCTGTTTTAAAAAGTATCTTCAGTATAAAAATACAAACCAAACCAGGGTGTCTTGCCAATAGAAGCTTTGCATTTAAGACATCTATAATGATCATTTATGGATATAACTTCACTTTTTCTCCCCTTCCTTATTTTTGGTAGCAGTTTCACATTTCTCATTGTCAGAGACCAAAGTACATTACAAATGTGCGGAGTGTGATGTGGAGGACCTTTCTCGGTCTGCTACTCCCTCACAGGTGGTCATCGTTCTGGCTTCGGCATGGATCCTTCAAGTCTTTTTTTTTTTTAAGATTTTATTTGTTTATGTGAGAGGTAGAGTTACAGAGAGAGGGAGCGACAGAGAGAAAAGTCTTCTACCAGCTGGTTCACTCCCCAAATGACTGCAGCAATGGCTGGAGATGTTCTGATCTGAAGCCAGGAGCCAGCAGCTTCTTCCAGGTCTCCCAAGTTGGTGTAGGGGCCCAAGCACTTGGGCCATCCTCCACTGCTTCCTAGGCCATACAAGAGAGCTGGATCGGAATTGGAGCAGCCAGGACTCAAACTGGCGCCCATAGGGGATGCCGGCACCTCAGGTGGAGGCTTAACCTACTATACCACAGTGATGGCCACTCAAAACTTTTTTAAAAATTTATTTTCAATTTTTATTAGAAAAGTAGAGATACAGACAGAGACAGAGAGGCACTGGCTCACTTCCTAAAAGCCTGCAACAGCTTGGACTGGGCCAGGTCAAAGCCAGGAGTCCATAAATCCATATGGGTCTCCCACATGGTTGGCAGGCACTCAGGTACATGAGCCATCACCTGCTGCCCCCTGGGGTGTGCATTGGCAGGAGGCTGGAATTGAGAGCAGAGCCAGGACTTGAACCCGGGCCCTCTGACATGGGACACAGGTGTTCTAAGTGGCATCTTAACAGCTCTGCCACATATCTGCCCCACCTAATTCTTAATATCTTCTCTTCCTCCTGCCTCTCCCCACCCCCTGTTCTCCTAAATCTGGATAACTGGTTCTTCTCCCTGACAGTTTCACTGTTTGCATGTTTATACATTATTCTCTTTCACTTTCCTGGAAAATGATTTTTTTTGTCATATTGGATAAATTATTCACCTAATTGTTTAAAAAGTTAGAGCAACACCCAATACAGAAAGTGAAAATTCCTTGTCTCTCTTTCACAGATGAGCTGTGGGGGGAGTGGTGTTTGGTGCAGCGATTAAGTTGCTGCTTGGGTGGCCACATCCCATATTAAGTGCCTGGATTCCAGTCCTGGATTCCTCTGCTTCCCATCCACTTCCTGCTAAAGTGCACCCTGGATGCAGCAGGTGATGCTGTCTTAAGGACTTGGGTCCCTGCAACCCATCTGGGAGACTCAGATTGAGTTCTGGGCTCCCAGCATCAGTGTGGCCAGCCCGAGCTGCTGTGGGCATTTGGGGACTAAAGCAGGGGTTGGAAAAACTCTGTCTTTCTATGTGTCTGATGCTGCCTTTCTAATGAAATGGCAAACAAATACATCTTTTTTTAAAAGTTTTATTTATTTATTTGAAAGGCAGAGTTACAGAGAGGCAGAGACAGAAAGAGGGAGAGAAGTCTTCCATCTTCTGGTTCACTCCCCAAGTGGCCGCAACGGCTGGAGCTGAACCCATCTGAAGCCAGGAGCCAGGAGTTTCTTCTGGGTCTCCCAAGTTGGTGCAGGGGCCCAAGCACTTGGGCCATCTCTACTGCTTTCCCAGGCCATAACAGAGAGCTGGATCGGAAGTGGAGCATCTGGGACTCAAACCAGTGCCCATATGGGATGCCGACACTGCAGGTGGTGGCTTCACCCCCTATGCCACAGTGCTGACCCCTAAACAAATACATTGTTAAAAAAGAGAAATCAGTTGTTGTTTGTGGATTTTTATCTACCTTACTTTCATTTCTCCCAGGCTGTGATCTTTGAAAAAAACCCATCAACACAGGTTACCAACTGACTATATCTGATACTGCTCGCCCTTAGGATCACAGCATAAATTCACATGCTAATTCCTACGTTCAAAACGTGCAGTACAAGTTCCGGGGGCCCAGGTATCCTCTACAACAAATACCAAGGGCCAGCCAGTATGCTGACGATGCTTTGAATTACCTGGCATAAGTGCAGAAGTGCATAAAGATCCATTTATTACGAGGTTATTTCAATAACTTCATAGAAAGTGGGATTAAAAGATAAATTGACTTTAGTACAAAAATATTGAAATCTAGGCATATTGGTATGTTTCGAGGGAATCTGGATTCTTTGTTCTGTTTCCCTTTGATGTGGGTAACTCTGCGAGAATAGACCCAAGCAATCAGACAAAGATGGAAGAAGCCTAGAACCAGCTTAGACCTCCAGGGCTAAGGCGCCAGCGCCGTGTGGGACAGCAGCATGCCGTATCAGCGTGCATGCATATCAGCTTCCTGCTACTGCACACCCTGGGAGGCAGCAAGCAATGGCTCGAAGGATTGGGTCCTTTGAGACCTGCGTGGGAGACCCTGATCGACTTCTGGGCTCCTTACCTTGGCCTGGCCCAGTTTGGTCCTTGTGGGCATTTGGGGAGTGAAGGGGTAGATGTGAGTTCTGTCTGTCTGTCTCACGGTCTCTGTCTCTCTGCCTTTCAAATAAACAACAATATTCATCCAACGCGAAACTTCAGGTCTGTGTCTTGTTCCTCTCCCAAGTGCAGGTGTTAAGGAGCAGGCTCCAGAGCAGGGCAGGTTCCGGCTGGGTGACCCAGCCCCCAGGGACACCCCACCGCCGGCCACAGGGCCAGACGGGCCATCTTCTGAGTGAGGAGCAATCAATGCACAAACCCACGGCAGAGCCCAACCTCCAGCTGGGCCAGCCGGGCTAGGGGGCCGGGCGGGTGGCTCTGTCCTCCCGGAGCGCCTGCATTTTTTGAGGATGGAGTGAATGTTTGTGTTTTCATGAGGCCATGGGAAAGGAATGCGAATATTAGAAAAGAGCCCTATTTGTTAGAATGATAATTGCTCGGGTACTCCGGAGCCGGCCATATTGGCTCCTCTGGTCTCATGAAAGACCAGGGACGGGGACAGCGCCTGACTCCGGCCACTTGGGTCCCAGGCCCTTCCAGCTGAGAGGGTTTCGCTGTCATTTCGGTTCTAATTTTCGCTAATGACTTGGACTGCTCTTCTGCCATCAAATATTGCCAAGCAAGTGGCTTTTCTTAGGGCAGCTACGCTCCGGCGGGCCCCATGGGCTGCTCAGCCTAACTATGCGGATGCAGCATGGGAATGAAATCAGAAACGAGTGTACAAAGATGCATAATTTCTTTGCATCCATATTCATGCCTGATTACACCGCGGGCCCGTTTCAGCCGCTTGCAAGGCAGGCCTGGCCGGCCCCTACAGACACCCCCACCCCCCACAGTCATTTCCTCAGGAAGTGAGCTCACCTCCCCTCGTGGAAGAGCCTTTCTGAAATGCCTGTGTTCCCTTTCGTGCCAGCTCCTGGGGCCTGGAGCAACCTTGCTTTCGAAGTTGCTGCTTCGAACAACTTGGGCTCGCGCTCCGGTGCGGCGCGGCGCCTCTTCCTGTCCTGTAGATAAAGTGCCGGGTGTGAATTTCCCAGTGCAAATGCACAGCGAAGGGAGGGAAAAGGAGAGAGAGAAGAAAAGCAGTCGGTGAGGTCCCTGTGCCTTCTCGTGCTGTCTCTGGGCCAAGCACAGGATGAAGGCTGTGGCGGAGGGGAGAAGTGGAGCAGGTGCAAACCTCTGCATGTCTTGGCTTTCACTGCCTGCAAGCGTCAACCTCTGTGCACCTGCAGCTTCATGCCGAGCCAAGGCATGGCCCGATGGCCAGGTGGGCAGAGTCTCAAGTCAGGCAAGAGCTGGTTCGCATCCTGTCTTTACAGTTTAGAAACTGTGCAGCCTGGGGCTGCAGACTTAGCCTCTCTGTGCCTTGCATTTTACCCCTTATAAACCGAGGAGGACAGGCAGGGCTTCCCCAGAAGGTACTGAGGCGTGCTCACGAGGGGGCCTGGTAGACCACAAGGCTCTGCGTGTGTATTTTGTGCAAAGCTGCTCCGGGGGAGGAGGAGAGCTGGTTTCTTCCACAGGTGACTCCTTCGGGGGATTGACCGGTGATATTTTATTCTCACGTGCTCTGGCCACCTCTTAGCCTCTTGGTCACACCTCAAAGTCCGTGGGAGCTTGGCTCCAGGAACTCCTGCCGAATCTGAAACCCATGTATCCTCAAATCCCTTATTTAAAACAGCGTAGCATTTGCACAGAACCTTGGCACAAGCTCGTGTTCATACTAAATCATCTCCTGATTACTTATAATCTCTAATAGAATGTAAGCGATGTGGAAACAGTTGCTAGACTATACTTTAAAAAAAAAAAGATTTGTTTTATTTGAAAGGCAAAGTTGGGACAGAGAGAGAGAGAGAGAGGGAGGGAGGGAGGGAGGGAAAAAGAGATGGGTATCTTCCATGCACTGGTTCACTCCCAAATGGCCACAGTGGAGCCAGGAGCCAGGAACTCTATATCTAGGTCTCCTATGAGGGTGGCAGGGGCCCAGCCATTTGAGCGATTCTCTGTTGCTTTAGCAGGAATGCTGGATCAGAAGTAGAGGAGCCAGGACTCGAACCAGCACTCTGATGATATAGAATGTGTGACCCCAGGTAGCGGCTTGACCCATTGCACCAGGAACTCCCTCTGGGTCTCCCACCTGGGTGGCAAGGGTCTAAGTATTTGGGCCATCTTCTACTGCTATCCCAGACCATTATCAGGGAGCTGGACCAGAAGTGGAGCAGCTGGGTCTTGAACCGGCACCCATATGGGATGCCAGTTTTGCAAATGGCGGCTTAACCTGCTGTGTCACAGCGCTGGCCCGATTCTACTGCATTTTAAAGGAATAATGATGAGAAAGATCCCTGACTACTTCAGCACAGATAAAGCTGTTGTTGGGGGTAGGTTTTTCTACCTGAGGTTGGTGGATCTGCAGAGGTGGGAGGTGGGGGCACAAGGGCTGGCAGTTTTTCGTTTAATGCGTCTTTTCTGGCACTGCAGGGCGTGTGCAGGAGCGCTTATCTTCAAGCGAGGCACCTGGACACCTGGGAGCGAAGGTGGTTGTCTCCCTTGAGGCCATGACCCCAGCCCCTGCCTCCTGGGGCAGGAGCACAACACAGAGACTCCCACACATCCCAGGGCACCTCCGTGTCCTGCTCGCTCCTTCTTCGCAGGTATCCACGGCTCTCCCCTGCCTTTCCCTCCTGTCTGCAGGCCCCTGCCCTGCTCCCCCTACCAGCAAGAACAATCTTTGCCCCAAAACTCAGGGCAAAGTGTTCTCGGCACTGGGGGCCTGGCCAGTCTCTGTGTGTGTGAGGGGGGCTGTCCAGGGCCTTTGGCAGCATACCTGGTGTCTCCCCTGATGAGATGCAGTATCATGCTTAGCCCCAGCTGCGACGACCCAAGCTGTGTCCAGGCATGGCCAGTATCCCCTGGGGGTGGGGACGTGCCATTGCCTGGCTGAGAGTCACTGTCCAGAGGGAACACAAACTGCTTTTGGAAAAAAGAATGCTTTGTTTATTTTGAAAGGGAGAGTGGGAGGGGAAAGGGGAGAGAGAAGGGGAAGTGGAGGGAGAGGGGGAGGGAGAAAGAGAGGGAGGGGGGGAGGGGGAGGGGGAGGGAAGCCAACGCTGTGGTGCAGCAGGTTAACGCCCCAGCCTGAAGCGCCACCATCCCATATGGGCGCCGGTTCGAGACCTGGCTGCTCCACTTCCGATCTAGCTCTCTGTTATGACCTGGGAAAGCAGTAGAAGATGGCCCAAGTCCTTGGGCCCCTGCACCTGTGTGGGAGACCCAGAGGAAGCTCCTGGCTCCTGGCTTCAGATCTGCGCAGCTCCAGCTGTTGCAGCCAATTGGGGAGTGAACCAGCAGATAGAAGACCTCTCTCTCTTTCTCTCTCTCTCTGTAACTCTGACTTTCAAATAAATAAATCGAGAGAGAGAGAGAGAGAAACGTTTCTCTCCACTGGTTCACTCCCCAAATGCCCACAACAGCTAGGATTTGGCTGGGTTGAAAGCAACCACTTGGAATACAATCCACGTCTCCCACGTGGTTAGCAGGAACCCAATTACTTGGGTCATTACCACTGCCTCCTAGGGTCTGCGTTAGTAGGAAGCTGGAGTCAGGAGCTAGAGCCAACTATGGGTCCCAGGCACTCTGAAATGGGATGCAGGCATCTTAATCCACGTCTTATCCTCCAGGCCAAACACCTGCCCCTGGCTCAGGCTTTTGTAACCAACCCTCTTATGAGAACTACCTTCAAAGGTCATGACCTAAGGACCTCCCATTAGGCTGATGCCCAAACACCCTAGTCAGATTCAGTTTCGCCCTTTTACTACCGGCCGTTTCCGACTCTGGGGTTTAACTGCTTGCCTGACTTGGGGAGCCGGATCTTGTTTCTTCTCTCTTTTGCTCTGGAAAGCCTGGAGGGCCAGGTGGGGTGAGAAGTGGCATCAGGGTAGGCCGTGTCTGGGCTCAGTCTTCCCACTTTCACTCACGCCTTGCCCACTGGAGTTGGGTCTAACTAGGGGACATGCTCCACCTTGGAGAGCAGACAAAAATCGGCGGGGTCGCCGACCAATCAGATCTCATCAGTCTGGGTGGCTGGGATGGAAGACTCGACTCGTAAGGAGAGAAAGCCTTCAGGGCAGTGTGGCAGAAGCAAATGCACACTTGGAAATGAAGAGGGCAAGGAGAAGAAGCCGTGAGGTGCAGGAGGATATGGAGAGTGGTCAGCTGAGGTCGAAGCAGGGACTCAGGAGGTGAGAAAGACCAGCACAGGGGCCGGTGCTGTGGCGTAGTGGGTAGAGCCGCCGCCTGCAGTGCCGGCATCCCATATGGGCGCCGGTTCGAGTCTCAGCTGCTCCACTTCCGATCCAGCTTTCTGCTGCGACCTGGGAAAGCAGTAGAAGATGGCCCAAGTCCTTGGGCTTCTGCACCCACGTGGGAGACCCGGAAGCTCCTGACTCCTGGCTTTGGATTGGCGCAGCTCCAGCCATTGTGGCTAATTGGGGAGTGAACCAGTGGTTGGAAGACCTCTCTGTCTCTCTGCCTCTCTGTGTGTGTAACTCTGACTTTCAAATAAATAAATGAATCTTAAAAAAAAAAAAAAAAGACCAGTACAGCTGTACCCCATTTGCCTGCAGTTTTTTTCCCCATGGCTTCGGTTACCTACCATCAACTGTAGTCCAAAAATGTTAAGTGGAAAGCTGCAGAAATAAGTCATTCCTGAGTTTAACTTGGGTGTGCTCTGAGTGGTGTGATGAAATCCTGAGCTCTGTTAATGAAATCAAAGGGACTTTGTGCAGTGTATCTGTGCAGTAGATGCCACGCCTGTTAGTTACTCATTCGCCGCCTCGGGTATCAGATTGACTGTCATGGTGCGCAAATGCCTGCAGATGGAGTTTGGTATTATCTGTGGCCGTAGGCATCCACCCGGGATCTTGGAACAAACGGCTTGCAAACTAAGAGGGCTCCTGTAGCTTCGAGAACCCCCCTTGACCAATTCAGCTGCTTTGAATGTGGGTGGGCAAGGCACAGGAATCCACTTCCCAGAGAGGCTTGATGAGACAAGTTCTTTTGCTTTCTTCCTCATTTACCCTGAGAGCAAGTGCCCCTCAGAGGATGCAGTCTGACCACGTGTGAAGCACCTAGCTCAGTACTTCTCCAAGGAGAATTGACAGAGCTCCTGAGACCCGCAGATCCATTTTCTGCACTTTGCAGGTTTCTGAGGATAAGCCTGATTTTTTTGTAATCTAAGGTGCTTAACATAAGTATCAACCACATTCAGGTTGGTTTACAACTACACTCCATTGCCCCTGACTCCATGTGGTTTTTGAGCACTTGAAATGTGACTAATATGGGGCCGGCACTGAGGTGTAGTGGATAAAGCTGCCGCCTGCAGCACTGGCATCCCATATGGGTGCCAGTTAGAGTCCTGGCTGCTCCTCTTCCGATCCAGCTCTCTGCTATGACCTGGGAAAGCAGTGCAAGATGGCCCAAGTCCTTGGGCCCCTGCAACCACGTAGGAATAAGCCCCTGGCTCCTGGCTTCGGACCAGCCCAGCTCCGGCTGTTGCTGCCAGCTGGGGAGTGAACCAGCGGATGAAAGACCTCTCTCTCTCTGTCTGTGTGCCTCTTCTTCTCTCTGTGTGTAACTCTGACTTTCAAATAAATAAATACATCTTTAAAGAAGCCCATATATATTGCGGTGTGCATTGAAGATTCACTTAGTGCATTGATGGGACTACGAAACAGATGATAAAGCTGACTACAGGGAGAGTAGGAAAGACTGGACAATACAGTCAGTTGAAGGAAAAATGCTGAAATAACACTGCAAAGTTAGATACAAGGCAACAAAACTGCAAGTTTTGGAGTCATCTCTTTTTTCCTGGATAGAAAAGTTTTGCTTTTCTGGTAGACAAAAATAATTTTCAACAACTGTAATTTAAAAATGTTTACTTATTCATTTTTATTTACCTTAAAGGCAGAGAAAAAGAGAGACAAAGATCCGCTAGTTCATTCCCCAAGTGCCCACATCAGTAGGGGCTGAGCCAGGCCGGTCAGGAGCCTGGAACTCCATCTGGGATTCCCATTACCTGTTGGGTAGCAGGTACCTTAGCAGGAAGGTGGATTGGAAACAGAGAGGAGGCTGGTGTTGTGGTGGGGCAGTCAGTTAAGCCATAGCTTCGAATGCTGGCATCCCATATAGAGTGCTGGTTACAGTCCTGGCTGCTCTGCTTATTATCCAGCTTCCTGCTAATGCACCTAGGAAGGCGGTGGAGGGTGGCTCAAGTACTTGAGCCCCTGTCAACCATGTAGGAGACCAGAATGGAGTTCGGGGCCTGGCTTCTGCCTTGTTCAGCCCGGGACAATGTAGCCATTTGGGGCATGAACCAGTAGATGGAAGATCTCTTTCTCTCTATCTCGCCCTCACTCTACATCACTTTGCCTTTCAAATAAATAAATAAATCATTGAGAAAAAAGAAAAAAAATGAAGAAGCAGAGGTGTGACTCAATCTCAGGCACCCTGGTATGAGATGAGGGTAACTGAGTGGTGACTTAACTCACTGCACCACACAACATCCATCTCAAACATATACAATTTAATATCTTCCTTTGTGGAGTCCAGGGTTTCAGCACTGATAAACAGTGAGTCAAACAAAGATGACAACTCCAGAAAATGACAATATGGACAATGTAGGCCATCTCAAGAAGAGGAGTTAGGCTTTTGTTTTAATTCTGAGTTACGGGTGAGCTTTGAAAAGCATCAATACAATCTAATAGCGAACATAGGTAGCATTGAGTCTACCGTACAATGGGGAGAGGGTGGCACAGAGCCTTCAGTTCCAAATCCTAGTTAGTGCCAGAGGAGAGTACTTCTTTACAAATGAAAACTGTCGTATGAACCTAACGGCCCTATCAGGCCCAGAGATCTGAGCATAATTTCCTTCTGCTGCTGTTCTGAGCAGTGAGCGTCTTCAGATAGTAACAGAAGATTCCAAGCCCACAGGGGATCCTCCAGAATAGCTCCTAACCACGGCAACCTCTTGGGTCTAGGTTCTTGTCCTGAACCATGTTTGAAATTTTTGGTACGTGAACCCTGCTGTTGGCTGGCAAACCATAACTTCCTGGTTTTTAGAAAAAAAAAAGGGGGGGGGGTGCTCAAGAGAGGCGCCTTGGACTTCAAATGGCTATTACAAAACAACATTTTGATGAGTTAAGTGTAAATGAATCAGAAACATATGGATTTAATTAGCATCCAAACACAGTCATTTCAAAATGTGGGGAAGGGAAAAAAAAGTATGCTTATGTCAAAACACATCTTGAGGGAGTCCCACAAAATCCAAAATGATGGAAAAACAGATGGGCACATCCAACAAGCGTTCAGGTTACACCGTCCACACGCACTTGTCTTACTGGGGAACACAGAGCCGTGGGAAACTCCTCTCCCAGAAATTGGTGGCATTTCGGTGTCATGTCTGCAGGCCCGTTTGTGGCCTACGTTGAATTAAACCAGACTCACGCGTGGCTGGAGCAAACACAACTTCCACGTTTTTGAAGATGGTCCACAGCGCAATCCACATGGGACCACGAGTGTGGTCTTTCCTTTCCAGATGGACACCCCATATTCTTCTTCTCATGCCCTATACATTTTTCCACATTACCTCTGAAGCTGGAGGGGAGATGTGCAAGCGCCCCACACCAGCTCCGCCTGTGGCCTGCTCTGGGGAGATGGAGGGGTCTCGGATGACAGTTGATGAAGACACCTGCCTTTCCCTTTGGTGCTGAGCTGTTGGTGCCCTGGAAGGAGAAAGGTGCTTAGAGTCCTGGGGCCAAAAGCTGCCTTCAAGTTGAACAAAGGAGGAGCCTGGTGGGCTGGAGCAAGACTTGCTCCAGGAGAAATAAACAACAGTGATTCCTACGTAGGCCCGAACGGAAACACAAGGGGATTCTTTTTATAGTTTTCAAGAATGCTTGCATCAGGTCCAAGCTTTTTGTGTGCATTGAAGTTATCCAGATTTATCTCAGAGTAGACAAAATAATTGCAAACAATGCTGGGCATTTGCTGAGTAAGAGTCAACCAGGTACTCTAACTAGCTTGGTCTTTAATTTTCATACCGACCTTGTGAATGGGGTTGAATCGTCCTCACTTGCAGAAGGGGAAATTTGCCTGATGGAGGTTAAGAGATCAAGATCTCTCAGTCCGGAAGGGATAGGGCCAGACTTGAATTCAGATATTTAAGTTCTTTTTTTTTTTTTCATTTTTAAAGATTTGTTTATTTATTTGAAAGGCAGAGTTATAGAGAAGCATAAGCAAAGAGAGAGAAAGAGAGAGAGAGAGAGAGATGGTAGGGTCTTCCATCCAGTGGTTCACTTCCCAGATGGCTGGGCTGATCTTAAGCCAGGAGCTTTTTCCAGGTATCGCATATCAGTGCAGGGGCCCAAGGACTTGGGCCGTCTTCTACAGCTTTCTCAGGCTATAGCAGAGGGCTGGATTGGAAGTGAAGCAGCTGGGACGTGAACCAGTGCCCATATGAGATGCCAACACTGCTACGCCATAGCGCCAGCCCCTAGATCTTTAAGTTCTAGGACTTGGACATTTCCCACTATTGCATTTCTACCAAGGAGGAGTATGGTAATTGCAAATTTTATTTTGTTTCATGTCGTAAACCTGCAGTCACCAACTGAGTATGCCTTCCAGCTGGGGAGGTTGAATATGTCCTCGGGTTCCCAAACTGTATCACTGTTTGCCTGGGACATCCTGGTTTGCGCCTCTCTTCCAGGCTTAGCAATTGATGGCATCCCTTTCACCCTCCAGAGTGGCCCAGTGTAGATGGTAAATTATCTGAATACACTCTCCTGTGGACCTAGTCTAAAAGGGTTGCCTTTTGCTGGTTTTAGTTGGATGTCATTGAGCCTTTCCATCCCAGGTGCTTCCTATGATTTTCCAATCGAGTACTGTAGAGCAGTGGGTGTGCTTTTAGAGAATTTGCCGATCTCCCAATCCAAATACCTAAAATAAACTCAAAACACTAATTAGGTACCTGTGTAACTCTGTTATCACCTAGCTCAGCCCACAAATTGCGCCTGGTGGCAAAGTTGAGTGTTCTTTTCTTGTCTACCTCAAAGAAGGCAAGCATAGTAAGATCTGCAGGAGTCAAACTCCCAAGTAGGGAAGCTGGTCATTGGCACCTTCTCACTTTCCTTTCTCTGTCCCTCTCCTACCCTCGGTGCAGTCGCTTCTCTGTTCTCATGGTGACAATGTCCCCCAGTGATCCTCTGGGCTCCCACAGACCCTCACTAAGTCTCTCTCTTCACTCAATCAGGATTCAAATGTTCTCATTTTTTTGTTGTCCTCACATGAACCACAGCGTTCTTGACAGGTGAGAGGGAAGCAGCCTTACTGTGTCTCAAAGACAACTGCTCTACTAGGGTGTTTGGGGGGCTTATAAAGGGGCTACAGGAAGGGGGTGATGCAGCTGCAGGTCTCGGATCTCAAATATCGTGACTTGTCATTGGATTGATGGCCACACATTCCTTCTCTGTTTCCTCGAGGTCTCCAGGTGGTGGTGAGATTAGCTCTAAGCTGAGCAGTTTCCTCTGCTCTGGAATAAAGTGGAGATAAAGAACAAGGCAATTTGTGCGCCAGGACATGGGCAAGCAGTCCAACCCTGGCTTCTTGTCGAGGTAGTCAAAATTGTCTGCCTGGTTATACTAGGAAAGCAACCTCAGGATCGCCCTTATTTCCATGAACTCTCCTAAGCCCTTGTTCAGGGAGCCGTTCAGGTGCAGGGGACATCCCATGGCCGTTCAAGTCACAGAGCTCACACAAGGCCAACTCTGTGCATGTGTGTGTGTGTGTGGGGGGCGGTTTATGGAGTGGGAGAAGAGGTAGGGATGCTGTTCAGGCCTCAGAAGAGATGCTCTGTGTGTCCAGGCCACAGGCAAGAGCCGACAGACACTTCAGAGTTGGCTCCCAATAGCTTTCTGCCCTGGACTTGCTCCCCTTCAGTGTCAAGTTCCCTGGCGAGGTGGAGTCCCAGCCCAGCACGGGCAGGTGGAATCTTGGGCCAGGGATGATGGTGGGTCTGGACAGCCGACAGCGACACCAAGATCACATACTATGGAGAAGTTAGCTCTTTAACAACAAAACAGAGGAAAACATGAATGAATGAGGAGATCGGAAGAAAGGGAAAGGCAAAACCAAGAACCGTCCACTTGGGTTTACTGCCCACCCTGGGTTTACTGCGTTCACCGACCGAGTCTCTAGTTACCAATTCTAGCCCCGAGGAGAGGAATCAGATCGACTCCATCCATCCTTCGATCCAGGCCACCCAGAGTCCTGGCAGTCAGATGGTCAGCCTCCCATCTCCTGGTCCAGAAAACCTGGGCTAGGTGAGAGAGCTTAGTCACACGTTAGACACTTCCTTGGCCCCACAGAGCTGTAGGCAGGCAGGTGTTCTGAGCTTGCTGCATAGACAGAGATGACCGCCATGAACTCCAGGCTGAAGTCCTGGGCGTATCAGTGGTAGGACTGCAGAAGCTCCCCAGACACCCATGGTCTGTCTCCTTGTCTGTGATCACGGTTCCTACCGGAGGTTTGTGGGGAGGACCAGATAAGAAGCACCCGGAGCACCGTGCAACAGGAAGAGCTGAGTGGTGATGGAACATCATTTTTATCTAGGCACTGAAGCCTGCCACTCTGTTCTTCACGGTCAATGAGTAGGACCACATCCTGCCTTGCAGAGGGTGGAGCAGTTGCTGTGTGTGCCTCGCCAGCACCGGCAAGCCCCCACCCTCATCCTTTCAGTGTGCTACTGACTTCCGGCCACTGCATGTCTCTGCTTGAGAGTTTTCTTCTTTTTTCTTTGTGTGTGTGTTTCCCTTAGTCAACTCTACTCAAGGCTGGCCAAAGTGCCAGGGAACTCAAGACCACTCAGCTGCCCCAGTGGCCCTGGGGTGTTGGTGTGTAAGTGCCCCAGCACCCTTGCCCTGTGGGTGGGATGTGCCCCAGGTTGTGGTCTATGATATCTCCCAGAGCTCCCCCATTGGCACCAGTCCAATGCCTGTTGTTCCTAGTGGCAACTTCTCTACCCTGTGGCCGTAATTGGTTGCCTGTCCTTCTCTGTCTCACTCCCCTACTTCCCCTGCTCTGGTTTCCCACACTGCAACTCTCCTAAATAAAATCCTTGCACTTGAATTCCTGTCCCAGGATCTGCTTCTGCGGGAACCCAAAACAGAGAGAGAAAGGAAAACTCCCTGGTCTATGACAAGGAGAGTCTGAGTCCCGGTGTGTGTCTTGTCCTGGCCCCCGAACTGCACTGGAATGGTTCTTGGAATAACTCAGCTCCAAGACTGGACCCCGTGGTCCTCAGAGCTGCTCCTCACCCAGATCTTCACGGTGTTGTCTTTAATTCAGCTCTTTGGACCTCCCTGAACATCTCCTCCCTAACCCATTCTTGTTCTTATGGGTTGGCTGTGATGTTTCCCAAACTTGGCTTGCAGAGGAGAGAGAAAGAATGGCAGAGGGGCATGGGATTTCCAAAGGGGCTGGTCACACACTCAAAATTCATTGCATCGTTCTGATACCTAACAGTTTACGTGAGCTTCACATTTAATGGAAAGTCCAGGGGCTGGTGCCGTGGCTCACTTGGTTAATCTTCCGCCTGTGGTGCCGGCATCCTATGTGGGCACCCGGTTCTAGTCCTGGTTGCTCCTCTTCCAGTCCAGCTCTCTGCTGTGGCCCGGGAAGGCAGTGGAGGATAGCCCAAGTGCTTGGGCCCTGCATCCACATGGGAGACCAGGAAGAAGCTCCTGGCTCCTGGCTTCAGATTGGTGCAATGCCGGCCGTAGAGGCCATTTGGGGAGTGAACCAATGGAAGAAAGACCTCTCTTTTTGTCTCTCTCTCTCTCTCTCTGTCTATAACTCTATCTGTCAAATAAATAAATAAATAAATAAAAGTCCATGAGCTCTTATATGAATTTGTCATTTAATACAAAAATCAAGGTGCTCTTTTAAGATAGAAAGCTCTGATCTTAATGTACACGTTCATCTCCCTGTTGCTTATCATCAGCTAAAAGTGAGGACTCATTAAGGTGGGCCCTGCTCTTTGCTTTTCTGAGGATTTCCTGGTGGTCCCTTGGTTTTTTACCTTGACCTGCTGGAGAACGTGAGCTACAAGGAGTGATGGTTAATTTTCGGTGTCAGCTTTACTGGGGTAGTGGTACCCAGATAACTGCTCCAACATGATTTCTGTATGTGTTAGTTAGATTATGAGCTCTGCCCTTACCAGCATGGGGTGGGTGGGTGGCATCATCCAAGCCATGGCAGGGTCTCACGGAATGTGAGGATGGAGGAAGGACGGATTCTCTGTCTGTCCTCGAGCTGGGACATCCATCTTCTCCTGCCCTTGAACATTAGAGCTCCTTTGAACTTGTACTGACGTTGGACACCGCTGGCCTTTCTGGGACCCCAGCTCAAATCTGGCACACGGTGGGACTTCTTCACCTCCACGAATGAGCGAGCCAACCCTGTAATAACTTTTCTTATGTTTCTGTCTGTAGACATCTATTGGTTCTGTTTCTCTGGATAGTCCTGACAAATACCCCTGAGAACTTGGGATCTGGGTCTTTCTCAGGCTCTTTACTGCTCAAAGAGAGGGCAGACAGGATCCAGCCGTGCATTCTCACAGATTCTCCAGGGGAGCCCTGCCAGGGCATTTGGCCCTTGGTCATGGGTTTGGTAGAACTACTCATGGCTCCCAACTCTCCACGTCCGCTCTGGGCTCCAAGGCAGACATTTAGAACATAAGATGTAACAACAATCTTTGCTTTTTCTTTTTTTTAAAAAAAGAATTCTTTATTTGAAAGGCAGAGTTACAGAGAAAGAGGGAAAGAGGAAGAGAGAGAGAGAGAGAATGATTTTCTATTCTCTGGTTTACTTCCCAAATGGCTGCAAAGGCCAGGGCTAGCTCGGGCAAAAGCCAGGAGCCAGGAGCTTCTTCTGGGTCTCCCACATGGATGCAAGGGCTCAAGCACTTGGGCCATCTCCTGCTGCTTTCCCAGGTGCACTAGCAGGAAGCTGAATTGGAAGTGGAACAGCCGGGACACGAATGGGAGCCTATATGGGATGCTGTTGTCACAGGCGGCAGCTTGACCTGCGGTACCACAGCGGCAGTCTTAATAGCACTTCTTTCTAATAGCTCCTGTGTCTCAGGACTGCATCCCTTTCTGAAGACAGTTGGGATAAAAAGAAGAGTTTGATTTCCCTGGGTGGCCTCAGGGATTATTCCCTGTACATCTGCCTTCTGGAAAGATCTTGTTCACGTCCCTGAAATGTGCTACGAGGGGTTTAGCCCACGTGGACCTCTTCTTTAAAGATGGGGGAAAGGCTCAACTCCTTTCTCTTTCTGAGAACTGAACCCCTTGGAAATTTGGAAGGGGTGAGTGGGCAGGTGTCCTGGGCGGGGCGGTGATAAATCATAGGCTGCCATCCTCTCCCTCCCCTCTTTTATTAATTTAACAGGTAGAGTTAGACAGTGAGAGAGACAGAGAAAAAGCTCTTCCTTCCATTGGTTCACTCCTCAAATGGCCACAACGGACAGAGCTGCGCCGATCCGAAGCCAGGACCAGGTGCTTCTCCTGGTCTCCCATGCGGGTGCAGGGCCCAAGCACTTGGGCCATCCTCCACTGCCTTCCTGGGCCACATCAGAGAGCTGGACTGGAACAGGAGCAGCCAGGACTAGAACCCGGTGCCCACATGGGATGCCGGTGCCACAGGTGGAGGATCAACCTAGTGCGCCACGGCGCCGGCCCCTTTAAAAACGCCACCCAGAGGACATCTGAGCTGAAGCCAGGAAGTCCTTTTACTTTTTAAAAAATGATTCAAGAAGCTAATGGGGTTTAATTTCCTGTTATCCTGGCAAAGCTGGGCCGGGTCCTCCTTTTCACATCTCCACCTGAAATTTCATTCCAACAAACGGTCCCATGGGAGACGAAGGGCACCCAGGGGAGAGGCTGCGTGAACCCTTCAGTGCAGGGCTGGCTCCTGTGTGTACCTGCGGAGCGCACAGCAGGCACACGGCACATGGCATGGACCACATCTGCATCCTATAAGGAGCCAGGAGACAGCAGTGCTGCCATTATCTGCCAGGTGGTTAAAAATAACACACGCGGCACCGAGTGCCCAAGGCACGGTGGGGGAAGGCCTGGCCACGGTGCTTGGAGTTATAGGGTGGCCTCCATCTGAGGAGAGATTAGCGAGACGAAAACTGTTTGGTTTGGCTCGAGGAGGGAAGCAGAGGATGTGCTGGGTACATTATAGAAAATGATAAATGGAGAAAGGGAAGGCTTGGGGAGGGGGGCTTCTCGCCATCGCAAAGGCACTCAGCCCTAGCAGGGTTCCCATGGGCGGGCGTCTGTCTTGAGGCCTGTGCGCAGAGGTGGGGCTGCCGGGGGGGGGGGGGATTCTTCAGGGCCTCGTGACTCTGGGTTGATGAGAGCCGTCTGGGTATGTATATTTATGATATATGTATATTGTATATTTATGAAATAGCACCTATGGTTACTTGAGCAGGGATGGGGCTGACGGGGCCATCCATCCTGCTTTAGGGCATGGTGACAAGGTTGGCAGTCCATCCTGCTTCCCAGGTTGGGGTGGGGGCGGGACCCCAGACAGCTTGGCACCGGTGCCCTCCGCTGGGGTGGTCTGGGTTTCCTGGGCAGCCCTTTCCGGCTTCCGAGCCAGAGCCGGTGGTGCAAACCAGTGGGCGCTGTGGGAGGGCGTGGCCAGGGTGCTGCCAGGGCCTAACATCCTTAGCCCACTGCAGCACTGAGATGGCCTGATTAAGGGACTGGAAATCCCTGGGACTCTCCCCACCCCACCCCCTTCTTTAAACCCAGCAGCGGCTGCACACTGCAGGCTTCCAGGGCGGATGTTGGCAGTGAGACTTCCCAGGATCAACACACTGGCTCGGTTCCCCCCAGCTCAGTTTCCCCACTGGACAGAGCTGTCTTAACCCTTAGCCTCGGGCCGTTGGGGGTGGGGATGGTGAAGGGGTCGGTATGGGTAAGTGAATGTCTGATGGCACTTTGAAGTCCAGAGCAGGAAAGCCCAGCTCCCTCGGGGCACTTGTGCCATAAACAATTCCAAGCCCAGGGTGATGCTCAGCGGATTCCTGGGCTTCTCCATCCCCTCCCACAGCTCCTGGAGCAACTCAAACGAAACCCCTTTATGCCACCCTGCTTCTGCAACTTCCCCTGGGGTTCCCACACTTGCATTGATTGATGGGTTCTTCTAAAATTGATTGCACATACTTATGGAATACAGTGATCGTTCAATGCATGTGTACAATATGCTGCAGTCATCTGAAATTTTTTTTTTAAGATTTATTTATTTGAAGGGGAGAGATGAGTGATGGAGATATCTTCCATCTGCTGGTTCACTCTCCCAATGGCCACAAAGTCTTGGGGGGGGTGGGGTGGGATTTGAAGCCAGGAGCCCAGAGTTCCATCCAGGTCTCCCACATGGGTGGCAGAGGTCCAAGCACTTGGGCCATCCTCCCATTGCTTTTCCCAGTGCGTTAGCAGGGAGCTGGACTGGAAGCAGAGCCAGGGCTCTAGTCTGGGATGCCAGCAATCCTGAGAGCTTCCTGGAGTCTCGGTGGCAACCGCTAGCTGCCAAGCTCTCTCTGGCTCCAGGGAAGGGGGTGCACTAGGCTCTCCATCCCCTGCATGGAGTTCCGGGGACTCGGGCTCTGGGGCAGGGGGCTGCAGGGAGGCACCAGGAAGAACTCATTTGTTGTTTTATTTGGTAGCTGTGGGCAAGCTCTGAAGGCAAAGACCCCGTCCCCTAAATTTGAGTTATAAATCCGCAAAGGATTTTGAATGGGGGGAGTGGCAGGGGGGAGAAGGAGAGAAGGGAGGGAGGGCCGCCCAGAGCTCCTGGCACCTTTTGTGGAGAAGGCAGAAGGGGGACTTGTGGGGGGTCAGGGTGATGGGTGCAGGGGCGGGTAGGGTGGCTAAGATGGAGCATGTGGACCACAGGCCCCTATACGTGCTGCACGACTGGGGACAATATCGTCCCGTATGGCCCACATGGGTTATTTATATTACTTAGCTGCAGAACTTTTGTAAAGAGCCGGATTGCTAAGGGAAGCAGTAAAGCAGATTTCTTTTCTTTCTTTCTTTTTGACAGACAGAGTTAGACAGTGAGAGAGAGAGAGAGAGAGAGAGAGAGAGAGAGACAGAGAGAAAGGTCTTCCTTTTGTTCTGTTGGTTCACCCCCCCAAGTGGCCGCTATGGCCGGCTCATTGTGGCTGGCACGCTGCACTGATCTGAAGCCAGGAGCCAGGTGCTTCTCCTGGTCTCCCATGCGGGTGCAGGGCCCAAGGACTTGGGCCATTCTCCACTGCACTCCCGGGCCACAGCAGAGAGCTGGACTGGAAGAGGGGCAACCGGGATAGATTCTGGTGCCCCGACCGGGACTAGAACCCGGGGTGCCAGTGCTGCAGTCGGAGGATTAGCCTAGTGAGCTGCGGCGCCGGCCAGTAAAGCAGATTTCATAGGCATCTACAGTCAGCTCAAAAAGCTGTAAGAAATGCATTTTGCAAGGACGAAGCCACGGGGTCCATGGGCGATGTGTGTGTAGACGCCTGAGCTCCTGGCCTCTGGAGGTCCTAGTCCTGGCCGTGTCTGATTGCATTTAGGTGTGGCGACCCAGGTCTCAGACCCAGGCGAACAGAACAGGAAGAGCGTCCTTTCCAGAGACTTGCGCAGAGCGAGCGGGAGATGCCCTGTGCCCTGAGTGGTGTCTTTGTCCCTGTGACAGTGTCAAGGAGAATGAACCGAAGAGCCCAGGTCCGGTGTTCCGATCCATCTGTGAAAGCCTTCGGCATTCTTCCGAGTTCAGAAAAGCAAATGACAGTCTGGCCAATCTAGAAGTTCTTTGCAGCTACTGCTATAATCCCCGAGAGCACGGGACAATACAGGTGCTGCTTCAAAATGCTTGCGGGAAAATGGAATTAAAAGACAAACTTATTTTGGTGCAAAAAAAAAAAAAAGTTGAGACCCAGGCATATGAGGGCTCTCCATGAAATCCACAAGAAACATGTGCCACAAAAACACAGTGTATGGCTGTGTATATTTTCTGTGCCCAAAGAAACACGTCTTTTAATTCTATTTTTCACGAACTTTTAGAAGCACCTTGGGATTTCAGGAGGTAAAAAAAAAAAAATCTCCTTTTCAGGGCATTTTCTGCTGCCTGTCTCAGTCCCTCGCCTTCTTGTCCCTTTCTTGGCCCTAACTGGAAGGCATCCAAGCCGGGCAGGCCAGCTGCCTCTGCTCTGCTCGCAGGGGTGCAGGGCGTCCTGGGCCACCCTGGTTTTATTTACCTCGAAGCCACACTGAAGTCTGGGAACCACTCCCAGGCGGGCCCTCCTTCCTGGCCGGGGAGTCATCTCGGAGGGGGTGGGAATGGCCTCAGGGCAGGGCCTTTCAGAGCTGTGGCCGCCTCTGTCTCAGTCTCCCGGGTGGTCAGCCTGTAATTTCAAGATTTACTGGCCTCACGGAGATAGCCAGCCGCAAATGGGGCAACAAGGCTAATTACAAGAGGCTGCTCGGCTAATCCTGGGTTACAAATGTTAGTTAGAAGGTGAATAAGCACCCTGCAAGCATTTCCTGGAGCCGCAAGGGCCCTCTATCTTCTTTGCTTTATTCTCTTCTCTTGGAGAAGGGAGAAAAGTAAGAGAGAGGGGTGGGGGAGAGAGAGAGAGAAAGAGAGGGAGGGGGGTTAACTTTATTGAGAGAGAGACTGATTTTTATTTAACTTCATTGTGACCACTAGGAATTAGAAAGAGTCTTTGAAGTCTAAATTATTTTAATACTTCTTTGGTTTGTTTTATATTTGGAATTGGAAAAAATTAGGAAGCCGGATTCCTAAGGCTCCAGAGAACCAGCCTCGCCTCTGCTGCCAGTTGGTGGCTGAGGGTTGGCTGCACGGAACGAGCTGGGGGTGATGTCCCCAAAGTGGCAGAAGGAGATGGGACTTCTGCGGCCCCAGTACTCGGTCCTAGGAGCCTGGAACACAGGCAGGAATTGGCTCTCCCGCCTGCATGTCCCAGCACAGGTGGTCTCCTCTCGTGCTGGGGGTAGTGCTGGGGTGCTGGGAGAGACGTTGACCCCATGCACTGTGGGAAGCTGTCGGGGATGGCCCCAGCCTGCTGCAGGCGCCATCACCATCGCTTGTCAGTGGCTGCCTTAGCAGGAAACTGGCGATGGAGCTGGGAGTTGCACCCAGGTACTCCACAGCAGTGAGCTTGACTCGGCTACTGCACCTGCTAGCCAGATGCCCACCCCTCAGCTCCTCTCCTTTGCCCCTCTTCTGCCTCCTGGCTGCCATGTGCTGGCCAATGTCCCAGGCTCCTTGCCTTCTTTCTTTAAACAAATATTTCATATAGAGTGTCTCATTTAATTCTCAAATAACCCTCACGAGGTTAGAAACATAGTGGATGTGTGTTAAGGATTTGCATTCTGCCTGTGCTAATTTTAAACATTTTTAATATTTACACAGGTAATTATTTTCATTTTTAACCGACACACAAAAATTGTTTGTGTTTGTTGTGTACTGTGTGATCTTTCAACATGTGTCCAATCAGTGTAAAAATATCTTATTTTCTGGCTGGCACTGCGGCTCACTAGGCTAATCCTCCGCCTGTGGCACCGGCACCCCAAGTTCTAGTCTCGGTTGGGGCGCCAGATTCTGTCCCGGTTACTCTTCTTCCAGTCCAGCTCTCTGCTGTGGCCCGGGAAGGCAGTGGAGGATGGCCCAAGTGCTTGGGCTCTGCACCCGCATGGGAGACCAGGAGAAGCACCTAGCTCCTGGCTTCGGATCAGTACAGCACCGGTCGTAGCGGCCACTTGGGGTGGGGGGTGAACCAACAGAAGGAAGACCTTTCTCTCTGTCTCTCTCTCTCACTGTCTAACTCTGCCTGTCAAAAAAAAAAAAAAAAAAGACCTATCTTCTGCAACACTTAAATTTCTTTTCTTTAAAGGTTTATTTATTTTTATTTATTTGAAAGAGTTACAGAGAGAGGTAGAGAGAGAGAGAGAGAGAGAGAGAGAGAGAGATCTTCTGTCCACTGGTTCACTACCCAAATGGTCACAACAGTCGGAGGTGGGCCCATCTGAATCCAGGAGCCAGGAGCTTCTTCCAGGTCTCCCATGTGGGTGCAGGGCCCAAGCACTTGGACCATCTTCCACTGCTTTCCCAGGCCACAGCGGAGAGCTGTATCGAAGTGGAGCAGCTGGGACTCGAACTGGCACGCATATATGGGATGCCACCACTGCAGGAGACAGCTTCACCAGCTATGCCACAGCGCTTCCTCAACATTTATATCTCTTTATGGCGACAATGTTAAAGAACTTTTCTTCCAGTTCTTGTGTGGTTTTCAGAAAAGTGCACAGCAGGTTCTCATGCTCTATCATCCTCCTGCTGTGTGAGTTTCTGGCTCCCATGTGACTCTAACCCGGCACCTGTTAATCAGCCTTTCGCTATCCTTCCCTGCCTGCACTGTTTCTGGGGTATATGAGCTGGGGGAAGTCTCTCGGCTTCCTTTGCCTCAGTTTCCTCTGTGGCAACAGGCACGCGCTTGTCTCCTGGGTCAGTGGCAGGACCACATGGGCGGCCTCGCCATGGGGGTGGCTGGTATCCTCAGCCCCTGTGCTGTCTGTTGGGTTGAAAGTGACCAGTACACGTTTCTTTTCTCCCCTGCTGCCTGCCTGTGGCATCCTGGTCGGGTGACCAGAGTTATTTCACAGCTGGACACAGCAGGGCAGGGCTTCCGGGGGCAGGACAGCAGACAGAACGCACTGCCAGTTCCTGCGGGCCGATCAGAGTGCCTGGGTTTAATTCATAGCTCCAGCCTGAGCCCTGATTCCAGCTTCCCGCTAATGCAGACGCTGGGAGGCAACAGATGATGGCTTTTCTTCCTTGCATTTCTCGCTTTTCAACATACTTTTTAAAAATGATGTTTGCTGGGGGCCAGTATTGTGGCCCAGTAGGTTAATCCTCTGCCTGCAGTGCCAGCATCCCATATGGACGCTGGTTTGTTTTCTGACTGCTCATCTTCCGATCCAGCTCTCTGCTATGGCCTGGGAAAGCAGTAGAAGATGCTAAGTGCTACGGCCCCTGCACCCACATGGGAGACCAGAAGAAGCTCCTGGCTCCTGGCTCCTGGCTCCTGGCTCCTGGCTTCAGATCTTTGCAGCTCTGGCCGTTGTAGCCATCTGGGGAGTGAACCAGTGGATGGAAGACCTCTCTCTGTCTCTATCTCTCTCTGTAGCCTTGCCTGTCAAACAAATAAGATAAATCTTAAAGAAAAAAAAAAAAAACTACCACTGTAACCACCTATATTCTGTAAGGACTTTCTTGAGGTTGCACAACCAAAACAAAATATTGAACCAAATTGGAGGCCACAACTTGTGTAAGAACCTCTGGTTTCCAATTTGAGGGATTCATCCAAATAGCCTCATTGTTCTCATTTCCTAGGAACTAAGCACTATAAATTTGAATTAATAAGTTATACTAATAAGCAAATTATATTTGCCCTGGAAATTGGGCAAGACAAAGAAATAAAAGGCATTCAGATTGGAAAGGAAGAAGACCTGTTTCTAGCCACATATGACATGATATATGGAAAATCCTGAGAAATCCACTGAAAACCATTCAGGCTAAACACACGTTCATCAGGGTTTCAGATAACCAGGTCAACATGCAAAAGCCATTGTACTAAACAGTGCAAAAGTGAAATTAAGAAAATTCTACTTACAAGTGCATCAAAAATAGCCTTAAACAATGAGGAATACATTGCCCAAAAGAAGTGCGAGGCTTGTCTACTGAAAACTAGAACACATTGTTGAAATAAATGAAATGAAAAGGCATCGCATGTTCTTGCGTTGGAAGGCATCGTATCACTGAGATGAAAACACTCTATAGGCTGAGTACGATCTCTGTGAGAATCTCAAGTCCCCTTGTAATTTTTTTTGGCAGAAATTAACAAGCTGGTTCTAAAATTCATGGAAACTCAAGGGACCCTGAATAACCCCAATAATCATGAGAAAGAAAGACAAAGTTGAAGACTCATGCTTCTACATCTCAAAGCATAGAAAACTACAGCCATCAGAGAGTGTGCTGCTAATACAAGCGTAGACGTGTACATCTGTGGACTGGAGCAGCATCCAGACATAAACCTGCACATTTCTGCACAACTGATCTTCAACAAGGGCACTAGAACCATTCAACACTGCAGGGAAATGCTTTTCCACACATGGTCCTGGGACTGCTGGGCTATCCACATGCAATAGAATGAAGTTGGATCTTTATCGTACGCTCCATGCACAAATTAACTCAAAATCACCGCTGATCTAAATGCAAGAGTTACACCTGCAGCACTCTTAAGGAAACAGGGACTGGCGTTGTGGAGCAGAAGGTTAAGCTGCCACCTGCGAGGTCAACATCCCATAGCAGAGTGCTGGTCTGAATCCTGACTGCTCTGTTTCCTATGCTGCTCCCTGCTAATGTACCTGGGAAGGCAACCAATGATAGGCCAAGTGCTTGGAGCCCTGGCTCAGGTGAAAGATGCAGGATGCAGTTCTGGCTCCTGGAGTCAGCCTGGCCCAGCCCTAGCTGTTGTGGCCACTGGGGAAGCAAACCAGCACATCAAAGATCTCCATCTGTCTGTCTGTCTCTCTGCCTTTCAAGTAAATAAACACCTTCAATAAGTCTTTTTTTTTTTTTTTTGACAGGCAGAGAGGACAGTGACAGAGAGAGACAGAGAGAAAGGTCTTCCTTTGCCGTTGGTTCACCCTCCAATGGCCGCCGCGGTAGGCGCGCTGCGGCCGGCGCACCACGCTGATCCGATGGCAGGAGCCAGGTGCTTCTCCTGGTCTCCCATGGGGTGCAGGGCCCAAGCACTTGGGCCATCCTCCACTGCACTCCCTGGCCACAGCAGAGAGCTGGCCTGGAAGAGGGGCAACCGGGACAGAATTCGGTGCCCCGACCGGGACTAGAACCCGGTGTGCCGGCGCCACAAGGCGGAGGATTAGCCTAGTGAGCCGCGGCGCCGGCTTCAATAAGTCTTTTTAACCTTGGGTTAGACAATGCTTTCTTACAGGAGACAACAAAAAAGTCCAAGTAACAAAAGAAAATATAGATTCATTAGACTTCATCGAAATCGAAAAATGTTTGTGCTACAAATGATACTATCAGGAAACTAGAAAGACAACCTGGGGTCAGTGCTGTGGTGTAGTGGGTAAAGCCCAGCATCCCACATGGGCGCCGGTTCAAGTCCTGGCTGCTCCACTTCCGATCCAGCTCTCTGCTATGGCCTGGGAAAGCAGTGGAAGATGGCACAAGTCCTTGGGCCCCTGCACCTGCATGGGAGACCTGGAAGAAGCTCCTGGCTCTGGGCTTCAGATCGGCATAGCACCAGCCATTGCAGGCAACTGGGGAGTGAATCAGTGGATGGAAGACCTCTTTCTCTCTCTCTCTGCCTCTCCTTCTCTCTCTGTGTAGCTCTGACTTTCAAATAAATAAATCTTTTTAAAAAATAAAGAAAAATAACCTACAGGGTGGGAGATAATATTCTCAAATTATGTTTCTGCTGAGGGTTTAGTACCAAGAAAATATCAAGAGCTGATCCCAGTTAACAATAAGACAAACAATGCAATCAAAAAAATGGGCCAAACACCTGAATAGCTATTTCTCCAAAGCATATGCACACACAGACAACAGGCCCATGAAAAGATGCCCAACTCCAAATCAGAATCCCAGTGAGACATTCTTTCACACTCTGTAATTTAAAAAATGGAAAACAATAAGTGTTGGCCAGGGGCCAGTGCTGTGGCATAGCTGGTAAAGCCGCTGCCTGTGGCACTGGCATCCCATATGGGTGCTAGTTCGAGTCCCGGCTGCTCCACTTCCAATCCAGCTCTATGCTATAGCCTGGGAAAGCAGTAGAGGATAGCCCAAGTCCTTGGGCCCCTGCACTCGTGTGGGAGACCCAGAAGAAGCCCTTGGCCCCTGGCTTTGGATTGGCCCAGCTCTGGCTGTTGCAGCCATTTGGGGAGTGAACCAGTGGATGGAAGACCTCTCTCTCTCTCTCTCCCTCTGCCTCTCTGTAACTCTGCCTTTCAAATAAATAAATAAATACATTTAAAAAAAAGTGTTGATGAGGATATAGAAAAACAGGGAGCGTCATCCCTTGCTAGTGGAAATGGGAATGGTGCAGTCACTATGGGAAACAGTTGTGAAGTCCCTCAAAAAGTTACACATGGGATCACCATGTGACCCAGGGATTCCAGACCCAGGAGTACAAATAATAAGATAGAAGACAAACAAGATAGCTGGACACACGTGTTCCTAGCAGTACTCCTCACAACAGCCAAAAAGGTATAAACAGCTCAAATGTCCATCAACAGACTAGTGAATAAACAAAGCGTGCTCTATCCATGCAGTGGGGTGTTGTTTGGCAACGAAGAGGAACAAATGATGCGTTCCACATGTGGTTGAGCTTCGAGAGCATTATGCCAAGTGACAGAAGCGGGCACAAAAGATCATGGGTTGTATAATTGAGCCTATAGGGAATGTCCAGAATGGGCAAATCCAGAGAGAGAGAGAGGAAGCCGGTCAGTGGCCGTGAGAGCTGAGGGGCGGGAGCATGGAACGGGGAGTGACTGCTACCGTAGACATGGTTTCTGTCCGGGGCAATGCAATTGCTGAGTATAATACAAACCACTGGCAAGTCAACTTTAAATGGCTGGGTTTATGGTGTATGAATTACGTCTCAATAAAACTACTTCCAACAGGGGTGAGTGTTGTGGTACAGCTGGTTAAGTCGCTGGTTAGGACACCTGCATCCCCATATCAGAGTGCCTGATCCACTTCTGATCCAGCTTCCTGCTAATGCACACCCCGGGAGGCAGCAGGTGATGGATTAAAGGCTTGGTCCCCTTCCGCCCGTGTGGGAGACCTGGTTTGAGTTCCAGGCTCCTGGCCTCTGGCTTACTGTTTATTAACTGTGTCTCCCTTTCTTTACCTGATTTATTTAATTAATAAATATTTGCTGTATGGGTGAAGTCTGAAGCGTTTTGTTTTATTATTTTTTTAAATAATTGATTTCTTTGAAAGACAGAGTTACAGAGAGAGGCAGAGTTAGGGAGGGAGAGAGAAAGGTCTTCTATCCGCTGGTTCACTCCCCAAATGACCGCATTGGCCAGAGCTGAGCTGATCTGAAGCCAGGAGCCAGGAGCTTCTTCCAGGTCTCCCATGTGGTGCAGGAGCCCAAGGACTTGGGCCATCTTCCACTGCTTTCCCAGGCCACAGCAGAGAGCTGGATCAGAAGTGGAGCAGCCGGGACTTGAACCAGCATCCATATGGGATGCTGACACTGCAGGCTGGGCTTTAACTCGCTGTGCCACAGTGCCAGCCCCCGTTTAATTTTTTATTTGAAAACTAGAAACACCCCTCTACTGGGCCCAACTTCGAGCTGTGACCCACCTTCGGAACCTAAACGTGAAGGGGTTTGCTGTTTTCCCCAGATGGGCTTTAGGTGGGAGATAACGAAGAAAGCAAGAGGACTCTGGATGGGACGGGGCAGGTGGGTGGTGAGGCTGGACCTGGCTCGTGGGAATGAGTGCACTCTGCCGCCCATGAACTAAGAAGGCACGCTCTGGTGACCCAGGAGCCAAATCTGACCTCACACACATTGAAGCTTGGCTGTGCCACAAAGATTGCTACACGTGCGAATCCAGCAAGATGCCTGCTTTCTGGCCAGTGCCACCCTCACTACACGTCCTGGTGCTACAAGTCAGGATTTGCTGACAAAAGCTGGGTTGGGTGCCCTGGAAACGTGGACGTGCAGCGTGGATGCGTCCAGCCCTATGCAGCGGCTCGGTGCGCACGAGCTTCTTGGAACGGATTTCTGGGAGGGAGGCCTTGGAGCTTACACAGACTGGGTGGGAAATGATCTCAGCAAATGCCAGGGAGGGAGCAGGGGTGTGCGAGAGGCAGAGACAGCCAAGGGCTGGTAGTCCACCCTGCGCATGGTGCACTCCCCACGGCAGGCCTGGGAAGCGTGGTAGGACAAGGCCTCAGCACTACTGTAGCATGGGGGGAGGAAGCTGGGGCATTTGGACACTGAGTCGTACAGGTTCTTGGGGGCTGCTCTGGGGTCCTTGATTCCCCGACATCCTGGCCTCTGCCTGCAGGCAGAGAGGCCTCCCTCTGCCTTCTGAGACCCCCATCCCAGACACACATTTGCTGGCAGCTGGAAGTCACCAGGCACACTTGGAGGTGGGCAGGCCCTGGGGATTTGGGTGTGGCGCTCATGGTTTCTCTTTGGTTGCCAATATTTTAAAAATAGGGAGGCTGCGTGCAAAAATGCAAATTTCTGGTTACTTGGAGTTGGTGGGGGGCGAGGAGCGAGAACATGTGAAGGCCTGGCACAACTGGCTGACGCTGCCACAGGGCTGCAGCCAGCTGGCCGTGCCCCCGCTGGAAGGGGCCTGTGTTCCAATTTGTCGCCAGCTCCTTCCAGCCTTCTGCACGCATCCTCAACCCTGACAAAGGCTCCGGGGGACATCCCGCGTGTGTGACTCCTGCCTGAGGCCACGGAACTCCTAGCCTGAAGTGGGTGTGTGACGGCTGAGCTGATGTGCCCCGTGTCAAGTGGCACACAGAGAAACGAGGTGTGGGCCACGACCTGCATATGTTTGGCTTGTGAGCGTATTGAAAGTTCTTGCCCGTATTTTTATATATGTTGTTCCTGTAGACTTAGGAGCAGCCAGGGCTTTGATCTGGGGTCCCTGTGTGCATGACCAGCCCTGGCCAAGTCTAAGACTCTCAAGGACTGAATAGGCCAGCCCCTGTGTGGGGCCCCTGGTCTGGGCCTGGCCCAGGGCCAAGGTGTGGTTGTGTTTTCCTGTTGGGGAAACCTGCAGATCTGGGAGCCTCTGAGGTACAGAGTGGGCACCAAGCAGGGGCTTCGTATCAGAGACAGGAAGAGCCAGGTCTGTTGGTAGTTAAGAGGGCCTTGCGATAATCCGTGGCTGGGGACAGCGGTAAGCAGAAGCTCTTACCCTTCCCAGACAGAACCATCGGCCACTGATGAATTCTGGACAAGTGTTTTTGAGACAATCTTTTATTATTATTTAAAGATGTATTTATTTATTTGAAAGTCAGTGTTACAGAGGGGAGGGGGAGAGAGAAAGAGAGAGACAGAGAGACAGAGAGAGACAGAGAGAGAGAAAGATCTTCTACCTGCTGGTTCAGTCTCCAAATGGCCACAACGGCCAGAGCTAGACCAATTTGAAGCCAGGAGCTTCTTCCAGGTGTCCCATGTGGGTGCAGGGGCCCAGGCACTTGGGCCATCTTCCACTTCTTTTCCAGACACATTAGCAGGGAGATGGAACAGTTTGAGCTGGGCCTCAAACAGGTGCTCATATGGGATGCCGGCAATGCAGGCAGCCATAACACTGACCCCCTTATTATTATTATCTTTTAATCTTAAAAAATTATTTAAGAGGGAAGGAGAGAGAGAGAGAGAGAGAGAGAGAGAGAGAGAGAGAGAGAGAAACATGTTCCCAATCTACTGATGTACTCCTCAAATGCCCACAATGGCCTGGGCTAGCTTGGGGCTGAAGCCAGGAGCTAGGAACTCAATCTAGGTCTCCCACATGGAAGGCAGCAGCCCAACTACTTTTTGTCATCACTGTTGCCTCCCAGGGTCTGCAGGAAGCTGAAGTCAGAAGCTGGAGCCAGAGCTGAGTATTGAACCTAGGAACCCTAAAGTGGGACATGGATGCTTTAACTGTTAGACCGAGTGCCTGCCCCGCAGAGCCAATCTTTCAACTTGGTCTCTGTGCATATAGAAATGGATTTGGGGCGCTTGAGTTTGCGTGTTGGCCTCTACCTTTGTGGCACTCTCTTAAGCTGCGGAGCAGTTCTGTAAGGGGGGAGGGTCTTTCCTTGGGCCTCTTTCTCTGTGCACAGATCTCTCCGTGTGCTCTCTCTAGCGTGTTAATTTCAGAGCAGAGGGACTTCGGGGAGCAGCTCAGGGCTCCGGAGAGGAGGAGAGGTCCCAGTAGATGCTCCTTGGCTGTCACCTCTTGTGATGCAGCCTTGGAAGTCACATGGCATCACGACACAGCCCCCCCCCCCCCAAGTAGCCCAGAAGTCACAAAACCTTGCCCAAGTTCAAGGGGAGGGCTGTGAGCATCCCTTCTGATAACGGAGTGGCAAGGGGAGGAGAATGCGTGGGAGGAGAGATGGCGTGGCTGCTGTGTCTGGAGACTGGAATCTACTGCAGCCTCACGGTGGGGCTCTGGTCTGTGGGGTGGAGTTCAAGCCCAGGGCCCCTTGTCACTCTGGGGGTCTCCCTGGATCCGACAGTAGTGGTCACGGGAATCAGTGAGCCGAAAGGCGAGCACTGTGTGGCTGTCCCTGAGACCCCTGGGTGCCGTGGTGGTTGTACGGGGATGGCTGGGTGAGCTGTGGCTTCTGCCGCCAGAGACTGGGAAGCGAATCAACAGGAGAAACACCAGGCTCTGGCGGCATGCGTGAGTTTCTGGAATTCACTGGGAAACAGGTCTGCCACTGATTTTTGCACAGCGTGAAACAAGAGCATGTGCTAAGATCACCTACCGTTGGTGTAAGTGTTTCCTATTTCCAGTTTAAAATGGAAGCAAACTGTGAAATAAGTAGCTTGCCTTCTTGCCGTCTTGGCCAACACCCTTCTTAACAACTCAGAAATAGATAGATAGATAGATAGATAGATAATAGATAATAGATAGATAGATAGATAGATGGATAATAGATAGAGAGATTATAGATAGAACTGTCTTCCATCTACTGGTTCACTCCTCAAACATCCACAATACCAGGGCCAGGCTGAAGCCAGGAATCTGGAACTCAATCCAATCAGGAACCCAACTACTTGAGCTGTGTCTTAACAGCTGAGCCAAACTATCTGCCCTGGGAAGCTAATTCTGAATTTAGACTGCTTGGATTCCTGGGAGTTTCCTAAGTGAGGAGAAGCAGCCTTCAGCCCTCAGCTCCAACCCTGCATGGCTTCATAACCAGCTCTACTCCACCTGCCAGGGGCTAGGAAGGTATGCAGGTGACCCCTGAGGCCAGCATCACCAATGCTCTCTGCACACCCTGCCAACAGCTGCTTCTCAGCACTTCTGGGGCCTGTAAGTGTGCACCCCAGAAGTACAGGCCAGTGTGGGGTGGTGGTTCAGGGCAGGAGGGCACACGTGCAACTGGCAGCAGGCTTGGGGCCTTGTGGGCAGGGGCACCTGGGTTCTAGGTACCTTGAGCATGGTCTAGAGAAGAGGATGTGGCTTTTCGGTGGGCTTGGCTGAGCTAGTGGGTTCCTCACTCCCTGGTGGGAGTAGGGGAGTGGCCAGAGGAGGCCAAAGGAGTAATATCTTGGTGGGAGTCCCTCTTGTCCGGGCCTGGTCGTGTCCAGCTTCGTGTTGGTTCCTGATCTACCTGGCTGCAAGTGTGTTGCTTTGGGGGTGCTTTCGTGGGCTAGATTTAGTTTCCCACAGTAAAGTTCAATGGACCTCCTGCATGTCTTCAGCATTTATGCAGATAACAAATATTTTATTTGCAGCTCTAATAAACAAAGCAGTTGTCCATGAGAGAGATCTGTGACAGCAGTACCTGTATTGCACAAAGCTTTCTTCTGAACCTTTTAGCCATAGTAACTTCTTTTTTTTAATTTTTATTTTTTTGACAGGCAGAGTGCACAGTGAGAGAGAGAGACAGAGAGAAAGGTCTTCCTTTTGCCATTAGTTCACCCTCCAATGGCCGCCACGGCCGGCGCATCTCGCTGATCCGAAGGCAGGAGCCAGGTGCTTCTCCTGGTCTTCTATGGGGTGCAGGGCCCAAGCACTTGGGCCATCCTCCCCTGCCTTCCTGGGCCATAGCAGAGAGCTGGCCTGGAAGAGGGGCAACCGGGACAGAATCTGGCGCCCCGACCGGGACTAGAACCTGGTGTGCCGGTGCCACTAGGTGGAGGATTAGCCTAGTGAGCCGCGGTGCTGGCCCCACAGTAACTTCTACTTACAGGACTGTCAGACTGTGCTAGGCCTCTGTTTCAACCTGGTCCCCCAACCCTAAGAGGCAAAAGCCATTATTTTTCGCATGGTATGGATGAGAACACTGGGGGAGAGTCGGAGCAGTTAGATATTGTGCCCAAGGCCACAGAGCTTGGCATATCAGTCTTTGGAGCCAAGTTCCTCCAAAGCACCTGCTCCTAACTGTTGTCCCCGAGGGAAGCAATGCTGTTTTCTTCTGAGTCACTGACTAGCGACTTCTCGGGGGACTTTGTAAGAGAGTGACGGACATATCTGGATTCAAGGAGCTACCAGCTGGCTTTCCTGCAGAGCTGTGGATGGCACTTGGGCTCCGCATCTGGGCTTGTCTTGGTCTGAGCCTTTTTGGAGAGGCTGCAAGCTGCACCAAACCTCACAGTGCTTTTGCGATGTGGAAACGTGCCAGCTAAAGAGGAGACGACATTTCTTCTAGTTGGTTCTCTGCCAAACCGATTCAAGACACAAGTAAAATTTAAGTCTTTGGTCCCCTTCGTTTTTGTTTCTCTTGGGCATTTGGCTTTCCCATGCGCAGCTTCTCATTCCATTTACTGCTGTCTTTGATTGCATTACCACACCGGAAGAATTTGCAGACCTAGCCAGAGAAAGTGGGACCCGCTAATCCTGCGGTCAGAGGGTCAGATCAGCAAAGCGTCTGGGTGTGAAGTGTCCATGGCCAATTTCATTATGACTTTTGTTTGTAAAACCTGCGTGAGAAAAATGATATTAATAACAAGAAGAGGAATGGTTTTCCTATTTCACTTATCCTAGCCTGCTCCAGAGCACACGGCAGACATCCAAGAGGCCCTTTCCAAAGTCATCTATCTCTTTGGCCTAGCAGGCTCATTTGGAAACATTATTCTTGATTCGACCCCATAAATGTTCTTGTTGCCTTAATAAGTCAGGTTCAGGGCTTAAGCTCTGCTTCCAAAGAACAGAGTTCCCAGGCCATATTCCATCTTGCTATTACTGACTTAGGAAATGTGGGATGTGGATGTTTAATGGGGAAACGCCTGCTACCCTGTCACATTGCAAAGCAGAGCGAGCTGTTCCCCATGTTCTGCCCCCTGTTATGTTTATGTCCTCACCTTCTGACCAGAGAATATTCCCTGCTTCGATCATCTTGGCTTTGGCCATGGGGCTTGCTTTGCCCAGTGGGGTGTTAGTGGATATGACACAAGCAAGAATTTGAAATGTGCTTCTGAGCTTGGGTCTGTCCTCCTGTGTGTCCATCACCACCACGAGAACCGGTGATGGATACCTGTTCTTTCCAGAAGAAAAGGAATTATGGGAAGGAGACTCAAACCGAACCTGCAGCCTGGAGTCAAGGCCCCCACAGAGCCCCGTTAAGATGAGCCATAGCCCAGCCGGCCACACGTGTGTGAGCTGGATATGGATGTCTATTTCTGCAGCTGCTGATTTGGGGGTCTTTTGCAGCAATATCGTTGTCAAGGCCAACAGAGCCCGCCCAGCAGAGAGTAGATCCATTCATATCCTTTCTTCTGTGAGCCCAGCTCAAAGAGCGCAACTCTGAGAGCACCTACAACAGAGCTCTTCTTAGAGCACCCAGATAATGAAAGGTGACCACACAGACCTTCCGGGTAACTTCAAAGGCATCACAGTGGCCATCCAAAGAGGTCTCCGGGGGAGGGAGTGAAATGCAGTGGTCATGGACACCGCTGGGAGGTTCAAGGCTGAGGTAAAATCCCCCAGCAAATACAGAGAGACAGAAAGGAAGCATTGTGTGTTTATTTGTCAGGACTACCTTTCCCAAGACTGCTTTCTGGGAGGGGCGTGAATGGTGGTGAGTGGTGGCAGTGTGTGCACGGGGGCGCTGCTTCCTTTATGGTTTCCTTTAGCTCTCCGGCAGGGGATTGGTCAGAAAAGGATTCCTTCTTCTGTAAGCTGGCATTGGGTCGCCCTCCTGAGCCATCTGACAGGGTTCTTGGGCCTTTGGTGTTCTCTTTCTGCATGTACTCTCCGGGTAATGCGGCTCCGTCCCACGCCTTATAGATCCCATGTCTGTCCTAAATGGAAAATACGAGAAGTCTTCCGGAACTTTACAGGTGATGCAGAATATGAAAATAAATTATATGTGAATTGTAGATTTTATTGCACAAAACTAAAGTTACCCATGGGAGGAGGGGGATTGGAGGGAGGTTGGATGGTGGGTTCCAAAACTCAGATTGGATGAGTAAGTTCTGTGCTGAGTCCCACAGCACAGGGGGTGACTGTGGTTCACATGCAGCCCCTATGTGGGGCCACTTCAAGACGATTCATGGAAAATGGAATTTTTTAAAAAGATTTATTTATTTGTTTGAAAGTCAGAGTTACACAGAGAGAGGAGGAGAGGCAGAGAGAGAGAGAGAGAGAGAGAGAGAGAGAGAGAGAGAGAGGTCTCCCATCTGCTGGTTCTCTCCCCAGTTGGCCACAACAGCAGGAGCAGAGCCAATCCGAAGCCAGGAGCCAGGAGCTTCTTCCAGGTCTCCCACGCAGGTGCAGGGGCCCAAGGACTTGGGCCGTCTTCTACTGCTTTCCCAGGCCACAGCAGAGAGCTGGATCAGAAGTGGAGTAGCCAGGACTCGAACCAGTGTCCATATGGGATGTAGGCACTGCAGGGGTTGCTTTACCCGCTATGCCACAGAGCTGGCCCCATGAAAATGGGATTAAAAGTGTTTGTTGTGGTGCAAAACAATTTTGAAATCCGTGCCTAGCTTTGTCATAGTATGCATTTCCGTGAACATTCAGAAGTACTGCCTACCTTGTGTTGTGATCACCTTAAACAGTGACCAATTTTTTTAAGATTTATTATTTATTTATTTGAGAGGTAGAGTTACAGACAGTGAGAGGAAAAGACAGAGAGAAAGGTCTTCCCTCCGCTCGTTCACTCCTGAAATGGCTGCAATGACTGGAGCTGGGCTGAGGAGCCAGGAGCTTCTTCTGGGTCTCCCACACGGGGGCAGGGACCCAAGGACTTGGGCCATCCTCCACTGCTATCCCAGGCCACAGTAGAGAGCTGGCCTGGAAGAGGAGCAGCCGGGACTAGAACCAGCGCCCATATGGGATGCCGGCGCCATAGGCGGAGGATTAACTTATTGCGCCACAGCGCCGGCCCCAACAGTGATTATTTCTTTGGGGGTGAGAACGTTCAAACTCCTCCCTCCCAGCTGTTCTGCAACACGCACTGTATTGTCCTTAGCTATCAGCAATAAAACACCAGAACTTTCTCTTCTCGGATTGTAACTTCGTACCTGATGTCCCAGCTTCTGCCACCTTCCCGCCTGGGGCCTCCCCAGCCCCTGGTGACCACTGTCCCACTCTCAACTTCCATGACGTCACCTTTGCCAGACTCCACACTTAAGTGAGGCCCTGCAGCATTTGTGCCAGCAAGGGGGCACGCGGGAACCCAAGGCAGAAGGCGCATGTGGTGCCTTGTGCAGGAGGAGATGCGCAGTAGAGGCACGGCAGAGCTAACGTCGGCTCCTCCACCATCATGGTGGCCACTGTGTTGAGAAGAGAGCTCGGTGGAGGCAGGAAGATCAGTTAGGAAGCACCTGGCAGATCCAGGGGACAGAGGGTGGCCTGGGCTTGTAAAAACAGCCTTGGTGGCAGGGACAGGTGGTTGCATTCTGGATGTGTATTGACTAGAGATTGTGTGGATGGCTGGCAGATTGCACGCGGGGAGTGAAAGAATGGGAGCGGTACAAATGACTTTTGGTGGCGGGCATTTGGGCGAGCAATAAAGATGCGGGTTAGGATGCTGTGATTCCACATTGGATTCTGGGCTCTGAGCCCTGGCAGGCAGCGGTGATGGTTCAAGTAGTTGGACTCCTGTCACTCACATAGGAGACCTGGGTTGGGTTCCTGGTTCTCATCTGTGGCCTCAGCATAGCCCCACTGTCATGAGCATTTGGGGAGTGAACCAGAAAATAGGAGCTCTGTCTGCCTGCCTGTGTCTCTGCCTTTCAAATTAATATCTAGGGGGCCGGCGCTGTGGCACAATGGGTAAAGCCACTGTCTGCAGTGCCGGCATCCCATATGCGCACTGGTTCTAGTCCCGGCTGCTCCTCTTCCGATCCAGCTATCTGCTATGGTCTGGGAAAGCAGTAGAAGATGGCCCAAGTCCTTGGGCCCCTGCACCTTTGTGGGTGACCTGGAGGAAGCTTCTGGCTTCGGATTGGCACAACTCTAGCTGTTGCAGCCAATTGGAGGGTGAACCAGCAGATGGAAGACCTCTCTCTTTCTCTCTCTGCCTCTCCTTCTCTGTGTAACTCTTTCAAACAAATAAAATAAATTTTTAAAAAATAATACCTAAATAAGCTGATATATGTATTTATCACATTGTATTCCCTAAATGTGCACAGTGACGTGTCAGTCAAAACTAAACTTTTACACTCCGATCCCTGGGCGGCAAGGGCTCCATGGCTACCTATCATTTGAGCTGGGGCACTCAGGGAACGTGTATTCTGGTGCATCCCCACCACACTGTTCGCTGCCTGTTGATTTCATCTGGACAGTGGCACCAGGGCTCAGAGCATGAATCCAGCGCCTCCTCCTCCATACAACCCGCCCCTCCCCCATCCCCAGAGGCTGTGAGACCTGCCCAGAAGCAGTTCAGTGTGGGTGGGGAGACACGATTTAGCGAAGTGGTTAAGACGCCTGAGTCCCGCGTTGGAGGGCTTGGGTTCAATTCCCGACTCCAGCTTCCGGGACTAGAACCAGCGCCCATATGGGATGCCGGTGCCATAGGCGGAGGATTAACTCATATTTGTGAGTTTGCTAAGAAAAAAGCACCCATTGGTTTATGCAGACCTGGGAGGTACGCTCCTGCCTCCCCACTGGACTGCCTTCCTGGCTGCTGGCTCTATATGCTGCAGGCATCTAGGGGAGTGAACCAGCAGATGGGAACTGTCTTTGTCTATCGCCTCTTGCTGCCTCTCAGATAAGAGATATTTTAAGAATCCAAGCAAAGAGTGTGCATTCTGAATTTCCCTTGAGTGGATCAAGGTTTCAGGAGCCGACTGGAGTCCTTGTCAAGGGCTTCTAATCGGGTTTGGCGTAAGAAAAGGAGACAATGGCGGAGAAATGTCCCCTTGATCAGCATGAATGCGGGCTCAGTGGCGAAGGAAGGAAGGCAACTTCTTTCCTCTTCCCAACTTGTTCAAGGAAACAAAGGGCTTGAAATGACAGCGTGTGGGTCGCGTTCCGACACTCATGCGTTTTACATGGGCTGTTCGGGTGCTTTAGAAAAATCTGAGCCAACACTTAAAAAAAAAAAAAAAATCAGGAGCTCTCACAGAGTCGTCTGAATTTCTGGAGTGTCCTAAAAGTGCGGAGGCCACACTCCCAGTGCAGCAGCGGCCGGTGCCGGCCCCATGAGACCTCTGCTCCCAGCTCACCTTGGTCCCCACCAAACTGGCCTCATGCGTGTTGACGGTCACCTGCTTTGTCCCAGCAGAGAGCCATCTCTGGTTTCAGGAAACAAGCGTGGGAATTGGAGCTTGAAGCTGTTGCTTCCTAAGCACAAATAAATTGTGGAATGGCCCAAGGGGTATCCGCAGAGAACCAAGGAATAAATCCTCACTTGGGTCAATGCAAGAATTAACAACAACAACAACAAATCGCTGGTCCTGGGTTGTGTTTCTAAGAGGCAGAGCCGGAGTGCATGGATCCTCCCTGGGGGTTTTGGAAGCTGCGCTCTCATGAAGAGGAGAGGGAGGAGACCATGGCCAGCCTGGGATGCAGGCACCAAGGGTCTAGCTCCACCTGACCCCACCCCCAGGGCATGAGTTGCACCAAAGGGCTGACCCCACCTTGAGACAAGGGTCTCAGTCATTGAGGAAGGGGGGTGAGGATGGTGCCCAGAGCAAGGACGAAGCAGGCTGTGAGTCGTGGGTGCTGGGCAGGTGGGTGCATTGGCTTGGTGGGTGGGCCAGAGTGGGCATCCACGCGGGTTGCCTTACCTCCCGTCAATGCTTATAAACCAATGGGTGCTTTTTTCTCAGCAAACTCACAAATATGAGAGAGGCTAAAAAAATCATTACTTATCCTCCACAACTTGGAGATAATCATTTATATTTCTACACTGAGTTATCCTCTCTTCTTTTCTTTGACTCTGAATTAAAATAACTTAAGGGGTAAGCACTTAGCTTTAAAAAAAAAAAAGATTTACTTACTTATTTGAAAGGCAGAGCTACAGAGAGGCAGAGGCAGAGAGGTCTTTTTTTTTTTTTTTTTTTTTTTTTTAGAAAGCTTTTATTTAATAAATATAAATTACATAGGTACAGCTTTTGGAATATAGTGGTTCTTCCCCCCTTACCTGCCCTCCCACCCCCAAACCATCCCACCTCCTACTCCCTTTCCCATCTAATTCTTCATTAAGATTTGTTTTTAATTATCTTTATATACAGATCAACTCTATTCTAAGTAAAGATTTCAACAGTTTGCACCCACACAGACACACAAAGTATAAAGTACTGGGTGAATACTAGTTTTACCATAATTCTCATAGTACAACACATTAAGGACAGAGATCCTACATGGGGAGTAAGTGCACAGTGACTCCCATTGTTGATTTAACAATTGACACTCTTATTTATGATGTCAGTGATCACCTGAGGCTCTTGTCATGAGCTGCCAAGGCTATGGAAGCCTCTTGAGTTCACAAACTCCAATCTTATTTAGACAAGGCCATAGTCAGAGTGGAAGTTCTGTGCTCCCTTCAGAGAAAGGTACCTCCTTCTCTGATGGCCCGTTCTTTCCGCTGGGATCTCACTCACAGAGATCTTTTGTGTAGATCGTTTTTGCCACGGTGTCTTGGCTTTCCATGCCTGAAATGAGAGAGGTCTTCTATCCACTGGTTCACTCCCCAGATGACTGCAACAGCCAGAGCTGTGTGTCAATCTGAAGCCAGGAGCCAGGAACTTCTTCCGGGTCTCCCACACAGGTGCAGGGGCCCAAGGACTTGGGCCATGTTCTGCTTTCCCAGGCCACAGCAGAGAGCTGGATCAGAAGTAAAGCAGCCGGGACTCAAATCGGCACCCATATTGAGTGCCGGTACTGCAGGCGGTGGCTTTACCTGCTAAGCCACAGCGCTGGCCACAAGCATTTGGTTTAGAGATTAAGGTGCTAGTTGGGATGTCTGTATCCTGTGTTGGAGCACCTGGGTTCGGTACTCCCTCCGGCTCCTGACTCCAGCTTCTTGCGAATGCAGACCCTGGGAGGCAGTGGTGATGGCTCAAGTAATGGGATTCCTGCCACTCATGTGGGCGACCTGGATTGAGTTCTAGGCTCCTGCTCTGGCCCTGGCCCAGCCTCAGCCATGGAGGGCATTTGGAGAGTGAGCCACTGGAAGGGAGCTCTCTCTCTCCCTCTTAGATAATACATAGATACATAAATGAAATAGCTTGAATCATGATCTTCCCACATTGTGGGGAATCCAGTGCCTGTCCCCAGTATTCTGAGCTGTCTCTATGGGAGACAGGGGAGGAGGGCACAGCTGATGGAGAGCCTATGCTCTTGAACCTGATTGATTGATCGGTCCCAGCTTCCTGCAGACTCCTTGGCCACCACTCCGCCCTGTGAGTCACAGGCAGCCCTGAGAGCTGACTTTGGCTTGCAGTCTGCAGGGGGCCTGGTGAGCTCCCTCGGGCTGCATGGCACCTGCACGCTTCCTCCCAGGCCCTCCTTCCCCCTCTCCTTCCCCGGCAGTCAGACCCTCATTACCTCTGCTGCCTTCCTGTCTCCCGCCAGTTCCACCCAGGCCTTTCCCCTTAAAACCCGTGCGTGTTTCATCCGTGTTGGCCTATACTGCTCGAAGCTGGACACACTCTGCCTGGGTACCTGCTGTCCCCTACACAACCTGTGGCTGCTTCTGGCCCTCCTGGTCCCAGCAGGAGAATTCTGGGTGCAGGAGCGGGAGTTTCCTGAGGGAAAAAGAGACCCTAGACACATTAGGCTGCGTGATAATTTCTGCTTGGCCTTCCTTTCATGGGAGCCCTATCTTAGGTGTGGAATCCTGGGGCTGCTCGGGGAAGCCGGGGGAGAGCAGAGGCAGAGAGCAGAAACTGAGGTGTTCCCAAACTGAGCAGCTGCAGACCCCTTTACACGTTAATTTGCTTTTATTATTTGAAAGGTGGAGCAACAGAGAGAGAGAGATAGAAAGGTGGAGCGAGAGAGATCTTCCATCCGCTGCTTCCATCCCCAAATGGTCGCAACACTGGGGCTGGTCCAGGCCAAAGCCAGGAGCCTGGAACTTCACCTTGGTCTCCCACATGGGTGGCAGGGATCCAACCGCTTGATCCATCATCTGCTCCCTCCCATTAGCAGGAAGCTGGACTGGAAGCAGAGGAGTGGGCACTCAGACGGGCACTCTGACAGGGCTGTGGGCGCCCCAATCGGTGGCTTGAGCTGCTGGGCGGCAGAGCCCACCCTGCTGCCCTTTTTCATGGGGTGTGTTGTCTCTGGGGTCTCTGTTGGCTCCACCCATGTGGCTGCAGTTGTTTGGGTTTGCGACCCCATATTGGAATCCCTGGGACCGTGAGCCATGGGTGAGGGTATACGGCCCTGTGCTAGGAATTCCCAGTGCTGCTGCCCTGGCCTGGGGTAGGGCAGGGTGGTGGCTGGCGACACCTGGGGAGGAACAGTGGTATCTTTCCAATGTGGACCTGATGGCCAGGACTTAATTCCAGAGCCTAGTACCTTCTTACTAAGAAAGACAAAAAGATTATGAGGCCTTGAACCTGGTACCTAGCAAATACCAAGATTCGGGTTCCATGCTCAGGAACTCTGAATTGAGCCGTCTGAGGTTGGCTCCAGGCATTGATCTTTTTATTTTATTTTTATTTTTGACAGGCAGAGTTAGACAGTGAGAGAGAGAGACAGAGAGAAAGGTCTTCCTTCTGTTGGTTCACTTCCCAGATGGCCTCTACGGCCGGTGCGCTGCACTGATCCAGAGCCAGGAACCAGGTGTTTCCTCCTGGTCTCCCACGCAGGTGCAGGGCCCAAGCACTTGGGCCATCCTCCACTGCCTTCCTGGGCCACAGTGGAGAGCTGGACTGGAAGAGGAGCAACCGGGACAGAATCCGGCACCCTAACCGGGATTAGAACCCGAGGTGCCAGCGCCACAAGTGGAGGATTAGCCTAGTGAACCGCGGTGCCGGCCAGGCATTGATCATTTTTAAGAGCAGCCGTTCCTATGTGCTAGAGCTGACTTGCCAACTCAAGAGGGCCTAGGGAGTGCATCTCTTGTTGGTGGCTTGAAACCAACCAGTCCTCAAATGCCTGCAGCTGGGCTGGGAGGAAACCAGGAGACAGCAGCTCCGTTCAGGTTTTACACGTGGGCAGCAGGAACCCCATGACTGGAGCCACTGCTGCTGCCTCCCAGGGTGCACAAGAGCAGGAGGCTGGAATTAGGAGCCGGAGCTGGAACTCAAGCCTATTACCCTGACGTGGTATGCAGGCCTCCTAACTGGTGCCTTAACCGCGAGGCCAAGTGCCCACCCCCACCTTGACTCTCCAACGCAGCTTTGAAAGTGGACTCTCCCTTCCTCTGCTTATTAACCGTGGGAACTCCCACAGAATGTTCTCAACTCCAGGCCTTCAGCTTCAATGGGAACACACGGCGAGCCCTGAGCGTTTCTAACACAAAAATCGGAACTCTGGAATGCTCCAAAATGCAAAATGTTTGTGCACCAACACGATGCCACAAGCAGACAATTCCACACCATGAAATTCTGCTTCATGTACAAGCTCATTCCTTCCAGCTCTGCAGATCAGCTTATAGGGAACATAAATGGTTTTTGTGTTTACTTGGCTCCTATCCCCAAGAGATCTCACTATATACACAGGCAAATTTTCCAAAATCGGAAAAATCCCAGATCCAAAACCCTCTGGCAACCTCAGATTTTCATTACTGTAATGAATTACCAGAGGCAGGTAGGTTTGTTTTTTTTTTTTTTTCTTTCTAGATTTATTTATTTGAAAGACAGAGTTACAGAGAGGGGTAAAGACACAGAGAGAAGTCTTCCATCCACTGGTTCACTCCCCAGATGGCCACAATGGCCGGAGCTGCACCAATCCGAAGCCAGGAGCCAGGAGCTTCTTCCGAGTCTCCCATGCCGGTGCAGGGCCCCAAGGACTTGGGCCATCCTCCACTGCTTTCCCAGGCCATAGCAGAGAGCTGGATCGGAAGAGGAGCAGCCGGGACTAGATCCTGCGCCCACAGGAGATCCCAGCGCTTCAGACCAGGACGTTAACCTGCTGCACCACAGTGCCAGCCCCATGAGGCAGGCACTTTCCTACAGAGAAAAGGTTCATTCAACTCTGTTTGGAGGCTCGGGTGCCGCACAGGGCCACCCCTCTGGGCTGGGTGTCTGCTGAGGGCAGCTTATGGCCGTGGTGGAGTGTGTGGAAAAGGACAACATGGTGAACAAGGAAGCAGATCGAGAGAGAGAGAGAGAGAGAGAGAGAGAGAGAGAGAGAGATGCTGAGTGCAACTCTGATTCTAAGAACCACCTTCCAAGGGCACACCCCTAATGGCCTAAGGGTCTCTCACCAGACCCCACCTCCTATATACCGTAATTGGATTAAATCCCACCCTCTGAGTACCGTTAATTTAGGAGTTGGGGGTGAAAGCGCTACATGGGTTTGGGAACTAAGTCACATTCAGACCATGGCCCAGGCACACTTTCTGGAAGGGGTACTTGGGCTGTGACTACTACAGGGTTTGCCCCACTGAGAGTCTGCCCTCACCTGCTGCAGTTTCTGCCAGGGCCTCCTCCTCCCCCCAGTCCAGGGAAGCTATAAACCATGTTGATTCCCAGAACCTCCTTCCGAGAGCTGCTTCTCGGGGACCGTGGCCACGACCATGGACCTGGACCCGATGTTGGGAAAAGTCCACGCCAAGTGCTTGGCTGAGCAGTCTTGGGTTGCAGGTCCTGGGCCTCCGGGGCTGCTAGAGTTAATTCTTTTTTTTTTTTTTCCAAGCTGGAAATGACTCCTCCAACCACGACTGCTTTCCTTGATACAGGAAAACCAGGAGCTGTGGCTCACTGCAAGCTACAAAGGGCTCCATTAATTACAGTCTCACCCATGACAATTTACTCTGACTCAAATCTTGCACTCACCATTTCATATTATCTCTTTTAACCCGAAAAGCAGCTCTTTTGCTCCCTTTCTAACCCAGACCCAGTATTTAGCAGGGTAATGGGATTTATGATTTTGCTTACATCAGTCTCCTTGGCGATCCCCCAGAAAAGATCAGTTGCTTGGCAACTTGGCATTGTGACGCTGCAGTGGAGGGTGGAATTTTTTGTCTCTCTGAAGCGAGGGCTTAAGGAAGAATGAAAACTTCTGCTCATACTTCTCATGAATGCTTTTATTTTCAAGGTCAACCCAATGTTTTTTCAGGAAAGACTAATGTACTTTTCTTCAAGCGCTACACCGTAAAATGTTCCTCCAAGATTATCCCGTCTCTGAGCGGGGAGGAGGGGGGAGCGGACAACCCGCTCTGGATGATTTTATTCTCTGCTTGCTGTTGCAAAATGAGTTTTGAGCAACTCTGGGACCATCATAATGGAGTGCGTCTCTGTCATTCACTGGCATTTTCGGCACTCATTAGCAAATGCCTCCTTTTTTTTTTTAATGAGCTGCTATACACTCTGAATCACTTCTCATCTTAGGAACCAGTTTCATTTGGTTTGCGGTTGGTTTACCACGATCCCTTTGATGACGGGGTCAGTGTTAGCAGGGGCCTGGAGGGCACAAAACAGGACCCCAATTTCCCTCTGAGGTTCCCTATTGACCATAGGCGGTTCTACCAATGATCAAAGGGCCTGTTGTAAAACATGCAAATGCCTTTCCTGACCTCTTTCTCAACACCATACACACGCAGGGGAAGAGACCACGTTGACTCAACGTAGCTCTGCAGGGACGCGACCCAGGCTGGAGGTGTAGAGGCTCTGGGCGAATCATGATGACGATGACAGCAGCTAATTGAACACTTACCATGTGCTTTATATATATTCTCTCGCTTAATTCTTGCAACACTGAACCACGTGGTGGAGGCTGGGGCCGGGAGGCAACACGATCAATGCCTTTCCCATCAGCCCCTTCGCTGATTTTCCTCCCCACTCATTCTGACAGGTCCCCACCTGCCAGGCCCTGGGTGGTAATACTCAGGCCTCCTCCTGTACAAGTTAAAGAGTTGTACTTATTTATTTTTGCATGTATATGAAAATGTGTGTGCTAAGAATTTACCACTGATAACACTGGGTTCAAGGCCAAGGCTGGGATGGGTCGCCTGGGAAGCAGCACTTCTCCACCGTGACCCTGGGTGAGGATCACCTGGGGACCTTGCAGACCTCAGAGCCGCATCCCTGGAGGATTGGAGCCAGCAGGTCTGGTGTGAGACCACAGGTTTATGTTTCTCACAGGTACCCAGGGGTCTCCTCTCTGGACAGCCTCACTCCCGGTACTTTAGCCTGGTCCCTCCTCTGAAGTCTTGGGGGCACTGCAGATCCTTCTGTGGGGTTTTTTGTGGGTGCAGTAAATGGTTGATGAGACACTGTATGATGTCTGATTTTCCTGTTCCACTCCTCGCCAAGGACTAGGCAAATGCATCTGTGGCGTGTTTACACTTTGCATGCCTGAAGTTATGTCAGTGGAGTGGTTTATAACTTACATACATCATTGTTACTTGGCTCAGTGGGATCTGATTTTGCCCATCTTACAAATTAAGAGATGGAGGCTGAGACAGTGATTTAAACGACCCAGGTTCAAAGGGTTGTTTATAGACGGGGAACTGGCCTTTTTTTTTTTTAGTATTATTTGACAGGTAGAGTTATAGACAGTGAGAGACAGAGAGAAAAGTCTTCCTTCTGTTGGTTCACTCCTCAAATGACCGCTATGGCCTGCACTGCACCGATCTGAAGCCAGGAGCCAGGTGCTTCTCCTGGTCTCCCATGTGGGTGCAGGGCCCAAGCACTTGGGCCATCCTCCACTGCCCTCCCGGGCCACAGCAGAGAGCTGGACTGGAAGAGGAGCAACCAGGACTAGAACCCGGCGCCCATATGGGATGCCGGCACCGCAGGTGGAGGATTAACCAAGTGAGCCACGGTGCTGGCCCCAGAACTGGCTTTTTGACGTTAAGTCTTACAGCCTGTCCAACTGCCCCGTGGGTGTGTGCCTCTGTTGGCCATCATGGAGGCGGTGTCTCAGTGCTGTTGGCTAAGGCACACCCTCTCAACAGAAAGAGCTGTACCCAACTCTTCATTCATCAAGTGAGGACACTAATGTTTTGATTGCATGGGTTTGTGCACAGTTGAGTGTGTGTCAAGCGTTTGTTCTGGAATGAATGCGTGGTAGTTTTCCTAGTGCAGGAGAGAAGATACAAGAGGCCTTCAAAAAGATCATGGTAAATAGAATGAAGAAATGTTTCTTCTCCTGCCAAAAATATCTGAAATCTACGCATACATGGGGTTTTTAAAAAGTTCATGAACAATGCATATCAAGAAACAATCGTGCATGGGTTTAAATTTTTTATTTTGCTTGCACCAAAATAAGCTTATTTATTAGATGGATTTTCCCAGGAACTTTCTGAGCTGTCCTTGCGTCGCAAGATGTTAGGACAGTGAGGTGATGACTCGGGTTCATTGTAGAAGTTCCAGAGACAAAGACACATTTTTGTGATTTTTGTTTAATTCTGAAGTGCTTCCACCATTGGCAGAGCATCATCTCAGATGGAATTAAACCCTGGCTCCCAAGCTGCCCTTTGCATGTGTTGAAACATGAAAACTCATGGTTGTAGGTCATTTTGTGTCTTCGGTTCTTTTGACTCAAATTAAAGCATTAGAAAGGGAGTTTAAGAAATTGGTTGTTCAGCCAACTCGTGTGTAGGCTGTTAGCAAAGAACAGGGGTCACTGGAGGTCTCTGTGGTATCGAGAGCTGTGTGCCAATCGCAGCCGTCCCATGAGGAGATGGCCCAGGAGGAAGCCGGGAATCAGGAACTACTCTGTTCAAGCTTGCCTGGGAACTCGTGTGGCTCTGTCTTCAAAGCCAGATGTTTTAACCACTTGGAAATATCCTCCTCCCCCCTCAGGGAGAACCCAAAACCACTGTAAGGTAAAGAGATCCAGGCTTAAGAAGACGACATTCACTCTCATCTCCTAGCCAAACTTCAGCTGTGTGTGTTTCATTTCTTTTCGGGTTTACTACCCTGCAAAGCTCAGTGGGATGCCATATTTGAAGATTAGAGGAAAGAGAGAGGAGGTGCCCAAACCAGGGATACCCCAACACCCAGCATCGTTAGCCTAATGGGTGGTTGGTTAGACAGCTGTCAGTGGGTGGTGGGTGTGGTTCCAGGCCCTGGAGTTCCCTGTGGAAGCTCAGTGGTCACTGGTCCGTCCCCGAGTGCAGATCAGCTGAACTTTCCAGTCTGCCGGGAGCGTCTCTGTCAGTGTCCGTGTGTCCCTCTGTCTTGTGTCTGGATAATTCCCGGACTGATCTCTAAACTGACAGCTTGAAACTTCCTGCTGTTTTGCATCAACATATGACATCATCACAAACAGTTATTCTTTCTTTTATAAAGGGATTTATTTATTGATTTGAAAGGTAGAGTGACACACACACACACACACACGTAGTGCACAGATCTTTCATCTGCTGGTTCACTCCCCAAATGACTTCAAAAGCTGGGGCTTGGCTAGGCCAAAGACAGGAGCCTGAAATTCTTTTTTTTTTTTTTGACAGGCAGAGTGGATAGTGAGAGAGAGAGACAGAGAGAAAGGTCTTCCATTTTGCCGTTGGTTCACCCTCCAATGGCCGCTGCGGCCGGCGTATCGCGCTGATCCGAAGCCAGGAGCCAGGTGCTTCTCCTGGTCTCCCATGTGGGTGCAGGGCCCAAGCACTTGGGCCATCCTCCACTGCACTCCTGGGCCATAGCAGAGAGCTGGCCTGGAAGAGGGGCAACCGGGATAGAATCCGGCGCCCCAACAGGGACTAGAACCTGGTGTGCTGGCGCCGCAAGGCGGAGGATTAGCCTGTTAAGCCACGACGCCAGCCAGGAGCCTGAAATTCTATCTGCATCTCCCACCTGGGTAGCAGGGGTACAAGCACTTGGGCCATCTTCTGCTGCTTTCCCAGGCACCTTAGCAGGGAGCTGGATCAGAGGCAGAGCAGCTGTCTCCAACAGGTGCTCCAATAGGAGATGCTGGAGCTGCTCAGCCCCCTGCACCACAGTGTTTTTAGCTCCTCGTAGAAGCAGGCACTCTGCAAGGCAGCTGTATTTAGCTACCTATTCCAGGCGAGCAACCTGAGGCCTAAAGAGGTTAAGCAATGTGCCCAAGAACATACAGCTAGTGAGTAAATGCTTGGAGCTCATACATGCAGACCAAGTCTGCAGCCCTAAAATGCATTTCCTGTTGCCATTCTGTGCTGTCTTTCCCAGGAAAGGGATAGGGGATGAGAATCTCTCTTTCCACTCCTCTCCTCCCCCCTCCCTCCCCCTCCCCCCCACCTCAAGATTCATTTATTTGAAAGCAGAGTTAGAGAGAGAGAGAGAGAGAGAGAGAGAAACAGAGAGAGGTATCTTCCATCCACTGATTCACACCCCAAATGGCTGCAATGGCTGGGGCTGGTCCAGGCCAAAGCCAGGAGCCTGGAACTCCATTCAGGTTCCCATGTGGGTGGTAGGGACCCAAGCACTTGGGCCATCTTCCTCTGCTTTCCCAGGTGCATTAGCAGGGAGCTGGATTAGAAGCAGAGCAGCTGGAACGTGAACCAGTGTTTGTATGGGATGCTGGCACAGCAGGTGGCAGTTTATCCTGCTAGGCCACAATGCTGGCCTCCACCTTAGCAATGGCCTCTGGGAGAGAAGACCCCTATGGAATGGATGTGGTCTCCTGAGCCCCCTCTCGGCCCAGGTCATCTGGTGCGGAGGCTGCCTGTGGGCCACGATTGTCTTATTGTTCATCTCAACCTAAGAAAAACTCAACCTGGCATCTCCTAGGAACCCCCTCAGTGCTGGATGAAAGAGTATTGGTCCGGCTTGAGGGAGGGAGACAGGGCAGAAGCAAGAGTGTGGCAGGTGGCGGGTGTGTTCCATGCAATTCAATCTCTCTGTGCGTGGCTCCACCTCATAGAGCCCAGACAGAGGGTGTAAGAGGCTCTCCACATGATCGGATCCTCAAGACACCATGGTTTTGAGTTAAAAAGACTCAATCTAAGTGGACGGATTGCATACCACTCACCTGAAGATGCTCATTCACACAAGGACACTACACAGTTCTGTGGGCCTTGGTGGTGCACACATGTGCGGGCCTGCACACACCCACACCAGTGTGGAAGGAGTTATTCCTTCCTGGGTCACCTGGGCTGGTGGAACTGGAGAGTGGGGGTCAAGAAGGGCTCCAGCTTTATCCGAATATTTTACTTGGGGGTCCGTGTGTTATTTTTGCGATCAAGTGCCACACTGGACACTACAGTTAAACGAAAACACAAACACAAAAACAAAAAGCCCTCCCGGTTTCCATGACTGCCACCCAAAGGCTACCATTTGAAGAACCCTGCTTGCGGGTTGCCCGGGGAACTGCGGTTTGGGGGCTTCTCTGTGCAGACAAAGCAAGTGGAGGCCCTGCTACCTCCATGCACAATATTTTTTCCACAATCTTTTGAAGACCATTGGTGTGCATGGATTTCACAAGGTTTTGTACCCAAATGCACTTATCTTTCAATTGCATGTTCCACAAGACATTTACAGCCCCCTTGTGAAGTCCCCTTCTGCTGCAGCTGGTGGGCTCTCAGCCCCACAAAACTTTCACATCGTTTATGCCCCCTCTGTAAAGTCCCTTTCTTCTGCCATTTTTGATTCAGAAAGGGCGCACAGTAAGACCTTAGAGGGCCTTTCTTGGAAGACCCTTGAATTTTACTAGAGGTTGAAGAGAGAATCTTCTGGAAAAAGGACCAGGGTGGCCCGGGCTCCTGGCCACTGGGTTTCCCACAGGTGCTTCTACAGGTGAGCTCGGCCTTGGGCTACAGGGCAACAGGAAGAAGTTATGCCCAATTCTGCAAAGCAGCAGGATCTCCCTCGCAGGGAATTCCTTCTCAGCTCATTTAAAGTCACAGACACGGGATTAAACAGATAAGGTATTTTCTCTTTACCTAATCTCGGATAATCCCAAGTAATCTCCCTACTAACGACAAGGAAGCCCTGTGTAGGGATGACTCACGCCTCCGGAGACCTGAGCAGCCAGGTGCCTGCAGAAGCGCCGACTGTGGGATCCAGTTCAGACTGCAAGTGTCCGGATGGAACCTGGGGTGGGTGAGTTGACCAGACATCAAAGGAAAGTGCCCACTTTTCTCTGGAGCATGGCTGAGAGCGTTGGTCCTTACACTCCAAGACTATCTAATCACACAGCCTAAGGGAGGCGATGCGAACCCACCTCTATCTTCCTTTACCTCTTCCAGGAGCAGCAAGAAAGCACAGACTTTCTCATGGGATTCTGCAGTCTCGAGGGACAGCCCGGGAGTTGGTCATACGCAGACGTGACTGGGGAGTTAAAGGAAGACTTGGAAGATCAAAGAGATGGTGCAGATGAAAATAAGTGCGTTTTATCTTGATGTAATTCTGATCAGAAGCCAGTCATACCTGGGAAGAATTATTCCCTCATCTGACACACTTTCTTTGGTGGAGCAGCCTGGTATAGGGGTAAGAATATGAATTGTGGATGTACGAAGACCAGAGTCTGAGTCTCCGTCCTGTCACTGATCATGTGACCTTGAACAAGCCCATCACCTCTGTGGAAAATCAGGCTATATTGACAGTCTTCCACAATTGTGAAGCTTACAAATAATGTGTGTGCAATTTTCCCAGCACACGCAGAACTCAATAAATAGTAGCAGCTGGGGTGAGTGTTTGGCTTGGTGGGTAAGCTGCCAGTTGGGTACTTCCCGAACCAGAGTTCCTGGATTCAGGTCCTGGCTCCAGTCCCGATTCCAGCTTCTTGCTAATGTGCACCCTGGGAGGCAGTGGATGATGGCTCAAGTAGTTAAATCTTTGCCACCCATATGGGAATATTGGATTGATTCCCAGTTTCTGGCTTCAGCTTGGCCCAACCCAGGCTGTTGCAGGAGGCACTTGGGGAGTGAACTAGCAGATGGGAGCCCTCTCTCTCTCTCTCAAATTTACAAAAAGGGAAAAAAAGGTAGTTAGTCATATTACATTATCATCTACGTTATGTTAGTCAAGACTCATAGTAACAAGTTGGGGCTGGGGCTGTGGCATAGCGGGTTGAAGCCCCATCCTGCAGCACTGGCATCCCCTATGGGCGCCAGTTCTAGTCCCGGCTGCTCCACTTCCAATGCAGCTCTCTGCTATGGCCTAGGAAAGCAGAGGAGGACGGCCCATGTCCTTGGGCTCTTGCACCTATGCGGGAGACTCAGAGGAGGCTCCTGGCTCCTGGCTTCCGATCAGCTCGGCTCTGGGCATTGCAGTCATTTGGGGAGTGAGCCAGTGGAATGGAGGACCTCTCTCTCTGGCTCTAGCTCTCTTTGTAACTCTGTCTTTCAAGTAAATAAAATAAATATTAAAAAAAGACTCATAATAACAAGTTACATAAACCAATCACAATAGGATGAACAAAAATGCAATGTATTGGCTTATCTATGGGACAAGTCTAGGAGCTACAAGCAAAACTTAATATAGGTGCTCAAGTTGAACTACGAGGGATCAGGCTCTTTCTTTCCTCTGAGATGGCTCCATCCAAGTGTTGGAAAGGATAGACACCAGCCAATCTATGAGCAACACTAAGAGAAACAGGATACGCTTTTGAGCAGTGGAAGCAAATTCCCAGATGACTGTAACTTGACCACTCTAGACAGATCACCTGCCTGTCTCTGAGCCAGAGGGTTACTGCATCTGGAGGACTGGGCTGTGCTGCTCATGGGTCTCATCTTGCAATCAGGAACTAACATGAACCCCACATCAACGAAAGGGAGCACCGGGGGATAACGCAAGGAAGGCTGGGTTAGGAGCTGCTATCAGAAGACGGGGTAACAGATGGTAGGCAGGTAAAGACAACAGACCTCCACTGCTAGGCTGTGTTTCCAGTGGATTCTTTATAGTCAAGACCGACTCAGCCTTGGGAGATTCTTGTTTAATAGAGGGTTGCCATTCATTTCTCTAGGTGCTCTTGTAGCTTTCCAGAAATGCAAACAAGTGTCTGCATTAACAGGCACTTCTTAACAGGTATGGAAGAATATCACTTGAAATTTACTATTGTCCTAAATTCCTATGGGGTAATCATGCCGAAGATTTGAAAATCATGGAATGGACTTTTAGAAAATGCTTTTAACTCTTACTGTCGACGTACAGGGAACTCGGTGCATATCCCAAGCCCTGGAATGTGCTTTAGACTTTTCTCCCTGAGATATCTGCTACACATGGGTTAATTTGGCTCCTTTTGGAAGTGGAAATTCCCAAAAAATCTCAGAAGGTCCTTCTGTGATCCTGGAACGCTGCGTTTGAATTGCTCCAAGTCAACGCTGATGGAAGAGGTGACGAGATGGAGGGGAAAAGCAAGTTCTTATCCCAAAGGAGCAGTAGCTGCACAAATGAAGACACCCACAGAGCCCAGACACCACGGAAAACGTGCAGAGAGCCACGGTGCACCCAGAAAAGGATAACAGCCCCTTGCAGAGGGGAGAGCCTTGAGATGGTCTTGGGAGGGTGCAGCTCCATTGGTGGGAGCTCTTGTTGGCAAAGTGAATTTAGAGAGATGTCTTGGAGGTGGCTGTTTGCACATCCCCCAGAGAACAACTGACTCTCACGGCGCATTTGTGAGCTTTGCCAAAGGCTCTCACAAGCATCTTTTGTAGATCTGCCAACCAAGTTTTCTCCCAGGCCGTCGGCAGACTCTCTCTGACTGCTTGCTGCTGACTTGAGGCTCGGATGCGATCTGCCTGGCAAAGACGGCACCTCTCTCCCTCGCGGTCCTGTTCTTCCCAGCCTCTCTCGTGCCGTGTGTGAAAGACTTCCTGGAGTGGTCTGGAGGTGGGTGCAGACTCTACGACCCTAGTACTGTCAACCTTACATGTAAGTAGATTTTAACTCATTAGCAACGTGCAAGAAAAAAAAAAAATACAAGGCTTCCTCCTTCTCCAAGCTTACGGGAGCCCAGTGTCCGGTAAGTCGCCGTCCGGGTGCTGGTGCCCGTGGGATCCTGCCAGCTGGGATTCTCGGGAATTACTGACTCCCATATGCTTTCATCGTGGCCCAAGTATTTGTGTCCTGGGAAGTCTCTTAAACACTTTTGCAAAGCAAGTTTTTCTCTTGCTCTTGTGGCTTCCGCCTCTGCCTTTCTGGAAAAGAGACCTTGTCTTGGAAACCAGCTTGTTCACAACACAGGCTCACTTGCCTGCTCTCAGGTGGCCCTCCTAGGTGCCGTGTTTGGTGCACACAGGTTGCACACATCTCCGTGCTGCCATAGGTTATTTTATACAAAGAAACAAGTCTCCAGCAGATTGGGGTGACTCAGGGTCCCCCGAAGTCTCTCCTGAGGCTCACACCCTTACAGTGGACTTTAAAAAAAGATTTTAATTGGCAAATGAAAAGTTGAATATATTGATGAGATGCAACATGTTTTTGATGTATTGTGAAATGTCCAGATTAGATTTATCAACATATATATCAAGTCAGAATAAACATATCTGTCTCTCAAACATCCACAATTTCTTTGTGAGGAAAACATCCAAAATTCTTCTTTTACAGGGTTTTATTAAAAGTAAAATATACTTGGGGCTGGCACTGTGGTGCAGTAGGTTAATCCTCTGCCTGTAGCGCTGGCATCCCATATGGGTGCTGGTTTGTGTCTGCTCCTCTTCCAATCCAGCTCCCTGCTGATGGCCTGGGAAGGCAGTGGAAGATGGACCAAGTGCTTGGGCCCCTGCAACCCATACGGGAGACCCGGAGGAAGCTCCTGGCTCCTGGCTTCGGATAGGCCCAGTTCCAACAGTTGTAGCCATTTGGGGAGTGAGTCAGAGGATGGAAGACCTTTCTCTCTGTCTCTCCCTCTTTCTGTTTGTAACTATCTCTCAAATAAACAAATAAATCTAAAGAAAAAAGGAAAATATACAGTGAATTACCATTATCTATAGGCACCCTGCTATGCAATGCAACAACACAACTTCATATAGTTAGACATATATATATATACAAGTATATATATATATATATTAGACTTCATAAGTCTAATAGAACCAAAATTAATCAGCCTGTCCTCATGCCTCCCCCTCCTACTCTCCCCAGTTGCTCGTAGCTATTATTTTGCTCGCAACTTCTTTGTTCTTAAAACTTTTATTCATTTATTTGAGAGAGAGATAGAGACAGACAGACGGAGAGAGTAAGAACCGGCTCCTATCCACTGGCTCAATTCCCCAAATACCTGCAATGGCCAGGGCTGAGGCCAGAGCTGGGGATCCAGTGGCTTGAGCATCAGCACCGCTGCCTCTCAGGATCTGCACTGGCATGTAGCTAGAATGAGGGGCTGGAGCCGGGAATGGAGCTCAGGTTCCCTGGTGTGGGACCTGGGCATCGTAGCAGCTAGGCTAAGTGCCTGCCCCTCCTCTCAGCTTCTGTGAGGTCAGCTTTCTGAGAGTCCACATGAGAGAGATCATGTGATACTTGTGCTTCTGTGCCTGGCTTATTCCACTTAACACAGTGACCTCCAGTTCCATCCATGTTGTTGCAAATGACAACATTTCATCGTCTTGATGGCTGGATAGCATTGCGCTGTGTATGTGCAACACATTTGCTTTGCCCACTCATCGGTTGATGGGTACTTAGGATGTTTCCATCTCTTGTCTATTGTGAACAGTGCTGCAGTAACCATGGGAGTATGGATGTCTCTTTGACAGAGTGATTTAATTTTCCTTGGCCATATACCTAGTGTTGGGGCTGTTGGAAGATATGGTAGTTCTATTCTGAGTTTTTTGAGGAACCGCCATACTATTTTACTTAATGGTTGTATTAATTTACATTCCCACCAGCAGTGTGCAAAGGTTCCCTTCTTTTCCTTTTCACTAACACTTTTATCTTTGTCTTTTTGGTGACAGCTAACCCACCTGGAGAGAGGGGATATCCTGTGGTGGTTTTGATTTGCACTTCCCTGATGATGAGAATTTTTTTTAATGTACCTCTTGTGCATTTGTACGTCTTCCTTTGGAAAATGTCTTTTTACATCTGTCCATTTTTAAATTGAATTATTTGCGTTTTATTTTGCTATTGAGTTAGGATCTTCATATATTCTAGTTATTGGTCCTTTGTCAGATGTAAAGCTTGCAAATATTTTCTTCCATTCTGTAGGTTGCAATCTTGCTTGTTTCCTTTGCTGTACAGATTTTTAGTTCGATGCAATTCCATTTGTCTATTTTTCACCTCTGTTTCGCCTACTTTTGGGATCTGATCCAAAAAAGCTTGCCCTTTCCAACGTCCTGACATTTTCCCTGGTTTTTTTTTTTTTTTAGATGTTTCACAGTTTCCAGTCTCATGTTTAGGTCTTCAATCCATTTTGATTTGGTTTTTGTATATGGTGATAGAGAAGAAGGTTGTCTCATTCTTCTGTGTGTGAATGTCCAGCTGTCCCAGCACCACTTACTGAAGAGACTGTCCTTTCTCCAAGGCATGTTCTTAGTGCCTTTATCAAAGATGAGCTGGCTGGAGATGTAGGGGTTTACCTCTAGGCTCTCTGTGGGTGCATGGATCTATTCTTATGTCCATTTCATGCTGTTCTAATTCGTGCAGCTTTAGAGCATAAAGTCAGGTGGTGTAATGCTTCCTTCTTTGTTACTTTTGCTCAAGATTGCTCTGGCTGTTTGGGGTCTTCTGCTGCTTACTCATAAGTTTTGAAACCTTAAGATCTACTTTTGCAGTGAGTCTTCTATTAGGGTACTGCAAAAAGTTCATGTAAGCATGGAATTAAAAAATAAGTGTATTTTGGACCACAAAAAAATTGAAATCCATGCATTTGAAGGACCTCAAAAATTTCATGCAAAATGCATACTATGAGCAAACTGGGAATGGATTGCAAAATTTTTGCACCAAAATAAGTTTATCTCTTAATTCCATTTCCCCTAAACTTTCTGAAATACACTCATAAGACAAAGTTGCGGCCGGCGCCATGGCTTAACAGGCTAATCCTCCGCCTTGCGGCACTGGCACACCGGGTTCTAGTCCCGGTTGGGGCGCCAGATTCTATCCCGGTTGCCCCTCTTCCAGGCCAGCTCTCTGCTATGGTAGTGGAGGATGGCCCAAGTCCTTGGGCCCTGCACCCCATGGAAGACCAGGAGAAGCACCTGGCTCCTGGCTTCGGATCAGCGAGATGCGCCGGCCGCAGTGGCCATTGGAGGGTGAACCAACGGCAAAGGAAGACCTTTCTCTCTGTCTCTCTCTCTCACTATCCACTGTGCCTGTCAAAAAAAAAAAAAAAAAAAAAAAGACACAGTTGCTCCTCTGTATTTGTGGGTTCTACAGTCACCGATTCAACCAAACATGGACTAAAAGTGTTTGAAAACAATACTAGAGCTAGCGCTGTGGCATAGCGGATTGACACCCTGGCCTGAAGCACCGGCATCCCATATGGGCACCAGTTCAAGACTCAGCTGCTCCACTTCCAATCCAGCTCCCTTCTATGGCCTGAGAAAGCAGTGGAAGATGGTCCAGGCCCTTGGGCCCCTGCACCCATGTGGGAGACCTGGAAGAAGCTCCTGGCTCCTATGTTCGGATTGGCCCAGCTCTGGCTGTTGCAGCCACTTGGGGAGTGAACCATCAGATGGAAGACTTCTTTTTCTTTCTCTCTCTGCCTCTCCTCTCTCTGTGTAACTCTGACTTTCAAATAAATAATCTTAAAAAAAAAAGATTAAAAAAACTGCTTCTATTTACATGTAGTAATCTAGAGACAATTTCAACTGTGTGGGAGGAAGTGTGTAGGTTCTGTGCAATACTCTATCATTTTATATGAAGGACTTCAGCGTCTGTGGACGTTGGTATCCTCAGAAGGTTCTGGAACCTATCCCCTGTCAATACCGATACTGATATATACCAAGCATAGTTACCAGTAGTCCAGTAGTTACCATAGTTACCAGTAGCTGCACAAAAGACCTCCTGACTTTATCCCTCCTGCCCAATCCTTTGCCCAACATCCCATGGGTGTCCCCCACATTGGTCTCTGACGAGCCTCTTCTCTCCCCTCCTTGACTGCTGAGAGGGGTCCCCTTCCTGCACAGCCTGTCAGTGCTTCCCTGAGGGGGAGATGCCCACCAAGGTGGAAGTGTTTATTGCTCTCTGCCTAGGTTTAACGGGCAGGGGGCAGGAACAGCTGTGTGGCACCTGATGTCGGTGTGTGAATGTTGCCACCCAAAAGCAGAGAGCTGCTTTCAGGATGGAAAGTGTTGGCATGCCATTTGTGACTGAGCCAACCTAAACACCTTTCCTATAGAAACCCCGAACATTCCGCCCGAGAAAGCCACCGGCCTAAATGAGAAGGATTAGACAGCTCCTGATAGTTGGATATGTTTAAGACGAGAGAAGGTGGAAGCAATACCTTCGGTGCGTGTGGGCCTCGCGGCTGCAGCCACAAGCAGGTGCCGGAGTGAGAAGATTATAGCCAGGAAGAGGGAAATATCTGTGCCCATGGTCTGGCTGGGGACGCTGGTGGCGGGAAAGAGGAAGTGAGTGATTGGCACAGTCCAGGCTGGCAGAGCGGGCAGCCTGAAATAAAATCTCCCTTCAGCTTCTATTCAGGCCTCCTGATGGCAAGGTCTGGGCATGGGCCGGGGGGGCAGGCTGGCCGGGACTCCCCAGGCAGGGAAATTGTTACTGTACAAGATGGACTCGCACACAGCTGTGACTTGCTGTGCTGGCTACAGGGGACCTGGCCCCAGCATTAATAGGAACCTAGGGGACTTTCCCATTGTTCTGGGAGTGGGTTTGGAGTGGGCTCCACAGCTACCAAAATAGCCACTTCCTGCTCTCTGCCTGTACAGGAGGATCCCTTCCTGCCGGGGACTTTGGAGGCAAGGCTGGCCTGCACTTTTTACCTTTGTGAAAGCGTTTGCAGAGCCCAAGGACGAACACCACGCTGTCCCCACTACTCCGGGAGCGTCTCGGGCTCCTGTCCTCAGCGGCTCACGGCTCTGCGGGAAAACAGTGGAGCATGGGACAAGCTAAACAGCCCTGAAGACAGCAGGCGCCAAGACAGACCAGGGAGTGCTCTTCTGCCCCTTGAACGCTTCTGAAATCTCCCCGTCCCGTTAGGCAGAAGTAACACTCATCAACTAGAATTTTATTTAACAGAAGTGAATGAAGCAAGGTATTGGGGCACCAACGTGGCTCCCTTCAGTTTGGATATTTTCAAAGGTAGAACTCAACAAATTTGATTTATGTGAACATGTGGGAGTTTTAATCTTTATGAGTTAGTAAACTACAGCCTACTTTAAATGTATTTACTTGGGGCCGGCACTGTGGCCCTGCCTGGGAGGCCAGCATCCCTTATGGACTCTGGCTCTTCTCCTGGCTGCTCCACTTCTGATACAGCTCCCTGCTAACACACCTGGGAAAGCAGGGGAATATGACTTAAGTACGTGGGCCTCTGCAACCATGTAAGAGACTTGGATGAAGCTCTTGGCTTCATCATGGCCCAGCCTTGGCTGTCGCAGCCATTTGGGGAGTGAACCAGTGGATGGAGGATCTTTCTCTGTAACACTGCTTTTCCAATAAATAAATGAATCTTTTTTTAAGATTTATTTATTTGAGAGGTAGAGAGAGAGAGAGAGAGAGAGGTCTTCCATCTGATGGGTCACTCCCCAACTGGCTGCAACGGCCAGAGCTGGGCCGATCCGAAGCCAGGAGCCAGGAGCTTCCTCCTGGTCTCCCGTGTGGGTGCAGGGGCCAAAATACTTGTGCCATCTTCCACTGCCTTCCCGGGTCACAGCAGAGAGCTGGACTTGAAAAGGAGCAGCTGGAACTAGAACCGGCGCCCATATGGGATGATGGCGCCACAGGCAGAGGATTAACCTAGTGTGCCACAGTGCCGGCCTTGGCAAAAAAATACTTTTTATTTTTTAAATAGAGAGATTATTTATTTATTTGAAAGGCAGAGTGACAAAGAGAGAGGGAGAGAGAGATATCTTCCATGTGGGTGGAAGGGGCCCAAGCACTTGGACCCTCTTCCTCTGCCTTCCCAGGCATGTTAGCAGGGGGCTGGAAGGAAAACGGAATAACCAGGACTCAAACCCACATTTGAATATGGGATTCTGGCATTGCAGGTGGTGGCTTAATCCACTATACCACTGTGCCGGCCCCAATGCTTTTAACTTGCATTTTTATTAGTGTTTACTCATCTGTTACTGTCTCAACTCCATAGACAAGGAAATGATGCTTGGAGCATTCTAGAAACTACCCAAGGACCCACTGCCAGTGACTTGGGGTAGTGGAGAGTGGAACCCAGACCTGGATGTGTCTTATCCCCTGCAGTCATCTGGTTTTTTTTTTTTTTTTTTTTTTTTTTTTTTTTTACTCCAGGCAGGCTACCTTTATAAAGAAAAGAGGTAGTGGCCAGCATTGTGGTGTGGCAGGTAAAGCTACCCACCTGCAACTCTGATATCCCATCTGGGCACAGGCTTGAGTCCCAGCTGCTCCACTTCTGATCCAGCTCCATGTTAATGGCCTGGAAAAAGCAGCAGAAGATGTCCCAAGTGTTTGGGTCCCTGCACCTACATGGGAGACCCAGACGAAGCTCCTGACTCCTGGCTTCAGTCAGGCCTGGCCATGGCTGTCGTAGCCATTTGGGGAGTGAACCAAGAGAGGGAAGATCAATCTCTCTCTCTCATCCTGCCTTTCAAATAAATAAATAAATCTTTTATTTAAAAAAGAGATCTATTTACCCTCAGTTCTGGAGGTTCAAGGGCATGGTGCCTAAATCAGCTTGACACTGGTGAGAAGTTCATGGTGGATGGCATCCCATAATAAGAACAGCTGGAAAATGGGAGCAGCTGGGGTCCCAGACCCCTCCTGGGGTCTGCACCTCAGTGACCTAAAGGCCTCTCCCACCTCCCACTTCTACACTGAGGACCAGGCCTCCAGGGGGACAAACCACAGCAGCCCCCATCCCTACAACACTGCCACCACTGCTGGCCACAGACACCGGGCCATCTTCCTCCGCCTTCCCAGGCACATCAGCAGGGAGCTGGATTGGAAGTGGAGCAGCTGGGACTAGAAGTAGTGCTCATATGGGATGCTGGCATCACAGGCAGCGGCTTAATCCTCTGTGCCACAATGCTGCCCCCGCGACTCTCTTTCCAAAAAGGAAGAGAACAGGCAAGTCTTGGACACCAAAGTTACAATGCCACATATCACTGTCACGAACCTTCTGGTACCGGACACCACGGGCCTGCAGAGAAGCAAGTGCCTTTCTGTTGGAGGAGGCAGGGACCTCCAGAGCAGAAGCTGGGACAGAATGTGGGGTGCCAGATATTTACTGGGGATCAACACCTACCTGCAGAGAGCAAACGAGATCTCAGGATTGGCAGAATTCGCACCACCATGCAGGACCAACCAGTCAAGGCTTATACAGCCGGTCCAGGGGCACACTGGAGCAAGCACTGTCCACTGCACACCAAGTGAGCCTCACTGGGGAGAAGAGGCAGAGCAGGCGGCTGACCCTGTAGGAGCTGACGGCTGGACAGGTGCACCTGTTCCAACGCTTCATGCATTTCTGCAAGGGATGGCTTGTGATGTTCAGAAAAGGAGTATTTTGGGCTGTGTAGGGGGTATTTTGAAGTCAGAGAGGGAAGCCGTGAGAGTGATGAGAATTTCTGTTCTTTCCTCCCCTAAATAATGTCAGAAAACATGCATCCTACAGTAAGAGCCCACAGGAAGGGAGGAGGGAGGTGTGAAGGCCTGCTTGCCTGGAGGCAGTGAACCCATGGTTGGTGCAGTGCTCATCTTGATTTATTGATTTATTTGAAAGTCGGAGTCACAGAGAAAGAATGAGAAATGCACAAAGATAGAGAGGTCTTCTATCTGCTGGTTCACTCCCCAGATGGCTGCAATAGCCAGGACAAAGCCAGGAGCCTGGAACTCCATCTGGGTGGCCCACATGGCTGCGGGGCCCCAAGCACTTGGGCCATCTTCTGCTGCTTCCCTGGGTGCACTAACAGGGAGCTGGATTGGAAACAGGGAGCCAAGACTTGAACCCATGCCCTTATGGGATGCCTGTGCCGCAGACAGAGGTTTAACCTGCTATACCACAGTGCCAGTCCCCATGTTCTTTTTTTTTTTTTTTTTAAGATTTTATTTATTTACTTGAGAGGTAGAGTTACAGACAGTAAGAGGGAGAGACAGAGAGAAACATCTTCTGTCCATTGGTTCACTTCCCAAATAGCCACAACGGCCAGAGCTGGGCCAATCCGGAGCCAGGAGCCAGGTGCTTCTTCCTGGTCTCCCATGTGGGTGCAGGGGGCCAAGGACTTGGGCCATCTTCTACTGCTTTCCCAGGCCATAGCAGAGAGCTGGATTGGAAGAGGAGCAGCCGGGACTAGAACCGACGCCCATATGGGATGCCGGCGCTGCAGGCGGAGGATTAACCAAGGGAGCGCCAGCCCCGCTATGTTCTTTATTTAAACAGTCATCACCTGTCTATATGCTGACTTTTCAGAATTCAGAAGGAAGGGAAGCAAGGCGCACCCACACATTTCTTTGAAACTGGAATCAGTTTCTCTGTAACTGAAACTAGATGTGTTGTGGCTGCTGGGTGTGGCAACATGGGCTGCTTTGCCAAATAGGTTACGTGGCAGACATTGCCATGGACCGAATGAACCATGTCCGCAATGCCAAGCTTTTGATGAAAATGTAGTTAAAGCATGTGATGAGATAAAATAATCTTACTAAAACTTGTGTTGGCTGGAGGGAGGCAGGCAGAGCCACTGCTCACGGTGGCTGGACTTCTTGCATAGGTGATGAAAAGGTTCTGGAATGGGTGATGGTGGTTGCACAACTCTGGGAAAATACTAAAAACCACGAAACCAGTACACTTGAAAGGGGTGACTTTTATGATATGTGAATTATATCTCCACCTTGAAAAAGCAAAAACTTTGCATTGGCAAAGCTGCAACCAACACAGCTGGACCAAGAGGGCTCTGGGTAAACAGAGGAGCAGGTAGAATTAGCCGTTATCGGAGAGGTTTTGGTGCAGCCTTTTTGGGATCTTTCCCAGGATCAGGGCAGAGTGCATGACTGGGTAACGAGCACGTTTGCACGTCTCTTGGTTTCCACTTCTTTTCTCTGGACAACATTGAAGGAGGACCCAATGGATTTGTCAGCTGGCCGGTTGTTCCTAATCTCTGATAATAGATTGTTATGTAATTTTTGGCATCATAAAACTCCTCTCATTCACATGTTGTTTTCTGGGAGAATAAGATTTCTTTTCTTTCTGTTCCTTTTCTTTTTAAATATTTATTTCTTTATTTGAAAGTCAGAGTTACACAGAGAGAGGAGATGCAGAGAGAGAGAGAGAGAGAGAGAGAGAGAGAGAGAGGTCTTCCATCCCCCAATTGGCTGCAACAGCTGGAGCTGCACAGATCCAAAGCCAGGAGCCAGGAGCTTCTTCTGGGTCTCCCACGTGGGTGCAAGGGCCCAAGGACTTGAGCCGTCTTCTACTGCTTTCCCAGACCATAGCATAGAGCTGGAACAGAAGCGGAGCAGCCAGGTCTCGAACCGGTGCCCATATGGGATGGGGAACAGTGGGAACAGACGGGACTGACACCAGACCCTATCTTGTTCTAGTGATGAGCAATTCTCATTCATGGACACATGAGCTACTTAGGAAAGCGGCTTCTTCATTTCCTGTGAAAATGTGTGTAAGGCATATGCAGTCACGTTCTGGCCAGTTATGGGAATTGACATTAGATCTGGAAGAAGCTTGGTGTTTAGCCTGGTGGCTGAGATGCCAGATAAGATGACTGCATTTCAAGTCAGAGCACTGGGTTCAAGTCCTGGTTCTGCTGGCAGTTCCAACTTCCTGCTGATTCGCACCTTGGGAGGTAGTGATGACGGCTCAAGTACTTGGGTCCCCGCCAGCACAATGGAGACCTGACTTCTGGTTTTGGCCTGGCCCGGCCACAGGGTGTTACAGGCATTGGGGGAGTGAATCAGCAGATGGGGCCTTTGTCTGTCTGTCTGTCTCACTGTATCTCTTTGCCTCTTAAATAAATTTAAAAAATTATACAAAGAATAAAGCTCAAAAGTAAAAAAAGAAAGTTGCTTAAAACAGACAATCTTACAGTAAGTCAATTAAAATTTTAGTGTAGTTATATATTTTTTGTGGACAGAAAAGAATAATGACAATCACTTATGGAAGAAAAACAACTTCCAAATCTGGCAGTGTTTGAAAATCACTAAGAAGTACAAACGCGAATTCACAGGGAAAACAAAATAAAGATGACTTTTATATATTTTAAAAGTTGATAGTGGTGAGTATAGAATTCTTCCCTTAGATTCTACTGGCGGGGTTTAAAAGAGTGATGAATTGATTTTATTTGACAAATGTTAATATTTACAATATGAAGGACATGATATTCCCTGCAACTATTTAAACTTACAGTAAAAGGTGTTTTTAAAATTGTCATCCGTCTTACAACTATGCAAGTGGTGGGTGGATTTTTGAATCACTTTCAGGGGGCATGCCAATCACCGCTCTGGGCTTTGGGGAGAGCTGATTGGACAGGCTGGGGTGGGTGGGGTTTACAGGGGAGTGGATGTGTGAATGGCACCTGACAGAGAGAGAAAGATGCCCGTGGGTGGAGGAGGGCTCAGCCAGCTGCTAGGCTTGGAAGGCCCAAGTCCAGCTCCCCCCACACTCTGTGGTCCCAGAGTACTTCAAAAAGTTCATGGAAAATGGAATTAAAAGATAAGGTTATTTTGTTGTAAAAAAAAAAATAGTTGGTGTCTTCCAGTTCCAACCATTTTGATGCAAACGATGGAATTTCATTCTTTTTTACACGTAAATAATATTGAGTGACACGAGCCAGATGCAGAGAGACAAATAGCGTTCATTCTCCCTTATCTGGGAACCAAAACTTAAAAATAGAAAACCTGAAAAGCAAAAGAGAAATGCCTGTGGGAGTCAGTTTGGTCGCAAATGCAGAGCTTTGACAAACTTCGCTTTAGATTTTTGACACACTGTTAAGAATTATATACCAACTTATATACTACCATAGTTTCAATGATTTTGTGACTATTTTAAATTTCACTTTATATGACTAAAGTCAGACATCTTTTCATTTGCTTATTGCTTATAGCCCTTGCCTATTTTTCTGCTCAGTGAGGCTTCTTGTACTTTTCATTTGTTGAACTCTTTATTTAGTGGAGCTTGAAGCCTTCGACTATAATACAAATTAAAACACGTCAGTGCAACAATAATAAAACATTAAGTTGAAAAACAAAGTTTAAACCTATGCATAAAGGGGTCTTCAAAGAAGTTCTTGAGAAATGTGTATTATGCAAAAGTGATGTATGGACTTTGAAACTTTTTGTGCCAAAATACACTTCTCTTTTAATTTCATTTTCCCTGAACTTTTTGAAGTATCTTCATGAGCATTACTATAACCTTGAGACTTCTGGGTGGGGGTGGTGACAATACCGTGGGCACTTTATTCATTTTTGTTAAAGATTTATTTTATTTATTTGAAAGACAGAGTTACAGAGAGGTAGAGACAGAGAGAGAGGTCTTCCATCTGCTGGTTCACTCCCCAGATGGCTGCAACGGCTGGAGCTGAGTGGTAGGGACTTGCACCTGCTTTCCTAGGCGCATTGGCAGGGAGCTGGATCTGAAGTGGAGCATGTGGGACTCGAACCAGCAGCCATATGGGATGCTGGCATTGCAGGCAGAGGCTTTAACCCTCTGCTCCACAGTGCTGCCCTCTCGCATGGCCACTTTATGGAGACAGGAGCGAAAGAACCAGCTGAGCCACAGACCAGCCGTGGAGCTTCAAGAGGACTCGGGTGGCAGCTGACTCGGGCGAATGCGCCATGCAGTCCTCTCTCTTCCTGCGCCCCTGCCATTGTTCAGCCACACCCTCAGCTGGCTCGGCTCCCTTGCCTTGCCGTCTTGGCGCCCACTGCCTGTGGCCTCCCAGTCAGGCCGGCATTGTCCTGGGAGGTCAAACACCGGGACCAGATGTGGACAGAGACACTAGCGCAGGTTCTCAGGGGCCGTCACTTCGAGCCTGAGCGAGCAGCTGGGAGTGGGGAAGGGGGACAGGTCTTGGGTGGGTCTGCTGCCACTGAACTTGAAACTCACGGTCTTTTAGACGCCTCCAGGCACACAAAATTTGTACCGCAGACCTCAGAGTGACCACAACGCGGGCCCCAGGCACTTCCCAAAAGCGCTACAGGCAAGGCGGTCCAGGCCGGGCTGTCTTGGGTACAGGGTGCACCAGGGAGCAAGTGGAGAGGTGTGGCCCAGCCCCCGGCCCTCGGCGTGGACCCTGCCTTTCGGCCTGTTGACTTGAACATGTGGACACAGATGTGTGGGGTTCTGGAGCCCCCCCCCCCCCCCCCCCGCCGCCGCCACCTGCAGGCCGCCTCTCGTCTCCGCTGTGGTCGTCGGTTCTGTCCGTCTCCACGGGGGGACCCAACCTCACAGCAAGGAGGGCCCTGTGACTACATGCGTGCGTTCCCGGGTGCACGGGGGAGTGTTTCAGAGCGGGCCCCTCGCCCTCCATCCCTCCTTCTGCCCCCTTGCTGGGTTCCGTTTTCATTTCCCCTCTGCATGAGCGCCTTCGCCTTCTGCTGTTTCATTGCAACCGCCCGGATCCGGCTGGGTCCCGGCGACGCACGTGCGCGCTGAGCTCAGTCAGCATGGCCGGGGGCCAGGTGCCAGGCTCCTCCGTCAACACGTTCCGCCCTGGCCCAGCGCGCGCCCGCGGCTGCCCTTCGGAGCTTCGGGTCTATAAATCGCACGGTGACAGGCCGCCTGGGAACTTCCTCGGCTGCGGGCAGCTCCCCACCCATGCATTTCCTCCTTCCAGAGAGGCATTCCCGGCTCTGGCTGGAGACAGAGGGGCGGTTATATCCAGCCCGAGGGCACAGAGACCCTGTATTTTCAGGAACGCGTTTTCGCCTTTGAAATCTGTCACCTTGGTGCCCCTCACCCTTGCAGGAACAGGCAGCCAGAAGCCCTGCTTGCCTGCGTCTCAGCCACACATGCCTGGGGCAGGATGAGCCCCGGATGGGAGTGAGTGCCTCCTCCAAGGCCCCCAAGCTCTCTCCCTCCACGGGTTGTCAGGAGATGGGACCTTGAAATAGCTCCCTGGGGCACAGTCGCTGTCTCTGGAGGAGGAAGCGTCCACTCAGGTTGGCTGTGTTTCCAGTGTGCGGGTTTTTACGAAATGGGACCCTCTCTCTATGCCTTTCCATGCAGGCCGGTCCTTTGAAGGAAGGCATCTGTCTCCAAAAGTCTCGGGTGACAATCAACTCTATGAGCCTCCCTTGGGAGGAGAAGGTGCAGCGGGCATGAGCTGTTTCTGTGGCTCCCCATTCATGCTAACAGCACCCCATTTCCTTTCCAGGCTATGACTTCATCCCTGCGCTCTGCATTCCAGAGAGTTAGCTCACTCTCAGGGTAGCCCAGCCATCAGGGTGCTCCCCTCCCATGCCCCAGCGGCGGGCACGCAACCAAAGCAGAGCTCACTGGAGTCTCCGGTTCAGGCGCTGAGTCTGGGGGGCAGTATCCCAAGTCAGGGGATGTGTGGGGGCTGACCCCGGGGAGGGGGAGCACTTCCAAACCCTCAGCTCCTGCCGTGAAGGCCCCGAGAGAGTCCCTGGCCCTGCTCATTCTGGCCTGGATCAGTGGTGACCCAGGAAAGTCCAAAGTGAGTTTTTCCGAACCGGCCTCCTGCCAAAGGAGCGGACAGTACAATTCGTCTTACGTCCCAGAATGGCTGAACCGCGGGAGCAAGTCTTAGAGCGCCTAGTGTCATAAGGCGGACAGAGAGTTGATCCACAAATCGAGCCCCTGCAGATGGGCCAGAAGAAAACTCTTTCTAAATAAATGGCCAGTGGCTTCCAGATCACAGTGGCTGAGTGTATGTTACCAGGGCACTTCAAAAAGCCTGTGTGACAGTGGAACTGAAAGAGAGCTTTATGTAGATGCAAAAGGCGATTTGAAATCTAGGCAGTTTTGAGATCAGATGCATTTTCTACGGACTTTGGAAAGACAGCTCACATGCACACATTTCAAAATTTTTTTGCACTGAAATGAACTTCTGTCTTCATTCCATCTTGTACGAAGGTTTTGAGGGGTCTGCCTTCGTGCCAAGGCAGGAGGGCGCTGCGTGTCATTTTTCTCTTCCTCTCCCACTTCTCCGTCTTCTTTTCCTTGTTGGCTTCAGCCGGCAAGAAGGCTGGTCCTCTCTGGATGGACACTGGCTCCCATGCTGTCTCTGGAACCAAGGGAGGCATCTCCCTCTGTCTGCGAGGCTGAGGTTTAGGCATAGCTGAAGTCCGAGGGCCATATCTGGTGTTCTGGAGCAGCTTCCTGGAGTTTAGCTTCTCGGACTCTGTCCAACCCGTTTAACCAGACTAGCGGAAACCGCCCCATGTGCCCCCCACCACCCCAACCCCATCTTTTCCACAGGATAGTTCTTTCGTCCCTCGTCCCACCTAGCTCTGGAGAGACTTTTTTTTTTTTTTCTTTCAAGACAACTTTTCCCTCCCTAAACTCCCAAGCAGCCCTGAGCTGAGCTGCATGTTGCCCAACAGACGTGTCCTGCGCGCGCTCGGGAACACACAGATGGTGAAAGTCTGGGTTATGTGGCTGCAGAGGACAGCGGCACCACCCCAGGATCAGTTGGCCTTTTCCCCCCGTGGAGCCAGGGTGTGGGGGAAGGGCAGGGATGGCCACGCCTCCTCCTCCTGCGGCTCAGCCTGGTGGTGATGGAAAGGTCCATGGGCGCATCTTCACGAGCCTTTCCAGCGTCCTCCTTGGCCTTACTCGTAGTAGGCAGTGCTAGCTACTCTAACAAATGGTCTCCAAATTCCAGTGGCTTCATTTCTCATTCATGCAAAGTCTGCCGAGCCGAGAGGTGGGTGGTCCCCCTGGCCGCTCTCCTCCAGGCAAAGGTTCAGGGACCCCTGGGTGGCTTTGCCATCAGAGTCAAATGCTTCCAGGCATGTGGACAGAAGGGAGAGGGGGAAAAGGAGCACCCCAACTGGAAGCACTGCTCCCTCGGCACCCCCCCCCCCCCAGCCGTGTGGTCAAGGTCACTGCCCGGGCATCTGCACAGAATAAGGCGCTCGTGACTGTTGGGAGAGCACGTTGTACCCTGCATTGCCTTCGCTTCTGAGCTCTGCAGCAAAGGGTTCTTTCTATTCCTGGGGCAGCAAGTCTTCTACAAAAGGTCTTGTAGGTGAGGCGTGAGACCTACTGAGTGGCGTGTGCATTTCTTCAGGAATACACTCTTGTACGCAGCCTAAGCGTCCCAACCTGAAAGAAGGAAGTGCCTGTGGCCACTGTGGGTCAGGAGGCCAAGCTTTCGCTGGGTGATGGTGGAATTCTGCTTATTTCCAGGCTGTTGAGATTTAGGGGAATTCAGGTAAGACTGGCCTCGCGGACGCTCAGCACTGCACACGGTCCCCAGGCTCAATCCTCGCCTCGGCAGCCAACGCTCTTTGAAGGAACAAATGTGGAATGAATTTGCACTGGTGAGTCCCTTGTTAAATGGGGAGAACTGTTAGGCCTTGGTTTCTGTTGGCCCAGCGCTCATCCCATCTGCCTTCCAATTTTCTGGTCAGCGTTAGGCCTGGGGCCTCTCGGCTCACAAACGATGTGGGTGATTTCCATTGGGTGGTTCTGTCATCTGGTGGGTGACCCTGGGACTTTCTTCTTTGTGCTCTGATTTAGAACAGAAATGAGCTAAAGAAAGAAGATGGAGGGGAAAAAAATCTTCTTGACTTACAATTATAATGTGAATCAGTCCTGAAGCTTGAAGTTCAAGTGTGTGGGAAAAAACACTGCTCTGTGTCCATCCATCTCCTGGTTCCAATTTCCAAGAACCAAGAAAAGAGCTTGAGAGAATGAGGAGGAAATAATAAAATCTTTGGGGACTTGGGAGAAAGAATCAAAAAATGGTTGAAGTCAAGATGCAAACACAAGGCCAAGGTTGCAAACGCAGGCTTGGAGGCCAGTTCCAGTGCACTTATGTCTTTTCCTTGGCTCCTGGTCTTTGGGAAAAAATAAACTGGTGGCCAACATTTAAATACCCGGAGATTTCACTAAAAAAAAAAAAAAAAAAAAAAAAAAAAAAAAAAAAAAAAAACCACGGAGTTTTCCTTTTCTTGAAAAATCAGAATTGGAGCAACAGGAACCCCTATCCCAGCAAAGCAATAATCATCACACACTGGGCAGTGGTTGCCCCTTCCAGGTCACTGTGACCCCACCAGTCCCGATTGCACCCCCCTCGGTTATGGCTCTACTCACTTCTGCTTCCTACTGAGTCTCCCTCATTCACATTGGTGGCCTGGGCTCTGTAGGCACCTGAGTGTGCAAGCGCTGACCGAGCAACTTTAAAGCTCTAAAAGTTACTGAAAAGCATTTAAGACAACTGTTGAGCCAAGCACCCATGGCTGCAAGGCCTTATTTGCATGGAAGTTGGAGCAAGTTGTTCACTGCACAAGGGCACTTGGCCAAGAGGATGAACTGGGCCCAGAACTCCAGTCAGTGTTCTCCACTCCCGATCGGTGTGCCCCGATAGAGATCTAAACCCCTCTGGAGGGAGGGACACCCCACTGTGCTGTTTAGGTCACAGCAAAGCACCTTGTGGGCTGGAAGGGACCCTCTTTATCTTGCTCTCCAGTTTGATCTGAGTGAATCCCGTCTCAGCAATGGAGGGTCCTGGAGGAAACAGCTGACAAGCTTGTCACCACGGCATTTAGACCATCATGTGGTTTTCCCTAGTATGGTCCAAGAAACATCTATAATATATAAATTGGTGTCTAGGGCTGGCATTGTGGCTTAACGGGTTAAGCCTCTGCTTGCAACACTGGCATCTCTATGGGCCTTGGTGCAAGTCCTGGCTGCTTCATTTCCGATCCAGCTCCCTGGTCATATGCCTGGAAAAGCAGAAGATAGCCCAAGTGCTTGAGTCCCTGCCACACACATGGGAGACCTGGATGAAGCTCCTGGCTCCTGGCCCAGCCTTGACCATAGCGGACATTTGGGGAGTGAACCAGTGGATGGAAGACCACTTTCTCTCTCTCTCTCTCCCCCTCTCTCTGTACCTCGATCTTTGAAATAAATAAAATAAATCTTAAAAACATTGGTGTTCTAGAAAAACAATGATTAGGAAAGAAAAACGCAAATGGGGAGGGGAGAATATGTGCAGAGGAATTGGTCACATCACAAAGTGACACTGAGAGACGCCAGCAGCCTGCTCTTGAGTGACGCCTGACCGGGCTGTGTGTCCCCACTGTTGGAGAGCACGGCTTCAGGCTGTGGGTTTCATTCTGCTGAAGCTGGTGCATGGGAGCCCTGGCTCGGGGCTGGGGGGCTCCCAGGGAAGGGCTGTTCTGCTGGCTGATCTGACTACTCCCACAGGGTTTGCTGATTTCCAAGAGTGAGGTTTGGGCGCTGGAGCAATGTGAGTTGCTAGTTCCCTCACCGTCATTCTCGCTCCCTATAACTCCTCCGAGTTCCCGGAAAAACATCACCCTGTTCACTTTCGTTCTGTTCACCAAGATAGAGCAGGTTTGGAATGTACTGATAGACTGTTTATCCAGTGCACTGGGTACTGGTGTGAGGCTGACCTGAGTTCTAATTCTTCACTGAGTGGCTTTGGACAGGTAACTTAACCTGTCCAGATCTCGGTTTCCCTGTCATTAAGATGGGGCTGAAACCAGGACTTTGGTGAGGATAAACAAAATAAAATGCGTAAAAGACTTAGGACTTGGGGCACGGTAAATGCTCAGAAAGCGGCAGTGATACCACTGTCACCATCATCCACAGTGTCATCTTTTCAGATTTTATTTATTTACTTGAAAGAATTACACAGAGAGAAGGAGAGATTGTGGCGGCGGCGGGGGGTGGGGGGTAGGAGTGGGAAAGGGTGGGCGGGGCGGTCTCCCGTCCCCTGGTTCACTCCCCTGATGGCTGCAGCAGCTGGAGCTGTGCCAATCCGAAGCCAGGAGCCAGGTGCTTCTCCTGGGTCTCCCACGTGGGTACAGGGGCCCAAGGACTTGGGCCATCTTCTACAGCTTTCCCAGGCTATAGCAGAGAGCTGGATCAGAAGTGGAGCAGCCAGGTCTCAAATCAGCGCCCATATGGGATGCCGGCACTGCAGGTGGCAGCTTTACCCACTACGCCACAGCACCAGCCCCCATCAATGTCATCTTGAGGCCTTGATAATGTTCTTGGTGCCCAGCAAAATGCTGAATGTAGCCAGCCTGTAAGGATAATTTCCGGAGGGTTCTGGTTTGACTGAGTTTGTCATCTTGCTGTAATTCCCTCTGTCTATCTTAAAAGCATTTGCCCCTCCTATGCCACATAACTTTAGTTCCCATGCTTCCTTTCTTATCACATGGCCCAGCATCCCCACCCAGAAGCCCTCCCCAGCAGCACATAGGGCTCATGAGTAGTCCACGGAGGGGGCTGGTGGTACCGTGAGGCGGGGTGAGCCGCCATCCGCAATGCTGACATCCCATATCAAAGCGCAAGTTCCAGGCCTGGCTGCTCCACTTCCCAACCAGCTCCCCGCTAATGCACTTGGGAAGGCAGCAAAAGAAGGTCCAAGTGTTTGGGTCACTGCCACTCACGTGGGAGACCAGGATGGAGTGCCAAGCTCCTGACTTTGGCCTGGTCCAGCCCGTCGCGGCCATTTGGAGACTGAGCCCAGTATCTGGAAGATATTCTCTCTCTCTCTCTCGCTCGCTCTCTCGCTCTCTTGCTCTGTCACTCTGCCTTTTGAATAAATGAATAAAATAAATGTTTTCTAAAAAAAAAAAAAAAAAACTGCACTCGGAAGACGGGCTCCGATGCTGCTGAGTGCCTTGGTAGGAGAGATGACGCGTGCTCTGGGCTGAGTGCCTGTGCCTGCATCCTTACCTGCTGTTCACACTCAGGGCACCGCAGACCACAGTGGGGGTCATGAAGGGCCCTGCTTCCTGGAGGCAGGCGGGTGGTCAGAGCGCCTGGACACAGGTAGCTGCGCCTTCTTTGGCAGACCTGTGGACACCCCACTCTGGTAATTTCTCATTTGCTCTGTCGTGGTTCTCTGTGAAGAGCTGCATTGGGGCTGGTGCCGTGGCTCAATAGACTAATCCTCCGCCTGCGGTGCCGGCACACCGGGTTCTAGTCCCAGTCAGGGCGCCGGATTCTGTCCCGGTTGCCCCTCTTCCAGTCCAGCTCTCTGCTGTGGCCCGGGAAGGCAGTGGAGGATGGCCCAAGTCCTTGGGCCCTGCACCCGCATGGGAGACCAGGAGAAGCACCTGGCTCCTGGCTTTGGATCAGCGCAGTGCGCCTGCCATAGCGGCCATTGGAGGGTGAACCAACGGCAAAAGGAAGACCTTTCTCTCTGTCTCTCTCTCACACTGTCCACTCTGCCTGTCAAAAAAAAAAAAAAAAAAGCTGCATTGGGGGTGTCCCCGGGGAAGCAGGCGCGGGATCCTTGCCTGCAGGGAGAGCTGCATTTTCTCTGTAGGCCTTTGACCTCCGCTGAAGCATTTGTCTGGCCCCTATGGCCCCTAGGTTTCACCCAATAAGTTTTCGTGGAGGGTCCCGCAGCAGGGGTGTGACGGGGGGCTGGTCCCTCTCTCATCTGGTCTCCAGCAGTTGGCAGTGTGAGTACGGGGTGCCTCCCAGCCAGCACACACACAGACCGGGCTGCCCCCCACATGTTCCCGGAGAACTGGCGCTCAGATCCTTTGCCTTGACTCTTTGTTAACACGCCCTGCAAATGAGTGGGCAGGGCTTGATCTTAATCAGACGTCTCATTAACATCAGCCTTTGGTCTGGCTCCAGTTCCCGCGTGCATTTGTAGAGCGTACATGTGGCCGTACCACCCACCGTCACACCAGAAAGGCCCCGAGTGTGTGATGAGCAGAGATGGTCTCAATAAACACTTCCCTTTCGCAGCACACGTGCAAGGTCACTCAGGAAATGAGATAGCAAGACAGGAGTTGCAAGCGAAGTCCAAGGCAAACCCCCTTCTGCCCGCACCAGTTTTTACTTGTGTAGGCAGATGCCCTCACGTGATATATATATTTTAAAGATTTTATTTATTTATTTGAGAGGTAGAATTGTGGACAGAGAGAGGGAGAGACAGAGAGAAAGGTCTTCCACCCACTGGTTCACTCCCCAAGTGGCCGCAACAGCCCGATCCGAAGCCAGGAACCAGGAGCTTCTTCCAGGTCTCCCACATGGGTGCAGGGGCCCAAGGACTTGGGCCATCTTCTACTGCTTTCCCAGGCCATAGCAGAGAGCTGGATTGGAAGTGGAGCAGCTGAGTCTCAAACCAGCGCCCATATGGGAGGCTGGTGTAGCAGGCAGAGGCTCAGCTACTTCACCACAGCATTGGCCCTCTCACATGAGTTTTGCTGAGGAAGTAGCTGGATATCGGGACCCAGATTCCCGTGTGATGTTCTTCCAGCCCCTGAGTGAGAGGGCAGGCGCCGGAGGGACGTCCTGGAGCTGTGGTTTGGTTAATGGCAGCTTCATTGTCTGCGCGTGCTTTTCCATGGTGTGTTCTCTGGCCGACCTGCGTCCCACTCACAGACGGAGCTAGTCAAATGCATGTACCTGGGCCTCAATGCAGACCTCACGGCTTAGAGGACAAAGGGCCGAGGAGGTCTTTGCATCTTGACCACGCTCCCTAGGGGATCTGAAAGTCCATGTATGTTTGAGAACCATTGGTCCAGAGGCGCCTAAGGAACACACCAGAAGCACCCTCTCCTCTGTGGATTTCGATTCAATACCTTTGGGGGCACACATTCTAAGTACACCTGTTTTTGGAAAAATTCCACAATGATTCCAATCAAGCAGCATTCCCATGAGTGTCAGTGGACCTCTGATGTTGGCTGGGGTACTTGGGAATGAATGGGGCAGAGGTGGAGAGGTGGGGTTCCTGTTAAAAGGCAAGTGCCTGGGGCTTACCTCCAGAACTGTCCATCAATTGGTCTAGGGGGGAGCCTCGGAATCTTTCTTAATAGCCCACTCTGCATAGTCTGGTGTGGCAGGTTCTTGAAGACAGGGACCCTACTGTGGCTTGAAGATGGCCTATCTCCACCAACACTCATGTGGGGGCTTGGTCCCCAGTGCAGGTGTTGACAGTGGTGGGGCCTTGGAGAGGCGTTTGGGATTGTGGGGGTGAAGCCTTTTCTCATGGTCCGGGTCTCCTACCGCAGACACTCAGTTAGCTTTGCTCTCCTCGCCGTGCACCTGCTCGCTCCTGCACTTCCTGCTGTACACTGAAGCTGCACAAGGCCCTCACCAGACGCTGAGCGGACTCCAGAGCCCTCCCAAACAAACCTCTCTTCTTTGCAGCTTACCTGGTCTCGGGCTTTGGTCACAGCCACGGGACACCAACAAAGGCTGGCCCTTTAAGGGCTCTTGTGGACTCACCTCCCGTGCCCCTCCCTCAGGCTCTGACAGTTTTTCTGAGGCCACGTGACAAGTGTCAAAGAGATATCTAGACCTCAGATTCAGGATTTAAACAAAAAACGTCTTGAAGTACAAACCAGACTTTCTGCAACTTGGAGGTCAGAGGGTTTTGGCTGTCGGCATTGCACTAAAATCCCCCGAAACAAGGTGTGAGGTAGGGAGCAGGGGGGCCAGCTCTCTGCGGGAGGCCTTAGCTCCTGCTCACTGACACTGGTTAGCTACTAGGAACAGAAATTCAGTTCATCAAGAGTGGCTGATAGGCTCGCACCATGGCTCACTAGGCTAATCCTCAGCCTGCGGTGCTGGCACACCGGGTTCTAGCCCCGGTTGGGGTGCTGGATTCTGTCCCGGTTGCCCCTCTTCCAGTCCAGCTCTCTGCTGTGGCCTGGGAAGGCAGTGGAGGATGGCCCAAGTCCTTGGGCCCTGCACCCGCATGGGAGACCAGGAGAAGCACCTGGCTCCTGGCTTTAGATCAGTGTGGTGTGCTGGCCGCAGCAAGCTGGCCACAGAGGCTATTGCGGGGTGAACCAACGGCAAAGGAAGACCTTTCTCTCTGTCTCTCTCTCTCTCTCTCTCACTGTCCACTCTGCCTGTCCAAAAAAAAAAAAAAAAGAGTGGCTGATAACCACCACTTCTCAGATGCCATAGCAGATTCTAATGTCTTCGTTGCCTTTTCTTTTTATAGTAATTTTTATTTTTAAATGAATTTCAATTTTATCTAACACACACACACACACACTTTTGAGAGTCAAATAGCCAGAATTCAGAGGTGCTATAAATGTAAAATACATACTGGGTTTGGAAGACATTACAAGAAAAGTTAAGATATCTTATCAATAACTTTGTAAGACTTTAACACATTGAAATGATAATATGTTGAAGACGCAGACTGCTGCCTGTATCTATAGGTTCTGCATCCATGGTTTCAGCTAACTGTGGACTAAACCTGTTCGGAAAGCAAACTCTTGTCTGTTCCAAGCATACACAGATGCTTTGGTCATTTTTCCCTGAACGATATAGTATGACAACTATTGTGTAGCATGTACACTGTACTAGCTACTGTAAGTCACCGAGGATGAGCTGAAGTATATGGGGGGATGTGGGTAGGTTGCATGCCAAATACTTGTATACAAAGGACTTGAGCATCTGCAGATTTCGGTATCTTTGGGGGTCCTAGAAGCAACCCCCATGGATATTTAGGAACAACTGTATTGGTTTAAGAACTAGGTATTGTCAAAATTTATTTGATCAGAGTGAACCTTTGACTCAGTGATTAAAATGCCCACATCCCATATCAGAGTGCCTGGGTTTCGGTCCCAGCTCCAGCTCCCAGTTCCAGCTTTGCACCAAGCAGACCCTGGGAAGCAGCAGGGGATGGCTCGGTTAACTGGGTCCCTGCCACCCACATGGTGGTGTTCCCAGCTCTCAGCTCCAGCTCAGCACAGCCCTGGCCATTACGGGCAGCTGGGGAGTGAATCAGTAGGTGGAAGCTCGCTCTCTCTCTGTTTCTATCTGTCTCTCTGCCACTCAATTTTTTTTTTCCTAACTTTAAGTTGATTTTAGCTTTCATAATGTGGTGAGTGGAAAATTAAAAATGAAACCCAAAGCATGCATTACATTTCTCTTCAATAGCGCTGACCTTCTGTGAGTGTAGGGACGGGATCCAGCAGTTTCACTGCCCCTGGTGTCTACAGGAGCCACTGCTTCCGGTTCCTGGTCCTTTCTGGGGCTCAGCGGGACAGACGGCTTGCTTCTCTACGCTTTCCCCTTCCTCCACCCTGTGCCGTTCAGCTGCCATCAGTAGACTGATGGCCTCCTCCCCCATCTATACGTATGGGTGTAATATTTTCCTTGACTGTCATTTTAGTAGGATTTTGAAAAGAAACAACGATAAGTGCAGGTGATCCATCTGCCGTTTGTAGGTTCTAACGGCCCCTTGAATCCAATGAAAATGTCAACCTTGAGCTCTCTGATAATTTTCCCTTTACGCTGAGCCTCTGCGTCGGTCTGCTTGGGCTGCCGCAACAAAGTGCCACAGCCCGGGTGACTCAAACAGCAGGAGTTTGTTTCTCACTGTTTTGGAGGTTGGGAGGTTCTAGATCAAGGTGCCAGGCAATGTGTTTCTCAGGGAGGGCCCTCTTCCTGGCTCCTGGCTTGTAGGCGGCTGCCCTCGCATTGCGTCCTGGCAAAGTGGGGGACAGAGAGAGGAAGGGGCCCCCTCTGGTGTCTCTTCTGATAAGGGCACTGACCCCCAAGGTCCTCTCCCTCATGATACAACCTACAGCTGGGTACCCCCAAAGACCCCGCCTCTACACACATCACATTGGCGGGGTAGGGTGGCAGGATACAGGTCAACCTGGTGTAGCAGTAACCAGCCACCATCTCCCATATGGGCACCTGTTCGAGTCCCAGCTGCTCCACTTCTGATGCAGCTCCCTGTGAATGTGCCAAGCAGCAGAAGATGGGCCTTGGGCCTCTGCATCCTCGTGGGAGATCCAGATGCAGCTCCTGGCTCCTGGTTTCAGCCTGGCCCACCCCTGGCCATTGCAGCTTTTTGGGGAGTGAACCAGCAGAGAGGAAGACCTCTCTCTCTGCCTCTGCCTCTCCCTCTCTGTTACTCTGCCTTTCAAATAAATAGTTTTTAAAAAATGGGCAAGGGGTAGGCATTTGGCATGGCAGTTCAGTGCCACGTGGGATGCCTACAGGCCATAATGAAGTGGTTGGATTCAAGACGCAGTTTCGGTACTGAAACCAGCTTCCTACTAGTGAGCATCCTGGGAGGCAGCGGGGATGATTCAAGTGCTTGTGGCCCTGCCACCCACATGGGACCCGCCTGGGATTGAGTTTCTGGCTCCTGGGTTTGCCCTGGGTCATCCTCAGCTAGTGTGCGCCTTTGGGGAGTGAACCAGAGCACGGAAGTTTTCTCCCCTTAACTCCCATCTCCCTGTCTCTTGTCTTTCAAATAAGTAAAAATAAATATATTTTTACAATAAGTGAAAGACACGGACAACAGCAGAAGTCCAGGTGGTCAGTGATCACGTGGACATATATACTCAGTATCTTCAACCATTAGGGAAAAGCTAACTACAAATGCAGTAAGAAATACCTAGACACCCCTTGGAAGGCTCAATGCCCTTCCTATTGTTGCTCCTCTGATTAATACCCCCATTTCATTCTAGAAAGGTTTAATTCTGCGCTGGAGGCACTCAACAGGTGTTCCATTATCCCAGGATATTCTAAAGGATGGGGCAGGTTTAAGGATACAAGGGCAGTGATAAGTAAAATGAAGACAGCGCCTGCATTCAAGAGTTGGAAGCAGTCAGGGGAGTTCGGGATTTTAGGCTCTCTCCGTTCAGGGTGACCTTCCGGCTGGGAAAAAGCTTCGGGCAGGGGGTCGGAGGCCTTCTGCCTGACCTGGGCTGGCGCGCCCACCTCTGGTGCGGGCAGGACCACTCAAAGATCCCTCCTTGACACTTCCCCCATAGATGGAACTAGGTGTTATTTGAGTGGGGCCTGGGTCTTCTCTGGAGGGCAGCGAGCTGGCAGCTTCCGAAGCCCCCACAACTCCTGGGGGGGGGGGCATTTTCCAATGGCCTTCGTGGGGGCAGGAGACACACATTGCAGGGGGCTGAGGAAGGGCTCGGCGTCAGTGGCCCTGCCAGCCGGGGCCTCGCTAGTTGACCTAAGATTCGTTCCCCAATGTGCTGAAGAGGGATTTTAAGCCGGGCTTTGGCGAGGCTAAGAAAGATTCATTGCAAATTTCTGTTTACTTGTCTGGCTTTCGTGGGATAGCCAGTGTTTTCCCTTGTTTTAGGTTATCTTTGGCTGCAGGGCAAGAAAAATAGTCAGTGATGTCTTGGAAGTTGAAGCCTGTACTATATGGCCCTTTTAAAAAATATTTGGTTATCCAACAAGATATTTCTTGTGTTTCTCCATCTAAAATTTCTCTGCGGTTTGGCAGTGCGGAAGCTTCTCATGGCTGCCAGTCATATCTTAATTGGATCACCTCGTGGAAACTTCAGAGAGTTTTCCTAGAATTTGTTTCCAGTTTCTGAGTCTGACCCAGCTTTTATTATCTAAGGTGAGACAGATATGGCGATTTCCTTAAAGGGACTTATTGCATTTCCCAAAATACCTCCCACAGAGGGCAGGGCCCCCACCCCACCCCACCCCCGGGGGAGGGGGGGGATTCTCCTTTCTGGGCCAAGAAATGTCCTTGCTGGCTCTGTTACTCCTCAAGTGATAGTAACTCGTTGGCGAGCCCGAGGGGGGAAGTAAGCCGCAGAGAATTCGAAGATGGGGAAGAGAAACCCCACTTAGAATTTGGCCCGGAGCCCGCTGCACTTTTTAAAATCGTGCTTACTGGGGTCTACCGGGTATCACAGATGACAAAGGTGCTTCTCCTCGGTTTCTTACCAATCGATAAACTCTTTGAAGGCAAGGGCACTGCTGAATTCCTCTTTAACTCTTTCGGCATCAGCCAGGTTGTCTGACACATGACAGGTGCCTGGGACATATGTGTGGACTTCAAATGCTTGACACGTATCTAGGAAAGCATATGAGCAGGTATTAAAAATGCTTTCCCAGCCGGCGCCCCGGCTCAATAGGCTAATCCTCCGCCTTGCGGCGCTGGCACACCAGGTTCTAGTCCCGGTCGGGGCACCGGATTCTGTCCCGGTTGCTCCTCTTCCAGGCCAGCTCTCTGCTGTGGCCCGGGAGTGCAGTGGAGGATGGCCAAGTGCTTGGGCCCTGCACCCCATGGGAGACCAGGAGAAGCACCTGGCTCCTGGCTTCAGATCAGCGCGATGCGCCGGGCACAGCGCACCGGCCGCAGCGGCCATTGGAGGGTGAACCAACGGCAAAGAAGACCTTTCTCTCTGTCTCTCTCTCTCACTATCCACTCTGCCTGTCAAAAAAAAAAAATAAATTAAAAAAAATGCTTTCTCTCATACTTAGTGGCAAGGGAAATCAGTGATAATGAAAAAAGCAAGGCACAAACTTTACAGGTAACTGGAGTCAACTTTTACTAAAAAACAAACACAAGAAACCATCAACTTTTGGTAAAATATAGGTGCATAGAATAAAGACTGGAAAGAAATATGAAAAAAAATTGCAAACAAGGCAGTTTCCTGATGGCCAGATGAAAATGTATTTGTATTTTACATTTTTCAGTTTATGAATACATTCAAATTATCAAAAATAACCATGCATTGCTCTTATAATTAGAAAAAAAAAACCTTGGAATTTTTGTGTTTTATTTATTTATTTATTTATTTATTTTAAAGGCAGAATTATAGAGAGAGAGGTGCAGAGAGAGAGAGAGAGAGAGATCTCTTCCAACCACTGGTTCTCTCTTTAAATGGCTGAAATGGCCGGGACTGGGCTAGGCTAAAGTCAGAAGCCTGGAACGCCATCTGGTTCTCCCACATGGGTGGTGAGGGCCCAAGTACATGGGCCATCTTCCTCTTTTTTCTGCAGGCCCATCCACAGGCAGCTGGATCAGAAATGGAGCAGCTGGGACTTGAACTGGTGCCTATATGGGATGCTGGCATCACAGGTGGTGACTTTTAGAAAATATTTTTCTTTGGATATTTAACAGAAGACCTTGTGAAACAGTCCCCCCCCCCCCAAGGATGGCGGCAATCATTTCTATTCTGTGATTATGCACTAGATATTATGTGGAGCACTTCAATTTCTCTCTCTTTATTAAAAAAAAGATGTATTTTATTTATTTGGAAGACAGACAGACAGACAGACACACACACACACACACAGATCTTCCATCTGCTGATTCACTCCCCATATGGCCACAATGGCTGGGGCTGGGCTATTCCAAAGTCAGGAGCCAGGAACTCTACCTGGGTCTCCCACGTGGGTACAGGGGCCCAAGCACTTGGGCCATCCTCCACTGCTTTCCCAGGCCACAGCAGAGAGCTGGATCGGAAGCGGAGCAGCTGGGGCGCAAACTGTCACTGTGATATGGGATGCTGGCATCGCCAAGAGGCGACTTAACCCACTGCAGCACAGCGCCGGCCTCTCACGTTATCTCTTGTCCTTGGGACTTAATGATCCCGTTCTGGTGCCTTCTTAGCCCCATCTTACAGATGAGACAATTGGTGCCCAGAGAGGCGAAGTGACAGCTGCTCAGGCCAAGAGGGGTTCAGGCCCCGTGCGGCAGATGCTGAGGCCTGGCTGTGACCACGCACCCTCCTGCTCCTTGCTGGACGCCGCCTGGAGGCGCCGAGGCAGACACCTGGGGGCCTGTCACTCATGCCGCCCTTTTTGCCCTTGGTTCATGTGTTGCAAACTTTCCCAGTTGTACTATTCTTGAGTGTTTCATCCTTTGTGGTTTATGACTATCCAGCGGCTTAGGAAAGGCCGGTTAGCGGCAGCCGTGAGCGAATGTTATCATAGGAGCAGAAGCAACAACGCTGGCGAACGTAGCCCGGATTTTTCATGGTGCCGGTCAGGGACTTGCACTTTCTAGGTAACGTGATTCTGTAGTGTTTTAATTTTGTGTAATGAACATGTGTTATTTTTAGACCAAAAGGACAATGAATAAACACGAGGAAGGGTGGCATTAACTGCTAGCTTCCAGCAGGGTCAGCAATTTTTTCCTATAAAGGGCCCGATTGTAAATGGTCCCCGCTTTGCAGGCCATATGGTCACCGTGGCAGTTACTCAACACTGTGACTCAACCCTGCCGTGGGGCGGGAAGCAGTCATATTTAGGCCTTGCAGAGAGGAATGGGCATGGCTGGGTGCCAATAAATCTTTATTTACACACAGAGGCAGGAGGCCAGATTCGGTCATGGACCATCGTGTGCCAACTCCTGTGAGTTAGTTTCCTGTTGCCACTGTCACCAACACCCACAACTTGGTGGCTTATAGCAACACAGATGTGTACCCTCTCCCAGACCAGGAGGACGGAAGTCTGGAGTCACTGGCCTTGACAAGCTCTCCGAGGGCTGGGCTCCCCCTGCAAGCCCCAGCAGGGAGTCCTCTCTCTGTCTCTGCTGGGGTCTGAAACTGCAGGCATTCCCTGGCACCTGGCCACTTCCCTGCTATCTTGCTCCATCACCGCCTGGCCACCTTCTCTTCTCAGCCGAGCCTCCCTCTGCTTCCGTCTTACTAGGACACCACATCTCTGTGTCGTGTGTGTGTGTGTGTCTTTGTGTAGGAGAGAGATTTCACCAAGAATTCCAGGGGCCACCCTGAGGACGCGAGAAGAGACTGGGAGCTCCTGCAGGCAGAGCCCCTCAGCTGAGGGTACTGTGGATAACAGTCACCCATCGTGGCCAGCCACGCCGAAGCTCTCCCAACCCCCTGAGAGCTGGTGTGTAGGAGATCCACTTTCCCATCACCAATGTGATGGAGCTGCTGGAATGGCCGGGGCAGACACTTGGGCCCTGTGGTCTCTTCTGCTGGCGGCAACAGGTCACTTGTCAGCCACGTGCAAGGATGGGTGGTGACACTGGAGACTTGGGGACACCACAGGGGGAGGGAGCTAAAGGTTAGTCGGTTCTAACAGGCTCCCTCCCAAACCACCTGTTCTGTTGAGAGAGTGTGGGGGCTGGGAGGTGTGCAGGTGGCCAGCAGGGTTCTGCCCAGTGGATCTCATTTCCTCTGAGCAGCAGGAGGAAGACAGTCCCATGGAGAGTGAGAAGGAAGTGGAGGGAGGAAGAAGGGAGGCTGGACACAGCCTTGGTGCAGCAGAGTGCAAACAGACTGGGAGATGCTAAAGGATTTCTGGGAGGCACATGGGCGGTCCCGAGGTTCGTCATGGGCTCAGTCTGCATCGGGCTCGCTGAGCCCAGGAGAGGCAGCCGAGAGAAAGCAGGGAGCTGCCTTGCCCCAGGATGGGAACTCTACATACAAAGCACTTCCAATAGTTCGTAGAAAAATGGGATGAAAAGCTAAGTGTAGGAGCGAGCATTTAGCCTAGCTGTTAAGATGCCTGCATCTCACGCCAGAGAACCTGGCTTCAGCTTCCAGCTCTGGCTCCAGCCTCCTGCCAGTGTAGACCTTGGGAGGCAGTGGTGATGGCTGTAGCACCTGGGTTCCTGCTACCCAGGTGGGAAACCTGGATTGTGTTCCTGGTCCTGGCCCCAGCCCAGTCCCTGCCTCTGCAGGCATTTGGGGAGTGCACACGTGGGTAGGAACTCCCCTCTCTCTGTAAATCTGTCACTTTGTCTCTCAAATAAATACATTTTAGAAAGATAACTTTATTTTGGAAGACACATTTTGAATCATGTATATAAGGGGGGAGGGTGTTCAAAAAGTTTGTGGAAATTGTATACTGTGAAAATTTTTAAAAATTTTGCACCAAAACAAGCTTCTCTTTTAATTCTATTTTTCATGAATTTCGGAAGCACCTTCACAGGGAAGACCACGGTTACTATATAACAGACAGGTGTAGCTGTGCTCCAGTAAAAACAGATTTAGGTCATCTTTGGCCTGAGAGTTGAGAGTTGGAGATGGGACCCCTGTCTTAGACACATATTAGCATCTCTGAGCATACCTGGAGGCTTCAAGACGTCTGATAGCCACGTCTGACCCAGGGTTTCCCAACCTATTTGATTGTAGAATACTCTCTTCAAGTCAAACTATTAACCTTTAAACAAATACATTCCTCGAATTATCCATTTTGAAAACGATGGATTAGCACAAATTTTCTGTTTTTTAAAAAATTATGCACTTGTTTATTTTGTTGATGGAGAGAGAGAGAGAGAGAGAGAGAGAGAGATACAGAGACAGACAAGGAAATCTTTCCATTTGCTGGTTGACACCCCAAATGCCTGCCAACAGCCAGGGCTGGGCCAGGCTGAAGCCAGAAGTTGGAACTCAATCTGGCTATCACAACTTCTTGAGCCTTCACCTGCTGTTGGCCAGGACGCATAATAGCAGGGAGCTGCAATCAAGAGTGGTGCCGGGACTTGAACCCTGACACTGATATGGGATTTCGGTGTCACAAGCAAAGCCTTTACCCCTGCATCCAACACCCACCCCAGAAAGCTTTCTTTAAAGGGAGCTGTCTCTGCTGAGTGTATTAAGAAAAAAGAAAATACAGGGTTCTTTGAGTTTTCATAAGTTACTGGAAATTGAAGTCTACTGAATTTGAAGACTTTTAGGAATATATTTGCCTTTTTAAAAAGAATATAATTTCCTATTATGTACAGTTGTGCAGTGACAATGCATCCCTTCCAGAATAATTTGGAAATTATTGAATTTACAAAACAGTTTTAAATTTCTAACCTTGGCTCTGGCTGCATTTGAAAAAAAAATATTTGGCACTAAAATTAATAAGGGAAACCTAACTGTTAAGGCAATGGACTAATTTTTTTTTCAACCTCATTTTCAACCTTGGTCATTTGATTCAACTTGAGACAGTTTGGAACTTTGATATTCTACCCAGCTTCCACAAGGTAATTTCCATTTCCACTGACATCATTTCAAAGCTCTTGGATGGGACAGCCCCCAGACATGAAGGCTGCGATGCATTGTGGGTGCGCAGTGGTGACAACTGGGTGTAGCCCACCCATCTCAGCCCCTGCTCATCCAGCTGTCCCATATTTGATTGTATTTCTGTCAAATGCTTTTTTTTTATCTCCATGATTTTCATATTGATCACACTTCCCTAAGCTACCAGTGTAACAACCATTTCCGGAAAGGAAATGAGGTTAATCTGCAATGGCTTGTTCTTACTGAGCTTATCAAAGCTCATAACCACCTGGTCTTTCAAAATATGTTGTGTGAACTTGCCTGAGATTGAAATCATATGGTTTCCAGCATCTACCTTTGCCCTTTCTCTGGAAACGGAAATGACCTTGGCTCTTCCCTTGTCTTTGGGTCTTTCTTCTGGTATCTGCTCTCCTCTTATTCTCCTGGTTGGGTTGGTTCCACCATGAATCCCAGGTGTTATTGGTCAGATCAGGAGATTAGAAGTCTTTTAGAACACCCATTGCTTTCTGATCCTCAATTCATGTCAAGGCCCAACGCCCAATCTTTTATATCAAGGTCCACCAATAGTGAATCTTTTTTTTTTTTTTTTTGACAGGCAGAGTGGATAGTGAGAGAGAGAGAGAGACAGAGAGAAAGGTCTTCCTTTTTGCCATTGGTTCACCCTCCAATGGCCGCTGTGGCCGGTGCATCGCACTGATCCAAAGCCAGGAGCCAGGAGCCAGGTGCTTCTCCTGGTCTCCCATGCGGGTGCAGGGCCCCAGGACTTGGGCCATCCTCCACTGCCTTCCCAGGCCACAGCAGAGAGCTCGCCTGGAAGAGGGGCAATCGGGATAGAATCCGGCGCCCCGACCGGAACTAGAACCTGGTATGCCGGCGCTGCAAGGCGGAGGATTAGCCTGTTAAGCCATGGCGCCAGCCTCGATAGTGAATCTTGTTTAGCTTAAATATAAATATCATTGAAAAGCCCCACAAACTCCCTCCTTGCTCTCCACCACCCACCAGCATTATCCTGTAGGGTCAGTGTGGGTCTCTGCCTGTCTTCCGTATTCGCCAAGTGAAACTGGAACCCTCCAGCTTAAAGGTGCAAACGTGGCCATGGCTGTTTTGAAGAGGCAAACGAATGTAGTACATGAGCAAGGCATCCAGTGCCTCCCCCTCTCTCCTCTGAGTCTCAGGATCACACATAGTTCAAGGGTGTTATTCTTGCTTGGGGTGGACACTGCCAGGGAATACAATCTGCCACTTACTCCTGTACCAGGTTAGCTCCCTTCCGCTTTGCTGTGCTAGCCTACTGTCTGTGCGATGGAGAGCAGCCCTGGTTCCCTGTGTAGAGTGTTCTGTTCTTGGTCCTCCAAGGTTTGAGCCCTTGGGTTCACAGGCCACACACTGTCCCAAAGCCATTCTGCAAATACCGGGGCCCCTGGGTCAAAAGGGCTGTCTAGGCTCAGGCCCACGGTGACCCAGGAAGAGTTCTCCCCTCAAAATCATCCAGACCCTGGGTGAGACCAGGTTGGCAGCACACTCCCCTTCCCCTTGTGGAAAACTCTTAGAGGCCCCTGGTACTTCTCCTGACAGCAGAAACATGCTGAACCCATGAACAACGCGGGAGCTCTGTAGGGAAGAGCTGGGTCCCTGAAGTTGAGCAACCTCGTTCAGCTCTGGGAACTGAAAAACAGAAGGCCACGCCATGAAGGCCAAGGGAAAGGAGGCTTGGGCTCCTTGCATTTCCATGACCAAGTGATCCTGCCCGGCTCAAGGGGTCTTCCCAACTCTACCTTGAAAGAAATGTGCGAATTGCAGCTTTTCTAGCTCAGGGTCAGCTGGCACCTGCTACTGGAGCATAAGTAAGATAGGCAATTAAATCATTTTCAGTGTTGTTGGCAAACTTAGTCCATTTGAAAGTTTGACCTTCTTTCTTCTCTTCCTCTAGGTCTCTGATAGTTTTTTTTAAGACTTATTTATTTATTTGAAAGTCAGAGTTACACAGAGAGAGAAAGAGAGGCGGGGTGGGGGGAGGCGGAGAGAGGTCTTCCATCTGCTGGCCAATTGGCCACAACGGCTGGAGCTGCACCGATCTGAAGCCAGGAGTCAGGAGCTTCTTCCAGGTCTCCCACACAGGTGCAGGGGCCCAAGCACGTGGGCCATCTTCCACTGCTTTCCCAGGCCACAGCAGAGAGCTGAATCGGAAGTATAGCAGCCAGGACTCAAACCAGTGCCAATAAGGGATGTGGACACGCAGGTGGTGACTCTACCCGCTATACCACAGCACTGGCCTGGGTCTCTGATAGTTTGATGAGAGCTGTTTTCTGTTTCCTTAATGGACCTCCCTTGTGGCCTTCTGGGAGAAGAGGGAGCAGGGCCCTGCTAGTTTGGATAGGTTAGGCTGTAGCTACAGAGATACCCACTCAAGGGCAGCAATGTGGGAGTTTTTTTCTCCTGGTGTGATGGTGCTTGGCTGCTCAGCTGGGCACTGGGGCAGCCTTCTTGTCCAGAACATTCCGGCCCCGGCTGAGAGTGGTGAATTCACCTTCTACATGGGCGTGTCAAGAGCACCCCTCTATCTTTCTCTTTTAAAATTATTATTGCGATCCGTGTTTGTTTTGAAACGGTTTGACTCAACACAAACTTTCAAAGCACAGTGCAGACAGTCCCTATACTTTTCCCAAAGATAGTATCTTACACCACCATTGTACATGATCAAAGCCCAGAAGTGGGCATTGATACAATACTGTCAGCTCAGGGACAGACCTTTTGTGGCTTTCGCTGGATTGTACACACACACACACACACACACAAATGCCTCCCTTTGAACCAAACAACACTTTCGTTCTATGTCCACCTAGGTGCGTGTGTTCTGGGTGCTGTAGTAGATTTCTGATGGCTGTGCAGATGATGGGATGAACTCCATCCACGGTTAATATTTCCTCTCTCCAGCTGGCAACTGATCACGTGGTCTCATTTCTATTCCTCCCTCTTCATTTCTTTATCCAAACACATCCTAGCAGTGTTCAATCCTTGACATACTCACACCCAGAGGAGACCATCTTCTCATGGCCCAGAGGCTACTTGGTTTAAAGAGAGTTGCATCTGGCCGGTGCTGTGGCTCACTAGGCTAATCCTCTGCCTGCGGCGCCAGCACACCGGGTTCTAGTCCCGGTTGAGGCACCGGTTCTGTCCCGGTTGCTCCTCTTCCAGACTCTGCTGTGGCCCGGGAGTGCAGTGGAGGATGTCCCAGGTCCTTGGGCCCTGCACCTGCATGGGAGACCAGGAGGAAGCACCTGGCTCCTGGCTTTGGATCGGCGCAGCACGTCGGCCACAACGCACAGGCCATAGTGGCCACTTGGGGGGTGAACCAACGGAAAAAGGAAGACCTTTCTCTCTGTCTCTCTCTCTCTCACTGTCTAACTCTGCCTGTCCAAAATAAATAAATAAATAAAGAGAGTTGCATCTGACACGGAAGCTGCACCTTATCCTCCTACCACAAGTCGGAAACCGATTCTTCGGGAAATGAATAAGCCTGTGTATTTCAGAGTTCACTCCCTATTTCTTCTTCTCCTTCCTCTTATCCAGTGACCTCTGAATGAGATGGGCTCCGCTCTGAACCTCTGGGTGGATACTGGCACCATTTACTGGGTTTTTAGTTTTTTTTCATGCTCAGTATAATACAGCTATCTGGAGAAAAATGGGCCCATCTGTGGCTGCAGCCCTGTGGCCTCTCTTGCCATTGAAAATGCTTTCTTTCCATGCACGGGAGGGTGTCGACAGTGGAGGAATTCCCAACACATCCCACTTCACCGCCGCGGAGTTGTCTCCTGGCGGGCGTCCAAAGTGGTGGCCGCAGCTACCTTTCTGGAGCCTGGTTTCCGCCATGGCCCTCCTTCATTCTTCTTAATCAATGGTTTGAACATCTAAAGTAGCCACAAGGATTCCTGGCATTTGTCAGCGGCGGAAATCCTCATGGCAGGCGGAGAGAGTCATAAAATCTTTGTTTGAGTTTGGACTCGTTTAGAATCTGGAATGAAATTAAAAAGATTTTTTTCTGATGTGGTTGTAGAGGTCTCCTCTTATGAGGTGGGAAGTCTACCAGGATATGACATATAAGGAATATTACTCTGGGAGGAGCACTCACGTCTTTGGAGGATACTCAAGTCCCTGTATTGTAGGCGAAGTCCCGTATCTCAGATGTGTTCCTACAGGTGAGCTTTCCACCTTCCATGTTCTGCTAGCGTCTGCAGAGATGCCTTCAGACTGTGCCTGCCTTGAGCGCAGTCATCTGTTCCCACATTCTCATGTTCGTGGGTCCTCTGCTTCCAGAGCGCTAGTATCTTCCAAGCCTTTCAGACCAGAAGGGTGTAACCCCCACTTTGTGGTCTCATCTCCTCTTAGCTCTCACTGCAATAATACCCAGAGGCTCAGAAAGATCTTCTAGAAAGGGAAGAAGATTTCTCTCATCCCTGTTCCCAAATCACTGTCTTAGACACATTCAAAGCCAAGAGAATGGAAGATGCCTGGGGTTGGGGAGGGAGGTGTCTCCCGGTGCTAATTGATTGATTAGACTGTTGGACATTGCTTATAAAATCATAACATCACAGTGAAACTGAGCAGAAAGTGCAAAGAGCTCCCGTAACCCTCTTCCTCACACACCCACAACCTCTACCACCATCAGTACTCCACACCACGGTGGTACATTTGTTCAAATCGATGAGCCTACTTTGACCTATATCACCATGCCCCAACGCCCACTGTTTATATTAAGCCTCACTCTCAGTGTTGTGCATTCTCTGACCTGGACCAGATCTATTTTTTTCAAAATATTTATTTATTTATTTTCACTTTAGTTGGCGGGAAGACAGAGAGAGAGAGAGAGAGAGAGAGAGAGAGAGATCTTCTATGCACTGGTGCACTGCCCAGAAATTGGCAATAGCTCAGACTGGGCCACACCAAAGTCACGAGCCAGGAATCCAATTTGGAACTCCCAGATTGGGTGGCAGAGGCCCAAACACCTGAGTCCTCACCAGCTGCCTTCCAGAATGTGCATTAATAGGAAGCTGGATCAGAAGCAGAGCTGAAACTGGTACCAGGCACTCCCGTATGCAGTGTGGGTATCCTCAGCGGCGTCTTAACCATTGAGCCAAGCGCTCCCCACTGGACAAGTTAATAACGCCACGTGTCCACCATTATAGTGTGACACAGAGTAGCTCTGCTGCCCTCGAAGTCCTCCGCTCTCTGCCTTACTCATCCCTCCCTTCCCCACACCTCCGACACCAATGGGTTGGTTTTACTGACTCTGCTGTCCGTACTTACTCTGTATCTTTCCCAGAATGTCATATAATTGGAATTGTATAGTGTGTGCTTCATAATATGCTTTTTGGTTTCCTCCAAGTCTTTTCGTGATTTGACAGCTCATTCTTTTAAATCTGAATGCTATTCCATTTGTCTAGTTGTGCCATACCTTCTTTTTAAAACTATTCCATTGCCAAAGACTGACTTGGTTGTGTCCACATTTTGGCAGTTAGGAATAAACCTGCTGCAAATGGCCATGGGCAGGCTTTTTTGCGGACATAGTTTTCAATTCCTCTGCGTCAATACCAAGGAGTGTGATGGCTGATTTCTATGGTAAGCATATGTTTCGTTTTGTAGGAAGTTGTTCAACAGTCCTGCAAAGAGGTTGTACCATTTTGCATTCCTACCAACAACCAATGAGGGTTTCTTTTTTTGTATATCTTTGCCAGGACTTGAGGTTATCAGTGTTTGGAACTTTGGACATTCTAATGATGTGTAGTGGTAGGTCACTGTTTTTAATTGGATTTCCTTGATGACATACCGTTTTGAGTATTTCTCATGTGTGATTTGTCATGTGTATATCGTCTTTGGTGAAGCATAGGTTAAGACCCGCAGCCCATTTTTAGACCCAGTTGCTTGTTTTCTTGACATTGAGTCTGAAGAGTTCTTTACATATGTGGGATTACAGTCCTTTACCAGATGTGTCCGTTGCAAGAGTTTTCTGCCAGACTGCAGCATATCTTTTTCATTCTCCTGACTATATCTTTTCTAGAGCAGAAAATTTCAATTTTAAGGATGTCCAGTTTTGCAGTCTTTTCTTTCACGATTGTGTCTTTGTTGTTTTATCTAAAAAGTCAACACCAAACCCAAGTTCCTCTAGATTTTGTCCTATGTTGTCTCCTAGGTGTCTTGTGTGTTGTGTGTTTTATAGCTAAGCTTGTGACCCATTTAAAGTCAATTTTTGAGGCGGGCATAACATATATACCCAGATTCAATTTTTTTATATGTAGATGTCCAGTTGTTCCAGCATTATTTGTCAAAAAGACTGTCTTCTCTCTATAGCTTTTTCTTTTTTTGTCAACAATCTGTTGACTATATGTAGATCTGTTTCTGAGCTGTCTATTCTGTCTATTAAATGGTGCTCATGACCCACGTGTTCACTGTGCCAATTCTAGGACTTCCTCCTCTCCTTATAAACTTTAGAATTAGTTTGTCTATGTCCACAAAATAACTTGCTTAGATTTTGATGGGGATTGCATTGAATCCATAGATCGAGTTAGGAAGTATGGACATCTTAATGATATTGAGTCTTCCTGTCCATGAACATGGAATATCTCTCCTTTTTTTAAAGTTTTTCTTTGATTTCTTCATCTGAGTTTTATAATTTTCCTCATATAAATCTAGTATGTATATGTTGGACTGTACCTGATTATTTACTTTTGTAAATAGTATTGTGTTTTTAATTTCAAATTCTACTTGTTTGTTGCTGGTATATGAGAAAATGAAGTCTTTCATATATGAATCTTATACTCTACAACCTTACTATAATTATTTATTAATTTCAGGAGTTTTTTTTGTTTTGTTTTGTTTTGTTTTGCAGAGATGATCACGTCATATGCAAACAAAGTTTTAGTTCCTCTTTCCCAATACTTTTTGTTTCCTTTTCTTGTCTCACCACATTACCTAAGAGTTCTAGTACTATATGAAAAGCAGTGGATGGGGCTGGTGTTGTAGTGTAGTGGGTTAAGCCATGTCTGCAGTGCTGGAGTCCCTTTGGGCACTGGTTCAAGTCCTAGCTGCTTTGCTTCTGATCCAGATCCCTGCTGATGTGCCTGGGAAAACAGTGGAAGATGGACCAAGTCCTTGGGCCTCTACACTCATGTTGGACACTCAGATGAAGTTCTTGGCTCCTGGCTTCATCCTGGCCCAGCCCGGCCATTGCAGCCAACTAGGGAGTGAGCCAGTGGATGGAAGATGTCTCTATCACTCCTTCTCTTTCTCTGTAAATCTGCCTTTCAAATAAATAAAATAAATCTTTTTTAAAAAAAGAAGTGGTAAGAGGGGACCTCTTTGCCTTTTTAAAATTTTTTAACATTAGTTGTAAAACTTTGAATTATTCACCATTTAATAAGCTGTTCACTGTAAATTTTTATAGATATCCTTTATAAAGTTGAGAAGGTTCCTTTTTACTACAGTTTTTATTTTTATTGTGAATGGTCATTGGATTCTGTGACTCGACTACCGTGCATCTGTTGATATGATCATTTGAATTCTAGTTGTCTATTGAGGAAGTTTCCAGAAACAGTCTCATCATGTCTTAGCTTAGCCACTATTTAGTTACAGAACCACATGTAGCTGCAAGGGAAGCTGGAACATGTTGACTTTGTCAATGTTAGAGATGGACCATGGTTAAAATGAAGAACTCTATTACCCAGAAAGGAGAGAAGTACAGCACATCCATCCCTATGCACATCACACTTTGAGTGTGGCCTGTCTTCCAACAGCTCCACAGGCTGTCTGGCTTGGTGAGAGGACACACATTGCCTGTTCTTTTTGAATGTTCCAAAGAGAGATTCCTAACACTGTGTGATGGAACTAGCAACACCTAGGGAATGCTTCCCACAGTCATAACATTTCCTTTGGTCTTTCCATTTATTTGAATATTCATGCAAAATGAACATGCCAATGAATTAAAACTCTTCTATAATTTTTCTACATTTGGTTTAAAATAGAAATTATGCTAAAGATCCTGTAGAGAATGGATGACTTGGGAAAATGTTCCTCCATTGTCTGCTACTGCACACAAACCCTGCCTATAGGACAGGATACCACTGTAGTCTTGGATGGCTGGGCTCTCCATGGGGTATGTGGATGTGAACAGTGCTCTCTCAGTTCTGAGGAGACACAGTTCTTCTGATGGCATACAAGGGACTGGGAAGGCACTGTAGACATGAGGGTCTCAACTGGCCATTTCTACCTCATGTATCAACATCCCTTGGCTGTGAATTTTGTCTGTTTCTGGGATTGGTCCAAGATTTGATAAACAAGAATTTACTTTTAAAATTTGTTGTTTTTTAAAAATGCAGAAGCAAATTGAAGTTCAGAGGGAGGAGGTCTGGAAGCCACGTGTTCTCTGTGTGTTGTTCGTGTCAATATTTAGAATTCCAATGTCAATTATTTGGAACTTCAATGCCTGAGGCATACACCCCCTTTGCATCTACCCACTAATTATTATCACACTTAGCCAAAGGATGAACAGCCTTTCTGGTAAGGAACCTGTTATAATAATTATAAGACAATATGGGAATGTTGGATACTTATGAGAAGCTAATGTCAAACCTTTAAATAAGACTTCAGTTTCCTTTAAAACTTGAGAGACATAATGCAGAGAAATATACTTGGAATTCTGAATGTGGGTGGGAAAGCATTTATTCTTTTTTTAAAAGTTGTTTTCTTTATTTGAGAGGGAGGGAGAGAGAGAGAGAGAGAGAGTGCGAGAGAGAGAGAGAGAGAGAGAAAGAAAAATAAAAGTAAATCTTTAAAAAAGGATTTAAAAGAAAAAAGCAGAAGAGGTTAGACTTGCCTTGCTAAAGGTCTTGGAGGAGACTGGTGCCATTGGCTGAGAGGGCGTCAAGCAGGTCACGAGGGCTTGGGGCTGGAGTGGAGGCCAGAGCTGAGGCAGAGTGGGTGGAGGGAGGGAGGTGATGCTGTCCATGAACTGACGGGGCTTGTGGGTGGGTCTGATGCGGGAGCACTGTTCAGAGGGAGGCTGGAGGCATGGATGGTGGAAACCCAGTAGAGGAGGAGGAAAGGCACACCTGACAGGAAGACCACGGAGTTACTGAACATACGAGACGAATGGACCCATCTGCTTCACTTTACAGTGCAGATCCTCCTTCCCAGAAACAAGAAACGGGCTCCATAGACGCAACCTCTCCCTCCCTCGCAGGATCCCCCCCCCCCAGTCAGAACCTACGGCTAGAGCGACCCCCATGGGATGTGCTTGGGGAGCAGGGTTCCAAGGAGCTTTGTAACTTGCAGAACTGGATTGGTGCTCAGTTAAGTACATGATTTGGGATAACTTTCTGATTGTCTGAAACATTTTGCTCTACATGTAGATGAGGAGACTGGCACGGTTTAAGGACACTTTATTCAGTGGACAAAAGGCTACCAGTGTTTTACCTGTAAAATAAAGGAAGGAAGGAGGAAGGGAGGCACAAGAGAAGGAAGAGAGAGAGAGAGAGAGAGGCGCCGTGGGGCAGCGGGTTAACGCCCTGGCCTGCAGCACTGGCATCCCCTATGGGCACTGGTTCTAGTCCAGGCTGCTCCTCTTCTGATCCAGCGCTCTGCTGTGGCCTGGGAAAACAGTGGGAGATGGCCCAAGTCCTTGGCCCCTGTACCCACGTGGGAGACCTAGAAGAAGCTCCTGGCTCCTGGCCTCAGATGGCACAGCTCCGGCCATTGTGGCCAATTGGGGAGTGAACCAGCAGATGGAAGACCTCTCTCTCTGTCTCTCTCTCTGCCTCTCCTCTCTCTGTGTAACTCAGACTTTCAAAAAAAAAAAAGAGAAAGAGGCAGAGAGAGAGAAAGAAGAGGAAGGAAGGAAGGAAGGAAGGAAGGAAGGAAGGAAGGAAGGAAACAAGGAAGAAAGAGAGGCAGAGTGAAAGAAGGAAAGAAGGGAAGGAAGGAAAGAAAGAAGAGAAAGAAAGAAAAAGGAGAGAAAGAAAGAAAATCTTCAAAGGACACGCATGTAATGGATTATTCCCAATTTGAGAATATGGGTTGAGAAAGAACTGGCCAAGTCAACTTGGCATTACATATTGTAGACACATGCTTCAATATGTGCTTTAAAAAAGGAACCAAAATCCCCAAATTCCTTTTTCTTACATGAGTTTCTTTTTAAGGAAGGAATATTGGTCACGATGATGCATTACTAAATGTTGCCCAAAGAAGCCAGTGCTAGAAAAACTTCTCAGCAAGGAATGTCTTTGTTTTCCTTCTGCTGTTTCTTCAGTGCATTGGGTGGGAATTCCAGTTCATACTGTACTGTGTTCCATTGTGGATGGTGTATTGTCGGTCACCAAGCAAACCTCGGCACAGGTGTAGAGTTGAAGACTTACACATGGTGGTGTATGCTCAGAGTATCTGGCTTGGGGAAATAAAATATCTCAAAATCATATGGATTAACGTAACAAACGTTTCTTGTCTCCTGGTTCTGTGAGCCAGGAAGCTGGGTTGGACTCTGATGCACCATGTCCGTGACGTTGATGTCAAGCAGTCAGCTGGGGCTCGACCTGGGACAGGGAGTGGCTTAGTCTGCTTCTACGCTCACTCACGGGGTTGCTGGGGGCTTCAGCCTCCCACCCACGTGGGCCTCTCCAAAGAGCTCCGGGGTGGACTGGCCAAGAGAACCACAAAGACGGAGCCTAGAGAGGAAGAAGTCACACTCTTTCCAGCCCGATCAGACTTGTCTGTTGCACTGCATCACTGCTCTTCTGGCCATCTGTCTGTCTGGCCATCTGGCCATCTGTCTGGCTGGCTGTCTCCTCTGCCTCTTTGCCTTTCACTAAGGTCACAAGGTGCTGGGCTTCCCTGTGCTCCTCCTGCTTCTGCCTCTGGGGCCTGCTCATGGGGTTCAGGCTGCCATCTCCTTTCTGCTTCCGGAACACACCAAGCTGGGTCTCAATTCTGGGCCTTTGCACTTGTTTCTCCCTGCTCTCAACTCTACTCCAAGTACCATTTTCTCGGAGCAGGGCCTGATGGGCAATTTGTGGAGTCCACTGGAAAACAAGACCCCTGATCCCCTTGTTTACAAAGTGGGAAAGGAGTGGGCATTTGATTTAGAGTTGAGACGCCAGCCTCTCCCATCAGACTGCCTGGGTTGGCATCCCAGTTCTAGCTTCTGATTCCAGGTTCCAGTGCACCCTGGAAAGCAGCCCGTGACGGCTCAAGCACTGGGGTCTCTCTCACACACATGGAAGACCCACATTGAGTTCCTGGCCCCCAGCTCTCACCCTGGCCCAGCTTTGCTGCAGGCAATGGGGGGAGGGGGGGTATGAGCCTGTTGATGGGTGCTCTCTCTGTCCTTCTGCGTGCCTGTCTGTCTATCTCTCCTCTACTTCTTTTCCATTGTTGTGGCCTTAGATTGGAAACTTTGGAAGAGCTTGCCCTGATTATTGCCCTGCCACGCACAGGAGCTGGGACACACACACAGGCCGTCAGTAAATGTTTGTTGATTGTGTAAATGAATGTGAAAGGGAATTCGTTGTGCGGAACTTGAAATAGACTTGCTGTGTCTCCCAGTTCATGGCAACTGGCAGCAGGACAAAACCTTCCACTGCATCAGTTCTCAGTCCTGTAGCCGGCATCCCCGTGTGGGATATGCAGGTTGTTGCTTGTTTGAGTCTGGCGAAAGGCCAGCTCCACGCCGACCTTCACCTTGAAACACCTGCCCAAGGTGCTCCGGGCCCTGAGCATCGCCCTGCTTTGGGGCCTTTCTTTCAGTCTGTCCCAGCTGTGCCACGCCCTCTGTCTTCTGTCACCATGGAGCCCTGCTGTGTTCTGCAACACCTGGCTGAACTTCTTGTGGCTTCCCCTCTCTCTGTCCACCTGCTCACAATCCAGTAGATCTGGCCCTCCTGGGGCCCCCCAGTCAGCTACTGTGAGGACAATGACCTCTGGAGGTGATGAGCCATTGCCACCAGCCCGCAATGAGATTGCACCTTGGGAAACCCTACAGGAAGCGGCCGATGAGGCTCAGGTAGAAGGAGCTTGACATAGCTTAGATTTTGAAAAATGCGCGTGCTTGTGGAATGCGCTATTTACAGCAGGTGTGACGGTTGCAGATGCTCAGACATGCTCTTAGGCAGGCAGGGCTTTTGCACCGAAGACTGATGCTGTGTGAGGGGTGGCAGGGTGGAGAAAAAGGCCTGAGTGTGCGGAGCATTTCACACAGCTCCACGACAGCCACGTGGTGAAGAAACGGGGGCCTTATTTCTCACACCAAGTAGCAGTATTTTTGAAGAGTCCCCATACGTCATGTATGTGTGCATGCGTGTATATGTGTGCAACATGTGTGTGCATCTATGCATGTATATATGCATGTGTGTGGATGTGTGTGTGTGTTTAAACTTTAGATCTTGGGGCCGGCGCCGTGGCTCACTTGGTTAATCCTCCGCCTGCGGCAGGCGCTGGCATCCCATATGGGCACCGGGTTCTAGTCCTGGCTGCTCCTCTTCCAGTCCAGCTCTTCTGCTGTGGCCCGGGAGGGCAGTGGAGGATGGTCCAAGTCCTTGGGCCCTGCAACCACATGGGAGACCAGGAGGAAGCACCTGGCTCCTGCCTTTGGATCAGCGAGATGCGCCGGCCGCAGCGGCCATTTGGGGGGTGAACCAACGGAAGGAAGACCTTTCTCTCTCTCTCTCTCTCTTTCTCACTGTCTAACTCTGTCAAATAAATTTAAAAAATAAATAAACTTCAGATCTTTTTCTGTGTCTGCACAATCTGACTAGACACACAAAGCCAGACTGGGTCTGTTGCATCACAAACATGATCTTTTCTGAATTTTTAATGGACTCTATCAGTGGCTTCTATCTCCCTGAAGCCAGTTATTTATTTTCCTGACAAACTACAGGATGCAATGTGCCATAGGTGCTGATGTGTTTGCTTTCTCTTTTGAAGTAAGTTCTTCCAAGAATCAGCAATCAACATCTGGCTTAGCTGATCCTCTGTGTGGGTTGTTTTCTATTTTTTTTTAATTTCTCTTTTTGTTGATGCTTTTTCCTTTCCCCTACTGTGGGTTTTAATTTGCTATTCTTATAGCAACTTCCTGTTTCAAAGTGCATTTATTTCTTTATTTACTTGAGAAGCAGAGAGACTGAGACAGAGGAGCACTTGCATCCTGTGTTACTCCCTGAACGCCCATGACAGCTGCAGCAGGGCAAGGCCGAAGCCAGGAGTCAGAACTCAACCCAGGTCTCCCGCATGACCGACAGGGACTCAACTGCTTGAGCCATCGTGGCTGTCTCCTAGGGTCTGTGTTGGCAGGAAGCCAGAGTCAGAAGCCAGAGCCAGGAATGGAACCCGAGCACCGTGGGGTGGGACGTAAGAGTCGTAACTGTCACCTTAAACACTAGGCCAACCTCCTATTCCTCATTCTAGCTTCCTGGGGTGGAATTCACTTGCTGGTTTCAAATCTTTCTTTTGTTTTGTTTTAAATACAAATATTTATACAATAAATTCTAAAGAATTGTGTAAGCTCCATCCTATACATTTTTAAACACTTATTATTAAATTTGAGAACTTTCTATTTCTGTAAGATTTATCCCTTCAAAGAAACTTATGTGTTGTTCAGAAATGTGTACCTAATTTCCAAATAGCTGTTTTATAGATATCTTTCCCTTTTTAGAATGATGTATTTATTTCTTTGAAAGGCAGAGTGACAGAGGGGTGGGGAGGAGGGAGGGAGGGAGAGAGAGAGAGAGAGAGAGAGAGAGAGAGAGAGAGAGAGATCTTTCATATACTGATTCACTCCCCAAATGGCTGCAATGGCCAGGGCTGGACCAGGCTGAAGCCAGTTGCCAGGAACTCATTCTTGTTTCCCACAAAGGCAGCAGGGACCCAAGCACTTGGGCCATCTTCTGCTGCTTTCCCAGGTGCATTAGCAGGGAGCTGGATCAGAAGTGGAGCAACAGGGACTGCAATAGTTGATGCTAGCATTTCAGGTGGCAGTTTAACCAGTCACAGAGCTGGCCCTTGTAGATATTTTCTTCTGAGAACACATTATCATCATTAACACTTTCTAATCCAATTCCAATGCTGTTGGATTTCAATCTACTGAAATTTATTGAGACCTGTTTTCTGGCCTGCCACAGAAAGTGCATTTTTTAGGGGACTGCCTCATCACCTTCTATCTTTAAATCCATTTTTGATTTCTCTCCTCTTTAAACTTAGCCTGGAGACTGGAGTGAGCATGCATCCCAGAACAGGAATCGGCACCGCCACTGCAGGTCCTGGTTCTGTTGGGAAGAGCTACTCACTCTGCAATGAACAGAACTTGGCACCCTCCCCTGTAATGCTTCCTCCAGGGCACAGGGTTAGAATAGTCTTTCCTGAAGTCAGGTGATGAATACAAGAAAAATGTGGTCCCTGCTTCTCTGGTTCTTGGTGAGTTACTTCTCTCAGAGGCAAGACCAGCAATAGGGTCTCTCCTTGTCACTCAGTATTTCCGTGTCTGTTGGTGGTGGGAACATAAATCTGTACAGACACTATGGAAAACAGTATGGAGCCCTTAAAAAACTTGAAACATGAGAAGTAGCATAGGATTCAGCAATCCCAACACTGGGTATGTTTAACAGGAAATGTGATCAATCTATCAAAGAGACACCTGCACTCCCAGGTTCACTGCAGCACTGTTCATAATAGCCAAGGTGCGGAATCCACCTAGGTGTCCATCAGTGAGGGTGGACAAAGAAAAGATGGTGTGTATACATCATGGAACATTCTGGCACCAGAAAAGAGGTGTAAAAGAATACCATCTTGCCATTTGCATCAGAATGCATGGAATGGAGAGACATCTTGTTAAAGGAGCCAGACCCACAAAGACAAATACCGCATGTTCTCACTCATTTGTGACAACTCAAAAATGGCTGTTACAGAGGAAACCGGTGGACTAGTGGTCACCGGTCACCAGAGACTGGTAAGGGGACAGGCTTGGCAAGAGTTTTAGATAAGGGGCACCAAGGTCCAGTCGGGCAGGAGGAATTAGCTCTGTGTTCCACAGCCTGACAGTCTATGACAGTCTACGGCATCTTTCACAACCATTAGATGACAAATTCAAATGTATCCAGCGTGTCCGAATGATTCATATTTTAGGAGATGGAAACACTGGTCGCCATGATTGGCCATTGCACGTTGTGTACACGTACTGAAGCAGCACACAGTGCCCCATAAATACATGCAGATGTGGAAGGTCGATGTCAAGTCAAATGATAAGCGTCTGTGTAGTTTCCCAGTCATGGTTTCTGTTTTTTTGATATTCCCAGCATCCCACGGTCTTGAACATGGCAAATAGTTAGGAAATTGTATTTGGCAGAATGCGTCTTCCAGGAGCAAAATCAGAAACGGTGGCACTGAGAAAACAATTTTAGTGGAAATGGACACTCCCCCACTAGACACTGTCTTGGTGTCATGCACAAAATTGCTCCATTGGATGCTGCCAGTCACTCAAGGGGCTGTTAATAAATATCCGAGCTTTTATGAAAACACATCTTCCCTCTTAAAAATTACAACCATTGACCCTGAAATCAAGTTGCAACATTTTAACGTAAATGTAGAAGGAAGCCTTACTTAGGAATTAAGAAGTAAAATGTTGAGCAGTACGAAATCAACCAAAAGGCAGATTTGATGGGAGGTAGAGGGGAGTGGCGAGGGGTGGCTGTCTCTTTCACAGGATGGCTGATACACACGGGTTGGATTAAAAAGAAATGCCTGCAAGACAGTTTTATCCTTGTGATTAAATTTAATCTTGTACGGAGAATTCTGTGCCAACTACATTGTTATGGCTTTATGTACCAGATTCCAGAGGAATGTGTTGATTCAGTAAATTTAATTTTCAAATCAATCGGTGCCATGTAGCCAGAATGATTTGCTGAAGGTTCGAGTTGTTCTGTTATTAACCGGTTATTTTGGTGTTGTACTGTGCCCGGCGTGTGATCTTACAAGGAAAATACATCAAAAGCTAGGTGGAAAATGAAGTTAAAAGGTGAATTCATTTTGGTGTGCTTTTTAAAAATCCATGCATAACTTTTTCATAATATGCACACTTTCCATGAAGCATTTAATGAAAAAGGTATGGATGAGTCCAAAGTGGTATGCACCAAATTAAACTTACCTCTTGAATTCCATTTTCCCACCAGTTTTCTAATGTACTTTCATCTGTAGCAGATACTCAAGTGAATGTACCTTGGGTATAACTGATTTTGTTTCATGGAGCTGGAATGAGAAACAAAGGAAAGGCTTCCTGCCATGAATGTTCAATATTTTTTTTTATTGGCTTGAGTGACTAAAACTTTGAACAGATAGTCAAAGAACTGAAGAGTATCATTTCTACTGCACCAGCTCTGTCACTACTCCCCACACAGCCGCATCACCAACCCTCCTGGTTCCATTCAACCTTGCTCAAGACCTTGGGAATCACCCTGTCAGTGACCTCTCTGGGTGACCTGTGTGCCTTTGGTGTCTGGGTGGAGCTGGGCTTTGCAAGGTGTGGTAGGTCAGGTTTGCAGGAGGCAGCCTTGGAGGAGATGTACAAGCAGGAATGTTATCAGGAGGAGCTCTGGGGAAGACTCATAAAGCTGTGAGAGAAGGAGGCTGAGCTGCAATGCAGTCACCTGTGGCCTGGGCTGGTAGAAGCAGATTCTGCAGTGGGCTGGGCTGTTCACAGTTGCCTGGAGCCAAAGCTGACTTTTCATGAACCATGGTTTGCTGGAGAGGCCCCTGGAGGAGATGGGGGTGTAACTTTGGTTGGGGCACCTCCACTTTGGCCAAGAACAGTTCCCAGAGAGCCACTGGGCTGTGGGTCTTCAACAATCAATGATGTGGCAGCTGGGGAAGGGGGCCACCGTCTTGAAGGATGACACATCACAGCGCCCCCTACGGGGGGGGGGTGTGATTAGGACAAGGGGAGACAAGGACCAGAGACATGAGGACAAAATCAGGGAGTGTCTGTTATGATAAGGCCTGGACTCTGAGCTGCAAAGACAGATCTGATGGGTTAGCGGGACACAGTGGGTTAAGTGGCACTATGGGTTAAGTGGTTAAGTGGCACCGTGGGCTAAGCTCTGGTTGGAGTCCCAGCTATCCCATTTGTTCTCTAGCTCCCTGCTAGTATGCCTAGGAAAAGCAGCTGCTGATGGCCCAAGTGCTTGGGCCCCTGCCACCCACACGAGAGACTCGGGTTATAGGCTCAGGCTCCTGGCATTAACCTGGCCCTGCCTTGGCTGTTGCAGTGAAGCAGCAGGTGGGTGATCTCTTCCCACCTCCCCTCCAATCACTCTGCCTTTCAAGTAAATAAATCAATCTTAACAACGATGAAACCGAGTCTTAGCTCTGTACCTCTGAAGGCTGTGGTCCTCCCCGTGTGGTGGCCACCACGCCACTGCCACTGCCGCCAACTGGGGACACCCCTGGCCCGGAGGTGATTGGCTCAGAGGTTGGCCTCTGCCCCGGCTCGGGCCCTTCTCCTTGGGAGTTGTATCCATCTCCATTTAAAGTCAGCAAGTGCTGTATAAATTTCATCTTGGATGAAGCACCACATTGCATTTTGTTCTAATTTTTTTTTTTTGTAAATTTCTGAAAACAAAATACACTCTGGGTTCACACCTGCACCTGGTGATCCAGATCCCACTGGCCCTCTGCATCTATTTCTGTCATTTTCATTTCTGGTTTGGGCTTCTAGATTTTTTTTTCCCACATAGTAGCCTGCCTTTTGAATAATAAGCCCTCTTTTCTCCTTCTCTCCCCTCCCTCTTCTTCCTCCCTTCGGTTGTACATCCTCACTCTTCTAACTCCCTTTCCTGAGCAATTCCCACTTCAGCCTTTAGCTCAACCGTCAAGGTTTTCCTGGTCAAATTCGTCTCCGTGGGACACTCTTGGGATGGTTTTGTCAGTGCAATTAAGGAGCCACAATGCGTGCTGAGGCTGCCTCCTGAGTGTACACGACTCTTCTTAGCCTGGGAAGTTGCAACACTTTAGAGTCTAAGTTCAGTTTGCTCATGGAGCTCACGTTGCACGCGCTGATTGCAGTGGCTGCTGCCATTCGAGGGGCATTAGATGGACAGCTGTCAACACCATCTTCATCAACTGCTCCAAATGTATTGGGTCTGCTAGACACGAGGAGAAGAACGGGAGGCTCATTGTCCAAGAAACACACACCATGCGCTTATCAGTGCTATTGATTGCATGTTTTTTGCTGAAACAGTGCTTTCTGTGAAGATGGCAGAATCAAAGAGAGAGATTTTTTGTCTCTAAAATTGCAGACTTCCTTTGCAAATACAGCTTGGAGCATATGCATTTTCCTAATTACTCAATCAATAGAAATCTTAAACCATTTCTCTAATGATAAGGTGAATAAAGGTGAATGGCAGAAAAATTAGTAAATGATGGAAAATATAGAGAGGAAAATAAGATTCATCCATAATAAATTTGAGTAGAGAGAATGACCGTGAACTGCACTTTCTGGACTTTTCTTTGTTTGCTATTTCCAAACTGATATCTAACTTATCAACGTTTATTCTCTTAACATCAATGCACAGTTTCCTGTGTGTTTAAAGACAAGATAATTTTTTGATTACTTACTTGAAAAGCAGAGTTATATATAGGTTTAGGTTTAGGGTTAGGGTTAGAGGGAGAGAGAGAGAGGTCTTCCACTTGCTGGTTCACTCCCCAAATGCCCTCAGCAGCCAGGGCTGGGCCAGACCAAAGTCAAGAACCAGGAACTCCATCCAGGTCTCCCATATGGGTGGCAGGGGCCCATTTCATGCTGCCTTCCAAGGTACTGTAACAGGGAGCTGGATTAGAGGCAGAGTAGTCAGGATGTGAACTGGTGCTCTGGATGTAGGATGCCTGCATTGCAAGCAGTGGATTAACCTGCTGCACCACAAAGCTGGCCCCCGAAACAAGATGATTTAAAAATGACAGCACATAGTTCCATCAGATGGTTAGCCACAGTTTATTTGAACATTTTTCATTTGTCCAATAGATCAGTTGTTTCAAATATTTTATTATCTCAAATGATGTTGCCATAAACACTAAACACCCTTGCACAAGTGGAATTATTGGATCAAACTGTAGTGTTTTACGATTTGATAGAAACTTGCAAGACAAAGGCAATGTGTGAAAAACCACATTTATGAAAATTTTACTACATTTCATTATCATTCTGGGCATTTCGTTTCTTCTTTTTTAAGAGCTGACATTAATTGTTACAAGGATCCCATGTGGATCGTTCATCACAAACAACTCTGTGGATGCCCAAGCCTTGCTAAGACAGCCTCTGTGTCCTGACCGAGGTAGCATCCCCAACACAGCCAGTACTCCTCAACAGCCAGGCCCTTTACTGAAAGCAAAGCAGACTGTCATCCTCAACTCTGTCTCACTCGCATGGCCTGACCCCGCATCCATAGCCCTGCCAACATCCCAGAGCACCATTCTCTCACGGCCAGCCAGCCATCCGTCAGCGCCATTTCTCAGCACTGCACTTGCTCTCGAGCCGAACATCAAGACAGGGTTCCTCGTTTCCTGTGGTCATTCAGATCTCTCTGTTCTCCACTTAATGGATAACCCTAGGGTGATAATTTGTACTCCCGCCTTTAATGCATCCTCATCTTCGAACAGCTCCATCCACTTCTTCTATGATGCCATCTCTTCTCCCCAGAGTTCACAGTTCTCTCTCACTTCTCATTGCATCACAGATGGTCAGGTTGTGTGGTGATTAGCAGTTCATCTGCCGGTCATCCTCATCAGACTGTTAATCCTTGGGTTCCCTCTGTCGGCCCCAAGACTGCCAGAAGTGTGTAATACAAGAACCCAATAGTTGATGATTCTGAAAGCCATGAAGGAGTGCCAAAGTCTACTTAGTTCCTGTGTGTGTACGATTCATGAGATGTTCTAACAGACCGTGTAAATAAGGTCTATATTCGTGGATGGTGGTCGAAATCCATTTTTTCAGATGATCAAAATTTCTCTAGTGTCTCCAGATCAAGTTCAAATTCCCTCCCTTGGTTTTTCCAACTTTCCATGCATGACTCATGTATTTTTATAAGATTATTTCATTCATGGAACTGTGGCTTTATTTTACATCCTGGCATCCAACATGGATGCAAGACTGGAGTCCATTCTGTTCTCAAATTCATGGGAGATGGTGGGAACCCATAACTGAAGTTGAATTCATTCCATTTAGTTACTTCCATGTTGCCGGTCAACACTGGCTCCTGACTTTGGCTTGCCACAGCACCTACCATCTCAACCATATGGGGAGTGAACCAGCAGATGGAAGATATCTGTGTGTGTGTGTGTGTAACTCTGTCTTTCAAAGAAATAAACCTTTTCTTACAAATGTCCAAGTCATCTCAGCATGAGCCGATTAGCTCTTCATCCACACGTGAACCAGGGAGGAGCTCCCACTACTCAGGAGTCAGCCCTTGGCCTGACCCAGTTGCAATTCACCTCCAGAGTCCGTTAGGGCCAGAGCCAGGTGCCTCCCTGAACCTTCTTGTAGCCAGGGGGCTGTGATGAGGAGGGATAGGCAAGGTCGTAGCCTGTTGTTTTTATGGTTTGTTTGCAGGCTCTCCGTACAGGTAACACATGGAGTGTATTGGCCACTCTAGACTGTTGAAAGTGGACATAAACAGATCATTTTCCTCTTATGTTTTAGAACACGTGTACTTGATTCGCAATTACTTGAGACTTGTTATGCATGGTAAGACGAGGGGCAGCTTCATGTTTTCGCCCCTAAATGACAACAAATGGCTATGGAGCTTTATCAAATGTCTCTTTAGGAAGCTGTCAGTGCAATGTACTCTCCCTACTGTAAACTGAAGGTATTATGTATCACGTCGAGAAAGAATTCCTTATGTTGGCCCATCCTTGAGCTCTTAGGATATACCGTAGATTCTTGGTATATTATTATTAGTTTTTTTATATGCTGCTGGATTCTGTTTGTAAATTATTTTATTTGGAAGTTCTGTCCTCGTATTGACTTTAAAATATTTTATGTAGAATTTATAATCATAAGTGAAATTCATGTACAGCGTTGGTTGTATCTTTGTGTGATGTGGGTATGATGGCTTAGCCTGGAAGGTGAACCAAGAAGCTCTTCATCCTTCTCAGCAGCCTATAGTAGCAGAGTGATGATCTTTTTAAGACTTATTTATTTATTTGAAAGTCAGAGTTACACAGAGGAGAGGCAGAGAGAGAGAGAGGTTGTCCATCTGCCAGTTTACTCCCCAATTGGCTGCAATGGTCCGAGCTGTACCGATCTGAAGCCAGGAGCCAGGAGCCTCCTCCAGGTCTCCCACACGGGTGCAGGGGCCCAAGGACTTGGGCCATCTTCCACTGCCTTCCCAGGCCATAGCAGAGAGCTGGATTGGAAGAGGAACAGCAGGGACTTGAACAGGCACCCATATGGGATGCCGGCACCACAGGCAGCGGCTTAACCCTCTGCGCCACAGTGCTGGCCCCCAGAGCAATGATTTGCTTCCCTAAATCTTTGATGAAGACTTAGCTTTTGCTTCTGTAAAATGAGAATCACAGATTTTGGTTGTCTGCTTTCCAGAATTGCTAGGAAGATCAACAGTTTGCAAATTCTCCCATGCTATGACATTCTATAAAAACAATAATTATTATCCTAAATCCAAAGGGTGAATCTGTCCATATTGCCTCCAAATGTCTTTCTTTCATTATTTGTTTTTCTGTTCACTTTGCAGGTTTTGGAAATTGATTGAGAAATTCCACATAATTAAGAGCTCAGATGTCATCTTTTGGCTCTGACATGCACTAGTTTTGTGACCTTTGGTCAAATCAATGAATATTTTTGATGGGATTCTGATATATGGTCAATCTTCCTTTTAAAGTAAACCTATAGTTTAGCAACCACAAAATCTGCGACTCTTTAGACATTTGGGGAAGAATTTGACGATTTTCCCCTTTGTTGGTGCTCTGGAATTTGAAAGGCAAAGGCACGTTGTTTGGAGCTGTGGCAATAGTCCCAAGGTAGTCATCTTCATTGAAAGAAGCGGGGGGGGGGGGGCACTATGGCACAGCAGGTTAAAGCCCTGGCTGAAGCGCCAGCATCCCATATGGGTGCCGGTTCTAGTCCTGGCTGCTCCACTTCCGATCCAGCTCTCTGCTCTGGCCTGGGAAAGCAGTAGAAGATGGCCCAAGTCCTTGGGCCACTGCACCCATGTGGGAGACCCAGAAGAAGCTCCTGGCTCCTGGCTTCAGATCAGCACAGCTCCAGCCATTGTGGCCATCTGAGGAGTGAACCAGTGGATGGAAAACCTCTCTCTGTAACTGTCTTTAAAATACATAAAATAAACATTTTTAAAAAAGAAAAAGAAAGAAGGGGGAAGAGGGACATCATGAGATGCTTTGCTTTCTTTGCCTCTCTGTACCCTTCCTGTCATTCAGTCCTGCTTGACTGCTTTGAATCAGTGACCTGGACCCATGACCGTTTGATAAGGAAGCAAACCAAGAATAGTTGCTTTTATGCCAAGGTCAACCCTACTCTATCGAGTAGGCGAAGAAGCTGGACTCCCATCACGCCATGAAAAGAGGGTTTTCCAGAAAAATTTAAAAGAGGAATGTAGTTTTTTCCCCCCAAATCACCCCGAGGACACGTGGTACCGTTTCCACTTGGTGCGCTGGCTGAGTAGCCGACCTCCAAGGGCAAGCCTAAACCTTCCTGACGTGTTCTCCGAGGACGGCTCTCGCCTTCACCTTGGCCATTGTGGCTATTTCTTCATCCGCCACAGCCACCGGTGTGCGGTGTTGACGGTGAGCCTGGTACGTGCTCGTTCACCAGAGTAGAAATCACAGGGTTCATGTGATTAGTAGTCCAGAGAAATATCAACAACCAGATGTGTCTTCTGTGATCAGAAAGTCCCGAGAGCTCAGGAGGACCCCTGTCCCCCGAGGAGTCAGGCCGTGTGTGTAGACATGTTTGAGTACGCTGCACTTTGAGGGATGGAGGTGGTTACAGCCGCATCACCGTGCTTCCCCCAACGTTTTAGGTAACAGAAAGAAAACCATTTTACTGTGACTACACAACCACCCCAATGATGGATTTATCTTCATGGTTTCCATCACAAGCATCCAAAACATGTACACTGTTGGTCTGGTGACCAAGCCATCTCTCCTAAGGGTTCCCCCACTCCCACCCCCACCTCCATCTTCACATCTCTTCATTTGGAAAATTTTGAAGAATTTTGCTAACCACCTTAGTGACATAAGTAAGATCTTCAGTAGGCAAAAACTCTTGTGACAATCGTCATGGTCGGTACTATGCTGGAACCAGCCTGGGCCAGCTCACGCCAGCTCACAAGAGCTGACTGTTGCATGTCCTCTCAAATTCACATGTCACCGTGCGAGTAGATTGAAGTCAGCTATGGTAGTGTGTCTACCATGGAACTGGTGGATTCTGTCCATTAGCGCCCCGGGGGGCTTGTTGTCCAACACTGGTTGGCCCCGTGTCTTGCTTCGCTGTTGTTCGGGCTGTTGATTGAGGATGTATAATCCTTGGACTCCATAATTTACGAAGAAGACTTCTCTGACACGCCCTTTCTTGAGAAACGATTTGAGTCCTCCGAAGTGTGAGTTCATTTAGCCTTCACTGGATAACTTTTCCCAGCTCCCATCCTCTGCTCGTGCATCGTTCACTGGTTCATCAGCAGCCCAAAGCTTGGCCAGGGACTGCTCCTGGCTCACAGAGGAAGGTTGTTACAGATGCACTTAGAACATCGCTTTCCTCTGGCTAGAGTGATTAGCTCGGGCACGGGCAACGGATCCCTTTGGCGCTGAAGAAAGCCTGGGAGACTTTTGTTGCCACTTCTGGGAGGAGAAATTGACTCTTGGAGATTTAAAGTTGGCGGCTCTTTGCCATTTGCCCTCTGCAAAAGCACAAGTGTTGAGAAGCAAAGCAGCCCAAAGGACGTGGGCTCGGGGGTGGGGGGAACGCGGCTAGGTCCTGGTGGCATTGTCCCTCTCTTGATGTCCTGCCTGAAGCTCTCTCTTCCTGGCGACTTTTTATTCATGTGACCTAATGCAGTTCTGGTTTAATTAAATCCCTCGGGATTGGGTTTTCTATCACTACGATCGAGAAACATGTGTGGTGTCCCTGGGTCTTTGCCAAGCAGCGTCTTCTATTATATTAGCCCTGCTGCTAGTTCAAGGAAATCAATAATTCGGATTCTCAAAACCTGGACCTAGATAGTCTACTTTATAAGAAGTTAGTGGTTCTTCTTGGATAACATCATTTGGTCATAAATATGTATCCGTCCTAATTTGAACACAAATGAAAAAGAGCCCAGAGGAATTTCAATTGTGAACTCTTCTTTTCATTTGCTGCCTCCGTCTTCAGAAACAGGATGTGGCTCCAAGAAAGAAAGAACATTTGGACAATCTTACAATTCATCAGTGGTGGCCACTTATGACAAGCACTCTCAGGATGTTTGAACACATCCCTCCAAGCCAAGGAAGGAACACAGTCTCTCTGCCATTGCCCAAATCTGTGTGTCACTGAACCTCATGGGAAAACGCCCTTCTTTGATCTGTAAAGGACACAGTGTTAGTAACCACAGTGTAATTCCCTACATTCTCATGGTTGAGCAAGAAAGAGGAGCATAATCCCCTTGGATGCACGCCCTTTCCAAAAGCCCCACACTTGCCAGCATGCATGTGGCCATCCTTGTGCCACGAATGAGCCATGGGCAGGTTGTCAGTGAATGTCGGTAAGCATATTGGATGGATTATTGAAGAAAGAGACGATCCGGGTGGAGAAGTAAACTATCCAAGAGAATCACACACCTGGAGTGCAAAAATAAGGTACTTATATTAGTTGGCCTACTTAGGTGCATTCTAAATATTGTTATTATTAAATATTTATTTTGGCTTGGGGGCCAGAGTTGTGGCATAGCGGGTAAAGCCACCCCCTGCAGTGCCAGCATCCCATACGAACCCAAGTTCTAGTTCTAGCTGCTCCTCTTCCAATCCACCTCTCTGTTATTGCCTGGGAAAGCAGCGGAAGATGGCCCAAGTTCTTGGCCCCTGCACCCATGTGGGAAACCCAGAAGAAGCTCCTGGCTCCTGGCTTTGGATCAGTGCAGCTCTGGCCGTTGTGGCCAACTGGGGAGTGAACCAGCGGATGGAAGACCTCTCTCTCTCTGCCTCTCCTTCTCTCTCTATGCAACTCTGACTTTCAAATAAATAAATAAATCTTAAAAATATATTTATTCTGGCTTTAAAAGATTTAAGGGTCTATTAGAACATATACTTTTATTTCCATTGGAAATATTATTGGGGCCGGTGTTGTGGTATAGTGGATAAAGCTGCCTCCTGAGATGCTGGCATCTCATGTGGGCACTGGTTCGTGTCCTGGATGCTCCACTTCCAATCTGACTCCCTGATGACATATCTGGGGAAACAGCAGAAGATGACCCTAGTGCTTGGGCCCCTGCACCCATGTGGAGACCCAGAGGAAGCTCCTGGCTCCTGGCTTTTATCTGGCCCAGCCCTACCTGTTGAGGCCATTTGGGGAGTGAACCAGTGGATGGAAGATCTTTCTTTCTCTCTCTCTGCATCTCCCTCTCTGTAACTTTGACTTTCAAATAAAATAAATCAATATTTGAAATTAAAAAAAAATTTTATTATGTCTTTTAAAAAAAGATTTATTTATGTTTTATTTGAATGACAGAGTCATAGAGAGAGAGGGAGAGGCAGAGAAAGAGATTCCATCTGCTGGTTCACTCCCCAAATGGCTGCCACAGCCAAGGACTTGGGCCATCTGCTGCTGCTTCCCCAGGTGCATTAGCAGGGAGCTGGATCAGAAGCGGAGCAGCCAGGACTCCAATTGGAGCCCCCATGGAACGCCTGTGTTGTGGGCGGTAACTTTACCGACTATGCCACAGCACTGTCCCTTATTTTGTCTAATGTTGAAAAAATGTTTTCAAATATACTACTTTCATTAATCAACTATTTAGTGAAGGCTGTGATCTTGCTAATTTCCATTTTCACAGGAATAAGATATTGTTTTCTTTTTTAATTAAAAAGTTACTGGGAGGCAGAGAGATAGAGAGAGAGAGCGCGCGCTCCCAACTGCTGCTTCACTCCCACAATGCCCACATTGCCCACAGTGGCTGAGGTTGGGCAAGCCTGAAGTCAGGAGCTGGGAACTCAATCCCAGCCTCCCACAGGTGTAGCACAGACCTAGCTGCCTTCCCAGAATGTGCACCATCAGGAGGCCAGAGTCAGGAGCCAGAACTCAGGCTCACATCCAGGCGCTCTGATACGGCATGGAGACAGCCCGGCCGATATCTTAACCACTAGGCCAAATGCCCTCCCCAAAGATAACGTTCTTTTTTTTTTTTTTTTTTTTTTTTGGACAGGCAGAGTGAGAGAGAGAGAGACAGAGAGAAAGGTCTTCCTTCCATTGGTTCACCCCCATAATGGCCCCTGCGGCCAGCGTGCTGCGCTGATCCGAAGCCAGGAGCCAGGTGCTTCCTCCTGGTCTCCCATGCAGGTGCAGGGGACCAAGCACTTGGGCCATCCTCCACTGCACTCCCGGGCCACAGCAGAGAGCTAGACAGGAAGAGGAGCAACAGGGACAGAATCCCGCGCCCCAACCGGGTCTAGAACCCGGAGTACCAGCGCCGCAGGCGGAGGATTAGCCAAGTGAGGTGCGGCGCCGGCCAAAAGATAACGTTCTTAACCCACTCTTGGAGAAACAAATGCATTTAACGTCTCCCCTTCCTACCCCCGCTCCTCACTGCATTGTGTCCTGTGGCTGATAGCAGTTACCGCTGCACAGGGAAGCGTTAGGTGGTTCATCTGGTACACCTTGCAGCAATCACAGTGCTGAGGAAGTCAAGGTACTGAGTTGACACCTGAGTGGAGCGAGCAGTTCCATGAAGAGAAAAACCAGGACAAATTCACTGTCTCCCGGGGGTCACAGACAGCAGCCCCAAACCAGGCTGCGCGCTTGGCGAGTCTACTCTTCTTGTCGCAAACAGGGTAAGATAGTCCAAACCTACTCTCAGGTCCTTCTGATGAGGCTCACCCATGGCACCTGAACCTGCAGAATGGGCGTGTCTCGTTTTAGAAGAACCCACCAGGGAAGCCCACACTGAGGAAGTAGATCCTTTCCATTTCCCTTAATTCCCCTCCTAGGCCTTTTCTGTTTCTGTCTGTACGTCCAAGACCCACTTGGAATCCAAGTGTTTGGTGGCCTCCAGACAAAGTGGGTATAAAACAGAGCAGCATCCCTGTCAATCCAGTCACACTGAAGGTCAAGGTTCTCAAACCTTCTCAGTTCACGGCTCCCTTCATTTCCCAGTCTTTTTTTTTTTTTCCCCCATAACATTTCAGGCCAAAAGAAACAGCCAAGAGTTCCATTTCTGAAGTAAGTCCCAACACCTTAATAATATTTATGTTCTAACAACCTAGTAGCTATTTGGGGGAAAAAAGGCCAAAATACATAAATTGAATGAGAAAACTAATATTTTATTTCATTCTCTAATGACAACAATTACTAATGGGATGTGTGCGCCTCTTGGCAGGGCACCGCTTCTCCGTCGTCTTGGAGTCAGATTAGCCACCGCCCCATCATTTCCTCCTGCACACTGCTTCTCACACAGTCCTGGCTTTTTATCACAGAAACAACTGAAAACTCCTTTTTGCAAATACATGACATCAGCAAGAGGAATGCGGTAGAATTCGATACTGAAATTGTGAACTCTCATTTGCTGATAGGTCATTCAGCGACTGACAGATGTTAAATAGTTCTGTGCTTTCTCCCAATTTTTTTTCACTGCTGCACCTCTGGGTGCCGTGGCATACAGTTTGAGAACCACAGGTCACAAGACTCTTAAGAAGCACTCTCTGGGACTGGCTCTGTGGCATAGTGGGTAAAGCCGCCACCTGCTGTGTTGGCATCCCATATGGGCACCAGTTCAAGTCCTGGCTGCTCCACTTCCAATTCAGCTCTCTGCTATGGCCTTGGAAAGCAGTAGAAGATGGCCCAAATCCTTGGGTCCCTGCACCTGCATGGGAGACCTGGAAGAAACTCCTGGCTCCTAGCTTCAGATCAGCTCAGCTCCAGCCATTGTGGCCACTTGGGTAGTGAACCAGCGGATGGAAGATCTCTCTCTCTCTCTCTCCCTCTCTGCTTCTTCTTCTCTCTGTGTGTAACTCTGATTTTCAAGTAAATAAATAAATCTTTTAAAAAAAAAAAGCACTGTCAGTTTATCATGAACAACAACGATTTTTATCATCTCTAAGAAGTAGTTGTTTTGAAAACTGTGCCCATTGTGTTTTTGTTCAAATTCTGTTTTAATCAGCTGTAATACTTGCTTTGCAAAGAATTTCAATCTAGTGGTAATTAGGGTTAGGACAAGTAGTTGTCTGTCTTCTATAGTTTTGAGGCTGTGATATATATTTAACATAAATAGGTTAACGATTGTCATTGATGTTCATGCCTTTCTTTCTTTCTTTCATTTTTTAAAAGATTTTATTTATTTATTTGAGAGGTAGAGTTACAGAAAGTGAGAGGGAGAAACAGAGAGAGAGGTCTTCCTTCTATTGGTTCACTCCCCAAATGGCTGCAATGACTGGAGCTGTGCCAATCCAAAGCCAGGATCCAGGAGCCAGAGAGAGAGAGAGAGAGAGAGAGAGAGAGAGATCTTCCATCTACTGGTTCACTCCCCAATTGGCTGATCTGAAGCCAGGAGCCAGGAGCTTATGGGTCTCCCATGTGGGAGCAGGGGCCCAAGGACTTGGGCCATCTTCTACTGCTTTCCCAGGCTGCAGCAGAGAGCTAGATTGGAAGAGGAGCAGCCAGGACTAGAACTGGTGCCCATATGGGATGCCGGCACTGCAGGTGGAGGATTAACCTACTGCAACACAGCGCCGGCCCCTCTTTCATTTTTTGATGACTTCTTCATTTATTTGAAGGAGCAGATACAGAGAGAGAGGTCTTCCATCCGCTGGTTCACTCCCCAGATGGCCGCAATGGCCGGAGTTGCGCTGATCTGAAGCCAGGAGTCAGGAGCTTCTTCCAGGTCTCCCACACAGGTGCAGGGGCCCAAGGACTTGGGTCATCCTCTGATGCTTTCCCAGGCCATAGCAGAGAGCTGGATCGGAAGTGGAGCAGCCGGTTCTCAAACCAGCGCCCACATGGGATGCCGGCGTTGTAGGCGGTGGATTCCCCTGCTGTGTCACAGAGCCAGCCCCTCGTGCCTTTCATCAATGGCTATGTGTGACGGCTGTTGAGGCGATAAATTAGCCAGGTGGACCCAATGGACTGTGAGTGGATGGAGAGGAAGAACAGGAGATGGGAAGAACTGACCTTTATGGGGCGAGAGCATTGGGAGTCCTCATTCTTCCTCCAAGCCCCAGCTCATGGCTCCCTGCTTCTTCTGAGGCACTCCCTGCAGCCTCCCATTTGGAAGAACTGCTCTGTGCTGACTTTGTCATAGTGCCTGTCATATGGAGCTCCTGCACTGGCTCCCCCACCGGCTCCCCCACCCCACCACGAATTCCATGGAAGCAGACACTCTGTCCTTTTGTCTTTGCTATCCAAGAGCCATGCACAATTCCTGACCATGAAAGAAAAGACACATCACAATATTAATGAGGGCTTTAAGGTTGTTTTTTTTTTTTTTAAGTGCTGACAAAATGCAGTACTGCCAAGAGGAATTAAACAGGGCATTGAAGGGGGGACGGGGAAGTACTGTTTAGATTACGTCTCTAAGGAAGCAAAAGAATTCATCAGAACAAAACAGGGCAAGGGGAGTTTGGGGGAGGCATGGCAGGTCAGAATAGAACATGTGAATTCCAGGAGCCAGGGACAGAAATGGGACCTTTGGAAATGAGGGAGTAGTTCCGTGTGTTGGAGAGGAGGGTGGCGGTGTGGAAGAGGCAGCAGCAGAGAATGGAGACGTAGGCTTGGGCTAGAACAGAGAGGGTCTTGCAGGTTATTGTAAAGAGTGCAGGCTGGCCCTGTTAGGCCATGGGGCGCCAGTGCAGGGTTTAAAGTGGGCCACTGTGATGACCAGACCTGAGCTGGAGACGCAGTACTTAGGTTGCAGGGCTGGAGAGAGAACAAAGATTTGGAGACGGATCACATGACGCTTGGAACAGTCCAAAGGGAAGAAGGCAGGGGTGTCCTTCACAGGGCCTGGGTCTCTCTGCCTCCGAGGCCTGGGTCTGCCCTCTGTGTGGGGGATGTGGCTATGACATGACAGAGACTTTTAAAAGCTTCCATTTTGGAATACGTTTAGACTTAGAAACATTTTGCAAAACTAATAATGCATTCCCACGTAGTATTGCTGAGTTTTCCATAAAATAAACACCTTACAATTCCATAGTTCAATAATCAAAACCAGGAGATTGTTGTTGACAAAGCACTAGTAACTAACATACATACCTCATTAGAGTCCAGCGTTCCCACTAATGCCTGTATTCTGGTCCAGGATTGAATGCAGGGTCCCACATTGCATTTGCTGGTCAAGTCTCCTTATCTCCCCCCATCTAGAGCAGTTCCTCAACCTTTCCTTGCCTTTCATGACCTCAACTCCTTGGAAGACTTGCCCAGCTCGCTTCGGGTTTCTGTCATATTTTCTCATGGTGAGATGGATGTCATGTATTTGAGGCAAAAACACACAAGGTGGTGATGTACATCATATCAAAGGCACACGATGCTGAGATGACTTATTATGGGCCATTTTACAAAGGGAACATTTTAAGAAATCGTTTTGGGGCCAGCACTGGTAAAGCAGTGCAGGTAAAGCCACCCTCTGCAGTGCTGTGATCACATAAGGGCGCCAGTTCGAGTCCCGGCTGCTCCACTTCCCATCCAGTTCCCTGCTGTGGCCTGGGAAAGCAGTAGAAGATGGCCCAAGTCCTTGGGCCCTTGCACCCACGTGGGAGACCCGGAAGAAGCTCCTGGCTCCTGGCTTTGAATCAGAGCAGCTCCGGCCGTGTGGCCAACTGGGGAGTGAACCAGTGGATGGAAGACCTCTCTCTCTCTTCATCCCTCATGGAGAGCTGCCCAGACTGCTTCAGTGTAAGTGGGTCTCTCCCTCCTCTTGGAGCAGTGGGGTCTACTAACTATCCTCCTTTTCTTCCTTTTAGTGATAGCACACCCCAAGATAAGATGAGCACTGCTAACCTTGCTGGAGATGACATTTTCCGGATTTTCTTGAATCTAGATGTGGTCATAATCTAGGGTGGCACCAATGGGGTGTGAGTAGAGATGAAGCTTACTCGCTGGAGACAAAGTTGCTTTCCTGAGACGTCTCAGCCATCATCAGTCATGAAGATGAGGCCAGTTGGAGCAGCTGCCTAGGCCATATGAGTAGGATGGTAGAAATGCTCACGGGTTGTTTCATGAAAAAGAAAGCATGCTGTTGTAGTTGAGATCTTTTTGTTATAGCAGCTTAGACTACTCTAACTATTCCAGGCATCTGCAGTTGAGACAACATAGCCAAGAGTGATGAACATTCTCCTGTTCTATGTGTGTTAGCTTTGTTTCTACGACTGTGTTGCTTATTGAGGGGGGAATACAGAAACTGTAGTAGATGTCTTGTTATTCTCTAGGAACATATGCCCCAGTGTATAGATGTGAGTTTTCAAGGCTACTTCAGTATATGGGGGAGTAGGAATTGATGATGAGCTGTCAAATGATTCTTCTGTTTCAGATAAGTATAAACTGGCAAAGAGTTAACAGATGGACTGCAACTTCCCCCTCCTGGACCCAAGGCAGACATTGCTAATCGATCACTTCACTCTTCTCCCAAGTTGGGTGTAAACTGATAATCTTTCTGAAGCAAAGTGCCAGTTACTACATATCTGTTGGAGCTGATTCACAGTAGACTCCCCTTTGCTGTCTTGGGCCTGGAATTTCCATAGAGATACTTAGGTACATTGAGTAGGATATGGGGCTCTCCACCAGCACATAGACAATTCTATCACTTCATTTCAAACAGGAGAGACCACCCTTCAGTGTAAGTCAAGTGATAAGTGGATATACAAGATGACATCAGCTAGGCGTCACATCTCTCACCACTTTTCTTCATGTTTTGAATCCCTCTGGGGTGGGAATTACTCTTCAACGGTGGTTATGTCATAGCTGTTTCCCCAACTCTCTTTCTCTCCCTCCGGACAGTAAGCATACTGTCTCACCGCCTTGAATCCCTGGAGCCTAACGCTGTGCTGGTGGCATTGGAACACCTGCGTTAGCATCGGCCCTGTTATGCCAGAGCAACAAGTCGTGTGACCTGATACAAGTCTCTTCTTTCTTTTTTACAGTTTTATTTATTATTTATTTTCATTCTGTGTGAAAGGGAGACAGAGACAGGAAAAAGCAATCTTTCATTTGTTGGTTCACTCTCCAAATGCTCACCGCCATAGGGGCCGGGCCCAAACTCAGGGGCCTGGAACTCAGTTGGAATTCCCTACACAAGTGGCAGGGTCCAACCATTTGAGCCATCACCTGCTGTCTCCCATGGTGTGCAGTAGCAGCGAGCTGGGTCAGAAGCAGAGGCAGGACTTGAACCAGGTGCGCTGAGTACGGGAAGGGCGCATCCCAAGCAGCACGTTAACGGCTATGCCAAATGTCTGCCCTCGGCAAGTTTTATGTCTTGCCTCTTGGAAATACCACAGGGTTGGAGGTGTCCTCTCGTCCTGTGCTCCCAGCCCTCCCTCTACAGAGGGAAAAAGAGAACCTGGCTTGTCGCGCATCAGCGCTCAGAACTTTCCTCTGATTGGCCAAAGCAAGTCACATGGCCACATGCAACTTCTGAGAGGGTAGAGATGTTCAAACTAACCGAAGCCCAGGAGGAAAGAGGAACCCGGATGTTTACAAAGAATTCTAATGCTCGCCACAGCGTCCAGGGAGCATTTGTGGATGACTGCAGTAGTGACTGACTTTTTTGCTTAACAGCTGCAATGAGAACCTCAAAGACCATGCTTCCTTCTTCCCTGTAGCTTGAAAAAAAGCAGAACAGAGAGGCAATTAGGCTAAACAGTATGTTTTCAGGTCAGCAATATGAATTCCCATCATTATCATTGTTCTCCGAATCAGAAGGGAATAATTTCTCTCTTCAAAAGCAAGATTCTATCCCTTGAGCATCAGGAAAGACTTACAATTTGCACAAGGGCTTATATTTACTTGTAAAACAGTTAAGCAATCTGCTCCCCACAATTATTTCAGATTAACTTATTTCCAATGAAGGCATGCCCGGTTTTGCTCTTAGAAAAATCTAAGTGGACTGGAACTTTGCTTTTAGGAGCGTATTGAGACTGAATAGAAGACAGCTTTGTGCACGAAATTTTCAACATTAAATATTCACTAAAGGGACAGTATACTTTTCTCCCATGCTGTAGCACCAACTGTATACTACAGGCTTAGCCAATATTTGTTATTAAATGTTTTTTCGGACCAGCGCCGTGGCTCGCTTGGTTAATCCTCCACCTGCGGTGCCAGCATCCCATATGGGCGCCAGGTTCACGTCCCGGTTGCTCCTCTTCCAGTCCAGCTCTCTGCTGTGGCCCGGGAAGGCAGTGGAGGATGGCCCAGGTCCTTGGGCCCTGCACTCACATGGGAGACCAGGAAGAAGCACCTGGCTCCTGGCTTTAGATTGGCAAAGCTTTGGCCCTAGCAGCTATTTGGTGGGTGAACCAACAGAAGGAAGGCCTTTCTCTCTGTCTCTCTCTCTCACTGTCCAACTCTGTCAAATAAAAAAAAAAAGGTTTTTTTTATTTCTCCAAGAAACAATCTTTGTGAGAAATCTAAACATCTTCTAGGGACCAGCTTTGTGGCTCCGTGGGTAAAGCTGCGACCTGTGACTCCTGCATCTCCTGTAAACTGATCCCTGCTGCTCCACTTCTAATCCGTCTCCCTGCTAATGCACACGGGAAAGCAGAGGAAAATGGCCTAAGTGCTTCGGCCCCTGCCACCTACGTGGGAGACTCAGATGGAGTTCTTGGCTCCTGGCTTTGGCCTAGCCTACCCCTGGCCATTGCAGCCATGTGGGGAATAAACCCATGAATGGAAGATAGATCTCTCTGTCTCTGTGTCTCCCTCCCTCTCTGTAACTGTGCCTTTCAAATAAACAAATCAATCTTTTATTTTATTTTATTTTATTTTTTTAATTTTTTGACAGGCAGAGTGGACAGTGAGAGAGAGAGAGACAGAGAGAAAGGTCTTCCTTTTTGCCGTTGGTTCACCCTCTAATGGCCGCCGCGGTAGCGCACTGTGGCCGGCACACTGCGCTGATCCAATGGCAGGAGCCAGGTGCTTCTCCTGGTCTCCCATGGGGTGCAGGGCCCAAGCACTTGGGCCATCCTCCACTGCACTCCCTGGCCACAGCAGAGAGCTGGCCTGGAAGAGGGGCAACCGGGACAGGATCGGTGCCCCGACCGGGACTAGAACCCGGTGTGCCAGTGCCACAAGGTGGAGGATTAGCCTAGTGAGCCGCAGCGCCGGCCTAAACAAATCAATCTTAAAAGAAAATCTTCTGAGCCTAAATAAAGAAAAAACATAATAACAGTATCCCGAAAATTAGAGAAAATTTGGTCAGAAGCTTGAAGCAAATTATAAATTTTCTTTCTTTATTGGGTGCGAAGATATTCTCTCTGGGGTCCTTGAGCTGCATCTCCTGAAAACCGCATCCACAGCCCTTGTGGAGCTGTGAGAAGGTCTTACTCAGCAGGTGTCCGTCGCACGCTGCACCAGGGCCTGGCCTGATTTCCTGAGATGAGGCCATTCAGAGATAACAAAAGGAAGACAAGGGTCTGCCCTTACGAAGCTTCTGGTTTCACTGCTGAAGCAGACATGGATGGTCACAGAGCACGGAGAAGCAGGGCCATGGGGCAAGCAGAGGCTTGTGGGATTCCAGGGGACGCTAGCTCCGAAAGCTACCTGGGCAGTGGAGAGGGCTTCATTCCAGGTCCGGAGCTCCTGGGGACCACTGGTCAGAGCACCGTGCTCTTGAGTCTTTGTGCCCGTAGTCCCGTGGTCCGGGACGTGAGGCAAAGACGCTAGTGCCCTGGGGACAGCGTTGAAGGCATGGAGGAGTATATACTCCCCCCTCCTCAGAACACCAGGCCTCCGAGTAGGGTGCACAGCCAGGAGCAAACCCAAGTGCAAGGAGCTGGGAGACCGGAACAGCGTGAGAGAGAATGTGGAGGGAAGAGGAGCTGCGTCTCTCTCAGGGCTGTGTTGCTTCTGATGTGGCCAGGTATAGTGGCACAGGTTGTTGACTGCCTCAGGGTCTTCTGCTGAAAGGGAGAGGAGGCCAAACTGAGCCGTGCGCTTCGGTCTGCAAGGCTGGCTCTGCTGGCAGCGGGCAAGACAGAACACCGCCGGGGAGGACCCAGGGCGGCCTCCTCCACCCACACCTCTCCGCCTGGAAATGATCCCTACCTCTGGCCTGTGTCACCGGGTTCTGAACATTTCATACCCTCTGCCGCCCATGAACAATGCCCCATGGCTTTCACATGGCAACTGCTCTGCAGAGTGCGGTGTGCAGCAAGGGGCACGGGTGTTGGAGTTGAGCAGGGGTGACTTCAATTCAGGGTTCCCTCACTTCCTAGGTGGCTGTGCTGGCCAAGCTGGGACTCTCTCTGGACTGTGGTTTCTTACCCGTAGAGTAGGCGCTCAACGTCTCTCGAGTTGTTGTTTTTTTTTTTTTTTTTACCGAAGGTCGGCTGCTCAGATGTTCATGTCTTTGCTCAAGAAAGAATACGGATGTGGGACAAAGAGGAGTGCTAACCGAGGTGGCGAAGTTTAATGGAGAGAAACGCCCCTGCCAGGGAAGCTAGGCATCTCAGGAAAGGCCCGAGCACGCAGTCTGCCTTCAGACTGGGGCTTTTAAGGGAACGGGTCCGGTTCTCCCTGCCACTTCTCCTTCCCCTCCTCCCACTGCTCATGGACAAAGGGTTTGCTGAGAGCAAAACATAAAATTCCTCCCAAGGTTTGCTACCCAGTGCTCAGAGGAGTGGAGGAGATTCCCCTAGGGCGCCTTCCCTGGGGCAAGGCTGTGAAGGTTTTTCTTTTTTTTAATTTTAAAGATTTTATTTATTTATTTGAAAGGCAGAGCTACAGAGAAGCAGAGAGAAAGAGAGAGAGAGAGAGAGAGAGAGAGAGAGAGTCTTCCATCTGCTGATTCCCCAATTGGCTGCAACGGCCAGAGCTGCACCAATCCTAAGCCAGGAGCTTCTTCTAGGTCTCCCACATGGGTACAGGGGCCCAAGGACTTGGGCCATCCTCTACTGCTTTCCCAGGCCACAGCAGAGAGCTGGATTGGAAGTGGAGCAGCCGGGACTCGAACTGGCGCCTATATGGGATGCTGGCACTGCAGGCCAGGGCTTTAACCCGGTGCACCACAGCGCCGGCCCCTGTGAGGGTTTTTTTGCCCAATGTTACCAGACAGAGTAGCCCCTCAGTGTTGGATCCTCCTGGCCCGTTTTCCTTGGGGGAAGACTGGGACCACCTAGAATGTTATTGGGGTGTGGGCCCGACTTTGCAGTGTGAAATACTGGGCGGCTTCCAAGGCGCGCCTCCCAGGCTGCTGCATTCTTTCCTTGTTTTCCTTAGGCCTCTGAAACAGACAGGCTCCTTTCAGACCTCCTACCAACTCCTGTCTAGGGGATGAGAGGCAATATACACACAGGGTATACCATTGCACATGGCAGACGCGCACGCAATAAACAGGCGCCTTTAGTATGTAAAATCTCGGCACAGTAAGAAAAAGCTTCAGGAGTGGGAAGCAAGGATTCTCTCAATTTTTTGTGTGTATACAGTTGAGAGCACAGTGTAGGTCTCTGTGTATTTGTGTTATAGACTGTTTTTGCCACAGAACAAGTCATAGCAGTCATATATATCCTCCATTTTATTTGAAAGACAGAGAGAGAGAGAGAGAGAGAGAGAGAGAGAGAGATCGTTCATCCGCTGGTTCGCTTGCCAAATGCCTGCAACAGTTTGGGGCTGGGCCAGGCTGCAGCCAGGAGCTGGGGGCTCAGTCCAGGTCCCAGGTGTCTGAGCCGTCACCTGCCACCTTCCTACATTGTGCACTAGCTGACCGCCGGAATCAGGAGCGGAGTCCAGACTTGAACCCAGACATTGTGATACAGGACGTGGGTGTCCCACAGAGCGTCTTAGATACTGCACCACACACCGGCCCGATGTTTTTTGGTAATTTTTGAGACGTTCTTCACGGCTGCCTTTGAGGCTGCACAGAGTTCGCTGAACCAACCCTCTCTTGTTGGGCCTTGGAACTGTTTCCGGTGTTTTGCACCGTTGTGAATCTCATGCCTGCTCTGAACTTCTTTCCATAGGTTGCCAACGCCGTAGCATGCTGTCGTGTGGCAGGAATGCGGGGTCATTGACCATGCAGACATCAGACCCGTGTGCAGATTGTGAGTTTACCCAGAAAGTCAGAGGACACACAGCTAAAACTCTTCCAATCACCCACGCGTTAGTTGACCCAGAAGATGTTCGAGGCACCAGGACAGTCAGTGCAGTGAGCGCTGAGCCAGCGGGGGCTGAGATGGAAGAGGCTCACCGACTGTGGAAGCAAATTAAGTCATCCCCGGGGAAGCACCCAGCCAGGTAACACCCCACAGGAAGTCTCACCCAGCAAACACAAGCTTTCCAGCAGGCGGCTTCCACAGAAGCGCAGGTCACTGGGAGCCGCTTCCTCTGACGTCAGCTACCTGTGTGCAGGGCCCAGGAGCCAGGTGCTCTACAGCAGGGCGGGCTGGCTCCTCCCGGCCCCCCAGCAGGTTTTATTATCTCTGTTTTACAGACAAGATAAGACTTAACCCGATGAAGCAACACACCCATAAGGTGAGATGGGACTGGTAGGCAACAGGGCTGGGCCTGTGTCCAACCCCAGGGGTGTACTGCTGGCTCCACCCAATTCCAGGCCCAGCAGATTCAGACTGGCAGCTCTGCGGTGGGTGCAGGAGGGGGAGTCTCACCCAGGAGGCAATGCTGCCACTCAGGGCCATCGTCCTCCGTGTTGTTGACAGCTGATTATTCGTCACTACACGATTCTGCCGTCCGACTAAGTTGGTGTTTTCATTAAAAAGATGATTTTTTTTTAAGATGGAGAAAGGCAACAAGAAAAATAGAAGCAGCTTTGTTTACACAAAAGTACGTGAACCTGATTATATCAACTCAAACAACTGATAAACTTGATTCCAAACCACTCAGAACACTTTTTCACTGAATTCAGGGTTTTCAGATGGGTCAGTCGCATTAGCATCACCACCACCACCACCCACCACCACCACCATCACCATCACCACCACATCACCACCACTACCACCACCATCACCACCACCCACCACTACCACCATCACCACCACCGTCACCACCACCATCGTCACCACCACCCACCACCATCACCATCACCACCATCCCATCCCCAGCATCACTACCGCTGTCACCACCACCCAGAAATTTGCTGCCCCTGGAAGTCCTGAGCCCCCACCCAGCTATCTGTGTGGCTTCAGATGCTTTTTCTGTTCTCTGAAGTTTCAGAATCACTTCCACAGGCCGATTCCACATTTCCTTCCTAATCATTTCTTTACTTCTGACAAAACAGGTACATTTTTAAAAAGAAATTTTATAGTAGAAAAATACAGTTGTACAGAACATGTAAAGATATTTTCCTCCAGAGATTTTTCTTCTTAAGATAGGGATTAAAACCCAAGATGCCAAAGCAATTCCAGAACCGCTCGTACTGATCCATAACTGATGGTAGAATCTACCGTGTCAGGTCAGATGGTTAGGCAGTGGTAAATTCACCTAACTGATTAGGTGCCCCTCCACCAGGCTGGACTCCTGGGTTCTGTTACCATGAAATGGAACTGAAGAGCTCTTGCAGCCAGCCCAGAATCTTCAGATATGCTAATCTGTGTGGAAGCAGTAGGAATTCTGTGTGGTCAGTCAGTCCTTAGGCATCTGTGTTGTGCCCTAGAACCTGCCCTAAGATCTGAAGACCACAAGTGAGCAAGTCATATCTCTAAGCTTGCGGTTCTTCCGGGGAGCCGGCCTCGGCAGTCGGGTTGAGTTCCAGCGTGAACACAGATCTCTGGGAGCAGAAGAGGGGGTGACAACCCAGTCTGTGTGTGTGTGAGCGGCGGTGGGGGCGCTGTAACTATTGGTCTCCTCCATCTTTACCCGTTTCTCTGTGGACGGTGTGTACCTGGCAGCAGCTACTGATAAGGTGGCTAGCCCACACACCGCTTCATTCCGCTGCTGGAAACATGCAAACTCTCCTAGGACAACAGAGAGCTCGCAGGCGAGATAATGGAGGCAGAGCTGGAACCGCGGCTGTTTTTCTTGGAAGCAGCCATTCCTCTGGATGGCAGTGGTAGGGGAGGGCGAATTTCAGATGACGCGTTTTCCAGCGCTAACGCGCACGTCGGGGAAGCGGAGACTGGGTTTGCTTTGTCTTCGCGTTGTCATTCTGTGCTAGGCAGGCTCTTTCCCCCTCAGCGAACATGAGACACATGTTCTTCCCACACAGCCTATTTGCTGCCTTGCTTTTCTCACTCAGCCAGAAAGGCCCCTGCCACGAGGCCCAGAGCTAACAGTGCAACCTCAGGGTAGAAGTCATCAATCTAAGGAATACCAGAACAGTATTCCCATGGTTAGTCAAAATATACATATGCACATGGCACACATACAATTACGTCATTGACGTCGTCTGCGTTAGGGACTCCATTGGAGAAAGAATGTCAGGGAGATGGCTCCTCTCAGGTTCCATTTGTGGAAAGAAAAATGTTCAAGTTCATCTACAGCAGAACATGCTATTCTTCTTACGTACGTACCATGAAGGCACTAAATGTTCGAGAGACAGTCCCAGTGGAGATCAGAAAAGTGATAGAGCAAGAAAGGAAATAGAGCTCACGCTTAGCTTACACAATCATTTGTAAAGTAGCGGACGAAGATGGCAACTAATGAATGCCGGAGAGCCACGGAAGTGTCTCATGCAAATTACATACCTACGTCAGGACGGAGCAAAGAAGGGAGTGTGTTTATCACCAATGAGATGGACACCATTAGCCAAGTACCTCCGCACTGTGGCAGTCCAGCCAGTCCTCGAGAGATGTCAACCCCCGGCTGGGCCTTCTGTCGCCATAGCTTACTGAACACACAAATCAAGACATTTCCCGCTGCTCCGGTCACCCTCCAGAAACACCCCAGTCATGGAATCATGAGAGAACATTCTCCATCATGTGTGCACATGTGCGTGAGCGCGCACACACACACACGCACACACACACTACGTGGTCTTTTCCAACAGTAGATTCCTAGTGATGAAGCAAGCAGCAGGGAGTAGATGATTTTTCTCAAAGCCACATTGAGCTCGTAACTGCTCAACATGAAAATTTGAACCAGAAATCAGAGAAAAAAATATAGATGAAAAGTCCCACGCTGTTCCTTTATAAGATTTTTTAATTTCCCAGTCTCTGGTCTTTTGAAGCTGAGAGCGCCTCTTCCCATTCTTCCTAGGGTTGCTTCTCCGTGCGGGTGTGTGGGTCCCAGTGGGTGGGCTCTGGGGAGGTATCTTCCCTCTGCCATGGCTCCAAGCCGCTTACTCACATGCCAGAGGACCTGGAAGCAGACATTTTTCTGTAACAACCGAGGACGAACGTGGGTCCACAGCCAGGACCCATGGTGAGCCGTTCCACTTGACCATCTTGCTGAGAGAGCTTGGATTTTTCTGACTAATGCCCACCCAACTTAATTTTTTTGTATTTATTCGCTAAATAATTGCAAGCTGTTTATAACAAGTTCCTCTTGCTCAATCTTTGCATGAAACCATAAGAACAAACAATACAAAGGCTCTTCATAGACATGGTTCACATTACCAAGTGATTTAGGGCTCTACAAAGGATGTAAAATATGCAAAGCAGCCCTCCCTCACCCTCCACTCTTGGGGTGGAAAATACAATGATTAGATCTTCCATATTGTCATGAAGAATAGTAATTGTGCCCAAAAGAAGCCATAGCTCCCAGAGCGATGCGCTGTCCTGATGAGGTATCTGGGTCCCAGGCACAGAAAGCCTGCCACCACCAGTTGGCACCATGGCTCCCTTTGCCCCACTGTTCTGGGAAACCAGGCAAGATGTAAAGCCTCCATGTGCTTACATAGTCTTTGAAGCTCCTTAAATGGGAGGTTTCCACTAATGAGAACACACCACTGAATCACTTCAGCCCCTGTTGGCTCCTGGAAGACAGGTGCCTAGGGAGGAATGGCTTCCATCTTGGAGCTGAATTTCAATGATATTACTGGGATAGATGATGGTGTTGATCTGCAAGTTGGATAGAACTAATTTAGGTTTTTTGCTTGTTTGTTTTTTTCTAAAGATTTATTTATTTGAAACACAGAGTTACAGAGAGACGTAGAAACAGAAGAGAGAGAGGTCTTCCATCCACTGCTTCACCCCAAAAGGCTGCAACAGCTGAAGCTGAGCTGATCTGAAGCCAGGAGCCAGGAGCTCCCTCTGGGTCTCCCACATGGATGCAGGGGCCCAAGCACTTGGGCCATCTTCCACTGCTTTCCCAGGCCATAGCAGAGAGCTGGATCAGAAGTAGAGCAGCTGGGACTCGAACTGGTGCCCATATGGGATGCTGGCACTATAGGCTAGGACCTTAACCCATTGCACCACAGCACCAATCTTGGACTAATTTAGTTTTACTAAAGAGGACAGTGCCTCAAACTAGCACGAGTCAGCCTCTGTGAAGGGAGGGGAGAAGCCAGCGTTCCAATCCAATCCTGATCTCCAATGTTCTAAAGGCTCTGCTCATCTTCATCAAGAAGACGTGCTCCTCTTCATCATGGTTCTTTCCGTGTCTCTTGCTCATGAACTTGACATGTAGTAGACCCTCCGTAAATACTGATGAGAAGCGAGACGGTGAATGATTGGAAATGAGTAAGAAAAGTAAGTGGGATAGAACCACGAACCCAGACTTGACCTACAAATCCCCTGCAACAAGAAAATGACATACACCTGAGAATTTTCCAAGCCTTTGTAAGTGCAGCGAAGGCTTCCAGATCCAAATTGTGCAGCTCCTTGCTGGGTCTGGCTGTTTTTCACCTGTGGTCTAAAGGGCTAAAGGGCATAGTTCTAGAATTACACTCAGAGCAGTCTTCTGAGAACTAAGAGATGAGAACTCTGGCATGGGTCCCGGCAGCCCTGCATGGTGGGGGAGGGGAAGGATGGTCTCTTTTCCTGGGGCCCTGGCTGGAGGCCACACGGGGCCAGAGTACCAGAGGAACAGGTGTCACAGAATGGACGTGACTGCCCCTGGAGTTTGAGTGGCCATGGCTACAGGTAGCACCAGGGAAAAACAGGCTGAGAGGAGGACGATGGCAGAAGCCAGTGGGCACCTCAAAGGCCACTCCTGGCGCGCGGGTGTGAGATACCTCCCAGGGTGTCTCTGGACCACCCTGGGGATCTGGAGTTCTCTGGGTGGAGGTGGGCCCGGAGAAGCATGTGGAAATGCTGGATGCTTTTGTGGTCTCCAGGATGAGAAACAAACCCCCGTTTGCAGCGTGGCAGCCCCCAGAGGCCTCCTGTGCCAACCACGCTGTCACTGGGTAGAAGAACAGGAACTGGGAATTTGCACTTAATAGCTAATGACGTGATTCTGAGAAACGGAGTAAGAAGAACAAGCATGTGAGGAGTCAGAAGCAGCTATCGCATGGCTAACAGGGTCCCTTCACTCTCACTGAGTCCTCAGACCTGGCATTTGGAGAAATTTGAAGCTGGGCCATGGCCCATGATGCCCTGTGTACCTGGGATGTCTATCCCAGCAGACCCACCCGTCTGCCAGTGGGGAAGGCGTCCCCTGCCAGGAAGCAAATGTACTGTCCAGGCCAATGCCCATCTTGTGTCTTAGGCATCCTTAGGCATCTGTGTCTGTTCAAGTTCTTGATATGAAGCTACTCACCAGCAACCAGGCGTTTGCTTCAGAGGCTAAGACACCCCTGGGAGCTCTGTCAGAGTGCTGGGGTTCAAGTCCTGGCACCACTCCCAGTTGGAGCTGCCTGCTAATGGGCACCGTGGGAGGAGCAGTGATGGTTCAGGTGGATGGCTCGCTGCCACCCACGGCGGAGACCCAGCTTGAGGTCCAGGTCCAGCCCAGGCATTTGGAGGGGGGCGTGAACCAGCCAATGGAAGGTCTCTCTGTCTCTCTGCCTTTCAAATACATAGATCTTAAAAATTAACAATGGGAGGGCGTTTCATGAAAGGCCTCACTAGAATGTCACCACACACGTTATTTCCAGCGAATGATCGCCGCTCAGGTTTCCTTTGAAAGCTTCAGGGTTCTCAAACACAGAGCCTGGAGGAACCCTGCAAGAGGTCTAGACAAGGGGCCAGCGCTGTGGTGCAGCAGGTAAAGCCACTGCCTGTAGTGCCGGCATCCCATATGGGCACCCATTCAAGTCCTGGCTGCTCCACTTCCCATCCAGCTCTCTGCTATGGCCTGGGAGAGCAGTAGATGATGGCCCAAGTGCTTGGACTCCTGCACCCATGTGGGAGACCCAGAGGGAGCTCCTGGCTCCTGGCTTCAGATCAGTGCAGCTCCAGCCATAGCGATCATCTGGGGAGGGAACCAGCGGATGGAAGATCTCTCTCCCTCTCTCTTTCTCTCTCTCTCTCTCTCTCTCTCTCTCTCTCTCTCTCTGCCTCTCCTTCTCTCTGTGTGTAACTCTGACTTTCAAGTAAATAAATAATTTAAAAAAAAAGGGGGTCTATATAAGACTGGGCCACATGGGGCACTTGGGGCTGATAAGTTCCACCTGACACGTGCGTGCACGAGAGTGGCCCCGTGTGTCCAGGGCCTTCAGTGTTTTCCAGGAGGCCAGAGAGCCATTTCCTAACACACACATTCTCTCAAGTTTTAGAGGTTGGTGGTGACTGTTTAATCCAAAAGCACAGAATGGGCCAGAGTTTCCCGCAGGCCAGCAGGGTGAGCCCTGTGGCTGATAAGGTGATCGGGACATCTGAGAGGAGAGAGCACGAGCTGAGAAAGCTGACCTTGGGCCACTTGCTCGGGTCTCCTGGCCTGGTTAAGGTGAATGAGTCATGGGGCGGCGACAGGTAGCCCTCATCAAGCTCTACCAAACTGCAGATCCATCAGCGGAACAAGGGCTTCTTGTTTTGAGCCTGTACATTTCGAGCTGGTTTTTTGCACTACGGTGGATAATCAGATCATCAGGCTATTCCGCATCACTGTGGGCAGTCAAGAATCCAAGCACGCCTCGATTTCAGGAAATCCCAGTCTCCCCACATCCCCTTTGTTCTCCTGAGGGCTGGAACAGCAGCTCTCTCCTCCCTTGGGCCCAGGGGCTGCTCCCAGGTAGCCTGCTTCCCCATCCCCCCTCTTCTGCCCCACCATGGCTGTGGATCTGGCCTGGGGCCTCCCCTTTCTGCCTCCACCACTCTCTCCTATCCATTTCAACAGCCTGGCTTTCTCCAGACCTGGGCAGTTCTCAATCAGCTGGCGACTGTGCCCTTCCTTAAAAAGGGACAGGAGGCATTAGCCTGGTTTTCCTCTCTGTACGTTTAGAATTGACCTTCCCCCACTTGACAGGAGCAGGCCCTAGCTTTAGCCTCCCTGAACACCAAGTGAATTGCTTTGAGGTAAGGCCAGCCTTCAAAGAGCCTAACAAGGGTATAATTCAAATATTGGGGCCCCCTCAAGGTTGATCTTTCATTCCGGGGACCATAACACACACACACCCTTCCATCACAGTAAAAGAGACATTTCCCGAAAATTATTCTCTCTTTATGACAATTACCAGCATTAATATGAAATGACAAGTAAATACAAATTTTTTAAAGTTTAGCTATTCATTTTTTTATTTGAAAGACAGAGAAAGAGAGCACTCCCACGAGCTGGTTCCCTTCCCAAATGCCTGCAAAGACTTCCCGCTGGTGCCCAAAGCCAAGAGCTGGGCATCCATCCAGGTCTCCCACGTGCGTGGCAGGAATCCAACTGTCTGAGCAGCCACGCCCCCCTCCCAGGGTCTGCCTTTGCAGGAAGCTGGAGTCAGGAGCCTGAGGCAGGTGACGAGTCCTGGCACTCTGAAAGGGGTTCGAGCATCTTCATTGCTAAGCTGAATGGCCACTCCCAGAATGCATTCTTAATCGCGTAATTGGCATTAAGGCTTGTTTTTTTTTCAAATTCACTTAGTTTGTTGACATGTTTTTACTGCCAAGGGACATGATGTTTTATTCTGAAATATTGCAGGTTGGGTCCCCCAGAAAGGGGACTGTAAGCTGGAGTGTTGTATGTAGAATGTTTGGGAGGGGGATGGTGAGGAGGAGGGCCACGGTTCCGTGACACAGGCCCCTGTAGGCTGGGTGGACTCCCCTCACCTGGGGAGCTCTTGCCTTGTGCCCCTCGACAGCCCATTATTAACTGTGCACCACTTGGGGAAGGACTGAGCTTGGGCCAGGCAGATCTGCCGTGGGTGAGGGGTGCTCCCCGCCCTGCGGCACTGGGGATCTGGGAGGTGCATCCTGTTAAACACCCCGAGGCCTCTGTCTGTACTACGCCCACCAAGACATTCTTTCATGACGATTTAAACTTAATGATGACTTTATAGTGCACCGGCTACCCACGCGTTACAGCCAATGTTAGAGACCCTCGAGGCCGGGGCAGCCGGACTCTCTCAGCTCTGTTCACAGCTGAAAAGATGCATTTGGAGCCTTTGTGACACAGAGGCGTCTGCGTCAGAGGCACGGTGAAGGTTCACCTTTTCCTGCTGGGCACGCAGTCAGATGCCATCTCCCAGCTCCTCTGCACATCTGTGGGGACCGCTGATGGAGCTCTGAGGACCAGAATGCAACAGGAGCGAACCATACCCAAGCCCAGACCACTGATCCCCCTTCCGACTCCTCCACACCCTTGCTGGTTGGATGTACAGGACCCTGTGGACACCCCTATCTCGGGGGATGGCAGAAGCCCTGGACGTAGGCTGGCTGGGTCCCCGAGTGACCGTATGGAGCAGAGGCCTCTCTCGCCTCCTTTGGAATGTGATGGTCCAGAAACAAATCCTCATCCTTGAATACTGAGAGTATTTGGGATTGCTGGCCTACTCCAACTAATCCAAAAATCTGTCGAAAACAGAAAACTCCGGGAATTCAAATGTTTAATGATGATTTTGATACCAAGCGTGGAGAGTGAACAATGGCGCTTGATTTCCAGCTTTGAAAAATTGCAAGCGAGGAAAGATCTCTCTCGGCTGAATCAGGGGCTGGGAGTCACCGTGAAAAGCGACGGCTTTATCCACAGCCTCCGTGAACCCTGATTCTTCTGAATGGAGCTGGTGTTAGGGGTGTGCATCAGTCGGTATTGACTTCAGTTCCCTTTAAAGGGAAACTGAATGAAGCTTAAACAACATACAGGTTTCTTGTTCTCTGACACTCAGAGGTACACAAGGGCACTTCCAAAAGTTCACAGAAAATGGAGGAAAAAAATGTTTATTTTGATGCAAAAATGATATTTTGAAGACCTCGCCTCTGCATTGATTTCAAAGGTTGTTGAGCACCAAAATCAACCTCTTTTGGTTCCATTTTCCATGACCTTTTGGAAGCGCCCTCGTGAAGTCCAAGGCTTCATTAGCTCCCTGATGACCACAGGGAGGTTCCTAAGCCTCCCAGTTGTTCACCTTTTTAGGGCGTGGCCCTGGCTTTATGTCCACAGCTGCACTGCAGACAGAAAGAAGGTGGAGAGGCGGGGGGACAGGAGCACACACCTGCTCGGGCAGCTCCTCGGGAGGCTTGGCCACGTCCCCCAGCCCTCTTCTTTCCTGCCGGGCATGGACAGAGTTCCAGGTACATAATAATAAGGATCACATACGGACCCCACTGCAGAACCACAGGCAGTAACCACCCAACCACCCAACCACAGGCAGGAACACCCAGTTAGGGAAGGGGAGTCAGCGTCCCCAGGCAGATCCCCAACAGCGGGGAACAAGACTCTCCAACCCACGGGGCCTCCAGTGGGACACCTGTGAGGCCAGGTTCACACAGTTCCTTAGACAGTCCCATATGGGCCTCTTGGCTGCGGGCTCATCATAGCCTTCTTCCCTGGCTTTTCTCTCTTCCCTTTCTCCCTCATTCCCCTCGTTTCTACTTCCTGTGATCAACTCTTGAACTAACCACCAGCTTCCAAGTGAGAACTTGAAACATCTTTGGGAGAACTCAGAGATACCAGCCAAGTCGACCCCCTTGGAAGGGACTTCCCAACACTCTCTCTATAAGATTCCAACTAATCTGGGGCCAGTGCTGTGACGCAGTGGGTTAACACCCTGGCCTGAAGCGCCGGCATCCCATATAGGCGCCGGTTCGAGTCCTGGCTGCTCCTCTTCCGATCCAGCTCTCTGCTGTGGCCTGGGAAAGCAGTAGAAGATGGCCCAAGTCCTTGGGACCCTGCACCCGTATGGGAGACCCAGAGGGAGCTCCTGGTTCCTGGCTTCGGATCGGCGCAGCTCCACTCGTTGTGGCCATCTGGGGAGTGAACCAGCGTATAGAAGACCTACCTCACCTACCTCTCTCTCTGTCTCTACCTCTCTCTGTAACTCTTTCAAAAAAAAAAAAAAAAAAGAAAGAAAAGAAAAGATTCCAGCTAGTCTCATGGCCATTCCTAACTACAAGGGAAATTAGGAACCATAAGCTTTTTAGGTGGGCCCGTGCCCTGCCGAGCTGAGGTTCTATCCTTGTGTATTTAGTGGGCAATGAACCAGTCCTGAAGATTAACCGAAATGAATATTCATCTTTTGGTAATTTTAAGTCTAAAAGAAAATTGGGCTAATGAAGTACTTAAAAGCATAAGCAGATCTAAACAATATAAAAAGAGAAATTTGGGAACCAGCCCTTGGTCTTGAAGGATCCATTTACACTGTGAACATCTCACCGAGGGAGAAGCACCGTGCTGGCATCCAGTCTGAACCTTCTGCACTGCTCGTCCCTGGGATTCACCATGGTGATGATCTCAGCCACTGGGGTTGGCGACGACAAAACAGGTGGAAGTGAACACTCTCTCACCGCCTTCCATGTCTACTGAACGTCGTCAGTGAAACCATAACAAACCGAAAAGCAGATCGCAGAGACCAAGGAGACAGACACATCTGGGGCTGGTGTGGTGGCACCGGGGGTTAAGCTGCCGCTTGTGACACTGGCGTCCCATCTCAGCTTACTGGCTCAAGGCCCAGCTGCTCTGCTTCCAGTCCAGCTCCTGTTAATGTGCCAGGGAAAGCAGTAGAAGATGGCCCAAGTCCTTGTGCCCCCACCACCCATGAAGGAGACCTGCATGGAATTCTTGCTCCTGGCTTGAACCTGGCCCTGATCTTGCTGTTGCACTCATTTGGGGAGTGAGTCAGCAGATGGAAGATCTCTTCCCTTTTTTGCCTTTCAAATAAACCTTTAAAAAGAAAAGAAAAAACGGACGCTGGGGGATGTACACTTGTTACAGCTGTGGTTCAGATCTGATCTGGGACCCAAGGCTTAGTGGAAGAGACCACGTGATAACACGATTTGTGTTATCAGAAAGAAAAGGACATGCACATCTCCCCCACAGCGAGTTTATCCAGCACCGAATTCCCAAAATCTCTTGGGGCTTACCTCTGAGTGAAGGGAACAATGATAGAAAATTGTCCTCCACAACAATTTAATGCGAAGCCCAGTGATAGATCTCACGGGCTTGTGTCCCGCGGGAGAAGAGATTCTGTGAGTTTAAGATGCAGCGCTGGTATTCAACCAGGGGGCAGTACTTCTGCAAAGGGCAAGTGTATGTTGTCTAATGACTTGATAATTGGCAAGGCTCGGTCTTGGAGTTTCTAGAGGAGTAGAGAGATCGTCTGACCATCGTGGGAGCCTGAAGGGAGATGAGTACAGGCAGCCCAAGGCAGGGCCCTGAGAAGCTGGGGAGTCCCAGCAGCCCATTGGCTTGGCTATCCCAGCAGCTTCTCCCAACCCTGCCTTTCTTGCCTGTCTTTTTCTAGAAAACACTGACGGTTGATTTCCTACCTTTCTTGCAGCTAGGACTGGCCAAGTGATACAGATGCAGTCAAAAAGACAAGGGGAGACGGGCTGGGGGATGACTCGAGTTAACTGAGTTCCTGCCACCCACGTGGGAGATCTGGTTTGAGTTCCCTGCTCCCAGCTTTGGCCCAGCCCAGCTCAGCACCCGCCATGGCAGGCAGATGTGGAGCAAACCAGTGGGTGGGAGCTCTCTAATTGTCTCCCTGCCTCTCAAAGAAATCATTAACACAGACATCAGGGGAAACTGGCTTGGGTCTTTTTGGGAAGCTTTTTCTTTACTGAAAAAGTAAGTGTTATGAGACAAAGATGTGGGTATGACCTCTTTCCCCTTCTTTTTTCCTTGAACATGAATGTGATGCCTGGTGCAAAGGCAGCTATCGTGAGGCAATAAGGGTGACACTGAAAAGCCATCTAGCTGAAGAAGATCATGAGAAAACCCGAGAGCCTGGGTCCTTGCAGACCCTGGGCTGTGAGTCCAGTCTTGAGGCAGTCCACCTACGGACTCTTGTCCGGTGAACAATAGAGCAGCCCTATGGTCTGTCTGTGGTGGGGTTTTCTGTTTCTCGCTGTGGGACACAGGTTACTTTTGACCTTTGTGGGAAGAGAATCTTGTTTGAAAAGGCAGAGAAGGGGTTGGTGAGATTAAGAAAATAAGGAATCAGGTCAGGAGTAGCGACTCAGCTCTGAGCGGCGGTGAGACACGCAGGGAGGCGGAGTTTCCCTCGGGAAGCATTCGTGGGCCGACTCCAGTGTGGGGGAACTGCTCGACTGGGTCTTCAGAGTTTGATGCCACGGACTCTGGCGAAGGCAGTTTTGATCACTAGAATTTGTACAACAGGAGTAATCAGCCACCCGTTGGAACTCCATACAGGTGCAGTCTATCAAATCTTGGAGTAAGTGGCTTGAGAAACCATGGCTTCTGAACCCACTCCATGAGCCTTCCGGTGTAATGTGTTGGAGGATGCAGCTCCGGATTATTAAATTAATTCTTCTGGGGCCAGCACTGTGGTGTAGTGGGTAAAGCCGCCGCCTGCAGTGCCAGCATCCCATATGGGCGCCGGTTTGAGTCCCGGCTGTTCCACTTCCCATCCAGCTCTTTCCTGTGGCCTAGGAACGCAGTAGAAGACGGCCCAAGTCCTTGGGCCCCTGCACCCGCGTGGGAGACCCGGAAGAAGCTCCTGGCTCCTAGCTTCAAATTGGCGCATCTCTGTTGACTGCCAATTGGAGAGTGAACCAGCGGATGGAAGACTTCTCTTTCTCTCTGCCTCTCCTTCTCTCTGTGTGTGACTCTGACTTTCAAATAAATAAATAAATCTTTAAAAAAATTAATTCTTCTGCAGCTTGAGGTCAGTTAATGCGAACAGACTGGATTCTGGGGCCAAAAAATAATGATTTTAGCTTTCAAGAAGTTAGTACAATGCTAGAGTCATGATTTCTGAAATATAAAAAGTTGGTATTGGTTCTTAACAGCAGTATCTGTCTTATCAGCAAGGTGACATGCATGTGGGTTCTTTCAAAAGAGTATCGAGCAATTAAGAGAGAATTCAAAAGAAAAGGAAGATGCTTGGCTGGCGCCGTGGCTCAACAGGCTAATTCTCCGCCTTGTGGCGCTGGCACACCGGGTTCTAGTCCCGGTCGGGGCACCGGATTCTGTCCCGGTTGCCCCTCTTCCAGGCCAGCTCTCTGCTGTGGCCCGGGAGTACAGTGGAGGATGGCCCAAGTGCTTGGGCCCTGCACCCCATGGGAGACCAGGAGAAGCACCTGGCTCCTGCCTTCAGATCAGCACAGTGCGCCGGCTGCAGTGTGCCGGCCCTGGCGGCCATTGGAGGGTGAACCAACAGCAAAAGAAAGATCTTTCTCTCTGTGTGTGTCTCTCTCTCTCACTGTCCACTCTGCCTGTCCAAAAAAAAAAAAAAAAAAAAAAAAGGAAGATGCTGTCAGCCTAGATAAAACACACTAGAGTTATTATTTGATACATAAAGATCCTTTGAGTTATTGGTATAATTTTTATTTTATTTTATTCATTTTAAAAGACCATAATCCAAGTGATTTCTTATTTAATTTATTTATTTTCATGTTATTGGAAAGGCACACACACAGTGAGCAACAGCAATAGAGAGACAGAGTGAGAGATCTGTTATCTACTGTTTCACTCCCCATATAGACACAATAGCTGAGACAGGCCAAGCCAAAGCCAGGAGCTGGAAACTCAATTCAGGTCTCCAGGTCTCCCCTGTGGTGGCAAGGATCCAACTATCTGAGCCATTACCTACTGTCTTCCAGGGTGCACATTGGCAGGAAGCTGGATTGGAAGCAGAGGTGAGACGCAAGGCCAGGTACTCACACTATGGAATGCAGGCATCCCAAGTAATGTCTTAACCACTGTGCCAAATGCTCTCATATCTCTCATATATATATATGAGAGAGAGAGAGAGAGAGAGAGAGAGAGAGAGAGAGATTCTATCCTTGGGTTCACTCCCCAAGTGAACCAGGCTAAAGCCAGGAGTCAGGGGCTCCATTCAGGTCTCCCACAGGTGTCAGGGTCTCAAGCACTTAAACCACTATCTGCTGCCTCCCAGATGACGCGTTAGCAGGAAACCGGGTCATAAGCAGAGGTGAGAGTCAATTCCAGGCACTCAGATGTTGGATGTGGGTGTCCCAGGCAAAACTCACTGCACCTCAACACTCACCTCTTGGTTTTTATTTATGCTTTATTTTAAAATCTATTTGAGAGCCAGAGAGAGAAAGAGAGAGAGAGAGTCAAATCTCCTGTCTGATGGTTCTCTCCCCAATTGCCTGTAATGGCTGGGGCCAGAAGCTCAACCCAGGTCCAGGTCTCCCACGTCGGTGGCAGGAAGGCAGTCACTGAAGCCATCACTATTGCCTCCGAGGGTCTGCATTTTTATGACGGTTCTGTGTGCACATCAAGGACCAAAGTTCCTGCTGTCCTCAACGCAACTTGGCCGCACATTTGTTATTGTTCCTGAATGAGGTGTAGAAAGCATTTTTTCCCTGCCTCCCACTTTCCTATGAACTTGCAGACGAGGGTCACACTTCACAGAAGGTCTTTGAGTAGAAAGGACAGCTCTTGGTCTGTGAGCATCCAGGAATGCTATTGTACTTGCTGCATGTATTTCAACAACATGAGACTGGTCATTTGTGAAAAGTGAAATAGCACTGACATGAGAGTAGAAGGTATGGTAACATTCCCTATATAAAATTAAGCCATAAATATGCAGCTTGAATAGACAAAGTGCTTGCTCCAACTGTTTCCAATTATAAGAGGAAAATTAAATGGTTTTTACTATTCATGGGCCTTTTTTGTTTCAAGTACATTGTTTTTTTGAAAATGTGGGAGACAGAGATGCAAATCGCTGTTTTCTTTACAATTATCTGCTATGAAACTCTGAGTTTCTCTTTTGTTTTTGTTGGGTGTAATTTATCATTTCTTAAGCAGTGTCAAAACTCATTGCTGTGAAACACATGGTGGAAAGTCTCCTGCATTAAGTGAGGTAGTAATTCAACTTGTCGTTGTTTGGGTCACGGTGTCTTGTCAGAGACCACTTTTTCTGGATCACCAGCAACATAAACAAAGGGTTTATCACAAAATAAATAAATGTAATCTACAGTTTTCCATTTAACTGTATCAGAAAGCATTTGGAGAGCATGGCCACATGCTCACTCCATTTAGCCTCCATAACATGATTGGCATGACAAGGCCAAGAAGGATTGCCAAAGTCAATACGGTAGGCCAGGAGGGGCCGGGCGGGTTTCTCCAGGGCGGTGAGGTTTGTCGTGAGCCTCCAGCTCTGTTTCTGGACCTCCCATGGCAGGGAACCCCAAACTAGGTAAGACTCTGGGGACACTGAGAAGACCGAAAGATTTGAGTGGACAAAGGGGTTGCTGAAGCCGATGACACCTGCAGAGGGCACGTGTGAAAATCTGGGCTGGGAAAAGTCAGACACACATCAGTGGAACCTAATCCAGATCGAACGCCAATCTAGTTGCTTTCAGTTATTGCGTCGTCCATTCTGTTCTTTTTTGTTTGTTTGTTTTTACTTTTGTAACATTTAGAATTGCATTTGGTATTTTCTGCAATAGTTAAAAAATGTGTATGCCAGGAAAGCTCTCTCTCTCTCCTCACCACAGCCCCCACCCTTCCCCAAAGCAGCTACCATCACCAGTTGATTATAGATGCTTCCAGTAACATCCTGTGCATGCACAAGTGTGCACCTGCAAGGTAGCAATTCTCTTTCACTTAATGATGTAATGATCTTTTAGATCGTTCCCTATCACTCTGTTTTTTTAAAAGGTTTATTTATTTATTTGAACGTCAGAGTTACAGAGAGAGAGAGAGAAGTCTTCTATCCGATGGTTCACTCCCCAGTTGGCCGCAACCGCAGGAGCTGTGCTGATCCGAAGCCAGGAGCCAGGAGCTTCTTCCAGGTCTCCCATGTGGGTGCAGGGGTCCAAGGACTTGGGCCATCTTCTACTGCTTTCCCAGGCCATAGCAGAGAGCTGGATTGGAAGTAGAGCAGCCAAGACTCGAACCAGCGCCCATATGGGATGTTGGCGCTTCAGGCCAAGGCGATAACCTGCTGCACCACAGCGCTGGCCCTTCCCTAACACTCTTTTTAATGACCATAGTATATTCCACTTCTTGGGATTTTCATGGCGTTGTTTAATTAATTCTCTATCACTGCACATTTAAGCTGTCGTAACAGTTTACTATGTCATGTGATACTACAATAGACACCTCTGAACACAAATCACTTTATGAATGAGCAAATGTCTGGAGAATATATTTCTAAAGGTGAAACTATTGTGTCAAAAAAGAGTTTGTAATTCTGTAATCTTTAAAGCTTTTCCTGAATTGTTCTCCCAAAAGGCTCACCAGTTCCCCTTAGAAATGTCTGCAAATGACTCCCCACAACTCACCAACACAGGACATTGTCAAACTCAGTCCAAAATTTGAATGGTCTCTTTTATTCCGACATTAACAGTAAGTCAGAGTCACACTATTTTAACAGCTTCTTTTGCTTTTAGGGACTATTACAGACCAAACAACCATCTATTCATCCATGTAACAAACAGGCATTGAGTTCTTCTTAATTCATTCAAGAACACCTTCTATGTACCAGGCACTCTGCCAGGTCTGGGGATACAGCGGTGATACAATGATCCCGGATTTTATTAACAATGGGGAGACAGACAAATAGTGACACACAGGAGCTTGAAAGGAAAACCCGGAGTCCATGAGGGTGTGGAACAGGAGGGCCTGCTCTGCTTTGGAGCGGCCACAAAAGCTTCCTTGAGAAATGCGGCCTGAGACGAAGGAAGTGCAGGAGTATGGAGTGTGTGTATGCGTGTGTGTGCGTGCGTGTGTGCATGTGTGTGTACACGTGTGTATATGTGTGTGCGTATATGTGTGTGAGTGTGTGTGCCTGTGTGTGTGCGTGTCTACATATGTGTCTGTGTGTGCCTGTGTGTGTCTACGTATGTGTGTGTACATGTGTGTGAGTGTGTGTATTGCCTGTGTGTGCGTGTGCATATATATGTGTGTGTGTGCGTGTCTACGTATGTGTCTGTGTGTGCATGTGTGTGTGTATATGTGTGCACACACATGTGGACACACAGAACTCTCCAGGTCACAGAGAAACAGCACATTACCTTCAAGGATGCAGGAGGTGGCCAGGATGGGGAAGAGGGGAGGGACAGGAAGTACAAGGAAGCAGGGCTGCAAGGCATGCTGGGAGACAGTCCCAGCCTCAAGGGACTTGTGGAAAGCAGTAGATTCTGCCCAGTCATGACCAAGTCTAGCAAAGAACGGAGAAGCCATCAGACAGGGAAAGATAACGTAGGAGAGGGGACCCCAGGATCTCCTTACCCAGTAATTACCCGCGCGATGTGTTTGTTTTCTTTATTTGTTTTGATAGAATAAATGCGGTGATTTCCATGTCAGCTGTGGCGCCGGGACCCTCTTCTTGCCATTGGATCAGAGATTAGGCATTTCAAATGTCAGCAGCATTGTGTCAGCGTGATGAGAGCTGGGTCCCAGTGCATGGCTTGATCCATCCCGGGGCATGCGTTAGTTACCGCTTGCAGGCTATCGAGACAGACTGGGTGGTAAACTAGCAACATGTTTGAAAACATGCAGGGAGACCACTCAAGATAGAGGCGCTGCCCTTTGGAATCATTTTTAAAGAGTTGAAATCTCAAACTTGGTTTATGTTGACATGATATAAATATCACAGAGCGACTGAGACTAAAACGATGACTATCATGTTGGTTGTTGATACACTTTTCCAAAAGTTAAAAACATGACTCTCATAGACATACTAATGACATACATGCCAAAACCGTATGTAACTCATTAATGGATGAGGGAACCAGTAAAATGTTAAGACCGACTCAAAGCATTGAAAACCAAATTTGTATAGTCAGTAACACAAAGGAATGTTGAAAGAAATTTCCTGATAGATGTAAGACTGTTTAATATCATGCAAGGAATCAGGCTGTAATATTTAGAGGTGTTTGGGGCTCTCTTTTCTATTAGATGGAAACACTGATGTTTTCATCAGATAAACTTCATTGCATTATAATCATTTACATTGTTCACAGACAAGAATAATTCTGCTCTCTGTTTTCTACAAGCTAAACACCTGCCCCTACAGAGCTGTCAATGGACTGTCGAAAGTACCTGCCCAGCACTGCACTAACAGAGCATCCTATAATCCCCCTTCCTTTAAAAGATATTGCGTAGGGATGGGTGTTTGGCCTTGTGGTTAACATGCTGGTTAAGACACTCACTTTTTTTTAATTTTTTTTTCAAACTTTTATTTAGTAAATATAATTTCCAAAGCATAGTTTATGGATTACAATGGCTTTTTCCCCCCTAACTTCCCTTCCACCTGCACCCCTCCCATCTCCCGGTCCCTCTCCCATTCCATTCACATCAAGATTCATTTTCAATTATCTTTATATACAGAAGATCGATTTAGTATATATTAAGTAAAGATTTCATCAGTTTGCACCCACACAGAACATAAAGTGTAAAATACTGTTTCAGTACTAGTTATGACATTAATTCACATTGGACAACACATTAAGGACAGAGATCCCACATGAGGAGTAAGTACACAGTGACTCTTGTTGTTGACTTAACAATTTGACACTCTTGTTTATGGCGTCAGTAATCTCCCTAGGCTCTAGTCATGAGTTTCCAAGGCTATGGAAGCCTTTAGGGTTCGCCGACTTTGATCTTATTCTGATAGGGTCATAGTCAAAGTGGAAGTTCTCTCCTCCCTTCAGAGAAAGATACCTCCTTCTTTGATGGCCCATTCTTTCTACTGGGATCTCACTCGCAGAGACCTTTCATTTAGGTCCTCTTTTTTTTTTCTTTTTTTCTTTTTCTTTTTTTCTTTTTTCTTTTTCTTTTTTTTTTTTTTTTTTTTTTTTGCCAGAGAAGACACTCACATTTCATCTTGGAGTACCTGGGTTCAAGTCCCAGCTCCGGCTCCAGCTCCTGACTCCATCATTCCTGCCAATGCAGACTCTGGGAGGCAACAGTGCTAAGTACTCAAAGCCGAAACGCCAAAGGGACCAAAGCATTCATTTATTCCCAAGGATTTTGTGACCATATGATCATCCCAAGGAAATGATGTTTAGAAACCAGCATTCTACCATTACCCAAGATTGAAGAGAAGCGTTCATAACATCACATATTATTAAGAGCTGGAAATTAGCACCTAGCGCAAGCTAAACTACAACCTATAATTAGTTGTTCTCACAGTCCCAATTAGAAAGATCACTGCTCTTTGAACCACATTTTATTATCTTTATTTCCACTACAACCCTCCGACTTTAAGTTTCCAGCCACAGAAAGTAAAAACCTTCTTCATACTTGCCTTTACATTCTTTGCTATTGTGAATATAGCGTTCATTACTGGCTCTTTTTTGGACTCAGGTCCTTTGTCAAACACGAGTAAAATGGTACAAAGGTGAGCCAACCTTGGGCATCTGGCAGGAGGCAAAAACTTGGATGCCATTTCTGGGATGACAGGTTCAAAGCAGAAGTGAAAGATGGTCTCCAACAGAAAATCAGAATGAGTGGCAACCAGAGTGATGGGAAACATTGAAACAGAAGCAGAAAGATGTGAGAGCCAGGGTCCGAGGGCGTATCAGCCAGGGTTCAGAGAAGCAGAGTCACCAGGAACATTTAACGTATGAAACTTACGTAAATGAGGGCAGAGATGGGAAAACCAGGACCTGAAAACGGAAGTTGAACGTTTAGAGGAAAGTCACTGGGCGAGTCAGTCAGAGTTTGCAGAAAATCTTGAGCCCGTGGAGCCGGTGTTCTGGCATAGGGGGGTAAGTTACTGTCTGCAACACTGACATTCCATATTGGTGCCCATTCCATTCCCGGCTGCTCCACTTCTGATCCAGCTCTCTGCTGTGGCCTGGGAGGGCAGTGGAGGATGGCCCAAGTGTTTGGGCCCCTGCACACATGTGTGAGACCAGGATAGAGTTTCAGGTTCCTAGCTTTGTCCTGGCCTGGCCCTGACCATTGCAATCATTTGGGAAGTGAACCAGCAGATGGGTGATCTCTCTTTCTCTGTCTCTCTCTCTCTGTCTCTCTCTCTCTGTCTTTGTAGCTCTGCCTTTCAAATAAAAACAAATAAAACCTTAAAAAAAAAAGGGGCCAGCACTGTGGCATAGCAAGTAAAGCTGTTGCCTGCAGTGCTAACATTCCATATGGACACTGGTTTGAGACCCAGCTGCTCAACTTTCGATCCAGCTCTCTGCTATGGCCTAGGAAAGCAGTAGAAGACAGCCCAAGTCCTTGGGCCCCTGCACCCATGTGGGAGACCTGGAGCAGTCTCCTGGCTCCTGGCTTCGGATCAGCGCAGCTCCACTTGTTGTGCCCATTTGGGGAGTGAACCAGTGGATAGAAGTGTCCTCTCTCTCTCTCTCTCTCTTTCTGCCTCTGCCTCCCTGTAACTCTTCCTTTCAAAGAAATAAATCTTTTTAAAAAAATTATTAAAAAAAAAAAAAGCCAGGATGAACTCCTGCACTGGAGTGGTGCAGAAGCAGTGGCAAACCAGTGTTTCTCAAACTAATTTGAGTGCAGAACTCTTTTTCCTAAATTTCTATTAATATTCTGCCGGTGAAATACACTTTGGGAAAGGTTCTAGGTATGGTCTAGGATAGATCTGGCTCTTCTGAAAAGCCCTCACCTTTCCCACTTTTCTCATAAAATTGAAAGGCCAGTGGGACATCATTAACCCCCTGTAAACAGACAGTCTTAATTTTTTTCTCCAGAATAAAGGCTTTTCATGAAAGACAAACCCAAAAGCAATATATGAAGTGCACTTTGTAATGTGAACATTGGCCCATATGATGGGTCTCTAATTAGGAGACCCAAAGTGCAATCAGACATTCGCAGAGAGTGATGCCCCTGCGGCAGCCACACTGACAAACACCACCGTCCGGCTTGGAGCACACGGCATCAGACTTGCTCACGGGGATGGCCGACGAGGATCCTGTACGGCCGACTGCCTGGACCCAGAAGGACAGCAGCTGACCAGGGGCTGACTGTTGATTCAGACTGGAAGTCAAAATTAGTCATCTTGCTGCACAGATCTTGTTATCCTTTTGGTTTACCACTAGGGGTCGCTAAAGAGAGACAGCAGACTGAATCTCTCCTAAATCTAATCCAGGATAGCCACGCGCTGTGGACACCATGCCGGGTTAGAGCTTTTCCAACATTAACGTGCACCCTGCGGTTTTTGTGCGGATTCTGACACGGTAGGCCCAGCTCCTGGGTGATGTCCAGCTGCTGGGTCCGGACAGAAGGCACTGGAGAACAGGCTGAGGAGAGCTCAGGTTTCAGATGGAATGTGGCCTCTGGTGGGATCCATGTTTCCTGTTATCATCCACTCCTTCTCCTGCCTTTCTTCTCCCTTCTCCTCCCCACCCCACCCCCTTCTCCACCTCCTCTCCCTCCTTCTCCTTTCCCTACCAGCTCCACTTTGGGTCCCGTCTTCTCCAAGACTATCTTCCCCTTCACTGGCTCTTGGAACTTTTCCTCGTGCAATCTAAGCCTTAAGGCGTTGATGCTCATTTATGAAATACACATTTGGGAAACAAAGACATTGAATGCATATTTCTTCCGAAATGTGGCTCTCTTTTTATGTGCGTTACACATAGTGTAAACAGACTAAGCCAGCCGCGGGCGGCTCTGGCCCTGGCTGAGCTGGCTTGGGCCACCCTGGACAGATGACGTGTGCTGCTGCTTTTCATACTCACATATTCCATGAACTTCTTGAAGGCCGCTTCTATCCATGATCTTCAAAATTTCTTTGCACCAAAATGAGCTTACCTTTTAATCCCATTTCCTTCCAAGCCTTTTGAAGAGCCCTCATGCGTCCTTGGTGTTGTTGTCTATTTGATTTATTCTTTATCCTCAACTATAAATCCTCTTAACCAATAAGAAATCTATTTTCATTCTTTTTTTAAGAGTGGAGGGAAAGAGAGAGCTGCCCATGTAGCATCCAAAGACTCTCATCTCTCGTGCTGTGTGACATCTTATAGAGAAGTGAAACACGGGTCTGGACAGAGCCATTCCCTTTTGGCACGAGACATTTGAAAGTGAACTTCCATGCAGATCATGAATATAAGGACTTGGTTCATTATTTCTCTAAATGTAATTTGGAAAACTTAGAAAACATGGAGCCTCTTTTTTTAAAAAAAAATACCACCACTGAGAGGATTAATAGTTGACAATTTGGGGGCATGATACTCTTCCTTGTCTTCTTTTTAACACTTTCATGTGCATTTTCTTATAATTATGGATTTTTACTTACCATATTTTTTACCATTATTTTATTTTTACCATTTTATAATATGTTTTCACTTAACAATGCAAACTGGATGGTATCCCATTTTAATAAGTATTTCCTGTGCTGTGATTGTTAATGGCCTTATAGTCTATCAAACATGCGTTCCTCAACAAGCTCAATCAATCCCCTGCTGTTAGATATTCTTAGTGGATAAAAAAATTTTTAAATGTATTTGAGAGGCCAACTAACATACAGAGAGAGGGGAAGAGAGAAAGAAGTTTTCTGTCTGCTGGTTCACTCCCCAATTGGCCAAAGTGGTCAGAGCTGGGCCAATCTGAAGCCAGGAGCCAGGAGCTTCTACCGGGTCTCCCACGTGGGTGCAGAGGCCCAAGCAATTGGGCCATCTTCTACTGCTTTCCCAGGTGCATTAGCAGGGAGCTGGATGGGAAGTGGAGCAGCCAGAACTTGAACCAGTGGCCATAAGTGTTGCCAGCACTGCAAGTGGAAACTTAACCTACATTTCCACAATGCTGGCCCCTGGATAAAAACTTTTTTGAGCATCTTGATACATACCTACTTGCTCATGCCCTTCATTACTTGGGTTGGAAATGTTCCAAGGGGACAAGTGTTAGGCCAAGGGCTTCGGGACATCTGCATGTCGATTTAACCCCCCACTCCAACCTGCACAGGGCTCTGTCCAGGTAGCTGTGACACAGGTGACTAACAATGGGATCCACAGCCAGATTGCCTGAGTTACAGCCAACCCTGGAAGACACAGTTAACCTCCAGGCACCTGCATTCCATAGCAGAGTGCTCAGGTTCAATGCTGGCCTCTGGTTCCCAGCTCCGGTTTCCTGCTAATGGGTCCCCTGGGAACGGTGATAATAGCTTAAGTACTTGGGTTCCTGCCGCCCACATGGGAGATCTGGATTGTGACCCTGGCTCCTGGCTCCTTCTCCAGCCCAGATATGGCCATGGTAGGCACTTGGGAATTGAAGCAGTGGCCAGAGCTCTGTCTATCTGACCCTCTCTGTTATCTCTCTGCCTTTCAAATAAATTAATTAATTTAAAAATTGGAGTCCCTCCTTTAACATGGAGTTGCAGCCATCGTTTCTGAAAATATTGTATTGAACACTGATCATCAACAACAAAAAAAAGTTGCTTAAGTAAAATGGAAAGTAGCTTAAGTGAGAGAGAAGTCTCTTACAAATGAAGAGGAGACTAGTGTGTGACAGTCTGGGACTGATGCGGGAGTTGATTGGTACCTCTTTTCCTTGTGTTGCAATTTTTCACAAAAGGGCAGGTGGACAGGGAAAGGCACAAGTTATTGGCCAGAAATGAGCTACCTGGCCACTACTAGCTGCAAGGGGAGAATGGAATACGTGAATGTTTAGGTGGGTAAAAACATGCGTAGATAAACATTGGGATTCTTGCATTGAAGAAGAGGAGAATAGATTTTGGAAGGTGCACACACACAAGGGAAGCTAAGTGTTAACCTAATAAAGAAAGAAAAATGTGCAGGTTGGAAAGTTCCAAAATACATAAGACCAACAGTGCTACGGATTTGGGATTTTTCCAGATTTTGGAAAGTTTGCATCTACATAATGAGCTATCCTGTGAATGAGACCCAGTCGAAATATGAAATTCATTTCTGTTTTACATGTAGCCTGAAGGTCATTTTGTGCAATATTTTTAGCACACCTGCATTCTGACTGCAACCGAGCGTGTGAGGTTAGATGTGGAATTTTCCGCTGGCGGCATGGAGTTGGTGCTCCGAGTGTTATGGACTGGGGAACATTTCAGATTTCAGATTTTCAGATGAAAGGCGCTCATCTTGTCGTGAGAGGGTTGAGTCAGGAGAATGGCTGTGAAAGAGATAAAGAATCGTGGGGACGGAGAGAAACCTGTGTGCTCATGGGAGCAAGGTGGGGGGGGGGGGGGTTGGTTCAAGAAATGCTGCTCTTAAAAGCGATTCTCTACTGGGAGATGTTATCCAGGGACAGACGGGAGGGAGAGCAGTCCCGGGAGAAGCTGGTTCCTCTGTGGTGCAGTGCAGTTGGCTGAAGTGTACAGGAAGAGAGGCTGGGAAGGTGGGAAGGGACCAGATTATGAGGCGCTGTAGGAGTTGTGTTACAAACCATGGATTTGGGGCCAGCATTGTGGCGCAGCAGGTTAAACCACCACCTACGACATTGGCATCCCATATTGGAACAGCAGTTCAAGTCCCAGCTGCCCCACTTCTGATCCAGCTCCCTGCTGATGTGCCTGGGAAGGCAGAGGGAGATGGCCCGAGTCCTTGTGCTCCTGCCGCCTACATGGGAGATTCTGATGGCGTTCTTGGCTCCTGGCTTTGGTCTGGCTCAGACCCAGCTGATGCAGCCATTTAGGGAGTGAACCAGTATTTGCCATCTAGTCAGAGTCACTGGGGGCATGTCAGCTGATAGACCACTTTGCTTGGCTGACAGCATCCAAGGCAAAACTGGAAACAGGAGAGTGAAGGGAGAAGAGTTGTTCCTTAAATCCACACTGTCGTAGGCAATGTGATATCTTGGGGTTCAGACGATAGTTGGGTTATTCCAAATTCCGCTTAACATTTCTAACCAGGGCCAGGCATTTGGTGTGGTAGTCAAGACACCACTTGGAAGCCCGAGCCCTACACTGGAGTGCTAGGGGTTGAGTGCTGGCTCCACTTCCAATTCCAGTGTCCTACTAATGCTCACCCTGGGAGGTGGGTGATGGCTCAAGTGCTTGGCTCCCTGCCACCCACATGAGAGTACTGGACTGAGACCCTGCAGCCCTGCCTCGGCTGTTACAGGCATTTGGGGAGTGAACCACTGAACGTTTCTCTCCCTGTCTTTCCTTTTCCAAAATAAAATAAAATAAAATAAAATAAAAAGCATGATCATGAACTCCTTGGGCCCCTGAACTCCCAGCCAGGAAGAAACTCAAGCTCACCCGCACTTCCTGAGCTCCTCCTTGGGATCGAAGTGCGTTTCTCAGAATCACTGTTCCACCCCGGATCCCAAGAAGTTGGCCTGTACTTTGGAGGTCACTGCTGGCCTTGGGTGAAAACTACAAGTTGCAGACAGAAGCAAGCTGTCATCTCTTTGTAAATCAAACAACACGGGTGCAGCAGATCACAAGTTCAGAGGTCACCCTGCCATTCCCAAAATGTTTTCTTTGCTATATATTTTAATTATGCGAGGATAACTGGAGATGAATAATAAACAGAATGTAGTTGGGAGCTCTGTTTGTCGAGTGTTCTAGGAGGATGAAGTAAATGCGCAACACCATTGTGTTAGTTGCAAACCAGACCAAAAGCTGCTGTTTGGGGCCAGAGGGCTAAAGGACATGGACCACAGCAAACGGTACAGAGGGAACATTTGAAAGGCCCAGAGCTAGGGGCCGATGCTGTGGTACAGTGGGCTAAAGCCCTGGCCTGAAGCGCCGGCATCCCATATGGGCACTGGTTCTCGTCCCGGCTGCTCCACTTCCCATCCAACTCTCTGCTATGGCCTGGGAAAGCAGTAGAAGATGGCCCAAGTTCTTGGGCCCCTGCACCTACGTGGGAGACCCAGAAGAAGCTCCTGGCTCCTGGCTTCGGATCGGTGTAGCTCCGGCCATTGCGGCCATCCGGGGAGTGAACCAGCAGATGGAAGACCTCTCTCTCTGTCTCTACCTCTCTCTGTAACTCTGTCCTTCAAATAAATAAAATAAATCTTTAAAAAAAAAAAGGTCTAGAGCTGTTATCCGTGTTTCTTTGTCACCTCTGGCCATCATGCATGCAACAGAAGGTCCAGCATAGCACAGCCTGTTAGCCTTGACACACCTACAGCCGCACACCCAGTACTCCTGGGAGGCCTGATTATCTCCCATTAGAGCATTCATGCCCAGGGAAATGCTTTAGAAGTTGCGGGGGTTCTAAAAATGAAAGGGAGTGAGTTTAAGACCACTGCTCTTTTCCCTACTTCTTGAAAATACAAAAATAAAAGCGGACATCTGGTAAGTAGGAAACTTCCCTGGAGCCCAGGGACCCACCCTGTATTTCCTCATCCTGAAAGGGACGGCTCTCCATTGGTGGCCTTTCTTATTTACCCCACACACATGGCCATGGCTCCGGCATCCTCTCCTTTAGTATAAACAGAGAGGATGGGCTCTTCTCTGGAAGTTAATGAATCGAAAAACAAAGCTGTCTTGTGTACCCACTCATTCCAAACGAATACAAGAACTACAGTGTTCGGAGACTTGGGCAAAATAGTTGCATTCAAATTAATTTTACCCCCTCCACTACACCCCCCTACCCCCATCAATTCCCACCGCTCCCTCTCCCCCCCCCCCTTTTTTTTAAGGAGAAAAAAAGAACTATTTAATCACCTTATAAGGGCATAAAGCCTTAAGGTAGCAGAGTAAGAGTCGTGAGGCCCGGATCTTATTCTTGGCTGCGACAGGGGCTCGCTGGGCGATCCTGGGGCTGTGCCTGCAGAACCCCGCGCCTCTGTTGACGTAGCTGTGGTATGGGGACACCGATGGCGGTGTGTGGGACCCATGTGCATCCTTTAGTGAGACGTCCAAGGCCAAATGTGGGGCCGGCTCTGGTAGCCCTGGGCTGTTGCTATGTGAAACTGCTGTTTGCAGCCCAGGAGGGCAGATGGCTCGGTAGCTCTTAGATGGACAGTGAATGGAGTCAATTGAGGCAAAGTTCTTAGGAAGGTCCCTGAGCGCTTGGAATTTGGTTGCCATGGAAACCATGGCTCCTGGTGGCTGACTTTATAAGCACACAGAGCGCGTCCCAAGGGTTGGACATCGCTTATCAGGAACCCGTGGTGTGCGAATTTCCTCTGAAATTGTCACAGGATGTCTCCCGTGGTGGATTTGAAGAAGGAAGAAGCAAAGGCGTGAGCATGATCTCATTCCCACCCGGGAGGGTCTGTGGTAGGGGTCCAGCCCAGCTGCACAGCCGGGCAAGGGGCTTCTGTGATTTTGCCCCTTCCTGTTGCATTTGGTCACATTCACCTGTCCGCATCCCCTGCAGGTACCTGCATCCCCTCTCACCGGGTGTCGGAGACGATGTGGGTGGAGCGGAGGCTGCCTCCGGGTGAATCCATGCGCTCCTTGCCATCTCTGCCTGTTCTGCCGAACACCATCGGATTCCTGCCCCCTAACACTTTCCCAGCAGCCCCCAAACTTTGCTCACCTCTTCTCCATGGCTGATCCAGAAACTGTTAAGAAACATCTTGTGGCCAGCGCCGAGGCTCAATAGGCTAATCCTCCGCCTTGCGGCGCTGGCACACCGGGTTCTAGTCCCGGTTGGGGTGCTGGATTCTGTTCTGGTTGCCCCTCTTCCAGGCCAGCTCTCTGCTGTGGCCCAGGAGTGCAGTGGAGGATGGCCCAAGTGCTTGGGCCCTGCACCCCATGGGAGACCAGGAGAAGCACCTGGCTCCTGGCTTTGCATCAGCGCGGTGTGCCGGCCACAGTGTGCCAGCCACAGTGGCCATTGGAGGGTGAACCAACGGCAAAGGAAGACCTTTCTCACTGTCTCTCTCTCTCTCACTGTCCACTCTGCCTGTCAAAAGAAAAAAAGAAAAAGAAAAATCTTGTGGGGACAGTAGAGAGGGCCTGTGTGAAGAGTCCACACCTGAGTAATAGGGGCCCTAAAGTCTGTCTGAGAGCTGTGGTGAAGGGGGTCTTCGACCTTGGGTTGAGTTCATTACCACCTGGTTGTAGGTTGCTTGAATGTCCATGAGTTGCAACAGAGCTTCTGACCAAAGCAGTATCATAGAATGGGGCATGCAGCCCACCTTCCGGCCCCTCCTCCTCTAAACCCTTCACTTAATCTCTCTCCCTCCCTCCCATCCTCCCATCCTCCCTTCATCCTTCCTATCTCCCTTTCTTTTTCTTTCTCTTTCTTTCCTCCTTCCTCCCTTCCTTCCTCCCTTCCTTCCTTCCTTCTTTCTTTTTTAAGATTTCTTTGTTTGTTTGAAAGGCAGAGTTACAGAGCAAGGTCTTCTATCTGCTCGTTCACTCCCCCAAATGGCCACACTGGCCAGAGCTGACCAGGCTGCAGCTGGGAACCTGGAACTCCATCCTGGTCTCCCACGTGGATGGCAGGAGCCCGAGTATTTGGGCCATCACCTTCCACTTCTTGCCCAGCTGCATTAGCAGGGAGCTGGATCAGAAGTAGAGCAGTCTGGACTTGAACTGGCGCCCTGTGGGAAGCTGGCCTTTGCAGCCGGTGGCTTAGCCTGCTGAGCCACAATGCCAGCCCCCATGCCATTTTTCAAAAGATCATTCTTTTTGGGAAAAAAAAAAGAATTTGCAAGAAACACTATGAGACCTCACAGACTTGCCTCCCAAACATGCCCTGGGATGCTGTGGCTGCAGGTGCGCTGGGGCTGGGGCTAAGGCTGTGGCGTCTTCTCCGGTTCCAGCCACTCCTTCATGGCCCTACCAGTGTGAAACAAAAACTTGGCCGCTTTCTCCTTAGCAAGCCCTGTGCCGCCTGCAGATACATCAAGAAGTCTTTGCACAGCTAGGAGACCTACTTGATGTGGCTCCCCTTTGCAGTCCCATGGCTGCCTGCCTCCCTGCTCCCCATCTCTTCCCCTACACGTCTCTAAACAGCTCCTGGTCTTTGGATACCTCTCTCCTTCTCCTGGCCTGCATTTCTTTCCCTTTCTCTTCTCTCCTTTCCTTTCTGGTGAACTCCTATGCATCCTTCAAGACCCAGTTCAAATGTAATAGCCTATAGCAAGGCTCCCCTTGCAGCTGCTCCCACATCTGCCTGCAGGTGGGGGTTGGTGATCCCATCCTCTGAGCTATCACCATTCCTGTGCAAGTTTCTCTTCCAGGGAAAGCATCATATTGTCAGAGAATTAGTGCCTACACGCCCATTTCCCTCCCTGAAGGACACACTTCTCCTGGGCAGGAATATGGAATGTCTTATTCATCTTCAGGAAAGTAGTTTCTAGAGCAAGGCCGACAGTTGCTCAGTGAACAGGAGAGGATCATGTATTCAGCTTTAGCGTCTGAGACATCTACTCCTCCAGAAATCCAAAATCCAAGTGGGAAATTCCACGCCATGGAGTTTTGTCTCATGTACGAGGTTATTTTCAATACCACCTCTGGTGATGTGAGTCAGGTGTCTATGCAACAAGGGAGTTTTGTCTCTTAACTTGAGTTCCATCCCCATGATATCCTATTACGTATTTGCAAATATTCCAAAAATCCAAAATCTGAAACATTCTGGGCCCAAACGTTTTGGCTAAGGAATACTCAAGCTGTCATTTTTGGTCGCTTCTTTCCGATTTGGGAGATATCTAGTGATTGAAACTGCTAATAATATAGGTAAGTTTTCTGTCTTGGAGGGGGTGGACATTGGCAGAAAATGCCATTCAGAGCAATTGCCAGACCAGGACCTTATGGAGAAGAGTCCTGCGTCCACGAGAAAGCCCTCTTGAAACCTGCTCCCGGGAGACGTCCACCTGTGACCACAGGGGCGGTGACAACCCTTCAGCTTCACTCACCGCTCGCCGTGCACCCAGCGCGGCCACACCTCTGCACGCGGTGTCCCTCGGGCCCCTCCGGCAGCTCTTCAAGGCGGGCGTCAGGATTCTCCCCATTCCGCGAGTGGGGGAAGTGAAAATGAGGCTAAGTTGCAAAGTCACGCAGCTGATAGGAGTCTAGGGAGGCCAGGAGCCCGGGTGCTGTGAGGCTGGCATCTCTCTGTTTCCCCACCCCGGACGGCTGCTCAATGAGAAGAGGAGGTAGGTGACCACCAGAGGAGTAATCACAATTCCAGGATCTACTGACCATGTGTCCCCCACGTTCTCCATATTAACTCACTTAATTCTCACAGTGACCCCAGCGAGGGAGATACAGTTATTACCCTCATTTCACAGATGCGAAAGCAGAGATGGCAAGGGTAGGAGTTTGCCCAGAGGCCACAAAACTAATGAATGGCAGATCTGGGATAGAGACCCAGACAGGCTGGCTCCGAAGCCCGTGCTCTTAACGACCCTGCTCAGCAATCTCTCAGGAATCCAGCGACGTGGGCAGCTGCTCAGACAGGCTCCAGGAGCACTGGAAGCTTGGGGTTCTGGGGGGCACCGCCCCGAGGGCGCCCCATAACGCCCAGGCGCAGCCTCTGGAAAACACCAATGTTCAGGCCACAGAACCCAAGCGGCATGACAGGCAGCCAAGAGGGCCACCCTCCGCTTCCGGGTGGTCCTGGGAGGGCTCGAGGGCACAGCCGTGACTCTGGGCAGCTGTGCTCTGGGTCTCTCTGTCGCCTCTGTGGTTCCTCTTGCCTTCGTGGCTTTGAGTTGCCAGGGCTGCCTGGCTTCCCTTACGTGGGGACTTGGTTCTGCCCGTCTGCACTTTCTCTACTCTTCCCTTCGGTCCCAGCCTCGAATCGCTGAGCTCCGTGCACTTTCTCCGACTCCAGTTCTGCAGGGAAGAGGCTGATAGGCGTGGTGTGTCCTGTTAAGCCGGGCCTGGCACAGGTCGGGCAGCCTAGGCGCTTAGCATCAGCACTCATGTCTGAGGCCCTCAGGCCTGAACCCCTTATGGGGGACAATTGGGAAAGAAAGGAGAGGTAGCGCACAGAACTGAGTCACACAAAGAAAGAAACGGCCACTCGGGGCTGGCTCTGTCTTCATCAGGGGCCGAGGGCAAGGTAGTTCAGCTTTGAAGACCCGCCCCCCCCAGGCCCCAGCCAGGGTTAGTGTGTCGTGTCCAACACCACAGGGCATGCACAGGCTCATTAGCTTGGCCTACGCTGGATCCAAGATATTCTAGAACCAAGCAGAGGTGGAGGACCCTTCTGGCAGTCCGTGTCCGTAGAACGCACTGACTCAGCCAGGTGCCAGCACCAAGCAGATGGCCCAGTCAAGCAGGCTGAGTGCAGAGGGGCGGATACAGGCACCAAACAGAGACGAGGGTGGGATGAGGGGAACGAGACTTGTCTTTGAGCCGCTGGAACCACCTCCAGGGCTAAAGGACACGGTAGGGTGGCCGTGGAGCCCAGAGCGTGCGATGGCCATCCCTGGAGCTGTGCCACTAAGAAATGCCCCTGATAGCATGTAGCTTTGTCAAGGAATGCAGCCCCTGCCCACCCGTGACTCAGACAAGGGGAGCCAGGAAGATCCACATCTCCACCGCCCTCTGCTCCGGCCCTTTGAAACCCTGCCAATGCCTCTTTCGCGAACCCAAACTGGAGCCCAGGGCAGGGAGCCCGAGGGGCGGCTTTCTGGGGAGGCCTATTCTGCCAGGGTGCAGGGTGTGCCAGGAAGGCTCAAGAGGGGAGCGCATGCTTCCTGTCCATGTCATTTAACCAGCTCTTAATTGACACACAAGGCGACTTCAAAAAGTTCACGGAAAACAGGATTCAAAGTCTGGTCTGCTTTGAAACAAAAAATTTTTGCAATCAACGCATACAAGGGGTCTTCAAAAGAGTTCATGGAAATGTGCCCAATGAAAAACTTAGGCACAGATTTCAAAACTTTTTCACACCAAAATAAACTTTTTTTTTTAATGAGAGCCAGAGAGACAGATAGAGAGAGCTCTGTGGGTGCACTGGCTCATTTCCCAAATGCCAGCAATGGCCGGGGCTGGAAGCCGAGAACTCGATCTGGGTCTTGCACTTGGGTGGCAGGAACCTTACAGGTGCACTATCGCTGCTATTCCGGGGAGCACTTCAGCAGGAAGCTAATGTAGAACGCAGGCACTCACGTGGCACATGGGCATCCCAATGGGCGTCCTAGCTCCCGGGCCAAATGCCCACCCTAAACTTATATTTTAATTCCATTTTTCCTCAAACTCTCAGAATTAGTCTGCTATGATATTGTAAATATATTTGGGGTATCGTGCGATCTTTTGATATATGCATACAATGTATAGTGACCATATTCAGGGAAACCTAACATATTTTCTTTAAAAGATTTATTTATTTATTTGAAAGAGTTACACAGAGAGAAGGAGAGGCAGAGAGAGAGAGAGAGAGAGAGAGATCTTCCATCTACTGGTTCACTCCCCAATTGGCTAATCTGAAGCCAGGAGCCAGGAGCTTCTGGGTCTCCCATGTGATGCAGGGCCCCAAGGACTTGGGCCATCTTCTACTGCTTTCCCAGGCCACAGCAGAGAGTTGGATCGGAAGTGGAGCAGCTGAGACTCGAACCGGCGCCCATATGGGATGCCAGCATTGCAAACAGTGACTTTACCCACTACGCCACAGCGACGGCCCCAAACCTAACCTATTTTTAAGTCAGAGAAAATTGGGCTGTTGGAGGACCGCTTGATGGCTGGGGTTTCACAAGCATTTCCACTTCCACGCAGAACTGTGCAATATTCCTGCAGCTCCAGGAAGACAGAGATGGTGCACGGCAGACGTGCCGAGCACTCGCGGCTGGCCTGCAAGAGAAAGCCAGAAGGTGGTACGGAGTGCACAGTCAGAGACGGGCTTGAGGGGTGGGGAGCCCACAACCCAGAGGACAGCAGGGCATGGTCCCTGAGAGCCCCGAAGCAAGCTGCAGCCCACCAGAATGGAGGATGCAACTCTGGAGAGAAATCGGAAGAGTGGAAACACTGAAATGATTTCATTCTGAACTCACTAAGGTCAAAGTTCTGCCATTTGTCTGCTCCTAGACATGAAGTTTTGTGTAAAAAACGAGATTTCTTTCTGAATGGTGCATACAACAGACATGGTTAAAAAAAAAAAAATCCCTTGCTGCTGTTTGGGGTAGAGAACAGTGCTTACATTTGGAACTACAGTACAACTCTTGCATCCCCCCTCCATATCTGCATTTCCTTTAGGATACAACTGTTCCCAGAGGAGGAGTTTGTCCTGAGTTAAAAGGTGTTAATTGACATGGTATTCGAGTCTATAAAAAGTTGATGATAGAATAAGATATGGCACTCGGGGAAAGTTGCTTCATTATTTCATCTTTGAAGGCCCAAGTGAAGGCATGTTTAGATAAAAAATACCTCCCAGGGAGTTAAAAATGTACTGGCCCCAAGTATATCTCTTTCCCATCGCTCATGCATGTTCACACAAAGAGGAAACCACTAAGGGATGCTTGATGTTTGGTTGTTCTAGAAGTTGGTGGGAGGCGAGGAGGTTGAAGGTCCTGGCATATGCCTCTAATTTATTTCCTTCTACTTTCCCAAGAGTGGGAGAAAAAATATTTGTGAACTCCGTGTTGTTAGAAAGTTCATGCTGTCCGCTCAGCTCTTACCCCTAACCCCGTCAGTCCTCTGGACCGAGAGCGCGTGTCCACGTCCAGATTAATTCAGTTAGGCTGATAGACTCTGCACGTGCGCAGTTAACGAAGAGCTGTGTGTGCGTGAGGTCTCCCTCAGAAAGGCTCTTTGCACGGTCTCCCTCTGTGCGTTTCATTTTCCTCCTGATGACGCAGCAGCCGCTCCAGCAAGAAAGCACGGGCAGAGACCTCCCCTCTTACCAAAGATGTCCAGCTACGTCATCACCACCTCTGCCTCTGTCATCGCTGGGTCTACCCCTGTCTCATCTTTCTCCGTCTCCGTCTCTATCGCTGCTTCTATCTCTACTTCTGTCGCTGTCATCTCTGGCTGTATTTCTCTATTATCTCTTAAAAATACAAAAAAAAAAAAAAAGAGATACATTTATTTGAGGGAGAGGGAGAGACAGAGTCTCTGATTGTCTCCCCATGTGGCTGGATCAAGCCAAAACCAGGAGCCCAGAACTCCACCTGGGTTTCCTGCATGGGTAGCAGGGGGTCCTTGGGCCATCATCTGCGGCCTTCCCAGGTGCATTAGCAGGCAGCTGGGTCAGAAGTGGAGCAACTGGGACTCGAGCTGGTGCTCTGATTTGAGACCCAGCATTGGTGGCTTTGGTGGCAGCAGCTTAACCCACGATGCGACAATGCTGCTCCCATACCTCTGTCTCTGTCATCGTGATCACTATCTCTATTATCTCCATCATTTCTATCTTCATTTCTTTTTTAAAAAGATTTATTTATTTATTTGAAAGTCAGAGTTACACAGAGAAAGAAGGAGAGGCAGAGAGAGAGAGAGAGAGAGAGAGAGAAAGAGAGAGAGAGAGAGTCTTCCATCCGCTGGTTCACTCCTCAGATGGCCGCAACGGCCAGAGCTGCACCTGTCCAAAGCCAGGAACCAGGCACTTCTTCTGGGTCTCCCACATGAGTGCAGAGGCCCAAGGACTTGGGCCATCTTCTACTACTTTCCCAGGCCATAGCAGAGAGCTGGATCATAAGTAGAGCAGCTGGGACTCGAACTGGTGCCCATATGGGATGTCGGCACTGCAGGCTGGGGCTCTAACTCAGTGTACCACAGCACCAGCCCCCTTTCTTTATTTCTATCACCTCCACTTCTGTCTCTCTCTCCTCCCCCTGTACACAACTAGTACTCAGGCTATGCTTGGTGTCTGGCTGATGGCCGAGAGTCCTAAGCCTCCCTCTCACACCTGACATCAGTGTGCAGGGAGCCCCCCGGCCATCCTCCTGGCTGCTAGCTTCATGTTTCACAGCTAAATTCTCCTCTCCTAATCTCATGAAGTTAAAGTACTGCTCTTTCTTCAGCTATCCATGGGTGGCAGTTTTTCTTTTCACAAGTCCCGAAATCAATGCAGGGTCGGGACCAACATTTCCAAAGCAATGAAACAGAGTAAGGTTGGGAAAGATCGGACTGTGTTGCATGATTCAGGTCAATACAAGAACTTTGTTTCGGCTCAGCCTACGTGTGCACTGGCGTGCGGTGTAAAACGTAATTCTGTGGATCACAGCAAAAATGTGCAGCTACTGCAACCAAGGTCCTGGAAGGGAAGATTCTTCAACTTGCAGGCAAGTTTTTAACCAAGAAGGCTTGGCCTCGATGGAGTGGCAGCCAGGGGCCCTGCTGGGCTACAGTGTTCTTGTCTATCTCTGGGTTCCCAGTTCTCAAAGTCATTGCCAGCTGGAACCCATCCCCCAAAGGGCAGCTGTGAGCTGTGGCCTCCCCGGACCGCCCACCACCCAGGCCTCAGAAAGCCACTGCCCAGATAACCCCTCTGGCCTGTCTAGCCGGGCAGCTTTGAAATCGTGGACCCAGGGCTGATTTCACAGGAAAACTTGGCTGTTTCCTTTTCCTGCTGCCAAGTTCTTTCATTCTTCCAGCCCCAGACTCTCTAAACCGTGGCTAGCACATCTGGGAAACGGCCTTGGAATGTTCCAGTAGCAGCTCTAAGGGCACTGTGGCTGGGGCTCTGGGAGTGTCATAACCCTGTCTGTTCTGTTTGCTCTTGGATAACAGTCTACTTACTTTTTAAAGGGGGCATTAAATCCTACCACTCTCAAACCCAAGCGAGAATTTAAATTTTAGCTAAAAAATCAGTGATTCAACAAAGTCCCGTTCGTTCCACTCCATCCAAAATTCTATTACACGAGCATATGTTTTCTCAACAGGTGCTTGTTGAGCAACTGTTTTTTTGTGTGTCAGGCATTGTACTAGGTACCAGGTATCAGGCTAGGTATACAGCAGGCAGTGATTATGTGCTAGCCTTAGAATGCTGGCTCTGGTTCCAGACAGCAGCCTCCCCAAAGCAGGACAACACAATGCGATGCTCCTTTTCATGGATGCAGTGCTGTAGTTTCCCAGCCAAAGACGTTATCACTGGATCTAAGGGACCATGGAGAAAGTCCTGCAAAGCTGGGGACATGAGCAGAGTTCTGCGGGGCTGGGAACGTGGAGCTGGCTGGACAGAGGAGGCGGGGTTATAACGAGCACCACGTGCCAGATTTCCGAGGCTGGATCTCCCACAGGGCCATGGGGAGCTAATAAACATTTTAAAGCAGCGATGGCTACGATTCAACTTATAAACAAATGTGTTTGCTCTCTTTCTGTTTGCATTAAGAAAACAAATCAGAGAAAGGTCTACCGTCCATAATCCAGGGACAGTATTCGGTAAATGCTTGAGTATCCATGCAGGGAAATAGCGCATGCCCAGTAGCAACGGTGACACATTGGATATTCACCAGCATAAAGAGGATGCTTGTTGGAATGTTACTGAAATGTGTTCTGTCGCGTCGCCTGCTGTAAGATTGCCTTTTCTATGCTGACTTGAAAGTGTCGCTTTGAGTGTGTTCACAGCTGATCTAATGAAAGTCCTTGCAAAAGAAAAGAGTTTAAAATTAAAAGGGAGGGGCCGGCGCTGTGGTGTAGCGGGTAAAGCCGCCACCTACAGCGCCGGCTTCCCATATGGGCACCGGTTCAAGTCCTGGCTGCTCCACTTCCGATCCAGCTCTCTTATCTGCCCTGGGAAAGCAGTGGGGGATGGCCCAAGTCCTTGGGCCCCTGCACCCATGTGGGAGACTGGGAAGAAGCTCATGACTCCTGGCTGTGGATCGGCCCAGCTCTGGCCATTGCGACCAACTGGGGAGCGAACCAGCAGATGGAAGACCTCTCTCTCTTTCTCTCTGCTTCTCCTTCTCTCTCTGTGTAACTCTGACTTTCAAATAAATAAAAAAATCTTGAGAAAAAAATAAAATAAAAAGGGTAGCATGTAATGCCACACATAATAGGCATCAGAGTTGCACGCAGACACGTTATAGACATAGAACATTCCTGCCGCCTTGGAATGGTGGTGATGCTCTCCATTGTCCCCACACAGTGAAGTCCCAGGATGCTCGTCCTGAGAGCTTCAGTCTGCATTGCCTCGGCTGCCCTATTGCCAGAGCCTCTTCCTCCTCAGAATCCCCCAGCCCACTGTGCAAACCTGCACTCTCCCCATCAGCTGTGCTTGTTGTGAGGCACACAGACCTGGCACCCAGCAGCTCTCTGTCACCAGAGACACCTGCTGTGTCCCATGCAGACCAGAGGAAGAGCTCTCCTCTGCTCTCACCCGGCCAAGCAGGTGCCTACTCTCAACTGGGTTCTTCATGCACTCGTTTCCAACTTATCATTCATGATCAAAATAGGTCCCTTACGGGCTACAACAGAAGAAATGAAAATAAGGAGAATTCAAGAGGGTAGGATAAAAGCATCAGAGAGAGACTCTAGTATATCTAAAAATTTAATAAACCGGTCTTTAAATTGTATTTATTTGTTTGAGAAGCAGAGAGACAGATGATTCCCATTCGTTGGTTCACTCCCCACATGCTTGCAAAGGCTGAGGCTGTACAAGGCTGAAACTGAGAATTAGGCACGGAGTCCAGTTCTCCCACAGGTGCAGCAGGGGGTCAGCTGGGTAAGCCACCTTCACTGCCTCCCAGGGTCTGCAACGGCAAGAAGCTGAAGTCAGGAATCAGAGGCTGAGCGAGGCATAAAACGGGGCGCTCTAAGACATGAGCATCTTAACTGGCATCTTACCCACTAAGACAAATGCCATTCCATAGCCAAGAATTTAATAATCCATCCCACGAGGCAGCTTTCCGCAGGTAACCCACACCTTTGTTCCATGTGGGCTAGTTTGTGCACAGACGTATTCCAAGACAACATACAGACATGCATCGCTTGGTGACAGATCTGTGTTCTGAGCCAGACATCCTTAAGGGAATTTGTCATTGTGTGAACATCACAGAGTGGACTTACACAAACCTAAGGGATACAAGTCAATGACTTGATGTAGTCAATAAACTCAGCATGAAGTGTACAAGCCGCTGGTGGCATAATGCATCATAGTATTGTACAGTAATTTTATCAATAAGTAGAATGAACACGTTCTACAATAACAATGAAAAGCATGGGATAATAAATATGCAAACCAGTAAGTACCATAAGGGTTTATGATCAAGAAGTATGTATAAATATCATTGCACTTTTCCTCCACTGTTAGCATAGTAGGTTTGTTTAAAGCAGCACCCCACAAACACGTGCAAACAGCACATTTGTGCTATGACTTTACAAGGGTCACGATGTCACAAGCCAATGGGAATTTTTCAGTTCCATCAGGCTGTCTGTCACAGGACCATCTCGTGTGGTGCAATTGGTCATTGGCTGAAATGTCATTTGCAACAGCATGTGACTGTACTCACTACTTTAAAGAATGATGAATGCTTTAAGGTTGATTTATTTATTTGAAAGGCAGAGCAACACAGAGAGGGAGACAGAGACAGAGACAGAGACAGAGACAGACAGTCCGTCTGCTAGCTCACTCCCCAAATGGCCCAACAGCTCGGTCTGGACCAGGCCAAAGCCAGGAGCCAAGAACTCCATCCTCATCTCCCCTGTGGGTGGCAGAGGCCTGGGTATTCGGGCCAACTTCTGCTGCCTTCAAGGTGCATTACCAGGAAGGTGGGTCAGACGCAGAGTAGCCAGGACTCAAGCCAGCTTTGACACGGAGGCTGCCTTCCAAGGCAGTGGCTTAACCCACTGCACCACAACACCAGCCCCAGATAGAATTTTTAGTATAGAGTTTCTTAAAGAAATTCAGCTTGAGAAATGTCCCCCCAAGTCTTCTCTAGATCTATTCCTATGCAAAGCAGCTACCAGCTGTCTCCTTTTTCTCACCGCACGCAGCCTCCTCACTGCTTCCCCAATGACTTCCTTCTTCAAACACACCGCCTGCTTCTCCCCTGCACCATCATATGCTGCATAAGTGGCCCCAAGAATTCCCTTTGCCGTGATCCTGTGTTAGACTTCCCTAGGTGGGCAGAGCACCCAGCACCTCCTCACCTCCTGCTCATCCCTGGCTCCCTGTGCACGGAAGTTTGGGACAACCTCTCAGGAGCAAGGTTGTTTCCTCACTTCCACAGCAAGGCCATAGAGCACTGTGGGATAAGGTTCTCCATCTTGTTAACACACCAGCCAAGGATTATTGAGAACTGATGGCTGACACGACTGGTTAACTATCTGGGAAATAATGCTACCTCTCTTCCCTTATACCAATACACATTCCAGAGTTAGAAGAGTAAAATGAAAACCTAAATGACCTAGAAAAACACAAGCTGATATTCATTTAGTCACATCAAAGTAAAGAATCACAAAATTAAAGACCTTGGCTGGGGCCGGCGCTGTGGTGTAGCGAGTAAAGCCATCGCCTGCAGTGCCTGCATCCCATATGGGCGCCAGTTCTAGTCTCGGCTGCTCCACTTCCAATCCAGCTCTCTTCTGTGGCCCAGGAAAGCAGTAGAAGATGACCCAAATCCTTGGGTCCCCGAACCCGCGTGGGAGACCCGGAAGAAGCTCCTGGCTCCTGGTTTCAGATCGGCACAGCTCCAGCCATTGCAGCCAGTAGGGGAGTAAACCAGCAGATGGAAGACCTCTTTCTCTCTGTCTCTCTCTGTCTCTCTCTGTCTCTCTCTCTGCCTCTCCTTCTCTCTCTGTGTAACTCTTTCAAATTAATTAATTAATTAATTTTTTTTTTGACAGGCAGAGTGGACAGTGAGAGAGAGAGAGAGACAGAGAGAAAGGTCTTCCTTTTGCCGTTGGTTCACCCTCCAACGGCCGCCACGGTTGGCGCGCTGCGGCCGGCGCACCGCACTGATCCGATGGCAGGAGCCAGGTGCTTCTCCTGGTCTCCCATGGGGTGCAGGGCCCAAGGACTTGGGCCATCCTCCACTGCACTCCCTGGCCACAGCAGAGAGCTGGCCTGGAAGAGGGGCAACCGGGACAGGATCCGGTGCCCTGACCGGGACTAGAACCCAGTGTGCCGGCGCCGCAAGGTGGAGGATTAGCCTAGTGAGCCGCGGCGCCGGCTTAATTAATTAATTAAAAAAAAAAAAAACTTGGCTATCGCTTCATAAAAATATACAATCCCATGTGTCATAAAAATGTCATAGAAACTAAAAGAGTACTTGGGTCAATTATGCCAGATAACTGCTCTCAACAGCATATAAGAAAAACTGTTACAGGGGCCGGTTCTGTGGCATAGTTGGTAAAGCTACCACCTGCAGTGCCAGCATCCCATATTGGCATCAGTCCGAGTCCTGGCTGCTCCACTTCTGATCCAGCTCTCTGTTGTGGCCTGGGAAAGCAGTGAAAGATGGCCCAAGTGCTTGGACCCCTGTACCCACATGGGAGACCCAGAAGAAGCTCCTGGCTCCTGGTTTCGGATCGGTGCAGCTCTGACCGTTGCAGCTATTTGGGGAGTGAACCAGTGGATGGAAGACTTCTCTCTCTCTGCCTCTGCCTCTCTATAACTTTTTCAAATAAAACAAATAAAATAAATCTTTAAAAGAAAAAAAAAAGCAAAAGTAGACAGGTGGGATTTCATCAAATTGAAAAGTTTCTGTACAGCAAAAGAAATGATCAGCAGAGTGGAGAGACAACCTACAGAGTGGGAGGAAATATTTGCAAGCTATGCATCTGACGAGAGATTAATAGCCAGAATCTAAAAGGAAACAACTCAATAGGAAAAAAAAAAAAGCCAAAAGCAGATAATCCAATTTGAAAATGGGCAGTAGGTTCCAACACACATCTCTCAAAGGAAGATATACAAATGGCTAACAGTTACGTGAAAAAAAAAATCCTCACCATCACTAAACACCAGGAAAATGCACATCAAAACCACAGTGAGCTGTCATCTCACTGCAGTTAGATGGGCTATTATCAAAAAGACAAAAGGTAACAAGTGTTGGTGTGGATGTGGAGAAAAGAACCTGTTGGTGGGAATGTAAACTAGTACAGTAGGGGGTTTCCTCAAAAAACTAAAAATAGAGCCACCATAGGATCCAGCAATCTGACTCCTGCCTTACATCCAAGGAAAATGAAATCCGCCTGCGGAAGAGGTGTCTGCACTCCCTGGTCCGCTGTAGCACTACTCACAGTAGCCAGAAAGCAGAAGCAGCCTCAGTGCCCACCCAGCCAGGAACGGACAAAGGAAATGTGGTACAGACACACGATGGAATATTACTCAGCCATAACAAGGGCGGACGTCTATCATTTTCACCAGCATAGATAGACTGGAGGTCTATGTGTTAGTGGAAACAAGCCAGGCACAGAAAGACAAACGATACACCAGCTCACTCACTTAGGGAGCCCGGAAAGTAAGTGATCCCACAGAAGTGACAAATACAACGGTGGTTAGCAGAGGTGGGGAGGAGAGCAGGGGCGGGAGGGATGATTGATGCACTCCAGGTTACGGTTACATAGGAGTAGGAGTTCCAGGGTTCTACTGCATGGTGCCAGGGTTAAGATGTCAATATACTGTATAATTCTCTATCTTAAAAAAAAAAAGCTAGAATGGATTTTGGATGTTTTCAGAGTAAAGAAATGTTAAGTACTTGAAAGGATAAATATATTTACCCTGTTTGGTCATTGCATGTGTCAAAAGCTCACATGCTAGCCCATTAATCTGTACAATTTTATATTTTAAATTTAAATAAATAAATAAATTTTTAAATTTTATTTTTTAAATTTTAAAATTTTTAAGTTAAAATTTTAACTATTTAAATAAATAAATTTAAAATGTATTTAAATAAATTTATTTATTTATTATTTATTTAAATACATTTTAAATACAATTTTAAGCAAAAAATTTTAAGAATATAATGTTAGTTGAAAAGGTGTTGAAAGTGTGCTGATTTGAAACTTATATCTGTATTTTTTTAAAGATAGGATTTTAGAGGCCATTTTTTAAAAAAAGATTTATTTTTTATTTATTTGAAAGGTAGAGCTACAGATAGAGGAGGAGAGAGACAGAGAGAAGGATCTTCAGTCCTGTGGTTCGCTCCCCGGACGGCCTCAATAACTGAGGCTGGGTCAATCCAAAGCCAGGAGCCAGGAGCTTCTTCCGGGTTCCTCACGTGGGTGCAGGGAGCCAAGGACTTGGGCCGTCTTCCACTGCTTTCCCAGATGCATTAGCAGGGAGCTGGATCAGAAGTGGGGCAGCTGGGACTCAAATCAGTGCTCATATGGGATGCCAGCATTGCAGGAGGAGGCTTAGCCTGCTGCGTCACAATGCCAGCCCTGCGTCTGTATTATTAAAGCTGACTAGTAACCACAGTCATTGTTGGGAAATTGGAGAAGCAGCATTTTTTTTTTTTTTTTTTTTTTTTTTTTTTTGGCCTGGGAGGAAATTAGAGAGTGGGAACAGAGCTTTGGTGGGCTTTGTTTTTAACATCTCTCAAATCACCCACCCCATGGTGCCCCAGGCTGGATCGCTCCCAGCATCCCACTCTTGATCCCCTATTACTTATCATTTCTCCCTGTTTGGGAAAATCCCCAATCCTTGGTAGCTCCAAGCAGCTGCCAAACACATACAGCACGTCCCCACATGCCTCAGCTCCTGACGGTGGAACCCACCCACCCATCCTGCCACTCTTAGAAAGCCCTATTTAAAAGCTTTTCTTTTGCAAGGAAAAATTTTACTCCTGGGATGCTTTTCTGTAAATACAAAATCTTTCACTTAAAGTTCTACATTCTTTTTTTGAGAGACAGATACAGAGTTCCCACCTGCTGGTGCGTGGTGCACTCTCCAAATGCCTGTAACAACTGGGGCTTGGCTGGCCCAGGATCTCAATCCAGGTCTCCCACATGGCTGGCAGGAACGCAATTACTGCTGCCACCCGGGGTGTGCGTTAGCAGGAAGCTGGAGCCAGGAGAGGAGACAGGTACCAAACCTAGGCACTGCGATGCAGGGGGCTGGTGTCAGCCACCAGGCCAAACAGCTGTCCCCACTTACATCATTTTACTTACTTCTCAGTCAAGCTTTCCAAGTGGGCGGGGCAAACACCATCATCAGTTTGGAGGATGGATGTGTGAGATTTCAAAAGTTAAACGATGTGCCTGGACTTGCTGAAAGAGTGGATTTTCAATTTTCTCATCTGTTCCCTCTCTCTTTCCATTGCTCTGCCTTTCAAGTAGATGAATCTTTTTGAAACTAAACAAAAATGTTAAAATACATAAATAATGACGTGTCCCAGGTCACATAATTAGTAAGTCAAGGCTGGTCTTACACCCTCCAGAACATATAAGGCTTCATGTTTGCTTTTTACAGTTGGGTTGCCTGCCAGGCCATTTGTTCATGCGCAGGATTTAGAAGCCATTGCCCTTACAGATGGGATACTGTGAGATCCAGCTTCAAAATCTACAATGTAAGCATGGAAACCGAGGCTTCCTGAGTAAGGGAGTTGAGTCTAGTTGTCTTTGTGTCTCCAGGGCACAGAGACACTCAGTGTTTGTTTCCTGGATGAATGGAACTTGGAGAGGGTGGCTTGGACACCCGGTGCTGACGCCCAATGCTCCTGGTGCTCTGGAGCTGTGTCCGTGGTAGGGCAGACTCTAGGATCCTGTCCACGGCAGGGGAAGAAGAACTTTCTTTTTTTTTTTTTTAAAGATTTATTTTATTTATTTGAAAGACAGAGTTACAGAGAGAGGTAGAGAGAGGTAGAGAGAGAGAGAGAGGTCTTCCATTCGCTGGTTCACTCCCCAGATGGCCGCAATGGCCGGAGCTGTGCCGATCTGAAGCCAGGAGCCAGGAGCCTCTTCAGAGTCTCCCACATGGGTGCAGGGGCCCAAGGACTGGGGCCATCCTCTGATACTTTCCCAGGCCATAGCATAGAGCTGGATTGGAAGAGGAGCAGCCGGGACTAGAACTGGTGCCCATATGGGATGCCGGTGCTTCAGGCTGGGACTTTAACCCGCTAAATCACAGTGCCAGCTCCAGAACTTTCTTACCTCAGATGATTTCATGATTTGCCTGTAGGGCAAAGTGACAGTAGAAAAATTGGCAGGAGGAAAGATGTACACGCGTGTGATCAATGTGAAATTGCACAGGAGGCACACAAAGCTTGACACTTAAGGGAGGGCCAGAGTTGAAGTTTACATACCCCTCCAAGAGAAGAGGGAAAGAGGAGGTAGTTGGCAAATCTAGAAGGAAGGTAAGTGGTTTCTCAGGGAGGTGAATGGACCCACAGAGCAGGCAGGAGCTTGGGACAAAGTTCCCTCGGTGTCCAGGTGTTTTGTCACCTCTAGGGTCCAGGCTTTTTTGGGGAAAGAGATACTTCAGGGGAAGCTCCTTCTTGCTCTTTGAGAGGGAGAGAAGCAAGAGATGGGCAGAGCTGAGGGAGAAGGTTGGAGAGGCCTTGCCTCAAAGTGTTCAGCTCGCCAAAGCCTGGTACCTTGGGGTATCCCGTCTGAGTCCCAGCAGAACAGAGAGCAGCTCCAAGAACTGTGCACCTTTGCTTTGAGGAAGAACAAGCTGAAATCATCCTCTAAAAGCATTGCCATTTCCTTGACTCTCCTTTGGACGGGCACTCTGTCCAACACCACACCATGGGAAACCCTGCCCAGCTCTGACCACTGTGTACAAATACGTCCTTGCAACAGCCGACGACAGGTGTGGGCAGTCACCGTGCGTCGGGGGATGTTTGCAAGTTGGGTGGCGGCTGGGCGAGGCAAAGCTAACCTGCTGAGACGGAGTTACTGGATGGGAGGCCGTGCCAAACACAGGTGGTTTGTTGGCAGGAACACTGCAGCCAGGCAGGCAGCTCCCCTTGGATGCCAGCAGGACAGGGTGGGCGGCCCAGGGAGAACACTCAGTGTGCTGTTGTTTCTGACTTCCGGCATCATCTTCTTCATCCTTTGGGTGTGCCAAGGAAAGGACAGCATTCTCAGAGGTGCTGTGGACAGGGACAGCTGGAGAAAGAGCCTACTCAGCACACACACATGATCATTCCTGCAATAATTCCACAAGAGAAACACATGCCCACATTGCAGCTAAGAACGTGGACCCGGATGGGTTTTGGAGCGTGGCCTGTTTTACGTGGCGGGCAGGTGAGGATTGTGTTCAGTTTAGGTAAGGTCCCCACTCCCTCATGCCCATGTGACAGAATGTCTTGCGAAAGGAAAGGATAGTGGTTCCTTGGTGTCCTAAGGGGGTGGGCTCCAGGACCCTGAGACTAGCAAAATCCATGGATGTTCAAGTCTTTCCTAGAAAATTCTGTGGTCTTTGCATATGAGTAAAACTTGTTTGCAGGCTCCTATATGCTTTAGCTTGCCTCTTGGTTACTTATAATACCTAATACAATGCAAACACTATGGAAGCCTTTGGTACATTGTCTTGTTTGGAGAATAATCACAGAAGAAAAATGTCTGTACCTGTTTGGCATGAATGCATTTTTCCCCCAAACATTTTGGGTCCTCGGCAGGTTGAATTTGTGATTGCAGGATCTGTGGATTGTGAGAGTCAACTGCATATGCATTTTGAAGTGTAAAACTTGCACCCTTGGTGGTGCTCCCCAGAGGCAGATGGACAGCTGTCCTGTGGGGAGGAACATCCTGGTGAACAGGGCTGTTCAGGATTGACCCGGGCTGCTGTGGCACGTGGTGAGGTCTTCATGAGGGAGCAATCCGAGCAGAAGTAGGAAATCCTGTACAGTCGTGTTTCCTAGGGCAGTGCCTGAGTTTTTACCCATAGCCCAACACTGTTTCTCTATGAGACTAGAAGGCTAAGTGGCAGAAGCTCATTCCCAGGCCAACTGGTTTAAATGGGTGAGATCCAAGATGGCTGCCAGTAGGACTTCAAGTGGTCCTAGGTTCTCATGATCATCTCATTGCCATGCTAAGATCACTCCCATCGGCTCCTTGATAGTTGACAGTCAAGAGGACAAGAGACCACAAAAGGACAAAAAGAAGGTGGCTCTCTCATTGGAAATTGCACAGCCCCTAATTCAGAAAACCCATGAATATTGCCCGCACTCCTTAGCATGTCCCTCCTCACCCCTTTGGCCATTTGTCTGTCACCCCACAGGCCCCAGCATGCTGAGAAGTGGGATTTGCAAGCCAGGCTGCGGCTTCTCCATTCCCCATTCAACTGATGCTCAGCTTCAGTTTCATTACTGGTTCCATGACACACAATACACAAAGGACCAGATTTTGGGGTCCCTCGCCCTTAACAAAAGGGGGTAACAATCAGAGTCACCCCTCAAGGGCATTGAGGGGGTGACTGGCTGTGTCAGCCAACCTTGAGAGAGGACATGACAACCAAAGCAGAAATTGATTCGTGAACTAACGACCCTCTACCGAGGCTCTATTCTACAGTGCTTTGGTTGGCTGCTCTTGTGTCGTTTGTCCTATCAGCGTCGTCCAGGACTTTGTTTTTTAGTTATTTTATGTTTATCAGAGACGCCTAATGCAGTGATTCTTAACCCGGGACGATTCGCTCCCCAGGCATTATCTGGAGACGTTTTTGCTGGCTGCTAACTGAGAAAGGGCTTGTCATTTGTGAGACGGAACCCCTCAAATGCCAAGGCAGGACCCACCTCTTGTCGGTCTCCCTTAGCCCACGGTGTCCTTCCTGTCCCTTGTCACTGACTTGAGGGAGTGACCCAGCTGGCCGTATGAGGTTCTAACCACCAGACCCCAGGAGTCATTTGCTTCTGCAGCAGATAAAACCCTCTTGGCCAGGGTTACCCCGAGGGGTTAGCGCAGGGGAACTCCAGGACCAGGCGGGGGAATTCCGGGTCTGGGACAGAAGTAAGGACCAGTGCCACGTAACCCCACCCCAGACACCTAAAGAGCGCGGCGTCACCAACCAGTCACAGCAAGACCTCGAGCTCCGCTGGCCAGCCAGGGACTTGGACGCAAGCTGATCACGCACCTCGCAGCCCCAGTTTCACTCTGTAAGAACCTTTACCCCTGACTCCTGGGGGAGCCTGGGAATGAAGCCGGGGCTGCCTGGCTCCTTGCTCTCCAATCTGTGATAAGCAGCTCCTTCCTTGCACCACCGTGATGTCAGTGAGCAGCTGTCCGCAGGCCGGGTGAGAGGAGCCGGGACTGGGGCTTCTACAGCCACACCCCCAGCTAGTTTGGGGTGGTGTTCGTTAACGTGGGTATCCAGTGACTGAAGGTCAGGGGGGTGAGGATGTACCTCCGACAATGTGCAGGGCACCCCCTGTCCCCACAAGAGAAGCAGTTCTAGCCCCCGGGGTCACGTGCTGAGATGTAGAAACCCTGGCCTCTAATCATGGACCTCCCAGGGGCCTGAGGTCTGATGTTTCTGTGGTCCCTCGCACTGGGAAAGTGGTGGGGACTTACAAGGCTTTTTTTTTTTTTTTTAGCAGCAAAGAAAAAGATCTCAGAGAACCCAAAGCCTTTAAAACATTGCCTGCCTCCCCTCTCTCTGACTAGGTGTCCACTGGCTTCCGTCCACTACCCCGAAGTTTGAGCAAAGCCCCACTAGTAGCAGTTTTTCCAGCCTTTGCCAACCCCCTAAGAATACACAGAACATGCGCGCTGAGGACGGATGCCCTAGACCAGGAGGAGGGAGCTAGTGTGTGTGTCTGTCTGTGTGTGTGTGTGTGTGTGTGGAGGGTGTGGGGGGCTGATCACGCTGAACTTTCAACCCTTCCTGGCAGTGTTTGCTGACCAGAAAGCAAAGCCAGCTGTAACTTGGACAGTTCTTTCCGCAAACAGACAACACAGACTCTTATCTCCCCAACTGGAGGCTTTGTGTTGAGTCCTCGGCTTTGGGCACTGCACTCAGCAGGAAGACCACCCACAAGCAGGCAAGCAGGCTGCACCTCCCAGGGAGGCCACCTGTTCTGGGCCGGCTATCAGATGTGAAGGAGCTGCTAATAACCCTTTATAAGCTATAAAGGGAGGTGGCTATGGCAGGGAGCTGACAAACATTTGGGGGCAAATTATTTGTGTAGCTGACTGTCATTTGCACCCCGGTGGAGGGCTGGAAGGTATGCGTTTCAGGTTACAGGATATCCAAATGGCTGTTAGCAGGCAGTGGTGACGGTTGAAGTTCTGAGTCTATAGGCTTGATCCAGACCTCAGATCATGGTTACTTCCCGGAATGTTCTCAGCCTCCCTGGACAGCACGCCCTGTGTTTATGGGTGGGAAGAAATTCTGCAGCTAGCACTCCCTAAGGTACTCCATGCACTTGGGGGTCGCAGATCTGTTTTGGACTGATAGTGTTCCACTCTGATTCTGTAGGATTTGCTTTCTTTCCTGGTACAAGAAAGTGAAGACAGAGATGCTGCCATTTCAGCTGACAACTGAGAATCTGAGGCTACGGCAGACCCAGCACTGTAATGTGATGGTTGGGTCAACACAAATGAAGCATTTCAGGCAAACAGTGCAATGGTCCTAGAAAACCTTTGCAGAAGACAGGATTACCAGGGAAGTTTATTTTGGTGCAAAGAAAATTCAAAAATTCAAAATCCATGCAGTGCAGTTGCTTCATAGATGTTTTCCATAAGCTTTTTGAAGATCCTTTGTATACATAGATTTCAAAACTTCTTGCACCAAGATAAACTTCTCTTTTAATTCCCTTCTTCTCATGAACTTTTTGAAGTCATCCCACATGGTTGTCAACGAACTACCTTCTTAGCTTGAGCTGGTAGCTGTTGGATTGAAGGGCCAAAGAGGGAACTGTGGAGATGACAAGCAGGGGCAAGGAATAGGAAGGACCCTGGATATGTAAATCCCATCCCCGCTGAGCCCGCTGGTCCAGTTCTGGGTTGCAGTAAAGGGATTTCTGCCCTAAGCTTTCCCAGGAAGCCAAGTTCAGAACTGAAGATGAACACAGGTTTTAGAAACCTGGGGACCGGGCCGGAAGAGGGGGTGGGAGGGGAGCCAGTGGGTGCCTTCCTGAGCCTGTGCACTCACGGCAGGGGGTAGGGGCTGGGGGCTGGGTGATTTCTGTCCCTTATAACTCTATTTGTCTGCCATAGATGCTTATAGGTCAAGGCAATTACTGGAAGTTGCAGAATCTGGGCTACAACCCCCCCTTGGGGAATTCATAATTGTGCTGGAGATAAGCTCTTATCACAGAAGAGATTATCAACCAGTCCAAGGCCATGGGGACAAGGACCAGCTGGGCCACAGGGAGCACATCAAGGATGGGCCAGGGGTTGCAGAGAGGGCAGGCTTCAAGGAGGAGGAGTACCTTGGAAGAGCCCTCCAGGCGTGGCCAGGTGAGAGGCAGGGCCAGATGCTCAGCAGAGGGGGTTCCTCCATGGCTTTTTTTTTTCAGATTTATTTATTTATTTGAAAGTCAGAGTTACACAGAGAGGAGGAGAGGCAGAGAGGGAGAGAGAGATCTTCCATCTGCTGGTTCACTCCCCAATTGGCTGCAATGGCTGGAGCTGTGCCAATCCGAAGCCAGGAGCTTCTTCCGGGTCTCCCACATGGGTGCAGGGGTCCAAGGACTTGGGCCATCTTCTACTGCTTTCCCAGGGCAAATCAGAGAGCTGGATGGGAAGTGCAGCAGCTGGGACCTGAACTGACGCCCATATGGGATGCTGGCACTTCGGGCCAGGGCGTTAACCCCCTGAGCCACAGCACTGGCCCTCTCCGTGGCTTTAAAGGGACAGTCAGCTTCCCTGTCCGGAAGCAGCATAAGAGATGCCGCCTTCTGGTCAGGCTGTGAGGTGAAGGGGTCGGGTTCTCCCTGGCGTGCCTAGCCCAGGAGGGCTGGAAAGCAGGGATTTGGGGGCAGCTGGGTCTGGAGAAGCACTCACAGATCTGGAAGAGATGAGACACCCTGGGAAGAGACTGGTGCCAGCCCAGGTCTATGCGGGAGAAGCTGAGAGGCAGTGGGAAAGGAGACCGGCACTGTAGGCACCCTAGAGGAGGAGGCAGCGGGACGTGGCAAGGAGGAGCAGCAAGGCCTGGCTGGACAAAAGGAGAGCTGCCTGTCACCCCCTTGGACGAGAGGCACATGCCAAAAGGAAATGCTTCTTAGGTTATCGGAAGTGCAGAGTTGGGATTGGAAAGGGAATGTTTGCTCCTCGGTTCGCTCCTGGGGTGCAGCATTGCAGGGCAACAGCCATGTCCAGGCGAGGTGGTGCAGCATCGGCCCCGCTGCCATGCTGAGTCTCGAGGCCACAGACTGAGCTTCGAGATGCACAGCTTGCAGATGGCCGACTTGGGACTTTAACTCAGGCCAAGCTGGTGGTGAGAGCCATGCCTTGAGCTCAGCCTATACACAGACTATGGCGAATACAGTGGCTGCGTCAGCCGGGTCAGTTTCCCATCTGTTCAGCAGTCACTTTTCATTCTGCTACCAGATTTCTTACAAATGCATACCAACATTATGTTAGTCTATTGACTAACCACCAACAACAAAGTAAAGCAGGGGCCGGCACTGTGGCATAGTGGGTAAAGCCACTGCCTGCCGTGCTGGCATCCCATATGGGCTCCAGTTCTAGTCCCAGCTGCTCCACTTCTGATCCAGCTCTCTGCTATGGCCTGGGAAAGCAGTAGAAGATGGCCCAAGACCTTGGGCCCCTGAACCCATGTGGGAGACCTGGAAGAAGCTCCTGGCTCCTGGCTTTGGATCGGCACAGCTCTGGCTGTTGTGGCCAATTGAAGAGTGAACCAGTGGATAGAAGAACCTCTCTCTCTCTTTCTCTCTCTCTCTCTCTCTCTCTCTCTCCCTCTCTTCCTCTCTCCCTCTCTCCCTCTCTCCCTCTCTCCCTCTCCTTCTCTCTCTGTAACTCTGACTTTCAAATTAATAAATAAATCTTTTTTTATAAAAAAGCAAACACAATAAAGCAAAAACCACCACAACAAGAAGCCTTGGACTCTTTTTCTTAAAAAGTATACAGACATCATAGTAAAGCCATTCTTTACTACATATAAAAATTACACATTTTTTTTTTTTTGCAAAGCAAAGGGAATTTCCGAAAGTCAAAGGAGACAGCAGAAATTCCCTCTCTTGTTGTTATTGCAAAGTCTTTATCCAGCAGATTTTGTTAGAATTCTGTGAAATATACTTTAGTCACCCTCTGGAAGTCAAACTCACTTGCTTGTCTTCCAGGTAGAACTCAGTCAAATTAATCCTACCTTTGGGGAATGCAAGATCTCACAGGAACTGGAGGTAGAATTCAAGATTCAGATTTACCACTTCTACCCCTTTTCTTTTTTTCTTTTTTGAGAGGCAGAGAGACAGGGACAGGGCAGACAGAGAGTTCCTACCTGCTGGCTCATCACTCAGATGCCCACAATGCTCAGGGCTAGTTTGGGCCAGACCGAAGCCTGGAGCCAAGTCTCCCGGGTGGGTGACTGTGACCCAACTACTTGAGCCATCACCTGTGCCTCTCAAGGTCCGGATTAGCAGGAAGCTGGAGGCAGGAGCCAGGGGCTGGAATTGAACCCAAGCTCTCTGTCAGGGGACACAGGCGTTTAACCATTAAGTCAAACACCTTCCCCCACATCCACTGTTAAACGCATGTCAGAGCCAAGCTACCTCCCATGTCGTTTCAGGGGAAAGTGAAATCAGAAACCTAGCAATGGTGATTTTTACAGTGTTGAAGTTTTTGCCAAATTTGGGTTCTGAAAGGAATTTCTCTGCAGGGCGATTTGGCAGGGACTTTGCATTTTGTCGGTGTTCACCCGGAGCCCTTAGCTGGATCCTCTGCTGTGTAATCAGTTTGCTGCAACTCTCTCTGCTCCCCTCTTTTATTTGAATCCTAGCAAAATGATTTCATACTAGGAGAGCAAATCACACACCTGCCACTGACTGGTTCCTGTTCCTTCTAGCACAGCCAACTGCCAGGCAAGACAGGCATATACTCCGTTAATTTGCCAGAGAATTAACATTTGCTGTCAGGTAGCATTGCTTATTATTATTATTATTATTACTGAGACAGAGCTCCAATTTAATTATTTAATCTTCAAATGCCTGAAACCTTGGACCAGGTGAGGGACCAAAAAGCTGGAAGCTGGGAACTCAACCCAGGTCTTCCATGTGGGTGGCAGGGAGCCACTCATTTGAACCATCACTACTGTCTCCCAGTAGGAAGCTGGAGCCAGGAACCAGAGCCAGGCATCAAACCAAGTACTCCAGCATGGGATGCAGATTTCTTAACCACCTAACATTGCTCTTTTACCCCGGGAATTTCTGCTCCCCAGGCAGGAACCCTAGGCCAAGGGATCAATGGGTGGTTTGCTGAAGCCATTGTTTCTGTTTTAATGAGCATTTTGTTTCATGAGCGCAATCATAAAATACATCCACAGAGTTCTAAACCAGATTAAGTCGTGTAGAAATAGAAAGATGTTACTTTTTTATTGTGTTTTATTTCGCTTTGAAATCAAACTGATAAAACTATTTTAGGTGGTTGCTCCAACGAGGTTCAATGCCTTTTTTAAGATTTTATTTATTTATTCGAGAGGTAGAGTTACAGACAGTGAGAGGGAGAGACAGAGAGAAAGGTCTTCCTTCTGTTGGTTCACTCCCCAGGTGGCTACAATGGCCAAAGCTGCGCCCATCCAAAGCCAGGAGCCAGGTGCTTCTTCCCAGTCTCCCACGTGGGTGCAGGGGCCCAAGGACTTGGGCCATCCTCTGCTGCTTTCCCAGGCCACAGCAGAGAGCTGGATTGGAAGAGGAGCTGCAGGGACTAGAACCGGCATCCATATGGGATACCGGTGCCACGGGTGGAGGATTAACCTACTGCACCATGGCACCCGGTTCGATGCTTTTAAAGGATGAGAAGAAAAATAAAAGGCAAGAACAAATCAAAGAAAATGTTGGTTTCAACAATGCAAATTTGGCAACCCATTGAGAAATTTGTGGGACTGCATTTTTTAGCCCACAGGCTAGTAGCTGTAATAGCCCGTTGTAGAAGCGGTGCGTGTTGTTACTTACCCGCAGAAAAATGAAAGCTTTGTTGCTCAAATGTACCTTGCAATCTTCCATTCCACAATGATGGCGAACCCAAGACAGCCTGAGCAGGCCAACATCGCCACGCTGCCCTCTGGTGGTGGCCTGCGTCTTGGCGTCTTGCGTTGATGTTGGAGGTGAGGCCGCTGGGAGCCCTGGGAGTGGGGGGGATGGGGGGCGGGGTGGGGTCTCATTACCAGGGATGGAAGCCTTCCCTGCAAAGACGCACAGACTGGTATTGACCCCAGGGAGCAGAGGGAAGAGGATGGAGGACCAGAGTCACTAGTAGAAACTTCAGAGGAGAAACTGAGGCAGTGAACACAAAGAGTGGAGGTACATATTTTCTTCTAGGAAAGCCACATTTTTTTTTTGTTTCTTTGTTTGCAGTTCAGCCTCAGGCTTCCAACTTACCCTCATCAGAGGGTATAGGATTTATTAAGGTCATTTTTAGTTATGAGATACTTCCAACATGCAGAGACATTGAAAAATACTGTAAGTGACATGCATGGATCAGTTAGCTCCTTGGGAGATGTGAGGCAATGGTGAGGTTTTATTCAGTCTTGTGTGTCCCTCACCTTCTTCTCATGACCTGCTTTTCGGGCATCTCCTGTCCACCTCCCACCCTGGACGGCGGGGGCAGGGATGGGGTCATCTTCATCTCTGAGTGTGTGCACTTAGCAGGTGCACAGTGTCTGTTCAATGAGTGTCCAATGTGGGAAGAACGGGATAACTTATTCAAGTAGAGTGTGGCTGAGGGAGTGTCCCTGCCTCATCCGTAGGCAGGAGTGGTGTGGTTTGTGGGGTTGGTATTTCTCAGGTGCTCACAGAACTGGGCTGCAGCCCAGGTACCCGCACACTGGGCACCTTCCTCCCATGGCTCTGTCCACCCCCGCCCCAGAGCTGGGGCCTGGCTCTGTTGATCACATTTGTCTCCCTCACTGCTGTGGCTAAAGCCATGGAGATGGTGGAGCTCAGATTCGTGTTTGAGACACTGTTCCCCGTAGCACTGTTCTGTCCTGGATTCCAGTGCAAGGAGGTTGAAAACACAGATGTGGGAAAGGAGTAACTGACAACCATCAGTTAACTCTTGAAGCCTGTTCACATCTCACCAACCTCTCAGAAATCACACTTCCGGATGAATTGCTTTGTCTTTTTGCTTTGTTTTGTTTTCTTTCAGAAAAGTGGGAGAATCACTTCCACAAGGGCGATGTCTTAGTCCAGTAGGGCAGCTATAACAAAAATACCCTAGGCTGGACAATGTGCGAACAGCAGAAACCCGCTGCTCAAGGCTCTGGAGACGGAGAAATCCAAGATCAAGGTGCTGGTGGATTCAGGGTCTGGTGTGGTGTGGACTGTCTGTCTTCTTGCTGTGGTCTCCCAGGGCAGAAGGGATAAAGCCACTCCCTACCCACCCCCCACCCCCAGCCCTGTTCCCCTTTTGCAAGGGCACCAATCCCACTGCTGGAGGGCTGTGCACGCATAACCTGATCACTTCCCCAAGGCCCTGTCTCTAAATACTATTACAGATTACATACTGACACATACAACTGGGGGAGAGACACTAAAAATCAGATCACAGCAATTGATTGTGTCAACTTTCAAGCTCCTGCTTTTAAAAAGATTTGTTTATTTGAAAGGCAGAATGACAAAGAAAGAAAGTAAGAGAGCTTCCATCTGCTGGTTCACTGCCCAAGTACCTGCAACAACCAGGGATAGATGAGGCTGCGGCACGGTACCCAGAACTCTATTGAGACCTCCCAAATGCATGGGGCCCAAGTACTTATGCCCTCATCACTTCCTCCCAGGCACATTGGCAGGAAGCTGGATTGGAAACTCGAGTAAGCCAGGACTCGAACCAGGCACTCTGATATGGGATGTGGGCACCCCAAGTGGTGGCTAAATCTGCTGCACAATGCCAGTGCTTCAGTTCATTTTTTGTCCCTTAATCTATTTTTTATAGATGATTCTTTATTTCATTTGAATTCACTAAATTGAAATAAAAGGAAGCCACTAACATAGACATGTCCGTTGCTCTGCAGAGAGCAACCTGCAGCATATCCAGCCAGCTTGCCTTCGCTGGGGCTGGCCCTCATCATGATGGACTTCCACCTTCAGATCTCTTAAAGAAAACCTGCACAGGGCCAGTTCTGTGGCACAATGAGTTAACGCCATGGCCTGAAGCTCCGGCATCCCATATAGGTACTGGTTCAAGACCTGGCTGCTCCACTTCTGATCCAGCTCTCTGCTATGGCCTGGGGAAGCAGTAGAAGATGTCCCAAGTCCTTGGGCCCCTGCACACATGGGAGACCTGGAAGAAGTTCCTGGGTCCTGGCTTCAGATCAGCGCCACTCTGGCCATTGCAGCCAATTGGGGAGTGAACCAGCAGATGGAAGATCTCTCTCTCTTCTCTCTCTCTGCCTCTCCTCTCTCTGTGTAACTCTGACTTTCAAATAAATAAATAAATAAATAAATAAATCTAAAAAAAAAGAAAGAAAATCTGCACAATAGAAAAATGCTCATGGTAGTGCTATGGACCCATGTATCTTAATCTTTATTCCAGGTTCTTGCTCCTGGCAATAGATAAGACTTTATTTATTTACTTATTTTTGTATGAAAGAGTTACAGAGAGGGACAGGAAGGTAGAGAGGGAGATCTTTAATCCCCAAATGACCACAATGGCCAGGGCTGTGCCAGGCCAAAGCCAGAATTCAGGAGCTTCATTCAGGTCTCCCACACAAGTGGCAGGGGCCCAAGCCCTTGGGCCATCTTCCACTGCTTTTCCCAGGCACATTAGTAGGGAGCTGGATCGGAAGTGGAGCAGCTGGGACTCGAACCAGCACCCGTATGGGATGCTGCTGTCACGGGCAGCAGTTTAACCTGCTACGCCACAACCTTGGCCCCAGAGATAAGAATTTAAAGCAGAGGTATAAATACAGTGCTCAAGTGAGACCAGGATTTATCTCAGAAAGAGTAAATCTACACCCACGCATGTTGTAGTCACTTAGATCACAAAGTTCCCCAACGTAATCCATATTATGCTAAGTTCCTGTATTTGGGCCTTTGGATACTTTACATACAAAACCCAAGAACCCCTAAGACTCAGATTAGTCCAGTTGTGTGGTTTTCGTGCAGATCTTCATTGTATGGGCATTCAGATACGTACAGGCTAGTTTCTCTACGCTGAAGATGCAGAGTGAAACAGTGAGCTAAGTTAATGTAGTACTCATACAAAACAAATACCGGGCTTAGGGGTTACAACACCTGTTACCAAGAAGGCATACTTTGGGGCTGGCGCTGTGGCATAGCCAATAAGTGGCAGCATCCCATGGGAGCCCCCACTTCTGATCCAGCTCCCTGTTAATGCTCCTGGGAAAAGAGCAGAAGATAACCCAAGTCCTTGGGCCCCTGCACCCATGTGGGAGATCTGGAAGAAGCTCTTGGCTCCTGGCTTCAGTCTGGCCTAGCCCTGACTATTGTGGTCATTTGGGGAGTGAATCAACAGATGGAAACCTCTCTCTCTCTCCCTCCCTCTCTCTCTCTCTCTCTTTCTCCTTCTCTGTAACTCTGACTTTCAAATTAATAAATAATATTTTTTAAAAGGCATAATTTAAGATATTGGGAACTTAGATTTGCTTATAGTGAGAAATGAAATAAAGAAGGTAATAAAATGATCCTGTCCTTTCCATTCAAAAATGCAAGCCTATTAGAGCATCTTAGCCAGGGGACTGGCTCCCTGACTCCAGACACAGTCTATCCGTGCTTCTCAGAGTGGCTTCCTCAGGTCAGCAGCATTGGTGTCGCCTGGGAGCTCGTTAGAGTTGCAGACGCCAGCAGTTGCACCTTGCCAAGATCCCCAGCTGGTTCCCATGCAAAGTAAGGCTGTAGAGGATTTTTTTTTCCCGATAATTTTCTAAATTCCAGTAGGTAGCTGTTTTGTATAGCATGATCTGCTCCAGGGTTAAATGACAGAAATGTAGCAACTTCTTTTCACCAGGGGAGTATGATGGCTCGGGGTTTTTATATTTTATATTTAAAATAAAAATTTCTATTTATAAAAAATTTATATTTAACTGAATTATTTTATCTGTTTTACCTGCTTTTGTCAATAGGTATAAATCTTTTAAATATAAGACAAAGACTTGGGTATATAGACTTAAAGAATAAAGAGAGAGGGGAAGAAGGAAAAAACAAAGAAAGAAAAGGACACATTGGTATTTCATTTTTTAAAAAATCTTGAAAGCATTTTTCTCACCCACATTTTCCTGACTTGTGAAATGAAAATTTGTCATTTTATCAAAGGAACAGAACTTAAACTCCTCTTAAAGTGCAGGAGGAAATTTCAAGAAAGTAGAAAGATGACAACGTTAAAAATTATTTGTAAGAGACACAGCTTAGGTTCAAAGACACAAACAGATTAGAAGTACAAGGGCAGGGTGGGTTAAGATGCCCGTGTCCTATCAGCACCTGGATTTGACTCCCCAATCTGGCTCCGGACTCGGCTTCCAGTCAGTGTGTACCCTCGGAGGCAGCAGGGTAAGCTCAAGGAGTGGTTGCGTCCCTGCCCCCCACAGGAGAGACCTGCATTGTGCTCCCAGCTCCCAGCTTTGACTGGTTCGGCCCCAGCCACTGGGAACATCTGGGGAGTGAACCTGCAGGTAGGCACTGTCACTGTCTACCTGTCTCTCTCTAACTTAAAATAAAAATCAGAGTAAACGGTAAAAGACAGGAAAAGATGTACTATGCAAAGAATGACTTAGAAGAGAGCTAGAGTGGCCATGTTAATATCACACAAAACAGACTTTAAAACAAGAAATATTATTACGGGGGTGGGTATTGTGGCACAGTGGACTAGCCCACCATGTGGGACACCACCTGCATTTTTTTTTTAATATATTTTTTGACAGGTAGAGTTATAGACAGTGAGCGAGAGACAGAGAGAAAGGTCTTCCTTCCGTTGGTTCATTCCCCAAATGGCTGCTCCGGCCAGAGCTACGCCGACCCGAAGCCAGGAGCCAGGTTCTGTTTCGTCCTGGTCTCCCACGTGAGTGCAGGGGCTCAAGCACTTGGGCCTTCCTTCACTGCCCTCCCAGGCCACAGCAGAAAGCTGGACTGGAAGAGGAACAACCAGGACTAGAACCCGGTGCCCATGTGGGATGCTGGCACTGCAGGTGGAGGGTTAACCAAGTGAGCCAAGGCGCCGGCCCCGACACCTGCATTCTGTATTGGAGAGCCAGTTCAAGTCCTGGCTACTTTGCTTTCTATCCAGGTTCTTACTAATGTGTCTTAGAAGCAGCAGATGATGGTTCAAGTAACTGAGTCCCTGCCACCTCTGTAGAGGGCCAGAATGGAGTTCCTGGCTTCTGGCTTCAGCCTGGCTCAGCCCAGCTATTGCAGACATTTGGGAAGTAAACCAACAAATAGAAGATCTCTTTCTCTCTCTTTCTCTCTCTCTCTCTCTCTCTCTCTCTCTCTCTCATCTGCTTTTCCAATAAACTAATGAATCTTTGAAAATATTATCATGGGGGGCCGGCACCGTGGCTCACTTGGTTAATCCTCCACCTGCGGCACCAGCATCCCATATGGGTGCCAGGTTCTAGTCCTGGTTGCTCCTTTTCCAGTCCAGCTCTCTGCTGTGGCCCGGGAAGGCAGTGGAGGATGGCCCAAGTGCTTGGGCCTTGCACCCTCATGGGAGACCAGGAAGAAGCAGCACCTGTCTCCTGGCTTCAGATCAGCGCAGCGCCGGCCGTGGCGGCCGTTTGGGGAGTGAACCAACGGAAGGAAGACCTTTCTGTCTCTCTCTCTCACTGTCTATGACTCTACCTTTCAAATAAAAAAAAGAAAGAAAGAAAAGAAAATATTATCCTGGAAAAAAAGGAAACTTTCATAATGTTGGTAATGATAAAAGAGTCAATACATCAATACATCAGGAACACATAACAGTTGTAACGTTTATGCACATAATAACAGAGCCTCAACTACAGAAAGCAAAAACTGGTGTATCTGAAAGGAGACACAGACAACTGAACAATTATAATAGGAGAGTTTAAATTAATAGACAATCTAGACAGAAAATTAGCAAGGATACAGAGGACTTGAACAGTACTATCAACCAACTTGAATTAAGTGACCCATTTAACACAGTCAGGCGCTACTTCACAGCAGGATGAGTTCTGAGAAATGCACCATCAGATGCTTCCGTCCTTGTGTACACATCACAGAGTATACTTACACAAGCTCAGCTAGCCACATCACGTGGGACCACCCCGTGTGTGATCTGTCCTTGACTGCAGCATTCCACGGTGTGTGTCTATAGACACAGAGCACTCTGGCCAAAGACTCCGGAAAATCAAATAAGTCAAAACCTCAACTTCTCAGTAGTCACAATAGTCACCTTGCTCGACATGATGGCTACTGGCTACCATATTTTGTCACAGCAAATTATAGAACATTCCCATTATCTCAGGCAGTTGTACTGGAAATTGTTGTTTCAGATCACTTAACAAAGAAGTTTAAACTTTTGCACTAAAAAAAAAAAAAAAGGCTTTACCTGCTGACCAACACTCTCTTCATACTTTAATTAATTAATTAACTTTGTTTACTTGAAAGGTAGAGAAACAGGATGAGATAGAGAGAGAGCTGCCATTTGCTGGTTCACTCTCCAGATGCCTGCAACAGTGGGGACTGGGCCAGGCTGTAACCAGGAGCCTAGAACTCAATCCAGGTCCCCCATGGGGGTGGCAGGGACCCAAATACTTCAGCCATCATGTGTTGCCTCCCAGGATTAGCTGGAAGCTGGGATCAAGTCCAGGTACTGGGATGTGGGTTGCAGGGATCCCAATAGTGTGCCAAGTGCTGTGCCACATGGCTACCCCTTTTCCCACCACGTTATTTTTAGAGCAAATGTGTGACTTAAACATAATAAAGCATTTACCACATTTGATTGCCTCTTTTTTTTTTAAGTAACCATATCCAGAAGAGCATTCCTGCCAATGTTCTTCCCCCAGGGGGTTGTACCCAGCTTTTCCCATAATTCTGCCATTGCCCAAAAACAGTTGCTGAACTCCCCTCTGGACGTGCCTTTCAGAGTCAGCTCCAGAGTTTACAAGGAAAAGATTGCCTTGTAACTGCACAGTGGTTCGCTGTTGGAGAAAAATGCATCCCCTACTGTGTCACCCACCTTTTCACCAGACTTAACTCTGAATGACCTTGAACGATTCATCACCATGGCAATCTCCTCGAAACAACATACCCGATGAACTGAAGGCTGTGTGTGCAAAGGGAGCTGGCAGAAGCAGCCTCAGAAAGGATCACCTTGTTGCAGGGGGCAGGTGGTCTTCCACCCTGTGCACCTTGCAGCCTGTAGTCTTCTTCCTGAAGGTTACCCCGTGTATATAACCCGCGTGATGACATGCCCGCCCCAACACCCACAGCTCGGGAGATAATGGGGCGTCTTAGAGCTCAGCTTCTCACAGAGCAACTACAAAATTCAACAGAACAGTAGACTAGGAAACGTTTCTCTCCTCACCCATCATCTCGCTAGGTTCCTGGCTGAGGTCCACATCACACAGCAAAAGACAGAGTAACAAAAGAAAAGCATAAACACTTGCTAAATAGAAGTTTTAGGTGGCACAGGAGCTTTTATTAACAAAGACCCAAAGATACTGGCAACCTGAAAAGTTTTTGTGCTCAGATTTGAGGAAGTATGAATGCTGTGGTGCAGCAGGGTTGGGCTTAGGGGACAGAATGTAATGGTAATAGGGGCCAGGGCTGTGGCATAGTGAGTTAATCCTCCTCCTGCTGTGCCGGCACTGGTTCGAGACCCGGCTGCTCCACTTCTGATCCAGCTCTCTGCTATGGCCTGGGAAAGCAGTAGAAGATGGTCCAAGTCCTTGGGCCCCTGCACCCACGTGGGAGACCTGGAAGAAGCTCCTGGCTCCTGGCTTCAGATCGGCACAGCTCCGGCCACTGCAGCCAGCTGGGGAGTGAACCATCGGATGGAAGACCTCTCTCTCTCTCTCTCTCTCTTTCTCTCTGCCTCTCCTCTCTCTGTGTAACTCTGACTTTCAAATAAGTAAATAAACCTTTAAAAAAAATGCAATGGTAATAAAGGGGGGGGGGGCAGAGCTAACAAGCCCCAGGTGTTCAGATTCTTCTATGTCCCTGGGTCTTCAGAGACAGGGACACTCCTGCCTCCAGGCATAGGGAAGACACCTCCCACAGGAAGGTCTTAGCACCTGCTATGGGAAAGAAGGGTGAGGGGAAGGTAAGGAGACCGTGAGCTTCCTCCTTCTCCTTGTTCGGCTGTTATGTCAATTCCTGAACCCCATCAGGGTCATCCAGGGATCTTGTTACAAATAAAGACCACCTTGGATCAACAGAGGTGGAATCTCCAGGTGGGATCTGGGACAGCTGATTCTTCTGTGTAGTGAACTCTGAAATGCTGGTCCTCACGTCTGGCTAGGTCCGTAGGCAGACACTTCTTCATGAATATCCTGGGGTTCCTGCTGTCTTAAATATCAGAAATGCCCCGTGGCAGTCCAGGACAAGGACCAAGTCCAGCGGCACTCAGAGTTGAGTGAAACATACAACTCTTCCATTTCCACAGCCTTCAGGTTTTAAAGATTTATTTATTTATTTATTTGAAAGGCAGAGTTACAGAGAGAGAGAGGTATTCCATCTGTTGATTCACTCCCCAAATGGCTACAACAGCCAGAGCTGCACCAGGCCAAAGCCAGTAGCCAGGAGCTTCTTCTGGGTCTCCCACACAGGTGCAGGAGCCCAAGGACTCAGACCATCTTACACTGCTTTCCCAGGAACATTCCCAGGGGGCTGAACCAGAAGAGGAGCAGCTGGGACTCAAACCAGCGACAATATGGGATGCTAGTACTGCAGGCTGTGGCTTAACCCACTATGCCATAGTGCCAGTCCCAGCCTTCAGATTTTTGAAGAGCAGTTGGCCAAAGACACAGTGTCAAGCAGCCCGAGGCCCCTAAATAGATTCTAGAGAACACAGTTGAGGCTAGGATGAGGCCAAGAGGGCTGTTCTCATGTGAGGAAAGAGTGCTTAGGCCAAGGAATGTGTCTGCGTATTTTTGATGAGCTTAGGACAACAACAACCAAAATTACTGGAGTGGTTTTTTTTTTTTTCCTTCTAAAGACAGATCTAAACTCAGCCTGAATGCTAACCTCCAAGTTCTAATTTTCTTCTTCCAAGCCAGAGTTATTAGCTCCAGGAAATAGTCCTTGGTGGAAGGAAACAGGACCCTCCCAGGTGTGCAATATAGTAGGGAATTAAATGCATGACAAACGCCATCACACCCAGCAGTACCCACTGCGTCCCTGTGAGAGCCTCACCCTTGGTGGGACAAATGCCTCCTATCCAACTCCCTGTGGTGCAAACCTTGCCTCCCTTGTTCGGCCGTTATGTCAAGACCTGAACCCCAAGTTCACCAAGTCTGCTGGGGAGTAGGAGGCCGGGAAAGGAATTGGAATGAGCTCAGTAGGTGACAGCTCTCCCACCACATGGTCCTGGCTGTGGAAGGTGGGTGACAGGTGCCTGCCCCAGGGAACTTCGCTACGAGAAGAGAAACCTGCAAGAACAGAAGGCAAGTGGGCCCTGGCATTCAAAGTAAAACAGAAAGTGGTGGGGACACAATGTGTTGTCCCTTCATAACACAGCAAAGAGGGAGGAACCAAGGCAACGTGGCTCAGAGCCACGCTGAGCACAAACAGCCAGGGTCCTCGGCCCAGGCTGACTTTGAAGCCAGCCCACAGAAATTGTCATTTCCTCGTGGATCCGCCTTGGTGCAGTTCTTGTCCCAGCGGTGGGCCTGGACCTAGGGACTTGCTCCTGTGACTAGATGGCAAAAGGCTGAGACGTTGTCTCACTAGCATGCACTCTCTTGCTGGCTTTGACGGAAGCAAGCTGCTGCCCTGGAGGGCCCTACATGGCAAGGGAGTGGGGGTGGCCTCCAGCCAGCAGCCAACCAGAAGCCTGTCCTGCCTACAAGCACTGAGCCAGCTAGACGTGGATCATGTTCCAGTGAACCTCGAAGGCAGCCTTGTGGGAGATCTGGGGCCCACATCTTGAGTGCAACCTGTAAACAACCTGAAGGAAAGCCCCCCCCCCCCAACCTGTGCCCAGATTCCTGATCCAGAGAAACATGCCATTGTTGGGAGCCACTGGCTTTGGGTATGATTAGTTATTTGGTGATAGATGGCCAACGCAGAGCCCTGTTGAGATTGCATCTTCTCACCCCAGATCCTGGGGTGGAGGCCAGATGGAGCTGTTGCTGCAGAAATGGAAGCCTTCGCCTATGGTTTCAGGGAGCGCTCCCAACCCAAAAGTCCCCTCCAGGCCTGAAGTTCTGCGATCCCACTGGTGTCACCACACTGGACTTGGTAACTAGCTGCACCCTTGCGCACAAGCCATCTTGTGCTCAGACCCTGCTCAGAGCTTCAAGGTGGCCACTGAAGTCCTTTGTAAGATGAGATGAGCCTGGGGCCGGCGCTGTGGTACAGCAGGTTAAAGCCCCCGTCTGCAGCGCCAGCATCCCCTATGGGCACCGGTTCTAGTCCTGGCTGCTCCACTTCCAATCCAGCTCTCTGCTATGGCCTGGAAAAGCAGTAGAAGATGATCCAAGTCTTTGGGCCCCTGCACCTGCGTGGGAGACCCAGAGGAAGCTCCTGGCTCCTGGCTTCGGATCGGCGCAGCTCCTGCTGTTGTGGCCATTGAGGGAGTGAACCAGCGGTTAGAAGACCTCTCTCTCTGTAACTTTGTCTTTCAAAAAAAAAAAAAAAAAAAAAAATGAGATGAGCTGAGCCACCCTTAAATTCCCCAACCTTTGTAGACAAGGAGTAGCTCTGAAACCACTGGGGACAGGCAGAAACCCGACTTGAATTCTTGAAATAGCCTCCTTTCCTTACTCTGCTATTTTTTTCTCCATTAACACTTTCTGCCTAGTAACACACTTGATCAGTTACCGATTTATTCTATTCATGGCCTATAGATTGTCCGTCTCTACCCACCCAAGTATACGTGGAACAAATTCCAACAGGCAAACATCTTTGTTTTCTTTGCTGCTGTATTCTGAACACCTACAAGAGTGTCTGGCACACAGCATGTGCTCAAAAAATAATTGCTGAGGGCCAGCCTGGTGGTGCAGCAGGTCAAGCTGCCTTTGTGATGCCATGTGCCATAGCGCAGTTCTGGTTTGATTCCTGGCCACTCTGCTTTCAATCCAGTTTCCTGCTAATGTGCTCAGAAGACAAAAGGAAATGACCCAGACCTGGCTATTGAAGGGATTTGAGGGGAGAACCAGAAGATGAAAGATCTCTCAGGGCTGGCGCTGTGGCGCAGCAGGTTAGCACCCTGGCCTGAAGCACCGGCATTCCATATGGGCACTGGTTCTAGTCCCGGCTGCTCCTTTTCCGATCCAGCTCTCTGCTATGGCCTGGGAAAGCAGTAGAAGATGGCCCAAGTCCTTGGGCACCTGCACTCACCTAGAAGACCCAGAAGAAGCTCCTGGTTCTTGGTTTCAGATCCATGCAGCTCTGGCTATTGTGGCCTACTGGGGAGTGAACCATCGGATGGAGGACTTCTCTCTCTCTCTGTCTCTCTTCTCTCTGAATAACTCTTTCAAATAAATAAATAAATATTTTTTAAAGAACGATCTCTCTCTCTCTTTGCTTTTCAAATAAATAAATAATTCTTCTTGAAAGAAAATAGTTGCTCAATAAGTGATTGCCTTTTTGAAGGCAACACAGGGTATGGTAAGGAAGTGGAGGGATTAGGGTCCAAGTCACTTTATGCTGTATTAAAAATGTTCCAGGTAAGTGGCCATATTGGACCCTAAGCACCAAAGTTATGCCCTAATGGAGTTTCCCAAAGCTGACCTCAAAACAAGCTCTTGCCCCCTCTGTGCTTGGAATGCCTAGAGCCCCTGCCAACCAATCTCAGAGCAACTTGCTACAGATGGAATGTTTGTATCCCTCCAAAACGCATACGCTGAAATCCTGACCCCCAAGGTGATGATTTCAAGAGGTGATGCATGGCATCGGTGCCCTTGTAAAAGACCCAACACGAATCCCCCATCCCTGCTGCCCTGTGACATTACAGGGAGACCACGGTGCTCTGAGAGCCCAGGGGCAGGTCCAGAGCACACCCCAAACCGGCCAGCACCTTGACTTTGGACTTCCCCAGAACAGTGAGCTGGAAGTCTCTTCTGCTTCTACGCTGCTGAGTCTTTGGTGTTCTCCTATAGCAGGCCGAGTGGACCAAGCCTCTGCCGGGAACCCAGCTCCCCAAGACTGCCTACACACACCGTGTCGTTCTCCATGGCAACCAACCCACATAGAAGGTTCCCAGCTAATCTACCTTAATTGTGAAGTTCAAAAAAGACAATTTGTGGGTATTTTCTGTTGACACTGGGTCATTTTGCTGCCTGAGCTTTCCCTCCTTTCTTTGGATCACAGAATCCATATTTTTCCAGAAGAACTGCTCTTAAATCGATGACTCTACCTGACTCAAGGCTGGCTACTCAGAGGGTGGACTCTCCACGGTCTCAGAGAGTGGCTCAGAGATGAGCACCTGGTGACACAAGGACCCCTTTATGTCACAGTGACATATGTGATTCAGCCCAGCCAGTAAGACTTCATCCAGCAATGTTGGTGTGAATTGCCAAGAAAAAAAAAACTCTGGGCTTTCTTTTCAAATTTTTAAAATTTTTCAAAACTTATTTGAAAGACAGAGAGAAAAGAGAGAGCAAGAGAGAGAGACCTGCCATTTGCTGAATCACTCCCCCAAATGCCCACAATAGCCAGGGCCAGGGCCAGGCAAAGCTAGAATACATTCTAAGTCTTCCACCGTGGTGACAGGGACCCAAGTACTTGAGCCATCACCTGCTACCTCCCAGGGTCTGCGTTAGCAGGAAGCTAGAATTGGAAGCTGAGCAGCCGGGACTCAGTTGGCGCTCTGATATGGGGATACAGATGTCCCAAGCAGCAGCTGAACTACAGAGCCCAACACCCACCCTCACCAATCCCCTGGGGTTTCTGAGCTCCCAGCCTGAACCTCCCACCCCCTGTCTCCCACTCACGGAGCTCGCCTGATACAAGAGCAGACATGAAGAAAAGCTGAAGTGAGAGAGAAAGAAAGAACGAGGCTGAATCCTGATGATGTCACCAGGGCGCCTGGAGCCAGGTTTTTCACTTACACCACTTTGAACTGAGAGCCCTAATCCAACAACACATGGAGAATAGAGAGACAACTTACAAACCACCCATCTCGCCTGCCTTCTCTCTGAGGCAAGACCACAAGAAGATGCCAAAGCTTATGTTCCTGGTGACAAAGGTGACATTGCTTTGCCTGGGACAGTATTCCAAATGACACAATGCAGTGGCGGGGGTCGCTTTTGGCGATGGTGTTCCTACTGACAGGGGGACCCACTAGGACACCAGTTTACCTGGGGTTTTTCAGTTGTCAGGTTCTCTGTGCCACTGACCCACTTGGTGACAGTCAAGACCTGCAGCTGGGTTGACTGCCTGCCAACCACCTCTTCACCCACTGATGCACAGGTGAGCTGGGAGGGGATTTCTTTAGCACACACATACGAATGGCCCTGTTGGCTCCGAACAAGCCCATAAAACACTGGGTTTTCCTGGGCGAGGACACACAGTATGGGTGTTTTTCACTCAGCCACAGTGAGAGCCTCAGAGGAGGCTTGGATCTGAATGGGCCCGGGTCGGAGACAGTGGAGGGAGAGGGCTGCAGCTTTCGGCCCTGGCAACCGGCGTGGTGTGTGGTCCAGGGCACTCTCCAATTACACAAGCCCCTCTCCCAGATTCTGACAAGTCCCCAGGGGGCACATGCTTTGTAAAGCTTCCTGGGGATTCCCTGGCGACCCCCACTCCCGGCTGAGAATCAAAGCTCTGAACTGCTTTTCCTGTGTGTGTGTGTGGGGGGGGGGTCTCATCCCACCCCTCCCCAAGCTGCAGGGCGGCAGCCGGTAGCCGCTGGCTGCTCAGATGGGCCAGTGGGACTTCATTCATCAATGCCTTATCTTCAAAAGTGAGATGGGTTCACAGTGACCCAAGCAGAACTATTTGAAAAGATCAAGGAAAAAACCAAAAGACATAAAGAAGAAAAAAAAACCACTTGTACCACACTGGTCACCTGGGCACTTGCTAACACTGCTCCAGACTCCAAACCCCCACCCCTATCAGATTCTACACTCCCTCCCCTGGCAGAAGGCTGTGTGCCGGTTCAAATCTGAAAAGTGGCCTTGGAGTGTGTACCCAGCGCTGCCCTGTCTCCCACTTGCACTGCAGTTGGGGTGTTTGTTGAACAACCAAGGCGGCGATCGCCAGTACTCAGGTCAGTGTCTTCTCCCCACTGTTGCTTGGGAGCAGTTTCTGAATACCCAGTTTCTCCCTTTCGATCCTGGGGAGAATAAAACGGCAGCTGGCACGCACAGGGTTAACGTCTACAGATCCCTTTAATACGCATCTCAAGACCCCGTGTGGCCGGTAAAGCCCCCGATTTTGCAATGTTTGCCGTGCGTTTGCTCTGTGTTGAAAGATGGGCTGCACGGAGATTTCTTTTTGTTTGCACGTATTTGTGTGTGTGTGTGTGTGTTCCCTGCTGTCTCCGTGTGTGGCCTCCCTCTCCTCCTCCGGGTGAATGCGCAGTGTTCCCACTGGTGCTTATCCTGAAGTCCTTCCAAATCTCCCCTCCCAGCCACCGCCACCACCGCCAGACAGCAGGGCAGGGAGAGGAAGCGAGCCGGCCGCAGAGGGGACTTCGCGGGCTGTGCCCTCTTCTCCAGGAAGGCGAGGGAGCCCGGGGCCTTTTAGAGGTCTCCTTGACAATCCCTGTCTCTGTTGCACACACAGTTTTTGGAAGGTGCCCAACAGGCTGTCTGGAACATGCCAGCGCTGCCCAGCCGTGCTACCACCACCACCACCACCCAGAAGGCCAGAGTGGAGGCACGGCGTGCCTGGTCACTCGGCCACAGCTCGCTGTGAGTGGAGTTTCCGTGCGCCGCAGCCTCTTCTACCTCGTCTGGAGTTTCACCTGCCAATATCACCCACCCTCCCTCAGTCTCCGCCTCTCTGACTTGCATGAGCCATATGTTCGCCCCATGCCCTGCCCTGCTCTGGTGTTCTGGGCCTTCCTCCTTCTAGTCCTTTGAAGAACGGAGTCTGTGATTTTACGAGGGCTGTTTGGCTCGCCCGCAGTGGAGCTTGGCCCGGTTTTCTATGCCTGCGGCCCAAGCAGCCCAGGGAGGAGGCCAGGCCGAGCGCAGCAGCTGCTTCTGCAGACAGCCGGGACACCGCCCATCACCGCCACAGCCTCCCCACGCAACGGCTCACTTCTTCCCACTCCGGGTGGGTTTGCTGGGCACTTCCCAAGCGTGGTGGTACCCCTCGACATGGCCTCTGCTAGCTAGCACGCTCAGGCAGGCGGGCAGCTTTTAAATCTTCCGGGTTGCAGTTTTGTCATTTCACTCCCAATCTCTCCCCAAGAACCGGAGGCCCAGGGGCAGACGCACACTGCACAAACACTCCCCTATTCACATCTGGTGCATGTTCAGCATCCCGGTGAGCGGGCCCTGGGTCCAACCCATCTGAATATGGAAGCACAAAGCACAGTGTTTGATGTGAACTTGCCCCCCGCCCCCCGGGAGGGGGGAACCAGCATCCGGATGCATGCCCAGCCCAGGAACCCGCTGGCGTCACAGAACACGGCCACCTCCTCTGCCAGCTTCCTTGACCTTGATCTCCACAGATGGGTCCAGCTCTGGGCCTTTCTGCTGAGGCGGGTGAGCGGGCGATGTCTCAGGGCCCAAGATGTTTTTTCAGATGTGGGTATTGGCCAACTCCCGAAATTGCTAGAAAAAACGTAGGCAGCTTGGCCACCTCCGTAACAACCATCGGTGGCGTGTTTCCCAGCCTCTGCTGAGCTCAAACCACTAATCTCCTGTGCTTTTTTTTTTTTTTTACAGCCTTCCTAGCTAACAGGACTAGATGCCTTAAAAAAATTTTCAAAATAGTGTTTTAAAACCTAGCATATTTTTCCCCCCAAAGCTAATTTATTGTAATTTCTGCATAGCTTGCTTGGGGAAGGGGGTGGGTGAGAAGAAAAGAAAACTTGCATGGTGACGAAGAAGAGCACAAAACATGAGGGAAATAAAAGTCCTGTGTGAGGTCCCCTTAGCCACGACCCAATTCTCAGCACAGTGACGATCTTTCCAGGTAGCAAGCTCTCCCTTTGGAGAGTAGGAGGAATATAGGCCCACCTACTTTTTGAGATGGTTTTATGAATTGTTGGAGCTCAGAAAATGTTACCCCGAAGTATGGTCCTTTGGAGGTGGGTGCTCCCCCCACCCCAGCTCTGGATCCCAACTCCAGCTTTCTGTGTAAGGCGCACCCTGGGAGGCAGTAAGGATGGCTCAAGGAACTGGGTTCCTGCCACCCATGGGGGAGACTGTCTCCTGCTGTGAGCATTTGGGGAGTGAACAGCATTTGGGAGAGCTCTCTCTCTCTCTCTCGCTCTCGCTCTTGCTCTCGCTCTCTCTGTCTCTCAAGGAAGTGGCCTTCTAGGAACTGGCCCTGCAGAAATTCTCCCATCCACCTTGTTCTGAGAGTAGGTCAGAAGCCGGCACCCTAGGGGACCCGCCCCCACACAGGAGGGAGCAAGAGTCACCTGAACAGGGTGGCCTTGCTGGGCTGCCCCGCCCTCACCCAATTCCCTCTCAGTCACACCTTCATCCAGTCACTTGTCAACACAGCTGTCCCCTCTCGATGACACCTAAGCACAAATATGGATGGTTTTCCCTGGGTCTCTGGGTCTTCATTTCTGAAGGCTTCCATATCACGTAAAACACTGAATAAACAAATCTGTTGCATTTTTCATCTCTTTCATCTGTCATTTGGTATAGGAACCCTGACCATGACCCTAAATTGGCATCTTCAAAAAAGTTCATGGTAAATGTTTATTATGACAAAAATACCACATAGCGATGTCAAAAATTGTTGCATCCAAACAAACTTAACTTTCTCATTTCATTTTCTGAGGATGTTTTGAAGCATCCTTGTGTGATGAAGAGGAACCTTCCCGCTCCAACAGAACTAAATTAGTGGATGCTTGTGGAAGCATTTATTTACCATGAAGTGCTGTGCAAATGTGAGTCATGGTGCCTTAAGAGACAATGCAGAAGAAGTGTGAAGCTTCTGGAAGTTCAGATGTCCAGAAGTCTGATCACCCAGCTCTGTTGCAACAAAGAAGGTACTCAGAGATATTTCTTCCCTACGAGGCTAAAAAACACCTTTGGGTTCTCTTCTAAGGAGAGCTTCCACCTGACCCAGGACTGCCCAACGCTCCAGTGTGGAGAACCCCAGCTAAGAGGACCACAGGGAAACCTGGGGCTTCCCTGGAGAAGGGGTCACATGGTGCCAGAGGAATGGGGCTGAGCTGTGGCCCTGGGAGCAGGGTAAAAGACATGGGTGAGCAGTGTGGCATTGGGATACAGGACAAGTGACTACAACAGCTGAGGGCCCCCGACGTGTGCTGACTGGAGCAAGTTGGAAGGTTCTTTCTTACCAAAGGACTGGGCTGGCAGTCCAGGGCACCAGTGGAGGCTGGGAGCGAGGGGAGGGGTCGGGCGGCCACTTCTATCCTCCCTGCTACTCTCCCTCTTTCTCTGGTCTCTCCAGCTTTCTGACATGAGGATGGTTTTCTACTCCAGCCAGAAGAAAGGAGAGAGGGGTGAGGGGAGGCACAGCCATATCCTCTACAGCCTTGCCCCGGAAACGGCCCATGTTCCTGCAGTGGCTTAGCCTTGCGACCACAGCTAGCAAGGGAGGCTGGGAAATGTAGTCTTAATGCTAAATTGATATGTGACCAGCTCAAGGGTGAGAATTGAAGAATGAGGCAAAGAAGGAGAAAATCTTAAAGGGACAGCAGCATCGTGGTGCAAACAACAGAAGAACCCAGTTTTAGCCAAATAAGGGAGTGGAGGTCAGGAGAAGGAACGCTGTTTCCTCAAGGCATTTGTGCAGGTGGCTGCCCCCTGCTGGACAAACTGACCACGTGGGATTGTAGAAGGCAGCACCATCTGGGGATGGGCGTGCCATCACCCCAGCGCCTCTTCTGGGACAGCCTTGTTTTGTCTGGAGTTTTCTCTGCTACGTGAATCACGTGCTCGTCCATGCTGGATCCTGTCCCACCTGTTTCCTCCTGTCCCTGGTTTCTCATCGGCGCTCTCTCCACCAACCTCTACTGCCTACAGGTTGAGTGTGACCCTCCCCACAAGGGGAGAGGTGTCGGCCTGAGGGCTTTCTGAAGCGGTTTAGATGAGGGAGGCAATCACCTTTAAGAGCTTCTCCACATTTATAATCTTGGGATCGCCAATCAAATTGTTGAAAACTGTAATCCATGAGGTCAGTCAGATCTGCACTGGCGTGAGACAAAGCAGGGAAGATGTATCCATCTGCTTTTAAAACATGTTGTACTTTCTGTCTCCAGCCTCCTTTTTGACCAACCCGATAGCCCCAAGCGAACCATGATCCCTGGAAGCATAGGCACCTTGTGTTTATTATGGTTTCAGAGCTTTGCGCCAAGAATATACATGAAAGGGCTGCCATTTTCCCAGCCAAGTGCCTCTGAACATATGTTCCTGTGTTCTCATCCCTTGCGCCGCAGAAAAAAAAAAAGCATGCATTGAGCAAGCAGCATGCTTGGAGCCGTAACTCGGATTTCAACAGCTCCGCCTCTGGGATCCAGGGCAGGCCTTCTGTGCCTCAGCTGGATTCCAAGTTCACAAAGCCAGGCTTCTTCAGCTCAGACATCCGGGGTGTTTCTGGGCTACCCCCCAGGGTCCTTGGTGCCTCTAAGACCCCTAGGAGGAGAAACACACCAGATGTGCCTAAGAAAACTCTGCTTTTACCTGCCACAAAGCGAAAGAGCTTATCATGTCACAGAAGCACGTGGGCCTGCCATGTCGGCCTTCCGCCACCAAATTGCTAAGAAATTTCTAGAAGCAATGGATATTAAGGAAGTTTCCTGGTTTCCAGTTTGTTTTCCTCACTCAAAACACTTTGGTAGGTACCAAACACCTCATGTGTTGCTCAGGATAAGGTCCTTGGGTATGACAGCTATGAAAACACACATTCACAACATACTCTGGGAGTTCTGGATTAGAAGCTGTCGAGCTATGGACCAATGAGGACATCCAAGGTGAAATTTGGTGCCCCAGAGCAAAATCCCCTACACTCTGACACGTTCAAGTCCAAAACAACAAAACAGGGTCCCCTCTTGCTCACTTCACAGTGAGGCTGTTATCAAGACATGTAAATGGCACAGACATCAACCAGGCAAGTATAGAACTCGAGAGACTGAGGGTCAGAGGGACAGGGGAGCAGCACCACTTCTGATCCCACTCCCTGCTAAAGCACCTAGAAAAACAATGGAAGATGACCCAAATGCTTGGGCACCTGCCACCCACGTGGGAGATCCAGATGAAACTCCTGGCTTCAACCTGCCCCCAGCCCAGGGCTGTTGTGGCCATTTGGGGAGTGAACCAGTGGATAGAAGATATTCTCTCTCTCTCTCTCTCTCTCTCTCTCTCATCACTCTGCCTTTCAAATAAATAAATCCTAGATGAATGGATATATGACAAATGGGATAAGCAGGTGGTGTGTTCACTGTATAATTGTTTGACTTCTCTGTGTATTTGAAAAGTTTTAAAATAAAATTTTGGGAGAAAGGAGAGCTAGGGAGACAGAAAAGAATCATTTATTAAATGTATTTTTTGAAATTTGCTGTATGTGTCTCCCAAGATCAGGATAAAGCATCTGATTCATACCAGACACCACTTGCTGAGCTTCGTCTGCCCACAGAAGCTGGAGCAGACCCTTGCTGATGCACTGGGCCCCGGGCTGCACCGTGCCTGACCTGGCCTTATCCAAGTCCTTTTGGTAATTCAGCAACTGAGCACTTCGGGCAGGGGCAGGGGGCCCACACGAGGCCACATCCGCCTCTTCTCCCAGGGTTTGTGCCAACAGCCACACTGTTCCTCTGCTCAGATCACCTGCCCCTCCTCTTCACACCAAGGACTTGACCTTGCAGGTGCGTGTCATGCCGGGCAATGCCGGTGCCTGGATTCTCAGATTTAGTACGCTCAGGAACCTGAGGATTTGGGTGGGAGCCCTGTCTCTCTCCTTCCCAGTGAGATGCAGCCCGGCTTCTTGCCTAAAACTACCCCATGCCAGCATTCGCTGTTCACTGGCTTCATCCTCTCAGTTGTAAGGCTTTTGTTATGTGGAGACCTCCCTGCGGTAAAGGCAGCAGTTAGTGTGTGGGCTTGGTGCAGCTCCCTGCCCTTCCAAACTCACTTCCCCGGAATGCAGCAAAAAAGCACAACACAGGCGATTGTTAGGCCGAAGAGCAAGAGTCTGCAATCCCTTTAGCCAGCCGGTGCCTGCTGGGGAAAGAAAGTCCTGAACTGCGTATGTTCCGTTTGGACTTTCCAGGGTGTAGGGAGCGAGAGGTGGTGCACAAGGATGGGAGAGGTTGCTTCGCACCTGTCAGGCTGTCCCAGGTGACTGTAGGGTCTTCCGCGTGCACTTGACACTGTAATCCGATGCATAGTGTGACCAGAGCGGGGCAGGGGGGCTGCTCTGCTATTTCTTTATAGTAGAAAAGGACCAAATTCCTAACAATAATAATGATGACGTTAACAGTTCAGGTGCCTTTCTCCCTGGCTTCCTGAGCCTGGGGTCTCTGAGGGGTTCACCCTTGCCCCTCCCCCATTCTCCCTGAGAAAGGGGGTTAGGTGGCCGCCCTGCCGGTTAATGCCTTGGGCACACACGGAAAGGACACCTGAGAAGGCAGCTCTCTAATGCGTGCAGGTGGCTTCTGGCCTCGGGTAACCAGCCTCATTGTCCCTTTGTGCCCTCCCATTCAGGGAGCCCCTGGCAGAGCATAAGTGACACTGCAGCAAAGGCAGGAAGCAGGCAGGGATCAGGAAACAAAGAGGGTCCTCGGGAGGAGAGGAGAAGAGAAAGAAAGAAAATCCCCAGAAAGTTCCGAAGAAGCGTGCTCCCAGGAAACACACCTTCTCCTTTACTCTGCCACGTCGAGTTGACTTTGCTTTCCATCGTGTGCATTTTCTCTGAAGGGGTTTAGGGGCGTAGATGAAACTCCTCCCGCAATCAGCACAAGGGCCGTGCTCTGTTCCATGACTCCCTGAAAGGAGCTGCCGCGACAGGTGGACATTTCAGACCACATTGAATCGCCCAGGCTGGACAGCACGGGCGAGCAAAGCCCTCAGGTCACAGGCTGCCCTGACTGGCATCTTTCTCTAAGGAGCTCACAGTAATTTCTGCTAGGGGACTTCAAAACGTTCCTGGGAAATGGAATTAAAAGACAAGCTTATTTGGGTGCAAAAAAAATTTGAAATCCACACAGACAAAGGGTATGCCAAAAAAAGAGAGAAAAAGTTCACTTGAGGGGCCAACAATGGGGCCCGGTGGGTTAAGCCAAAGCTTGGGATACCGGCATCCCATATCAGAGTGACAGTCCCAGTCCCAGATGCTCTGTGTTCTGATCCAGCTTCCTACTGATGTACCTGGAAGGCAGTGGAAGATGGCCCAAGTGGGTCCCTGCCACTGCGAGGGAGACCAAAACAGAGAACCTGGCTCCTGGTTTCACAGACCTAGCTGTTGGGGCCATTTGGGGAGTCAACCAGCGGATTCAAAATCTCTCTTTCTTGCTCTCCCTCCCTCTTGCTCTCTCTCCCCCCCCCCCTTAAAAAGTTTATATGAAAAATGCATATTACAAAAATACTAGGTGTGGAGTTCAATTTGTTTTCCACGAAAAGTAAGCTCATCATTTAATTCCATTTCCCCACACTTTATAGAGGCAGTGAGTAAGCCTTGTTAATTCACAATGCAAGCACCAGGAGAGCTGAATGAGCGAGCAAGTAGTCATGAGTGCTATAAGGCCACCACAAAACACACCAAACACTGGAGTTAAGGGAAAGGTTTATTGACAGGGGAAATCTGACCAGCCAGAGGAAAGTGGTAAAGAAGAAGACAGAGAAGGGGGGGAGAGAGAGAGAGAGAGAGAGAGAGAGAGAGAGAGAGAGAATGATATCGACAGCGAGAGAGGGTGAAGAACAAAGAGAGAAAGAGATCTGGAGAGAGAGCATATGTGTGCGGGAAGCAGGTCCTGTTATACCTTTGCGGGGGTGGGGGGGCAGGGAAGTAGGAGCAGTGAATCCCCTTAGGGTGGGGGTGGAGTTGACACCAGTGGTTGTGTCATCTGGTCACCTGGCTTCCAGCAATGGTGGCAGGGGCTAGAGTCTAGGATGGTGTCCAGGACGTAAACTGTGCCACAGACAAGACTCCACCATTATACTAACAAGTGCCCTTCTCTGCTGTTGGGCAGCCAAGATCTCCAGTCGCCCGTGAATCCGACAGGCAGAAGTGCCCAGCCAGCTGGTCCTGCTCAGGCAGGGGCCACAGCCTTGCTCAGCACACCTGATGTCTTGGGTCCTGCCTGGCCGCTGGCCTGTGCCTCAGGGAGGCCCCCAGGGTCTGGCAGGAGACAGTGATGGCTTTAACTACTGTGACCAATTCGAACCAGGGCCAAGATTCCTCGGTCTACACTTACCCCATTCTTCGTTCAGTTATTTGCCTGCAAATGTAGCTTTGCTAACTAATCTCTAGAAACCATGGTTTCTTGATTTCTAAAATTGGAGCAGCAGCACCCACTTGAAAGATAGGCCCAAGAACCTGAAAAAAAATGCATAAAATGCCTAGCACCCACTCAGATGATGAAAACGCGTTAGACTTGATCTATTTTTATTTTGTTAATAAGGGGCAGTGTTGCTCTCCTTCTTCACAAACATCAAACAAGCTACCCTTTTAGAAATGCTTTCTTCTCTGAAGTCTGCCCTTAATGTAAGTTTTGAAAGGAAGAATAAGAGAGAGAGAGAGAGAGGTCTTCCATTTGCTGTTTCACTCCCCAAGTGGCCACAACAACCAAAGCCCAAAGCTGCGCTGATCTGAAACCAGGAGCAAAGAGCTTCTGCTGGGTCTGCTCTGCAGGTGCAGGGGTCCAAGGACCTGGGCCATCTTCTATTGCTTTCCCAGGTGCATTAGCAGGGAGCTGGATCCGAAGTGGAGCAGCTGGGACTCGAACCAGCGGCCATATGGGATGCAGGCGCAGCTGGCAGTGACTCTACCCGCCACACCACAGCGCCGGTGCCTGGATTCTCAGATTTCCTATGCTCAGGAACCTGAGGATTTGGGTGCAGAAACACTGCAGATTTCACTGGAGACAGCAAGGGCGGAAGTAGAGTGGAAAAACCCCATGGCAGAGTCCCCACGTCTAGGCAGGTGCAGGTCCTGGGCCCCAGCAGAAGTGGCTTCCATTGCAGCCACAGCGTCCTTGGGCGAGGGGCTCCCCACGCCATGGCACAGCACCCTGGTGGTCTCGGGCAGTAATAGCCTGATGGACAAATGACAATGGGGCTGAAGCCATCATCTGGGTTTCTCAAGACTGCTGGAATAATTTTAAAACGTGTCAGGGCAGAGACCAGAGCGAGCGGAGAGTCCCTCTAGGCTTCCTGCGTTGCCAAGCCGTCTATGAGCCCTGAGCCGGGGGCTGACCTCTGCAGGCCGCAAGTTCGTGATACTGAAGTAACAGCACGCTTTTGCGGGCTGAGATGAATTTCCAATGGATCAAAGTCAACAAAAGGCTGTGTTTCTTGTTCTAATCCCTTCGCTCGCACCACCGAATGGTTGTCAATGTCTATCCACACCTCGGTGTCAAGGAAAGACCGAGCCAGGAAGACTCAACTTTCTGGCTGCTGCAAGGTGTCGTAAAAGCAGAGGTGTCACTTACGGCTCCGGAACCGGAAGAGAAGTCATGGAGGAGAGGCTGGGCTTTATGATGCCGGAAGAAACAGTGGGAGCTAGGACGGGTCGTAGACCTGCCTCCTGCTGGGAGAAAGGGAATTGGAACGAAGAGTTCAGGTTCCCTGAAGCAGTGCACTGAGTGACACACGCTTTTCCCCCGGCACTGGAGCCGCAGCAATGGCCTTGAGTAATGAGCATGTGGTGCGGCAGGTAAGACGCCAGTGGACACCGACGTCCCATAGCAGCGTGCTTTGGCGCACCAGGGGCGGCCGCGGTGACGGCCCAAGCACTTGGGCCCCTGCCACCCCCATGGGAGACCTGGATGGAGTTCCAGGCTCCTGGCTTCAGCCTGGCCCAGACTGTTGCATGCTTTGGGGGAATGAACCAGAGGATGGAAGACCTCTCTCTCTCTCTCTCTCTCTCTCTCAAATAAATACCCTTTTAGAAAATAGGAGACTCGGAGCCTCTCCAGCAGCAGCACAACCTCCGGAATGAGAAATGAAAGTACAAGCGTTGATCCCTGCTCTTCGTCAAATCACTGTTTGCAAATGGCTTCTGTGTATTGTCCAGCTCTGCCCAGTTGGCGGAGGTTTTGTGGAGCATGTGTCGAGAAGGCTGCTGCGGCGCTGGGTAGGCTCAGACGGACCAGGGATCTCTGCCGTGGGCCCCTCCGCAGGAGAAAGAGGCAGCCCATGGGTTAGTCATGTGCCGCCCTCGACAGCATGACACGGTGGTGACCAGCCAGGGTTCTGCTCGTTTGCAGTTCCTGCCTCACTCCTCTGGTCTCTGTGGACCTTGGACTGTGGAGCTTCAATTCATATGCACGAGTTCGGTTTTACAAAAAAAGCCTTGACCTTTCTTTCTTTTTTATTTATTTGAAAGGCAGAGCTACAGAGAGGCAGAGGGAGGGAGGGTGGGAGAGAGAGAGTGCGAGAGCGAGCCCTTCCATCCGCTGGTTCACTTCCCAATTGGCTACAACGGCCGGAGCTGTGCCAGTCCAAAACCAGGAGCCAGGAGCTTCTTCCAGGTCTCCCACGTGGGTGCAGGGGCCCAAGCACTTGGGTCATCTTCTACTGCTTTCCCAGGCCATAGCAGAGAGCTGGACTGGAAGAGGAGCAACCGGGACAGAATCCGGCGCCCCAACCGGGACTAGAACCCAGGGTGCCGGGGCCACAGGCGGAGGATTAGCCTAGTGAGCTGTGGTGCCAGCCTGTAATTTATTTTTAAAATTTATTTTGAGAGGTAGAGAGAGAGAGAGAGAGAGAGAGAGAAATCCTCCATCTGCTTGTTCACTCTCCCAAGTAGCCGCAACAACGAAGTCTGGACCAGGGTGAGGCCAGGAGTCAGGAGCTCCATCCTGGTCTCCCACATGAGTGGCAGGAGCACAAGTACTTAGGCCAGCTTCTGCTGCTTCCCAAGTGCATTAGCAGGGAGCTTGATTGGAAGCAAAGCTTAGGACACAAACCAGTGTTCTAATATAGGATGCTGGGGTTACAGGTGGTAGCTTAATCCACTTAGTCATGATGTTGGCCTGTAAATTAAAAAAAAAAAAAAAAAGTTCTTTTTCGAGATAACCAAAACCTCTCCCCAAGCAGTTAAGTTCCTGTCTTCTTTCTCACTCTTCTCCCTGTTTCTCCTCTTATCTGAGCAGAACTCCTCCTACATTGTGTACTTCGCCAGCTGAGGGTACAGAGACTGCTCTCTGCTCACCAGGTTGGCAACCACTGTTGGAGCCCTAGCTCCACTGGTTTGTTACCCCAGTATTATGCATCCTCATCTGTCAACATTCATGGCACTGCTATAAAGCTAACATGAGGGGCTGGCGCTGTGGCACAGTGGGTTAAAGCCCTGGCCTGCAGTGCCAGCATCCCATATGGGCGCTGGTTCTAGTCCTGGCTGCTCCTCTTCCCATCCAGCTCTCTGCTATGGCCTGGGAAAGCAGTGGAAGATTGCCCAAGTGCTTGGGCCCCTGCACCCGCGTGGGAGACCCAGAAGAAGCTCTCCCATGTGAGTGGCAGGCATCCAAGGACTTGAGCCATCACCCGCTGCGTCCAGGGTCTGCATTAACAGGATGCTGGATCCGAAGCTAAGCCAGGGCTTAGTCCCAGGCACTCCAGCATGGGATGTGGGTATCTCAAGCTGGATCCTAACCACTGCCCCAATTCTCCTAACTTCTGAAGGCTGTGTAATTAGATGTCTGTGGGAACAGGCAGTTTTATCAGGTTGATTCATCGCTAGCACCTAGGCGTAATAGCTGGCACATAATTAGGGCTCCATCTGCTGTGAGCCATGCAAGGGTGGGACCCTTTTGTCTGCCCCAGGGCCATTTGGATATTTATAGCATCATTCCCGGACCATACACCATGATCAACTTAAAAAGTAGCCTGCTATAGAATTCATGAATTTTGAGTGCTACCCAAGGTTGCCTTGGCAGGGCCGGACCACACGATTTCATGGGCCTTACACAGCCCCGCGCCAGTCATTCCCCACCCCGGTGAGAGAGCGCGATCTTGAAATGGTAGGGAATTCTTAAAGTAAAAACGCACACCCCATAGGGATAGCATCACCAACGGGTGTCTCAGGTGTTCACATTCAGGCGCATCCTTTGCCCATCCTTTGACTCTTCCCCTTGGCCTGGGCAGGGAGCAGCTGAATCCCTGGGGAGAGCTATCTTGCTCTGACCTCTAGGGTATAAACTGAGGGCATGTTGAAGGTCTCCACGGTGTCAGCAACACCAGGGAACCCACTCTAAAAGGGCCTAGATTTTTAGATCACAAAGTGCTCGCACACCATACATGCTCTATTATTCTTGGAGCTGAAAACAGGCATGGCACCAGCAGAAGTCAGCTTTTGGTTTTCAGTGGGTGTGAAATCAATGCACCATGGAGTCTACGATTAGCTTCCGGAGCCGCTTCCTCTGCGCCCATGACTTAGCTTGCTCGGCCACGCTTCCACAGCTGCCATGGTTTAGCAGGAGCCAAAGGGGCTCCCAAGATGTTCATGCAGAGCGAGGTGGACAGCTGTGCCCTGGCCAATGTGCCCCCCCTCCTCTGCTGCTGAGCAGTGTTCGTTCCCTCCGCAAAGTCACTGCATAGCGGGCCTCAGTTCTGCGTGTCCCATGGACTCCATCCCGCTGCAGGTCCAAAGGAGAACCCAATCCAGGTCGGCAGCTTGTGGCATGCTCACTTGATGAGGAAGAGCACCTCTGTCAGTGGTGTCTGTTCACTCTCTGTCCAGTCTCCCTGCTCCTCTCTGCACAGGTGCTGATGTTGGGCCCTTCTCACTGCCATGAAGATCTCACTTGGCATTGTTGCCTCAAGATTCATTGCACATCACCAGGGAAATAGGTGCAAACAGACCTCCATTCCTCTGTGTCCCTCACTCTGCTTCCCCCCTAGTCCTTTGAAAACATTTAGAACCCTAAGCCTGGGGCTGGAGTTGTGGCATAGTGGGTTAAGTCGCCAGTTGCAGTGCTGGCATCCCATATCAGAGCATGGGTTTGAGTTCCAGCTGCTCTGCTTCAGGTCCAGCTTGCTGTTGGTGGGTCTGGGAAAGCAGCAGCAGATGTCTCAAGTGTATGAGTCCCTGCCGCCCATGCGGGAGCCCCAGATGGAGAACCAGGCTCCTGGCTTCAGCCTGGCCCAGCCCTGGCTTTGCAGTTTGGGGAGTGAACTGGTGGGGTGGAAGATCTCTCTCTCTCTCTCCCTCCCCATAACTCTGCCTTCCAAATAAATAAAAGAAATCATAAAAATTTCAGAATAAGGGCAAGTATATATTTTTACTTTAAATGAGATCTTTCATTTAGTCTTTTAAAAAATAATTATGGTAGATTACTATTTGACTATATATATATATTTGAGTATGTACATATACATATATGCATATATTTGACTATATAAATACATATATTTGACTATATATGTGTATATATTTGTATATATATTTGTATATATGTATCTTGCTCTGTATATGTATATACACATATATATGTATATGTGTGTGTATATATATTTAAAAGGCGGAGAGAGAGAGAGAGAGATCGTCCATCTACTAGTTCACTCACCAGATGCCCAGTCAGGGTTGGGCCATGCTGAAACCGGGAGTCTGAGACTGAACTTGGGTCTCATGGTTGACAGGAAGCCTAGCACTTGAACCATCCTCTATGCCTGCCAGAGTGCACGTTAGCAGGAAGCTGGAATAGCAGGTGGAGCTGGGACACAAACCTTGGCACTCCAGTATGGGATGGGGGCCTCCTTGGTGACATTTAACAGCTGTGCCAAATGCCTACCACTGTGACTATTTTAGATCCCACGTGTAAGTGAGATTAATCTATAGTTGTCTTTCTGTTCCTGACTTATCTCACATAGAATAATGTCCTCCAGCACCAACCATGGTGCCACAAATGTCAGCATTTTCTTCTTTTATTTATTTACTTGAAAAATCAGAGTACAGAGAAAAAAGGAGAGACAGAGAAAGAGTGAGCTATCTACTGGTTCACTCCCCGGATGGCCACAATAGCCAGGGCTGGACCAGACCAAAGCCAGGAGCCAGGAGCTTCATCCAGTCACCCACATGGGTGCAGTGACCCAGGCACTTGGGCCATCTTCTGCTTCTTTCCCAGGAGCATTAGCAGGGAGCTGGATCAGAAGAGGAGCAGTTGAGACTTGAACCAGTGCCCATATGGGATGCTGGCATCACAGGCAGTGGCTTCACCTGCTGACCTGCAACACTAGCCCCTTCTTCTTAAGGCTGAATAATATTCCACTCTGTGTGAGAGAGTGTGTCAAAAAATTAAGGAAAATGGAATTAAATTAAAAAAATAATTATTTCGGTGCAAATTTTTTAAAAAAATCCATGCATAGTTTTTCTCATACTATACATTTTTTTCCATGAACTTTTTGAAGTCCTCTTGGATATACATAAGTCACATTTTATCTGTTCATCAGTGGGCACTGTTTCCATATCTCAGCTCTTGTGAAAATGCTGCCGTAAACATAAAAGTCCACAAATTTCTTCAGCTTACCAATTCCATTTCCTCCGGAAGTAGACCTGGAAGTGGGACGGCTGGACTAGAAGCTAGTTTTGTTTTTAATTTTTTTTGAAGCCTCCACATTTCTCCCCACGGTGGCCGTGTTGATTTACCTTCCCACCAGCAGTGCACCAGGGTTCCCTTTCTCCACATCCCTGCCAACCCTTGTTCTCTTTTTGTCTTTCTGGTAATAGCTGTTCTAGCAGGTGTGAGGCTGTATCCCATTGTGGTTTTCATTTGCATTTCCCTGATGAGTCCAGATGTTGAACATTGTTTTCATAGATCTGTTGGCCACTTTTACATCTTCTTTTGAGAAATGTCTAACTGAGTTCCTTGGACACTTTTAATAGGGTTATTGATTTTCTCATTATTGAGTGGTTTGAGTTGTGTATATTTTGGATATTAGCCCCCTGTCTGATGTTTAATTTGCAAGTATTCTCTCTCAATCTGTGGGTTGTCTCTTCACTCTCTTAATTGCTCCTTTACTGTGCAGAAGCTTTTTAGTCTGGTACAATCCCAGAGAATGTATTTCTTTTGTCATATTAAATAAAACACTAAAATTATGTTTAATGCAAGAAAAAAAAATCAGCAAAAAAATGGTAACTTTCCATCTTCCCACCCATCAGGTCCATTTTTGCATTTTAAATTTTAAAACTCTGCTTAATTCTTTTCATTTGATTGCTGCCAAAAATGAAAAGAGAACCACATCTCCCAGTTGACCAGACCTCACACACAAACTGAGTGGGTCAGTCCCTCCCAGTGCCTAAGCTCCCTGCCCCCCGACTCCCACCCCCGCCCCCGCCCCTGGGACCAGGAGGAACGTGTGAGGTGTGGGTGCCAGGGCCGTTTATAGCAATCTTGATGCACAGGGGCCCTGGTCTTCAGTGAGGCCTCTGGGTCCCTGGAGGCACTGAAAGGCAGAGCCACCTTGTTAGGAACTCTTCAGGTTCATGGTGCTTGACACACAGTGTCTGCCAGGCAGTGCTACTCTCATGTAAATTTACATAGTTAAGCTTCTTAAAAGATTGTCCATAGCTGTCAGTTCTAGTTCTTAGCCCCTCATTCACTTTTTAAAAAAATTCATTTATTTGAAAGGCAGACAGAGAGAGAGCTCCCATCTGTGATTCAGTCTCCAAATGACTGAAATAACTTGGCCTGGGCCATGGTTGAAGCCAGGAGCTGGGGACTCAATCCAGGTCTCCCATATGAGTGGCAAGAACCCAATCACTTGAGCCACCGACTCTGCCTCCCAGGGTTTGCATCAGCAGGAAGCCAGAGCCAGGACCTGGAGGCAGGGGTGGACCCCAGGTTCTCCAGTGTAGCACAAGAGGGTGTTAACTGCTGGCTCCAGTGCCTCCCCACCCACTCTGTTCACTTCTGACTCTCCATACCCTGGGCTTGTTGCAACAGAACACCTGAGACTGGGCAAGTCATAAGGAGCAGGAGTTTATTTGGCCCATGCTTCTGGAGGCTGAACTTTCAGGATGGGGTTGCTGCGTGTGACAGGGACCTCATGCTGTGTCATGTAATGGCAGGAAAGTGGAAGGGCAAGGGGGAGCATGTGGGAGGGACAGAACCCCGTGGGTGGCCTCACCTTGCACACAGTGCTCTCGTGGCAACTAATCCACTCCCGGGAGAACTGCACACATTTGTTTTAGTCACGAAGTCACCCCGCCCAGGTCCCACCACCCCTCCATGCTGCTGCATTGAGAGTTAAGTTTCCAACACGGGAACTTTCGGGGGAATGCATTCAAACCCTAGCATCGGACTAAGCACATCTTTTCTTCATTTTTAGGCTATTTTGGGAAAAAAGATCAGAGCCTCACTTTAATTAAAACACCCACTCCAATTCTCTACTTAACGATCCTTCAAAGATCTAGTGGGGAAGTCACATGGTAAATCAAGTAGCCTGCTACTTCCTGTACATCTTACAACATGATAGACAGACACTGTCTCCTATTAAGACCTACACACAGTGAGAAGTCGTCCTATTTCCTACAAGTCCTGCCGACTCACCTAGTTATTGCACTTGAACTGCAGCGAAGCATCTTCCCGACATGTGCTCCACAACTCACTTCTAAGCCTTTGTAACTGAGCCAGAGTTCCTCTCCCCAGGCTGTCTTAAATGTAGAATTCCTTCAGAGTTTACCTGCCTGCCTGTTAAATATGTGGGCAACGCTTGATTATTCAACCTGAAACCCAGCCATTGCTTCTTTTACGGTTTGTTCGTTCATTTCTTAGTTAGCACTCTCAACCCAGGAAGAACAGGGATATTTTGTAATAATGGAAAGGGCCAACCACCAAAATCCTTAATAATCATTTCTGAATTACAGTGTGAAAAACAGCCGGAGAAACAGTGGACTGTAGTCAGTATTACTGAATGTTGGTGAGTATAATTTCTTTAACTCACCAGCAAAAAAAAAAAAAAAAAAAAAAAAAGCTTTATGCAAATGTACCTCTTTCTCGTCTTTATTTCCCTTTCTCAGCAAAAACATTGTAAATTGCTGAAAGTTTTCTGGTGAGTTGTCATATTTGGCACGCGTTTAATTGGTTTTGGCAATGACATTTAGTGACTCATAGGAGAATACTTTTAGACTCTTTACTAACAGATGTATCAGGGCCTGTGCTGAAAGCAATGACAACAATGTCACATGGCTATAAAATTGCAGGAATTTGCCTTTGGTGGTCCAATCAAAACAAGCCTGTATGAAAAGAAAGGAGAAGATAAGATTTAAAATATACGTTGTTATAACTGGTCAGCCATAAAAGACCCAATCTCTTGTCATCTATTTAAATAACACATGTTGAATTTGGAATAGTGGACCAGGTAGCTCTCAATTTTGAATCCACAGTGTTTGGAGTCATGGTATTTCATTTGCAACAGTGTTTCCATTTCTTATGTTGGAGAGATGTCTATAACACACTGGAACATTCAGGTGATACCTTGTTCGCATTTTTGCTTCTCTAAGTAATCTTTTCTTAGAAACTCACGTGGCGTTTTCTGGGCTCTTGTTTTCATTTCATTTCTGACTTGGTGGCATAAGGTACTGTCATTTCAAAGGTGACAGCATTGGTACAGCATGTAGTTAAGGGCCTGTGTGTCTGCCATGAACTCCATTAGGTGCCGGAGAAAGTTCTGAACGGGTCCATGGCCTCAGGAATCTCAGTGCAGAGGGAAGAGACTAGAAGACAGTAGGACCTACTAGGAGCTAGAATGGGGAAAGTACTTAGGCTCTGCTGATGCCACAGAGGCAAGATTCCCAGATGTGGAGTGTTTCAGCTTCCTCTCTCTCTCATACTTAAGCAGAGTTTTGGTCTTTGCCTGTTCTGCTTTGCCTCTGCCTGTCAAGGGAGATTGTGTCTTGGCCAGCCTGGATCTCAATTGCTGTGTTTCCAAATCAACAGAATGGGCAGCCAGAGATTGGAAAGATGTGAGGGAAGGAGGGGCAACTTCTTCTTCTTTTTTTCTTTTCTTTTCTTTTTTTTTTTTTTTTTTGCTTGATTAATTCACGGGACTTACCAATGTAAAGAATCTGCACAGTGGGAAATAAAAAAAATAAACACTATAAAGGAATAGAGCCATTTCACATACAAATAGATGAGCAAGTTGCAGAAAGCAACTCACCTTGCATCAAACAGTGTACCTGGAATGGGCATTGGACACAGTAGTTGAGATGCCATTTGGGATGCCTGCATCCCGTAATGAGTGCCAGGTTTGGGTCCAGGCTCCTCCACTTCTGATTCTAGCTTCCTGCTAATGCACACCCTAAGAGGCAGCAGGTGATGGCTCAAGTAGTTGGGTCCCTGCTACCCACATGGGAGGCCCAGATTGAGTTCTGGGATCCTGGATTCAGTCTGACCCAACTCTAGCTGTTTGCAGGCAGTTAGGGAGCAAACCAGCAGATGGAAAATCTTTGTGTTTAAGTCAGTCTATATGTCCGTCTCTCTCCTTTTCCCTCTCATACTTACCCTTGCTCTGCTTTTCTTCCTTCCTTCCTTCCTTTCTTCCTTCCTTCCTTCCTTTAAAAAATTTATTTTATTTATTTGAAAGGCAGAGTTACAGAGAGAGGTAGAGCCAGCGAGAGAGAGAGGTCTTCCATCCACTGGTTTACTCCCCATGTGACCACAATGGCTAGAACTGAACTGATCCGAAGTCTGGAGCCAGGAGCTTTTTCCAGGTCTCCCATGTGGGTGCAGGGCCCAAGGACTTGGGCCATCTTCCACTGCTTTCCCAGGCCATAGCAGAGAGCTGGATGGGAAGTGGAGCAGCTGGGACTGCCCATATGGGATGCTGGTGCTGCAGGTTGGGGCTTTAACCTGCTGTGCCACAGCGCCGGCCCCTGCTCTGCTTTTCAAAACATCAAAATAAATAAATTTACCTGGGGGCCGGTGCTGTGGCATAGCGGTAAAGCCACCACCTGCAGTGCCAGCATCCCATGTGGGCGCCATTTCTAGTCTCGGCTGCTCCACTTCTGATCCAGCTCTCTGCTATGGCCTGGGAAAGCAGTAGAAGATGGCCCAAGTCCTTGGGCCCCTGCATCCAGATGGGAGACCTGGAAGAGGCTCCTGGCTCCTGGCTTTGGATCAGCGCAGCTCTGGCCGTGTGGCCCATTGGGGAGTAAACCAGCGCATGGAAGACCTCTCTCTCTCTCTCTGTCTCTCCTTCTCTTTCTGTGTAACTATGACTTTCAAATAAATAAATCTCTAAAAAATTTTTTTCAAATAGATAAATAAATTTACCCCTAGGGGGGATTGTGTCATTTTAAAAAAAGGCTCATGACTGATACCTTGTGATCCAGGGTCCACACCCCGAATCCCAGCAACAAGAGGGGTTTTTATTCTCTGCCCACGCCCTTCCTGGTCTGGCCTAGACACGCAATCCCTGTCCACAACATGCCCTTCCAGCCTATAGACTGTTCCGCCTGTTCACCACCTCATGCAGGCATCAGCATAGGGCTCCAGCTTGGTTCACAGCTTTTCATGATATGCATTTTCATAATCTTTTTGAAGTCTACAAACACACACACAATCTCCCAGGAAGAAAAAAATTTTTTTCCATTCTCACTTCAAATTTAGGAGAAAAATAAATCTCTAAATCTACAAGGGTATGGTCCCACTCAAAAGGAACTAAAAAAAAAATATATATATATATATATACATATATATACACACATATACATATACATATATATACACACATGTATATATATTTTCTTTATGGAACTTATTTAGCAGTTAATATTGATTTTTAAAAAGAATATATTATTTATTTATTTATTTGAAAAGCCCAGTAACAGAGAGAGGGAGGGAGAGAGTGAGAAAGAGGTCTTCCATCCACTGGCTCACTCCCCAAATGTCTTCAACAGCTGGGGCTGAAGAAGGCCAGTTAGGAGCCTGGAGCTGCTTCCAGATGTGTCTCATGGGTGCAGGGGCCCAAATGCTTGGACCATTTCCCACTGCTTTCTCAGGAACATTAGCAGGAAGCTGGATCTGAAGTGGAGCAGCCAGGACTTGAAGCAGTGCCTATATAGGATGCCTGCAGTGTGGCAGGAGGTGGCTTAACCCACCATGCCACAGCACTGGCCCTACCTCTGTGTTTTACTCTAAGATATTTGTGAGTTTGGTACTTATAGTTGGTTCATTGATCTATTCAGGTTATTTTTACATTTATCTTAAATGCTTGCAAATACACTAGTACATGTTTTAAAAGATTTATTTATTTATTTATTTTTCAGGTAGAGTTACAGACAGTGAGAGAGAGAGACAGAGAGAAAGGTCTTCCTTCCATTGGTTCACTCCCCAAATGGCCACAATGGCCGGCGCTACACCGACCCGAAGCCAGGAGCCAGGTGCTTCCTCCTGGCCTCCCATGTGAGTGCAGGGGTCCAAGCACTGGGGCCATCCTCCAGTGCCCTTCTGGGTCACAGCAGAGAGCTGGACTGGAAGAGGAGCAACCAGGACTAGAACCGGCACCCATATGGGATGCCAGTGCCGCAGGCAGAGGATTAACCTAGTGTGTCACAGTGCCGGCCCCAGTACATATGTTTTGGTACTTTGATTTGTTTAGCAGACAGTGAGGGTTAAATTAATTTAAATGTCAAAGAGCAATAGCTATGATGTCTTTTCTCATCATTTTTATTCAACATTGTACTGAACATACTAGCTAAGACAATCATTTAAAAAAAAAAAAAGGAAGAAGTAAAATATCTCATTTATAAGTGACCTAATCTGGTATATAGAAAATTATAAGGAGTCCACTAAAAACCCATTTGAACTAATGACATTAGAAGAGTTGCAGGATTTAAAAATCAGTTCTATTTCTATACACTTACAATGAACAACCAAATAATGAAATTAAGGAAAAATTCCATTTATACTAACATCAAAAAGATGAAAATATTTAGGAATAAATTTAACAAAAGAAGTACAAAACATGTACTCTGGAAACTACAACATAATATAAAGGTAAATTAAAGAAGATTTACACAGTTGGAAAGTTATCTTACACTTGTGATCAAAAAAGTTTGTGTTGTTAAGATAGCAACAACTTCCCAAATTCATATAGAGATCTCCATTAGAATTCCAGTTTGTAGAAATGGACAGAGCTGACCCTAAAATTCATGGACTTCATGGAAATGAAGGGCGTCCAGGATAGCCAAAGCAATCTGAAAAGGAAAGACAGAGCTGGAGGCCTCAGACCCCCTTATTCTGAAGCGCGGTGCAGATTGGCAGTGATCAAGCCAGCGCAGAACTAGTGCGAGGGTAAGCACACAGATGAGCGGAATAGAACCACGAGTCCAGAAATAAAGGCCAAGACCATTCACTGAGGAAAGCACAGGTGCAGTGTCCCTGGAGGACAGCTCCAGGGACAGCGTGGTGGCCACATGTATAAAGTTGAAGCCTCACTTCATACCATATACAAAAGTTAAGTCAAAAAGAGTTTTTTTAAAAAATATCTAAAGAGCCCAAACTATAAAACTCTTAGAAGAAAACACAAGTTAGATCTTTGTAAACTTGAGCTTTTTTAAGATAGAATAAAAGGCATAAGCAAAAGAAAGAAAAAATACACAAATTGGACTTTGAAACTTTTGTATTTTATAGGTCTCTATCAAGCAAGTGAAAAGACAACCCACAAATTACATATCTGACAGGGGACTTGTATCTAGAATTTATAAAGAACAGCTATAGCTCCATCATAAAAAACAAATAAGGCAATTCAACTGAGGGCAAAGTATCTAAGTACTTTTCCAAAGAAGATGTGTACGTGATGGATAAGCACATAGAGAGATGCTCACAACATTAGCCACCAGGAAAATGCATCAAAAACCGTGATGTCCGTTAGGATAATGACAGGTGCTACCACTGAAGGGAAAGTAGATGATGCAATCCATTTGGCAATTGGTTTGGCAATTCCTTGAGAAGTTAAGCAGAGTCACCATTTTATCTGATCTATTAGAGATCTAAGAAATGAAAACATTTGCCTGCACAAAACCTTTTTCATGAATATTCGTTAGCATCATTAATTGTCATAGCTCAAAGGTGGATCTACACAGGTGCCCATTGGCTAATGAATGGATAAACATATGTTGTCTATCTGCACGATGGAAAATTACTTGACAATAGAAAGAAATGAAATATTGATACACAGTACAACACAGATGAAGCTTGAAAGTATTATACTAGGTGAAATAAGACATAAGACCACATGGCACATAATTACATATGAGATACATAAACTAGGCAAAAGGAGCTCAGTATTGCCTAGGGCCAGGTGGAGAGTAGGAGGGTGGGAAGGGTGATGCCTAAAGGGTGTGGGACTTTTGATGAAAATGCTCTAAAATGAACTGTGAAATGGATGCACTGGAATAGTCCCCACATCCATAAACTGTACACTGTACACTTTATACTCTGAGTTAATTGTATGGTGTATGCATGATATCTCAATAAAACTGCTACTTTGTCAGTTGCTTTTGTAGCTTTAAATTATATACTTATATGAGGGTCCTTCAAAAAGTTTGTGGAGAATGGAATTAAAAGATAAGTGTATTTGGGTGGGAGGGAGGTTATGAGGGGAAAAACCACTATAATCCAAAAGTTGTCCTTTTGAAATTTATATTTATTAAATAAAAGAAAAAAATTTTTTAAAAAGATAAGTGTATTTGAGTGCAAAAAATTACAATCCATTCTTAAGAGAGGTCTTCAAAACTTCATGGAAATGCCTACTATGAAAAAACTATTCATGGATTTCAATTTTTGCATCAAAATAGCTTATCTTTTTAAAAAAGCATATTTATTCATTTTCATTTTATTCAAAAGACAGAGAGACAAGCAGAGGAAGATCTTCCATCCGCTGTTCACTCTCCCAAATGCCCACTACGGATAGCACTGGGTCAGTCTGAACCCAGGAGCCCACAATGCAGTCTCCATCTTCCACGTGGGTGGCAGGGACCCAATTACTTGAATCAACACCTGCTGCCTCCCAGGAGGCACATTAGCAGGATGCTGGAATCAGAAACAGAGTAGTGGGACCCAAACCAGGCAATCCAATATGGGATGCAGGTGTTCCACTGTGTCAAAATAAATTTCCCTTTCCTTCCGTTTTTCCATTAACCCTTTGAAGTACCCACGTACATTTATTTTTTTTGCGTCAACTACTAAGAAATGGATCCAGGCTCATCGTTTCTTCCCTGTGCCATTTTCCCTTTCTGCTTCTCTTGCTGCAGCTCTGCTTGACAGCTAACACATTGTCAAGGGCGATGCTATTTATGTTTTGCTCTGAAATGGCAAATTCATCTGTGCCGTGTCAATACTTGGATTCTAAAAGCTGAAATTCAATGAAGTGTTTATGTTATCCTCATCATGTAAATATTATTCACTGCAGATCCAAGTGATGTGCTTGTTTATATTTCCTTTCCTTGTTCTTCCTGGAGCTCCCAACTGCTTATTTTTTTTTTTCTAACAATGTTGGCTTTATTGCACCTTTAAATTTCTCCATTCTTCAAACACTGCTATCAGACATGACATCTGCAGCTGCCCCGCACAGAGCTGCATTCCGACTCCTCCCTTTGTGGTTCTGTCTCAGATGCCGATGTTGATCATCCTTGGTATAACTGCCCGAGAAAGGCCGTGTGAGGGCAACACTTGGTCCGCAAGTGCCTTTCTCTTCATTCACACTGGTTTATAATCAGACTGACTGGAGAATTCTCAGAGGATGATAGCAGAATGTTTCTGTGGCAAGTAGCAGAAAGCTTGGCTTTAAAAAGGGGGTTAGGGTTTCTGGCTGAAATAACCGAACCATCCAAAGCTGAATTGACTTCAGGTCTGGTTTAATCCAGAGATTCAAAGGGTCATATGGGCCTTGCCTCCATTTGTTTAAAAAATTATTTTTATTTGAAAGAGAGAGAGAAAGAGATAATTGATCTTCCATGTGCTGCTTCACTTCCCAAATACCTGGCAACAACCAGGGCTGGGCCAGGCTGAAGTCAGGAGCCCAGAACGCCATCTGAGTCTCTCTTTTGAGTGTCAGGGTCCCAATCACTTGAGTCGTCATGTGCTGCCTGCCAGGGTGCAGTAGCAGGATGCTAGAGCCAGGAGTGGCATCAGAACTCCAGCGTGGGATCCAGGTGTCCCAAGCAGTGGCTGAGCCTGCTGTGCCACCATGACCAGCCCCCATTAACTCTTCAAGATCAGTATCTGTTTCTCAGGGGCAGGGATAGGTAATTGACTGTGTTTTCTGCCTTTTTTTTTTTTTTTTTTTTTTTTTTTGACAGGCAGGGTAGACAGAGACAGAGAGAAAGGTCTTCCTTTTTTTTTTTTTCCATTGGTTCACCCCTCGAATGGCTGCTCCGGTGGCGCGCTGCAGCCAGCGCACCATGCTGACCTGAAGCCAGGAGCCAGGTGCTTCTCCTGGTCTCCCATGTGGGTGCAGGGCCCAAGGAGTTGGGCCATCCTCCACTGCATCCCGGGCCACAGCAGAGAGCTGGCCTGGAAGAGGAGCAACTGGGACAGAATCCGGCGCCCCGACCGGGACTAGAACCTGGTGTGCCGGCACCGCAGGCAGAGGATTAGCCTAGTGAGCTGCGGCACCGGCCATGCCTGTGTTTTAGTCCACCCAGTTTCTGACTATTCATTGACTAAGAGTACAGTCGACTGGTGAGAGAATGCTCCCTACTCATGGTAAAAGTAAAGGAGCTGATGGAGCTTCTGTCTTCCCAGTCTCCCAGAGATGGTGTGCTCTGGTTTGGATGTGATGTGAGCACATCCCCCAGAGGTCTGCGTGTTGGGAGCTGGACCCCACTGTGCAAGGTCCAGGTTGGGGTGCCCAGTGGGAGGTGATGAGGTTACTGGGGTGCTGCCCTTGGAAGGCGTTTATGTGTTTCTTGCAGGAACCTGATTGGTTCCTGTGTGGCCCCCATTTGCTCCTAAAACAGGAAGTTATAGGAAGAGGGAGCTGGGCTCTGACTCCCTTTGCTTCCTGTCTGGCCGTGTGAGGGAACTTCCTGTCATGGGAGCTTCCACCATGATGTCAAGTGCTGTGGTGTGACCCGGTCCAAAGGCCCTCGTAGAGGCCAGAGGGGGCCTCTGCTCTTAGACTTTCAGCCTCCAAAACCGTGAAGGAAACAAACCTTTTTTCATTGTGGAGTGCCCAGCCTCCGGTGTTTTGTTAGAGCCACAGAAAAGAGACTGAGACTTGCACGTGTCTTGTAGATAATCACTGATGGGAGAGCAGTTATGCTCACACACAAGCTGGGGTGGCCTCGCTGGGCCTGCCGTGACACCTCTGGATGCAGAGAGGGGAGGAGGGAGGCAGGAAAAGGACCGGGGAGTCGACACCCCAGGGTCTAGCCCAGTGGAGAGCTATCTGGCTTGATTTATGGAGCAAATCTAGCTCTGGGCACAGTTTCCCTTTTCCTTAAGATGAATATTCTATTGAGGCTGACATCAGCTATTTTGTTCTTTTTGAGGACACAGTCCCCTTCGACCTCTTCCCAGCCCCAGTGAACTGAGGCGTAATTGCAATCTGTCAGGTGGCGCTGATATACAGGAGGTTTGGTCTGGCTGCTGATACTGGCAGAAGGAGTTGAGTTTTTCCCAATAGGATGAACAGTCTGCACATAATGAAAGCAAGACTCTAAAAATTGGCTTCTATTCTCCAACATCTAGGTCTGGCATGATTATGCATGGCTTGAGAACCACTTTAGATGACATTCAAGGCTGAGTTATTTCATCCAACGAAATCATCTTCAGCGATTCCAGTGGAGGCCCAGGTCCAACAGCTTCACATAAATCTTCCTTGAGAAAGACCAGAGGTGGATGCTTCCTTCCATGTGCTCAGTGTGGATAACACTGCTCCTGACAGGGGGACGTGGCCAGCAAAGTCTGATCAGGTATCCGTAAGTTTTAAATGATCATATTTCTTCATGAACTCCCTGCACGGCCCACTACACGGGAAGCGCTAGCTGCTTGAGAGCTCGTTTTGTATTCCTCTGGCATGCGAATAGCACTGCTGCAGACCTCACTCCAAGTGTTTCTTCAAGATAAAGATGAAGTGGGCGTTAGGCACAGAGGTTAAGGCACTGTGTCCCATAGGCACAGAGGTTAAGGCACTGCGTCCCATATAGGAGTGTCCATTTCCAATACCAGTTTCCTACTAATGTGCGTTCTGGGAGGCAGTAGGTGGTAGCTCAGGTACTTGGACCCCACATGGGAGACTCAGATGGAGTTCTGGGTTCCTAGCTTCAGCCTGGCCACCAGTCCTGACTTTTATGGATATTTGGGGAGTGCTCCAGCAGATGGGAAACCAATTTCTCTCTCTCTCTCTCTCTTTCTCTCTCTCTCTCTCGCTTTCTCTTTCCCTCCCCTTCCCAGCTTTCCAAATAAATAAAACTTTTTAAAAATTAAAAAATCTCCACACCTGAATGTCAATGAAGTTTCCCAATTTTTTTTTTTTTTTTGCTTAATCTAAACACCATTACAAAACTTTTTTCTCTGTTTAGAAATTGTAGGCAATACAAAAGTTTATGATAGGTTGAAAAAGAAAACTTAGTCTCAAAAAATTCAACTTTTAGTAATCTAATCAATGAATACACACAAAAAAGAGCTCAGCTATAAAAAACGGATGTTATCTCAGCATTTTTTATTGAAGAAAAACAAAACTGGAAACTATGTACATGCCAACCAATAAAGGGCTGTTGAAGTATTTTGTAGACTACATTGGAGATATATGGCATCCGACAGAACTAGATGTTCAGCAGCTCTTAGAAAGGAATGAGGCTGATTTATTTGTGCCCCTGTGGGCAGTTCTTCAACACACTTAATTATGTGCAAATAAACCAGATGAAGCCCTGTGGGTATTGATTATACAGTCCCCTCTATGAAGAATTTTAAAACCTGTTGGTATGCGTGTGTGTGTCTGGGTACGAGTATAAAGCATACTTAGGTATACAGGTATTTCAAAAAGTTCCTAGAAAAATGAAATTGAAAGATTAGTTTATTTTGGCACAAAGCAATTTCAAAAATATGTACAGTTTCTTCCTTCTGTGAATTTTCCGTGAACTTTGTGAAGATTCCCGCATCTGAGAAAAATGTTTTCTGAAAAGAATTGCGGATAATCAGGGTGAAAGGACCAGAGGAGGGTGAGGAAGGAGAATGTTGCTTTCCAGTCAACAACTTTCAGTACTGTTGGGTCGCTCATGATACATGTGGATTAGCTTTTTGTTATGCCTACAATTCATTGTATGTTATCAAAGTTACCCAGGTGGTAGGATTACAGGGCATTAGTATGTTCTTTATAGTTTTATACATGAAAGAAACACTAGCAAATGCTACTCGAAGCCTCTGCCTGTAGTACTGGCATCCCATGTAGGCACCAGTTCATGTCCCGGCTGATCCTCTTCCAATCTAGTTCTCTGCTATGGGCTGGGAAAGTTGTAGAAGATGGACCAAGTGCTTGGGCCCCTGCACCCATGTGGGAGACTAGAAAGAAGCTCATGGCTCTGAGCTTCGGGTGGGCCCAGCTCCAGATGTTGTGGCCATTTGGGGAGTGAACCAGTGGATGGAAGACCTTTCTCTCTCTCTCTCCCTCTCTCTCTCTCTGTTATTCTACCTCTCAAACAAACAAAAAAATTAATGATGTGGGGGCCGGCATTGCGCCACAGTGGGTTAAACTACTAACTGTGACATTGGCATCCCATAAGAGCACTAGTTCATGTTCCGGATGCTCCACTTCCAGTGCAGCTCCCTGCTAATAGTGTACCTGGGAACACAGCAGAAGATGATTCAAGTGCTTGGGCCTCTGCCACTCATTAGAGAGACTCTCGTGGAGTTCCGGGTTTCTGGTTGTGACCCTTTGGGAAGGGAACCAGGAAATGGAAGATCTCTCTCTTTCTCTTTCTCTCTCTGTCTCTCCCTAACTCTGCCTTACAAATACATAAATCAGTCTTCAAAAAAAAAAGTCATAGTGTGGGAATGAAGTACTAATAATAACAACTAAGGGAGCTAAATGTCTTTTTTAAGAGTTTTATTTATTTTTACTTGTTTGAAAGACAGGGAGGGAGGGAGGGAGGGGGGGAGAGAGAGAGAGAGAGAGAGAGAGAGAGAGAGAGAGAGATCTTCCATCTGCTGGCTCCCTTGCCAAATATCTGCAGCAGCCGGAGCTGAGCAAAGGCAAATAGGAGCAAAGCACCCCATCTGGGTCTCCCACATGGGCGGCAGGGATCCAAGTTCCTGAGCCATCACCTGCTATCTCCCTAGGATGCACATTAGCAGGAAGTTGGATGGGAAGTGCAGCTGGGTCTCCATCCCAGGCATTCAGATACGGGATGTGGGCTTCCTAAATGGTGCTTTAACCCGTGCTGCCACAGTATCTGCCCTTAAGGAAGTTAAATTTCAAAGCTTAATTGTCTCTCTAAAAATAATTTAGAAGTTAGGAAATCCAAACTGTTCAGGCTTAACAGAAATGACACTCCTATGCAAGGGAAGTTTGGATCTGGTATAAGAAATAGACTGGCACCGGAATCCAGTTGATTTGGGGTATGAAAAGTTGTTTCAAGGTGGGATAAAAATGGAATTAGAGCTTTTAAAAATACTGTTATAGAGAAACTTAAAAAATATTAACACGGAGCCGGTATTGTGGCATAGCAGGCAAAGCTACTGCCTGCAGTGCTGGCATCCCATATGGGCGCCTGTTCTAGTCCTGCCCGCTCCACTTGCAGTTCAGCTCCCTGCTAATGTACCTGGGAAAGCAGAGGAGGATGGCCCAAGTACTTGGACCCCTGCCACTCATGTGAGAGACCCTGATGGAGTTCTTGGCTCCCGGCTTTGGCTTGGCCCAGCCTTGGCCATTATAGCCATTTGAGAGAAAGAACCAGCAGATGGAAAATCTCTCTCTCTGCTTCTAGCTCTATAACTCTGTATTTCAAATACATATTTTTTAAAAATGTCAAAGGTATCATAATTTGTTGCCAAATGAGACATTTTAATCTGTTGAATTGTAAACCTGTTCTGGGTGTTTTCCTTTCAAGAAGCAGTTGTTTAAGTCATTCTATATTTTCCTGCTTGTACCTGAACATTTCAGTCCTATGGGTCAAATTGCTTGAATACAGCTCTAAACACACAGTAACATTTCATTCTCCCAGAACCTCATGCAACACAAGAGATACGGCAAAGCACACATACTCTGCTGGACTTGCTGATTAGCTTATGGATGATAAGGTAAGGTAGAAGTTGATTCTGTCTCCATCACTCCCCTAGAATTAATGATCATTTCAAAAGTGGTTCTCATCCATAACAGGGCCTGGGAAGCAATTTCACTCAACTTGGGGTTTCTCTCTGATTGCAAATAGACCTTTTCTCTTCCTTGAAGTTCAGTTCATGACAAAGACAGGTTGCTGTGGTTGCTCAGTGAGGAAGAAGGAAGTCAATTTTGCATTCATGATTTATGATTTAGTGCCCAACAGCATAAGGAAATGGAGAAGCAGGAGATGCCTTGGATAGAGGACATGGGGTGCAGGATGCCAAGGGCCTGTGCATTTTCTGAGTTCCAGGACATGAAAAGCCTGCTATTGTGGCTGGCGCTGTGGTGTAGTGGATTAAGCCTCCGCCTGCAGTGCCAGCATCCCATATGGACACTGGTTCAAATCCTGGCTGCTCCTCTTCCATTCAAGCTCCTTGCTAATGCTCCTGGGAAAGAAGCAGAAGATGGCCCAAGTGCCTGGGTCACTGTATCCATGTGGGAGACCTGGAGGAAGCTCCTGGCTCCTGGCTCCTGGCTTCAACCCCAGTGGGGTCATTTAGGGAGTGAACTAGCACATGGAAGACCCCTCCTCCTTTCTGCCTTTCAAATAAAGAAGAAAACCCTGCTTTTCCTAGCAGATGATGCCTCAGGGTTCCCAAGTCCTGCCACGTTTACTCAGACTGCTTGATGTGAACAGTCGAATTCAGGACACAACTTCCTGGGAGAATATTCTAGCACGTTTTATTAGCAGGAATTGACTTCTGTCACAAATGCATTGCCCTGAAATACACTGAACTGTTTGCAGAGGAAATCCCTGTTCAGGTCTTAGCTGACAGGCTGTGGGTTTGACTTCAGATCTACCCCGGCCATGGCTCTGAAGGTTCTCTCCGTGACACAGTGGTGATGCATGTGGTCATGTGGATTTTCTGACAGAGGTTTTCATCTTTCTGGGTTCTTCCACCTCTCATTGGCATCTTGTTCCGGAGCTCCGTGCTCGTCCTCAGGGCTAGCTCCATGTTAGCTCCAGTTCAGATGCGTGTGAAGTGCCTGCAGACTTTCACCGCCCCCTCCCCCCGACTACCCCCACCGCCATGGCTTGTTTGGGTTGTGATAATCTTCATATTCTTTCTGTTTACCAGTTCTTGCCCCATTGCTCTTTCCATCTGCGACAAGATGTTGTGAATCCACGTCCAGAGTGGAGAACTTGTTTGACCCATTGATGCTTTTAGAAAAGCCCTGGTAGTCACTGTGTTTAGCTCCCTTTGACCCGAGCCTGCAGGCCCAAGTGGCTGCCATGACCTTGGACCTTCCGGAGGCTTGTGTGTAAAATAGTTCTGCAGCAGCTGTCCACGACCTTGGCAGTGGAGCCGTGAGGAATGGCTTCCGGACCCACATCTCCTGGCCCCCAGCGGGCCGTTGTTAGCACCAGACATGTCATTCATTTCTCCTCCATGTGATCTTGTGTTTAGACAGACATCTTCACAAGGGCAAAGGCACTGCTAATTTGCGTTGTTATCCTTCATTGCCTGTTACCATGAAGCATCAGGACTGCCCGCTTTCCCACGACGTTGGCGGCGTGCCTCGGTATTTACCTCCCTTTCAGAAGAAAGATCCTCTCCCTTCTTACTCAGTTGGCTTTTGACCTGGATCTCTATTTTTGGAACCCCAACACATACACACACACACACACACACACACTCCCCGAATGCTTAGGAAAGGAGGCCAGAATGTTTTCTGCCTTCGAATAGCGCTTTATGGGGGGTAGAAGGTCCCCTAATGTCTGCCTTTGCTGCCTGTGTGCCAGCACCCACCCCCCACAGCTGCAGGGCACACCGTGTCCCAGCACAGCCCTGACACTGACTCTGGAGGGGACAAGAGCGGGGCTCAGGGTCAGAACAAGACGTGAGTGACATTCCCTCCCTGGGCCTCACAGCCCTTCAGTGGGAAGCCTTTGCACTGTCTGAATGTGGCTTCCCGGGTGGTCCCCCTGCTCCAAGCAAACCTAGAAGTCCAGAACGAAGCAAAGAATGTTTCTCTGCTGTCCCTCTCACAAAACTGTTTCCCCAGGGCAGGAGACCATATTGCCTGCTAGTCATTTAGAGACCAGGAGAGGCAAATGCGAGGTGTGCAGGTCGATGGCAGCGATGCAGCACAGCTTTCACATTTGAATGTGACTCCTCTCTGGTCTGTCTCAGCCCCGCTGCTCCTCGCCTAGCCCCTAAGCAAGTCTGGAGGACGTCCTGTATTCTCAGGTCTGTGCTAGGTACTGTGGGCAGATCAGGGCAGTCCTCCTCAGCCTGTGGGCCTCCGGCATAAATGTTCATGGGACAGAGACCCTCAAAAAGCAAAGGCATGAAATACACAAGTGGCCAAGTTACATAAAAGAATCCGTGTTGGTCCATGCCACTAAGGGAGGCATCTCTGTAAGGAAAGGGATTCTTGAAAGGTGGTGAGGGTTTGCAGCTAGAGAAAGGGCAGCCAAAGTTTCATGGGCCAAGGTTTCAATTTACAGATAAACACAAGGATCTTCCACTGCCACGCCACAGATCATCATTGGCCCCAGAGTCTTCCTTCTAAAGTCTGAGCCAAGCCCAGCAGCAGCCACCCTAAAAGTGACAGATAACTAGAATAATCAAGTTAGGCTTGCTGGCTATCATTAAATATAGATCAAGTGCTGCCATTGCTTAGGCAGAGTAGTTTGTTCTCTATGATCAATCATTACACTAAACCAGTGTGGTGGTAATCATGCTGTTCTTCAATTATTACTTTTCAGGTTAATTGTTGGGATATTTAATGAGCTATTGCTGTTGACAGATGAGGCATTGTTCACTTTCTCAGCTTTTGAGCTAATTTGGCCATTCACAATTGGCAAGATCTTCTGGACAACGTCGGTAGCCTCTAGCAGTGAGAGACACGGGGGTCCAAGCCTCCTCCCTGCCATAGTCTCACCACTATTGTGTGTGCTTGAATGAAAGGCCATCTTGGACCAAGTTCTCCCACACGCACACGTTAATAGCAGGCAGGCACAAGAATGTCATGCAGCCTGTTCCCCGTTCTCTCTCTCAGTACTCTAACAGGCATCTCACAGGGCATACTCACTTTCATGTCGTCACACAAGCCTTAGACACAGGATGAGTGGCAGGAGGGTTGTGGGCTGCTTCCACTGAGTGGGCACCACAGGACAGAATGCTGTCTGTACTGCAGCATCACTGAGGAGGGGTCAGCTGCTGAATGTGCCGACTCAAGGGAGACGGTGCCAGGAGAAGCCTTTGAAGCCAGCTGCAAACTTGACATCATTTAGTTCTCCAGTGAAAACATCCTTCCAGTGAAAGTCACCCTTATGGTAACTAATAAACTCTCTAGGGCAAACGGAGGTAATACGATTTAAAACCCTAGCCTTGGTCCCTCTAGAGCTTAAATGCCTGATCAGGGTCCTTTACTTGCTAACCAAAAGCGTTGACTAGCTCCACAAAGGCAGAGCTTAACATCAAGTAGGATGTAGTGATCAAATCTTGTTGGCCTGTGTTTTACATCCTCTCCTCTTTATTTCCCCAACAGCTCTCCTAAAGCCAGCTCAAGTGAATACACAACCTGATTTAAACAGTATGCCTTCAGAAACCTCCGGCAGAATGCGTATGATAAACTATCTATGCAGGCATTTCAATTTTTTTGTGCCATGAACATTTTGAAATGTCCTTGGACGTACATCTTCCATACCAAACCTTGTCATCTCCTCTCCCACTGTTGTCCTAGCGAGATCGCCACCAACCCAAGGATGCAAGCTCCTGGGGTAGTTTGCACCCAAAGACTCATCAGTGATGATGTGAAGATCTGTTCCCTTTGCCACAAGTCAGCAGGTCCCCTCTCAGCCCTTCTCCCCTGCTCCATCGGCTTCCTTGTTTTGGCCACAGATATGGTCCCAGGAGTACTCCCCCGCAGATCTCCTGCAGGCTCATCTCAGGGTGTCTTTCACACACTCTTTTGGAACCATTTGTCTCTTACAGAGATGCCTGTGCATTCTTGCAGCATGTGTAGCTTCTCTGTCCCAGAAAATAGGACATAGGCCCAAGGTATGGCATGCAGTGTGGTTTGGCCACGATTTGGCTCCCCAAGCTCAGGCAGCTGTCTAAACCCAAAGTCTTGTGTTAACAGTTGATGGATTGAGGATGGAGTCTTGATCTAACTGTGCTGTCTGGGTGGCAGGCCCCGTGGGAGGTCTTCCTGTCACTGTGGTTCTCATGAGACGGTTGGCTATGTAAGCAGAGTGTGCTCTCTGTCTCTCTGTGCTTCCTGCCCCGCCCCCCCATGTGCTCCTCCACTACCAGCCTCCGTCTGAGGCCAGACTAACGGGGTGCCTGATCTTGGCCTGTAGACCTCCCTTACTATAAGCTGAACCAAACCTTCCTCGTTCCTAAGGAGCTGCTCGCAGGTATGTCAGCTAAAATAGCAAACAGCTGACTAACACCGCTCACCAAATATACCCGGCTCCTCGGGGCTCCACACTGCCTGTACCACCACTTCTGGGGACACCTGCATTCCTGTTTAGGAGCCTTGTGCTCAGTCTTGATCAGGGATTCAGTTCTTCAAACGAGGATCTTTAAAGGCTGTGTTTTCTGTTCTGTTTCTGTTTGTAAACAAGTTGCACGAGCTTGGTTGACAGAGACTGTTGGTTGTGCACTGGCCTCTATTCTCACCTTCCATCCCCTTGCTTCCCAGCCTCCCTTGCAGTTTGTGGGCCACGTGCCCTCATTCTGGCCAGTGGGCATGTGCCCTTCTGGGGCATGTTCCTGTCAGGAACACACACATGCTCCCCTCACCCATTTGCCTGTCCCGTAAGCTGGGATGGTAAGAACAGGAAGGCTGCCTCAAGATGGAAACTACATTTTGAGGACCATAAAGATGATCTTCCAGCCCTTTGGACCGTATCACATGCAGATCTTGTTGAAGCCTCTGCAGTCACAGGTCATTTTGCTGAAGCAGCTTAGCCTGCGGAGCTGTCCCCTCTGAACCTCCACGTCTCACATCTGTGGATTCCACCAGCCACAAATGGGAAATATTTGGAGTAAAAAAAATTGCTCTGTACTGAACATGTGCGAGCTTTTTTCTTGTTATTATTCCCTAAACAATATAGAATAACAACTATTTTTGGAGAATTTATGTTGCATTAGGTACTATAAGCCATCTAGAGGCCACTTAAAGTGTGTGGGAGGGTGTGCATAAACTACATGCAAATGCTGCATTTTTTTAATGGAAGGGACTTGAGCATCCATGGAGTCTGGTACCTGCAGAGGGTCCTGGAATAAGTGTCCCATGAATACCAATGGAGTGGACTGCTGTGTTTTTACCAATATTGCTCGTTTTTTTAAAAGCCAGTCTTTTCCATTGTCCTTTCTTTTTCCAAGAAACAAGCACCTGCTATTTCACATGTAGGCATACCTACTGAGTTTGCACTTTGCAAGGTGACTATGCCACTCTGGACTCGCCCATCCTCAGCACACCCCAACATACTTGCTGCCTATCTTTCTGTCCTCCCCAGACTATTATATATTTACATGACCATGACTATGCAGTGGACACACAAAGCACATTTATTCAGCAGCATACGATGAATGTGTTTCCTTTCTTAAATAATATTTTGTTTTGCAATGGAGATGATACTTCAAACATTTCAGATCTTTCATTTGCTTGGCATCCCATTGACCTCTCATCACTCCACTCTGAAGCACTGTCCCCATTGTCTGATCTCCTGTCAGTATGTCCAGATACCCTGGGGTTGCAAGCAGTCTCATCTGTTGGAAGAACTCTTCCCAGGGCTCTCTGACTACCTTCATCTGGACAAGTCACTTGCATAACCCGATGTATGCTCCATCTTCCATCTTTTTTTAAAAAAGATTTATTTATTTATTTGAAAGTCAGAGTTATACCGAAAGAGGAGAGGCAGAGAGAGAGAGAGAAGTCTTTCATCCGATGGTACACTCCCCAGATGTCCACAACAGCCAGAGCTGCACCAATCCGAAGCCAGGAGCCAGGAGCTTCCTCTGGGTCTCCCATGCGGGTGCAGGGGCCCAAGGACTTGGGCCATCTTCTGCTGCTTTCCCAGGCCATAGCAGAGAGCTGGATCAGAAATGGAGCAGCCGGGTCTTGAACTGGCACCCATATGGGATGCCTGCACTTCAGGCTAGGGCGTTAAACTGCTGTGCCACAGCGCCGGCCCCCAGTAAGTTTATCTTTTAATTCAAGCTTCCACAAACCCATTTTAAAACTTTGTTTTGATTCTGAAATGGTGGAATAGGGAAAGGGTGTATTGCTTTAGGCTAGGGAAAAATAGTAGCAAAAAAAAAAAAAAATGGAGGAAGTGCATTCCCAGGGAAGAATTGGAGAGAAATCTGCAGTGGAAATTCTGCAGAAGGAAGAGGGATGCTGTGGATGAGCGTGGAAGGTGTAGATGCGCAGCAACAAGTACAGACACAACACATTGCCCCTCCGCTCCCCCCGACACTCACAGCCAAGAGCTGGAAGAAGCACCAGCTTTGGAGAGCAAGGTAAGAGCAGATTGCAGCAGGCTGTGCCACTGCTGATACAGCCAGAGAGAGAGATCCTGGTGGAGTACACTCTTTGAGTCCAGCCTGGAACTCAAAGGTGTACAGAGTACCTGCCCAACCCAGCAAACAAAGGGCACATTTCTCTATCCTCATCCCCCTCACAATGCCACCTGGCAACCAGCTGGGAGAGGGCATCATTTTGACATCAGTAGCAGCTGCAGCAGCTCCATTGCGCATGCCCAGCAACTGGTGGAGACAAGGTGCCATCTTGTCACTGGTAGCAGCTACGGCAGCTCAGGTGTGTACAACAAGCAACAGGCAGGAAGAAGGCTCCATTTTGAAATGAGTAGTGGCTGCGGCAGCTCTTTTGCGTGTGTGTGATCTGGGATTTTACCAGAGGGAAAAATCTGCATTTCCCACTGACTGTGAGTCTGGGTAGAAGAATTGACAGGGGGCTGGGCACCCGTGTAAAACTGTGAGGCACCCCCAGCCTCTCAGCATGTCATAGGCTCTGGCACTAACACCGCCAGAGCAGAGCACCCACAGGCAGCTGGCTCTGGGAGCACCTCTGCCTCTCTGTGGATGGGACAGGACAGCAGGGTAGAGCAGATCCTCTGCACCCCTTAACTGCGAGAGTCTTGTGTGCTGAGACTGAGAATTTTGTGACTGCATGATAGGGCACAGGGTGTACCTGGGTCTCTAGGCAATCACTGTGTTTAGTGCCAAAGGCTCAGAGCTCCCTGGTTGCCTGGGGTAGGTCATTGTAGCAATTTGTTGTGTGGTTCATATGGCAGTGTTGGAGATTTATAGGATATTAGCAAATGACCCAACATATGGGTCTTAGGAGTTCCTAAAGGAGTGGAAATAGAGAATGGATTTGAAGGCCTGACAGTGAAATAATTACAGAAAACTTCCCTAATTTGAAGAAAGAAAGGTGGATCCAAATACGCGAGGCACATAGAACTCCTAAAAGACCTGACCAGAAAAGATACTCACCACAACACGTTGTAGTCAGACTTTCAACAGTAACTATAAATAAAAAGATCTAAAATGTTGATGAGAGAAATGCCAGATTACTTGCAAAGGATCCCCAATTATACTCACAGCATACTTCTCATCAGAAACCCTATAGGCTAGGAGAGAGTGGAGAGACATAGTCCAAGTCTTAAAAGAAAAAAAACTGCCAACCCAGAATAGTGTATCCTGGAAAGCTCTCATTTATGAATTAAGGTGAAATAAAGACATTCCACAACAAACAGAAATTGAAAGAGTTTGTCACCACTCATCCAACTTTACAAAAGGTGGCCGACGCCGCGGCTCAATAGGCTAATCCTCCGCCTTGCGGCCCCGGCACACTGGGTTCTAGTCCCGGTCGGGGCACCAGATTCTGTCCCAGTTGCCCCTCTTCCAGGCCAGCTCTCTGCTGTGGCCAGGGAGTGCAGTGGAGGATGGCCCAAGTGCTTGGGCCCTGCACCTGCCTGGGAGATCAGGATAAGCACCTGGCTCCCGCCTTCAGATCAGCACGGTGCGCCAGCAGCAGCGCGCCGGCCATGGCGGCCATTGGAGGGTGAACCAATGGCAAGGGAAAGCCTTTCTCTCTGTCTCTCTCTCACTGTCCACTCTGCCTGTCCAAAAAAAAAAAAAAAAAAAGGTGCTTAAGGATGTGCTACACCGAGAAACACAGAAATATAGTTATCATTATGAAGGAATGTGAAGGCAGAACAATCTGCTAGTAAAATTACAAAGGAAACTCTAAACAAACAATTGGAATATTATGGGAAAATGACAGGGCCAAGGTAATTACTTATCAATAGTCACTTGGAATATAAATGGCCTAAGTTCTCCAATTAAAGGATACAGGCTGGCTGGATTAAAAAAACTAGACCCATCTGTTTGCTCCCTATAAGAAACTCACCTCACTAACAAAGATACACACAGACTGAAAGTGACAGGGTAGAAAAAGATATTCCATGCAAATGGAAAGCAAAAAGATGAAGGTGTAGACATCCTAATATCAGACAAAATAGACAAGAAGGGCATTATGTAATGATTAAGGTATCAATTCAACAGGAAGATGTGATTATAATAAATGTATATGTACATAGACTCCAATACAATAGCACTGGGGGACATCAGCACCCCACTTTCATCAATGGGTGAATCAACTAGACAGAAAATCAACAAAGAAACAACAGAGCTAATTGACACTGTGGACACAATGGACCTAACTGATATCTATGGACCCTTTCATCTCACAGTTGCAGAAAACACATTCTTCTCACCAATGCATGGAACTTTCTCTAAGACAGACCATATGCTAGGCCATAAAGCAAGTCTCAGCAATTCAAAAAATCAAAATCATATCACATATTTTCTGACCACAATGCAATGAAGCTGGAAATTAACAACTCAAGAATCTCTAGAACATATGGAGACTGAACAGCATGCTCCTGAATGAACTGTGGGTTATAGAAGAAATCAAAAGGGAAATAAAATTCTGGAAATGAATGAAGGTGACAAGAATAAAAACCATATGATTATCTCAATAGATGCAGAGAAAGCATTTGATAAAATACAACATCCTTTCATTATGAAAATCTTAAGGAAATTGGATATAGAAGGAATATTCCTCAACATAATCAAGGGAATTTATGAAAACCCACAGCCAGCATTTTATTGAATAGGGAAAAGTTGGAAGCATTTCCACTAAGATCCAGAACCAGGCAAGGATACCTACTTTCATTATTGATATTTGATATATTCTTGAAAATTTTACCTGGAGCCATTAGACAAGAAAAAGAAATCAAAGGGATACAAATTGGAAAAGATGAAGTCAGACTATCCCTATTTGCATATGATGTGATTCTATATATAGGAGAACCAAAAGACTCCTCTAAGAGACTATTGGAATTTATAAAACAGTTTGGTAAAGTGGCAAGATATAAATTTAACACACAAAAATCAATAGCTTTTGTATACACAGACAATGCCATGGCTGAGAAAGAACTTCTAAGATCAATCCCATTCACAATAGCTACAGAAAAAAGATTAAATGCCTTGGATATATTTAATTTTAATTAAATTAATTTATATTAATTATACTTAAATTAATATAATTAAGTAATATTAATTTATATTTAAATTAATTTGATTTATATTTAAGGAAGTGTAAGATCTCTATGAAAATTACAAAACAATAAAGAAAGAAATATAAGAAGACACAAAAAATGGAAAAATCTTTCAAATTAGTGGATTGGAAGAATTAAAATCAAAATTTTCATACTCCTCAAAGCAATTTACAGGTTCAATGCAACCCAATCAAAATATCAATAACATTCTTCTCAGATCTAGAAAAAAATCATGCTAAAATTCTTATGGAAACACAAGAGACCCCTGATAAATCAATCTTATACAACAAAAAACAAAGAGGCATCACAATACCAGATTTCAAGACATAGTACAAGACAGTTATAATTGAAACAGCCTGGTACTGGTGAAAAAAGGACATGTAGACTAATGCAACCAAATAGAAACTCCAAAAATTGAACCACATATCTACAATCAACTAATCTTTGAAAACAAAGGAGCTAAAATCAATCCCTGGAGAAAAGACAACTCTTCAATAAAGATGCTGGGAAAATTGGATCTCTGTGTGCCAAAACATGAAACAGAACCCCTATGTTACACCTCATACAAAAATCAACTCAAAATGGATCAACGATCTAAGTCTGTGACCTGATACCATCAAGTTGCTAAAAGAAAACATTGGGGAAACTCTGTAAGACACTAACATAGGCAAAGACTTCTTGGAAATGGCACCAGAAGCACAGGTGATCAAAATAGACAAATGAGATTACATCGAACTGAGAAGCTTCTGCACTGCAAAAGAAACACTCAGCAAAGTGAAGAGGCAACTGACAAAATGGAAGAAAATATTTGCAAACTATGAAACAGATAAAGGATTAATATCTAGAATATTTAAAGAGCTCAAGAAACTCAACAACAACAAAATAAACAAGTTAAGAAATGAGCAAAGGATTTGAAAAGGTTTTTCAAAAGAAGAAATTCAAATGGCCAACAGACAAATGAAAAAAGACTAAGGATCACTAGCCATCAGGGAAATGCAAATTAAAACCACAACGAGATTTCACCTCACCCAAGTTAGAATGGCTGTCCTACAGAAATCAACAAACTATAAATGCTGGTGAGGATGTATGGGAAAAGGTACCCTAATTCACTGTTGATAGGAACATAAACTAGTACAACCATTGTGGGAGACAATATGGAGATAACTCATAAAGCTAAAAATAGATCTACCATGTGATCCAGCAATCCCATTCCTGGAAATTTACCCAAGGGAAATGAAAGCAGCATATGAAAGAGTTATCTGTACTCCCATGTTCATTGCAGCTCAATTCATAATAGCTAAGATATGGAATCAACCCAGCTGATGACTGGATAAAGTAATTATGGTGTGTGTATATATATATATATATATATATATATATATATAGTATATATGGTATATATATATATATATGGTATATATATGCTATATATATATGGTATATATATATATGGTGTGTGTGTGTGTATATATATATATACACATACATACATACATACTATGGAACACTACTTAGCTTTAAAAAAAGAATGAAATCTTGTGTTTTGCGACAAAATGGATGCAACTGGAAACCATTATACTTAGCAAAATAAGCCAGTTCCAACAAGAAAAACACAATATGTTTTCCCTGAACTGTGGTAACGAATAGAATACCAAAAATGTAATGTATAGGAGGGAATTGACATTTTGAGATTCAATGATTGCTTATAGTTTTTGTCTCTACTGTTGAGGAACAGTGTTTTGTTCTTCATACTATTTGTTTAACTCTTTACTTAGTGTAAGGTTAATCTTATGAGTATATGAGTATAAAGTAAACTGAAAATAGATCATTCTAAAAATTAAGAGAGGGAATAGGAGAAGAAGTAGGAGAAAGGGTAGGAGTATGGGCAGGCAAGAGAGTATGGTGGAAAGTTCCTAAATCTGTATACGTGAAACACATGAAATTTATATATCTTAAATAAAATGTTTTAAAAATTTTGTTTTAACTGACACTTAAAAACTGAATATATTTCTGGGGTACCTTGTGATATTTCTGTACCTATATAATTTATGTAATATCCAATCAGGGTGGACATCTCTATCTCCTTAAATATTTAACATTTCTTAATGAAAAAAAAAACATTCAAAGTTCTTCTAATTTTTTTAGAAAAATTTACAGTGCATTATCATTATCTATAGTCCCCCTACTGTGCAAAAAAGCTCCTTGCTCTGATCCAACTATAACCCTAGTACCTGTTAATCAACCTTTCCCCCTCCCTTCTCCCACCAGCCTCTGGTATCCACAAACTATTTTTTAAAAATATTTATTTATTTGAGGGAGGGAGAGAGAGAGTGCACTCCTATCCATTGGTTCATTCTGTAAATGCTTGCCATGGCCGGGGCTGGGCCAAGGCCAAAACCAGGAGCTGGGAATTCAATCTAGTTCTCTCATGTGGGTGGCAGAGACCTAACTATTTGAGCCATCACTGCTGCCTCTCAGAATCTGTTTTGTGAATCAAACCCAAGCACTACCATATGGGATGTGAGCATCTTAACTGCCAGGCCAAACAATGGGTTCTCCACAAACTTTTTTTTTAAAGGTTGTTATTTTTTGGGAATGCAGAGTTACAGAGAAAGGGAGGAAGAAACAGAGAATGAGAGAGATCTTCTGTTCACTGGTTCACTCCCCAAACGCCCATCACAGCTGGGGATGAGCCAGACTGAAGCCAAGAGTGTGGAATTCCAACCGTGTCTCCTACATTGGGTCCAAGATCTTGGGTCCATCATTAGTTGCCTGCCCAGGTGCATTAGCAGGAAGCGTGATTGGAAGCAAAGCAGCCAGTACTTGAACTGTCACTTGAGTGTGGGGTACAGGCATCCCACTCTGTGGCTTAAACCACTACACCACAGTGTCCACCCACAAACTTTTCCAGGTCCTGTTGTAGGGATTCTTCCCATGGATGCTTTCTCCTGTCAGCATTTGCAGCTGTCTGCACGTAGAAGCTCCAAGCTGGATGCATGCCTTCCTCCCACTTCAGACTGAAAACTTTTTTCCAGGCAGAAAAATGGACACCAATTAACAGCCTCCTTAAAAACATGAACTCGAGGTTATTACCATTCTATTGCTTCAAACTCAGAGTCCCCGAGTGTTTTGAGTATAGGCCTTGGGCATAACCTTTTGGTTTTCGCATGTTGGCTTAGGTAGCATCCTCCCGGAGAATGCCTGGAATCTAAACAAGCCAGCTGAGAAGTTAAACAGAGCTCCTGCCTCGATGTCCGCCGCCGCCAGCAGTGCCAGAGCACCCTCCTCCAACTGCCAGCGAACCCCGGAGGGCAGTTTTCTTTGGCATAGTTTATTAGATGATTAAACTGCAGGAAGTCTGGGAGAAAATCTACGAAACTAGTCAACAATTGTCAGGCTCATTTCTCTTCAATTATCTTCCCTAAATTCCAGTATCATTTTGGATACTTGAGCAACCAGTGCGGTCTGATGAGAGTTTATCAGTTGCAAGTAGCCAAGGAGAGAAGAGTGGAGATAATTTACCCACTTGGAACGGCAGTAGAGCCAAACCACTAACTGCAGTTCTCCTAAACATACACACACTTTAACAGCAATACACAAACTCAGTCCTTGGTCATTCCAATGTGGCTCTCAGTGTTCCAAAATTGTATGCAAGGGAATCGTTCTGAGTTGACTTCCAGTTGGTTACAAAGGCATTTCTAAATGGAAATGACTTGGAAATTCGTGCTTTTATATCATACTTTTTTTGAATGTCTTCTACAAAACCTGTGCACCACACACACACACACACACATACACACTCACAGCGACAAAGCAAGATATGGGACATATTAAACAGCTCACAGGAAGGGAAGAGAAAGAGCAGAGTAGTGAGACTTCACTCATTCCTCAGAGAAAGGAGAGAGTGTGCCCCAGAGGGAAGGAGGGACAAGCATTCCATTCAATGGGAACAGCATGAACGTGGGGTGCAGTGGCTGGGATGGACCCGGCACATTCAGAGATCAATGAGTTTGCTCAGAATGTAGGATTTGAGAGAATTTGGGTGTAGGAGTAATAAAAGGCCACTGTGATGGGGCAAATGGATTCTAAATTGTGGTTCAGCTTAAACGCCAACTTCAGGGATTTGGACATCTTGAAGGCATTGGGAAACCACGTAAGGTTTCTGTTGATGTGCAGGGCTGTGGGTTTGGTTAGGGAGGGAAGGGAAAGTGATATACACAAAACGCTACTTTGGGATGACTCATGTGCCCACGATGTGTGATGGATCCCAATAAAGAGAGAGTGAGTCAATGCCAGGAGCCCAGGGCTGGCAGTAAACGGGGGTGGAGAAACAAGACCCTGGTCTGAGCACCTAGCTAGGCGGTCCCCTCCACTGCAGCCGGTGTTAGCAACACCAGTCCACGTCTTAGCTCCGGAAATCTTCCTGATGCCCTACTAAGTAGGCATCTGACTCCGTCTTCCAGATCAGGAAACTTAAGACAGTGTGAGGTCCAAGGGAACACGACGAGTAAATGACACAAGTGGGATTTGAACTCACTTTTCCCTGGCTTCAAAGTTCACACCCTGTCCACCATGACACACTGGCTTCTTGTTTTTTAAAAATGGTCAAAAACAGCCATGACAGAGGACGAGGCAGGGAACCCTACCTGAGGCCAGGTTCCGCTTGTCACCTGGGAGTCCTACTGTTGAATCACAACTTTGAGAGCAACTCCATAGCCTATTATTACCCCCTTGGGATCTGGGAAGCGGAAAAACCATTCCAAGCCGTGCAAGGGTCTCCCCTAGTGCTAAGTCTTGCGATCACGCTGAGATGGAAAGCGAGGAGCGCAGCGTGCTTCAGGGTTGTGGGAAATTGCAAGGGACAAGACAGAAATCATAAAAGCACAATTGAATTACGTGGTGTCGTGGCCCCTGGGATAACAGCTGTTTTCCAGGTCCACAATCATTCTCATTAGGAAATGAAAAACTCCAAGCTCCTCCGCCAGCAGCCTTGCATTGCTGGGCCACGTGGTGACAGGAAGCCCTGTGTTTGTGCAGGTGGGGGGGCAGGCTGTCTCTCAAAGTGGGTGGCTGAGAGCTGCGCCTGGAGCACAGGTGGGGATGGAGGGAAAGCAAACCAAGGAAGAGGCGTGTGCGTCCTGGTGCTGTCAGCTCTCCTCTGTGCAGGGTTGGGTGGGAGGCTGCCCCCTCCACATTCCCTGCCTGTGGTACTGCAGGGCCAGCCTCAGCCAACAGCCTGGGCTTCCTCCCTCTAAACCAATGGATGCAGAAGGGTTTGGGCCTGGTACCGATCAGTTCCCTTTCCTGAGCAAGACTCCCTACAACAAGACACCTCCACACACAGTGAAAAATCAGCCCAAACTAAGTATTACAGTTTTTTTGAAAACACAGAGAGGAATGTCCTATATTTCAAAAGGCTATTTGTGGGGCTGGTGCTGTGACATAACAGTTAAAGCTGCTGCCTGCAGTGACAGCATCCAATTTGGGCACTGATTTGAGTCTCGGCTGTTCCACTTCTGATCCAGCTCTCTGTATGGCCTGGGAAAGCAGTAGAAGATGGCCCAAGTCTTTGGGCCCCTGCACCTGCATGGGAGACCTGGAAGAAGCTCCTGGCTCCAGGTTTCAGATCAGCACAGCTCTGGACGTTGTGGTCATCTGGGGAGTAAACCAGCAGATGGAAGACACCTCTCTTTCTCTCTCTCTCTCTCTCTCTCTCTGCCTCTGTCTCTCTGTAAATCTGCCTTTCAAGTAAATGCATAAATCTTAAAAAAAAAAAAAGGCTGTTTGTTTCTAGACAAATGGAAGGAAGGGCTAAATACCTGAACTCAGCAGTATCTATAATCTATTGATATTAGATATAATCTAATAGTTCACATCTATACACATGTGAAATATTGCACTGTACCCCATGACGATGTATAAATATTACAGGTGAATCCAACAACATGGAATAAGCAATATGAGATACAGGGTAGATATAGGCTCTGCCAGGTCTGGGGCCTGGGGAGGTAAGAGGTCAGAATGGACGAGCCGCACCAGCAGAGGCACCCTATTGCCCAGGTTCAGTTTCTGAGCTGGGTGGTGAATTCATGGGTTGACCAAATCATTGAAAATAAACACATCTACATACAAATCATACATATCATATGTGCTCAATGATGAGCACATGTCAAGAGCCAAAGGTTATCAATAATTCATTTCTGCCCACCAGAGGTCAAAAAGGCAAAGAAGAGAAAGGATTATATGAGCCTTCCATGCTGCCATCCAGGTTCTCGCTCTCACCTTGCTTTTTATTTTTAATATTAATTCATTAATTAAATTTGAAAAGCAGAGAGCAAGACAGGACGATCTCCCCTCCACCGGTTCATTCCCCCAATGAACTGTAACATGCCTGCAACAGCCGGGGCTGGGCCAAATCCAAGAGTTAAATCCAGGAGGCTGGAACTCCATCCAGGTCTCCCATGCAGGTGGCAGGGACCCAAGTACTTGAGCCGTCATCTGCTGCCTCCCAAGGTGCGCATTAGCAGGAAGCTGGAATTGGGAAGGGAGCCAGGACTTGGGTGCAAGTGCTCCAATAGGGGAGGTTGATGTCCTAAGCAGTGTCTTAGCCACGGAGCCAAACGCACCCCCCTTCTCAGCTTTCCAAAGGGCCTCCATGTGCAGCCGGGTGGTCTGCTACCTGCCGCTGGCTGCCTTCTTGGCACGCAAGGCTGCTGATCCACATGCAGGAAGACCACATCGTCCTCATGAAAAGACTGCGAAATGAGCAGCCGTGGGAAATTCGCTGAAAAGGAACGTGGAGAGCGGGAATGCCCCCTCGACACAGCAAGTGTGGATGTCAGTGGACACTTCTTCAGTTAAAGGACATTTAATATCAAAGAAGGAAGTCAAAATCTCGAGCTTGGGGGCCTGACCTACAATAAAATAACGTTGTAATCTCCAAAACAGAATTTTTATCCCAGACTCCGGGATAACACCCTTTATGGTTTTTTTTCCCTTTTCTCCCTTTCCTCTCTGCTCCTTTCTGTTTTGTCTCATTTTGTTACCTTTCTTTTCTAACCTAAACATCCTTTGAACTCTGACAGACTATAATCTGTTCAGAGTGCGGGCTTGGGGACCAGGAAGGTCTCCTGGCTACAACACTCTGGCCACTGTGCTGATCAGAGCAGGTACTGGGGTTGGTCATCAGGACACGAGACAGCTGAGACTGCCCAGTTCAGGATGATCTAGGGGGTTCTTCTGATATACCCCTTGCCTTATCTTTTTTCTCTCTTTGAAGTTAAAAAAAATGTTCCATACCTTGAGTGTGCAAGAAAAACCTACAGCCATTAAAAAGAGAAAGGGAAGGGGGCTGGTTTTGTGATGCAGCCGGTTAGCTGCCGGTGGCATCCTTTATCAGAGCTCGGGTTTATCAGTTTTGGCTGTGCCACTTGCATTCCAGCTCCCTGATAATGCGCCTGGGGAGGCAGTGGAAGATGGGCCACCAATGTGGGAGAACGGGATGGAGTTCCTGGCTCCCAAATCCATTGTGGTCATTTGGGGAGTGAACCAGCAGATGGAAATGCCTGTTCTCTCTTGGGCACCCCCTCCCTTTCTTTCTGCCATGCAAATAAATAAATAAATCCTTTTTTAAAGAGAAAAAGAGTCAGAGATGAAGGTCAACGTGAACTGCTAGCAGTCTGAGAAAAGCCAGGTGGTCACATTGAAAAGAGAACACTGCCTTTTCCACTGCGCCGCTGAACTTTTCCCACAGCCGAGTTCATTAAGGACTTGCTCAGCCTCGTCCAGGTGAGCAGCTTCGGGACCCTTTGAGAGGGGACAAATGAACAAAACGTTTTGAGAAACATCCACGTTCCCAGAAGTATGCTGGGTCCCAGGAAGAAAGACACAAGCAAGCCGACGCTTCCCTAGAGGAGCGAACACAGAAGAAACAGAAACAGCCACGTCCAGGTAGATGCACAGCTAGCCCTGACTCACCGCGGCTGCCGTACACGGCTGACTCCACCACAGTGTGAGCCTCCCCAGCCAACCTGATTTCCCTCCCAGCACAGCAGTCAACCAGTTATAGGAGGTATTCGACACCTGATTATGAGTCGGCTTTGTGTTCCATCTTTTTGCCCAGCTGTAGGCTGATGGAAGTGTTCTGAGCATGTTCAAGATTGGCCAGGCTAGCCTATGGTGTTCGGTAGGTTAGGTGTACTAAGTGCATTTTCAACTTAACGATATTTTCAAGTTCGGATGGGCTTATCAACACGAAACCCCATCGTAAGTCAAAGAGCACCTGCCTAACATAAAACCAGGGAGAGACAGACGCTCTAAAGAAGGAATGCATCAACATACGGCATGGGGTGTTGCTGGGAGGGGAGGTAGGAGGTATTCACACCGTGGACATGGTGATCAGAGAAAACTTGCCTTCTGGGGAAATGATGGGCTTTGACCTGTGCTCTGAGGGAAGGAGAGAGCCAGTCCAGTGGACGTCTTGTGGATGAGCATTCTTAGCAGAGGGAAGGAGTGGAACTGCCCAATTCCAGAGGCGGGAGTGGTGGTGCACCATGCCTGTGGGAAGGCAGATGGAGGCCCATGTGGCTGGACTCACAACCCCTGCTCTGATTTGTTTTAATATATTTTGTGTCACTGTAACAAACACTTGAAGCAGGCTACTTTGAAGAAAAGAGGTTTGCTTTAGCTCAAAGTTTTGGAGGATGCGAGTCCACGGCCAGGCAGCCCCAGTCTCTGGCAAAGGCCTAATTGCTGATGGCATCATGGCAAGAGAAAGCTGGAGAGGGAGAGATCACATGGCCAGACCAGAAGCCAGGGAGTGGCTAAGGCAGACTTTCTCCTCTTAACAACCTAGGGACCCCACGAGAATACCTTCATCCCAGGATGAACACCACCAACAGCCTCCCACAAGGTTCTGCTACCGGAAAATCCCACCACCTCCACGTCATCTGATTGAGGACCAAGCCTCCAACACCTGAACCCTGGAGGGCCACACCACCTCAAAACCACAGCGCTCGTGGAACATGCACTTGTGGAGTGTTCCCTGCCTCTCGGAACAGATCAGCCATGCCCTGAGAAGCCCAGGGTATGTGGCAAGGCCATGGCAGGTGCCCTTGTCAACAGTCCCAGCGAGCCAGCTTCGAGCGGCTCAACCCAGGAGTCAGATGTGTGAGTGAAGACGCCATCTTGAAAGGGAAAGTGACCCTTCCTGTCCCAGGTGAGACCTCAGACGTCTTGGAGCAGAGACAGGCTGTCTCTGCTGTGTCTTTTTCTAAATTCTCAACCCCCAGAATCCACGAGAATAGTGGAATAGAGGTTGCTTTATGCTACTAAGTCTGGGATAGTTAGGCAGCAGTGGACAACCAGCCTAGTGGTTTGCCTTGGGCTGATTTGATGGTCTAAATGGATCTAAGATCACAGATCTAGTAGGATTGACCAGTATATGCTCTGGCTTTGGAATAAATATATTGACTTTTGGGAGCAACAAATTAACTCTTCATTTGTTATCAACTCTGGTCCAATTTCACAGAAATGTCTTGCAGCCTCTTAAACCTTGTCATTTAAGTAAAAGTTTCTTGAGTCAAATAGCCAGTATGTCCTTCTACCAAAAGTACAAGTAAAGTCTTTCTGGTTTGTGTGCAATCATTAGAAGGTCCTGTGTGACACATTCAGTCCCTGCTCTGCGGTCTGTAAAGTCATTGGAATTACTTGGCAATGACATTCCTAAACAAGGGTTGGTGGAAACAGTTTTAAACCCGAGATTAGAATGGCTTCATTTTGTTCTAGAGTAAGACATTTTAGGCCATATTTCTTATACAAGACTTTCGGTCGAATTTATATTTATTCAGAAACCCAAACCATGTCCAAATTACATTTAAACATGTCTTTGAGGGCTCTGTATAGTACTTAATTGCTTTTGACAAGCATGACACCCTATAAACCTAAGTAGAGGTATGTCTTCCCTCTAAGAAATCCTCTAGCTAAAAATAACACTGTATTGAAACTATAATGGTTGCACTATCTAAATTCAATTCCCTGTAACATTTTGTGAAACATTCACAAACATAGAGATAAGCTCTTGTACTTGACTTCAGGGCACAAGAATCAGGATTCGAATGTAGAAGCGAGTGCTCTGCCCAGCAGTTAAGACACATTTGGCATCCCATGTCCAATAGCATGCCATATTAGAGTGTTGAGGTTAAAGTCCCAGCAAAACTTCCAATTCCACTGCTTGTGAATGCACACCTCAGGAGGCGGGTGGAGGCCGCCATGCCACCACATGAGAGACCCAAATTGAGTTCCAGGTTCCTGGCTTCACCCTGGCTATTGTGGGCATTTGGAAAGTGGACCACAGATGGGAAATCTCTCTCAGTCTGCCTCTCTGCCTTTCAAATAAACTAAATAAATATTTACCTAAAAAATTTTGTTAAAGGGGCTTGAACGTAAAGCAGTCAATGTGCTCCCTTTGTGCTGGGACATTTTTCTTTGGGTGTAGCACACCAAGGTGGGGCACCATGGCTTGAAATTTCTGGGGAGAAGCGATTCTTGAGAGGTTACTGAGAAGAGCGTAATAGGCTTTCAGGATACAGGTTGGAAAAACAACCAGTGCAGAACTGGAAGAAAGGAGAATGTGTAATAGCTAAGAAGAGGTGATTGGCAGGTGCTTAGAATGAGGCCAGGAGAAGGGAGGGAGTGTGCGCAAGGCAGTGGGGGATGAAATGACACCAAGGCACTGCTGTGCCTGTATGCACACAGCCTGAGTGCAAAGGCTGCACCACCCTCCTGGTGAGCCTTCTGCCTCAAGCATCCTTCGGATTGCCCAAATCCATGTTCATGGTCCGCGGCCCTACCCGTGAACTCTGAGTTCCTTTTGCAAGCGCATACTAAGCATTGTGGCAGAAACCACATGAAAGTGTCGAGTTACTGCCGTGACAAATCTTCGGGGGGGAGTGAACGGCCCTGATGACTTGCACACTGCCATCTGGCCTGTGGTCATTGTGAACGCTCACGCTTCCCGTGCTGCCATTCACGTGGCCAGCCTTGCTTGTGTTGTGAGGTTAACAATAAAGCGAAACCTGTAGTCTTCACAGGGCTAGAAGCCTGCTGGCAAGCTTGCTGGGGCTGAATGACCAAGATTCTTGAAGACAGGGGCCTCAGTGGATCTAAACATTCAAGTATGCTTGTTTTTATTCGGGAATGCAAGGCCCAGGGGTCAGACCAACTGTCACGCATGAGACAGGCAGCTTTCTGTAAAAACGGAAGGATTGTCCTCAACATTGCAAGGAGGCCTGCTTGCTCGTGAGCTGCGGAAGGTACACCTTCTAAGGCAGGGGTGGGGATCCTTTATTCTGCTAAGGGCCACGTGGACATTTATAATATCAACATGGGCCACACAAAATTATCAACTCAAAAATTAGCTTGCTGTAGATTTACTAAATTTCCGGTTCCACCTGCAGTGGCCTTGGCACTCCCAGACCCAGTGATTTCACAGACCTTATACAGCCCTGCAGGCCAGGCTGTCCCCACCCCTGTTCTAAGGAGAAGCATCGACACAATTCATGTTCAAGTTGGTTGAAAGCTCCTGGACAGTTATTAATGCACTGTATACAAGTCAATGCACTTGTATAGCTCAGGTAGTACGCATTTGTGCAAGGTCTGGTTGTCTAGAGAAATAGCTCTCTGAGATGAAGACGTGTGAGAGGGACTGATGGAAGTCCTCCTGGGAGCCTGGCCAGGCATGAGGGAGGCAGGACAATAAAGAGGAGAAGGCTGAGCATGGCCACAGCCTGGTTCTTCGGGGCCTCTGTGGTGTAGGTTGCACCTCGGGGTTTGTCTCTGTTGGCCGCAAAGGAATGAGCTTTCATATTCTCCAAGCACAGAACGCCTGAGAAATACAACCACGAAAAATCCTCCAGCGTGGATATAATTGGGGTGGAGCTTAAGATCCGAAAGGGGACTTGTGAGTTAAGTTATTGCCATCTGCCATAGACAAGGGCATTTATGGGCAGTGGAGCTAAAAATAAGTTTATTTGGCTGCAAAAAAAAAAAAAAAAGAACTTTCAAAACATGCCGAACATTTTCAGAACAGGCGTTATCTGTGAAGTGTCTGAAAAGCTCTTCTGTATGTTCAAGTAGGGTGAGGTGTGAATGAGCTTCTAGGCTCCTGTTAGGAACCAGCATTCTGGACCCGGAGCCGTGGTTCACTTGGTTAATCTTCTGCCTGCGGTGCCGGCATCCCATATGGGCGCCGGGTTCTAGTCCTGGCTGCTCCTCTTCCAGTCCAGCTCCCTGCTGTGGCCCTGGAAGGCAGTGGAGGATGGCCAAAGTGCTTGGGGCCCTGCACCCGCATGGGAGACCAGGAGGAAGCACCTGGCTCCTGGCTTCAGATCGGCACAGCACGCTGGCCGTAAGGGGAGTGAACCAACAGAAGGAAGACCTTTCTGTCTGTCTATCTCTCTCTTTGTCTATAACTCTACTTGTCAAATTAAAAAAAAAAAAAAAAAAAAAAGGAACCAGCATTCCAAAGGCCTTAGGAGACCTTTTCTATTTTTCCTCTTTCCTCAGCCCGGACATTGAGGAGTTCTCTGTAACGCAAGACAGGAAGTTGGACCTGTCTCAAGTATCCACAGTAATGATGCTTCTTAGATTTTTTAGCTACTAGTACTGCTTCCCATCATGATAATCCTCCCCTGTATGGTACAAGGGATGAGAAGAACACAAACAGGATCCCATCTGTATTGAATGGTGACGTCTTCATTAACTCAGCTAACCCAAGCAATGAGAATCTGTTGCATGCCTTCTGGGCTCCAGAAGTTTTGTGCTAGCTTTTGGAGAAAGAGAGCACCAAATGATGTAGTCTGTAAGTGGACCAGCATTCTTGGATCAAAGGCTGGGAAGGAAGGAAGGAGAAAGACATGGGTGTGGAGAACCAAGCAGGAGCCATGTGGACGGAACCGTTTGAAAACCACAGCAAACACAGCACATTGTCATTCCTCATGTTTCCCAGGGGCTCTGTGCCGCTTAAGTTATCAACAGGGAGTCAACATGCCCACATCCCCCATCAGGGTGCCTGGGTTTGATTCCTGGCTCCAGCTCCTTACTCCAGCTGCTGCAAGTGCAGACCCTGGGAGCTAGTGGTGATGGCCCAAGTACCTGGGTTCGTGCCACCCACTTGGGAGACCTGGATTGAGCTCTTGGCTCTGGCTTCAGCCCCAGGCCAGCCCCAGCCACTGTTGCCATTTAGGAAGTGAACCAGATCTCCCTTTCTCTCTCTCTCTTTCTCTCTCTCTGTGTGTGTGTATCCTCATCTTCACTGTACCCCATTCTGGGACAGTCAGAGGTCTTAAGATGCAGATGTGTTCAGACATCTCTCCAGCTGCAAATCTCAAATTTCATGTAAGCTACTCCACAAGGGCATGGATTTTATAAAACAAGGCAAATATGGTCTTTTGAGTCTATTGTCTGCTTTTCTTGACCTCTTCCTGAATTAACTTCTGGGCACATGACCTCACGTAAAACAGTCCAAAAAGAGTTGGGCTATTTTAAAAAAAAAAAATTAGCGATATTTTAGCAATATTTATTCTTCCCTTCTAACTCCAGATATTTCTTGCAATCTTTTGTAACCAGCATGTGGCTTCTTAAATTCCTTGATTGGCAGTATCTTTGCAATGAATTTTATAATGCCCACTATCTTGTAATTATGAGTATAATGTGTATTTTGTAAGTTTTTCTTCACTTATTTGAGAAGCAATGAGACAGACAGACAGGGAGAGCTCTTCTGGTTCGCTCCCCAAAGGAACTCTGTTACTGAGCCATCACTGCTGCCCTCAGGGCCTGCAGATGGGTCTCCGGCGAAAGCACTATGGCAAGCACAAATGACAGTCCAGATTCACCAGACCCAGTCACGACACGCAGCTCTGAGTCCACAGCCACTGCAACCACTCTCAGAATTCAAGCTCTTTGGGGGCTTGTGCTGTGGTGTAGTGGATAAAGCCGCTGCTTGCGATGCTGGCATCCCATATGGGCGCCAGTTCATGTCCTGGCTGCTCCACTTCCAATCCAGCTCTCTGCAAATGCACCTAGGAAAGCAGTAGAAGATGGCCCAAGTGCTTGGGCCCTTGCACCCACCTGGGAGACCAGGATGAAGCTCCTGGCTCCTAGCTTTGGATCACCCCAGCTCTGGCCATTTCAGCCATTTGGGGAGTCTCCTTCTCTTTGTCTATAACTCTATCTCTAAATAAATAAAGTCTTTTTAAAAAAAGAGATCACTTTATTTATTTAAATATATTTATTAATTTATTTGAAAATCAGAATTACAGAGACAGAGAGAAAGGTCTTCCATCCACTAGTTAATTCCCCAAATAGCCACAGCTGCCGGGGCTATGCCAGGCAGAAGCCAGGAGCTTCTTCCAGGTCTCCCACATGGGTGCAGGGACCTAAGAACATGGGTCATCTTCCACTGCTTTCCCAGGCACATTAGCAGGGAGCTGGATTGGAAGTGGAGCAGCTGGGACTCGAACAGGCACCCATGTGGGATGCCTGTACTGAAGACGGAAACTTAACATGCTGCGCCACAGTGCCAAACCCAAGAAGGCAGATCTCGCTTGTAAAGTGCTGTAGCCTCTGGGAGGACATGGCACAGGCAAGATTGGAAGGAAGCAGGCCCAGCAAGGAAACACCACCAGGCTTTCTGAGCAGTTTAAGCCACGCCATGCTTGTATGGTGGCTGGGGAGGGTGGGCTGGGAACGCTGCCATGAACCTTTGCCAGCTGCCAACCACCTTTGCTCCAACACACAAGCATGTGTCCAGTGCAGCCGGGCTCACAGCTGAAGGTCCTGGCCTGCCGAGTTTATCCAAGGCCATGGCCCCAGCGTGGGCACCGCACTGGAAGCTGCACCTTCAGCCTGGGGCAGGGTGCTTGTGTCTGGTACCCCCTGGGCTCACACCTCACAGAGGGTCACAGGGAAATCCACATGGCTGGGGGTTGGGGACAACCCCACTTCACAGTTCCCTGAGGAATCAGACTCTGACAGGCCGCAGCTTGGCCTGCTTCTACTGTTCTTGTGACGATTGTCTGCGTAGAACTCATGAGCCAGAGCCCCTTCTGATATGGGCATGGGGTGTATTAATTTCTATTCCAGGCTCTTGCCTCACGCCCAGACAAGCATTCTAAGTGCAAACACATTTAAGGTGCACAAAGTGATAAAATGTATTCAAAAGAGGAGAAAGTGAACACACACATATGTACACACATGTGAGCATGGGTTGCCCCACAGAGAGAAACACTTATCACGTGTTTGCTCCAAAGAAGGGATGGGAGAAGAGAGACAGAAAGGGCACCTGCATAGCACCTCCAGCCATGGTCTACAGTGGACAGAGAGAGAGACCCCCACTTGTTGGTGTCCTTTATGAAGTGGGGGTTGTGCCTCTCTGGGCATGAAGCCACCTGACACTTCCATATGTTGTTTGCACAAGTTCCACATTGAGCTCATTATCCATATTTTCATGGAACCCCTTAGGTCCTGAATGAAGCAGATGCATCATGGAAAAGGGGGGATGTATTGATTGACAAGTAGGGGGACAGAATTACGTATGGGGACTTGCAAAGACTTCCAGCTCAGAAGACTTTAAGTGACTGCTTGCCCTGCCAAGGCAACTGAGGGGGAGACTGGAAATTCAGTGAATCTATAGCAGGCTGATGTTTAAGGTGATAATTTTGTACAGCCTGCAATCGATACTATAAATTTCCAAATGGCCCTTGGCAGAAAAAAACAGTCCCCGCCCCTGAAAAAGAACGTATCTTCACATAATGTCAGTCCTCACTGACTGGTCACTTAGGTGCTCAAAGATTGTCTTTCAATTGAATTTTATGATTATGGGGGAGATGGGCACCCCTGCTTTCCTAGATACATATAGACTTGTTCTGCATACAGATTTGACACATGGTATTAGAATATAGGCAGAAAGGAGTGTTGACATGGACATGATAAATATAGCCTATTTTTCCATTTCCAGGGCAAGTAGCAACTTTTGTGACTGAAAATAAACCTTTAATATTTATTTATTATTAAATAGTAAGTTTATCAATATGAAAAAGGACTAATCCATGTGAAGAATGCACTAATAGTAATTATAAAAACTGTTAGGGGCTTAATCTGTATAAAAATAATTAATGTAAAAATAAAAAATCAGATATAAGCCTGACATATAATCAGACACTAATTAATTACCATTCTTTGCAAATCTAAAACTTGATCTTATAAATTCAGATTCATTATCAGATATGACTCTTTTTTTAAAAAAAGGATTTATTTATTTATTTGAAAAGCAGAGTTACAGAGAGGCAGAGGCAGAGAGAGAGAGAGAGAGAGAGAGAGAGAGAGAGGTCTTCCATCTGCTGGTTCACTCCCCAGATGGCCGCAATGGCCAGAGCTGTGCCAATCTGAAGCCAGGAGTCAGGAGCTTCTTCCAGGTCTCCCACATGGGTGCAGGGGCCCAAGGACTTGGGCCATCTTCCACTGCCTCCCCAGGCCATAGCAGAGAGCTGGATTGAAAGTGAAGCAGCCAAGACTCAAACCAGCGCCCATAAGGTATGCCGACACTGCAGACAGTAGCTTTACCCACTATGCCATAGCACTGGCCTCCAAATATGACTGTTATATAAAAAATTATCTCTTTTTTGTGCCAATTTACCTCCTTAAGTATTTTGACTAATTACAAGTTAAAAAGTTTAATTTGAAATTGAATTCTCTAGATTTTTGGACAGATGGATTTACTAAATAACTGCTAGATAGTCAGCCAACGCCATGTTAGGTAGACACAAGAGAGTTGTGCTTTATGGGTTTTTACAGGTCTGTGGTTGTGCCTTGCTTAAAAAACAGGGGAATTCTCATTGGCATCCAAGATAAAAAGAAAACCACAGGCTATGTGGCCTTCCTTCTCTGATGTAAGGACTAGCTGTGATTCACTGGAGTGGAATACTGCAGAGCCCTACCTCAAAGGCCCAGACCCAAGGGTATCTGAGCAACGTTACAGATGAGATCTTCAACAGCCACACACACCAAAAAATATCAGGTACACATTTGTGGTAGTTATTCTTAGAAAGTGGATACCCTGTCATCCTGCCTGAGCAAGGCCAAATACAACCAAGGAAAAATACGGACATTTCTGTGAGACGAAGCAGTCTTGATGGAGTTTTGTTTTGTTTTTTAAGATTTTATTTATTTGACAGAGGGAAGGACAGAGAAGGGTCTTCCATCCACTGGTTCACTCCCCAAATAGCTTTAATGGCTGGAGCTGTGCTGATCTGAAGCCAGGAACCAGGAGCCTCCTCTGGGTCTCCCACGTGGTTGCAGGGGCCCAAGCACTTGGGCCATCTTCTACTGCTTTCCCAGGCCACAGCAGGGAGCTGGATCGGAAGAGGAGTAGCTGCGACTAGAACCAGTGCCCATATGGAACGCCGGTGCTGCAGGTAGAGCACTAACCTACTGAGCCACAGCACTGGCCCCTTGATGGAACTTTTCAAAGTTCTAATAGAGCATCGAGTAGGGTTTTGAGGAGCCAGAGGAGCAAAACCTCGGCATGTCTCATAGAACGTGTTTCCAAAGACAAAAGCGGTCTCCAGAGGCTGTTCAATGCCAAGTTGCCAGAGAGGGAGGAGACCAAGTGGCTGCCTGGGTGGTGTGGTCCTGGTGCCTTAGAGGTTGTAGGAGTGGACTGTCGGCCTGGCGTTGTGTTAGAACATTTAAATACGGACTTGCCTTTTTCCCCCTGGACAGAGGGCCATCCAGATCCTGCAGGTGCTTGCCAGCATTCCTCCAGAGCCTTCTCTTACTGACCAGATAATATTATGACAGTGGGCATAATACATTCTTACGTCACCCATCTTCAAGGGGGTGGGGATGCCATTCAAAAAAATTAGCAGAAAGCTTTCCACTAATCCATGCGTCCTGAAGGCCGCTAAATCCAACATTCGGAGTCCACTGACAACAACATCCATCAAAATGTCACCATGCTAATACTTCCACCAATAAAAATGCATTTGGGAGCAGGTGTTCGGCCTGGTGGTTAAGCTGTTCATGCCCCACATCAAGGGCCTGCGTTGGACTCCCAGCTCGGGCTCCAGACTCCAGTTTCCTACCAATGCAGACACCTGAAGGAAGGCGTGATGCTTCAGGTAATCAGCTTCCTGCCACTCACATAGGAGGCCTGCACTGTGTCCTGCTCAGTCCCAGCCCCAGCCATGGTAGGCATTTGGGAAGTGAACCAGCAGACAGGAACTCTCTCTCTCTCTCAAATAAATCATACATGTTTAAAAAATAGTAATAAAAACAATTGGTGACATGCACTATGCTGGAAAAGTCCCAAGTGTTAGAGAGCAGTCTGTGAGTGAGACCACGTGACCCTGCAGGTACACTGGGAGCTCCGTATTCTGGACCGAACTTTCCCGATGAGAGCCACAGATCAGGCTGCCTCTGGGGAAGTATTGACTCATGGCCAAATGCACACGCCACACCTGCCTGCATTTGGAGAGGGGGAGGGGACTGAGGGCACATCAAAGTCAAAATCTGTAGAATTTGTATTTATTTCCTTTCATTTATTTTTGAAAGGTAGACAGACAGAGACAGAGATCACCCATCAGTGGGTTCACTCACCAAACATCCACAAGAGCCAGGAACCTGGAACTCCATCCGGGGCTCCCATACCGGTGACAGAGACTCAAGTACTCGAGCCATCACCTGCTGCCTCCCAGAATGTGGGTTAGCAGGAAGCTGGATCAGAAGCAGAATAGTCAGAACTTAAACCCAAATACTCTGCAATATAAAATGCAGCATCCCAAACCCTGGGCCAAACGCTGGCACCTGTAACATATCTTTAAATAACAATTTGAAATTAGTGATCACTTTCCATTGCTATGCCTTCTTGGGGGAGAAACGCAAAAAAAAAAAAAAAAAAACCTGCAGAGGAAATATGCTGAGATGTGTCAGGGACACCCAAGGTGGCTTCGAGGAGTGAACAACCGATGTTTGACGCCACTGTGGAGGGGCGTGCCCCGGCGGAGATTATCAAACCCGGGGGAAGAGTTGTGACTCATGCTCATCAGTGAGCCTGGTCTTACTGTTTAGTGGCTTCCTGAAGAGACTGCCCTGGAAGGAAAGGCCAATGCCCTGTTTGGCTAGGCTGGGGCATGCGTATATCTGATGAGCACAATCATCTGATGGGCGCTCCACGACATACTCCCACTGCTGATGCACGGTTTCATTCTCCCCACTGTGACAGTGACATGGGTGAATTTGGTGGCTTTGGTTCTGTAGCAGGAAAAATTGAATGTGAAGTTAAAACTAATCATAGAGAAGTAAACCGTGCTCCTTGGGTGCCACAGAATCCTCATATCGTGGCTACCATCTTCTGGGAATTGTTGCTGTGGTACAGTGGGTTAAGCAGCCATTTGCAGTCCCATATGGGCACCAGTTCGAATCCTGGCTGCTCCACTTCCAGTCTGCCTCCCTCCTAATGTGCCTGGGAAAGGGGTGGAACAAGGCCCAGGTCCTTGGGCCCCTGCACCCACATGGGAGACCCAGAGGAGGCTCTTGGCTCCTAGCTCCTGGCTTTGAAGCCATTTGGGGAGTGAGCCAAAGGATGAAAGATCTCTCTCTTTCTTTCCCCTTCTGTCTCTCTCTGAAACTCTGCCTTTCAAACAAATAAATAAATCTTTTAAGAAATCTTCTTATGTGTTGGCTTTTGTCTATACAAAACACTCCGCTAAACCAGACCCGAGCGGAGAATGTAATCCTGATCTTAGGTTAAGAGGTCACCAAAAGGAAGGCTATGGTCTTTCTTGGAATTCTAATTCCATCTGTTGGTAAGTGTTACCAGGAAAAGCACTCGATTAAATGGGCACAAACTATTATTGTTAGCACAGAGCCTTTAGTACACAGATGGAAAAATGCAACTCTTTCCAATGAAGAGACACATGTTGTTTGTTTTTTGAGGGGAGAGAGTTCATTTCCAACAGACTTATTTTTGTTATTGTTGAAACTAGATACCATTTAGTAAGAGATTCTTCTGCACATACACACACACACACACACCCGCACACACAGAGTGGCCAAACTGAGTGTATTTTCTAAGGCTCCTTAACCAAGTACCCCAGCAGCATCCAGGACAGACATGTGTTTCCTCAAAACTCCGGAGACTGGACATTTAAGACGCAGGTGTCAGCAGGGCTGCAGGCTGTCTCCTCCCTGGGACACTCCCCACCACCCCCATCTTCACCCGGCCATCTGTCTGCATCTGAGAATCTCTTCTTATAAAGACGCCAGCCATAGTGAACTAAGGTCCACCTTCACGACATCAGCTCAATGTCATCCCCGATTTAAAAGCCCGACCTCCAGGTACAGTCACATCTTGAGGTCCAGCACTGGGACGGCAGCACAGGGATCAGGGGGCAGACATAGTCAGCTCAGCAGTGAGCAGCTAAAAGAGGCTTGTACTCCAGCAGGTGTTTGCACGGTGGTGGAGATGAGCTTGGGATGCCCGCATCCACTATCTCGGTCTGCCTCTGTCGCTCTGCCTTTTGAATGAATAAAAAAATACAGAAAGAAATAATTTAAAACGGAGTGCACAGTTTATTTTTAAAAAGCAATACTTGTGCAACACAGTCTAGGCAAAGTTATGAGTTGCATTGAGCTCTGAGATGTCTACACAGCTGAAAGTGCTGGAGCTCTTTAAGGAAATCCACGGGCCACCTCCTTCCAGCCTGGTGGACATCTCTGTAGGAAAAGGGGGACAGAACAGAGAGGAGACAGGATGCAAACTCACAGCCAAAACAAATTTATTCAAGAAGAAAAATTAATTCGCAGCGGTGGCAGAACACATGGCAGAGGGCCCAGTCCCCCAGTGGGCTGGGCTGTACACATCCCAGGGTGGGCTGAGGGTCCGCAGCGGGGTAGGAGGCAGTAGTGGCAGATGAGTTTCTCCATACAGGCTTTTCAGGTTGTTCCGCAGGCTTTCAAACTTGGGGGAGAAAACGCTGAGGGTGGATTGGGGAGCAGTACAGGGCACCGGGCTGAGCTGGTCTCTTGAAAGAAGGCAGGGGTAAGGGAAAAAAAGAAATTTTATCTGCTTTCAGGCAAGCAGTGGAAATGGCTGAGGCTTATGTCCTTGTTCCATCAATCTCCATTCTCAGGCTTGATTCTCACGCTGAGAACAGAAATCTTCCATCCACCCTGGACCTGTCTGTCCCTCGGAGCCTTCTCATTCAGCAAACATCAGCCTTTAACCTAGTGACTTTGCCCGAACTCTAGACATGATTGTGTATCTCTCCCTTCCTCTCACATCCTGTCTTCTCTCCGGCAGCACGCCCAGTGCGCCTGCCCTCACCACGTGGGCTGAGTCCTCTCCCGCCTCACCATCCCCACCCCTCCCACCTTCTCCTGGATCCCCGCAGGAACTCTGTGGGGTGTCCAGCTCCCAAGCCGGTCCCTTTCCACTCTCCCTGAAGCAGCCAAAGGGATCCTTCTAAAGTGTAAGTCCAAACCAAGCTCCTCCTGTGACCACTGGGACTGAGCACCGGCCTGCTTCTAGTCACTCACTGGCCGCTACGGCCACCAGTCCTCCTCGTCCAGGCCCTGGACTTCAACATTCTTCCACTGTAAAAACTTCCTTCCAAGAGTGCCTTAAAAAAATGAAATCCTGGGGCTGACACTGTGGAGTAGCGGGTAAAGCTGCCGCCTACAGTGTGGGTATCCCATATGGGCACCAGTTTGAGTCCCAGCTGCTCCATTTCCCATCCAGCTCTCTGCTATGGCCTGGGAAAGCAGTGGAGGATGGCCCAAGTCCTTGGGCCCCTGCAGCCACGTGGGAGACCTGGAGAAGGCTCCAGGCTCCTGGCTTAAGATCGGCACAGCTCCGGCCTTTGCAGCCATTTGGGGAGTGAACCAGCAGATAGAAGACTTCTCTCTCTGCCTCTCTGTAACTCTAACTTTCAAATAAGTAAATTAATGTTTTTTTAAAAAATGAAATGCTTGCAGGTTCTTTCATCTTACACATTTTCCATGAACTTATAGAAGACCTATCATATGCATGATTTTCAATTTTTGCCATCAAAATAAACGTATCTTCTGATTGCATTTTCTACAAACTTCTTTAAAAGATTTATTTATTTACTTGACAGAGCTACAGAGAGGGAGGAGGGGAGAAAGAGAGAGAGAGAGGGAGAGAGAGTTTTCCATTCACTGGTTCATTCCCCAAATGGTCTCAAGGGCCAGGGCTGAGCCAGGCTGAGGCCAGGATCCAAGAATTCTATCTGGGTCTCCCACACAGATGGCAGAGGCTCAAGGATTTGGACCATCTCTGCTTCCTTCCCAGGTGCATTAGGAAGGAGCTGGATTGGAAGCAGAACAGCCAGGACTCAAACCAGAGCTCTGATATGGGACACCAGTGTCACAGCCGGAGCTTAAACCTTCCTGTTTACGTACATAATGACTGAGGTGAACTTGGCAGAGTAAGATGAAAAAAATCACGTTTCTTGTCTTCTTCCGTAGATAACCAATCTCTGTTTGCCATGAAACAAAATGCTACTAAAACACATTTAGAACCTCCTCACCCTGCCTGATTAGTACTTGGATGGGAGAACCTCCTCACCCTAACTTTGGAGGACACTGCCTTGAAGTTGCCTCTTTTTAAGAAATTTCTTCCTTGGCCGGCGCCATGGCTTAACAGGCTAATCCTCCGCCTTGCGGCGCCGGCACACCAGGTTCTAGTCCCGGTTGAGGCACCGGACTCTATCCCGGTTGCCCCTCTTCCAGGCCAGCTCTCTGCTGTGGCCCGGGAGTGCAGTGGAGGATGGCCCAAGTGCTTGGGCCCTGTACCCCATGGGAGACCAGGAGAAGCACCTGGCTCCTGGCTTCGGATCAGCGAGATGCGCCAACCACAGCGGCCATTGGAGGGTGAACCAGCGGCAAAAAGGTGGACCTTTCTCTCTGTCTCTCTCTCACTATCCACTCTGCCTGTCAAAAAAATAAAATAAAAAATAAAATAAAATAAAATAAATTTCTTCCGCTGCCAAGAAATGCCAAGTGGCTCAGCTCCTTGTGCTTTCGCCTTGCATCCTGGGCTCTGTATTGCCAAGGGCATGAAGCCTACTCTGCGGGAATGACTCTCCAGGGTGCAGATTGAAGGGATTTCTGTTATCGGGAACATTCCATCTTACGCTCCTGCAAAAATGGGTTCATCATGCCAAATATGAGATGTGCCATGAACTGGAGGCAAAGAGAGACGTGGCTGATGGATCCATATTTAGCTTTTCATACATCTCCCAGCCTTCTTCTTGAAGAGCTTGCCCCCACTACTCTGGCAGAAACACACATGAGTTCCAGAGGTAAGTCATTTCTTTCAACCGTACTGATGCTTCTCTTTTACTCTATTTGTATCGATGGCCCTCTTAACAGCTTCTTCCATTTTTATCCCTTTTTCAGTTATGTTTGATTTGCTGGGTTATACCAAAGAGGCTCAGGTCTATAAAGTATTTTATGGCTGGAAGATGACCCAAGCACTTGAGCCCCTGCACCCAAGTGGGAGACCCAGATAAAGTGCTAATTGCTGGCTTTAGCCTGGCCCAGCACTGGCCATTGAAGCCATCTGGGAGTAAAACAGTTAATGTAAGATCTCTCTCCTCCTCCTCTTTCTTTTTCTTCTTCTTCTCCTTATTCTTCTTCTCCTTCTCTGTAACTCTTTCTTTCTCTTTTTTTAAGACTTATTTATTTGAGAGGCAGAGTTATAGAGAGAGAGGGAGAAAGAGACAGAGACAGAATTTCCATCTACTGGTTCACCACTAAAATGGCCACAACAGTTTGGGACTGGGCCAGGCCAAAACCAGGATCCAGGAGCTTCATCTGGGTCTTCCACATGGGTCAGGGACCCAAGCACTTGGGCCATCTTCTGCTGCTTTCCCAGGCACATTAGCAGGGAGTCAGTTCTGAAGTGGAGCAGCTGTGTCTTAAACCAGCATCCATATGGGATGCCGGCAGTACAGGCTGTGGCTTAACCCACACAGTGCTGACCCCAACTCTGACTTTCAAAATTAAATCTTTTTTTTTTAAAGCCATGTACTTGATGATTTGATGCATTTGTACAGAACTGGATATGTTAACATTGTTCCACAGGACACAGAGAAATTATTATCTTACTATTTTGCCTCATCTTTCTAAACCTTGGTCAATGGTTTGCTTATACTGCTCTCATAACACCTTTAAGCCATGTCTTTCATTTACTGATTTTGTGTGTTTATCTTACCCCTCTGTTACATGTTAAGCATTTTTAAGACAAGGACTTGGTCTTTCTTATATGTATCATTTACCTATAAAATCTCATAGATACTCAAGACATATTGTTCACTTGAACTGAATTGAGAGAAGCGTGCCTTCTAGGGCTGCACTTGAACTTCCAACAGGACTTGGGACTCTCAAATTCACATTCTCAGCTGCCTTTATTTTCCATGGGTAACTTGTGACTTAAACACCGTTGAGTCTAAAGGGTTTATTATTAATGGGGCCTGTCGCATGCTTAATATGGCAATGCGTACTAGTGCCCGTTTGGATAAGGTTTTTTTTTAAAGTGTTAAATTTTATTCTGACTCAGCAGACTGATCCTTTCACTGGCTCCTCTAAATGTGGTCCAGAGTTGTGGGTGGCAAAAAATGCAGCCTGTGGACCACATGTCTGCCTTCAGCTGGATTTGAAACGGAGTTCTTGAATTCCAGATGTAATCCAAGCTTCTGGTACAGTGTGCCTCAGGAAAGCCAAGCCTAGGAGATTCTGAGCCAGTTGGTGGCATAGGTCCCTGAAAGTGCATTGCCCACCCTGGCCCCCATCACAATCCTCTACCTTCAACCCGGTTCCCAAGCTTTGGTCTACTTCTGTTTAGACAAGCTCAAGAAATCTTTGCACATACTCTTGCATTTCTTGAGATGGTCATAATCTAATCAAATGGCCTTCCAAATGCATAGAAGGCATTTCACTTTAAAAAACTGTTATTAGTTTCATTTCAGTAATCTTGTGGGAATCCAAGACAACGACAGTACTCATCTCACAAAGGAAAATGGTCAACTTGATTCATTCTTTTTTTCAAAGATCGATTTTTCATTTTATTTAGACTTATTACTTATTTTCATTTAATTTGAAAGACAGAAAGAGACACAGACAAGAGAGAGATTTCCATCCACTGGTTCATTCTCCAAATGGCTGAAAGAGTCAGGGCTGAGCCAGACTGAAACCACAAGCCCAGAACTCAATCCAGGTCTTCCATGTGGGTGGCAGGGACACAACTACTTGAGCCATCATCAGTTGCCTCCCTGGGTAAGCATGAGCAAGAAGCTGGATCAGAAGCAGAAGAGCTTGAACCAGGCACTCCCACATGGGACGTGAGCATCCCAAGTGGTGACTCACCCACTGAGCTAAATGCCCAACCTGTTGTAAACAATAAATGATCCCCTGAATTCCTCCCATGAGCCTGTTAGAGTTAACCATAAAAACCCATGAAATTTGATTAATTGGGCTCTACTTTAAAAATTTTAAATGCATCTATTTTCTTTATTTGAGAGGCAGAAAGTCAGAGACAAAAAGAGAGAGACATTCAGAGCTCCGATTCACTGATTCACTCTCAAATGGCTGAGATCCAGCAACTGAATCCAGGTCTCCAACATGGGTGGCAGGGAACCAACTGCCTGAAGCATCACTCTGCCTTCCAGGGTATGGTATGCGCAGGAAGCTGGAATCTGGAGCCAAAACTTCAAGCCAGGCACTCCAATATGGGATTCAGGCATCCCTGGCATCGTAACTGCTTTGCCAAACACCTACCCATGGAGATAGTTTTCTAACAGATACTCTTAGATATCACTCTTTGAAATTGTTTTTCACTAAACTTGAGTTAACCACGAAGCAATGTTCATCTCAAGTTTAGTGTAGCGAGTTAACAAAGATATTTGCAAAGCTCAGCTCTATTTTGTAATGAAAATCTAATTTGAACCATGCTACCCTGGTAGCTAGCCTTTGTATATCAAGAGCCTCAAAAATGTTCATGGAAAACACATACAATGAAAAAAGTATACATCCGCATTTATTTCAAAAGTTTTTTGCACCAAAATTTATTTATTTATCTTTTAATTCTATTTCTCCATAAACTTTCTGAAGTACCCTCCATTTAATGGGGGAAAAAAGGAATCTAACAAACCATAAATAAATCTACTTGTGCAGTTAAAATCTGGCTTGTGTACTGCCAAACTAAATCAACCACTTCTAAGTGTGGTAACCACATGCATGTCCAAGCTTTGCAACAATACCCAGAAATATATCTGTAGCACAGTCCTGGAAGACAAATAGTGACATCAGAGCTGCCAAACATTTCAGAATTCAGTGACACACACCAATTTTTACTTATTATTTCGATGTCAGGTTTATGTAACTGACAAAATTGGCCTTGACTTCTTAGCTATCCGTATTGTTCCATGTCGGTCATCATCCAACCCTGAAATAAATGTTAGCTGATTAAAGTAGTAAAGGTTAAAACGTTTGAAAACCACATGCTGTAGATCTCAGAAATCAAGTCAATATGTGTAAAGGGAAGAATTATTAGAGGATTTATGAAATCTGGCCTGAACAAATTAATTCATCAGTTTAGCCAAAGGTCTGTCAATGAATTCAAGGACCTTCTCAGAGAGGGAAACATCTGTTGCAATTTAGCTTTCTGTTTCTATGTGAGTGCTGTGGATTATTCTTTCTGAAAAAGCATACACAGTTTACACAAATATATTTGACAGTTAATTGGAAGTTGCTCCGTTGTCTTTGAGGGTCAGGGGGCAATCCCTAGGGGGTTTGGACAATTACTGCCTTCTCCACCCCTTCTTGGCAATAGAAGAGAATTGTAACCTTGCTGGGATGGAAGGATGCACCCATAAACCTTGATGTCCAGGAAGAGAGAACTGTCTGGATGAGTACACGAAGCCTCAACCTGCTTGTGTCAGATTTGTTGAAATCATGTACTTAATTGGAGACTTAAACCTATGTCCACGCATTACACACATGCATGGTCCTCATGCTTACACACATTACAACTCCAGAACTTTATTTAGGAGCTAACTTCAAGCTAGAAGGAACTCCACTTATTTTGAGCTTGGTAAAGCAGCTGGTACACAGACTGAACAGTCGAGGAAACAGAAGCTCACACTCATTGCATGAATGTTCACGTCTGCACAGCTAGCAGGTGGCAGGACTTGAACCATTGCCATTTAAGCCTTGGCATTGTTCTTCCTGTTGTAATACATCCCCCTTCCTATCTACTCTTAGCTGTGTTTTCACAGATAAGTAGGCTCCTCAGAGGGCATGACCCTTGCTTGAGACTCAAAAGTAGCATCTGTGGCCCAGCGCTATCTGCAATTCTTCAGGGCTTGTTAACATGTAGAATCTCAGGCCTCACCTCAAAACCAATAAATCACAATCTTCTTTTTGACAAGATTCCTGGGTGTTATTATTTGAGAACCTCTGCTATGGAACTCACTTTGAGAAACCTAGAATTAACTCTAAAAGACCTGTTGAGACCTTTACGGTTTGCTTTCAACTTTCCAAAAATAATTCTCCATAGTTCAAAGATGTAACATGATTAATTTTAAGGGTTTTATTCCAGACATATTAAAAGATGGAATATCCACTAACTATTATGGAATTGAAACCAATTCTTTCATATTTTTTTTTTATTTTGGGGATTAGTTCAGTGCTACATAGAAGAAATTAGAGCAATTAAGCAATTAACTGCTAAACACAGTCCTCAACTCAAGAATCAACCTTTTAAAAAGATTTTGCCAAATTAAGTTCAAAACTCATAGTATCCTCTATTCCTTTCAGCTTGTGTTTGATATATGCTGTGTATTCTTGGTAATGTTTATGGTTTTTATCATAATTAACTGTGGGTAATGTGTAGGGTTTAGTTTGTTCAAAGAATGGGAGTGTCAACTGCCTAGAACAGTAATGTTGAGTACTGCCACAGGATAAAACCTCATTCCAAATTAAGCCAATTCTATTATTGGCTTTCGCGGACTTCCTAAAAATAAGATTATAACTAAGCAGAAGTACATATTCTTACGAGCATGAAAGTATAGGACAACCTCCATTATCAAAAGGTCACAGTCATCAGCCCTCCACGTGCAGAGCTGAGGGTGGGCCTTAGATGGTTAAATCCAGGTTTGGGAGGTCTCTATGAACAGGAAATTCCAGCTGGCTTTTAGAAGGATCCGATAGGCATGACGACGGGTCCATTTCTATCTCTTTTATTTCCTGTAAAAACCCACAGAATCAAAATCTGAAATTCTTGACCTGTGCCTCTGATTTCCTTAAGTGTAAACACAGTCCCAGCTGGAGCCATTGCTGCATTCAACCATGACACTGGGGCACTCAAGACTATGCGAGTCCTGAGCATCTCCACCCATGGGAATCCAAGGAGCTTTGGCAGGAAGCTCAAGGGCGTGGGTTATCATAGGAAAAGAATATCAGCAATTGGTTAGTTCTTATCTATCCTCATACTGGTTGGAGCGGAAAGATACTTGCTCAGAGCAGGCCAGCAGGGGCAGGCATAAGGCAATCGGGGAACATAAGCCAAATGCTGCTGGAACTGATTTCAGGAAGCAGGAAGTCCCAGGGCAATAAACTCAGAGCAAAAGACTTACCCAAAAGTTACACTTAGCACGCTGTGAAAATATGTTCAACATCACTGAGACACCACTACACACACAACAGAATGGCCAAGATGAAAAGATTGGCAGTTCCAAGAGCTAATGAGCATGTGAAACCAGGAACACCTGTATCCTGCTGAAGGTGGTATAAGTTGTTACAACCACCGAGGAAAACTCTGTGGCAGTCTTAAACTCACCCCAGGCCTCAGTAGTCCTGTCCCTAGGAAACAAACATCGAGTGCCTATTCCACTCCTGCTCTAGCACGAAAGGGGCTTGCAAGTCATCGCTCTGTCCTAACAGCAAGTAAAACACGGAACAAGCCGAAAACCAACGACTCAGGATCTGTCAGAAAAAAAATAAGGTCACAGGGCAAAGTGTTGCTATCAACACTGCTGACATGGAGGGGTGAACACAGAGGATCACAGCATATAGGAGCAGCCCAAAGGGCAGGACACACCCCCCGCAGGAACCAGTATGGGAGTAGGGAGACCTCAGTTATAACTGACAAATGCTGGCAGCTCAGTGTATCCAAATCTGAGAGCTAAGAACTGCAGGATGGTCTGGTCGCAGGAGCACTCATACTTCTGGTTCCAGGTCCTCAGAGTGAACAGTGGAGAAGAAGCCCCCTTGTACTTCCAGCAGGGCCAAGGGAAAAGGAATCATTTTGAAATATCCATATCAAATATCAAGGCCTGCCTTCATGAGGAATTATTCAGCTGCAACCTAACACCATCAGATTTTATCAAAGTAGCCATCCTAAGGGAAAGAAAATACCCACCTCCACCCCTCTCCAATCATTGTGTCTTACCTATAGAGAACTGGGGGAGGGAGAAACACAAGGGAAATTCACAGCCAGGAGTCACACACTCACAGGAAAATTTCACCCACTAGAAAATTCATCCTGCCCCTCTCTCCCCTCCCCACCCCCCACTAACACCTTACCATCATTTCACTCTCTCCCAGAATTCCTTTTACCCAGTGCAACATGTCTGATGTTCAACAAAGTGTTACCAGGTATGCAAAACAGCAAAAAGCACCCTTTGAAGGGAGACAGCAAGCATAGCACCAGATTCAGACATGGGAGGATGTTGGCATGATCGGACTGGACGCTTACACTACTATGATAAACATGCTAAGACAGCAAATGGAAAAGAATGCAAGAACAGATGTGTAAGTAGTCACCAAGGTGATGATTCTGAGAAAGAATCAAAAAGAAATGCTGGAGATCAATAATACTGGCACACTGTCATAGGTGTGTACGTTGTGGCCCAGTGGGTTAAGCTACCACCTAGTACAACCCATATTCGAGTGTTGGTTCAAGTCCTCGCAGATCCACTTCTGATCCTGCTTCCTGATAATGCACCAGGGAAGGCAGCAGGATGGTGGCTCAAGTGCTTGAGTCCCTGTCACCCATGTGAGACACCCGGATGGAATTCCTGTCTCCTAAAGTTGGCCTGGCCCAGCCCTGGCTGTTGTGGCCATTTGGGGAGTGAACCAGCAGATGAAAGTCAGTCTCTCTCTCTCTCTCTATCTCTATCTCTTTCTCTTTCTCTTTCTCTCTCTCTCTCTCCCTCCCTCCCTCTCCCTCTCCTTCTTTCTCTGTTACTATGCCTTTCAAAAATAAGTGAATAAATAAAACACTTTTGAAAACCACTGCATAGAAGTGAAGGATGCTTTACATAGATGAAGAAAGAAATCTCTGGGCTTGAGGATGTGTCATGGAAAGTTCCAGAACTGAGAAGCAGGAGCAGAAGACACCCAGAGCTGGAAGAGAATACCCAGGAACTGTGGGACAGCTCTAAAAGCTGTAAAGCATGCACAATGGGAATGTAGGAGAGAAGGAAACAGAAGCAATCATGACTGAGAATTTTACTGGAATTAAATAACACACCAAGCCAGAGGTACAGGAAGCCAGAAGAACACCAAGCAAGTCAAATGTCAAAGCCCACATTGAGGCATTTCACATTTAAAATCAAAGATAAAGAAATCTTAAAAGAATCGGAGGGAAAAAACACCCTACTCATAGGCTAAGAATCATGTCAGCTCCTCCTCAGAACCCTGTGGGCACAAAGAAAGTGTAATAAAATATTTGATGTGTTGAGAGAAAATAGACACCAACCTGGAATCCCATTCTCTGAAAAGTTCTCCTTCAAAAGTGAAAAGAAATGAAGACTCTCAGATGAACAAGAACTGAGGGACTATGTTGCTAGTAGACTTGCCTGGCAAAAAACAGTATTGAAAGAAGTTCATTAGAGAGAAAGAACATGGTATAAACCAGGAAGTAAAACCTGTATAAAGAAAGGAAGAGCATTAGAAGAGAAACATATGAAAGAAAACTATAAAATTTGATTTAACAAATGATAATTTGTCCAAAATAATAGTAGAAACAATGACTGGATAATGTACACTTCCATACATGTATGTGTATAAATGTGTGTTTATGTATATATACACACACGGAAACACACACTTACATATGCTTACACTGCGGCATAGTGGATAAAGCCACTGCCTGCAGTGCTGGCATCCCATATGGGCACCGGTTCAAGTCCTGGCTGCTCCACTTCCTTTTTTTTATTTCTTTTTTTTTTGTTGTTTTGTTTTTTAGATTATATTCATAGTAAGTATTTCTAATGACACTGTTAAATCTCTTTTTTAAAATTTTTTTTATAGAGTTAGAATTGAAAGAGAGAGAGAAAGAAAGGTCTTCCTTCCATTGGTTCACCCCCCAAATGGCCGCTACGGCCGGAGCTGTGCCGATCCAAAGCCAGGAGCCAGGTGCTTCCTTCTGGTCTCCTATGCGGGCACAGAGCCCAAGCACTTGGGCCATCCTCCACTGCCTTCCAGGGCCACAGCAGAGAGCTGGACTGGAAGAGGAGCAGCCGAGACTAGAACCCGGCGCCCATATGGGATGCTGGCACTGCAGGCAGAGAATTAACCAAGTGAGCCACAGCGCTGACCCCTGCTCCACTTCCAATCCAGCTCTCTTCTATGGCCTGGGAAGGCAGTGGAAGATGGCCCAAGTTCTTGGCCTCTTGCACCCATGTGGGAGACCTGAAGAAGCTCCTGGCTCCTGGCTTTGGATTGGCCCAGCTCTGGCTATTATGGCCAATTGGGGAGTGAACCATTGGATGGAAGACTTCTCTCTCTCTGTGTGTGTCTGTCTCTCTCTCTCTGTCTCTCTCTCTCTGCCTCTCCTCTCTCTGTGCAACTCTGACTTTCAAATAAATAAATAAATATTTAAAAAAAAAAAAGATCAGTGGATGAGAGTAGGTGTTTGGCATAGCAACTACAGAGGAAACAGTCAGCTAAGTGGAGAGGCAACTGACAGAATGGAAGAAAATATTTGTAAATCGGCCGGCGCCATGGCTCAATAGGCTAATCCTCTGCCTTGCGGCGCCGGCACACCGGGTTCTAGTCCCTGTCAGGGCGCTGGATTCTGTCCCGGTTGCCCCTCTTCCAGGCCAGCTCTATGCTGTGGCCTGGGAGTACAGTGGAGGATGGCCCAAGTGCTTGGGCCCTGCACCCCATGGGAGACCAGGAGGAAGCACCTGGCTCCTGGCTTCGGATCAGCGCGGTGCGCCTGCCACAGCGCGCCGGCCGTGGTGGCCATTGGAGGGTGAACCAATGGCAAAGGAAGACCTTTCTCTCTGTCTCTCTCACTGTCCACTCTGCCTGTCAAAAAAAAAAAAAAAGAAAGAAAGAAAAGAAAATATTTGTAAACCATGAAACTGATATCCAGAATCTACAAAGAGCTCAAGAAACTCAACAACAACAAAACAGTCCAGTTTAAAAATGGGCAAAGGACTTGAACAGGCATATTTTGAAAGAGAACATTAGAATGGCCAACAGACACATCAAAAAATACTCAGGATCACTAGCCATCAGGGAAATGCAAATCAAAACCATAATGAGGTTTTACCTCACCCCAGTTAGAATGGCTCTCATACAGAAATCAACAAACAACAAATGCTGGCAAGGATGTGGGGAAAGAGGTACCCTAATCCACTGTTGGTGGGAATGTAAACTAGTACAGTGGAAGACAGTATGGAGATACCTCAGAAAGCTGAAAATAGGTATATTTTATGACCCAGCAATCTTACTCCTGTGAATTTACCCAAAGGAAATGAAATCAGCATTTGAAAAAGTTATCTATACCCCCATGTTTATTGTAGCTCAATTCACAATAGCTAAGATATGGAATCAACCCAAAGGCCCATTAACTGATGACTAGATAAAGAAATTGTGGTATATGTATAGTATGGAATATTACTCAGACATAAAAAAGAATGAAGTCCTGTCATTTGCAACAAAATGGATGCAACTGGAAACCATTATACTTAGTGAAATAAGCCAGTACCAAAAAGATAAATACCATATGTTTTCCCTGATCTATGGTAACTAATAGAGTACCTAAAAGATTGTGTATAGGAGTGAAACTGACATTTTGAGTGGATGATTGTTTACAGCCCTTGTCTCTACTGTTGAGGAAAGTGGTTTTTTTTTTTTCTTTTTACTATTTGTTGAACTCTTTACTTAGTATAGGGTTAATCTTATGAGTATAAAGCAAACTTAAAATATTGCATTGTAAAAATTAAGAGAAGGAATAAGAGAGGAAGTTGGAGGAAGGGTGGGAGAGAGGTCAGGACAGGAAGTATCACTGTGTTCCTAAATATGAATATATAAAATTTGTTTAGCTTAAATAAAATTTAAACAAAGAAAAAAAAAAGAAGCTTGCTGCTTGGAATGCCCACATCCCAAATCAGAGTGCCTGGTTTTGAGTCTCACCTCCATTCCCAAATCTTGGGTGATGGCTCAAGTATTGGGCCCCTCCCACCCTCCTACCCATGTGGGAAACCTAGAAAGAGTTCCAAGCTTCCAGTTTTGGCCCGGCCCAACCTTGGCAGTTTTAAGCATTTGGGGGAGTGAACCAGCAGGCAGGCATTAGATCTCTCTCTGTATCTCTCTCTCTTTCTCTTTCCCCATCTCCACATTTCAAATAAATTGAATAAAGGAATATGAATAAATAAAACACATTACTTTCTGAAAAAAATGTGTTAAAGAAAAGCAAATGAATGGAGGAAGTCATACCAGGCCAACATCCATGAGAAGCAGGAATAGCGATACTAACTTCAGAGCAGGGTTCAGAACAAGAAGAGTTGCAGGAGACCTATGAGAGGCGCTTCACAATGACAAAGGGGTCAATTTGGGTGGTAGTGATGTGTCAGTATAGGCTAATCAATTCTGTCCAGCTCATCTCTGGTGGAAGATGTGGATGGTGGGAGAGGCTGTATTTGTTGGGGTGGGAGGAATACTGAACTCTGAACTTTCTACTCCATCTTCCTGTGAACAGGTAACTACTCTAAAAAAAAAAAAGAGTCTGATTTCAAAAGGTATACATGCACACCATATGATGTATTTTGTGACAACCAAAGCAACAGAATGTAAATACAAAGTGGTGTCATTTGCATATAATGGGATACTGTAGAGCAATGAAAAAGGACAAGCCACAGTTGTGTGTGGCAGCCTGGACAGATCTCACGCACATCAGAGATACAACAGGATCATATTATATTGTTCCACCTGCATAAACTTTAAAGCAAAGCTAAACTACAGTGACAGAAATCAGGATTGTGATTCCCTTTGGCTAGGGGAGATTTGGGATAACAGGAAGTGTGATAGAATCTTCTTGGGTGCTGAAAGTGGTCAGCATTTTGAGCTGGCTGGTGGTTACCTAGGTGTATTCAAATATAAAATCCAGGGATCAGTGTGCACTGAGATCTGTGCACAGTGCTGCACAGCACAGAGTCTCCCCTCAGGTGGTCTTCCAATCTGTTCCTGGTGTCTAATATGACAACGAAAGCCAACAACCACAGCACAAAATAGAATTCCTAGAAATATACCCTTTAATGGTTTTGGAAGAAATTCCAATCTTCCATGAGCAACCATTCCATGATATGCACAAGGCAGGTGTCCCGGAGTTTGCTGGGCAGATTATGAAGTCAACCACGTGGTGCATCCTGGAGAGAACGGGACTCTCTGGCAGATGACTGGAGAAACAAGAGCCTGACCAAGCAGAGAAGATAATGACCAGAAGGGACCCCATATCAAAAAGGGCAGGCCTGGGGAGGACCCTTGGTACAAGGAAGGTGGGAGGGATGTAGAAACTGCACCCATTCCACAGCTCTGCAGAGCACCTGGGTCTCAACTTGTAGCAAATGGGAAATTCTTAGAACCAGAGTTAAGACACCCAAGGCAAATACTCAGGCTTTGCTCTAAGCCTAGGCATGTCCCCTGTCCTCTCTGGGTGGGTGCAGTAGTGAGGATCTTGGAGCAAAACGACAGTCTGCATGGGAACAAGAAGAAAACGCACCACGTTCTGGCGTCTCGGCAGCAGGGTTTCTCGCGTTCGTGGGCTTCTGCAGATGTCCTCTGGGAAGGGCTGTCTGCCCGTCAGTCACAGGAAGTCTGTCTCTCCCCTCCCGCACTGCTGATCAAGAGAAGCTAACCTCTCCACTTCTGGGAAGTCCATTTCAGCCGTTCCCTGTATGACTCACCTGTTCACGGGTGATAAATAATCTCGCTATGACTAGCCAGCTTCTACTTCGGACCTCTCCTAGGAGAAGAAATGAGTTGCTGGGTGGAAGCGTCCGTTCAGGTGGCCTGCAGCTCCAGTGTAACAACAAATCAAGTGTCAGGGGGGAGACTTGCTCTCCAGGAGGTCAGGGTGTCACCACAGTAATGCAAAGTGCTAGCCGCTGCCAAGCTGCTCTCCTCAAAGCAGCTGAACACACTGGGCTTTCTGGAGAAGCTGTCATCGGCACGGGCTCACTGGAGGCTGCCTGAACAGCAGGTGTGTGCGTGCTGGTGGACACTTCCATGAAGCTGAAGGTAACTGGAAAGCCATACCTCGTGTAGGGTTGCCGGAAGACCCCTCGGCCTCTTCCCATGTGGTCCGAGGGAGTCTTTGTGTAGCTGACTCGTGGCAGGTTGCAAAGCAGACCTGGGTCTCCCAGGGCTGGCGGTCCTGGTCCCGGGGAGTCCTACAATGAAGCGAGGCTGCCATGAAGGGCGGGGTTGCAGAAGGTGAGCGAGAGACACTGGCTGAATACTTGTGCGTGCTCTCGGGGCTTGTGGGCACCCCCAGGACGCTGCACAGGTGTTCAGAAAGTGTCCTTTGGAGTGAAGGGGCCGAGCGAAGGGAAGAGGAACATGCACAAGACCGTGGGAAAAAAAGAAAGATAAGTGGAAAAGTAAACCGTAATTGAGTATTGACTGTAGAAGGAAAAGCAGGGATAATTACAGTTCTTTAACATTAATTATTGAATTTGAAAACTTTCAACACTACCTTTGGCTATGGAACCTAAAACAATTATGCATAAACATTAATTAATTTAAATTATGTAGTTAACGTTACATATTGTCAAGAGACCCTGAATTAGTAAGTGATTTAGGCCTGATCATATTGTTAACTATTGACAACTATCAATGCCAGCACTATTAAGGGGGTAACATTTTTTTTCCCCACCATTGTGCATCACGAATAGGTTTCTTTCAGCTCAATGGTTGATTTTATGTTTAACAGGTCGACCAATTTGCCAAGTTTGTTTCTGCAAGCCAGCGTTGTTAAAAAGCAGCCTCCGCTGGGAAGCACTTTGCACCTACTGCAGTATTACAGAGATGCCAAGACACCGTCACCGTGACAGCCACACTTACTCAGGTAAACTAGCTAAGTCACGCGCTGTGTTAGCTACACAGTAAAATGTTTGTTCAGTCATCCTACTTGCAGAGATTGTCACATTTTACTGTAAGTGAGGATTTCATCTGAATCCTTTCTAACACTTGTGTAAAGGCTGGACGTCTAATGGCAGTGACAATAGTTAGAAATATACCGACCTCTTGGAGCTTAAAGTGGCAGTGTTCTAAGCCACTAGCACTCTCTGTATGCTGACAGGGTGCCTGCCGTTTAGAAAAGCAGCGGATTGAGCCTGTAAGAACTGCCTGCACCTCAAGGATAATCACTTTGGATTGCTCTTTAAATTTTCTAAAAGTATCTTTTGTTAAATATGCTTTACAAATTTTTATTTTCCCTGGTTTTTAATATCAGCATTTTTAATATACAGAAAATTCTGAAGAATACAATGAACATTCATGTCACTCATATACCTCACATGTAGATTTCACAGTCGGTACCTTTTTGCCATATAAGCATGTGGGTGTATGTCTGTGTGCATGTACATGTGCTTTTGAACACATTTTAAAATAAGTTGTAGACTTCATAACACTCTCTCCTAAATATTCCAGGTACATCTCCTGAAAACAGAGCATTTTGTTATATAATTGTAATATCATTAACACTCCTTTGAAAATTAGCAACAGTCCTGTAATACTATAATATGCAGACCATATTCAAATTTCCTCATTTGTTTCCCAAATATATTTTATTTTATTTTTAAGGGTTTATTTTATTTATCAAAAAGTAGAGTATGGTTCATTTCCCATATGGCCACAACTGCTGGGTCTGGAACAAGCTGAAGCCAGGAGCCAGGAACTCCATCTGGGTCTCTCATGTGGATGGCAGGGGCCCAACTGCTTGGGTAATAGTTCACTGATTTCCCAGGTGCATTAGCAGGAAGCTGGATTGGAAGCAGAGTGGCTGAGACTTGAATTGGCACTCTTGTGATATGGATGACAGCATTGCAAGCAGTGGCTTAACCCACTGTGCCACAACACCAGCCCCAAGTGTTTCCAATTTGGAAAAGTGTCCCCAACACACACACATTTTCTTTCTTTGGCATTGAATTTTTAAATCATCCGTACCATTTGTTGTGTAGAATGTTCCACCTTGCAAATAGCAGGGTGATTTCTTCATAGCATCATTTAAATTGTTCCTGTCCCTAGTGTGTTTCTTGGGAGCTGTACATAGTGACCTTAGATCCATTTCAAAGACTTTGCCTTAGCAGTAGACATTTACGTCGTCGGCTTTTCGATCCCTTCATGCAAATAAGATTTGGCGTTATCCAGTAAACTGAAGTCTTTCTGATTTCTCAAAATCTAAGTGCCACTATACAAGACTTCTCTCCTCTACAATTTCTTAGCAAAATGTGTAACACGATTTCACCAGTTAATTCAACCTCTTTACATTGTTGTAAATCATCCCACGTTTTTGGCTTAGAATGTGGTATACTACACTAAAAATTACTCTATTCCTGTCAGTGTGTGTGCGCCATTTTTTCCCCGTAGGATTCTCTGCTCTGTGAATTTTAATTAAATATACTCTTTTGTAAGGACAGGCAGTTAAACTCTGAAACTAGATGACTGCTTATCTACTTTTTTTTTTTTTTTTGACAGGCAGAGTGGACAGTGAGAGAGAGAGACAGAGAGAAAGGTCTTCCTTTGCCGTTGGTTCACCCTCCAATGGCCACCACGGCTGGCGCGCTGCGGCCGGCGCACCGCGCCGATCCGATGGCAGAAGCCAGGTGCTTATCCTGGTCTCCCATGGGGTGCAGGGCCCAAGCACTTGGGCCATCCTCCACTGCACTCCCTGGCCACAGCAGAGAGGCGGCCTGGAAGAGGGGCAACTGGGACAGAATCTGGTGCCCCGACCGGGACTAGAACCCGGTGTGCCGGCGCCACAAGGCGGAGGATTAGCCTAGTGAGCCGCGGCGCCAGCCTGCTTATCTACTTTTAAGACAATGCTGCACTTGGGGAATGTTGAAAAATGTATGTCATTTATAAAAACAGCTGAATTCTTCAGTGCACGAGCTGTTAGTGAAATCTCACGCTACATGCAACAAGTAACCTGAAGCAAAACAAGTCTCTAAAAGAATTGTGAGATTTTTAGTTACCCCAAACTATAAATAACTGAAAAACTTAGGTTTAAAGGTTTCAGAATGATTGTAACTTAAGCTACTTACAAATCTAATGCAATTGATGTTGGTTCTTTAAGTTCTTGTTAATATGAAAAGTGAGTGTTTAGGACCGATTTGAGTGTTTCTGTACAATATCTGCTTTAGGGTTAGCATTTTAGTCTCTTTGAAATTCACCTTTGAGCTGCACATTGGGATGGGGTGACTAGCCTTACATAGTGCGCATGTTTATAAATTCAATTACAACAAGAAACACTAAAATATACAGTCTGACTCACTATACAGTAACCTAGCATCTGAGAATTATCATATAGCTTGAAATGCTAGAAAAGGAGATTTTTTCATTCATTTAATCTGTCATTTATTGATTTATGGTTTAAAACTCTCATCCTGCCTTTATTTTTTATTTGACACACAAAACTGTCCATATTTATGGGGTAACATATTATTTCAGTACTGTTATGCATTGTGTAATGACCAAATCAAGTAAACATGTGTCCTCAAACATTTATCATTTCCTTGTGGTGAAAACATTTGAAATCTCTCCATCTTCTAATTTTCCTGACATATGCAGCCTTCTTCCCGGCTCTGGCTCCCAGGGCTCTGCTCAGCCCCTCAACATCTGCTTCCTTGCACTGACCTGATGTAGCAACTGCTGATCTCCTGGTATGTTGGCAGAACCCAAAGCTTCATACCTGCGTGCACCAAAAGGTGTCTTCACACCTACAGTACATGAAAGGCGTTGAAGTTGCAAATACAAACTGTGATGTCTACACACCCAAGGGTGTCGAGCTTGCAAATCTAAAGCCGTAAAATAAGAGTTGTCGAGTTTTAGAGCGAAAATAGGAACAGAAACTTCGTGAAACAGAACAACAAGCAACCGAGAACACACAGAGCTTAATTTTAGCCTGTAGGGATTTTCTGAGGCTCATTTTCACTTTCTTGGAGGTAGCTTCAGTTTGCTAAGTCTCTGTTATCCAGTCAAGGGCAAGTGTGAGGAAATGCGAGAACTACAATTGAGTCCCTAATGTCTCTGCCACTGATCAGATGGCCTTGGCAGCTCAGATCCGCAGGCATTCCAGGAGCATCAGCAATGACCCTCTGTCCTTGGAATGCTCCTCTCCTCCTATAAAATCTCCAGTAGATCCCTACTGCACTCAGGGTACCTAGACTCTCTGGCCTTCCTGTAAGACTACCTGAAAGCTCTCTCTCACTAACACCTTTCATGCAGCAAATACTCCAGCGGAACTCAATATTTTCCACATTTGCCACAACCTTTTCCATTTCCTGACTTTTCCAAAGTTTAGTTTGTTTTCAAATAACATCTTCTCGTACTTACACCTCCAAATATAACCGTTCTTCCATGCCAGCTAAAAGCTCCACCTCTTTCAGAATGACGGGTCTCTTCCAGCATCCCTGGAAACCTGCCCATACCTGCACCTCAGAGCACTTCTTATTGTATAGGCAAGTGTACCTGTGTCAGGCTCCTCTATACTGAACACTCAAGGCAGTACCGAAATCAGACCTTAAACACATCCAGTTGGCCAGAGGCAAAAGACAAACCACAGTTATATCCAGTTCCCCTACATCCTCACTATGACTACTGCTATCGAGCAACTTCCCACGTGCTTATTGTCCATGTACATATTGTCTTTGGAGAACTGTCTGTTCAACTGCTTACCCCACTGCTTAATTCACTGTTACTGAGTTGTGGTTCTTCATGTATACCAGATATCAGTCGCTTGTTAGATATATGATTTGCAAATATTTTCTCACTTTTCATTGATCACTCTTTCCCTCTCTCGATAGTATCCTTTGATGCACTAAGGATTTCATTTTATTGGGAGTCAATTTATCTACTTTTTGTTGCCTGTACTTTTTATGTCATATCTAAGAAAGCATTGCCAAATCTAATGTTCTGAAGTTTTTCCCCTATGTTTTCTTTGAAAAAAATGTTATAGTTTTAGGTCTCATGTTTAGGTCTTTGACCCACTATTTTTTTTTTAATATGATATAAGGTAATTGTCTTTCTGTGTTTTGCAAGTGGATATCCAGTTTTCCGACCACTATTTCTGAAATGATTGTCTTTTCACACCGGATGATCTTAGCACCCATGTCAGAAATCATCTGAACACATATGCAAGGGTTTCTTTTTTTTCTGGGCTCTCTCTCCTATTGCTCTATGTCTGTTTTTATGTTAGGATAGCACTGTTTTCGTTACTGTAGCTTTGTAAGAAGTTTTGAAATAAAGTAGTGAGGCCAGCGCCATGGCTCAATAGCTAATCCTCTGCCTGCAGTGCCGGCACCCCGGGTTCTAGTCCCAATTGGGGTGCCGGATTCTGTCCCGGTTGCCCCTCTTCCAGTCTAGCTCTCTGCTGTGGCCTGGGAGTGCAGTGGAGGATGGCCCAAGTGCTTGGGCCCTGCACCCCATGGGAGACCATGAGGAAGCACCTGGCTCCTGGCTTCAGATCGGCACAGCGCACAGGCCATAGTGGCCTTTTGTGGGGTGAACCAATGGAAAAAGGAAGACCTTTCTCTCTGTCTCTCTCTCTCTCACTGTCCACTCTGCTTGCCAAAAAATAAAGAAAGAAAGAAAGAAAGAAAGAAAGAAAGAAAGAAAGTAGTGAGAGGCCTCTAATTTTGTTCTTTTAAAGGACTGATCAGGCTACTTTGAGTCCACAGAATTCACATACATTTTAGAATAAATTTAACTATTTCTGAAAAAAAAGTTGTTGGAATATTGACAGAGATTGCATTGAATTTATAGATTGTTCTGGATAGTATTAACATCTTAATAATATTCATCTTCCAATTCATGAACATCAGATTTTTCCCACTTGTGTCTTTTTTAAGATATTTTTCAGCAATATTTTATAATTGTTATTATATAATTCTTTCATGTCCTTGATTAAATTTATTCATTTTGGGAGAGGGATAGTACTATAATATAAATGTAATTTTTTAAAATTTCATTTTCATAGTATTCAGTGCTGGTGTATCAAAATGCAACTGATGTTGAGTTTGTGGTGTTGCCACATTACTGAACTAGTTTATTAGTGTTAACAAGTTTTTGTATGTGGAGTCTTTAAGGTTTTCTATATATAAAATCACATGTTCTTTGAGCATAGATAATTTTATTTCTTCCTTTACAGTTTGGATGCCTTTTACTTTTCTTACCTAATTGCATTGGCTGTGGATTCCAGTATTATGTTGGATAACAGTGGCAAAAGCGGACAACTTTGGTTTTTTTCTTGATCTTTTTTTTTTTTTTTTTTTTTGACAGGCAGAGTGGACAGTGAGAGAGAGACAGAGAGAAAGGTCTTCCTTTTGCCATTGGTTCACCCTCCAATGGCCTCCGCGGTAGGCGCGCTGCGGCTGGCGCACCGCGCTGATCCGATGGCAGGAGCCAGGTACTTATCCTGGTCTCCCATGGGGTGCAGGGCCCAAGCACTTGGGCCATCCTCCACTGCACTCCCTGGCCACAGCAGAGAGCTGGCCTGGAAGAGGGGCAACCGGGACAGAATCCGGCACCCCAACCGGGACTAGAACCTGGTGTGCCTGCGCCGCAAGGCGGAGGATTAGCCCAGTGAGCCGCGGCGCCGGCCTTGTTTTTTTCTTGATCTTATAGGAATAATTTTCAGTGTTTAAGCTGTGGGTTATTCATACATAGCCTTTATCAAGTTAAAGTAATTTCTATCAAGTCCTATTTTGTTAAGTATTTTTATTGCGAAAGGATGTAGAATGCTTTTTATGCACCTTTGGGTATGATGGTGTGTTTTTCCTCTTTTATTTTTTAATGTGTTGTATTTGCTCTTTGACTTTTGTATGTTAAACCATCCTTGCATTTCAGGAATAAATGTCATTGGGTCATGGTGTAAAATCCTTTCAGTATGTTATTAAATTTGGTTATTTAGTATTTTATTGAGGATATTTAAAAGATTTATTTATTTATGCATGCATGCATTTATTTGAAAGGCTAAATGACAGAGAAAGGGGCAGACAGTGAGAAAGAGATCCTCTATCTGTTGCTTCTCTCCCCAAATGATTTACAACAGCCTGATCTGAGCCAGCAGCCAGAAACTCCATCCTGGTCTCCCACAGGGGTGACAGGGGCCCAAGCACTTGGACCATCATCTTCTGCCTTCCCAGGCACATTAGGAGGAAGCTGGATCAGAAGCAGTCTGGCCCGGCAGCCAGGACTCAAACTGGCACTCCATATGGGATGCTGGCATCCCAAGCAGTGACCCAAACTGCTGAACCCCAACATGGGCCCTGTTGAGGATTTTCATATCAATAATCATAAAGGATATAAATTGGTAGTTTTCTTGTTTTGTAGTGTTTTTTTTTTCTGGCTTTGTATAAGGCTAATGCTGGCCTTACAGAATGAGTTAGGTTGTATTCTCGCCTTTTCAATTCCATGGAACAATTTGAGGACTGCTGTTAATTATTTAAATGTTTGGTATAACTCAACAGTGAAGGCTGTATGCCTAGGCTTTTCTTTGATAGGAGATTTTAATTACTGATTGAACCTTCTTACTGATTATGGGTCTATTCAGATATTCTATTTCTTTATGATTCAGATTTGCTAAGTTATGTGTGTCTAGGAAATCTGCCCATTTCATCTAGGTTACATAATTTATTAGTATATAATTGTTTACATACTATCTTATTGTCCTATTTATTTCTGTAAAGTCATAAGTAATGCCCCCTTACATTTCTTCGCCATTCTTCTTTTTTATCTTAGACAATCTAATGAAGGGTTTGTCAAGTATGTTGACCTTTTAAAGAATCAATTCTTGGTTCATGACATTTTTCTATTATTTTTCTACTCTATTTATCTCCATTCTAGTCTTTGTTGCTTACTGTCTTTTTTCAGCTTTGGGTTCAATTTTCTCTTTTTCATAGTTCTTCAGGGTAAAAAGTAAGAATGTTGATTTGAGGACTTTTTTCTTCTCTATTTTTAACATTTCTTTTTATTTGTTAGAAAGATATATAGAGAGGTATTCCATTTACTGGCTTACTCTCCAAATGTCTGCAACAGCTGGGGCTGGGCAAGGCCAAAGCCAAGAACCTGGAACTCAATCCAGGTCTCCTATGTGGTGACACAGACCTAAGTACTTGAGATGTCACCTGCTGTTTCCCATACTGTGCATTAGCTGAAAGCTTGAATTGAAAGTGGAGCTAGGATTCAAACCCAGGCTCCAATAAGGTAAGCAGAAGTCCCAAGCAAGAGCACTGTGCCAAGTCTCTGCGACTTACAGCTATAAATTTCGCTCTTAAACTTTTATGTTGCATTTCATAAGTTTTGGTCTGTTATCTTTTTATTCATCTCAAGACATTTTCCAGTTTCCCTTTCATTTCCTTGGCCTATTTGTTCTTTAAGAATGTGTTGTTGGGGCTGGCATTGTAATGAACCACATTAAGCCCCTGTCCGCATTACCGGTACAGGGACCCAAGGACTTGGGCCATCTTCTACTGCTTTCCCAGGCTATAGCAGAGAGCTGGATCGGAAGTGAAACACCTGGGACTCGAGCCATATGGGATGCTGGCACTGCAGGCAGCAGCTTTACCCACTACGCTTCAGTGCCAGAACCCATGTCAGTTCTTGTTTGTGTCCCAGCTGCTCCACTTCCAGTCCAGCTCCCTGCTAATGCACCTGGGAAATCAGTGGAGGATGGCCCAAGTGCTTGAACCCCTACACCCAAGTGTGAGACTCAGAAGAAGCTCCTGGCTCCTGACTTCAGCCTGGCTCAGCTCCAGCTGTTGTAGCTATTTGGGGAGTGAATCAGCAGTTGGAAGATTCATTCTCTCTCTCTCTCTCTCTCTCTCTCTCTCTCTCTGTCTCCCCTCCACTCCCCACTCCCACTGTAACTCTGCCTTTCAAATAAATAAAATCAACCTTTTTCTAAAAAGAAAGAATGTGTTGTTTAATTTCCACAGATTTGTGAATTTTTAAGTTTTTCTTTTGCTGTTGATTTCTCATTTCACTTAAGTGTGATTGAAAAAGATGCAATTGCACAATATCAGTCTTTTTATATTTATTAAGGATTACTTTGTGGCATAACATATGAGCTACCCTGGAGAAGTTTCCATGTGCACTTGAGAAAACTATCCTGCTGTTGCTGGGTTCCGTGTTCTGTATGTCTCTTAGGGACATTTGTCTACAGTGTTGCTCAAGTCTTCTTGTTGGGGTTTTCTGTCTAGTTTTTCTATCCATCTTGAGAGTAGGGTATTAATGGTTCCTCCTATTATTGTAGATTAGCTTTTTTCCAGATGGTCTTTGTGTGACAGATTCTCTAAGACCTTGTTTGGCTGATATGCTTTTTACTGTACTCTCAATATGTTTTTTAAAATTTTTATTTATTTGAAATATTGAGAGACAGAGAGTGATTCTCCACCTGCTGGTTCACTTTCCAAATACCTGACAGCAACATGTCTGCACCAGGCCAAGGACAAAAGCCCAGACATCAATCCAGGTCTCCAACAAAGGTGGGAGGAACCCAAGTTTCTAAGCCATATGATATGCAGCCTCCCAGGGTGTACATTAATGGGGAGCTAGAGTCAGAAGCTAAGCCAGGACTTGAACCCAAGCACTTCAATGTGGCATGCAGGTGGCCCTGTGCACGCTCAGATTTAAATGATGACCTGGATGACTGCGAGAGTCTAGCTTCAGAGATTTTTCTTCCCTTTAATACTAAGAAAAATTCTGTGTCTTCTTGCAGAAGTTTTTCATGCAGAAGCTTTGATTGTAAAATTGAATATTTTGCATATTCATTTGTGAGTGACCTACTGTTTCTGAAAACTTTCGTTTTTCTTTATTTTTGTTTTTCTTAAAGTTTACTCTAATGGGTCTAACTATGAAAATTCTATTTTTTATTATTTTTATTTATTTGAAAGGCAGAGTTACAGAGAGAGAAGGAGACAGAAAGAGAAAGAGGTCTTCCTCTGCTGGTTCACTTCCCCAAATGGCCACAATAGCCAGGGCTAGGCCAAGTCAAAGCCAGGAGCCAGGAGCTTCCTTTGGGTCTCCTACATGGGTGCAGGGCCCCAAACACTAGGGCCATCCTCTGCTATTTTTCCAGGCAAATTGACAGGCAGCTGGATCAGAATTGAAACAGCTGGGACTCCAATCAGTACCCATATGGGCTGTCGGAGTTGCAGGCAGTGGCTTAATCTGGTATGCCATAGTGCTGGCCCCTGCCTGGATTATTTCACTATGTAAGAGTCTATGTAATCCTTATGTATTAGCCAACATACTTGGATATGTTATTGAGTTTCAGTCTTTTGAGGGTAGGGACCATGGTGTTTTAGTTCATGGTTATATTTGCTTTTTAAAGATTTATTTTATTTACTTATTTGAAAGTCAGAGTTATAGAGAAAAAGAAGGAGAGCCAGAGAGAGAGATCTTCTACCCACTGGTTCACCCCCCAAAATGGCCACAACAGCCAGGATTGGGTCAGGTCAAATCTAGAAGCCAAGAATTCCATCTGGGCTTCCCATGAGGGTGGCAGGGGTCCAAGCAATTGAGTCATCTTCTGCTGCTTTCCCAGGCACATTTGCAGGGAGCTAGATTGGAAGTGAAGCAACTTGGACTTGAACTGATGTTCATCTGGCTTAACCCTCCTATGCTTCAACACTGGCCCTTCATGGTAGTATTTTCATTGCTAAGCAGGGTTTCCAGTATATGTTAGGTATACTAAATAAACATTTGTTGAATGAATGAATGACTAAACAGGCAGTCAGGAGACTGCCACATTTTCCACAATTCTTTTAAATTTGTTGATAGTCGTTCCTTACGTGGTTCAATAGCTAGGGAATTCTTAGAGCAGACATGTAAGAAAGATATTTAATAGATTTTAACATTAGACTGAGTTAGTTGTATTAGTCTGTGGATTATACAAAATGTAAGAAAATACATAGTTAGGAAAAGAACAGTGACATAATCATTGGCTTTTAATCCCATACCTGGAGCCTAAAAGGTGTCAGTCCCAGCCAGAATGCAGCAGCCCTTTGAATATGTCATTCTGAGTGTCTCACTCCACCTGGTCTAAAGACCTCTTCCCCCTTTTACACTGTGACCAACGTGGAGGCACTACATGTTTTTGAAGGAATAATGTAGATGACAAAATTCATACTGTATTCCATTAGACATGTGATAACGTACCACCATACAAGAAGACTTCAGTTTGTGGGAAAATGGAGTTTGAAAAAAAGTTCATTTTGTTGCAAAAATAAATTGAAATCCACACATATTTTTTCCACAATACACATTTTCATGAGCTTTTTGAAGACCCCATGTTTGACCATTAAAGTGAAAAGTAGTATTCATTTCCCCCCACTTAAGGAATATCCACTTAACACTAGTGAATGCTGAGATGAAAAACAGAACTGGAAGGAATGAATAATTGGGACTTTCTTGTTTTCAAGCATCATTGCTATTGTCCTAGGCTTATTTTGCTTAACGGAATGATTGTTTTCTTTCTTTCTTTCTTTCTTTCTTTTTTTTAATTTGACAGAGTTAGCAGTGTGAGAGAGAGAGAGACAGAGAGAAAGGTCTTCCTTCCGTTGGTTCACTCCCCAAATGGCCGCTATGGTCGGAGCTACGCCGATCGGAAGCCAGGAGCCAGGTGCTTCCTCCTGGTCTCCCATGCGGGTGCAGGGTCCAAGCACTTGGGCCATCCTCCACTGCCCTCCCAGGCCGCAGCTAGACTGGAAGAGGAGCAACCGGGACTAGAACCCGACGCCCATATGGGATGTTGGCCCCGCAGGTGGAGGATTAACCAAGTGAGCCATGGTACCGGCCCTGGAATGGTTGTTTTCTAATGCTATTCATTATGGGGCGGACGCCATGGCGCAGTAGGTTGCTTCTCTTCCAGTCCAGCTCTCTGCTGTTGCCTGGGAGGGCAGTGGAGGATGGCCTAGGTTCTTGGGCCCCTACACCCATGTGGGAGACCTGGAAGAAGCACCTGGCTCCTGGCTTCAGATCGGCACAGCTCCGGCCATTAGCGGCCATTTGGGGAGTGAACCAATGGAAGAAAGACCTTTCTGTCTCTCTCTCTCACTGTCTGTAACTCTACCTGTCAAATAAATAAATAAAAATCTTAAAAAAAAAGATATTCCATTACGTGTGAACTCCCACAACCTCAACCATGGTCTCTGCTTCTCTTAACCATCCTTCTTTAACAAGCTTGAAAATTTACAGGGGGCCACAGACTTAGGAACTGACACAATCTTTCTTGAAGAAAGGTAATAAAAAGGTGATAGAAAGGGACAAGATTATGAGTATGTTTTTATGAATATAAAGCCCAAGAACAAAACACATCCACAAGAGACATTATGGTGATGGCATAGGGAATGAAGAATTACCTTAAGAAAATACATTGCATGGTGAGATTCTTTCAGGTTTTCAGATATTGAGAACCTATTTGTAAAGCTGAGCTATATAAATAATTAACAGTAAGAAAAATAAAGCCCATGTTTTTCTACAGAAATTGAATGAATTATCGAAATCTGAGAAGGTGTTAGCAGTCTTTAAAACACGAATTCTTTGGGTTTTGCATTTCCACTATGCAAAGAGTGGTGTGGGATATGTTAACCAGTCTGTCAAATAATCTGTGCATAAATTGGAGAGAGCCATTCCCCTGAAAGAGTTGCTTTATATTAAAAAAATAGTATCCAGTTTTAAAATACACTCACTCACCTTTCACATACTTTTCATATTTCCCTGTCTTAATTAATTCCTCAGGTTAATTTATTTCCAACCAAGCACTTGTCAATTCTCAGATCAGGCTGTCTTCCTCAAATACAGTGAAGAATTTAGAGCAAGCTCATAAAAATGAAGGAAGCAAAATGTTAACTTTGCATCCAGAATAAACTATCCAAGTTTGCACATCCTGTAATGACCAGAGAATTCCCTTTTACCCATTTTATGGTATCTTCAGTACTGCTCATTTTAGGTACATTTTTGAAAAGCAGCTTTGGAACTATTTCTTATAAAGTATATAGACAAACTTTTAAAATTTGAACTTAAATGTTTTAAACCATGACTCTAAAGCTTCCCTTTGGAACGAGTTTGCCTTACTTGAAAAAGTTTAAGCAATGAAAATGCAAAGAGCATCACCAAAGATGAGGTGATGTGGCCTAAAATAACTCAGGGAAAGTTATACTTGGCTGAAATTCATAGAATTTTAGACTAGAAATGGACCCTAGAGTTTGTGTAAGCTGAAGACGATTAGAAGAACCTGTGTGTATTACTCCACTTCCTGTTACTGCACCTAAACACTTAAGACAAGCTGCTTGCACAGGAAGCAGGCTTATTTTGGTTCATAAGTTTGGGGGCTCACAGTCCAAGGTAGGGTGGCATCTGATGGGGGTGATGGGCAGGTGCTGGAAGGATCACATGACTGAGGGAACAGAAGGAGAGGCGAGGCCAAACTGGGCTCTCCTAGCCAAGGATGCTCTCAGGGTACACACCAATGACCTGAGGTCCTCCCACTAGACCCACTTCCCAGACACCATAATTCAGTCAAGCCTCCCTCCTACTCTATCAATCACATGAATCCATTAACTATTTATGTAATACTTCAGGGATTAGGCCTTGAACACATGGGCCTTTGGGGGACACACAATCTAATATCCTAACTGTAACACTATGGCTAGGATAGAAAAAACTTTACCCAACAACTTTTAATGTAATCCAAATATCTAATGTTTCTATCTTATTTACCAAAAGCTGGTAAAATAATGAAAAATCACGTTTTTGGCATTACCTTGATATTATTCAAATGTAATTAACATTAACTAGAATCATTTTTGGAGAAAAAGATTCTGTTAATAATATATAATGTATTTTTGAGAACTTACATAATTCCTTGGAAAAATATATCTTCATCAGTATTTCTCTAGTTGGACAACAGTCTTTCTATGAATTTATATCAGCTGATTTTCTATGCTGCAATACTTTTGGACATATATGAAGGAAGGGAGATAAGAATTGAGTAATACTGTTTGTCAATATTTTATCTGAGATCTTATTCAATTTTCAATTTAGCATCCTTTTTTTTAAAGATTTATTTATTTATTTGGAAGCAAAATTACAGAGAGGCAGAGGCAGAGAGAGAGAGAGAGAGATCTTCCATCTGCTAGTTCACTCCCCAAATGGTCACAATGGCCAGAGCTGGGCCGATCCGAAGCCAGGAGCTTCTCCCAGGTCTCTCGTGGGGGTGCAGTGGCCCAAGGACTTGGGCCATCTTCTACTGCTTTCCCAGGCCATAGCAGAGAGCTGGATTGGATGTGGAGCAGCAGGGTCTCAAACCCTCATTGGCCCTACTCTCTATGCCACAGTGCCAGCCCCTCAATTTAGTTGGGCCAGGCTGAAGCCAGGAGCCTGGAACTCTACCTGGGTCTCCTACATGAGTAGCAGAGGTCCAAGTGCTTGGGTCATCTTCTACTGCTTTCCCTGCTGCACCAGCAGGGAGCTGTATTGGAAGTGGAGCAGCCAGGACTCCAACTGGCACCCATGTGGGCTACTGGTGCTGTAGGCAGCAGCCTAACCTACTGCCCCACAACACCATCCCCTCTTCCAGCATTGTTTATTGAACAGCTGCTCCATTAATTTTTGATGCCTTATCAAAATTACCTTGATCTTCTTGGTACGTTGCCCTTTCATGTACATTTTATAATCCCTTTGTCAAATTCAGGGGAAAACCAGGCCAGCAAAGTGGCAAGGAATTGCACTATAGATTAATTTGGGGGAATACTGATATTTTTATTGAGTTTTCAGACCATGAACATGGTATGTCTACCTTTTTGTAGGTATCCAATATAGCTTTGCAATTATCTCTAGAAACAACCTGCACACATTTTTAGATAATTATAAGCCATTCTTAAATGTTTTTGGTTGACATTGTAAAAGCATATTCTTAAAATTATATAGTTTGTGTTACTAGTGTATAAGAATATAGTTAATTATTATAAATTGCACTTGAATCGATGAACCTAGTGGAATTATCATTTAATATTTGCCTGTGAGAGGCCATTTCACCTAGGAGTTAAGGCATCAGTGAAGATGCCTGTGTCACATACTGCAGTGCCTAAGCTCAACTCCTGGCTTCAGTCTTGATTCCAGCTTCCTAATAACGCAGACCTTGGGAAGCAGTGATGATGACTCAGGCGATTGGGTTCTGGCCACTCAGTGCTGGATTGAATTCCTGGCTCCTGGCTGCAGTCCAAGGTGGGGGTTGCTTTGGGTACTTAGGGAGTAAACCAACAGATGGTTGCTCTTTCTCCTTCTATCTGTCTCTCAAATAAATAAATACAAATTTAAAAATATATATCTGCATATTCTGTTTTTGAATGACCACATTACTTGTGAATGGGCAGTTTTAATTCTTCCTTTCCAGTAGCCATAATTTATATATAACATTATTTTATTATTAAAATGATTAGGACTAATGTTAGAAGTTGTGATAACAGACATTGTGTTCATGGTTTTAAAAGGAGTATGTTTATCATTTTACCACTAAGTATAATGCTTGCTGCATTTTTGAAACATACCCTTCATTAAGTTAAGAAATTTCCTTTTATTGTGATCTTGCTAATATTTGATTGAATTTTAAAAAAATGATTTTTCTTTCCATTGAGATGATCTCATGTGTTTTCTCCTTTACTGATAATGTGTTAAACTGGCTATTAAATTTTTCAATTTTAATTTTAACTTTTGTATTCCTGAGATAACCCTCCTCTTGATCATGATGCACTTTTACTACTATTCAAAGGTAAATTCATCTGAGTAGTTTTTGTTTAGGATTTTTGCATAATCATAAGCAAAAATAAATTTATTTATTTGAAAGGCAGAAAGAAAGAGAGAAAGAGGGAGAGACAGAGACACACAGAGAGAGAATCAATGTTCCATTCACTGGTCCATTTCCCAAGTGACCACATGAGCCAGGCCTTGGAGCCAAGGATTCCATCTGAGTCTCCCACATGGTGGCAAGGATCCAAGTGCCTGAGCCATCATTTGCTGCCTTCCCAGGTGCATTAGCAGAAACTTAATCAGAAGCAGAGTAGCCAAGACTCCAACTGGCATTCTGATATGGGGTACTGGCATCACAGGCAGAGGCTTCATGCTCTGCAACACAATGCCAGTCCCTCCCATGTTGTTCTGATCTTTGAATTCTCTTCAGTACTTTTCATTCCGAATGTTTGAGTCCTGTCTCTTTTTCTTTTGGTGCATTTCATCATCAGTTTGCCCACTTAATTAATATTTTCAAAGAATTAAGCCTTGGCTTTTTTGATCATCTCTGTTATATTTAATATATCTCTCTCATTTATTTTTTCTTTTTCCTTTTATTCTTTTTTTAAATAGCTTCCTTTTTAAAATGTTGCTTCTTTTTTAAAGTTATGTTGGAAGTATAAATCATTAATTTCCGTATTGCTTTCTTATTTTAAAAGATTTATTTTATTTGGAAGGCAGAGTTATGGAGAGAACAGGAGAGAGAGAGAGGTTCACCATTTGCTGGTTCCCTCCCCAAATGGCCACAATGGCCAGGGCTAGGCCAGGTAGAAGACAGACACCAAGAACTCCATCTGGGTCTGCCACAGGGGTAGCAGGGGCCCAAGCAGTTGGATCATTCTCTGCTGCTTTCCCAGGCCATTAGCAGGGACATGAATTGGAAGTAGAGCAGCCAGGAAATGTTCTAGAGCTTATATGGGATACCGGTACTGTAGGCAGTGGCTTAACCCACTGAGGCACAGCACTGGCTTCAGCCAGCTTGCTAGTTTAATATAAGCAATTCTCACCTGCTAAATACCAATTTTCCACAATCCTTGATGCATAGCATTTCTATTATTCTTTTCTAATGCCTGTTGAAACAGCAGGATTCATGTGATGAAATACGAATGTAAGTTCATTTACTTAAACAATATTCATTCAACTCCACCTTGAGAGTTAGCTTTTTTCCACACACCTGAGACAAAACTAGGAAAAGTCCCATGATACTTGTGGTCTCTCTCAAAACAAACGAACAAACAAACAACCTGTGGCTACTTCTAGCCATTAAGAACACACAAACAAAAAGGCTCAGTCTGATAGTTAATAAGCTCATTGTGGTTTAAAATTAAGACTTCAGCACTTATTCAAACGTGGAGTCTTGCCTGTTCAGTTGTGTGCAGTGGAAATGGGTGGTGGCTTCTTTTTAGATCCCAAGCCTCAACTTTCTCTCCCTCTCCCCCTGCTTCTGGCTTCTGCAGGGCTGATTGGAAGAAGGGGAGATACAGGAGTAGGAAAGGTCTCACTGAACCAGCTGTTGCTTGGACATCTTTCTTTCTGGAGTACTGGTCTGTGTTCTTCAGAGTCATCGCCTCGTCCTTAGGCATCCAGTTGTGCACATACCCCCCCAGAGGTCATCTTGAAACCTCCTCTGGCTTCCACTTACCCACATTTGCTCCAAAGGAAACACACATCCTTTTGTCACAAGAAACTCTGAGAATAAGGTGGCCCCAAGTGTGTGAACAGTTAGCAAGCAACAGTACCTGTTGAGTCCAATAAACCAGAGTATCTTGTCCATTCCAGGAAATGCACAGCAAACTTCTCCAGCGGTCCCTCTGCAGCCCTCTTTGCTTGTCTTGAGCTGAGGGATGTGGAGCTGCAAAGGCTGCCTCAGAAACATCTTGTCAGCCCCCAATTTCCCATTCTTAATCCTTCTCATGTAGATGAAGGATTTGGGTAATTAAGTCTAGATTGAGGTTTCCTTTGGAAATCCTGCCTGGAAGACTGTCTCACATGAAAATATCACTGTAGGGCCTCAGCTGAAACAGTCTAAAATATTCCATTTTGTAACTCTGCTTTACATACTTATTTTCTACTTTCCACCATGATTTCTTCCTCTGGTTCACAGGTTATTCACAGGTGTGTTTTTACATTTCCAAATATATCATTTGGAAAAACATTTTGAAATACTGACTTCTAACATAATTCATGGGGTCAGAGGACATCCTAAGCTGTGTAAGGCAGATGACTGGAAAGCTGTTGAGACTTGCCTTAGGACATAGTTCATGGTCAGTTTTTGTGAAGGTTTCCTGTGTCCTTGTAAAGATTTTTTTTTTACTTATTTGACAGGTAGAGTTAGACAGTGAGAGAGAGACACAGAGAGAAAGGTCTTTCTTCCATTGGTTCACCCCCTAAATGGCCACAATGGCCGGCCGGTGCTGCGCCGATCCAAAGCCAGGAGCCAGGTGCTTCCTCCTGGTCTCCCATGTGGGTGCAGGCGCCCAAGCACTTGGGCCATCCTCCACTGCCCTCCCAGGCCACAGCAGAGCTGGACTGGAAGAGGAGCAACCAGGACTAGAACCCGGTGCCTATATGGGATGCCGGCACCACAGGTGGAGGATTAGCCAAGTGAGCCACGGCGCTGGCCCCTCCCCTTGAAATTCCTACAATAGTCATCTCTTTGACACTTACCATGTGGTAATAAGTTGAGAACTTTTTTTTATTTGTTTAAAAAAAAAAAGCCTTGGGGCCTGCACTGTGACATACAGGGTTAAGCTGTGGCCTGCAGTGCCAACATCCTATCTGGGCACTGGTTTGAGTCCGGGCTGCTTCACTTCTGATCCAGCTCCCTGCTAATGTGCCTGGAAAAGCAGCAGAAGATGGCCCAAGGGTTTAATATAAAAATAAAGAAAAAAACAACAAAAGAAAAAAGTGCAGAAAGAAAATAACAGCCAGCCTAGAATTTTATACCCAGTTACATTTTAAAGAGGGAGAAATTGAAATATTTTCAGTCAAAACCAAGGCATGATACCAGTGGACTCTCAGTACAGGAACCTTTTTAAAGATTTTTTTTTAAGACTTACTTTATTTATTTGAAAGGCAGAGTTACAGACAGAGAAGGGGAGACAGAGAGAGAGAGATCAATCTTCATCTGCTGGTTTACTCCCCAATTGGCCATAATAGCCAGGGCTGGGCCAGGCCAAAGCCAGGAGCCAGGGGCTTCATGTGGGTTTCCCATGAGGGTGCAGGGACTCAAGTACTTGGGCCATCTTCTGCTGCTTACCTAGGCACATTAGCAGGGAGTTGTATAGGAAGTGGAAAAGCCAAGACTCAAACTGGCTACCACATTGGATGCTGGCATTACAGGCTGCGGCTTAACACACTACGCCACTATGCCAGCACCTTAAAGATTTTTAAATTCACAAGATCCAAAAGATAGTTGTTTAGCTTAACAAAACTGATAAGCAACCACTTTATAAAACCGTGATAATAACAACTTAATTTGGATGTAAAAAATTTATAATATTTATAATTAGGATGACAGTTAAAATATTTAGTTGTTGTAGATAATTCTATTGGAAAACAGAAGGGAAGAGATATTGATAACTTTGTAAAGTGTTCACATTGAATGTCAGTGGAATGTTAAAGGAACATAGTAGAAAAAGGGAAAATTAAGTCATTCCAATACAAGACCAGAAGTGGAAATAAAGCAAAGTCATTGGTTAATAAAAGCACAAAGTAGTAAAAATCCGTATGCTTCAGTAAGAACAATAAATGTATTAGATTGAATGTACCTGGTAGACAGCTAAACCTAACTGAAGAACTAAACCTAAATGAATGTCACAAGACATACCCCTAAAAATTAAAGGGAAGGTTGAAAATAAAGTAGGAAGATAGAATGAGAAATTGCTCCCCAGGGTCTGCACCAGCAGGATGCTGGAATCAGGGGTATAGCCAAGACACAAACCCGGGCACACCGATACAGGATGTGCTATCCAGACCGCTGTGCCGAACACTGAATGTAAAATTTTAGATTTGGGTTATTTATTGGCAAACACAGACATCTATTTTATCTTGTTTCTCTTGTTCTCTTAATCCTTTCATTTCATTTGCTGAAACAATGGATCAATCATAAGGGAGAAATATTACAATTTATAATCATCTAACTAAAACCTGAAGACTCAATTTCTAGTGTTGCCTTTTAGGTTTTCATATCTGGTTGGTTTTTTTTTTGTTTGTTTTGTTGTTGTTGTTGTTTGTTTTTTGTTTTTTTGAGTCTTGTTGGACTAACTAGCAATTTCTGGAGGCCCGTGAACCACATATAGTTATACATTTGACTTCTATAGTGTGTCTATAAGGAGAGACTATGTTTTTGTAAAATATTAGTGGGCTTAATCATCTTTCTCAAGAACTTCTTTGATACTTAGTATTTTGAAATGCCAGTGCTATCGTCATACATTTTCTCTTTTTGTAGTTTTAATTGGCTTAATTTTGCCAGGTTCTCCAGTGCCAGTGATTTTATATGTGACTCAGTTATCCAACATCATTTGTGCTGACTTTGGAATTCCTAAATAGAAAACTTTCTTGACATTGCAGTGATTGGCATCATGGTGTTAGATGTTCACATCATCAGCACCTAGACAAGGATGTCAAAGTGATGGGGAAGAACAAACTACCATTCAACAGGGGAAGGAATGTTTGAAGATGCCTGATTTTGTGAGTCACCTAGTTCACTAAGACATGTTTCCATATCATGATTATTTCTGCTTCACTGTACATCATACACATGGAGATGAGGTTAAATTATCACAAGGGTATTCCTTCAACCACATGATCTCTTTCACATAAATTAAAATCTACTTCTGAATTTGTCTTACTAGTTCTATTTAGAGGTCAGCTCCATAAGGATCTACATTTAAAATCAGCAGACCTTGGAAAAATAAGACAATATTGTATAACTAGTCATTGCAGTGGGAGAAAAAAAAAAATCAAACTTCTCTTGTTGTAGAAACAAAAGTAAGCTTAATGGAAATCTCCATGTACCATTTCTGATTTTGGAGAGAATGTTAAAAGAGTTTTAATAAAACATATTTCATCAGCTCCAAGAAACATTTTTCTAGATTTTAATTTCCAATATCAGAATGCATGTTAGAAGCAACAACTGTACAATTAGCTGTTTTTTCTCCTGCTGTACTTATGTCTTATAATCCATGGTGTTTTAAGTTATCCAGTCTAAAAATCTACAATAAGTAATAATTCACTATCAACCAGGAGTCAAAATATTAGACTGGAGCAATAGCTGTGCACTCATGCTTTCAAATGGATGTATTCTACTTGTAAAAGTAGAATACGCAGGCGCCGCGGCTCACTAGGCCGGCACCCCAGGGTTCTAGTCCTGGTGGCTCCTCTTCCAGTCCAGCTCTCTGCTGTGGAGGATGGCCCAAGTGCTTGGGCTCCCGCACCCCTAAGGGAGACCAGGAGGAAGCACCTGGCTCCTGGCTTTGGATTGGTTGGAGGGTGAACCAACGGAAAAGGAAGACCTTTCTTTCTGTCTCTCTCTCACTGTCCACTCTGTCAAAAAAAAAAAAAAAAAGCTACACACTTATTCCTTACTATGACCAGGCACTGCAAGCTAAGAGCCTGGAACTCCATCCAGGTTTCGGGCATTGGTGGCAGGGGCCGGGAGGATGTTGAGTTGTTACCTGCTGGTAAGCAAGTGAGCGATATTCTAGATGCAGTATTTTTATGAAACTCAGGTTCTGCCAGAGTTGAGGTGTTTGCACACACCCAGACATAGTCTACCTAAATACCGCCCAGTAATAGGATAATGACCTCTCCCAGAGATGTTCACATCCTAAGTCCTAGACCCCGTGAGCCCAGGTTACCTTACCCGGCTAAGGGATTTCGCCGACGTGATTAGGAGTGCACACTTGGAAATGGGAACACTCTCCTGGATCATTCAGGGGAGCCCTCAAAACCAAGGTCTCTTCCCCCAGCTGCCACCGGAGGCAGCCCGGACCACGAAACGATCAGAAAGACGCAGGAGGGACCCTCCACCAGGTCGGGAAGACGCAGGAGGGGACCCTGGTCCACCAGGTCGGGAGGACGCAGGAGGGACCCTGGTCCACCAGGTCGGGGGGACGCAGGAGGGGACCCTGGTCCACCAGGTCGGGGGGACGCAGGAGGGGACCCTGGTCCACCAGGTCGGGGGGACGCAGGAGGGGACCCTGGTCCACCAGGTCGGGGGGACGCAGGAGGGGACCCTGGTCCACCAGGTCGGGGGGACGCAGGAGGGGACCCTGGTCCACCAGGTCGGGGGGACGCAGGAGGGGACCCTGGTCCACCAGGTCGGGGGGACGCAGGAGGGGACCCTGGTCCACCAGGTCGGGGGGACGCAGGAGGGGACCCTGGTCCACCAGGTCGGGGGGACGCAGGAGGGGACCCTGGTCCACCAGGTCGGGGGGACGCAGGAGGGGACCCTGGTCCACCAGGTCGGGAGGACGCAGGAGGGGACCCTCCACCAGGGCAGGCAGGCGGAAGCGGCCAAGGCCACGCCAGCGGCGCCCGGAGGCGCCTCCAGAAAGGAACGCGGCTGTGCGGACACAGAGCCTCCGGCCTGAGACCCCTGTCAGTCAGAGAACGCCTGAGCGCTGCGTTAGGCCACCAGGCTTGTGCGACCAGGGGACGAAACTGCGTGCAGGAGCCGCAGCGTCTGGGAGAGCGGGAGGCGGGCAGCACGCTGCCCCGACGAGGCTTAGCGTCCTCCCGGGATGTCTCACACAGAAACGCCCTTTCCACTTTTCACAGCGTGTGCGCAAAGTGTTGGCAGCTGTTTCCGGGCCTGCACGTCGACGTACGAGCCCCGATGCTCCCCTCGGGACATCCAGGAGGGAGTCCCTCGCCTCCTAAACTCCCCTCGCGCGGGCACCCAGGACGCGATGGCCGGCCCTCCGAAGTCACCGCGGCTGCGCGGCGCGCCACCGGACACCTCGCGATACTCCCAACTATCGCGAGCCTGTAGAGGAAAGGAAAGCAGAAAGGCTTGCCCCGCCCACGTTTAAAAAAAATTCTGTTCTCGCGAGACCCTCATGACAGTTCGGAAGCCGGTTCTCGCGGGATGTTTTGAGGCAGGGTTGGAAGCTGGAGAGGGGATTTAGAGGGAGATTTCGGGTCGCGGCGGCGGGGCCGGAGGCGGTCAGGTGGACACAGCCTGGCCGCAGGCCTGCGCGCCGCCGCTCTCTTCTGGGGCCCGCTCAGGCTCTGCCGCCGCGCGCCATCCCGGTGGCGATGTCCCGAGGGCGGCAGCGGGGGCTGTTGGCCTGCCGGGTGCTGAGTGCCGCGGGAGGTGCCGGGCCGGTCCCCTTGGCCGGATGGAGCCCTGTGTCGCGGAGCCCCGCGCTGAAGCCTCCCGCCCAGGTATGAGCCGCGAGCTCGCCCTGAGAGCCCGGAGGCCTGTGCGTTGTGCGCAGGCGCGGCGGTTCCGGGGTGGTGCCCGCGCCTGCGCAGAGCGCGGCGGCAGTGGTGCCCCGCCCCTCTCCCGGGGTGGGATCGGGTGCGAGTCTGTGTGGACCTCGTGGGCCCTGGAGCCCCTGCCCCGGGCCGCATCGTCGCCCCGCCGTCGCTGGGTTCCTGTGATTAAACAAGATAGGGTGTAGGTGGAGCACCGATGTGATGCCCGGTCGCTGTGGCCCACCTCCGGCCCGACACTTGCTTTGTAAATAAAGTTTTATTGGAACATCGTCCTGCTCGTTGGCTTACATTTTTGTCTGTGGTGGTTTTCCTAGGAAAGACAACAGACTGTATAGCCTCCAAATCTAAAGTAACAGATAGCTAATATCTGACTGTGTTGAAGAAGTGTGCCTGCCCTTGGCTGAGAGAAACAGTGGTGGGGAGGAAAGTGACATTTCTTTTAAATGTTGCGTGGTGAGAGTAAGGGCCGACTTGGGTTTTCTGCCTTGAAAAACTGGCAGTGGATGAAATGATACTGGTTGATTTGATGCAGGAAGAGGAATTAATCATCTTTCTTTGCAATGGTTTTCTTTCTATCCATCGTGTGATAAAGTATGTGATAGTTTGTGGTTACATCATAGGTGTTGAAGGATAAACTAAAGAGTGAAATCTGTAGAAATGACACAGCGTTTGCCAGGGATGCCCGCACACGGTGTGAAGCAGACATAACGTGTTAAGAATTGCAGCAGGGGCTGCGTTAGGTTCTAAGCCTCAGCCGGTACTGTTCTGAAAACAGGAACGGTGTGTTGTTTGACCTGTGTAGCAGATTGTGTTTTTACATTACCTGTCTTTTAGAATACCGTCACAGTTCTCAAACAGCTTGAGTCCAGAGATTTGAGTGGGAGCATGGATTTTCCTGGTGTGCTGAGGATTGTGTGGTACAGCAACCTCAGTGGGAGTAACGGCTTTACTCCTGAGAGCACCCTAAGGAGGCAGTCTTATGTAAGACAATAGAAATATGTCATTATAGTCACAAATCTAATATGGGGGCCAGCATTGTGGCAGAGTGGGTTAAAGCCCTGGCCTGCAGCACTGGCATCCCATATGGGTGCTGGTTCAAGTCCTAACTACTCCACTTCCCATCCAGCTCTCTGCTCATGCACCTGGGAAAGCAGTGGATAATGACCCAAGTGCTTGGGCCTCTGCACCGCGTGGGAGACCTGGAAGAAGCTGCTGGCTCCTGGCTTCAGATAGCCGTTGTGGCCATTTGGGGGTGAACCAGCGGATGAAAGACTCATTCTCTCTCTCTCTTCCCCCCCCCCCCACAACTCAGTTTTTCAAATAAATAAAATCTTTAAAAAAAAAAAAAAAAGCTAATATGATGTCATCAGGAAGGCCCTAGAAAGCTACCAATGGTCTCATCTGATCTTAAGAAATGGTAGAAAACAGAATTCGTTCACAGAGTTAAATCTTCTGAATAAAAAATAAAACAGATGTAGAAGGTTTGACTGTCCAAAGGATATTAGGATTGTAGCAAAAATTCATTTTTTTTTTTTTTGACAGGCAGAGTTAGACAATGAGAGAGACAAAGAAAAAGGTCTTCCTTCCTTTGGTCCACTCCCCAAATGGCCACTATGGCCGGCGCTGCGCCGATCCGAAGCCAGGAACCAGGTGCTTCTTCCTGGTCTCCCATGTGGGTGCAAGGCCCAAGGACTTGGGCCATCCTCCACTGCCTTCCCGGGCCACAGCAGAGAGCTGGACTGGAAGAGGAGCAACTAGGACAGAACCCGGGTGCTGGTGCCGCAGGTGGAGGATTAGTCTAGTGAGCCACGGCGCTGGCCTATAATTCATTTCTTAAAACCTCAACTGTTTGTGTTGTGGGAGGGGAAAATCTGTCAAGACTGACATCATCAGGAGCTGATTGGAGTTGCCCTCGGTTAGTGGTAAAGCAGTGGTATTGCCAGTGTAAAGAAGCAGCTGTCTCCAGAGGAAAGAGACAACACAACTGTAAAAAGTAGACAGGCAAACCACAAACACATTGCTGTCCAGAGGACTTTAGCTTACTCATTGACAAGTCCTATTAACCACTACTCTGCATGTCCTGTGTCATACATGTAACATACACAAGTCAGCAAGAATACTCGTATTTACATAGGTGGTTCTTAACCCTGGCTGTGCATCAGAATCACAGGTTGCATTCAACAGTAGCAGCTGTTTATTTTGTTTAAAACAATAAAACCAGATGCCCATGACATAAATCCACCGAATCAAATCATCCGAGATAGTGTCCAGGCATGTATGAAACAGAGTAAGAACCATGGAAATAAACTAAGTACCCTTTAGTCTTTATTATCGGATGGCATCTGATAATAGAGGTTAGGAAAGTATCTACAATGGTATCATTTGTCTCCTTTCAGTTATTTGGAAAAGGTATTAACGTGAGGTACGTTTTTTCCCTCAGCAGTGTATAAATGCAGTGTCATTTTATAAGCTACATTTGGAAACTTTGTTTTCTTCTTTGTTATTGTAGACAGGTGGCATCCAGGAGAAAGATGTCTTGCACCTTCTCCAGATAATGAAACACTTTGTGAAGCAAGCATAAAATCAATCACAGTGGATGAAAATGGGAGATCATTTGCTGTTGTGTTATACTCAGATCTTCAAGAAAGGAAAATACCTCTTAAAAGACTTCAAGAAGTAAAATCTGTTAAAGATTGCCCCAGGAATTTTATATTTGATGATGAAGATTTGGAAAAGCCGTATTTCCCAGGTCGAAAATTTCCATCATCATCTGCTATTGCTTTTAAATTATCTGAAGAAGGAGACTCCATCCCTTACACTATTAATAGGTACTTGAGAGACTACCAAAGAGAAGGAACGCAGTTTCTCTATGGACACTACAGACAAGGAAGAGGGTGTATTCTCGGTGACGACATGGGACTTGGAAAAACAGTACAGGTACTTAAATACTTTTTAATTAAAATTCAGTAAATCCATTAAAATGCATACATGAATAGATACCATATGCAATTCTCTGTACCGCCAACTGTTATGATATCGTGTGTGTGTGGAGTGTGTACATGTGTATTTGTGTTTGTATCGCCAACTAGACTGATATCCTACCACATCTTTGATATCTTTCTACTTTTTTGGTGTCGGCACTTATTGCTGTAAACTTCCCTCTTAGGGCTGCTTTTGTATGCTTTGGTATGTTGTGTTTTCATTTTCATTTGTTTCAGGTAATTTTTAAATTCCCTTTAAAATTTTTTAATAAAGTTCTTTTAAAAAAATTTTTTGAAAGTCTGAAAGTCTGAGAGTCTCTCCCTTCTGGTTCACTCCCCAGATGGCCACAGGGGCCAGTACGGTCCAGACCAAAAGCCAGTCGGCCACATGGGTGGCAGGGCCCAAACACCTGAGCTCTCTGCTGCTGCTTTCCCAGACCATTAACAGTGAACTGGATCAGAAGTGGGGCAGTCAGGACACTAACGTGTGCCCATACGGAAGGCTAGCATCACAGGTGGTGGCTTTATCTGCCAGGCCACACTGGCCCCTGGTTTTTTGTTGTTGTTCTTGCTTTTAATTTAAGAGACAGTCAAGGGGACAGAGAAAGAGAGAAAAAAGAGGTATGCATAGAAGAGTTCCCATCCACTGGCTCACTCCTCAGATTCTCTCATTAGCTAGGGTGGGGCCAGGTGGAAGCTGTTCACCTGGATTACAATCCAGGCCTCCCATGTGGGTGGAAGGAATCCAGTTCCATGAGCCATCACTGTTGCCTCCCAGGAGTTGCACTGACAGGAAGCTGGAGTCAGGAGCTGGACCTGGAACTCAGGTGCAGGTACTCCTGGAGCAGGCCATACATCTCTTAGCTGCTAAGCTAAGCTAAACTCCTCCTTCATTTCCTTTTTTTTTTTTTTTATTTCTTCAGCAAACCATTGTTCATTCAGGAGCATGTTTAGCCATGTATTTGTTGATTTTATTCCATTGTGGTTAGAAAAGATACATGATATGATTTTGATTTTTTTGAATTTGTTGAGATTTGTTTTGTGGTCTAATATATGGTCTAGCTTACAGAATGTTCACATGGTAATGAAAAAATGTGTATCTCCAGCTGTGAATGAAATGTTCTGCAAATGTCTGTTAGATTGATTTGGTCTATAGGGTAGTTTATTTATTTTATTATTTATTATTTTTTTTTTTTTGACAGACAGAGTTAGACAGTGAGAAAAAGAGAAACAGAGAGAAAGGTCTTCCTTCCTTTGGTTCACCCCCCAAAATGGCCGCCACGGCTGGCGCGTTGTCACCACGCCGATCTGAAGCCAGGAGCCAGGTGCTTCTCCTGGTCTCCCATGGGGAGCAGGGCACAAGGACTTGGGCCATCCTCCACTGCACTCCGGGCCACAGCAGACAGCTGGACTGAAAGAGGGGCAACCGGGACAGAATCCGGCACCCCGACTGGGACCAGAACCTGGGGTGCCAGCGCCGCAGGCGGAGGATTAGCCTAGTGAGCTGTGGCGCCGGCCCTATAGGGCAGTTTAACTCTGATGTTTCTTTGTTGACTTTTCTGACTGGATAATCTGTCATTGATGAGCCTGGAGTGCTGAAGTCCCTCACTGGTTGTGTTGGAGCCTGTCTCTTCCTTTAGAGTTAATGTGTGTTTTATCAAACTGGGTACTCTGACATTAGGTGCATATACATTTATAATAGTCACATCTTCTTGTTGAATTGGTCCCTTGATCATTATATAGTGACCTTCTATATCTCTTTATAGTTTTTGTTTTTTCTTAAAGTCTGCTTTGTCTGATGTAATTATAACTGCTTCTGCTCACTTTTGGTTTCTGTTTACATGAACTATCTTTTTCCATCCTTTCACTTTCAGCCTCTGTGAAGTGAGTTTCTTCTAGGCTGCATGTCATTGGGTCTCCATTTTTTTAAATTCATTCAGCCCATCTGTAGCTTAATTGGGGAATTTGGACCACTTACATTCAAATTTATTATTACAAGTAATGACTTAATTCTATCATTTAAATTTTTATTCTATTTATTTAATATCCATTGTTCTTCTAATGGGGTTTGTTTTACACATTTTCTTGATAGTAGTTGGGAATCTCAGAATCTTTTTAAGGCTGGTCTGCTGGTGATAAATTCCTTCAACTTTTTTTTTTTTTTTTAAGATTTTTATTTCTCTATTTGAGAGGTAGAGTTACAGACAGAGAGAGGGAGAGTCAGAGAGAAAGGTCTTCCATCTGCAAGTTCAGTCCCCAAATGGCCCCAACGGCCAGAGCTGGGCCAATCTGAAGCCAGGAGCCAGGAGCAGGTACAGGGGCCCAAGGACTTGGGTAGTCTTCCACTGCTTTCCCAGGCCACAGCAGAGAGCTGGATGGGAAGTGGAGCAGCCGGGACTCAAACCGGTGCCCACATGGGATGCCGGTGCCACAGGTACATTAGCCTTCTGTGTCACAGTGCCAGCGTCTGAATTCCTACAGATTTTGTCTGTCCTGAAAAGGCTTTATTTCTCCTTCGTTTATGAAAGGTAGCTTTGATGGGTAAGGTGTTCTTGGTTGGTAGTTTTTTTTTTTCTTTTGAAAGTTGGAATGTAACATTCTGTTCATGGTCTGTTAGGTTTCTGTTGAAAATCTGTTATCCTGATGGAGATTTCCTTACAAGACTTGGTGCCTTTCTCTTGCAGATTTTAGAATTCTCTGGCACATGTTATGGTGAGGACCCAGAAAATCATGTCTATTTGGGGTCCTGTGTCTCCTGTACTTGTGTGTCCATACCTTTCTCCAGATTGGGGAAGTTCTCAGCTATTATTTTATTGAAAGGGTTTTCTGCCTTCACTACTGTCCTCTGTCAGAGATTCCCAGAATTTCAATATTAGTTCATTTAATGGTGTCTCAAAGATGTCAGAGGCTGTCTTCCTTCTTGTTTGTTTGTTTGTTTGTTTCTGACTGGGATATTTCTAAAGATCCATTTTCAATTTAAGTATCTTTCTTCTGCTTCATTGGTCTGCTACTGAGGCTTTCAAATGTATTTTTTGTTTGATTTATTGAGTTCGTTCTTTCTAAGATTTCTGTTTGGTTCCTTTTCAAGGTCTCTATATCTTTCCTGAGTTTCTCATTCACATTATGCATTGATTTCCTTCTTTTGTTTCACTGTCTTATATTCTCTTATACCTTTTTGAGTATCTTTATAATACTTCTTTTGATTTTTTAAAAGTTTATTATTTGAGATAGAGATAGAAAGAGAGCAAGAGTGAGAGCGAGAGAGCCAACCTATTGACTGGCTCACTCCTCAGATTCCTGCAATAGCCAGAGAGCTGAAGCCAGGAGCTAAGAACTCCATGCAGGTCATCGTTATGGATAGCGAAGACCTAACTCTTGAGCCGTCGTTGCTGCTTTCCAGGTACTGCAGTAGCAGGAAGCGGAAATCAGGAGCCAGAGCCAGTGTTGAATACAGGTATTCCAGTGTGGGACAGAGGCATCCCAAATGCCTGCCCATCTTCTGAGTTCTTTATCAGGCAGTGTGTTAGCTTCTTCTCATTGGAATCTGGTGTTCAAGCATTGTGTCCCTTTTGTGATGTCGTATTGCATTGCTGCCTCGTACCTCTGTGTCCCCATGTCAGTAGTTGTGCATCTGACATAGTTCAGTTGGCAGCACATCAGTTGTCTCTACCACTTTTACTTTTAAAGATTATTCATTCAAAAGAGTTACAGAGAAGGAAAGGCAGAGAGAGAGAGAGAGAGAGAGAGAGAGATCATTCTTCCATCTGCTGGTTCACTCCGTAAATGGCCTCAATGGTAAGGGCTGGCTAAAGCCAGGAGCCAGGAGCTTCTTCCAGGTCTCCCAAGTGAGTGCAGGGCCCCAAGCACTTGGGCCATCTTCTACTGCTTTCCCAGGCACATTAGCATGGAGTTGGATTGGAAGAGGAGAAGCCAGGACACACACTGGTGCCCATGTGGGATGCTGGTGCTGCAGGCAGTAGCTTTACTCGATGAACCACAGTACAGCCCCCGTCTCTGTCATTTTAAAGGGTGGTTCTCATAAACTGAAGGCTTTTTCCTGAAGATGTCTCTTCAGATGTTAGTTTGGTAAGCCACTTTGGCTTCAGCTCCCGTTGAATGCTGAAATGTGGACTCTGTCTCCATTGTCATGGAAGACAACCGTGGCAGAGGCATGGGGGCGGGGCAGGGAGCTCCTGTCAGTCTCAGCATGGGTACGCGGGTCCTGGTGGTGGTGGCGGCTGGGGTTGTGGCAGTGCCAGGAAAGTCCGTTGTGTCTGTGTAATTGCCCACTAGACCAGTGCATGTCCAGGCAGGAAGCCTCCGTGGGGCCTACCCAAGTTCAGGGTAGTGTGTGCCACCCTTGGGGAAGGAGGGAGTACAATAGAATGACCCCAGAGCCAGCAAGTCACCACCCGCAGCGCTGGCATCCCATATGGGTGCTGGTTCTAGTCCTGGCTGTTCTATTTCCAATCTAGCTCCCTGCCAATGGCCTGGGAAAGCAGTGGAGGATGGCCCAAGCCCTTGGGCCCCTGCACCTGTGTGGGAGACCCGGAAGAAGCTCCTGGCTCCTGCCTTCTGTCTGGCCTAGCTCTGGCCATTGTAGCCATTTGGGGAGTGAACCAGCAGATGAAAGATCTCTTCTCTCTCTCTCTCTCTGTGTGTGTGTGTGTGTAACTCTGCCTTCCAAATAAATCTTTAAAAAAAAAAAAAATAGAGCATGACCACACATCTTCAGAGGCAGGCACCCGGCATCTAAGGTCCCGAGAGCAGGACCAGTCCTGGAGTCACTGTTGCTGCTGGCTAGTTGGGTTTTGAGGGCTGCAGTTGTTTCCGCTGGTGTGACGGAAGGTGTGGAAGGTCACAAGGGTGTGCCACGCAGTGTCTCACGGGGCAGTGCGGGTTCTGACCGTGACTCCTTTCACCCTGCCGCAGCCTGTGCTCTCAAGGCCGCAGCGCTAGCGGCCATACTCCAGGGACCTGTCCTTGCTGGGCTCTCAGCTGCCAGATGGGGGCTGCTGGGGCTCACCTGTTTGCTCTTTGCCCTGCAGGGGAGCTCCCCTGACTGCTGGGCCAGGGTCACCTCCAGCTTCCGCAGGTTCCCCATGTGCCTCCCTTTGCACAGCCATCCCAGATCTGCTTTGCTGCATCCCTTTGGTAGGGAATTTGGTTTTTCTCTGTGGGGGAGGTACCTCTGTTTGGTTGTCTTGGAGCTCTCCCCAACATCGTAGAGAAAAGATGAAAGAATTGCACAGTGAGCCTCTGCGTGCTTACCACTTGGATTCTGTTAACGTTTAGTTACACACGGATTTATCATGGATCTGTTCCATCCATCAGTGCTTTTTCTTTTGCGTGATAAAATACCAGTCATGAGTACATTTTATACTCAAACACCTGTACACACATATTGTTAGCTAGAATTCAATATTAATTTATATATTTTTTTATTTTGAGGTAAATTTTTACAATTAAATGCACAAATCTTAAGTATTCCCAACCAGTCCATGAGTTTTGGCAATTACATTTTCCTTTGTAAGCCAAAGAAACCCAAGATACAGAACATTATCACTACATCAGAAAATTTCCTTATATCACATCCTAGTTTTGTCACCAGATCCAAGGCAGTCACTGTTATACTTTATTTTTATTTTATTTTTAAAACATCTCATATTACCTTTTTTAAAATACTTATTTATTTATTTGAAAGTCTGAGTTACACAAAGAGAGGAGAGGCAGAGGCAATTGGTTCACTCTCTAATTGGCAACAACGGCCAGAGCTGCGCTGATCAAAAGCCAGGAGCCAGGAGCTTCTTCCAGGTCTCCCACATGGGTGCAGGGACCCAAGCACCTGGGCCATCTTCTACTGCTTTCCCAGGCCACAGCAGAGAGCTGGATCAGAAATGGAGCAGCCGGGTCTTGAACAGTGCACATATGGGATGCCGGCGCTTCAGGCCAGGGCGTTAACCCGCTGAGCCACAGAACTGGCCCATGTTCTACTTTTTTACGTGATTAGTTTTGTCTTTTCACGTAAAGGGGATCATGGAGTTGCACTCTGGTCTAAGGCTTCTTTCACTTAACATCCTACTTTTGGGATCATCCGTGTTGCTGAGTGCACAGTTTGTTCCTTTTTATCACCGTGCAGGATTCCATTATAAAGACACTCCATTTTATTTATATGTATTCCTGCTGCTGAACACCTGAGCTGTTGCAGGTTTTCAGCTGTTATGAATGAGGGTGTTTCCTGAACAAACCTCTTGTGTATTCATTTCATTTCAGCAAATAATTGGGAATGGGTTTGCTTGGCGTTAGGGCTGATTTGTGCTTGGTTTTGTTAGAAGTGGGCAGAGTTTTTCCCAAGTGTTTTTTCCCTAGAAATTTTGGGGGAGGTATGTGAGAATATGCATTTATGGTCTTTGTGTATTTTATAGAAGTGTAATTGGCATACAATAAAGTTTAACTCTGTTAGTATACAAACTGGGTTGGATATTTAATACAAGTACATATACCCAAGAAATGATGACAACAACATAGTCAAGATAATAAACATACCTTCACTCTAGTAGTTTCCTCATGTCCATTTATGCCCATGTTCATACTAATAATTTATCACTGTCTAGTGTTACTTTTATTTGGACTAAGAATAAAGCCACTAGGAAGGGAATTTGAATACCAATTCTAGATTTTTGTGAAAATGTCTCAGTATTTTATTGAATTTTCTCATACCTAATTCAACAGTTACTTTGAAGATTAATCGCCTCTGTATATTTACATGATATTTCATTAATTATAATAAACAATTTTGACTGGAGTGTACAGTTTTTAGAATCTGGAGCAGCAGCTCTCAAAGGGGAGCTCTCCGGGCCAGCAGCATCTGTGCCCCTGGAGCCTTGTCAGGATTATAAATGCCTGGATGTCACCCCAGGTGTACTGACTCAGAACTGTAGGCGTGGTGGAGGGAAGTCATCTGTGGTTCAGCCAACCCTCCAGGTGATGGTGAGGCTCCATACAGTTTGAGACGTTTGCTGAGACTGTACATTTCTCAGAAGGCATAGAAATCTTTAATCCTGTGAGTCAGTGGAATGAAGGTTGATTAAGAGAGTGTGCTTATTTGGACGCAAGATGACTATTTCATTAAAAGCATTATTTTAGAAATGGGAGTAATATTTGAGATTATCGTATTCAGCTTATTAATAAATGAAGAAACCCAGACACAGGAACAGGAAATGGCATTTGCATCTAAGGTTATATACAGAAAGCAACCATGTTCAAACACATTCTAAAACTCCCCCCACCCTTTGCTGCCTAGTTGAGTCTTTTACTCAGCATTTGATGCACCACTCATTCAATTGGTTGACATTTATTAAGCATCTGCTGTGGCCAGGCCCTGTGATAGGCCCTGGAGAACCTAACATAAATGTCCCTGATCACCACCTTTAGGGTTCACAAACAGTGGTAGAAATGCAACCAGGGAGCATCACCATGTGTGTGATGAGAGGGTTGGAGGGACGAGCAGGCCTGCCTGGAGGTTTCAGAGAAGCCTCCACAGGGAAGCCTGTGTTTGCATTGCTTTTGAAAATCTACCAGGCTGGAAAACTAAGTTGAGTGATATCAGCTGATACAGTAAGGATTTTTAATTTATTTTTATTGAAGATGTAACTGTAATATGAGAATATTTGAAAGGGGTGTCATAAAAGAGAATACGTGAAACTGATTAAATCATGATGAGTTTTTAATCTTCAGTTGGTGGTGAGCATTCATAGGCACAAAGTCTCCAGACTACTGTTAAGGAATTTCGGTGGCGTGTCTTATGTATTTATTTCCCTGTCTGCTGTGCAAAGAAGGTGGTACGGGTACTTCCTGAGCAAGAGAAAGGTCTTACCAATCATAAAGACACCTTCTTGGGTGTGCGTTTACATAATATTATATATCATGTTATCAAAGTTGTCACTACTAAAAGATATAGTTTATAAAAGATATGTATGGTAACCTGCAGCCCCTAGAATAGTGGTGGAATTGATGGGGATTGAAAGTTTCTTAGGTTATTGCTAACACCATTTTCTGGATAATGTGATCTTTAGTGGATTCAAAGCTATACTGAAATTTGAAAGTCCTTTGAATCACAAGTCCTGTTGTTCACTCAGGAATATAGTAGTAAAGTGAAGATATTGTCTTTATGGAGAAAATCCTGTAATATCCAATGTGAAAGGTAGGTTAAGGCTCCCACATCCCCAAGCCCTTTAAAGCATAAGCAAAATCAACAGCAGCAGCAGCAGCAGCAGCATCCTAACATTTTTTTAAAAGATTTATTTATTTATTTGAAAAGCAGAGTTGTTACAGAGAGGCGGGGGGGGGGGGGAGGGATAGAGAGAGAGGGAGAGAGAGAGAGAGAATGAATGAGAGATCTTTTGTCTGCTGGTTCACTCCCTAGATGGCCACATTGGCTGGAGCTGCACCCATCCGAAGCCAGGAGCTAGGGACTTCTTCCGGGTCTCCCACGTGGGTGCAGGGGCCCAAGGACTTGGGCCATCTTCTACTGCTTTCCTAGGCCATAGCAGAGAGCTGGATCGGAAGAAGAGCAGCCGGGATTTCAACCAGCGCTCATATGGGATGCCGGCACTTCAGGCAGCGGCTTTACCCACTACACCATAGCACCGGCCCCCTAACATATTAAATATAAGATTGTGTTTCTTGTTTTGGTATGTAGTTCAGATTTTAAAAACAGAACTTTGTGAAGGTTGACCCAGCCCCACTGACACACACACTTTTTTTTTTTTTTTTAAGATTTATTTATTCGAAAGGCAGGGCTGGGCCAAGCTAAAGCCAGGAGCCCAGAGCTTCATCTGGGTTTCCCACATGGGTGGCAGGGGCCCAAGTACTTGGGCCATCCTCTGCTGCTTTCCCAGGCCATTAGCAGGGAGCTGGATCCTAAGTGGAGCAGCTGGGACTCAAACCAGTACCTCAGTGGATGCAGGCAAAGCAGGCGGGCGCTTTCCCCACTATGCCACAGCACTGGCCTCAACTTTCATTGCTTTTTTAACCGAGCAAAAGCCATGATACTTTTTGAAGTGCGATTCTGAAGCGTCTCTCTGTATCTTTTTATCCTCCCTCCCCCCGGCCCCTTTTTGTCATCTAAGAAAGAGACGACTTGTGCTCTGCCTTCTGCTCCGGTCTCGGGGACGGTTTATTGTGCCTGTTTCCTGGCCTCAGATCTACGCCGTGTGTGCTGAGCTGACTGCATGTGAAGAAAGATGGCCTTTTATAAACGTGCTGCCCGAGAGAGGTTAGGCAGGAATGCCTGTAAAAACAAAGCCTTCCCAGAGCGCTGGTTCCTTTCTGAGATGCGGGTTTTGGTCTTGTCCTGTCGTAGAGCTGGCTGATTTAAATACTGCCTTTCCTTCCTTTCATCTGTAAACAATTTTAGAACTATTCCACAATAAAGAGCGCTTTTTCCCTTTTTTCTTTGAAGGTCAGGTTAGCTGTGTGGACCTTCCTTGTAAATTTACCATTCGTCTACCGTGATTAAAGCTTTAACAGACTTCTGCTCTGCCAGCAGAATGTGATAGGGGTGGCTGGCCTCTACCAAAGCATGGTTCCCTTGGCCTTCCCAGAGCAGAGAAGTCAGGAACTCAATCCACATCCCTCTCCTGGTGGCAGGGATCAGCTGCTGCCTCCCCGGGTGCACATCAGCAGGAAGCTGGAATTGGGAGCAGAGCATGGTCTCAAACCCAGGCACTTTCCCATATAGAGGGTGGAGGCCCTGGGCAGAATACTAACTGCTGTTGGCCGGCGCCGTGGCTCAACAGGCTAATCCTCCGCCTTGCGGCGCTGGCACACCAGGTTCTAGTCCTGGTTGGGGCGCTGGATTCTATCCCGGTTGCCCCTCTTCCAGGCCAGCTCTCTGCTATGGCCCGGGAAGGCAGTGGAGGATGGCCCAAGTCCTTGGGCCCTGCACCCGCATGGGAGACCAGGAGAAGCACCTGGCTCCTGGCTTCGGATCAGCGCGATGCGCCAGCCGCGGCGGCCATTGGAGGGTGAACCAATGGCAAAAAAGGAAGATCTTTCTCTCTCTCTCTCTCACTGTCCACTCTGCCTGTCAAAAAAAAAAAAAAAAAGAATACTAACTGCTGCACCAAATGCCCACCCAAATAAATTAGATGCCTTGTGCATATTTTTGTTTCAAGGAATTTGACAAATTAAATTGCAATTAAGATGTATATCTTCTCAGATATATAAACAGATGGAATTATCAGTTTTCTTAATTAGGATTATGGTTTTCCTGTAGTCTGATAAGAATAAAGCAGTGGGTTAGAGCTTATATTGCCTCATTTTATTTATCACATAAGATCTACCAGGTCTCTTTTTTGCTTTGCCTTTGAGGACCAGTTGTCTAAAATTAAACAATGTGTGTGTATGTATAATTACAATAGTGAAATGCACAGATTTTAGGTGTACAGTTCAATGATTCCTGACCAATAAATATGTACCTGTGTAATGAATGTGATAGAGAGTTTTACCTTGGAAAGTTTCCTCATGGCCTTTTGAGTCAATACTACAATTACCTAAACTTTTAATTATAAATTTTCTATGATTCAATATTGAACTGTATTCCAAGAAATGGCCAGACCCTCAAAATGTTATGTTTGTTTACATTATCAAGAAATTCAGTAAATCTAAACTTAGATTCCATATATATATATATATATATATATATATATAAAATATTTTGAGAGCCAGAGTTACAGACAGAGAGAGGGAGATACAGAGGGAGAGTTCTTCCATCCACTGGTTCACTCCCCAAAAGGCCGCAATGGCCTGAGTTTGGCTGAACTGAAGCCAGGAGCCAGGAGCTTCTTCTGGGTCTCCCACGTGGGTGCAGGGGTCCAAGCACTTGGGCCATCTTCTACTGCTTTCCCAGGACATAGCAGAGAGCTGGATCAAAAGAGGAGCAGCCCAGACATGAACTGGTGCCCATATGGGATGCAGGCGCCCCAGACAGAGGTTTAGCCTACTATGCCACAGCACTTACCCGAATTAGATATATATATATATATATATATATATATATATATAAAATTTATTGGACAGGTAGAGTTAGACAGGGAGAGAGAGAGACAGAGAGAAAGGTCTTTCTTCTGTTGGTTCACCCCTCAAATGGCCGCCACAGCTGGTGCTGCGCCAATCTGAAGCCAGAAGCCAGGTGCTTCTTCTGGGTCTCCCATGCAGGTGCAGGGGCCCAAGGACTTGGGCCATCCTCCACTGCCCTCCCGGGCCACAGCAGAGAGCTGGACTATAAGAAGAGCAACTGGGACAAAATCCAGCACCCATATGGGATGCCGGTGCCGCAGGTGGAGGATTAACCAAGTGAGCCACAGTGCTGGCATATATGTATTTTTTTTAAGATTTATTTTTATTTATTCAAAAGGCAGAGTTACAGAGGCAGAAGCAGAGAGAGAGAGAGAGATCTTCCATCTGCTAGTTTACTCTCCAAATGGCCGCAGTGGCCAGAGCTGGGGTGATCTAAAACCAGGAGCCTTGGGGCTGGCGCTGTGGCACAGCAGGTTAACGCCCTGGCCTGAAGCACCAGCATCTCATATGGGCACCGGTTCGAGTCCCAGCTGCTCTACTTCCAATCCAGCTCTCTGCTATGGCCTGGGAAAGCCGTAGAAGAAGGTCTAAGTCCTTGGGCCTAAGCACCCACGTGGGAGATCTGGAAGAAGCTCTTGGCTCCTGGCTTTGGATTGGCACAGCTCTGGCCATCGCGGCCAATTGGGAAGTGAACCATCGGATAGGAGACCTCTCTCTCTCTCTCTCTGTCTCTGTCTCTCTTTTACCTCTGCCTCTCTATAACTGTGCCTTTCAAATAAATAAAGAAATAAAAATAAAACCAGGAGCCTAGAGCTTCCTCTGGGTCTCCCACGTGACTGCAGGGGCCCAAAGACTCGGGCCATTTTCCGTTGCCTTCCCGGGCACATCAGCAGGGAGCTGGGTTGGAAGTCGAGCAGCTGGGACTCGAACCAGTGCCCATATGGAACACTGGCACTGCAGGCGGCGGCCCCACCAGCTACGTCACAGACCAGCACCCAGATTACATATTTTTTAATGTAAAACATAAATAACCTTAACTGACTAGGATGCTTATAAATGGAAATTGTGAGCATACATCAACGATCTTTTACTTAGGTAAAAATAAGTATATTTGAAGATATTTAAGTTATCTGGTGCTTCAGCTAAGTCATTTGTCAAATAGCCTTTCTGCCTCCTTTAATCTGTGTTCTGTATCAGCCCGTTTGCTCACATTAATCTCTTGTTGGATACTTCAGTCATTGTTACTTTCTGTTTATTTTTTCTTAACTAAGTTTTTTCAGTGCTGCATCTTCTACCCCTTTCTTCATCCCTCCAAAAGGGAAAAAAAAAGCTGCTTTTAAATCACTTAATAATATACATAGCCTTTTATCTAGACTATTCTAGCACCTAGCACAATGCCGATTAGGTAGTAGGTAATAATTATATTCTTAATGAATGTATCAGTGAATTTTTAATTTCAACTCGATAGTAGTATGTTTCCATGGGTATAGTTTGTAATTTTTAGAGTAATTTATAGTTTAATTACCTCTATGTGCCAATCTCTATGATAGACATTTTCCATTAAAATTCATGTTAATTAGCCATTATTGCCTTCATTTCATTTTATTGATGAAAAAATGGAAATTTATAGAGAGGTTACATTAATTATCCAAAGTCACACAGCTAACATAAAGCTGGTTTGTCAGACTCCAGAGTTTTGCCATAAATCCTGCAAATTAGAATGCAGATTTTACTAGAATATTCTAAAAATGAGGACAAGTTTCAACCATTCTTATATATCACTTTATAATCTTTTAGACAACATGATTTGCTCAAAACCTACTTTGTTTATTGTAATATATAAGGGATCTTCAAAAAGTTCATGGAAAATGCATATTCTGAAAAATCTACGCATGGATTTCAAAAATTTTGGGAACCAAAATAAACATCTTTTAATTCCACTTTCCATAAGCTTTTTTTTTTTTTTTTTGACAGGCAGAGTGGACAGTGAGAGAGAGACAGAAAGGTCTTCCTTTTCCATTGCTTCACCCTCCAATGGCCGCCGCGCTGATCTGAAGCTAGGAGCCAGGTGCTTCTGGTCTCCCATGGGGTGCAGGGCCCAAGCACTTGGGCCATCCTCCACTGCACTCCCGGGCCAGAGCAGAGAGCTGGCCTGGAAGAGGGGCAATCGGGACAGAATGTGGCTCCCTGACCGGGACTAGAACCTAGTGTGCCGGCGCCGCTAGGTGAAGGATTAGCCTGTTGAGCCACGGCACCAGCCTCCATAAGCTTTTTTAAGTTGTACAATGCTGTGTTTGGGGAACAAAGCCTCCTTAATGAAAACAGTGGTTGACTCATTGACATGTACTGGCTTGGCATTTCACATACATTTTTTTACTTTTTTCAAGAACAAAAATAATTTGGATTACATGATAATAAACATTCATTCTTATAAAGATGTAAGTTATAATTTTTACTGATGTGAAATCCGCACAACATAAACTAACCATGGTTAAGTATACAGTCCAGTTTATTGAATGCATCTATAAGGTTGTGTAACCCTCACCTCTCTACTTTAAAAACTTTTCATCAAACCAGAAGACCACCCCATATCCATTAAGTAGCCATTTTTCATTTTTTTCTTCTCCATCGCCTTACAGCCACTAGTTTTCCTTCTGTCTATGTAGATTTGGCGATTCTTTCAAGTCCAGCTTCTCCACTTCCAATCCAGTTCCCTGCTAACATACCTGGGAAAGCAGCAGCAGATGACCAAAGTATTTGGACTGCTGCCACCCATGTGGGAGACCTCGAATAAGCTCCTGCCTCCTGGCTATGGCCCGGCCCAGTCCTAGCTGTTGTGGCCACTTGGGGAGTAAACCAATGCATGAAAGATTCCCCACCCATCTGTAATTCTGCTTTTCATAAAAATAAGTCTTTAAAAAAGATAATTTTGATATATAATTTTTAAATCCATGCATATATATCTTCAAAAATATGGAAATGCATATTATGAAAACACTGTGCATGAATTTTAAATATTTTTTGGCAGTAAAACTTGTCTTTCAATTCCATTTTTCCTTGAACTTTTTGACAAAATGTCTTATAGAATACAACTTATTTATCTACACCTCCTTTGATGGAGTTTAGGTTATTTCCAACCTGTTTGTCTCTCTTGGATAAATGCCTAGGAGTGGAATTATTGAGTCATTGAGTAATTCATTGTTTCTTTGAGAATTGGCGTACCAGTTTCCACAGTGGCAACACCATTTAACATTCCCATTAACAATTTTTTTTTATCAGTCACAATGTCAATGCTTGTTATTTTCTGTTTTCTTCATAGTAGCCATCCTAGTACATGTGAAGTAGTATCAAGTTATGGTTTTGATTTGTATTCCTGTCATGGTCAGTGATGTTCAATGTCTTTTCGTGTGTTTTTTCGGCTATTGTATTTCTTTGGAGAAATGTGCATTCAAGTCCTTTGTTTTATTTATTTATTTGAGAAACAGAGAGACAAGGCATAGAATCTGCTGTTTCACCTCCCAGTTGCCTGGGAATCAGGAACTTTATCCAGATCTCCCATGTGGCTGGTAGGGACCCAAGCACTTGAACTTCCCAGAGTGTGCATTACCAGGAAACTGGAGTCAGGAGCATAGCTGGCGATGGAACCTGGATATTTTGATATGGGATATGGGTGGTCCAGCTGGCCTCCGCACCACCTGCTCACCCCTTGCCTGTTTCTCAATTGTGTTGTTTGTCTTTTTTCATTGTTGAACTGTAACAATTCTTTAAATGCTTGTCTTTGGGATACTAAATCCTTATCAGATACATGATTTGCAAATACTTTCTCCTATTCTGTGGATTGTCTTTCACTTTCTTGATATTGTCCTTTGATGCACAAAAGTTTTTAATTTTTTGGAAGTCCGATTCTTATTTTGTTGTACAAGCCATAATTTTAGTGACTCTGTAACTAAATAAAATAGGATTGTTCTTTCTTTTTTTTTTTTTTTTTAAGATTTACTTATTTTTCAAAAGGTTGTATGACACAGTTTTTTTGAGGGGGAAGACAGAGAAAGATCTTCCATTTGCTGGTTCACCTTTAGATTTACAGTCCTCAGGCCCTGATTTGTACGTATGCTGTGGGGTAGACCTCAAGTTTCAGTTTTTCCATAGATAACCTAGCTGTCCTGGCTGCTTTTACTGAAAGAGCATCTGTTTCCACCACTTCACATGTCACCTTTGTTGTGAATGACACCTACCTCTAGTCTGTGCCATTGCCCACTCTGTCCTCCTGCTCCACTATGTGTCTGTTTCTTTCTTTCTTTCCCCTCTCTGTTTTGTCCCTTTGCACTTCCAGGTAAAGTTTTCATCAGTTTGTGAAGTTCCTTAAACAATTTTGTTGGAATATTGATTGGGATTATGGATTTCAACTGTATTGAATTGTAGTGTTTTTTTAAGATCAGTTTGGGGAGAATTGACTTTTGAATAATTCATGAACATGGCATATTCTTTTTGTTTAGATTTTTAATCTCTCAATAATGCTTTATAGTTTTGTGTATGGATCTTACAAATACTTGGTTAAATTCATTCTTAATTATCATTTTAGTGATAGTGGATTTTTTTTACTTAATTTCCCAATTTTTTTGCTGGTAGTATGTAAGAATGAGATTTATTTTTATATATTGATCTCATTTTCTGCTTCTAAGTTCTTCAGTTATTAATTCTAGTAAGATATGCCTGAGGACTTTGTAAACAATCATGTCATTCACAAATAGAGACAGTTTTACTTATTTGCATGTTTTTTCTTGTCTTATTTCACTGGCTAAGTAGAACTCCAATACACTTTGAATACAAATAGTGAGAGTGATATTCTTATCTTATTCTTGGTCTTAATGGGGAAGGGAAAACATTCTATACTTGTTCATTAATTATGATATTTGCTATAGGCTTTCATAATTTCTTTTGTCAGATTCAGAATGCTTCCTTCTGGTCCAAATTTCTGACAGTTTTTTTAAAATGAATATGTATTGAATTTTATCAGATATTTTCTCTGCGTCTTTTGATATGATCATGTGCTTTTTCTTCTTTATTAATATATTTTGATTTACACTGACTGGTTTTTGAAATTAGTTATTCCCTGCTTTAGTTGGGATGCAGAAAGATACAGAGAGAGCTCCCTTCTACTGGTTCACTCTCCAGATGCTCAGGAGCTGGGAATTCAGTCCAGATCCCCCACGCTGGTGGCAGGGACTCAACCAATTGAGCCATCACTGCTGCCAAGGTGTGCATTAGCAAGAAGCTGGAACTGGGGTCAGAGCCAGCACTCAAACCCAGGCACTCTGATAAGGGATGTGGGCTTCCCAAACGGTGCCTGTACTGCTTTGGAAAATGCCTGCCCCTATCTTGATTGGTTTTTGAATGTTAATACAATGTTACATTCCTGGGATAGCAGTTTTGGTATTGCCGGATTCAACTGGCTAACGTTTCAATACTGTACATCAATATTAATTACAGAAAATCATCTCTAATTTTCTTGGTTTTGGTATCAGAGTTATATAAGCCTCTTGAAACAAATTGGAAAGTATTCCCTTCTCTCCTCTCTGAAAGTATGTACACAAAGGTTGTGTTGTTTAACCTTAGCTATTTGATAAAATTCACTAACACAACCATTTGTTCCTGGAGATTTCTTTAAGGAAAGGATTTTGATAATCAGTTAACTTAACTTTAACATAGATGAAGCTATTCAGATTTTCTTTCTTAAAATATCAAACTTGGTAAATTCTATTTATCCATTTCATCTAAATTGTCAGATGACTGGTATAGTTATTCTTCATGGTATTCCTTTATTCTTTTAATGATTGTAAGGTATCTCTTTCGAATTTAAATATAGTCATATTGTGTCCTGTTTTACTCTTGATTTGCCTTGGTTTTGGTAGATACTTTTTATATTTGTGTCTGTCTGCTAATATTTTGTTTAAGAGTTTTATTTTGATGTGAAGAAATGAAATTAGCTTGTAATTTTCTGTTTTGTGGTGTCCTTACTAGGTTTTCTTAAGAAGATTATGCTGAACTCATAAAATGAATTCACCTCATTTCCCCCTTTCCCAAAACCCATTTCTCCCTTTTCCTAAATGCTTTAACATTTGTATTCTATTTTTCTTAAGCATTAGGTGAATTTGTTGGTAAAATCATCTGACGTTTAATTTTCTTTTTGGAAGGTCTTTAATTTCTGATTTCTTTATTGGTTATATATGAGTATGTAAATTTTTCTATTTCTTCTTGAGTTAGTTTTGATAAGTTCTATTTTTCCATTTCATCTAAATTTTCATGTTCACTGTCATAACATTGTTTATTACATCCTTGCATTTTTTGTTTGCCTTTTCTCTTTTTTAAAGGATGGAGTTCCTTTTTTAAAAATGTTATTCATACAAAGAGAACAGATTTCATGTATTTCATAGATACAATTCTAAGATAAACATACTTCTCTCTCTCCTTCCTGTCCTCATTCCCCCCTCCTTCCTTTTTTTTCCCCCTTTAATTCTTGCAATAACATATTTTCAACTTATTTTATAAGCACAGGCTGAATACATCACTAACCATAATGTTCAACAAGTAAAAGTAGAAACACCACTATTAAACAGGAATATTGACAAGGGCTACAAACAAGAAGATGTCAGTTTTATTCTTATACTCTGTGTGTGTGTATGTGTGTGCGTTGCTTTTTCTCTTAAATTCTCTTTTCTCTCTATCAATTTTTCCAGGGCTTATTATTTTTAAAAGTTTTTTCAAAGAATGATCATTTGGCTTTGTTGATCCTTTTTATTGTATGCTTTTTCTTGTTTTATTAATTTCTGCTTGTTTGTCTTAAATTTTCTGGTTTTATTTATTGAATTTTTTTAAGATTGTATTTATTTATTTGAGGGGTAAAGTTACAGAGTGAGAGGGAGAAACAGAGAGAAAGGTCTTCCATCCATTGGTTCACTCCCCAAATGACCAGAGCTGTGCTGATCCGAAGCCAGGTGCCTCTTCCAGGTCTCCCATGTGGGTGAACGGGCCCAAGGACTTGGGCCATCTTCTACTGCTTTCCCAGGCCACAGCAGAGAGATGGACTAGAACTGGCGCCCATATGGGATGCCAACACTGCAGGCGGAGGATTAACCCACTGTGCCATGGCACCAGCCCCTATTTATTTGTTTTTTTTTTTGTTGTTGTTGTTGTTTTTTATTTTTTTATTTATTTATTTTTTTTTGACAGGCAGAGTGGACAGGGAGAGAGAGACAGAGAGAAAGGTCTTCCTTTTGCCGTTGGTTCACCCTCCAATGGCCGCCGCGGCTGGCGCTGCGACCTGCGCATCGCGCTGATCCGATGGCAGGAGCCAGGTGCTTCTCCTGGTCTCCCATGGGGTGCAGGGCCCAAGCACTTGGGCCATCCTCCACTGCACTCCCTGGCCACGCAGAGAGCTGGCCTGGAAGAGGGGCAACCGGGACAGGATTGGTGCCCCGACCGGGACTAGACCCGGTGTGCCGGCGCCGCAAGGCGGAGGATTAGCCTAGTGAGCCGCGGCGCTGGCCTTATTTATTTGTTTTTTAAAGATTTATTTGTTTACTTGAAAGGCAGAGTTACAGAGAGGCAGAGGCAGAAAGAGAGAGGTCTTCCATCTGCTGGTTCACTCCCCAAATGACCACCATGGCCAGAGTTGGACCAATCTGAAGCCATGAGCCAGGAGCTACTTCTGGGTCTCCTATACAGGTGCAGGGACCCAAAGAATTGGGCCATCTAATGCTGTTTTCCCAGGCCATAATAGAGAGCTGGATCAGAAGAGGAGCAGCCGGGACTTGAACAGGCACCCATATAGGATTCCGGCACTACCGCAATGCTGGCCCCTTCTGATTTTGTTTTTAAAGATTTATTTATTTATTTGAAAGATGGAGTTACAGCAGGGGAGAAGGAGAGGCAGACAGAGAAGTCTTCCATCCACTGGTTCATTACCCAAATGGCCGCAATGGCTAGGACTGTACCACCAGGCCAAAGCTTCATCCACGTCTCCTACCTGGGTGCAGGGGTCCAAGGACTTGGGCCATCTTGTGCTGCCAAAGCTTCATCCACGTCTCCTACCTGGGTGCAGGGGTCCAAGGACTTGGGCCATCTTGTGCTGCTTTCCCAGGCCATAGCAGAGAGCTGGATTGGAAATGGAGCAACCAGGACACGAACTGACCCTGATATGAAATGACAGCTTAACCTGCTATGCTACAGTGCCAGCCCCTCTGTTACTTTTATAAATTTTCTAGGTAGATTCTTAGTAGCCTCTCTTCTTTCCTAACAAATGCATTTAAGTCCCCAAGGCAGAACTCTAGCTGTATTCTGTAAGTTTAACGTGTAATTCTTACTCATTACTCAATTAAAATATTTTCTAATGTCCATTGTGAACCTTTTGCAGAATATTCCCTACTTGCCAAACTTTTTGGTGTTTACCGCTTTTATTTTTTGTTGTTTCTGGTTTCTTGCATTGTGATCAAAGAACATCTTCTGTCTGATTTCTTGCAAGTCTGAGACTTGCTCTATGGCCTAGCATACATCAGTTTTGGTAGATATTTTATGCATATTTGAAATGAAACTGTTTTGTGGTAGTGGGCAAGTGCTCATTGGGTCAAGTTTGATAAACTTGTTGTTTAAATCTTCTGTATCTTTGCTTCGTATTTTACTTGTCATTTTAGAATCATACCTGTGGATTTGTTTCCTTCTTTTATTTCAGGAAATTTTTAAAAGATGTTTGTTTTGATGTAAAAAATTTTGAAATCCAGACATAATTTTTTCATAATGCACATTTTTAATAAACTCTTTGAAGACCCCTTAAATTTTGTGTGGCTGATAATCTTTCTATTTTAGTTAACATTTGGTCCATTTCCATATAAAGTGATTTCTAATATATTTGGGCTTAGATATTTCTAATATGTTTGGGCTAATATGCATACTATTTGTATTTCATTTGTTCCATGTCATCTGTGTTGATTTTCTTCCTCTTTTTAGCTTCCTTCTGTATAGTTTGTTTTATATTGCTCTATCATCTCTGTTCAATTTGTAGTTACACATTCTTTTATTTTTCTTCCAGTGGTTACCCCAGATATTACAATAGACATCCTTTACTTATCAAAACCTAATATAAGGCTGGCGCCGCAGCTCAGTAGGCTAATCCTCCACCTAGCGGCGCCAGCACACCGGGTTCTAGTCCAGGTCGGGGCACCGATCCTGTCCCGGTTGCCCCTCTTCCAGGCCAGCTCTCTGCTGTGGCCAGGGAGTGCAGTGGAGGATGGCCCAAGTGCTTGGGCCCTGCACCCCATGGGAGACCAGGAGAAGCACCTGGCTCCTGCCATCGGAACAGCGCGGTGCACCGGCCGCAGCGCGCCTACCGCGGCGGCCATTGGAGGGTGAACAAAGGGCAAAAAGGAAGACCTTTCTCTCTGTCTCTCTCTCTCACTGTCCACTCTGCCTGTCAAAAATTTAAAAAAAAAAAAAAAAAACCTAATATAAACAAAAACTTTTATTTGCTCTTGGACAGCCTAAACACCCCAGAATGGTATAACTTCGCTGTGCATTCCAGACTCAGATTTTGTTATTATAACTTTAATTCTTCTGTTGCTTGATTCCAACAAAGCATTTTATTGGTTCATAACGTCAGCATGCATTTGTATTTTCTGTTCATTTACAGTTTTGGTTCCTCCTTAGTATTGCCTGTTTCAGTGATCTTCTATCTGGGATTATTTTCCTTGCACCTGAAGACATTCTTCAGCTATTTTCATTAGTATAGCTCTATCATTTGGGGTTTGGATTAGATATATCCAAATCCATGTTCAGATGCTTTTGCCTGTAGTTTTTCTGATTCTCTCATAGCTCTTTCTTTAGGTTTTAATCTTTCTATAATTTATTTTTGTGATGTGATGATCAATTCTTTCCTCTCATATGGATACCTCATGTAACGTTTCCCCAGTCTTTCAAACAGCCCTGCCAATGTTATTTCTGCCATTTTTACAGCCTTGCTCAAGTTCTCATAGCTGCCAAGCCGCTACAGCTAAATATAGGCCAACATCAAACCCATCCGGTATTTCTTGCTCTTCATTTTATGAGGTTATGTTCCTTTTTCCTACCTGTCTGTCTTTTTCACTTGATTTTTGGAGAATAGTTGTTATTCAAAATTGTGTGTATATTGATGAATTATATTAACCTGTCTTAAAATAACATTCTATCATTCCACCAATATTTATTAGCTAAACTGAAGTCCATAGATTTATGAGCCAAATATTAGCCCCTTTAAGGAGTTTATTTTCTGCAAGGAAAGAATGTATACAGTTTATTCTAGTAGGATATGAAGAGATAGTTTCCATGGATAGAAACAAATAAGAAGGTACTGTCCCAACTGACAGAATTAAGAAAGCATTCATTGAATAGGTAGAAGTTACCATGTAAGAAATGGTGATGTGAGAGTTTTCAAACAGTGTATTCAAGGGTAACATATTATTATACATTTATTTGTTAATGCAAATCAAATAAGTACAAGTGTTTCCTGTGAAAGTTTTCTCCCAACAGATCTACCTGTACAGACTTTGTCACCATTGTAACTTGTCGGGTAAGCAGTGGAGTTTAGTGTATCATGATACATTATACACAGTGGCTGACCAAATCTCTCTTTTTCCAGGTTATTTCATTTCTGGCTGCAGTTTTACGTAAAAAGGGAACTCGTGAGGATATTGAAAATAACATGCCAGAGTTTTTACTAAGAAGTATGAAAAAGGAACCCCCTTCTTCTATGACAAAAAAGGTAAAGTGTCTGGAAACCCTCAGCTCATGAAGCTGGCAGTGAGGAAGCAGATGGAAACAAAAGTCACACAGCACAGTAAGAGCTATCATTTGAACATATTACAGTATGTTGTGCTTAGGTTAAATTTGGTTGACTCTCAGAATGGCAGAATATAATTTCAGATTGAAGTTGTTTTGGGGTTTTAATCTGCTGCTGGCTGGATTTATATGACTTATGTTGATAAATTTGTTGAACGTCCATGAATGAGTTTGTAACGTTAATTGTTTGCTTTTTACAAAAAGGAGACAGTTATCAACAGTGGTAAGAGGGTGCCTTATTAATATGTAAAGTAGCTTAGCAGATAATTGTAGCCCCCAAAATGAAGCGAATTCTACCTGCACTTCCACAAGGAAGTTGGAATCATAAAGCATGGTCTGTACTTGTCTGTGCCTCCGCCTTGTGACTGTGCGTGCCCTCATGACCTTACTTCAGGGTTCTCCTTCCTGAATGTATGTTTGTAAGAACACAATTTTTACAAGAAATGTAAGAGTTTTCTAATAAAACAATGGAATGCAATAAAAAAAGATGTGTCATACTTATGTATCTTTTATATTCTCAGCATCCAGGAAGCTGGATAAGAAGAAAGACAAAGTGGTTTTATGGAATCTTTATAACGTTATAGAAATGTACTACTAACCACAAGTTTTTACAGTAGTCTCTTTCGAACATGTCTTACACGTATTTACTTCTGTCTATCATAAGGGCTATTTCAGTGCAGAATTTTGAGAGATACGAAATTAGGTATTATAATCGTTATCACTTTAACGTCTCTTCTCTCTTTTTTTTATTATTATTTGAGAAAAAGAAAGAGAACTCCAATTTGTTGGTTCGTTCCTCAAATGCCTGTAACAGCTGGTGTTGGGCTAGGCCAAAGCCAGAAGTCCAGAACTCCATGTGGTTCTCCTACCAGGGTGGCAGGGACCGAATTATTGGCCATCACCCTTAACCCCTCAGGGGCCGCATTAGCAGGAAGCTGGAGTCAGGAGCCAGAGCTGAGAACTGAACCCTGGCATCCTGACAGGTATCTTAACCACTAGACCAAGTGCCTCTCCTTCTTTCGTTATTTTTAATAGCTTTCTTTTCTTCCATTCTTGTTCTTTCTAAAATACTTTAAATATTTCTAAATATTTGTGTATAGCTTGTACAGCTCTTCTAACACATGGACATGCAGGTACAGATTATTTGATGTAATGTTCATTGCTATTATGTTACCTTCTTTAGTTGAATTCCTTTTTTTTTTTTTTTTTTTTTTCCCAAATGGCTGCAACAGCTAGCGCTGGGCTAGGCTGAAGCCTAAAGGAGCTTCTTCCAGGTCTCCCATGTGGGTGGCAGGGGCCCAATGACTTGGGCCATCTTCCACTGCTTTTCCTAGGCCATTAGCAGGGAGCTGGATGGGAAGTGGAGCAGCCAGGACATGAACCAGCACCCATATCGGATACCGGTGTCATAGGTGGCAGCTTTACCTGCTACACCATAACAGAAGCCTCTAGTTGAATTCTCAATTAATTTCTCTTCAGTGTTTCTTATATTCTAATAAATTCCACTAAAATTACCAATGAACTGTGCTTTGGCTGCATTCCCTAATTTTTGATATGTAACCTTTTCTTTATTCTTTTCCAAATTATCTCTGACTCCAGTTTTGGTTCTCTTTCACCCAAGAACTGTTTTAAAGAGATGTTTTAAAATTTACAAGTGATGGGGCCAGCACTATGGTGTAGTGGGTAAAGCTGCCACCAGCAGTGCTGGCATCCCATGTGGGCACTGGTTCGAGTCCTGACTGCTGCACTTCCAATCCAGCTCTCTGCTATGACCTGGGAAAGCAGTAGAAGAAGTCCTTGGGCCCCTGCACCCACGTGGGAGACCTGGAAGAAGCTCCTGGCTCCTGGCTTCGGATGGACCCAGCTGTGGCCATTGCAGCCGTTTGGGGAGTGAACCAGCAGATGGAAGACCTCCCTCTCTCTTTGTGCCTCTGCCTCTCTGTAACTCTGCCTTTCAAATAAATAAATGAATCTTTAAAAAAAAATGTACAAGTGAATAGTTATTATTGGGACACCCAGTGATCAAGGGCTTAGTCTTTATTAATGACTTACAGTTTTCTTGCATCACATAATGCTCCTATAGCCTTGAATTTTTCTTGTGATTAAATCCATGGTCAAGTGTTTTTAATGTTCCGATTTTGCATATTGTTTAATCTCTGTTGTTTTAAAATGTCTGCTTATATTTTGCATTCTTTGTTGTTAAGGCCACATATAGTGAAGTTTGTTAATTGCCTTGTTAAAATTCTTAATCCTCTCATGATTTTCTTTTTCCAGTTTGAACAATTGGATTCTGACAGAATGATATTAAATTTTTCTGCTATGAGTTTGAGTTTGATCATTTTTCTCGATTTGTACTACTTTTTTGCTTAATATCTTCAATTATTTCTTTTTTCAGAAAATTTGTGTGCTCATATATTGCTTTTATACTTGATTAACTGTTTATCTGCCTAGGATTCTAACATTTTCTAACTTGATTAAAATCCTTTCATTATATTCTGTCACTCCAGATTGTAGATGACAAACTCACTTTTTTCCTTGGAAAGGCAATTTTTTTGGAAGTGTTTAGAAGTTACAAAAAAAAAAAAAAATCCTTGAAATTCAGAATTTTCCTTCAACCTTAACATTAACTATAGAATTTTTCCAAATAACTTTTGCGTAGACAGACTGCCCCAGGCTTCCTGTAGAAGTTGGTTGCTGATAGCAGTCCTCTCCAGAGATCACTTGCCCATTACTTTTTTTGACCCAGTCCTTCCTCCTGCCTTGGCTGCTCTGTTGAGATTTGTTGTTCTGCTTTATTTGTTGTTGTTTTTGGATTCTTTCTAAGAAAACTCAACTTGGTAAACAGTTTTCTCCTCCAGACATGTAGGAAATAGCTCTGTAGGTAGGGGCATGCTATGCTATTGTTCTGCTCTGACAGGGGTACGCCCAGGCATTCTAGCACTATTATGAGTTTATTTCTATATTCATTTTCCTGTTTCCTTGGCATCAATATATATATATATGAGTTTAGTTAGTCACTTAAATTTTTGATGGAATCATTGTGATATGCTACAGTATTTCCCACAAGTAAATTAAAACAAAAAATATAACTTTGAAATTTGCAAAAGATAGGTTTATGTTGATCCATTTACATCAATGGGCACTTAAAAACTGGATTATGAAATAGCTGGAGAAAAAATAAATTCTTTTATAGTTGTTATGCTAATGCAACAATTGCAGCAGAACCCTGAAAAATTAATGTTGGAACTCCTTGGAAAAAGCTGTTTAACAAATTGAATGTTACAAGTTAAGGAGTGATGGCTTTGAGGTATGTGTGTGTGATGTGATACATCTCATATACATTCGAAAACTTTTCAAGTGTGAGTAAGTCGTTTAAGAATGCATGAAATAGATGTTTTGTGCCAAGAAAAAATTCCTGAAGCAAAAGAAACAAACTGTGCATTTCAAATATTGATTCTGGGAATGATTCTGTAGATTTATGCCAAGTTTAGTTTGGAATTCATTCTTTATGAAAATGAATCAGTAAATTCATGTATAAAATATTAATACTTGCATAGTTAACACTTTAAAGATTCTACATAAAATTTATAATTAATGCAGGGGAGGCAGGTTTTTCTAACAATCACAATACAAGTATCAGAAGTACTTGCAGTGACAATTGAGTAAAACTATTTTCAGTTATTTTGTTTACTGTATTCTAGCTCCTTAGTTTATGATATGTGCCAACAAGATTATGTGGTAAGAGATGCTACTGTAAATATCTTTATAGTTAAGTTTTGGCAACTTGTGGAACTATAAATGTAGGATACACTCTTGGTACTGAAATTGTAAGAGGTACTGAAATAATGGGTATATTCATATTACATTTGGCTAGCTGGAATCAAATTGTCCTTTCAAGAAGTTGTGATAATTTATATTACCACAAATGTTGTATAATTGTGTCTCTTCCTAACTTTTCATCTACCTTAGTAATAAGCATAAATTTTTGTTTGCCTGGCAGATTTAAAAAATTATATCTTTGTTTAACTTGTATTTCAGTATCTTTTTAGATGCTTAAAAGTCATTTTAAAATCTAGTCTTTGTTGTTATTCACAGTTCTTGATTAATAGTCCACATACATATATTCTGGATAATCCTTTGTCCATTATATGCTTTGAAAATATCTCTGCCTAGTTTGTCAGAGTCAGCTTTTGACATATTTATTGATTTTTAAATCATTTTAGGTAATTAATCTCTCTTTATAGCTTCCGTGTTTTGTATCTGCTGCAAAAGTCTTTTATACTCTATAATTACAAATAAATTCATCCATGATTCCTTTACAAAATATATGATTCTATTTGTATCTTTACATTGTTGTAGTTTATTTTGCTGTAATGTCTAGTAATTAGGCTTTATTTTAGCCAGTTATCTTAGTGTCATTTATCAAATAAGCTCTCTTTTCCACAGTAATTTGAAGAGTCACTTTTGTGGAAAATTGAACTCATTTACATGAGTCTATTCAAATATTGTTCTGTCCTATTAATTTATTTGTTCATGTCCCTTCCAGTGTTTTAGCTATATATTTTAATGTTTGATAGGAGTAGTATCGCCTCAGTTTCTCAACTTGGTAAAACTAACATTTCTCAAATTTCTCCTGAAACTCTGTTGACATTCAAATTAGTATTACATTGAATTTGTGGGTTTGTTTAGGAAGAATGGACATCTCTAAAATATAAAGACTATATATCCAAGAATAGTCACATAGTTTGCTTCATTTTGTTTCAGGCCTCTTAGAGTTTCTAATTTTTTATATGACCTTATGTCTATTCATTAAAGTTTAGTAAGTATATCTTTTTGGTTGCTATTATAAATAGAATTTTTTACTTCATTTGTAAACTGGGAATATTTCATATATATATATACATATATATATAAGCCATGAATATTTTGTAAATTAAAGTTTCTTAATTCTGTTGCTATTCAAAATAATTGTTTTACTATTTCTTTAATCAATTTACTTCTGTTTTCTGCAGATGGTGATAATTTTACTTGCCATTTCTATTCTTCTATCTCTTATTTACTTCTCTTTTGTAATTGTCAGGTTTGATATTTATCAATTTGGCCTATAATTTCTTTGACAGAGTGTTTGTCACGTATTGGCATTGCTGGTGTTATCAGAAGGATTTTAAAAGGCTCCTGACCAGAGTGGAATCTAAACTGAAATTCCTGTATATTGAATAGCAACAATATACAAGAGGAAGTTATCACACAGTGCAGTAGGGTATAAATTAATTAGTTTGAGCATTTTGAAATAGTTAAGGTTAAGATACATGATATATTTTTTAAAACTTTGGGTTTTGGGGGCAAAAAAATTATGTTCTGGAATTTTTCTATAAAAGTACAATTTATTTTTCACTTTGATATCTCACATCTGACCATGTGAAACCTTTGCTTCAGCTCTGTTGGTCTGCCACTGTTTTCTGAATATACATGGCTACTCCTAACTTGGCATTGATGTGCATGATTTCATTTGTTAATTCATTCATCAGTTGCACACTTTCTGTTTTCTAAGTACTATACAAAGTACTGGAGTTACAGTACTAAATAAGAAAGAGTTCTCGGGGCCGGCACTGTGGCATAGTGGGTTAAACCTCCGCTGGCAGTGTCGGCATTCCATATGGGCACTGGTTCATGTCCTGGCTCCTCCACTTCCGATCCAGCTCCCTGCTAATGACCTGGGAGAGCAGTGAAAGATGGCCCAAGGACTTGCGCCCCTGCACCCACATGGGAGACCTAGAAGAAGCTCCCAGCTTCGGCTGTTCCAGCCATTTGGGGAGTGAACAGGTGGATGGCAGACCACTCTCTCTGTCTGTAACTTTGCCTCTCAAATACATATATATAAATCTTAAAAAAAAAAAAAAAAGAAAAGAAAAGAAAGAAAGAAAAAAGATATCTCAAGGGCATAGACTTTTTGTTGTAAAGCTCTAATGTGGTATGTAGTGGTGGTTAAGAATTTTAGAATTGGGGGGCCGGCGCCCTGGTACAGTGGGTTAATCCTCCACCTGTGGTGCCGGCATCCCATATGGGCACCGATTCTAGTCCTGGCTGCTCCTCTTCCGATCCAGCTCTCTGCTATGGCCTGGGAAAGCAGTGGAAGATGGCCCAAGTCCTTGGGCCTCTGCACCCTCATGGGGGACTGGGAAGAAGCCCCTGGCTCCTGGCTTCGGACCGGCGCAGCTCCAGCTGTTTGGGGAGTGAACCAACAGAAGGAAGACCTTTCTCTCTGTCTCTCTCTCTCTCTCTGTCTGTAATTCTACCTCTCAAGTAAATAAATAAATAAATCTTTAAAAAAAAAAGAATTTTAGAATTGGACAGATGTAGATTCAGATGTTTACTTTTCCACTTAATAGCAGTAACCTTGGGCAGGTTATTTAACATAACCGTACATTAGAGTCCTAATATGTAAAATGGAAATACTAAATATTTTCGCTTCATAGCATTTCTGTTTAAAGTCCCTATGTTAATATCTGTAAGGTACTTTGCATAATCCTTGGCACTCAGTAATGATTATGGTAGTTGTGGTATTACTACTTCTACCCCAGAAATCATCACACATTAAACATGTTTGAATATCTTGTCATAATCTGTACCCACATCATTTTTCTAAGGCCATAGTATGTAGGAATCAAATTTAAATAGCATATCCCTTAATAATTGAGCTAGATTTATTCAGATAAAAGTAATATAATATTCTCTAGTTATACTATATAATTAGTTTTTATTGATTTTATAATATTTCAGTGAGTAAATTTTAATTTTATTCGTATTGTATTTTAGGCCCACTTTTATAAAATTGTGCTTAGCTTTGGAATAAGAAGTAGCCCAGACAGTAGTTTTGTATGTAGTGACTTAGCAGTTAGGCAGAGCTTTTCATTTTTTTGGTCTGGCAGCATTTGCTTAAGAGAAATGCTCTCTATAGCATGGTAACAAACACTGAGTTCTGACGTATGTTCTCTGGACTTTGCGTGATATCATAGCTGAGTCTACTGATCCTTTCACTGCTGAAATGAGTTATTAAACCATTTGACTCGTCTTTCATGATTTTGAAGACCAGTAATGCCCATAAGAAATTTCAGAGAACTGTATTAACTCCCTAAGTTTTATCTCTTCCAAAATCTTAGAGCTATTGCCAAGAGTTTTGAGATTCATGAGCACCTTTGATGAATGACCTGTCAAATGAAACTTCCAGGAGTGCTCAGATGGAATTTTGACCGAGCATTTTTATCTTGTAGTATACAAAAAATCAAAGAGAGACAAATAATTGGACTTAGTACTTGGAGCCCTGTATTTTATGTTTGTAAGTAGGAGAGAAATAGAAATTGAGAATCTAACACAACAGGACAGTATTCATACATGCTTGGTGATGGGATGAGGAAGAGAAACCCTGGCATTCAATAAGTTAATCTTTTTTTCCTTCTTGTTTGTCTTTGCAAAAGGCCAGATTTGACTTCTTACACCTAAAAAAATATTTCTTAGATGAAATAGTTCACATAAGAGAGGGCAGCGCTTATAGCAGTGTTGTATTGTTTTATATTTTTATTTAACAGAAAATTTTCAGTATATTTAACTAGTTCATCTCAGGACAAGGCAGTATATAGACATAGAACTTTAGAAAAGAAGCTAAAACTCTATTAAATATAACAGGTAAGAAATAGTGGTAGAAGTAAGAAATAAGAACACTAAAAGGTTGAAATGGTTGGTGACTGCAGGATTTAGCATGACCACAGGAGAGATTCGTAGACCCTCAAAGCATTCCTGTGAAGAGTAGGAGCGATATGTTGGTGATCTTGGCAAGGTCTGTCCCAGGTGGAGGCACTAGGACAAAAGTCCTATTGACTGGAGTTCAAGGGAGAACAGAAGGGCATGTAAGTAGAGATCATAAGTGTTGATAATTCTTGAGGATCATTGCCATAGAGAGAGTAGAGAAATGGGGTAGGAGCTAGAGAAAAGCTAGGGTTAGGGAAGAGTTTTTTATTCTTGTTTTTCTTTGTTTTCTTTTTCTTTTTAATATTTTTTTTCTAACCCTGACAAATAGTATAACATTTCCCCATAAATGAATGTGGCCCATTTAAAAGGAAAAGTTCCTGCTGGGGAGATGGGTAGCATTTTCTGCAGCATTGACTCTGGGCCGACAGGAAGGCATGGGAGCCACTATATACGTTCAGGGGTTGTCCTTGGAGAAAGTGGACCTCTCACTCATGGTCACACATAAGAGGGGTAGAATATCTGGAAATAAAAATAGGGAGGTTATCGAGATAGTAGTAGAAGAGGCAGAGGTTTCCTTCTACTTGTTTCAGTTTTTCAGTGAATTTTTCAGGTCTTTAAAGGAGAGTACCTAACGGAGGAGGCGAGGAAATGGACCAGGAAAATTAAACAGGAAAAGGGAACAGTACGTCGTGGCCTGCCTCATGGATGCACAGCCCCATGTGGACCCTGTGTTATCACTGGGGTTCTGGCTTTACTCTTTTCTCTCTTTCAGCACCTTACTCCTCTGTTACCTCTCAGTCACTTTCAGGGGAAGGACATACACAGCTTTTTCTCAGGACAAGAGTAAGCATCCGCTTTGTCCTAATCAAAAGCCAAGTGCCTTGTGTTGTGGCGTAGCTGTCAGGCTGCTCCCTGCAATGCCAGCATCCCCTGTGGGCAATGCTTCTAGTCCTGGCTGCTCTGCTTCCAGTCCAGTTCCCTGTGAATGAGCCTGAGAAAGCAGCAGCAGATGGCCCAAGTACTTGGACTCTTGCTGTCTGTGTGGGATACCTGGGTGAAGCCCCTGGCTTCCACCTGGGGCCAGCCCTGGCCGTTGTTGCCATTTGTGGTGTAAATCAGCAGATGAAAGACCTCTCTCTCTCTCTCTCTCTTGCCCCCTCTCTCTGTAACTCTGCATTTCAAATAAACAAATCTGTAAAAAATAACAATAAAAAATAAAAATCTAAGTAAGCCAAAAAGTATTTCTTGAAGGTCTTCTATGTCCAAATATAGCCACTCAGCTGTGTTTGTTCTTATCAACATCACGTCAAGATTAAGGAATAGGACTGTTGATCTTTTGGACTTACTTTAGGGTTCTTTTTCATTTGTTTTTTAAACATCAACTTGTTTTCTTCTTCCTGTAGATGTTCTTAATAGTCGCCCCTCTGTCTGTCCTCTATAACTGGAAAGATGAATTGGACACCTGGGGATATTTCAGAGTCACTGTTTTACACGGTAACAGAAAGGACAGTGAACTGATGCGTATAAAGCAGAGGAAGTGTGAAGTTGCACTGACCACTTACGAGACACTACGCTTATGTCTGGATGAACTGAACAGGTAATCGGAGTGGGTGCATTAATAGTCTGCTTACAAGTTGTCTTGATCCCGGTATATCATGATTTCTTTATGAAGTTCTAAATATTATTTACCGTGGCTCAACAGGCTAATCCTCCGCCTTGCGGCGCCGGCACACCGGGTTCTAGTCCCGGTCGGGGCACCGATCCTGTCCCGGTTGCCCCTCTTCCAGGCCAGCTCTCTGCTGTGGCCAGGGAGTGCAGTGGAGGATGGCCCAAGTGTTTGGGCTCTGCACCCCATGGGAGACCAGGAGAAGCACCTGGCTCCTGCCATCGGAACAGCGCGGTGCGCCGGCCGCAGCGCGCTACCGCGGCGGCCATTGGAGGGTGAACCAACGGCAAAAAGGAAGACCTTTCTCTCTGTCTCTCTCTCTCTCTCACTGTCCACTCTGCCTGTCAAAAATAAAAAAAATAAATAAATAAATAAATAAATAAATATTATTTAGCTTTATTTAATTTCATTTCAGAATTATCGAAATATAGTTTGTAATGACTTAACCTCTAAGAAGGAAAACCCTGCATCAGGTTTTCCACAGTTTCTTATTCTATTTCTTAAACTCAATACAGGTACCTCTCCAATATCTGTTAAGAGATATAATTAAGACTTGTCCTAAGTCTCATCTAAGCCTTTAATATGTATCATGCCGCTGGACTAAAAGAGATTTTTCATGAATGATTTTAGTTGTGGCGGAAAATAAATACACACACATATACACACAGGAGCCACTGTGGCTCACACTGTCAGACGGAATTGGCTAGGAGACACCAGTGAGGTGAGCAGGCAGCAGGGCAATAAGTCATGGAGTATTGCAAGTCATTTGACGGGCCATTGCTATGGCACAGTAGGTTAATCCTCCCTGCAGCACCGGCATCCCATATGGATGCTGATTCAAGTCTCTGCTGCTCCTCTTCAGGTCCAGTTCTCTGCTACAGCTTGGGAAAGCGGTAGAAGATGGCCCAAAGGCTTGGGCTCCTGCACCCACATGGGAGACCCGGAAGAGGATTCTGGCTCCTGGTTTCGGATCGGCACGGCGCTGACCATAGTGGCCATTTTGGGAGTGAACCAACACATAGAAGACATTTCTTTCTTTCTTTTTTATTCCTTCCTTCCTTCCTTCCTTTCTTCCTTCCTTCCTTCCTTCCTTCTCTCTGTCTGTCTGTCTGTCTCAGGTAGAGCTACAGACAGTGAGAGAGAGAGAGAGAGAAAAAAGGTCTTCCTTCTGTTGGTTCACTCCCAAAATGGCCAACACAGCCAGCGCTGTCCGATCCGAAGCCAGGAGCTAGGTGCTTCCTCCTGGTCTCCCATGTGGGTGCAGAGCCCAAGCACTTGGGCCATCCTCCACTGTCTTCCTGGGCTGCAGCAGAGAGCTGGACTGGAAGAAGAGCAACCGGGACAGAATCCAGCACCCATATGGGATGCCGGCACTGTGGGCAAAGGATTAACCAAGTGAACCACAGCGCTGACCCGAAAGACCTTTTTGTCTTTCCCCCTCATTTTCTGTAACTCTTTCTCCCTCATTTTCTGTAACTCTACCTCTCAAATAAAATTAAAATAAAATAAAATACCAGAAAGTCATTTGGAGCACTTGGGTCTTTATCCTTAGAGCAATACAGTGCTCTGAAGTGTTTCCAGCAGATTATTACTATGGTAGAAATGATCAGATTAGCATTTTGTAAGTATCTTAGCTGCTGTATGTACAGACAGAAAGGAGCCAAGTTGAACAGTGAAAGAGCAGTCAAGAGGCTTAAGGCTTGGGGCTGGCACTGTGGCATAACGGGTAAAGCTGCCACCTGTAGTGCCAGAAAACTATATGGGCACCGGTTTGAGTCCTGGCTGCTCCGCTTCCTATCCAGCTCTCTGCTATGGCCTAGGAAAGCAGTGGAAGGTGGCCCAAGTCCTTGGGCCCCTGCACCCACATGGGAAACCTGGAAGAAATTCCTGGCTCCTGGCTTCAGATCAGCACAGCTCCGACCATTGCAGCTGAGATGGAAGACCTCTCTTTCTGCCTCTCCTCTCTCTGTGTAACTGACTTTCAAGTAAATAAATAAATCTTTAAAAAAACAAAAAAAGAGGGGCCGGCGAAGTGGCTCACTTGGTTAATCCTCTGACTGCAGCACTGGCATCCCATATGGGCACCAAGTTCTAGTCCCGGTTGCTCCTCTTCCTCTGCTGTGGCCTGGGAAGGCAGTGGAGGATGGCCCAAGTGCTTGGGCCCCTGCACCCGCATGGGAGACCAGGAAGAAGCACTTGGCTCCTGGCTTTGGATCGGCGCAGCGCCGGCCGTAGTGGCCATCTGGGGAGTGAACCAACGGAAGGAAGACCTTTCTCTTTTTCTCTCTCTCACTGTCTATAACTCTACCTGTGAAAGAAAGAGAGAGAGAGAGAGGGAGAGAGGGAGAGAGGGGGAGAGGGAGAGAGGGAGAGAGAGGGAGGAAGGGAGGAAGGGAGGAAGGAAAAAAGAAAAGAGGCTTATGGCCTAACTGAGCCCTCTTGTCTCTCAAATTCATATGCTCAGGTCTCCACCTTAGTGCTTTGGAATGTAACCATGTTTAGAGCTGGGTCTTTAAAGAAGTGATTAAGTAAGAATGCAGCTGTTTGGGTGGGGCCCTAGTCCAGTATGCCTGATACACTTACTAGAAGACAGACACCAAACACATACACACAGATAAAGGGCACAGGAGAACACGACAAGACCGTCATCCTTAAGCCAGTGAGAGTGGCCGCAGAAGAAACGGAACCTCCTGAGACCTTGATCTTGACATTCTAGCTTCCAGGATTAGGAGAAACTAACTGTTGTTTACACCATCCATGGAGTGAGCGTTTTGCCTAGTGGTTAAGAGTTCCTGGGTTCAAGTCCTGACTCCACCTCTGACTCCAGCTGCCTATTAATGCACCCTGTGAAAGGCAGCAGGTGATGGCTCCAGTTAGTGAGTCCCTGCCACCCACGCGCGAGACCTGGATTGAGTTCTTGGCTCCCAGCTTTGGCTTGGACCGGCTCCAGCTGTTACAGATATTTGAGGAGTGAACCATAAGTTTAAGCTGTCTCTTCTTTCAAATAAAATGAAATTATTTTTTAAAATACAACATATTAAAAGGAAAATGGTGACAGTATTAAAATAAATAAATATATCATCTGTTCTATAGTATTTTGTCTTGGCAGCCTTAGAAAACCACAAGTCTGGTCCAAGGAAGCTGGTAGTCAGGCCAGCCTCTTGCTAGTTGTGCCAGCAACAGCAAGATCCTAGGTAAAGTCACGAACTTAAATCCACTTCTAGCTTAAATTTCTCCCTATAAGGAAACAGTTCATATTTAAGATTGAAGTGTGTCGAGACCAGCGCTGTGGCATAGAGGGTAAAGCTGTCACCTGCAGTGCCAGCATCCCATATGGGCACCAGTCCTAATCCTGGCTGCTCCACTTCCGATCCAGCTCTCTGTTATGGCCAGGGAAAGCAGGAGAAGATGGCCCAAGTCCTTGGGCCCCTGCACCCGTGTGGGAGACCCAGAAGAAGCTCCTGGCTTCGGATCGGCTCAGCTGCAGCCAATGTGGCCATCTGGGGAGTGAACCAGTGATTGGAAGACCTCTGTCTCTACCTCTCTCTGTAACTCTTTCAAATAAATCTTTAAAAAAAAAAAAAATTGAAGTGTGTCATTAGAAAGAGTTCTTATAAGTCTTTAAAATGTCCAGATAGGCCGGCGCCATGGCTTAACAGGCTAATCCTCCGCCTTGCTGCTCCGGCACACCGGGTTCTTGTCCTGGTTGGGGCACTGGATTCTATCCCGGTTGCCCCTCTTCCAGGCCAGCTCTCTGCTATGGCCCGGGAAGGCAGTGGAGGATGGCCCAAGTCCTTGGGCCCTGCACCCGCATGGGAGACCAGGAGAAGCACCTGGCTTCTGGCTTCGGATCAGCGAGATCCGCTGGCCATGGCGGCCATTGGAGGGTGAACCAACGGCATAAAGGAAGACCTTTCTCTCTGTCTCTCTCTCTCTCTCACTATCCACTCTGCCTGTCAAAAAAAAAAAAAAAAGTCCAGCTATTATAACAGTAGTCTGTTTGAACTTTTCAATGAGGGAATGATATTCCCCAAAATCTGATTAAAATTTAGAATACCAGATTATTTTTAAAGGTGAGGCTTTCAAGCATTAAACTTCTTTGGCATAAGCTAAAAATGAAAAACATCAATTATGAGTTGTCTCATAAATTTTCTAAACACAAAATATATTGAGTAAAATGTGTGATTAATTAGCCGTTGTGTGGCTTTGGCCAAATCTCATCTGGAAAATGGCGGAGATGAATTAAATCAGCCTCCTCAAATCATTTCATTAAGGTTTAATTTGTGTAGAATAACGTATACCTGTTTTAAGTACGTGAGAGTTTGGTGAACCTTGACTAAGTTAGCCAACTTTTTCTGGAAGATTCAGTAAACATTTTTGAGCTACAGGGCCACATACAGTCTCCCTTGTATATTCTGCTTTTTTATTTTTGCATTTTTCGAACATGTGAAGACTGTTCTTAGCCTGCTGACGACACAGAAATTGCCTCAGGCTTGATCTGGCTCACGGGCTGTTGTTTGCCGATGCCTAGGTTTGAGAGATGGATCCTTGAGCATAGCACCATCCAGCCAAGGTATAAAATATTTTTAGCATCCCTGGACTTCCCTCCTACCGCTTTACAATCAGCCCTTCCCCAACACTCACCCTCGACAACCTTCTTTGATTTCTGTCTCTCCACATTACTGGTTATTTTCTGTTATAAATATTAGGCAAGAATTCTCAAGTGGAATTATGTAACATAGATCATATGTATAATATTCAAGGAATCAATGTTATAATTTTTATTGTATTTATTGTATTCTAATGGCTTTGACAGATCTTTGAAATAATTTCTATTTTATCTGAGTAAATAGTATTTTAGTGAGACTAATGCATTGTGCATTTATCCTAGATAATTCAGAGAGTAGATACACATTCTGAGTGAACTACATCTTTTTGTTATCATGTTTTTTATTTCACCTTTATGTTTATCAAAATTATATATACATATAATTTATATACATATACACATATGTTCACACACACAAAAATTGTACAAGACTTGTAGTGAAAAACTGCTGTGCACTCCTGCCCTCCCCTCTGTTACCTGTGCTTTCAGCCCTACCTGATCTTAGTCTTTACTTATGTGTCTCTAAAGAATAGGTATCTGGTGCCACCAATTCCCAGCTGTTTTAAGAGCTGACTACACTTCTGGACTCTACCGCTGGCGTAGGATACTGCCCTCCCTGCTCCTGGAAGTCATCTTGTCCACATTCTTTCCAGCTACTGGCGTTTTGTGGCTGATTTTTTCTTTCTTGGTTCTCTCCTTGTTCTTGATGGCTTTGACCTTTTCTCCATTTTATGTTGAGAAGATTATGAACTCCATAGAAAAGTTGACATAATGGCATAAGACCATCCATATATTCACCATCTGGATTCAGCAGTTGTATATATACAAGGATACTTCAAAAATTCATGGAAAAATGGAATTAGAAGATGGGAGGGTAAATAAATTTGAAATACATACATAGTTTTTTTCACAGTATACTTTCCCCCACAAACTTTTGGAAAGTCCTTTGTGTGCAACCAGATATGATTTATTGATTGTGGCAAATCTATTACTATATGTATGGTGTTAATAGGATAAATTGGGTATGGGATATATGGGAAGTCTTTGTACTATGTCATAATTTCTGTTTTGTAAATTTGAAACCATTGTGAAATAAAAAGCTTTTAAAAGTCATTTATTTGGAAGGTAGAGAGAGAAAAACAAAAGAAAGAAGAACGATAGATCTCCCATCTGCTGGTTTGCACCCCCTGGAACAGCCAGGGCTGTGCCAGGCTGAAGCTGGGAGCTGGGAACTCAGTCCAGGACTCCCACATGGGTGGCTGGAACCCAAGGACTCAAGTCATCACCTGCTGCCTCTCTGGGTGCACATGAGCAGGAAGCTGGAGTTGGGAGGAACAAGGAGGTGAGCTCATCCACTCCCGTACAGAATGCAGGCACCCCAAGCAGCATCTTAGCTGCAACACCAAAGTCTTGCCCCGGTTTGGCTGATTTTATGTTTTTTTCTCTGATTTGTTACTTCTAGGCAATTCCTTCATCATCACTTCAGTGATGTTTAAATGAGATTTTTGTTCCACCATCATTAAATATAATCTCTCTACCCTTTTGTTTTCTCCATACACAGTTTTGTGGGCTGTCCACATCTGTCCCCATTTAACTAACTAGGTCAAACTCTATTGAATCCTCAAAGACTACAAGGTTGGAAAATCCTCCAGAGCTTTGGTAGAGAAAGCTGCCCTCTCAGACTTCTATGCACTAAGAAAGGAAAGTTTTCTGACGCCCTCCCCTCCCCTGCCCGCTTTCCTTGCTCTGCAGTTTGGAGTGGTCTGCCATCATTGTGGATGAGGCTCACAGAATCAAGAACCCCAAGGCCAGAGTGACAGAAGTCATGAAAGCATTGAAGTGTAACGTCCGCATTGGCCTCACCGGAACCATTCTTCAGAACAACATGAAGGAACTGTGGTGTGTGATGGACTGGTGAGTGGGAAAACATTTGTGTTAAAATTACTTCTTTTTGTTAATTTGAGAGGCAGAATCACAGAGAGAGGGAGAGGCAGAGAGATCATCCATCTACTGGTTCACACCCCAAATGACTATAACATCCAGGGCTGGGCCAGGGCAAAACCAGGAGCCAGGAGCTTCCTCCGGGTCTCCCACATGGGTGCAGGGGCCCAAGGACTTGGGCCATCTTCTACTGCTTTCCCAGGCCATTAGCAGGGAGCTGGATTTTAAGTGAAGCTGCTTGGCGCCGTGGCTCAACAGGCTAATCCTCCACCTTGCGGCTCCGGCACACCGGGTTCTAGTCCCAGTCGGGGCGCCAGATTCTGTCCTGGTCGCCCCTCTTCCAGGCCAGCTCTCTGCTATGGCCCGGGAGTGCAGTGGAGGAAGGCCCAAGTGGTTGGGTCCTGCACCCCATGGGAGACCAGGAGAAGCATCTGGCTCCTGACTTCGGAACAGTGCGGTACGCCAGCTGCAGCGGCCATTGGAGGGTGAACCAATGGCAAAAGGAAGACCTTTCTCTCTGTCTCTCTCTCTCACTGTCCACTCTGCCTGTCAAAAAGTAAAAAAAAAAAAAAAAAAAAAAAAAACGGAAGTGAAGCTGCTGGATCTCGAAGCAGCACCCATATGGGATGCCGGCATTGCAGACTGTGGCTTAGCCTGCTGCACCACAACGCCAGCCTGTACTTAAAACTTCTTTAGCTTAATACTACCTGATCTGCTAGTCACTGCTCTCTGAATAAAAAAACAATCATTTACCGATTTAGAGTAGTATTTGATGCTTAGTATACAGGGTAGAGACTCTTAAAAACCTGTCTTTGTAGGTTATTCTTGGTCCTTAAAGTAAATGTTCATGCCAAATTACCAATTCACCATCTCCGAAACCATGAAAAAGAACTGAAACCATCAAAAAGAAAGAACATTGCAATTTGTTTGCCTGTGTTTTTGTTGTCACTAGTAGACAAATACTCGAGTTAGCATATTTGATGTGAAAAGCAATGATTTTTTTTTCTTTTTAGATCATAAAACCCTCACATTTTTCTTACTGTGTTTCTAAAGGGCTGTGCCAGGACTTTTAGGTAGTAGGATCCACTTCAAGAAGCAGTTCTCTGACCCAGTGGAACACGGTCAGAGACACACGGCGACAAAACGGGAGCTGGCCACTGGCCGGAAGGCCATGCGGAGGCTCGCAGGAAGGCTGTCAGGCAGCTTCCTCCGGCGGACCAAGACTCTCATCAAGGACCAGCTGCCTAGGAAGGAAGACCGGGTGAGCACTGCAGGACCGCATTCGTGTCCCTGGGGGATTTCGTGCCCTTTTTTTTTTTTTTTTTTTTTCTTGAAACTTCCTTTTTGAGAGGAAGTCTTGTCTCCTGTGGTATGTTGTGAATATCATTTTTTTGCCCTTTACTCTGTGTGGAAAACAAATTTTACATGCAGAATTTCAGAAAACATTCATTGAGCCCTGTTACTGATACCTATGGGCTTTACTAACTTGTTAGCTGCCAGTTTCCTGTTAGCATACACACATCAAGGCTTCTGATGCAGCTCCTCCTCGATGAAGTCCTGCCTACCTCCCAGTGTGCTTTGTGCCTTAATTCTAGTTAAAGGACCAAAGGAGTTAGACACTGTTTTTTATAGATTTATTTCTTGTGGAATGCTCTCTGTAGTTACATGACTAACCTATATTTTGTAAGATTTTTTTTATTCAAAAGGCAGAGCAACAGAGAGGGAAAGACAGAGATTTTCCACTCAGTCGCACTTAAATGGCCGCAAAGCCAGGTGTGGGGCAGGCTAAGCCAGGGCCCTGGAACTCCATTCTGGACTCCAGTGAGGATGGCAGCAGCCCAAGCACTTGGGCCATTATCCGCTGCCTCTCCAGATGCTGGGTAGGTGCAGGGAGCTGGATCAGAAGCAGAACAGCCAGGGATCCAGCTGGCACTCCAATACGGGATGCTGGCATTGCAGGCGGTCAGCTTAACCGCCTGTGCCACAGTGCTGGCCCCCTAACCATCTGAATTTCTAGGGAAATTGTATTACAGGAAAATTTGAGGTGCTGACTTTAAGAGGGGTTTTAAATATAGTATGGTTGTCTTCTATGGGTTTTGATCTTGTGATTCTTGTAGCTCAGACAATGTCAAGAATCTATACATTACTGTGAATTAAACCTAATTAATGTCCCAAATGAGAGTACCCTATAAAATGACCTCTAGTCTTAGAATATCCTATTAATTATTACTTCAGAAAAATAGATTTGAAAAGAAGATTATATGGATATGCAAGATGGGGAAATTGATCTGACACATGACTTGATATATATCTAAAGCAAATATTCTGTTGAGATAATTCTCACTTTTTAAGATGTTTTATGCAATTATATATAATTTATATACAAGAAATTAGTTTATATATCTATTAGGAAAAAGAAAAATATATGAAGAGAGAGTTGTGCTCAGAGGTTTGGCACTCGAACACTGAAATTAAATAATGGACTCGAATCCTGGCTCCTGTCCTTTTAAGTTTTGTGGCCCAGAGTGATTGCTACGGCTGAGAGACTGTTCCTGCATCTGTTGATCAGGATGCATGGTAACGGCGCCTGCCTCACATGATGGGTCTGAATAAGTGCTGGGCTGAGCCGGCACTGGGGCACAGCAGGTTAAAGCCCCAGCCTGCAGCACTGGCATGCCATATGGGTGCCAGTTCAAGCCCCGGCTACTCCATTTCTGATCCAGCTCCCTGCTAATGTGCCTGGGAAAGCAGACCAAGAAGAAGCTCTTGGCTCCTGGCTTTGGATAGGCTCAACTCTAGCCATTGCAGCCATTTGGGGAGTGAACCAGCAGACGAAGACCTCTTTCTCCCTCTCTCTGTAACTCTTTCAAACAGATTTAAAAAAAAAAATCTTAAAAAAAAAATAAATAAAAGACGTGCTGGGTGAATGTTGCTGGATTTGATAGGAACAGCCCGCTGATCACTGACTGCCATCTTCTGTCTTCCCTTCTGGTTCTCACATGAACAGTTATATTCAAGGTTGGCATCAAGATACACTTCATGTTTCACACATACATTTTTTTCTTTTAATCCAGCATTGTTTTTTATTGACATCTGTGTATTTGGATGTGCATTTATTACTTTTTTGCAGTAATTTCCTATTGTATTGCTATATACACAGCAAATACAGAGGGCTTTTCCCTCTTGTTCACATTTCTCAAAGTCCTTTTACAGCCATTTTACATTTTATAACCTTGGTTACATAGAGTTGTATAAAGAAGAATTTTACCAATTTCCATGCTACCAGAAATGTAGGGTAAAATATGTCCCTTATAACTTATTGATATTATTTTATTTTATTTTCTTCTTAAGTTTGGCCACCATAAAACAACTAGTATTGCTTAGGTGAGCATTTACTTAATTCTTATCTTTACTAATCTCAGAAACTTACAGCAGAATATTAAATTCAAACTTTGTATGTATTCAATTTTAAGTTATATGAAGTTTTATATTTTATTCTAAGTTTTCCAAGTATTTCAATAAGCATTTAGTATTCCTACTCATATCCTTAGATCTTCTCTTTTTCCCTTATCAAGTTTTTTTTCCCTAAGCTGTAATAATTTATTTGCACTGTGTGCTAACATAGAATATTGACAAGAGCCATGATATATTGAGAAATATATAAGGAAGTCACATAATATATTATTTTTAAAAGACTATTAAGTTTTTTGAAAATGAAATCATAATTTGCATAGTCTAGGGTGAGAGCAAAGAGTATTAGAGAATGGAAAAAAATCATCATAATAATATAACTAGAGGAAAAACAAGTTTTAAGAGTTTTTAGCTATCACAATCCCATGAACTCTGATGGGCATTGTGATTATTGTTCTTATTGCTGGAAAAAAAGATACCAATAATTGCCTTGTATTTTCTTTTGGCAGATGGTGTATTGTTCTCTGACAGAGTTCCAGAAAGCTGTCTATCAAACAGTGTTAGAAACCGAAGATGTGACTTTGATACTTCAGTCTTCTAAGCCTTGCACCTGCAACAGTGGCCGAAAAAGGAGAAGTTGTTGTTATAAGGCAAGTATTTCAGCATCATATCTTTACAACATCTTGTTTTTGCTAACCTAGAATTCTGCACTAGGGTCAAAGTAAGTGCAAAATAATAAAATAACTGTTCCTCAAGTAGGATTTTAACTTTAGATACTACAGTTATTTTTTAAAAAGGAACAGTTTTCAAAAGTATTTTGTAATATCTGAGAGTGGCATTGTGGCATGGTGGGTGGAGCCTCTATCTGCAATGTCAGCACCCCATTTGGGCTTAGGTTCGTGTCCCAGCTGTTCTACTTCTGGTCCAGCTCTCTGCTAATGGCCTGGGAAAAGCAGCACAAGATGGTCCAAGTCCTTGAGCCCCTGCCACCCGCATGGGAGACCTGTGGGAAGCTCCTGGCTCCTGGCTTTGGCTGGTCCAACTCTGGCCATTGCAGCCATCTGGGGAATGAACTAGCAGATGGAGACCTCTCTCTCTCTCTCTCTCCCTCTTTCTCTTTCTCTTTCTCTCTCTTTCTTTCTCCCTCTCCCTCTCCTTCTCCCTCTCCTTTCCTCTCTCCCTCTCCCTCTTTCTGTAACTCTGACTTTCAAAATAAATAAATAAATCTTTAAAAACCATTTTAGATGGGAACCATATATAAAATACAATATTCAAATATATTTTCAAAGGTTAATCTTAGAAAGTAAGCTTCAATTTCATATTCTTTCTTTCTGCTTTTATTGGTAAACAACATAATCTCATCTTCAAATTTCATTTCATTTTCAGGGAGTTTCTCATTATCCACTAATAGTAAGTTAACTTCCTCTTGGAGAACAGACTTAAAACACTCATATTACTTCTGACATTAGGTATCATGTCAATTTAATAGAAACTGTGTGCCAGTAGAATTTTAAAAGTTCGTAAGAATTGATATATTTGTACTGTTTTGCCTTCTATCTATATCTTCTGCCTTTTCACCTCTGTGTTACTACCTGTCATGTATTCATGTACACAGAAGGACCCTGAGTAACTATTTCTCTAGACTGATGTTCATTCCATTGCATTTGTTTTGGAGCAGCCCAGAGATCTAGGAAACCTTGGAGCAAGGGTGAGAGGAAGGAGGAAAGGGGTCCGTGTGGTGCTGCCGTTGCACTGTAGAGTTTTGCTGCCAGGTGCCCTTCCTGACACCACGTCTGCCACTGTGGGTCGTGGACATAAATGCTTTATAGAATGAGGACGTTCTCCCCTTTCGTAATGCGAAACATCATTGAATTATGATTAACCGAAATGATTCCACACTAGTGAGCCATCATTTTCTTAGAATTCTTTGTGGCAAAAGTAACGGGATACTGAATATCACCGTGATGCGCTTTGTGAGGTAAGCAGCTGCTTAGCCGTGTTAGTCCTGTTCTTATTTCTGCCTCCCGTATCTTCCTCCTGCAGACCAATTCCCGCGGTGAGGCAGTGAAGACCTTGTGCCTCAGCTACCTCATGGTCCTTCAGAAGGTGGCCAATCACGTGGCCCTGCTGCAGGCTGCTAGCACCTCCAAACAGGTTCGCCATGGTTTGTACCTCTCCGTAGGATGCTCTTGATGTGAATATCTACGTTTGGTATAAAATTTCCTAACCAAGTATCCTGAAGACTTTGTGTGTGTGAACTGTAACTGTAAGGGCAAATTGATTTGCTTGCTTTAAATTTAGGAGTCAAAGTACACTCACTTAAGTCGTGATCGAATTGGGAAAAATTAAGCTTGAAGTAAAATAATAGCTGTTTTATACCTCTAATAATATTCTTGTGCTTACTTTCCCTTGTATCCTGTGGTGCAATTATTCAGTAAGATATTTGATGTGAATCCTATTCCACTTACAATGTGTCTGATTATACTAATCTAACCTACTTGGGAAAATGAGAACTGTAATAATCTGTATATTAAATGTTAGGCCTGTTTCCCAAAGTGGCATTTAATTTCAAAATTTCAATTTAAATGCAGTTATTTACTTTGGTGTATTATTCTACAGTACAATATAAATAAAAGGGTCTTTAAAAAATTTATTTATTTGAAAATCAAAATTACAGCAAGAGAAGGAGAGAATCTTCCATCTGCTGGTTCACTCCCCAGATGGCCACTACAGCTGGGACTGGGCCAGGCCAACGCGAGGAGCCTAGAGCTTCTTCCAGATCTCCCACATGGGTGACAGGGGCCCAAGCACTTGGGCAGTCTTCTGCTGCTTTTCCTAGGCGACCAGAGGGAGCTGGATCATAATTGGAGCAGCCAGAACATGAACTGGCACCCATGTAGGATGCTGGCACTGCAGGCTACCTGTTTTGCCACAACACCAGCCCCAAAAGTCTTTTTTAAAGTATTTTTTTATAATGATTTCATATTTTATTTTTGTGTTACAGTTGATACCTTTTAAATGTAATTTTGAAATTTAATAACAATGTAATATTGTTATTTGATATTAATCTTAACTCTTTTGGGAGTATTTGTTTTGGAAATCTGAAAAAAAACGTAATGATAAGGTTACTACCCCATATCACTAAGAACTTATCAAAGACATTTATGTCTGGGCCTGGCACTGTGGCGCAGTAGGTTAATCCTCAGCCTGTGGTGCCAGCATCCCACATGGGCGTCGATTGGAGACCCAGCTGCTCCACTCCCAATCCAGTTCTCTGCTGTGGCCTGGGAAAGCAGCAGAAGATGGCCCAAGTCCTTGGGCCCCTGCACCCACGTGGGAGACCCGGAAGAAGCTCCTGGCTCCTGACTTTGGATCAGGGCAGCTCTGGCCATTGCGGCCACTTAGGGAGTGAACCAGCGGTCAGAAGACCTTTCTCTCTCTCTCTCCCTCTCACTGTCTGTAACTACCTCTCAAATAAATAAATAAATAATCTTTAAATTTAAAAAAATACATATATGTCTGACTTATCCCAAAATGTTTTGTTTTTATTCTGACTTAGAGAAGATGTAATCCTCAAAGTAATAGATTCCTTCTAGTTAGAAATACTCCTTCGTAAAAATGTTGACATATGTATATTTTAACTGTGTTAGATTGGAATCTCTTTTCTTCTACCATTTCCTCTCAAGGAGACACTTATCAAAAGGATATGTGATCAAGTATTTTCAAAATTCCCAGATTTTGTGCAGAAAAGCAAAGATGCAGCCTTTGAAACACTTTCTGACCCTAAATACAGCGGGAAGATGAAGGTAAGAGCTCCTCTTTCAGGTTGTGTACAGCCAGGGATGACGGACAAGATGCTTACCCACGGTAGTCATGTGGTAGGGACAGCAGGGCATCAGAACACGTGGCGATTCTTTCAGAAGAGACGGCGGCAGTGGCCAGCTGGTGCAGTCAGGTCAGCATTCCCTGGCTCACCGTGAACCCTGCATTCAGATGCGTGCATGACGGAGTTTCTCAGTAGTAGTTACACCAAGTGCACGTCAGCCTTTCCTTTTTGATGTATTGCCCTCTTAAAATGTCTGCTGTTATCTCATGCGTCAGAGTTTGTCCTCAGAAAAGGAAAATGCCCTACCAGAAATGTTAGTGCTGATGTGAAATCGGAGGGGTTAGACTAGGCGTTAACTTGGCATTCGGGAGTTTTATTTCTAGACAGAGTTTTCTGCTGCTTGTATTTTCTTGCCATTCTCAGTTGTGAGGTTGCAAAGGGACTTTGGTTCCATTTAGGGCAACTGGCCCCTTTAACAGAATTAGCTTGCTTAACTGCTTAATAACAATAAAAAACCTTTATTTATGGATTGACAGTTCTATACAGCAATTTCCAACTTTATGTCAGAGTTAAGAAAAAGGTAAATTTTTTTGACAAAAGGGATAAAAAGGAAGTAATTGAAAATAGTCAGTTTTTGTTTTTCCTTATAATTCTGACATACTTTTTTCAGTTAATGTAGGAAAACTTATCATGGTTTAGTTTGCTTGAGACTTACAAATTCAGTGAAATAAAGTTGAAAGTGAGACTAGAAATAGTAAAGATAATGACATTAAAAATGTATTTTTTAAAGAAATAAGTTTGTATTAATGAGAATGACACATGATTTACTATTAAAACAAGTGCTTCGAATCCAGTATTTCCTAACAATAAGTTTGTTTAACTTCAATCTGTTGACTTCTAATTATTTTTGAATCTAAATATGTAAAAAAGCCCAGTTAGTTTAGAACCGACCACTTACTATCCCATAATCTAAGTAGAATATTTACAGTCCTTGTGGCCTCCTTGGAAAACTGCATTATCCTTTGCTGCTCATTTAAATTTTATTGCTTATGACTCTTCACCAAAAAATTACCACTGTTGAAAGTAAATAACAGTTTTTAAGTCCACATTTATATATGTCCTTTAAAGATAAGGATTTTTAAAAATTTTTTATTTTATTCATCTGAAAGGCAGAGTTATGGAAAGAGAGATGGAGAGAAGGTCCTCCGTCCACTGTTCGCACCCCAGATGGCCACATGGCCAATGTTAGGCCAGGACAAAGCCAGGAGCCAGGAGCTTCAGCCAGGTCTCCAATATGGGTACAGGGGCCCAAGGACTTGGGCCATCTTCCACTGCTTTTCCAGGCATGTTAGCAGGGAGCTGGGTCAGAAAGAGGAACATTCAGGACTCGAACCAGGACCCATATAGAATGCTGGCGTCACAAGCGGTGGTTTAACCTACTACCCTACAATGCCACCCCTAAAGATAAGTTTGAAAACATACTATTAACTAGTTATAACATAATTTTGGTTATAGTTTTAGACATAGGAGAGATAGTATCTGATTAACATAATTAATAGACTTAATTTTTGAAAAAGTATTTGTTTTATTTAAAAAATTATTTATTTATTTACTTGTATGAGAAAGCACACCTATACCCTGAAGCCAGGAACTCAGCCTAGGTTTTCCATGTGGGTGGCAGGGACCCAGCTACTTGAGCCACCCCCTGCTACCTCCCAAGGTCTGCATTAGCGGGAAGCTGGAGTCAGGAGCTGAGACAGGCTTGAAAGCAAGCACTCCACTATGGGGTACAGGCAACTTAACTGTTAAGCCAAATGCCCACCCCTATATTTAGCTATTATTCTGATTTCTAGAATGGAAAAAGTAATCATTAATTGTTGTGGGATGCTTTACATGTGAAGGAAGCAGGTACTTTTCTTATTCTGTGAGACAGCACCAGCAAAACCAGGATTACTAGTAATAAGCTAGGGATCTATTTTTCGTATTGTATTTCATCATTTGGTTAGCAAAAATCATCTGGCAAACCATTGCTTTGGTAATGCAAAACCCACAGTCTTGCAGAATTTTGGCCTCTGAGTTTAAGAATGCCAAGTGATCGGGGCTGGCGCTGTGGTATAGTGGGCTAAAGCCTCTGCCTATGGTGCCAGCATCCCATGTGGATGCTGGTTCAAGTCCCTACTCCTCTTCCAGTCCAGCTCTCTGCTATGGCCTAAACCCAGAAGAAGCTCCTGGCTTCAGATCGGCACAGCTCTGGTCGTTGTGGCCATTTGGGGAGTGAACTAGCGGATGGAAGACCTCTCTCTCTCTCTCTCTCTCTCTCTCTCCCTCTCTCTTTCTGTGACTCTACCTCTCAAATAAATAAATGAAATGTTTAAAAAACTGTACTTTCTGAATTCAGGTGATCAAAATTCCTGGTTCTTGTCTTAGCATAGGTCCGGCCACAGCTGCAAGAACTCTGTGAACATAATTCCTCCTGTAACCTTCACAGCCTCAAAGCCATACTCATGACCCTGCTCTTTCTCCTGAGTGTCAAGGTCGCTTTTGACCTCAACTGCTGCTCTAGGGGTAGTCACAAGTAGCATTCTTTCACCTAATAAGAATCCTCGGTTTTCCTTCCTTTGTGGAAATGCCATTTAACCACTTACTATGAGGGCAGGGTGTGGAAAAAAACGATAGCCTAGAAAACCTAATGCAGCGTGGTTGGAATCACACAAGGATCACGTTCATCTTTTGAGGCCTTTCTAAGTTGACGAAAGTTAGATGGAAGATGCCTTTGCCACAAACGTCTCCGAATGTAGGGTTCTTTACAGCTGAGTTGCCCTGTTCTGTGGAGGACAATGAAGTGATAAGGCAGCAGATCTGATGCAAGCTCTGATGTGTATTGACCATATTGTCATTTTTGAAGGAAATTTCTTATTAGGGATCTTAATTTATAGTTACTCATTGACTGTTTCTTTAAACTAGCCTAATAATGCCATCAGACTAAAAACACATTTTTTGTTACCTGGTTTTGCTTGTAATATAAAATATTTGAAAATTATCTAAAATTACAATAGGTATGATACTACCCCAGATAATGAGAGTGAATTTCTGTTCAACATATCATTGATTGATTTTTTAAAAAGATTTATTTATTTATTTGAAAGTCAGAGTTACAGAGAGAGGGAGAGGGAGAGAGAGAGAGAGAGAGAGAGGTTTTCCATCTGCTGGTTCACTCCCCAATTGGTTGCAATGGCTGAAGCTGCACCGATCCAAAGCCAGGAGGCAGGAACTTCTGGGTCTCCCACGTGGGTGCAGGGGCCCAAGTTCTTGCGCCATCTTCTGCTTTTCCAGGCCATAGGAAAGAGCCGGATTGGTAGTGGAGCAGCTGGGACTCGAACTAGCGCCCATATGGGATGCCAGCACTGCAGGCAGTGGCTGAACCCACTACGCCACAGTGCTGGCCTCATCATTGATTTAAAAGCTGAATGTTTTTAGGAGAATGAAAGTGAAAAGACAAACCAAAGACTTGGAGAAAATATTTGCAAAACAGTAAAAGACTGATATCCTACATAATATAAAGACTTAAAACTCAACAATAAGAAAACGAACAACAGAATTTTAGAATGGGTAAAGGGTGAACAGATACCTCACCAGAAAAGGCACACCGATGGCAAATAAGAGTATGCTAGATGAAACAGCAGTGAGATTCTACAACATACCTTCTAGAATGACCAAAATCCAAAACATCAGTGATACAAAATGCTGGTGAGGGGTGGGGCAACAGGAGGTCTGATTCACTACTAGTGGGAATACAAAATAGCACAGTCACTTTGGAAGACAGTTTTGTGGTTTCAGAAAGCTCTTACCTTCAGTACTCTTGATATTAAATATTTAAAGTTAAATATTAAAAATATTAATAATATTAGATATTCTTAACATTTGATCCAGCAGTCACCCTCCTGGGAATTTACCCAACTGAATCAAATTTTAATGAGTTTTATTGAGTTGAAAAATATGTCCGCACCAGGACCTTAGATGCATTATTCATAATTGTCAAAGCTTAGGAGGCCCCACATGTTCTTCAGCAGATAAGTGGATAAACAAACTGATAGAGTAGCAATAAAAAGAAATGAGCTGTCAAGCTATGAAAAGACATGGAAGAACCTTGCTTGCATACTGCCAAGTGAAAGAAGCCAGTTTAAAAAGACTATGTGATTCCAACTGTATGATACTCAGGAAAAGGAAGAGCGATGAAGACAGTAAAAAGATCAGTGATTACCAGGAATTCTGGGGAAGAAGGATATAGAGGTGAAACACATGGAATTTTTAGGGCAGTGAAACTGCTCTGTATGATATTGTAGTCATGGATCCATGCCATTATACATTTGTCAAAACCCATAAAACTATATAACACAATGAGTAAGCCTTATGTAAACCATGAACTTCACTTAATAATGTATCAGTATAAGCTCATCAATTGTCACAAGTATTTTAAACATCATAAATGACATATTTTCTAATACTATTATTATACAGATATTACTAGGAGAACATTTGCAGAAGGGGCAGAAGTAGGGGAAGAGGAGTTGATGGGAATTTTCTGTATTTCCTATTCAAATTTGTGAACTTGAAGTCTGTCATTTCAAGTTAATGTCTTATGTGAAATTCAGATGCACATACTTCACATAGAATCAGTTAATTAAAAAATGCAGCTAAATGCAAATAAAATGGATGTGACATGTTTTCCAGATATTGAAATGTTTATCTGAGCTGTGATACTTTTATTCAGCAGTTGATTGGTTTTTCTGAATAGGTTTTTTTTTTTTTTTTTTAATGCTACAAGATGTTTTTCAAGGGATTGGTGGGTAGGGGTCAAAGTTAGTACAATGTCTTTTCTTGTTCATCTATTAGGAAAGTATTATATTGGGTATAATTTTTTTACTTAAAAGTATGTTTACCATTGGATAAATAAAATTGCTTACGTGTTTGTTTCATACTTCAGAAGACTTCAGTGGAGGGAATTCCTCTTTCCCTCTGTGGATTGCCTTCCACGGTGTTCTGGAGCTGCCATTGCCAGATGTGGAATTGCCTGTTTAAAATAACAGTGTTACTGTTAGACACAGGGCTTTGGACTGTTTGTTTCCCCCTTAAAAGCACCATGTGTGGGGGAAGATTACTGGCATTTCAAGGTCAAAATCAAATCTGGAAGTCAGGGCCTACTGTAAATAGAGAAACAGAGAGGAGAAAATGAGAAGAGGTGTATATCTGACTGATTATTCTAAGAAAATAAATATCAAGACTTGTAGACCCTAGATGCAATTGAACACATTTCATTGCATCCATCTACAGAGAATTTAAATACTTCCTAAAAGGTATGCAGCTCTGTAATTCAGGTTTTTTTAAAACATGTTGTTTGTAGTATATATATATATAAAAAAAGTGTATTTGGAAATTAAATGAATCCACTTAAATGCATCCCACAATCGAAAATGCTTCCTTTTTATTAAAACCAGATGAGATGAAATAAGCCTTTGGGAACTTTACCTCCTTATTGACAGCATGATGATGAATAACATTTAATGTAACATCTGATACTTCATTTCTCTGACAGAAAAAGTAAAAGGAATTAGAAAGGATGGTTGAGATTAGTATTGTATGCAATAGTTTTTAAGAAACTCTCCAGTGATGTTTATATGTATAAGGTGTGCTTTTCGCCGGAAGTGGTTCACTGATGTGCTGCGGTTCATTTCCAGGTCCTTCAGCAGCTTCTAACTCACTGCAGGAGAAACAGGGATAAAGTTCTCCTCTTCTCCTTCTCCACCAAGGTAAGTGTCCGCTGAAGTGGATCCTGGCTCGGCCAGCTCTCCCTTTAGAGGCAGAAAGCGTGCATGCAAAGTCGCGTTTTCTGTCTTCTCCACGTGGCAGCAAACGGTAGTGAGGTAAGCAACTTGTGGTTGTTCAGACAGACACTTAAATCCCCATTGCCATTAGGGTCGCTAATCAAAGAGCAAACTCAAAGACCGCTTCTGGTTTTCCGTTGATGTTCTTGTTCATCATTAAAGTGTTCTCTAAGCCGTTTAAGATAGGGGCAGACTTAGAAATTAGCACACATGATGAAGAATATTTACATAAATGATTTCACTGATAATTTCTTTTTGTTTGGTTTTAGGTTTCTTTTAAAAAATGAAATCTCAATTTCAAAAGTTGTTTATGGTAGAGGAGTAGGGAGAGAGAGAGAGAAAGAGAGAGAGAGAGAGAGAGAGAGAGATTGACTGGTTTAATCCCCAAATGCCTACAATAGCAGGGGCTAGGTCAGGCTAAAACCAGAAGCTGGAAATTAAAATAGGTCTCTCACATGGGTGGCAGAGACCCAACTGCTTGAGCTGCCGTCACAACAGCTAGGTTGTGCCAGGCTGAAGCCAGGAGCCAGAAGCTTCTTCTGGGTCTCCCACGCAGGTGCAGGAGCCCAACTACCTGAACCATCTTCCACTGCTTTTCCCAGACACATTAGCAGGGAGCTGGATCAGAAGTGGAGCAGCCAGGACTCGAACCACCACCCATATGGGATGTCAGCGATGCAAGTAGCAACTTAACCTGTTATGCCACAGGCCAGCCCCTCACCCCTGGAGTTTTAAAAGCAAATTGCTGAATAAGAAAGCCAGCTTCAGTACAATGGAAAGAAATATATGGATCAGACATGAGAAAATATTTTATTTCTCTTGGAATTACAAGAAAGCAATTGTGAGCAACAATAATTACTGTTTTATAAATCTAATCTCTGTAATGGTGTGCAGTGTGCAACTGAGACCTCGTGTTTGCCCATCTCCCTGCCTTTGCTCTAGTTGCTTGATGTGCTGCAGCAGTACTGCATGGCGTCTGGCCTTGATTACCGCCGGCTTGACGGAAGTACAAAGTCCGAGGAGAGGCTCAAGATCGTCAAAGAGTTCAACAGCACACAGGATGTTAACATCTGCCTTGTCTCTACAATGTAAGAGAGCACAACTGGGCTGTATCCAGTTGTTTTTAAGATCCAGGATCATGTTTTGAACTATTACTGAGTTAATTTTCAGAGGTTAGACTGACACAAGTATTGCTTTGTTTTATTTGGCTTCAAGGAGAAGCAGCGAAACTGCTATTCTGACTAAAATAGCAATATCTTGAGTTTCACCTAATCTCTCTCATTTCCTTTATCATTGAATTCTCCCTCTAAGTCTGGTTCTATAAAGTAACAATTAAAGAAATGGGTATTTCTGCCTAGGAATTTTCTGTGGTATTTTATGAATTTTTTTATTTTATTAAAATTATCACTTATCAGCCAGTGCCGCAGCTCACTAGGCTAATCCTCCACCTTGCAGCGCCGACACACCAGGTTCTAGTCCCAGTCAGGGCGCCAGATTCTGTCCCGGTTGCCCCTCTTCCAGTCCAGCTCTCTGCTGTGGCCCGGGAGCACAGTGGAGGATGGCCCAAGTGCTTGGGCCCTGCACCCGCATGGGAGACCAGGAGAAGCACCTGGCTCCTGGCTTCGAATCAGCACGGTGCACCGGCCACAGTGCGCCGGCTGCAGCGGCCATTGGAGGGTGAACCAACGGTAAAAGGAAGACCTTTCTCTCTGTCTCTCTCTCTCACTGTCCACTCTGCCTGTCAAAAAAAAAATTATCACTTATCAATATTAAATTATTATTATTAAAATTTTACTATTTTATTTAAAAGGCAGAGTAACTGGGTGAGAGGAGAGAGAGAGGGGGAAAGAGAAAGAAAGAAAGAGGGATCAATCATCTGGTTCACTCCCCAAGTAGCTTCAACAGCCAGATCTGCACCAGGCCAAAGGCAGGAGCCAGGAACCCCATCCAGGTCTCCCACGTGGGTGGCAGGGGCCCAATCACTTGGGCCATGTTCTGCTGCTTTCCCAGGGGCATTAATAGGGAGCTGGATCTGAAGCAGAATAGCCGGGACTCGAACCCTCCACTATGGGATGCTGGCGTCACAAGAGACAGTGTAGCCCACTGCGCCCTAAGCCAAGCCCTTCCACAGACTTTTGAAGCCCTCTCATGTTAATCAGACAACTGAATCATCTAGCAGCCTGGGGACCCCGAGGGCACACTGGGCCTTGCGTTTCCCCCACAGCCTCTACCTTGTCTCAGCTGAGACAGCCCCCAATTAGAGATTGTATAAAAGGCACATTTACGAATTTACCTGTCTATGAACCTCTGATTAAAACCTTTTAAAGAATATAAACACTTTAGAGGAAGACTTAAATTAGTGTAAACACCTAAAAAAGAGTAATCCCTTTTTGCATAACAAATCCATAACTTTGGACATTTTATGTAATTAAGAATTTTGTGGATTCACTTTCACTGCCTTTGAAAAAGAAACTTAAAAAATAGCCATACATAAAAAGCACAAAATTAAAGTTAAATAAGAACAAAAAATAAGTTTAAGTGAAGAATAATATATCTTTATAATGAGCAGCCAAAGCTGATTGAATTCAAGAATTGCTCACATGAGTCCTTACATGCAGAGTGGTACATGACTTAAAAGACTGTCTTTAGTTCAGTTTTGTAAAATACTGATAAGCAATCTTAATTTTAAAATAATATGTTTCAAAGGACTATATGCATTAAACACCAGTTCAGATAGTACAGCGCACGCAGACAGCAGTGGTCTCCCCTCCTCCACTCACCTCCAGGCCGGTCGGCTAAGATCAGCTGTAAAGCTCCTGATTCTCTTTCCATCAATGTCTGCTAGGAATTGTTGTTTAACCCATTCTTTGATTTTTTTTTAATTAATTTATTTATTTGAAAGGCAGAGTGACAGAGAGAGAGAGATCTTCCATCTGCTGATTCACTCCCCAAATGGCCTCAACAACCAGGTGCAGGTTAGGCCAAAGCCAGGAGCAGAGAATTCCATCCTGATCTCTCATGTGGGTGGCCGGGACCCTAGTACTTGGGCCATCTGCTGCTTTCCCAGGCACATTAGCAGCAAGCTGGATGGGAAGCAAAGCAACAGGAACTTGAACCAGCGCTCTGGTATGGGCTGCTGGCATCTCAAGTGGAAGCTTGACTCACTGCGCCACAGCACTGGCCCCATCCTTTGAATTTAATTTTTAAGGACTGTACTTTTTATTTTTAGAAGTCCTGTTTGAATTCTTCAAATCTCCCTGATCACTTTACTAGCTTTTCTTTTATTTCTTTAATAATTTTAATCATATTTTAAAGAAGTCTTTCTGAATGCATTTTTGCTCTAAAATGTGAACTCTTGCTACCTGGGTTTGCTAATCCTTATTCTTTATTGTTTCCTCTGATTCTTGTTTGGAACATTTGGGCTCTTCACATGGTTTATAATGTTTTTATTTGTGCTTTGTCTTCACTGGGGCCTTCCTGCTCCATGGAAATCTTTGGAGACCACTTAATAGGAGTTTTCCACTAGTTTAGTTTTGTGTTCATTTCTCCTAGGCATCTAGACCAAGAATGGGGAGGAAGTTTTGGATTCCTATTTTCTTGTGACTGATTTAAGAACTTTATATAATAAGCACATTCTTCTGCTATGTTTTAGAAAAGATACATAATCTCAGTGGGGTTTTTTTTTTTTTTTGCCTTGCTCACTTTACATTGTTTATGTATAATTTCTGTTGCTACAGAATTATTATCACACTGGCTACACCATTACTTTGCCAGAATATTGAATCTTCTCCATCTTTTCATTCATTAACATTATACAGCTGGAATCTCCGTTAACAAAGAGGAAGACTGTCTGTTTCACGACTCTCTACCCTCTTCCTCACGCATTCACTATTTTTGTCTACAAGCTACTTTTCAGACTTTGAATCAGTGTTCCTCACTGCGTACAGCTTTCCTGGACTCCTGCCATCTGCATTCTCAGTTGCCCCCGTTTTACTGGAAACCATTGAATTTTTAACGTTTGGTGCATCAGCTTCCCATTTATCTTCTAAATCCTTTGTGATGTGCGATGTTGGATCCACCCTTTCTTCTGCATTTTTCTACTTCTGTCCTACAGTAGTGCTAAGGTGACTTCTCTGAACATTCATGACCTTTTGACCAGGTCCAGTCTTAACATCAGCCTCAAATGAGTTCTCTTTTCCAGCGCTTCACCCACTGTTTACGTTTGCAGTTGAGTTCACTTCCATGATTTGGTCATGACTTTCTTACTTGAATTTTTGGCTTCATAATAATCAATTCTGCCCCTTATAAGATATCCTCGATATATTATGAATTCTCTTTGACACCTTCTCTTCCCCTAAGTCCTCCGTACCCTGCAGCCCTTCCTTCTGAAACCTCTTATCTTCTGATTTGAATCTGGACTAGTTATCTTCAGGCTTGGTGAAAAACTATCATACTGAGGCTTTCTTCCACTGTGTTTCTACACGGGTCCTTTTGCTGAAATCCATGCCGTCTTCAGTCTTGGCTTGCTTCCTTGTTTCCCTGAAAAATATCCTCTAGTAACTTTGTAAGCCAAGGTGTCTTGTGAGTACGCCTTCTGGATCCTTGAGTACAGGAAATACCTTTTATGGCTCTCATAGTGAAGTGATACTTTGGCAAATTATAGAAGTCTAGATTGAAAATCATTTGCTCTCAGATCTTTGAAGGCAATGTAGTGTTTAGTTTTGCTAAGTACTTGTCAAATGTCAGTTGGGAATTGGTAAGTTTTTCTTCACCTGTGGGATTCTGAAGTTTCACGGTGATGCTTGTGTCTTAATGTAGGTCTTTGTTCATTTATTGTGCTGGGCACAATCTTGAAGGTTTGTATTCTTTTTCAACTCTGGAAGATTCTTTTTTATTATGTCACTGAAAAGAGCTTTCTGGCCGGCGCCGCAGCTCAACAGGCTAATCCTCCGCCTGTGGCACTGGCACAACGGGTTCTAGTCCCGGTCCGGGCACCGGATTCTGTCCCAGTTGCCCCTCTTCCAGTCCAGCTCTCAACTGTAGCCCAGGAAGGCAGTGGAGGATGGCCCAAGTGCTTGGGCCCTGCACCCGCATGGGAAACCAGGAGAAGCACCTGGCTCCCAGCTTCGGATCAGCATGGTGCGCCGGCCGCAGCGCGCTGGCCACAGTGGCCATTGGAGGGTGAACCAACGGTAAAGGAAGACCTTTCTCTCTGTCTCTCTCTCTCACTGTCCACTCTGCCTGTCCAAAAAAAAAAAAAAAAAAAAAAACCAACAAAAAAAGAGCTTTCTTTTCTTCCATTTCCTCTGGTCTCCTGTCTTGCACGTTGTCAGATTTTTAGAACTCCTATCTTGGTTCTTTAAATCTCTGAACTTTTCTCTTATATTTCACATTTTGTCTTTTTGTTCTACATTCTGATAAATGTTGTTTCCCAATCTTATTATTTTATTTGAAGTAATCACATTTTTCATCTAAAATTTTTCTAGCTTTCTGAGCTTTTTTTGTTTTCTTTTCTTTTTTTTTTTTTTTTTTAATTTGATAGAGGAGAGAGAGAGAGTTCCACTCCACTGGGATGAGAGTTCCCCAAATGCCCACAACAGGTAGAGCTGGGCCTGGGGCTAAACCTGGGGGACAGGAACACATTCCAGGTCTGCCACATGGGTTGCAGGAACCCGATTACTTGATTCATTGCCTGCTGCCTCCTAGGTTGTGCACTGGTAGGAAGCTGAAGCAAGAGCAGAGCCAGGAATTGAATCCAGACACTCCAGTACACGGGCTTCTCCACCAGTCTTACCTGCCACGCTAAATAAATTCCTTTTGTTTTCTAAACTATAAAATAAATATATAAAAATAAATAAATAAATATATAAAATAAACTATAAAATAAATTCTCTTTTGTTTTCTAAACTATCTTTATTGTGAAACACCAACACCTTAAAACTTAGTTCTCTGTAATCACTTCATTCGATTTATTTAAAGAAAGGTCATCTGGGGCCAGCACTGCGGCTCACTAGGCTAATCCTCCGCCTGTGGCGCTGGCACAACAGGTTCTAGTCCCGGTTCGGGCACCAGATTCGGTCCCGGTTGCCCCTTTTCCAGCCCAGCTCTCTGCTGTGGCCTGGGAGTGCAGTGGAGGATGGCCCAAGTGCTTGGGCCCTGCACCCACATGGGAGACCAGGAGAAGCTCCTGGCTCCTGGCTTCAGATCAGCGTGGTGTGCCGGCCGCAGCGGCCATTGGAGGGTGAACCAACGGTAAAGGAAGACCTTTCTCTCTGTCTCTCTCTATCACTGTCTAACTCTGCCTGTCAAAAAAAAGAAAGGTCATCTGGTACTTTTCCTGGAGTTGAAACTTTTTATTGACATCATTGAATTCCTGAGTGCCTCTGAGGAGAATTGGCATTTTGGTGGTATTAAGACTTTTATCCATGCACATGATATCTCTTTACATTTATTTTGGCTTTCTCAGAAAAATTGTCTAAAGTGTGCTTCATTTGACTCCCTGTGATACTTTGTACATAACAATAAAACTTAATTGATTAAAGATGTTTTTGCGGAACATTAAGATATAGTTAAAGTATACTTTTTGGGGTTTTCTTTTTTTAAGATTTATTTATTTATTTGAAAGTCAGAGTTACACAGAGAGAGGAGAGGCATAGAGAGAGAAGTTTTCCATCCAATGGTTCACCCCCCAGATGGCCGCAACAGCCAGAGCTGTGCCGATCCGGAGCCAGGAGCCAGGAGCCAGGAGCCTCTTCCTGGTCTCCCACGTGGGTGCCAGGGTCCAAGGACTTTGGCCATCTTCTACTGTTTTCCTGGGCCCGGGCCATAGCAAAGAGCTGGACAGGAAGTGGAGCAGCCAGGTCTCAAACCGGTGCCCATATGGGATGCTGGCGCTTCAGGCCCACTGCGCCACAGCACCGGCCCCTAAAGTATACTTTTTGTTATACTTAGAGCTATGCATTGCTTCGTGATGGGGATACATTCTGAGAAATGTGTCATTAGGCAATTTTTCAGTTGTACATCATAGTTACATAGCTCTAAGTGGTATAGGTATAGGCCAATGTGGCCTCTTGGTGCAAACAGGAGGCACAGCAAACATAAGCTGTGTGTAGCTGCCCCCTGCATACGTGGGGTGCAGTTTTCAGGAAACTTTTCTTTTTTCAATAAATAGAAAAGATGTACTGTAAAATAATAATAATAATGTCATAAACACAGAAACCAGTAACATAGTTGTTTGTTGCCATTATCAAGTATCACATAGTGTATAAATTGAAAGTGGTGTACTCTACACCGGTGGCTGGGCAGTGGGTTTCCTTACACCAGCTTTACCACAAACATGTGAATAATGCATTGCACCACAGTGTTAGAAAGAACTGCATTCCAAAAGAAATGAGTCGCATTCTGATACGGTTTGGCTGCTGGGTAAGTTAACAAATCAATAAATAATTTCATATTAATAAAAACAGTCAAAATATGTTGTTAGTGGTTTCTGTTCACTGTCTACCTTACCCACAGGTCAAATTAAATGAAGGCAGAACTTTTGGTTTCCATATAAGTGGCAAAAAGCCTAGGCGTAGCATGAGTACTAGGCACAACCTCATTCTTCATTCTGACTTGTAGAATTGCACACGAGGAAGCTAGAAACCACTTTCTAGGCAAACTGTGTAACCTGAATCATAACACTTTCGTAATTACTCACTTTTAAGGGTTGTGGATTTGGAGTATTGTGCGTCAGAAGTAAAAGTTTCCAGGTGATGTGGGTACCTCTCAGTAGCTCAATACCATGAATCAGACTTTGACGGGCTCTGGAGAGAAGCCATTTCCTTTTTCTCTTAACTTTATTCAAAAAAAAAAAAATTATGTGCTACCTTCCCCCAGAAAGATGAGGACACTCTCATGTGAGACACCCCAAGAGAGACAGATTGTAAACCAGTGTTTTAAAATAAATCATCAGAACCGCATTCTATGCCTGTTGGTAGAATCTGCCTCTAGTGCCTTATGTCATCTTGGTATTATATCCCTTTGTTCATTTCAGTTGTCTTCATTGACCCTTAGTGTGGGCCAAGAAGAGCCAGAGATTGTTTTGCCCTTGAATAGCAATATAATAGGCAAATACTTCACTGGAGATGTGCATGAACTTCCATGAAACATTTGATTAAATAGGTTTTTAAAAAAAGTGGATGGTGGTGTTTAAACTAGCCTTTTATATTTACTGGAAAGGAAAGGAAAAGCAGTTTTTTTAAAAGATTTTTATTTATTTATTTGAGAGGCAGAATTATAGACAGTGAGAGGAATATACAGAAAAGTCTTCTATCTGCTGGTTTACTCTCCAAAGGGCCACAGTGGCTGGAGCTTCACCAGTCCAAAGCCAGCAGCCAGGAGCTTCTTCCCGGTGTCCCACGCAGGTGAAGGGGCCCAGGCGCCTGGGCCATCTTCTACTGCATTCCCAGGCCATAGTAGAAAGCTGGATGGGAAGTAGAGCAGCCAGGACTAGAACCGGTGCCCTATAGGATGCCGGCGCTTCAGGGCTCTTCTGTGCCACAGCGGTAGCCCCATGCAGTTTTTTTGTTTGTTTGTTTTGTTTTGTTTTTGACATGTAGAGTTATAGACAGTGAGAGACACACAGAGAAAGGTCTTCCTTCCCTTCCTTCCATTGGTTCACTCCCCAAATGGCCACAAATGCGCTGATCCAAAGCCAGGAGCCAGGTGCTTCTTCCTGGTCTCCCATGCAGGTACAGGGACCCAAGCACTTGGGCCATCCTCCACTGCCCTCCCGGGCCACAGCAGAGAGCTGGACTGGAAGAGGAGCAACCGGGACTAGAACCCAATGCCTATATGGGATACCGGTGCCTCAGGCAGAGGATTAGCCAAGTGAGCCACGGCGCCGAACCCCCACCCCCTGCCCAAGCAGTTTTAAGTAAAGGGCATTTTGGACAAAACAGCATAGGTACAAAAATGACCGGAGAACCTAGGTACCCGGGGTTTAGGATACTGGAAGGAAGAGTTGTGTATACAACCAATTAGAGGGACTCAGGAGTTAATGTAATGAAGCATAGGCTAATAAAGAGATAGAAAATGCTCATTATGTGACAGGTTTTAGAAAAGGAAATATTTTAAAGAGTCAGTGCTAGCTCTTTTAAAATGTACAACTCAGTATTGGGGCTGAAGGAAGAGTTGTTCAGAAATCTGTAAATGGAAAGGTTTAGTACAGTGTCGTACATGCAGCATAGAAAAAGACACAGAGGGTAAATATCTAATTCAGGTTTCAGTAGTGATGCTTGAAGGGCAGACAGAAGTCAGCCCAGCCAGGCAAAAAGGAAAGCAAAGAAACGTGTATGAATTAGTTCTCGGGGTACAGTTCAAGAATGTCTGGTGCAATTCCAGCCGCCAGGGGAGACGGCCTGGCCGTAGAGGTCTGACGAGTCGGTCTGTGATGCTCAGGAAGTTTCAGAGAAGTAGCACACTGAATTTTTATATTCTGTGCCCAAAATAACTGTTGTAGTGTGTGAATGGACTGAGATTGAAGTAAAAGGAGAGTTAGGAGGCCAACCAAGTAATACCACAGGAGTACGTAAAGGAGTTCATGAAAGGCCGGCGCCGTGGCTCACTAGGCTAATCCTCCGCCTTGCGGCGCCAGCACACCGGGTTCTAGTCCTGCTTGGAGCACCGAATTCTGTCCTGGTTGCCCCTCTTCCAGGCTAGCTCTCTGCTGTGGCCCAGGAGTGGAGTGGAGGATGGCCCAAGTGCTTGGGCCCTGCACCCCATGGGAGACCAGGAGAAGCACCTGGCTCCTGCCATCAGATCAGCGCAGTGCTCCGGCCGCAGTGCGCCAGCTGCAGCGGCCTTTGGAGAGTGAACCAACGGCAAAGGAAGACCTTTCTCTCTGTCTCTCTCTATCACTGTCCACTCTGCCTGTCCAAAAAAAAAAAAAAAGAGTTCATGAAAAAACATTAAGAAAGTTTGTGTGAAAAATGGAATTAAAAGATAAGTGTATTTGGTGTAAAAAATGAAATCTTTGCATAGTTTCTTTATAACATGCATCTTTCATACGTTTTTGAAGCTCTCTTGCACGAGTACAATATATGATAATAATGGATTTTAAAAGGGCAGTGGGAATAGGAATGGAGAAGGGACTCAGAAGAAAATCATTTTTCAGATACATTTGACAAGACTTCATATTGATTAGCTTTTAGGGGGAAGGGAAATAGTGACAGGAGAAGATGACGTCCATAGTGATGCCTAGGCTGGCATTTTGCTTTTTTTTTTTTTTTTTTTTTTTGACAGGCAGAGTGGACAGTGAGAGAGAGAGACAGAGAGGTCTTCCTTTTCCGTTGGTTCACCCCCCAATGGCTACTGCGGCCGGTGCACTGCGCTGATCCGAAGCCAGGAGCCAGGTGCTTCCTCCTGGTCTCCCATGGGTTGCAGGGCCCAAGCACTTGGGCCATCCTCCACTGCACTCCCGGGCCACAGCAGAGAGCTGGACTGGAAGGGGAGCAACCGGGACAGAATCCAGTGCCCCAATCAGGACTAGAACCCGGGGTGCTGGAACCGCAGGCGGAGGATTAGCCTATTGAGCCGCGGCGCCAGGCATTTTGCTTTGATGAGAGTGCAGGTATGGGTGTTTTAGCCAAAAAAAGAAATGCTTGGAGGAGAGAACTGCGGGTCCAGGAAGATGTCGCTCATTGCAAAGTAAACCCTGGTGTCACTTGCTCTTACTGTCTCCTTCATGGAGATGGAGTGTATGGCATCGTTCTGCTGTGTAACTCTCTCCTCTCTGTACTCTGTTACAACAAGCTGAAGTGTACGTGTAGAGTCCTGTGACTTTGGAAATAATTCTTACTACCAAAAGGAGAATTGGGATCTGTTATTTCTATGTGAATGTTGTTATTAGCCATATTTTTAGTTAAACTTTTTGTTTCGAGATATTTGTAAATTCACAAATAGTTTTTAAAATCACACAGAAGGGTATCATTTACCTGGTTTTCCCCAGTGTAACTGCTTGTCAAACCGCAGTTTAAGGTCACAATCAGGATACCAGCATGGATAGTCCAGACAGCATTTCTGTCACTTCAAGCATGCCCCATGTTGCCCTCTTAGAACCACAGCTTCCTTCCTCTCTCCCCATTGTTTTGGACCCCTGGAAACCACCTATGTGTTCTCCATTTCCACAGATTTTGTCATTTGAGGAACGTTATATAGCTGACCTGCTGGGGTTGGCTTTTTTCACTCAACACAATTGCCTAGAAATTCATCCAAGTTGTTGCATGGATAGTGTCCATGACAGGGATGCACCACAGTCTGTGTAAACATTCACCTTGGCTTGTTTACAGTTTTCAGCTGTCCTAAATGGTGCTCATACGAACATTTGTGTTCAGCTTTTTGTTCAAACTTAGTTAAGTTTTCATTTTTCTGGGATAAATGCTAAATAATGCAATTGCTGGATCATATAATTACATGTTTCCTTTTATAAGGAACTGTTAAACTATTTTCCAAAGTGACCACATCATTTTACAGTCCCAGCAGCAATGTGTGAATGATCAAGTCACTCCATATGCTACCAATGCTGGCTTGGCTATTGTCTCTATTTTTTATTTTAGCCATTCTCATGCACATGTAGAGATCCCTTATTATAGTTTAAATTTGCATTTTTCATGTGGCTAATGATATTGAACATCTCTTCATGTGCTTATTTGGAATCTGTATATATCTTTGGTTAAAAATCTCTTCATGAGCTTTGCCCATTTTCAAATTAGGTTAATTGTTGCCTATTGAGTTTTGAAAGTTCTTACACATTCTAAGTACTAGTCATTGATGGGTGTATGGTTTTCAGATTTTTCCTTTCAGTCCACGGTTCATGTTTTCATGTGTTTGGCAGGATCTTTTATATGGTACAAGTTTTTAATTCTTATGAGGTCCAATTTATAAATAGTTCTCTTTATGATTTGATGAGGTCCAATTTATAGTATTTATTTTCAGGATCACGTTTTCAGCATCAAATCTAAGAACTCTTTGACTTGCCATAGATCTTTAGGATTTTCTCCTGTCATTTTCCTAAAAGTGTCATAGTTTCATATTTTATATTTAATTCAGTGATCTGTTTTAATTTTCATATAAAGTGTGAGATTGGTGCTGAGGTTCAGTTTTCTTGTATATGGATGTTCAATTCCTCCAATAGTATTTGATAGAAAGTCTGTCTTTCATGACTTCTGTAACTGTCAAAATCAGCTGGGCATATTTGTGTAGGGCTATTTCTTCAATCTCTCTCTCTCTCTTTTTTTTTTTTTTTTAACAGGCAGAGTGGACAGTGAGAGAGAGAGAGACAGAGAGAAAGGTCTTCCTTTGCCGTTGGTTCTCCCTCCAATGGCCGCTGCGGCCAGTGCATCACGCTGATTCAAAGCCAGGAGCCAGGTGCTTCTCCTGGTCTCCCATGGGGTGCAGGGCCCAAGGACCTGAGCCATCCTCCACTGCACTCCCAGGCCACAGCAGAGAGCTGGCCTGGAAGAGGGGCAACTGGGACAGAATCTGGCGCCCCGACCGGGACTAGAACCCGGTGTGCCTGCGCCACAAGGCAGAGGATTAGCCTGTTAAGCCACGGCGCCGGCCCAGTCTCTTTTTTTTAAGATTTATTTATTTATTTATCTAAAAGAGTGACAGAGAGAAAGGAGAGAATATATGTATTTTCTTGCCTGGGGCAGTGACTAGAATTTCCAGTACTATGCTGAGAAGTGCTGAGAAGGGGCTGTTATCTTTTTCGTGGTGTTCGAGGGAAAGCATTCAGCATTCACCTTTAAGTATGATGTTTGCTGTAGCTTCCCTATAGAAGCTCTTTATCAAATGGAGGAAGTGCTCCTTGATTCCTAATTTCTTAAGAGTTATTATGAATAGGTGTTGGACTTCATCAATACTTTCCACATCAATTGATATGATCATGTGATTTTCTTCTTTTTTAACCTGTTCATGTAATAGCTTGTTTTGCTGACTTCAAATGTTGAATCTGCTTTGTATTATAGGAATAAATCCCAAATGATAGTGGTATATAATTATGTTCATACATTGCTGGTTTTGATTTACCAATATCTTGTTGGAGTTTTTAGCATCTATGATCGTAACAGATATTGATGTGTTATATTCTTTTTCCTCACTGTCATTGGTTACCAAAACTCATTGTGTACAATGACTTGGGCAGTTTTCCTGTCTCCACTACTTTCTGGAATTGGTATTCCAGAAAATGGGTGTTAATCTTAGTAAACAATAAAATTCTACAAAGGAATCTTCTGGGCCTAAAGATTTTCTTTTCCTAAGAACGTTTTAAATACATATTTAATTTACTTCATAAATTAAATACATATTTAAATACATATTTTATGTGCCGGCGCTGTGGGTCACTTGGTTAATCCTCTGCCTGTGGCACCGGCATCCCATATGGGCATGGGTTCTAGTCTCAGTTGCTCCTCTTCCAGTCCAGCTCTCTGCTGTGGCCTGGGAGGGCAGAGGAGGATGGCCCAGGTGCTTGGGCGCCTGCACTCGCGTGGGAGACTAGAAAGAAGCACCTGGCTCCTGGCTTTGGATCAGCGCAGCGCCGGCCTTAGTGGCCATTTGGGGAGTGAACCAATGGAAGGAAGACCTTTCTCTTCGTCTCTCTCTCTCTCTCTCACTGTCTATAACTCTACTGTCAAATAAAAAAAAAAAACAATAAGGACATACTTTCATGTAACCAAAATTTTAAAAATAAAAATAATAAATACATATTTTAAATACATATTTAATTTATTATTTAATAGCTTTAAGGCTGTTCAAATTGTTTCTTTCATTTAATTGAGTTCAGTAATTTGCCATTTTTCAAAAATTCACCCATTTCTAGAATTTATGAGCATGAAGTTACCTATGATACTCACCTATCCTATGGTATTCACTGGAACTGTAGTGATATCTCCTGCTTTATTCCTTTTTCTGATAATCTGTGTATTTTCTCTTTAAATATGTCATTCTCACTAGGAGTTTAGCAAGGAGCCAGCTTTTTGTTTCTTGACTTCTTTGTTTTTTCATATGTACAGTTGTATTTACTTCTGTCCTTCGACCTACTATTTCCTTCCTTCTTCATACTTTGAGTTTTTATCTTATTTTGTTTCTTGGCAGTTACACTTCAGATTATTGCTTTGATTTACTCTTTTCAAATGTAGCTATTTATTGGTATAAATTTTCTTCTAAGCACTATTTTTGCTGCATCCCACATATGTTGTATTTTCACTTTCATTACATTATTATTATGTTTTATATTTAAAGTTTCTTCTCAGATTTCCTCTTTGATCTATTGGCTATTCAGCTGTATATTGTCCAGTTGCCAATTTTCTATATCTTTTTTAAAAAGATTTATTTATTTATTTGAAAGGCAGATTTACAGAGAGGCAGAGAGAGAGATCCTCTATCCACTAGTTCACTCCCCAAATGGCCGCAATGGCCGGAGCTGGGCTGATCTGAAGCTAGGGGGCAGGAGCTTCTTCCAGGTCTCCCACGTGGGTGCAGGGGCCCAAGGACTTGGCCCATCTTCCACTGCTTTCCCAAGCCATAGCAGAGAGCTGGATTGGAAGTGGAGCAGCTGGGACTCAAACCCGCATCCACTTAGGATGCCAGCGCTTATGGTGGCATCTTTACTCGCTATGCCACAGCACCAGCCTCTCTGTTTCCATTTTTCAAGTCTCCTCCTATTACACATTTCCAATTTGATTCCACTATGGTCAGAGAATATACTCAGTACGACTTCAGTTTTCAAAAATTTTTGAGGTTGCTTTTATGGCGCATGATATGGTCTATCTTGTGAATGTTCCATGAGCACTAGAAAAAAAAAATGTATGTTTTCTACTGTTCTTAGGTGGAATGCCCTATCTAAGCCAGTTAGGATCTATTATTTGTTTTTTTTTTTTTTTTTTAATCTCATAACTGATTCTCTCTTTAGTAGCAGTTGTATCATTTACTGAATGTAGAGTGTTGAAATCTTCAACTGTGATTGCGTATTTGTCTATATCCCCTTTCAGCTTGATTAGTTTGTATATTTCAGCTCTGTGGTTTTGGTGTATTCTCCTGGTAGATGGGTATTTTTTTTAACAACAATATTTTCTGTCTTTCCTGTAGTAATTTTCTTGTTTAAAAAATATTTATTTGAGAGGCAGAGAGATAAAGAAGGAGAGAGAGAGAGAGCCCATTCACTGGTTCAAATGCCTGCCATTTGGCTCAGTGCTGAGCTGAGCCAAAAGCCAGGAGATAGGAGCTCAACTCAGGTCACCCAGTGGGTTGGGGAACTCAGTCACTTGAGCCATCACTGCTGCCTCCTAATGTGTGCATTAGCAGCAAGCTGGAGTCAGGAACCAGAGGCAGATATCAAACCCAGGCACTCGGAGGGGAGGTGCAGGGAAAGCTACTCGGTCAAATGTCTGCCCCTACTTTGAAAGCTACTTTATCTGATCTAGAGCCACTCCTTAATGGTGTATTTTTTACCATCCTTTCATTTTCAATCTAGCTATGTTATTTAAAATGTGGTTTTAGTACATAGCATATTATTGAATGACTTTTTTAAAATCCATTCTACCATCTCTGATTTTTAAATGGTATATTTAGACCATTACCTTTAATGTGATTGTTGATTCATTTTATTTAACTTCTTTCTGTATATTTCCCATTTCTGTTCCCACTGTTTCTCTTATTTAAACATTTTTAAGGATTCTGTATTTATATGTGATTTTTTTGTTTATTTCTGAATAGCTCTCATAGTAGTTGCTTTAGAAACTTCAATATATGTAGTAACTTCTCATAGTCTGCTGGTATGCAGTTTTACCAGTTTGATTGAAGTGTAGAAACTTTGCTTAACCTTTAATTTTTCATCCATATTTCTTTGTATGGTTTTTCAATCTTTCTCTCTCTTTTCTTTCTGATATTCCAATAAAATGAGTGCTAACTCTTTTGTTATTGTCTCTCCAGCCTCTCAGATTCTGTTCATCTCCTTCGATCTGTTTCTCTCTGTCCTTTGTCATCTCTACTGTGTTAGTGAACCCATTCCGCAAGTTTTGGTTCTTCTTTATATCCTGTCTTTGCTAAGTCTCTGTTTTTAAAGCCTATTTCAAGCATGTTTACAATTGCCTGTTGAATCATTTTTATGATGGCTGCATTAAAATCCTGTCAGATGCTTCCAGCATCTTTTCTCATTTAAGCTAAGATTTTCCTTCCTCTGAATATGAAACATGGTGTTTGACTAGCTCCCAGAGATTTGGAGTATATCCTCTGTGTTAGTGTGTCTCCCTCACACTCTGCTAGCCGGTCGGTGACCATAGGAGGAAGGTGCTTCATTTACTGCCCCTGAGTGGCTCCTCTGTCCCCGCCCCCACCCTGACACCCTGGGGGGAGAGGGGGAGATCCTGTCAGCACTGGGCAGTCCCAGCTCGTCCCCCAGGCTTCTCTGACACCAAGCCAGTGAGGGTGAGTGGTGCCTCATGATAGCTGGGAGAGGGGAAGTCTGATACCTTTGCTCAGCTTTTGCTGTCTGGCTTGGGAGTGAGACTGCAAACTGTTCCCTGGCATTAGGTAGGACTAGAGTTGTTATTGTCTAACATCTTTCTGTCTACATCTTTCCGGGTTCTTTGGTTAATAGAAATAGGTGTTTCTTGGGGCATTTTTAATCTGTGACTGTTTTCATTTCCAGTTCACTAGCTTTTCTAGAACCAGCACAAAGGAAACATGAAAACTTACAGCCTGTTAATTCTTAGATCTGGTAGTCCCTAGCTGCTCTGTTTCTCTCCCCACCTTTCAGAAACTTACGTTTATTTCATATATAATATCCAGAATTTATAACTACATTTGGTGAGAGGAGTAAAGAGATGTGCATCTATTTCTGAATTGATTTTTTGGGTGGGGAACAGGCAGAATTACAGTGAGAGAGAGACAGAGAGAGTGTTAGAGACAGTGAGAGAGAGACAGAGAGAAAGGACTTCCTTCTGTTGGTTCACTCCCCTAATGGCCACTACGGCTGGCACTACGCCAATCCGAAGCCAGGAGCCAGGTGCTTCCTCCTGGTCTCCCATGCGGGTGCAGGGCCCAAGGACTTGGGCTATCCTCCACTGCCTTCCCGGGCCACAGCTGAGAGCTGGACTGGAAGAGGAGCAACTGGGACTAGAACCCGCCACCCCAACCGAGACTAGAACCCAGGGTGCCAGCACCGCAGGTGGAGGATTAGCCAAGTGAGCCATGGTGCCGGCTCTGAATTGATTTTTTAAGTGCATGTATATGCATTTATTTAGCTGGAATATAGCAACAGTGTTTAAAAATTATCTCGATAAAATCTTCCAGAATTAATAGTTTTGAATAGCCAAAAAACAAAAAAGTGAAAAAGCTAGCACAACCTATTCATATGGGCTCTGATGGCCTCTACAGGGGGGGAGGGAGAGATAGGTTGGTGATTTCCAGAATGGTAGAACAAGAATATGCCGTGAATATTTCATTTGTGGTAAATTTGTGTTTTAGTCAAACAGTTTTATGATGTTAATAGTGGAATATTGTTATGTTCTTTTGACTGTAGAAATTTGGCACAATTATCAGAATAGCAACCAGTTATTGCCCTTTTAATGTACTGTTTTTTGTTTCTTTCAGGGCTGGTGGACTAGGCCTTAATTTTGTTGGTGCCAATGTTGTCATATTATTTGATCCTACTTGGAATCCAGCCAATGATCTCCAAGCTATTGACAGGTAGAACACCATCAAAATTTAAAGTGACCTGCAAGTACTTTAAATCTAACAATGCTCCTGAACTTTTTGGGTTGCCTCTGATATGACTGAGGGAAACCTTGTGAAAACTTCTCTTCACTCTAACCTCCTACTTCTGAATCCACACGGTCATTCATTTTCCATCCATCTTCAAATCCCATTAACCTGACAGAAGTTACTTGGAAAGAACAAGGCTGTAATACTGCAGAAAAATGGGAAAGTTTGCTGCTGGTAAATCAGAACTTTTGAGAAGCTCCTGGAAATTAGAATGCAAAGATCTGTGTGATCAACAAGTCAGCAGAGGAAAACCACAATTGAAGTCCACAGGAAAGAACAGAGGAAGCTCAAGCCTGGGCTTAGCAACTGCAAAATGTGGGCACATACCAGAGAGCATCCTCCTGGGAAGCTAATCAGTGCACCAATTCTAAAACAAAGTCCTCTCCCATGCCCTGTGTTTATAGAGGGGTTAGCCATAACACGTGTTTCTTGATTGAAGCTGAAAGAATAATTTTGCAAAGTTTTATTCAAAAGTGGGAATCTGTAAGAACGTTCCTAGAAGGGGTGTTGGGATTAGCAGAGCAATCCCTAAGTCAATCTCCACATGATGCAAAAGTGAGAATGATTGAATAGACATTATGTTACCCACATGGAAGCCCAGGCCACCTGCTTCGTTGTCATTGTGAATGGGCGGTTAGTACTTAGAGGCAGTTTAATAAAGTACCAGCATGAAGAAAAAGGGCCAAGGCAAAAAACAGATATTGAAGGAAATCAAATAATGGGATACCGGGGGGAAAAAGTATATCTAAACAAAAGCAATTCTTAGACTTTTTTTTTTTAAAAAAGATTTATTTGTTTGAGAGAGCCACAGAGAGAGGGAACGAAACAGAGAGATCTTCCATCTACTAGTTCACTCCCCTAAATGGCCATGACAGCCAGCACTAGGCCAGACTGAAGCCAGGAGCCAAGACCTTCTTCCAGATCTCCCATGTGGGTACCAGGGCCCAGGCAGCTGGGCCATCTTCCACTGCTTTCCCAGGAACATTAGCAGGGAGCTGGATTGAAAGTGGAGCAGCTGAGGCTCGAACCTCATATGCCCATATGGGATGCTGGTCCTGTAGGGGCTTTAATCTAGCATCACAGGTGGTGGTTCTACCCGCTACTCCACAGTGCTGTCCCCCAGCCTGCATTCTTTTTATTTTTAATATTTTTTGAAATATTTATTTATTTATTTATTTGGAAGGCAGATTTATAGACAGATAAGGGAAGAGACAGGTATTCCATCTTCTGGTTCACCTCCCAAATGGCTTCAACTGCCAGAGCTGGGCCAATCCAAAGCCAGGAGCTATGCACTTAGTCTGAGTCCTTGTGGGTACAGGGATCCAAGCACTTATGCCATCCCCACACTGCCTTCCCAGGCCACTAGCAGAGAGCTAGATCAGAAGTGGAGCAGCCAGGACTCAAACCTACATCCATATGGGATGCTGGCACTGCAGATGGAGGCTTAACCTACTATGCCACAGCGCTGGCCCCCCCAGTCTACATTTTTAAAAGATCCCCAATTGTGCATCAAAGGAGACTTACCAACCCACAGTATGGGAGAAAATATTTTCAATCACATATATGACTAAACATTAATATCTGTAATATAAAAATAATGCCTAAAACTCAACAAAAGAACATTATAATTCAAAAAATGAGCAAAGAACTTGGATATTTTCCCAAAAAAGATCTATAAGATATACAAATAGCCAATAAATATGTCATGAATAATTAGGGAAATACAAGTCAAATTACAATGAAACACTATTTCACATACATTATAGTGACTATGATAAGTAAAAATGGCAACAGAAAATAAGTGTTGGTGAAGATGTGGAGAAATTGGAACATGTGTGCATTGCTAGTAGAAGTGTAAGATGATGCTGCCACTGTGGAAAATATGGTGATTCCTCACAAAATCAAACATAGAAAACAAAACCAAGAGTCTGTTCTTTGCAAAGATTAAGAAAATTGACAAATCTTGAGCTGGATTGACTAGAAGAAAAGAGAAAAGACTTGAGTAACTTAAGTCAGAAATGAAAGACAGGACATTACCAATTTTCCAGAAACAAAAAGAAAGTATTATGAATAATTACATACCAATAAATTGCATAGCCTGGATGAAATGGACAAATTCTTAGAAATATACAGTCTATGGAGACTGAATCATAAAGAAATGAAAACCTGAACAGGCCTAACACTGTTAGTTGATTGAATCAGTACTTAAAAACCCCCAACAAAGAAAGGCCCAGGGCCACAAGACTTCACTGGTGAATCCTACCAAACATCTCAAGAACTAACACCAATCCTCCTCAAACTCTTCCAAATAATTGAGGCGGAAAGACACTTCCTAATTCATTCAGTGACTCCAACATTACCCCACTACCCCATTACCAAAGTCAAAGACGCTACAAGAAAAGAAAATTACAGTCTAGTATTCCTTATAAATATTAATGCAAAAATAATAAAATTCCAAGAAACTAAATGTAGCTGCATATTGAAAGCATGATATACTGTGATATCCCAAGTAGGATTTATTCCTGGAATGCAAGCATAGTTCAACACCCTACATGTCATCTGCAAATACGGATATTTTCACTTCCTCCTTTCCAGTTTTGTGTCCTTTATTTCATTTTCCTTCCTAATTGCTCTTGCTAATACTGTCAACACTGTATTGAATAAGAGTGGTGAAAGCGCACTTCCTTGTCTTGTTCCAGATCTGAGATGCTTTCGGCTTTTCCCCATTCAGTATGATATTGGCTGTTGGTTTTTCATAGCTTTATAAATTTGAGGTATGTTCCTTCTCCACCTAATTTGTGGAGGGTTTTTAATCATACAGCGATGCTTTCTCCACATCTATTGAGATGACCATATGGTTTTTGTTCTTCATTCTGCTGATGTGATTTATGACATTTATTGATTTGTGAATGTTGAATTACCCTTCCATCTCTGGGATGAATCCCAGTTAGTGATGTATGATTTTTTTGATGTGGTTTTGGATTCAATTTTCTAGTACTTTGTTGGGAATTTTTGCATCTATGTTCATCAAGGATATGGTTCTGTAATTTTCCTGTTGAGTCTTTGTTCAGTTTTGGTACCAAAGTGATGCTGGCCTTGTAAAAAGAATTTGGCAGAGTTCCATCCTGTTCAGTATTTTCGAATAGTTTGAAGTCTTGGAGTTAGTTCCCTTTAAATGTTTTTGATGATTTCAGTAGTAACGTCATCAGGTCCTGGACTTTTCCTTGATGGGATACTTTTAATTACTGCTGTAATCTTGTTGCTCGTTACAGATATGTTCAGACTTTCTGTATCTTCTTGATTTAATCTTTGCATATAGCTTTTAGTAGTTTCTTATCATTTAGTAGTTTCTTACAAAAGTGTGATCATCTCAATTGATGCAGAAAAATATTTGACAAAATCCAAGACTCATTTATGATAAGAAAATGAACAAAGTAAAAATAGAAACTACCTCAACATTAAGATTACTTCCTTTAAAAGATTTATTTATGTATTTGAAAGGCAGAGTTACAGAGAAACAGAGATCTTCCATCCACTGGCTCATTCCACAAAATGGCACAACAACTGATATGAAGCCAGGAGTCAGGAGCTTCTTCCAGGTCTCCCATGGGGTGCATCTTCCCGTGCTTTCTCAGGCCGTTGGCAAGAAGCTGGATTGGAAGTAAAGCAGTCAGGATTTGAACTGGCGCCCATGTGGGATGTTGACACCCACTCTGGCACAGTGCTGGCCCCTGTAAAGACTTTATGGAAAACACAGCTAATCTCATACTCAGTGGTGAAAAGACTGACTTTTTCCTCTATTACCAACAACAAGGAATGGATGTCTGGTTTTTGCCAGAAAAAGATAAATGCTGTGTGATTTCTCGAATACCTGTTCCTAGAGTCATCAGATTGATAGAGACAGAAGGTAGAGTGATTGTCGTCATTGGCTGGGAGAGTGAGGAATGCAGAGTTTGATTTAATGGGTACAGAGAAGATGAACAAGTTCTGTTGTAGTCATGGGAGTTGAACAGAATCTTGAGTGTGCTCACCATATCCTTAAGTGGCAGGCGCTGTGTCATCCTCAGTTACACGTGAGAAGGCTGAGGCGTGGTGAACCTCCGTTACTTGCTCAGTTTGCAGCCCGTGAATGGCAGGGTCGGGATCTGAATCCACGCTTTGAACCAGCCTCGCTCCACTGACAGCTGTCATTTTGTTTTCATTCATCATGACAAGCTGCCAAGGAAAGTAGTCCAATGAAAATCCCAGGAAAAATCTCCATCTTTATTTGCTGTAATGTACTTTCTCATCTAGGTCATCAGGACCTATTATCTGATTTGTCCCAATATTCCCTCGGAGCATAGCACACTGTGCTTCAGTACTCAATAAAAGTTAATTGACAATAAAACTAAATGAATAGCATTCCTCCTCCCCTTCCTCGCCCCCCACCAGCTCTCTGGCAGGAGGAGCTGAGAAAGGGAATAAAGACACTCACCTATGTATTGGGTAACAGTAACAGTTCCTTGGTGCTCGCTCGGCTCTGCATGCTGGAAGGCTCATCACTTACAAGCCCCTGTTTTGTGGATCGAAATTGATGAAGTTTAGGTGCAAAGTTACACGTGCATAAAATTTGTGTCTATAATGATTAAAAGATGTGCATTCTAACGGAAAACGCTCGTGCGCCAAGCAGCTGGCTTTGCACTCATCCACAAGACATTTCCTTAGATCCATTTTTTATTTTGTTAGAGCCCACATGCATGTGGAAGAGAAAGACTGATGAGAACCGGTCCTCCTCCGGCAGGCCGCACGATGGGAGTGAAGACGCAGCAGGTTCTGCCCGCCAGTGCTGTGTCGCAGGGGCCTCCCTTCCCTTCTGGCCATGTAACATTTGCAGGACCCAAGATAACCTCTCATAAAAATCTTCCTCTGTGAGGAGTCAGGGGAGGGGTCAGAAGGAACACCAAACAACAACATACAGAGTGACCTGACAGGTTCAGAAATACTGTTGTCCCAAAGTGTGACGTTTTCAATCAGGTAAGCAGTAGGGCCTTGCCTCTGTTCCCTAAGCAGCTGTAATTTGTACTTGGGAACAGGTGACCTCATTCAAAACATCCAATAAAGCCTCCATAAAGGAGACGCTGCAGGGCACAGACCCAGAGTTAACTGCGGGCGTGAGGCAGGCTGGAGTTGGTGTGAGCATCGTGCTGCCCATCTCAACACCTGGGGCACCAGGCAACTGAGGCATTCAGTCGGGCCCGCCCACCGAACCTGAATCTCTGGGTGAGGATTATAAACCTGCACTTCCACAGACTTCCCAGTGGACTGACTACACTCTCCCGAGATTGTTTAAAGCTTTAAACAGTTTTATTATAGTTGGCATACAATAAGTTAGATGTATTTAACATGCTTTTAGCAATTGAAAAGTTTTCAGATATGTGTGCACCTGCGAATCCATCACCAGAATCAAGACGATGAGTTTCCATCACCCCGAAACTTTTCCTGTACCCCCTTGTAATCAGTCCCTCCCGCCCTTCCTCATCCCCCATCTCCTAGCAACCATTGATCTTTTTTCTGTCACTGGATTAGTTTACATTTGGGGGAGTTCTATAGAAATGAAATCATTTGGAAACAATCCATTCATGAGCTTAAGACTGCCATTGAAAGGAAAACTTTAATTTAGGGAAAATTTTTAGACAGTGGGAGGTAATGTTTGTAACAGAATTGAAGTTATTATCTATATTTTTTCTTTTTTTGAGTTTTTTTAATATTTATTTATTTATTTATTTTGACAGGCAGAGTGGACAGTGAGAGAGAGAGAGAGAGAAAGGTCTTCCTTTTGCCATTGGTTCACCCACCAATGGCCGCCACGGCCGGCGCACCACGCTGATCCGAAGCCAGGAACCAGGTGCTTCTCCTGGTCTCCCATGCGGGTGCAGGGCCCAAGCACTTGGGCCATCCTCCACTGCACTCCCGAGCCACAGCAGAGAGCTGGCCTGGAAGAGGGGCAACCGGGACAGAATCCGGCACCCCAACCGGGACTAGAACCCGGTGTGCCTGCGCCGCCAGGCGGAGAATTGGCCTATTGAGCCACAGCACCGGCCAATATATTTTTTCTATAATACATTTCTCCTTAATAACTAGTCTTTTAGATGAATTTCTGTTTTTGTATTATTAAATAAAATCATGTATCTAAACATAAAATGTTTCTTTTTGGATTAAATAAAATTTTAATAATGTTCCATTTCTAAGTCCAAAAGCTCACTTTTGAACTCAAAGCTATTGTACTTGATTTTTGTTTGTTTTTAATCTTTTTGCAGAGCATATAGGATTGGACAATGCAGAGATGTTAAAGTGCTCAGGCTGATATCCTTGGGGACTGTGGAAGAGATCATGTACTTACGGCAGTTGTACAAGCAGGTACATACATTCCCCTTTTTCTAATTAAGAAGTAAATCTTTCTCTATTTTCAAACATTAGGAAGAATTTTGTGTAAAAATAAAAATTTGTAACTTTACTATATAATAGAAGATTTAATAAGATTATAAAATAGACTCCTCAGTACACTCCTGTGAAACAGATTAATTCTTGAGTTCATGGAATTTTAGAACTGAAAGTTTCTTACAGCACTAATTTGTACACTTGAATATATACACATGAATCATCTAGGGTTCTTGTCAAAATACAGATTCACATTTAATAGGTCCAAGGTTGAGCCCAAGATTCTGCATTTTATTTACTCATTCATTTTTTTTCATTTATTTATTTATGTGTTTTTCTTACTTAGAGAGAGAAGGATGGAGAGGGAGCTGGTTCATTCCCTAGATGCTGCAATGGCCATGACTGGGCCAGACTGACACTGGGAGCTAGGAACTGAATCCCCATCTGCCAGAAGCTGGAGTCTGGAGCCAGAGCTGAGACTTGAACTCGTGTACTGCAGTTTGGAATACAGGCATCTTACCCAGCATCTTAACTCCCAGACTAAACAATCCTCCAACCCCCGTCAAGATTCTACCTTTTTATCTAGCTCCTAGAGTGTCAATAGTATTAGTGTGCAGAACACAACGTGAGTAGTGGGGTCACACCTCCCCACACTGTATGCCACAAATGGTCCCAGGTGCACTGAAACATTGAACCAGCAGCTCCCTGAGCACTAGTAGTACTTAAACTTGCATCCAGCCTTGGGTACTGTCCTCTGTTTACTCCAAGTAGATGTTCATAGGTTACTATTTTTATAGGTGCCGTGACATGAAGAAAATTGGGAGCCCTGACTTAAGAGATACTATACATAACAGAACTGGGACCCAGAATTGCTCCAGTTAAATGAAATTATAGGAATAGAACTAACATACACTAGTTGCTATGCTGGGTCTTTCTGTCTTCATCTTAAGCTGCCTTAACTCTTTAATGTGCCTAGGATATCAGTTACTGCTCCATTTGTCCTCTGAATAAACAACATTTACTAGTTTATAACTGCTCACTTGAGAAGATCTGGAATGAGGTTCAAGTTTAATTGTAAATGTTAAATTTGAATTGCTCCCTATATATTCAGTTGGCATCTATTTAAGAGCAAACATCTGCCACATGTGGTGGTAGTTAACCTAAGAATGATCCAATCTTAAATTTATGCTGTTTTCTTCATCCTAAAAATAGAATTATACACAGCAGCTTTGGGGTTTTATTTTTAATGGCATTTAGCTCTATAAGAAACCATTCATCTTTTTATTCTTTGGTATAGCACAACTATTTGAAAATTATTTTCTAACCCATTTAAACAATACTGTCTTAGATTTGTCACCACTAACAGTCTCTCCTCAATCATGTAGTCATTTTTCTCAACCCATTACTATATACATTGCCTTTTTACCTATCATCTGACCCATTTAATGAGATAAAATGGCCTGTTATGTATTATATAGTAATATATAATAGAAAGGCTTCAGAAGATAAAGTAATTTAAGTTTTCAGAACTTTTTATGATACAAATAAAAATAAGATGGCAATCATATAAAGAAAAGATATTAAATATGGAATTTGAACCAAGGGACATATAGAGCACACATTCTATCCCCCAAGTGTTCCTCAGATCTTTTGTGGGGGAAAAAAAATCAAAAAATGCTATTTCCTAAACCCTGCACCCTGTGAATGGCAGTTTGTGTGAATATGTGGTTTCTGCAAATGTAAGGATTTTTAAATGAGAGGGATTCAGAAGCAGAGAAAAATGTGACACAGCCAGGAGAGAGGGCAGTGTAACCACAAGGCAGACACTGGAGTGATGTGGCCACAGACTAAGGAATGCTGGCAGCCAGCAGAAGCTAGCAGAGGCCAGGGACGGGTTCTTCCCTGGAGTCTCCGGAGGAGCTTGGCTCTTTCAGTGCCTTGATTTCAAGTCTGTGATACCAATTTCAAACTGCTGGCATCCAGAACTGTGAAAGAGTAAATTTCTTTTACTATAAGCCATCAACTTTATGTAATGTTAATAGGAACCCTGGGAAATTTATACAGGCACTCAAAACATTAATGTCAGAGAAAATGAAATTAATAGAAGAGAATAAAAGAAATTGTTAGAGAAATATAAGGAATATCTTCAGAGGCTGAGTCAGGTTTTAGGATTCAAGAAACAGGAATAGACTACTAGAGATTCAGAAAGTGAAAATCTTCAGCGATAGCCTCAGTAGCAGAGGAAATCTTCATCTAAAAGAAAAAGCAATAGCTCTTCTAGATCCCAGAGCACAGAGAGAAAGGACACATCACATGTGAGAGAAGTCAGGAGAAATGGAGGCTGGATCTGCGAGTTCCAATATCAGTCTTATGCTATAGAAGGGGACAAAAGAAAGAGAAACCCTAAGATAAATGACATGTAAAAAATAGAACACATAAGGGCCCACCAGGTGCTAAACATAGTTACACCCTGTAAGTCCTGAATCACCCGCGCCACGGTAGTTGTCAGGTGATGATTTCTGTTTCTTCCTTCTTTTTTGGTACATGGGCATTCTGCCCTTCCACCCACAGGAGGTTTCCCTGTGTATAATCCAGTCTGTGTTAACTATCAGTACTTACTTTGGTGTCAGATTGTCCAGTTGGCCAGGGGGAGCCCCCTCAGCATAGCTTGTGTGTCATTCTGACCTGCCCCCAACATTCTTTTCACACTTCTTTACGAAGGTAGGCTGAGGAACGGTCCCCCAAAAATGTTCACCTCCTAGTTCCCCGAACCACCTGGATTACCCCAGTGGCACCAGCGTAATCAGAAGGGTCTTGAAGGCGGTGAGACTAGGATCAGAAAACACAGACCTGCAGCAGATGCGAAGGCAGAAGCAGAGAGCAGAGAAAGATAGGAAGATGCTCGTTGTTGGCCTTGAAGATGGAGGAAGAAGCCTTGAGCTTCTTAATGTGATGAGCACTCCTCCTTTTCCGTATTTTGTGGCCTTGTGTGGGTTTTTCTTAAGCTAGAAGCTAGGCTACATTTTCTAGTTACTGATTTTTCCCTATTCTGTTGAACTGTAACAGGATTTTTTAATAGCCTACAGATGAAAGCACTTGGTTTTCACTTTGAAGCCACCTTGGAAAGATTAGTTTAAGTACAAAATAATATGCTTTCTATAAAATTTGTGAGAAAACTTCGCAGGAAACTTATAAGAACTCAAATTAAAACTTACAAATTACCTTAGAGATTATAGTTATTCCTACAGTCTGACAATATGGTGTTTAAGGTAGAGGTGGTGGCAAGCATAAAGGTTACTGGGCTGTCATTTGTATCATTTGCTGTTGAGGGTCTGTGTGCCCAGGAGGAGAGCCCATCTCTCTGGGAGGTGGATGCGGAACTGATCAGCTTCTGTGCTGATCCCTAACTTCTTCAAACTGAGGTCCCATGTGTCTTGATTTCAGAGGAGCATCCTAGAGGTGAGAAGTTGTTAAGAGTGTAAATTGTGCATTCAGCCAAACCTAGGGACAAAGTCTAGAAACAGAACCCTTCTTGGCTGGCAGCAATAGGCAGGTCACTGAATTTTTCTAAACTTAAGGTCTTTTTTTTTTTTTTTTAATTTCTAAAATGGAAAATTCCAATTTCCTTATTTCTAAAATGGAGATAGTATCTTACAAGGTTGTAGGATTAAATGAGAGAATACAAATAAAATGCTGCAGTGTAGCAAATATTCAAATGGCAGCTAAAATTAATAAGAATTTTAGTTGCCTGGGGTTACTTACTACAGGGCAAATCAGCTGTGATGGTAATCACACAGTAATTATCGCTTCTTACTAATCCCCTCAGCAGCAACTGATCAGCTTACCACGGTATACTTTTTTTGTTTCTTCCTAAAAGTCTAAAAGTGTGCATGGGGTTAAACAGATTATGTTTCAGTCTTACACATTTGCATTGTGTTTAGTCCAGTAGCCACCAAATGGCGAGTGCACTTTCATGCTGACCCCTTAAACGATGTCTGTCCTTCCAGGGCCCTGTGTCTGTGTTCTTTCTGGTCTCAACTTGTTTCAGTGACACAGTATTGCTGTGTGAATGATAAGGGCTTTCCTGGTAGGTGACAGCATAATCATTTCACAATAAATTGGACACCAACATGTTTGTCAACTTTAGTGATATAGCAATTATCTTTGCCAGTTTTAGTAGATCCTATTGTAATAAGAGTTTTTAAAGAAAATGTATATTAGAATGCATGCTTTTATTTATTAAATGCTTATGTCGGGCAGATTGTGCCATAGAGATGTAATCTTGACTCAGTTGTTAGAAAACAGATAAAGTAGGAAATGTAAGATCTCTGCTTCAGGGAGGCTAGCCAGATTATTGTTTGACCACAGTGCAACGTCTGCAAGGGAAATTAAAACAAAATTTCCTCCCTTAGGAGATTCTGCCTGCTCTCGCTAACGCTGTGTATATACAGGGAATGCCAGGAATTCTGACGTATTGTTGGAGAAAACACTTCAACAATATCTTGTGTGTTTTTCTGTCTTAGCAACTTCACTGTGTGGTAGTTGGAAGTGAAAATGCCAAGCGATACTTTGAAGCAGTCCAAGGATCAAAAGAGCATCAAGGAGAGCTTTTCGGAATCTGTAACCTCTTCAAGCTGAGATCCCAGGGATCCTGTCTCACGAGGGACATCCTGGAGGTGTGAAACTGTTCCCTGACCTTTTGGGTAATATTGTAAATACACTTTTCTCCCGCAGGGAGCTTGAAATAATTGCTGGTGCCTTTTCAGAGAAATGTTTGGTTTATTTATCAAAAACGTATATGTTTAGAATGTCTACTTTTAGAGAAACAGGAAATGAACTAAGGTTTTCCCATACATAGGATAAATAATGACATACACAAACACAAATGGAGAACACCAGATCATGTCATTTTCACAGCCACTTTCAGACTGGCAAAGAGAAGTTTATTATTTTTGAAAACAGCTGGTGAAGTCAGGAACTAAAAAAAGGAGATTTTCCTAAATAAACAAAACCATAAACTGTGTTTTGATTAGAAGTTACCAAAGACTCCCCAAGATGCACTCTCACATCTCGTAGAGTTTTTTGTTTTCTGTTCCCAATAAACGTTCCACATCGACTTCAGGCTCCATGTGTACTCGTCCTCAGCATACAGGTGTTTCTTGTTCCTCAGACAAGCTGTGATGTCCTTTGTAGAAAGTCTTCAAGTTCCTGAAAGCAGCAGAATACTGAGCATATTAACCTGTTTCCTCACTGGTTTTAGGATCAGTGTTATAAAGTACTGAGATGTCATCTTTCTCCTCCTCATCATATACATAGAAGAGGAGACTGCATCACAGAGAACTTCAGGGTGTTCCCCCTCACTTCCAGAACTTTGTAGGAAGCCTCAGTGTCCTAAGTACCACAGAGATAGTGCAGGCCCTGCCCATCCTGATGGGAGATAGATGGGAACGTTTACATCCTAGGCTAAGCAAGTTCAGTTGTACCTCAGAATCACCACCGATGGATAGGGGAAGAGGCGGGCATCCTGCAGGTCTTTACACTATTGTGTAATTTCTAATGTAAGTGTTATCTGTGTCTGGGAAACACTGGTAACTGTTAGGTACCATCTGCTGTGTGCTGCTGAGAGTTTGCTCTGTAGTAAGTATTTGATTCTGAGTTGACTGGCCCTGGCGCAGTCGTCCTTTCTCTGTCTCCTCTTGTTTTGAATGTGCTGTTCTCTGGACTCGTTCCTTGCCTTTCCTTGTCTCTTGCCAGTAGTTTTGTTTGGCCCCCATTTCACATGCCTGCTCGCTATTTCCATCTCAGAGTACTACCCCATAGGCCTGTATTGTGTAAAAACATTAGCATTTGATTATTTGTTCTGTTCTCTGCCATATATGGCACAGTTCAGGTCTCTGTTTCATCAGAATAGCCTCCTATTCCTTTGGTAGGTAAGTGCTATATAAGATATATCAAGATAACAAGTTATTAAGTGGAAAGTTCCCTTGTTTACTGGTTGTCCTAAGTATATTTTGTTTTTCCCTTAGGAGTGTTTATTAGTGAGAGGGTCATCTATATCTGATATTTTATTTGTGGTAAAATGCACTAGGCATATTGTTAGTGCTCAATAATTTAATTAGATTTTGAATTAAAATTTCGCATTTATCATCAACTGGGATTTAAAGTTATTCAGACATGGTTAGATTCATGCTGCTTCAGCCAAAATACATTTAATTTAATTTTTTAAAGATTGTATTTTTATATTTGAGAGGTAGAGTTGCAGACAGAGGAGAGACAGGAAGAAAAGTCTTCCATCTGCTGGTTCACTCCAGCAGTTCAGATTGCTGAGTGGATCCAAAGCCAGGAGCCAGGAGCTTCTTCTGGCTCTCTCATGTAGGTACAGGGGCCCAAGCAGTTGGGCCATCCTCCCGTGCTTTCCCAGGCCATTAGTAGGGAACTGGATCAGAAGTGGAACAGCCAGGACATGAACCGGTGTCCATTTGGGATGCTGGCACCTCTGGAAGAGGCGTAACCTACTATGCCATAGCGCTAGCCCCTCAAAAGGCATTTTTAAGGCCAGCGCCGTGGCTCACTTGGCTAATCCTCCGCCTGTGGTGCAGGCACCCTGGGTTCTAGTCCTGGTTGGGGCACCGGATTCTGTCCCGGTTGCTCCTCTTCCGGTCCAGCTCTCTGCTGTGGCCTGGGAGTACAGTGGAGGATGGCCCAGATCCTTGGGCCCTGCACCAGCATGGGAGACCAGGAGGAAGCACCTGGCTCCTGGCTTCAGATAGGCACAGCGCACAGGCCATACTGGCCTTTTGTGGGGTGAACCAACGGAAAAAGGAAGACCTTTCTCTCTGTCTCTCTCTCTCTCTCTCACTGTCTAACTCTGCCTGTCAAAAAAAAAAAAAAAGACATTTTAAAATATTACTGTTCAAACTCCTGTATAATGGGAGTATATGTCAAAATTAAGCATTTTACTTCATGGGATACATTTGAATGTTTTAAAGATTATAAAACATTTCTTTTAAAGTATTTTAGGATACAGAAATGTGAATTTATATAATACTTTTATGATTTTCAAGCAGTTTGGTTCTATTTTGCCTTGACTTGCTTTTATCAATATCATGGTCTCCCCATAGAGATACTGGGAGATCTTTTCACAAATATTTATCGAGCATCTGCTAAATGTCAAGCATTCCTCATAGAGTGAGACAGACATAAACGAGTAAAACAGACCAAAAATTCCATCTTATCTTTTAGCAGAGGCACTGATGTCCTAGATTCTAGACCATTAAATTCTCCTTGACTTTTTAAGACTCTGTTTGTTGATTTACATTCTTGCCTCTTGGGGGAAACACAAATAATAAACAGAATAAATAAGTGAAACATATAATGTATTATGATCATTTTCCAAGATAAAAAAATAGAGCAGGGAGGGGAAACAGAGACTGTCAAGGAATGAACTTTACACTTTAGACAGGATGGCTAAGGACGCCTGCACAGTGAACGTTGCATTCGAGTCTTGAAAGAGGGAGAAAGGTGTGTTGTAGATGGAGGGGACAGGTGCAAAGGCAGGGAAGCCCCAGTGGCTGGAATGGAGTAAACAAGGGGTGAGAGAGATGACAGGAGCCAGGTCATGCAGAGATTCTGACCTTGAGCGAGGCAAAGAGCCACTGGGGGGTTCTGAACAGAGGAATGGAAGTGTGCTGAGCGTTGGACTGTAGAAGTGCAGGGCTGAAGCAAGAAGCCAGTTAGGAGAGGACAGCAGTGATCCACCTGAGAGATGACAGTGGCTCGGGTCAGAGTGATACAGCAGAAGCTGTGAGAAGTGCCCGGATTCTGTATATGTTATCCACTTGGCCCCCACAGGATTTGCTGATGGATCAGAGGTAGGCTACGAGAACACAGGAGTTAAGGATACCCCCGAGGTATTTGACATTTACCATCCTAAAGGAGTCTCTCCAGCTTGAGGCCTGCACCTGTTGTGGCCATTTAGCTTCTGTGGAAAAGGCAAATGGCAGCACTGGGGAGGTGGCTCCCTCGTGCCATTGAAGTAATAACCTCCAGGCAGGGACCATTCGACTTCTGTCAGGAAGATTCTCACTCATTTCTCTGGATGACAGGTAGCAGTATCATGCTGTTGGTGAATCTGTGTATCCATTAGCTGGGCATTTGTAACTCTGGGGATGGTCGTATTGTTTCCCCTTGCTGTATCAACAAATGGAACCTTAAAAAGGCAAGTAGAGGGGCAGGCACTGTGGCATAATGGGCTAAGCCTCCACCTGCGGCACAAGCAACCCACATGGGTGCCAGTTCCTGTCCCAGCTGCTCCTCTTCTGATCCAGCTCTCTGCTTTTGGCCTGGGAAAGCAGTGAAACATGGCCCAAGTGCTTGGGCCCCTGCACACACATGGGAGACCAGGAAGAAGCTCCTGGCTCCTGGCTTCAGATTGGCTCAGCTCCTGCCATTGTTGCCATTTGGGGATTGAAGCAGTGGGTGGAAGCCCTTTCTCTGTGTCTCTCCTTTTCTCTGTAACTCTCTACCTTTCAAATAAATAAATTAATAAAATCTTTGAAAGAAAAAAAGAAGTCAAGGAGAATTTAATATTCTAGAATCTAGACCGTTACTGCCCTTGCTAAAAGATAAACCAAAAGCTTCAAGGTGCAGACACTTCCCCAGAGATGTGGCAAGTTGGTTCTATAATTAAGGTATTGTTTTTTTGTCTTCATGTTGGGATAGACCTTTTTGTTTGGATATCTACTACACTTTAGGGCTTGCTAAATATTCTTAATGAATATGTATAATAAATATGTTAGCTACAGGCTACAATAGCAAGTTCCAATGTTCAACATTGCCCAAGGTGTTGAAATGTTGCTAATATGTCCTTACTATAATTTTTATGTAGTAATGGTTGTTATGTATATCATTACTAGGTAAATATATAACATTTTTTCACTTCCCCTGTTCCCACCAGTGCTTTTAATGTAGTTGCTGGAATGTGTTGTTAGTTTTCTACTCTAAAACAGTAATCTTTAAGACAAGAATTAAGAGTATTTTTAAATGCCTTATAAAACTGTGCATGACTTCCTTAATCAGCAAATTGAAAAATAACATTAAGAATGCTTGGGGCCAGCACTATGGCGCAGTGGGTTAAGCTGCCATCTGCAGCACTGACATCCCATATGGGCACCAGTTCTAGTCCCAGCTACTCCACTTCCAATCCAGCTCTCTGCTAATGCAGAGAAAGCAGTGGAAGATGGCCCAAGTGCTAGGGCCCCTGTACCCATGTGGGAGACCCAGAAGAAGCTCCTGACCCCTTGTCATTGTGGCCTTTACAGGAGTGAACCAACGCATAGAAAATCTCTCTCTGTCTCTGTCTATGTCTCTGTCTCTCTCTCTCTCTCTCTCTCTGTAATTCTGACTTTCAAATAAATATATAAATCTTTAAAAAAAAAAAATGCTAAAGCAAGCTGCACTTGGTTTTCCTTTCTTAACTCCAGGATTCAACATGCCATCGCTGTTATCAGTTAGTTTTTACCCTCTGTTTTGCACAGTTATTTGCATTCTTTCTTGCTGACATTATAGAGAGAAGGCCAAGTGGAAGCAGGGATCATGACAGCTACAACGTGGTTGAAGGAGGGACCTCCAGCACACAACCTAGAAACAGTAAGTAATACTGGAATCCACTGCCTGCCACACCCAGAAAACATGCACTGTTTCCACTTCGAGTTTATTTACCCTTCCCTTCATTTTTCAATGTATAAAGAAAATGGTTTCTTAAAAAATCAAAGACTATCTATGAAACTAATCATTTAGGCTGATTTACTATTCATGTCATAAGAACAAATTCAGGAGCAATCATTAGGCATTTATATCTGCACTGGAATTGTAACACCACCACACTGTAAGTCCAAAATTAAATGCATTATGTAGATGACTAACTTAACCCAAATAAATCATTTTTTTACTAACCTGCAAATTAAATGGGAAAAACAGCCATCAATGTGTGTGTAAGATGAATAAATCCTTGCTATTTGTATCAAAGTTAGTCTCTGATTCAAATATCTGCTGCATCCTTAATCTTGTGGTCTTTTTAGTAGCTTGCCATCTTTCCTTCCATAAAAATCTGTGTTGTCATCAACAGGCCTTTATAGAGGTAGAAAATGTGGGGAAGGTTTTGTTGTTGCTGCTGGTTTTTTCTTGTTTGCTTTTAGAGATTTAACTATAAATTTATACCAGCCTGATGACTTTGGATTTGGGTTGAACATTTTCTGAGTTTAGGGAAATATAGCCATATCTAATGTTGACAGAAGAATGACTAAATACTTTCCAAGATATTTTACTAATAAAGCTTCAGTTTGGGAAACTGATTGATGTATTTAACTCTGATTCTATGAAAAAATTAAATTTATAGCAATTTGCTTTTTACTTCAAAATTTTATTTATTTCTAGTGATCAAGAGCCTATTGATGTGATTTCTGATCAGTTAGCACCATTATCTAATTGTTTGCCCCATGAATACTTGTAACTTTGTTTTGTTCTTAAAGCATGGTTGGAAGTCTGCTGGGCTACAGTAAACCCCAGTAAATCCCTACACAATGAGTTGTATGTTTCACTTTTTAAATTCACAATTGTGAATCCTGGTGTCTTAGAAGCTAACCACTCCACTCTGATTTTTTTAAAAATAATTTGACTACATTTAACTCCTACTAGTTTCAGAAAGTTATTAACTTGAAAATAGAAATGACTATACCAACTGTAACATTCAATCTTTTGTCTTTGTTTATGAAATGTATTTCTAGAAAAACATCAGCTGATCCATTTGTACCTAGATTATCTGTCCAAAGTTAATTCCCTCCACTGTGATAGACTCAGTATCGTTACCTTGACCTTTTCTAATGTTTCTGTGCAGTCTAAAGAGCCTGTCAGTCAAGAAGCCAGAGGCCCAGAGCGAGCTGCGGAGCCAGCCAAGGAGGCATGGGAGCTCTACAGCGACTTCAGTGAGGATGAGTCAGGGGGGACCTCGAGAGCAAAGACTGCAGTAAGCAAAGCATCGGATTCAAGCAAAGCTCCTGGTCCTCCAGGACAGCTTACCTTACTCCAGTGTGGCTTCTCTAAACTGCTGGAGACCAAGCGTGCAGCAGTCGAGGATAGCGATGGCAGTAGCGCCTCTGATGATGAAAGCTCTGATGAGCACGAGCAGCCCGCGAACCTTTCAGCAGAAGCCAAAGAGGCGGGTTGTCAGAGGAGCCAGGACCCCCTCGGTGCTTCACAGCATCCCAGGTTAGATGACGTCGTGAACCCAAATGAAAAGTCTACTTTTGATAAAAATGAGAAGACTTTAGCACAGAGTGTTTCTTCTGAGTCTGATGATGAGAAGAACATTAAAAACACTGCACATCATTGCATTTTACAGAATGTCACAGAATCGGAAGATAGTGATGTCATCCTTCCCACACAGTACACAGCTCAGAATAAGCCAGCCTTGGATGGATCTGAAGATTCGGAAACAGAAAGTCCTATAAAAATAAGAAACAGTGGTGGTGGTAAGACTGGTGACAGCGGAAATGGGCAGATTTCAGAAACATCAGATCCTGAGGACATGACACTGACATCTGTTATGAAAAGAAAAGGCCCTGGTGATGTCAGTGACGAATCTGATGACATTGAAATTTCCCCCAAGTCAAGAGTAAGAAAGCAAAGAGCATCAAGGCCTAGGAGAAAAAAGGAAATCAAAAGAGAACTTTACAATTCCACTAACTCCACAAAGAAAGCAACCCGACTGCGTACTGTGCGTGAGGATAGTAACTCCCAGCTTATTGATGATTTCTCATCCTCTGATGATGATTCACCTGTCAGTCCCTTCAGTTTCTCTAAACAGAGTCACAGAGCAAAAACTATGAAAGATAGAATCAGTCTCTCTTCAAAACTGCCTGGGCATTGTAAGAAAAATAGCACTTTCACACCAAGGGAACTTCCAAATGAGAATGATATCGATCAAAAGCAGATGTGCGAATCAATGGATAAATTTCTAGGTAACTACAGATACATTCTAACAACGTCATATATCTGTCTTGTGCAATCAGATGGCTCTGTAAGATTCTTGAATGTGCTACATTGAGGTACAAATAAGGGTGGGGGTGGGAGACAGGAAGAAAGACCAGGTGGGTCATGGTAAAGGACTTAGCTACCCAGGGACCCTTCCATGTGCCTCATCCAAATCACAGCCCAGTATGCTGACATCCAGTAATTATTTATCTGCACGTTCATGACTTTTATCACACAAATGAGCATCCCTAGATAGTACAGTTTAGCCTTATCCATTTTTTAAAGGTTTATTTATTTTTATTTGGAAGTCAGAGTTACAGAAAGAGAGGGAGAGACAGAGAGAGATCCTTCATCTGCTGGTTTATTCCCCAAATGGCCACAACTGCCAGGGCTGGACCGGGCCAAAGCCAGGAGCCTGGAACTCCATCCAGGTCTCCCACATGGTTGCAAAGGCCCAAGCACTTGGACCATCTTCTGCTGCTTTCCCAGGCACAGTGACAGGGAGCTGGATCAGAAGTGGAGGATCTGGGGATAGAACCGAAGCCTATATGTATGAGAGGCTGGCATTGCAGGCAGCAGCCTAACCTGTTGGGCCACAACACTGGCCCCTGCCTTATCTACTTTTAAGAATTTTTCTATAATCTTGTTTAATATTTAGGAATTCTCCATCTCTTTCATTGTCTTGTAATTTTACTCTTGAAAAACCTGTGTACTCTTGGCTCCTGGATTTGTCCTGGCCCATACCCAGCTGTTGAAGCCACTTGAGAAGTGAACCAACAAATTGAGGATCAATCTCTCTCTCTCTCTCTCTCTCTCTCTCTCTGCCTCTTTATCTCTGTAACTGCCTTTCAATTAAATAAATAAATATTTTAAAAGAGAGAAAAACCTGGACCATCTAGATAGTTTCCCTCAATCTGCATTTTGCTGATTATACTGACATGCTCTCAGTGCCATTGGACATGTTCATCTGTCCTCTGTGTGGTCCCTAGATGAGCAGTTAACACCGAGACTGGATCAGACTCAGGTTCAATTCCTTTGGATGTTTGCTCTTCAGCCTCTTTATGGTCTGAGCAGCCACTGATGCTTAATGTCTATACCTGTTTGTTTATTCAGAGTTGCAAAATGGTATTTTCTGCTTCTCTCCTTTCTTCTGCCTTAGAATGCTTTTGTCAAGAGCTTCTTCCCCTCATCTCCTGTTGCTTACCCAGCAACATATGGTTCATAGGCTTCAGTTTTTTTTTCTTATTTCAACCACTTATTTCCAGTGATTTTTTTTTTATATTCATATTATAGAATTTTCAGAGTAAAAGACTGTAAGTCTCAGGCCATTTTATCCTTTCTATGAGCCAAAATATATTGACAGATATATAAAATATATGTTATGTATATAATACTTGTTCACGCACACAGAGAACCAGAGAAAACCAGAGAAAAGTGAAATTAGAGCTGAGCTTTTATGTACGCAGCCTACATCTTGGGATGCCGGCAGTCAACGCTTCTTGAATCTTAGCATGTGTTAGTTTTTGGCCTCTCATTTGAACCTGCGCTAATCTGCATTTTCTATAGTGGTAGATATGAAACCCTGTCAACTTTTTAAGCAAATTTGCATCCGTTGATCTCATCTGGAAATAGCTCCTGGAGTCCTTCCTCCCTATATGCTTACTGAAACAACAGTGATGATGAACTCTTAAATTCTGCAATTCTGATTATTTCACATCTGTCACCATTGGTTTATTCTCCAGAATAGATGATCATAAACAATGTATATTGCCAAGCCATAACCACCAATGAACCCTAACAAAGTCTATCTATCTATCTTCGTCATCATCATCTTCAGTGTCCTAGTTCTTATTTAATGAATATTGTTCAGTTTAATCCAGTCTATGGCAGACAAACCTATGTACCTAGCACCACTCATACAGAATTGAATTTAGCAATCTCAATGAGGAAAAAAATCAGCCTAGACAAATGGATTTCTAAGATGTGGCAAAGAACAACAAATAATAATATAAAACACAATAAACATTGGCTACACTCCACTGAGATTGGTGAATGTGAAAGAGAATTTCAAAATATCACCTCTACTTTGTTTATTTCAACTTTAACCCTTCTGCTAATACTTTCTGCTATAAACATAGTCCATTTAAAATTATAATTTAAATTACTGAAAATTTTGTCTTAAATCCTTCTTCTAGTCCTAACCGAAAGTTCCCTAGAGAATATACGGCAAGATCCACAGGTATTTTTGGTTGTCCCAATTGAAAGGGAAATACTAATAGCTAATGGATAGAGACCAGTGATATTACAAACATCCCACAATGCACAGAATAGCCATCCAAAGCAAATAATTCAACGCCAAATACCCATGATGATGAGGTTGAGAAATCCTGCTCGAGGCCTCCCCTCCCCCTTTTTTTCTTAGTTTTTTTACTTTTTTAAAAATTTTTAATCGTTTTTTTAAGATGAACAAATTTCATGTATTTCATATATGCAGATTTAGGAGCATAGTGATACTTCCCACCCACCCTCCCTCCTCCTTCCTTTCTTATTCTTTTTATTTTTACAATGACCTACTTTCAGTTTGTTTTATACCCATAAGATTAACCCTGGGGCCGGCACCATGGCTTACTTGGTTAATCCTCCACCTGAGGCACCAGCATCCCATATGGGCGCCAGATTCTAGTCCCGGCTGCTCCTCTTCCAGTCCAGCTCTCTGCTGTGACCCAGGAGTGCAGTGGAGGATGGCCCAAGTGTTTGGGCCCTGCACCCGCATGGGAGACCAGGAGGAAGCACCTGGCTCCTGGCTTCAGATCAGCACAGCACCAGCCGTAACAGCGATTTGGGGAGTGAACCAACGGAAGGAAGACCTTTCTCTCTCTCTCTCTCTCTCTCTCTCTCTCACTGTCTATAACTCTACCTGTAAAATAAATAAATAAATAAATAAATTGAAAAAGATTAACCCTATACTAAGTAAAGAATTCAACAAATAGAAGAAAAAAACACTGTTCCTCAATAGTAGAGACAAGGGCTGTAAACAATCATTGAATTTCAACATGTTGTTTTTCTTTTTAATTTAATACTTTTCATTCTGAATTATTTTTCTTAAAATAGCAATACTACCACAATATGATAACTGGAAACAGGGTTCTTCTTTTTTTTTTTTTTTTAACATATACTCTCCCACCTCTTCCCATTTTAAAAATGGATGTATTTCCTCTGAATTGCAGACATTGCTTTATATACTCGTCTTCTTAGACTTCACTTCTTGGTTTACAGGTAGCTGTAAATTCAGAGCTTCCCATAAATCCTTCTGTCTGTGTTTTCTGTTATCATTTTGGTAGTCTAAAGCTTTTATTCAAGTAGATTTCTCAAGAAGTGCTCACAAGAATAAGATTCTCTGAGACTGTTGTGATAATAGTTTGTGCCCTTCTATCCTAAATGTAAGTTTTGCTGGCTATAAAATCCTTGGCTCGGACTTTCTTGAGTACCTTACATTTGTAGGTTCGATTCTTTCTGGCATGAAGTGTTATGTCTCATGCATTTTTTTTTTTTTTTCCCGCAGATGTCCAGGAGATTTTTGTCTTCTTTGCTCTCCAGTGAATTTAGTGGATTGTTTCATGGTGTAGATTATTCTGAACCAAGAGTCTCACACACACAGTATAGTTCCCACTTGATTTTATTTTTTTGTTCTGGGAAAGGTTTCTTGTGCTAGTGGTTTATTAGTTACTTGTTCTATTTCTTTGCTTTGGTTCTCTCCTTTTTATTATTTTACTTTTTTAAATAATAATACCATCTTGCATTTTAAAAAAAGATTTATGTATTTCTTTGAAAGTCAGAATTAGAGAGGGAGAGATCTTCCATCTGCTAGGCCAGGCAGAAGCCGAGCTTCATCTGGGTGGCAGGGGACCAAACATTTGGGCCACCTTCTGCTGCTTTTTCCCTGGCTGTTAGCAGGGAGCTGGTCAGAAGCGGAGCAGCCAGGGAAGCCAGCGCCCATATGAGATGCAGGCATCACAGGCAGGGACTGTACCCACTACGCCGTGACACCTGCTCCTGGTTCTCTTCTTTAGGGACTCCTGCTAGACAAGTGTTGAATCTTTGCCTGTCTTCCTTTATCACGTTCTTGCAAACCCTTTTTATCTTTTTCTTCACTTCTTTTTGCTTTTAAAAATTCCCTTCAATTTCTCTTACGGCATTATTGCTTGCATTTACGCCCTGTTATGTCTCTTCAAGTTTTGTCTTCATGTCTGAAATATTTTTTGTTAATTTCTGAGTCCTTCCTGAGTTCCATCATTCATTTCTGAGTTATTCTGATTCTGATTTGTGTTGTTGATCCATGTGTTTTTATCATTTTGTAAGATCTCCAGCCTCATTTTGAAATCAGTTACAGTTTGCAACTGTTTTGTGAGCACATTTTGCTGGCATGTTTTCATTGTAAAGATATTATTCTGTAGCTTATTCTTTTTCCTCATAATAATTTTTCGTATTTGATCCTGATATTTTTCTCTTGCACGTTTTAATATGAAATTATTTGCCCTGAACTTGTCTTTTCATGAGGCAGAGTCTAGGCAATCTTTTCTAACTCCACAGAGGTCCATATGTTTTTCTTGTGTAGTGTTCACAGCTGTGGTAGGACGTGCTCCCTGTAGACTTCTCTTTCCCTCATTCCTGTTCTTCCTCACCTGCTCATTTTGGTTTCCTGCTCAGCACTTCCTTCTCTCTGTTGGGCTCTAATGGGGATGGAAACCCTGCGGGTCAGTCTGGTGAGCTCCTCGTGGGTGCCTGGGCCAGCCCTTTCAGACCTTCTTTACTGGGAACCCCTGCACCCTCTCGGCACTGGAGAGCAAAACGCCTCCCCAGATTCAGCTGGTCCCCCAGCTGTCCGCTGAATGCCTGAGCCTGCTGTTCTCAAATCTGCCAGATGCCACCCTGTGGCTTCCTTCTTTCTCCACTCAGACCCTAATACCATCCAGAGGCTGTGGCTATATGGTGGATTAGCCCTTCTCGCTTGTATTTGAGGGCTCGTCATCTAATTTTGTTATAAATATTGTCCAAGCACTTTCAGTTTTACTCTATAATTTCATTTGAAAGTTCATCCTGATTTATATTTTGGCACCATTTTAACTGTGGACTGTATTATCGATTGGTTTGTGTGCCACAGTTAGATTTTAGGTGTGAGGAATTGTTGCAAAAACTGTTTTTCAGATAATCAGCTAAGCTGGCATTTTTGTTTTGTTTTTGCTTTTATTGTGCAAAAGGTGTCAGTAGTGCAGAGCTAATGCTATTTTGAATAATGCTTGTGGTCAAAATTAAGAAAAAATCTGAGGAAATCTTCTACCAGAGAATCTGTTGGAAGGTTTTGAAACCGAGTGCCATGCAAACTGCCTGGTTTGAGATTTTAGGAGAATGTCATCCTGGTCACCACTTAACAACATCTTGCATGACTGGCAATTTCTGGTTGAGAGGAGTTCAGAACCAAAGCAGCACAGTGTGTAAGGTCGTAACTAGGGCTCACTGCCAGAGCTGTGTGAGGGAGCTTTCACAGGCCTCGGTTCCAGCCTTCTCTTTTATGACCACAATTTAAAAATAAATTATAGGTGCCTAGAAGCAAAGCAGTAAAAAATAGAGCAATTTTTAAAACCTCTTTCAGATAAAAGCCATGCGTTAATTTTTTTCATTTCCTAAAAAGTTCCCATCTTGACATTCTCTGGGCATATACACAAAAAAGACAAAATACAAACAGTAAAACTGAGCAAAGCCAACCAAACTCAACTCCCTGGTCATAAACCCCTTGCTCCCATTCCATCTCTGCTGTAATCAGCCACATGTTTAAAGATGCAGATCAGGCCGGGGCTGCTCCTGAGATTAACAGACAACTTCTTGAAATTAACAAAGAAAACAAAGGCACAGAACTCTCACCATGACTTTCCTCTTGGCCAAAAGCCCCCTTTCAGGTCGCAATTTAAAGACTGTTGCCAGATCTCAGCAGTTCCTATATTGGTATGAGGGAAAAGTCATTTCCAAGTCATTTTTTGGTTTCTTGGTCTGTTTGCTTGTTTGTTTTCTTGAAAGAATGTTGTGATGTGAACACACAAGCTAAATGTTCTTCTTGAGGAGTAGAACTAAAGCGTAGAGCGTAGCCTGTGTTCAGTGTGATGCCATCATTTTTAGAAGTATACATGAGCCAGTTTGACTCCATTTTGTTGAAGCCGTAGGGCTTGCTAATGAGACATCACTTGATAATCTCCCATTGCCTCCTAGATGGTGTTCAGGAAGTGGCTTACATTCACTCAAACCAGAATGTGATTGGATCCAGCAAAGCTGAAAATCACATGAGTCGATGGGCAGCACGGGATGTGTTTGAGCTGAAGCAGTTTTCCCAGCTTCCTGCCAACATAGCCGTTTGCAGTTCTAAGGTAAGAAGAATGTAAGATAATATCATCCAAGTTTAATTTTTAAACTCATTGTTCCCAGAAGATACTCAATAGGATCCTCTCCAGGCACTCCCTCAAAAGCAGCTTCTAAAACCATGGTGACTTGCAAGTGTAAAAAAACAAGATGACCTCTTGGGGAACTATAGTCACTGAAGATGTTTTGATTAAAAGACAGATCTCTGTCTGCAAGGGTCCTTCAAAAAGCTCATGGAATGTACAAGACAAGCTTATTTTTAGCAGAAGTTTTAGAAATGCGTGCATGTTTTTTCGCAGTACACGTGTGCGTGGTCTTTTTGAGACCTGCTGCTACGGTTTGCCTCACGATTCCCCTCGGGAGAATCTGCCTGTGCCCTTCAAGAAGAGGGGACTGAGGGACTCCAGCAGTTAAACCAGAACCCAGATGAATTCTGCTCGTGTGGAAAAAGGAAAGGGTACGATTAGATTTCACCCCAAATTTTCATTTAAAATGAGGAGATACACAAAACAGAAACCTCATATAGAATTTACATATTTAACAAGCGGTTTTTATAATGTTAAAAAAAAAGTAAGTACTTCTTGTAGGCTCTTTCCACTGAAAATTGCTGCGTGTATGTGAGAAGCTTTGTATAATTGTGATAATATTTGTTTATACATAATCACTTTGATCAAGGATTTCAAAAACATTTTCTTATTGTTGGCTTGGCCTTTACTGTTTCCTTGGAGCTGAGTATCTGAGGAGTAATTCACTGCCAGTGTGTTGCTAGCAGTTAAGAGATGTGCAGTGTGCACGCAGGGATCATCCTTATTCCCTCCTGCTGTACCACTTTGAAGAATGGAGGGAAGCAAACGTTCTCCCAGTCTGTCAGGCTGTTTGTTTGCACCTCACATTGTTCAAGAAAGGATTCAAATGGTGTTAGCAATAAAACCAGAGTACTGAATGAAATTCGGACCAGAGAAAATATAAAGTGGAGGGCTGAGACTGGGAGATAATTAGAATGCAGATACATAGGACATAATGGTCTACCCAGATATTTTATTAAAATAACAAACTCAATTGAATTTCCTTTTGGACAAAACAAAGGACAGCAACAGTCTATTTAATGGCTCTCAACTGGTGTGTTTAGAAATGTGTGTGGGCAGTTTGGGTGGCCACATTGACTGAGTACCCAATTGGCATTGCTGTCAGAGCGCCAGGGATACGGAGTGCCTGCCCTGCACAGGGGCAGGGTGGGGAAGTGGGGCAGTCTCACATGCAAAGAATTGTTCTGCACAAAATGGCCTCATGTGCTGCTGAGAAACGCTGAGCTAAACGGTTGACCTTAAAGAGAAAAAAACACCAGTTCTTCTAAGTGGAGCAAAGCTTTCCTAGCGCTTAATTTGAAGGAAACTCATCATCTGAAGTTTTAATGGAAGCCCTGAATGATCTAGTGAACAAGCAGTTGTCTTATAAAATCCTTGGAGTAAATGTAATAACAGACTGAAAGGCTGTGCTTGCTAGCATAGTTCAGTGTACTCTAAAGGCACAGTGCCAAAGTGCAAGTCATGGAAGCATTTTTTCATGACCCAAGTATGCCGCTTTCTGATGTTCTCAGTTGAGCTAGGAATAGACCGGCTCCCAGCCAGCCTGTAGACAGCATCTCCACGGCTGGGCCGCCTGCAGGAGCCACCTGAAGATGCAGGCGGGTATGTGTTGGGTTTTCCAGAAATTCGCTTTGCTAGAATAAAGGGTATATCAGAATCATTTTCTCAATTTTTGTAAAAGGATGTTTAACAGACACATAAAAATTATATGTATGAGGTGCCGATTTTGATCCACATATACATTATATAATGTCCAATTAGAGTAATATATCTATCTCTTCAAACATTAACATTTATTTATGGTAAAAATATTTTTTTAAATTGTATCTCTTAGCTTGTTTTTCTGATGACAAAAATATGTAGTACATTAGCATTAATATCTATTAACTAATAATATATTATTATACTATATGTCATATAGTATAATAATAATAATTCCTCCAGAAATGACCTGAGAAGCCACACCTAGGTACAGAAGTCATAAATAGGCCCTTTGCAAGCTTCCTAGGGCAAGTTATAAAAATGAAAGTGCTGGCAATATAATTTGCCACTGTTTTCAGGCCCAGTTTTAGAGGTGGACGACACAGTCTCATCAGTCTCACAGAGGCTTTCTGCGTGAGGTAGGCCTCCCTGCCTGCATCCCTGCAAAGGGGTCCTCAGATGCCGGCCAGGCTGTGTATCTGCCCATCACACATCCGACTTCGTTGACTCTTTCTAGGGAGTAGGAAGAAATGTGTTGTTGAATGACTCACTTTTGGTGGCCATAAAAAAATCCAAGGAAGTTTTAAAAGTCACAAAGCCAAAGATCCAATCCTATGCCACGAGAGTTCGCGGGCCGGAATGACCCACATCCACTCACACATTCCAGTGGCTCACTTTCGTAAGTGCGTACTTAATGCAGGGAGATTCCAGTGCAGCGTTTCAAAGCCATCTAGAATTCCTGAGAATGAGGTGTCCACAGTCCTTATTCAGTCACGTCTGGTCAGCATCACTGAAGCACCGTCATCTGTGGTCGCTTTTGTCACTCACTGAGAGATTTTGTCATGGTGGGTGGCAATGGTGAATTTGCTGTTTTGAAAAAAAAAAGTTAATAGCTATGGGAAGAAAAGAGAGTGAAAGAGGGGGAAGGGAAATGAAGCAAGAACAAAAGAGACTTAGTCACAGTGTCAGAGAATACCTGCAAACCTCTTGCTCCTAAAGTCTCCAAAGAATCCAGACCTCCCACCTACAGTACAGTAGCTTTCATCCGGGGCTCAGATCCAGAATCTTTTGATTACTGAGAATTCTGCAGAGCGCTTCGTGTCTGTCGTCAAGGTTTTATTAAATCACTTGTGTTTGAAAAGACGGTGTGTGTGCGTGTGCACATGCAGGGGTGAGGGGGGAGGTGTGTGTGTGTGTCTGCAGCCAGCTGCATTTGGGATGCCTCATTCTTTAAGAAAATAAAACAAATACTATTTGTTTGTATGAAGCCAACACAGGGACAGCAATGGCCACGATATACCAGTATTTCACTTTCTGAGGAATGCTGTACGTTGAGACCAAGTTAGAGCTTTTGACTAAATCACAAAAGAGTATGTATACTAAATGGAAAACTTAGGAGGGAAAGAAAATGGATCCCACAATCCTACATAAGCTCCAGTAGCCTTTCTCAGGGCTTTTTGATGCAATTATTGCTAAACAAAATGGCACAGTCTGTGAACCTACTTTTCAAATTCAACCATCTATTAAGAAAAGGCCTAAAACACAATATGTTGTCCATGTTTCCTTTGGTTTCTTATAGTTTCTTCTTTTATAAATTAATTTCCACTTACAGAATACATTTTATAATGCTCTCGATTAAAATGTAGCTCTCCTAAAATCTCTATTCCTTTGTCATTTGATAAGACAAGCTAAATTTTAAGGTTTTAATGTGCAAGAAAGGAACAAGAACTCATTTGCCTTCCATTGTACTTAGATATTTTTAAACTTTTTGACTACCCTTCATTTTAAAAGATACGATGTCTGGTAACAGGAGGGAGAACCTGTGTGATGGAGGTTTAGCCCCAGCCCAAAAAGAAACATTTTAAGCATGTGAAGGCACGAACAATACCTGTAAGAGAGTTCATTTGTCCTTTTAATGTGTGGAAGTATGTCACAGAACTTCACTGTACATGTTTGTGATGTGGTGCCTCCTCTTTTCAGTCAACTGTGTGTTTTCAACTTCAGTTTACTTAAAGTTTTCTGAAAAGAAGTGTACAAAGACAGCATTCAATTAAGGATTACTCACCATGGCAACTGAGATGTGCTGACTGAAGGATGAGGATGTATTCTCCCCTCAGTTTCCTGCCAGCTGTCATAGCCAACCTCTGCTGCCTGAATCCAAGCCAACACATAGACTGTGACCAGCTCTCAGAAACTATATCTGTATTTGTATAAATTGGTACAAGTATCAGACCATACAAGAAGACTTAATCCCCTGAATTGGATGACAGACACTTGGCGCTCTTGCCACTGTTTGACAGAGAAATAACAGGTTGCTTTGTAGTCCAACCTGGGTTACTAGGAAGCCCTCCTTTCTGGTGCTGCAGAGTGGTGTAAATGAGAGGAGTGAGCGTGCAGTCAGCCCCGGCTGGGCGGTGGCGTGGGGGAGCGCCTTGGCCGTAGCCAGGGCAGTGGGAGCAGCGCGCAGGGTACTGTAAGTAGAAAAGGTTGTGTGAGCAAGAGCTCCTCCTTAGCATTCGTGTGAGGTTGGCATTTTGTAGGTTATTTAAAGAAGGGCTTCGTGCGCTGCAGTGGCTTTGGCTCCAGTGTGTTTGCATAGCTTTGGGAGCCAGCAAGGAGGGACAGACTGTTTACAGAGAGCAGACTGGGGAGGGCGAGCCTCCCATTATCCTGGTTTTCAGGGTAGTGAATGGACTGATGGCTTGAAGTGACTGTTCACAACTGACTGGCTTATGAAGTAGTCCAGTAGGTAAGGTTGATGGTTTTGGCATGTAACGGAATTAACCCTTACTGGGTGGGATTTTTTTTCCTGGTCTTATCATTTACCTTCCTCTGGTCGGATTTTAGTGTTACGGTGTTTGCATCAGAAAGTTGTTCTTTCAACTAATTTTGGTATTAATTGTATGTGCAAATGGGTGAAATCATGTGACTAGTGTTGGCATGAAAAAGGGTTATGTTCTAGCCCACAATGAGGGTTGATTGTAGTGGGATTCTGTTTCAGAAAGATAGTGTATCATTTGAGTAAAGCAACCCGTTACCTGGTCGAAGGGAGGAGACCCAGTGTTAACTATGACACATACGCCCCATCCTCTCCCAGCTGGAGGCTGTGTGCAGCTGTAGCTGCCTTCCTCCTGGTGCTGTTGCCAGGACTCAGGGCGTAATGTAGCAAATGACCCGATGTATACAAAACATATTCAGCCCCTTGCAACAAAAGCATTGAAATGACTGAAAATACCATTTTTATCACTGTAATTACAATTAATGCTTGCCACCAAGGATGATGGGTAAAACTCCTGTGAGTCTGTACAATGATCTGCTACTGTTTTTGTTGCTAATAACACCAATAATAGAGTGTTTTAGAATAGCTTGAAAGATATGAGACCCAGTCCTCTAATTTTATAGGCGAGGGACTTGCCTTGAGTTGTGACTGATTTCTCATGAAGAATATTGGGGGGGGGGGGGTGAATGTAGTTGAAAGGTATTATAAACTAATTTAACAATGAACCAGATTGACAGAAACAATCTCTGCTTATTAGAAAGTACTTTGATTCTGACTCTTCTGCTACCTGGTCATTGTTGCAGTTACATGCATGGTGGGGAACATCCAGCCCACCAGCCATATAAGGCCTGCAAAATTATTTACTCGGACCCTGGCAAAGCAACTGCTGGCAGGACTCAAAATTCAGTTAATCTATAGCAGGCTAACTTTTTTTTTTTTAAGATTTATTTACTTACTTGAAAGTCAGAGTTACACAGAGAAAGAAGGAGAGACAGAGAGAGACGTCTTCCATCCGCTGGTTCACTCCCCAGATGGCCGCAACGGCTGGAGCTGTGCGGCCAGGAGCTGAAGCCGGGAGCCAGGAGCTTCTTCCAGGACTTGGGCCATCTTCTGCTGCTTTCCCAGGCAGTAGCAGAGAGCTGGATTTGAAGTGGAGCAGCCCGTACTCCAACCGGCGACCATATGGGATGCCACCACTGCAGGCGACAGCTTTACCCGCTACACCACAGCTCCAGCCACAAGCTAAATTTTAAGTTGATAATTTTGTATGGCCTGGGAATGATGTTATAAATATCCAGTGGTCTTTGGCAGAAAAAAGGTCCTCAGCCCTAGCATAGGGGACTTAGTTTCTTTAGCAATGTCTCTGTAGAATTATTAGAGGATTCTAAGTACTAAATACTATTTCTTCGATAATGTCTTCTAGGTAACAGTATAATAGTTTGGAACTCTGTAAGGCCTCATTAAGCTGTGACTGACTCTGCCTAGTGATTTAAAGAATGTTAAGCACTTAGCAGCCCTTTGCAAATTATTTGTTATCCCTCTGTGAAAACTATGGTATCAGCTGGGTGTGCTCCCTTCATGGGAACACCTATAGCTTTGTCATCTGAAAACCCTACCTCTGCGCATATGAATTCTGAATTTTTATAAGGTGAATGAAGTAAAGTCATGAGATTAGAGACACACAGCATTTCAGAATTTGGTGGATCGATGGAGACTATCTCACCCGAACATCACAGAATTTTGAAAACAAGAGAGGAAGTAACCTCCCTCTGGCCTCCAGCTCAACAGTGACAATCAGCTTAGGTCCTGTCATCTTTCTGTCACTCTCTCTTAGGTCCTGTCATCTTTCTGTCACTCTCTCTTCTCTCGTGTCTTTCCATCATCCCCTCTAATCTCCATTTTGTTTTGGAGATTTCAATTGTACTTTCCCAATATGACAAATCAGTCTTATAATTTTCCAATACAACCTGTCTATGAAGAATTATGTTCACTTCAGCAGTTACATAAAAAACTCAGATGAATTGACTTTCTTTCCCTTTAAAAAAAGAATATAGTTTTTATTATTTTTTATTTATTTTTTTTTGACAGGCAGAGTGGACAGAGAGAGAGAGAGAGAGAGAGACAGAGAGAAAGGTCTTCCTTTTGCCGTTGGTTCACCCTCCAATGGCCGCTGCGGCCGGCACACCGCGCTGATCCGATGGCAGGAGCCAGATGCTTCTCCTGGTCTCCCATGGGGTGCAGGGCCCAAGGACTTGGGCCATTCTCCACTGCACTCCCTGGCCACAGCAGAGAGCTGGCCTGGAAGAGGGGCAACCGGGACAGAATCCGGCGCCCCGACCTGGACTAGAACCCAGTGTGCCGGCGCCGCAAGGTGGAGGATTAGCCTAGTGAGCCGCGGCGCCGGCCAGAATATAGTTTTTAGATAAACACTATCTCAAGTGAAGAAATTCAGTGAGACTATTATCAATATCTCTTCTACCAAAGACATTTTGGCAAAGGCATGCTTTTTTTTCTCTTTAGTTTGTGATTTTTCTCTGCCTAGAATAACCTTCAACCTTATATTCTCATCCCTCAAGTCTCCAGATCTCTATGCCTTTCAAGATCCATCTCTTTTTTTTTTCTTAAAGATTTATTTATTTATTTAAAAGAGTGAGAAGGAGAGGTAGAAAAAGAGAGAGGTCTTCCATCCGCTGGTTCACTCCCCAATTGGCCGCCAACAGCCAGAGCTGTGCTGATCCGAAGCCAGGAGCCAGGAGCTTCTCCCAAGTCTCCCGTGTGGGTGCAAGGGCCCAAGGAGTTAAGCCACCTTTTATTGTTTTCCCAGGCCATAGCAGAGAGCTGGATCGGAAGTGAAGCAATGTGCAACTTGAACCGTTGCCCATATGGGATGCTGGCAGTGGAGGCAGTGGCTTTACCCACTAAGCCACAGCACTGGCCCCTAAGGTCCATCTCTTCTACCAAGTCTGCCCGAGTTCCTTCCTCTCACCCCCTTTCTGCTTCACCCAATAGTATTGTATATGGCCTGTTCTTAAAATATGACTTTCAGATTTTTATTATAATTATGTAAGTACATATTTCCTCTTTTTTTTTTTCTAACTCTGAACTTTAAATGGTAGGATATATCTCTGGTTCATCTTTGTTAATCTAAAATAATACCTTATATATAGTTGATAGTTTTTTAAATAAGCACTTTTAAAATAAATTTAGGTTTTTGATTGTCAGGGTACAGTGAATCCCACCACTGTGTTCTGAGAATTTTTAAGTGAATTATCTTTTCCATGAAAACTTTCATAGTTTTTCTGGAAATCCTGTGGAGGTGGTGTTGATCAGAGCTACTGCTGAGTATATTTAATCAGCCAGAGGAAAGGAACCTCCCTGATCTGCGTGAGAAGTGTTCTCAGGTCTGCCTGGCGTTTCTGGTCTTTAATGGGTTTACTCAGCCTACGCCTCCAACCGTATCACCTGCTGGCTGATCCTGCACTCCAGCTGGACCCCATCAAGTTCCGTTTCCTCCATGAAGCAGGTCTTCAGGGATCATTCTATTCAAGCCTCCTTTAGCACCCTTTCTCCACGCCAGACATTGTAGCTGTGTCCACTCCAGTATTGTTACTTACTTTATGTCTTTTTATTCCTCCCTCATGTATATTACAGGCTACTCAAGGCCCAGAGCTGTTGTGTTCACTTATGTAAACACCAGTGCTTACCAGTGAGTAACACAGAGGAGAATTCAGAAGATGTTTGTTGACACATCTTATGTGAAAGTACAAATAAGCTTTTTCTCCTTTTCTGCACCTTCAGTGAGTGCACCTGACTCTTCCTCATCCTGTTTTCTCATGAGACTTTAAGAATCAAGAAATTCCTAGCCAAAAAAATCATCCCATTCCCCAGTGGATTTAGGTGAAAACTGATAATAAAATCAGATATAACTGCCAAAGAAAACACTGGAGAATTGCACTTGAGGGCACACACATTTGTGCTGTAGCAAAGTGACTGTCTTCTTAGCCAAGCTGAAGCCACCACTGTCTAGACAGCTGGACATGTTTGATTGGGGGTGTGACTAGTGGGCTGGTTCAGTAATAACTATGTGACATGTACAGGGAGAAGGTATAACGTAAGTTAAGCAGATCCCCACAACCATTTTCACCAGCATAGGCTCCTCAGCTCTTCAGGCAATGGATTTTTGTTTTTTGGTTTTTTTTTTTGACAGGCAGAGTTATACAGTGAGAGAGAGAGACAGAGAGAAAGGTCTTCCTTTTCGCCGTTGGTTCACCCCTCAACGGCCGCCACACTGCAGCCAGCGCACCGCGCTGATCCGAAGGCAGGAGCCAGGTGTTTCTCCTGGTCTCCCATGCGGGTGCAGGGCCCAAGGACCTGGGCCATTCTCCACTGCACTCCCGGGCCACAGCAGAGAGCTGGACAGGAAGAGGAGTGACTGGGACAGAACCGGCGCCCTGAACAGGACTAGAACCCGGGGTGCCAGCACCGACAGGCGGAGGATTAGTCTAGTGAGCCACAGCGCTGGCTCAGGCCCCGGGTTTAATGCTGACGTGGTATACTAGAGATAACGTAGAGATACCAGTCAGGTGTGAGCAGCTCAGATGTGGCATTCTTCACCTTCACTCAGTTTTGTCATCTGTCGGCCATATTGCTGGTATAGCAAACCCACTCAAGAAGGGAAAACATGGAGAATCATGTCAGAAAGATATCCCCACCCATTTACATTCTCATCTGCCGTGGCACCGTGTGGGTCTGTCAGAGTTCTGGGAAATGTTTTACTGTGCTCTTTCCAGGGCGTACTAGAAGCAACTCTGTCCCTGGCCTTCTTTTCTAGGCCCATTCCCAGCCACTCGCTCATTCAGGATTACTGACATGGACTGCATCCTGGGCGCTGTACTGTGCTGGACAATGAGGCTACAAAGATGAACAGGCTCTTCCTAGACAGCTGTCGGCTTGCGAGCTGTTCTCCAGACACACTGTCAGCCTTGCGTGTCTTTTCTCCTTTGGTTCTTTCATTTAAAATTTCTTTTCACTTACATCTGCCAGTCAGATTCCAAACCCTTTTGTCATTTGTAACAGCTCTTTCTCAATACTTTGTCAAAGCAGTGTAAATTTCTTCCTCATTTTTATTTGTGTGTGTGTGCGTGTGTATCTGCTATAGCACTTGACATGCTGTATTGTGCAACACTGTGTGTATGCCCACAGGCTGCGCTCAGCTGTAAGACGTAGAAGAGCCATGTGAAAGAGCTCTGACAGGTCAGAGTCTGGGAGGAGGCGTCTCCGAGCTGGTGCTGCGGCCCAGGAAGGCGTTCAGCTTCAGGCTCTGTCATCTTTGGCCTGGCCATCCTTAGTCAGTTACCTCGTCCTGCGTGGGCCCGGCGCCTCGTGTCACAGGATTGCTGCTACAGCTCAGGAGCTCATGTTCTCGTACAGGTGCGTCCGAGACATTGGCTACAGAAGGCTGTCCTATTGCACATGAAGTCAAGAATGCCTCAGCAGCAGGCACTTGTTGTTACCTTATTCACAAAAACTTTTGGTAAATGTCTTCCCAAAATTAATTTTCCTTGAGTTTCATTTGGTACAAGTTAACATTTATCCAACAAGCATTTATTGAGAGCCCGTAGGATATATGACTCAGGTCAGGACTTAATTAATATTTATTTATATATATATATATATACACACACACATATATATATACACATACATATATATACACATACATACATACATACATGGTTGGGGCCAGTACTGTGGCATGGTAGATAAAGCTGCCACCTGCAGTGCCAGCATCCTATATAAGCACCGGTTTGAGTCCTGGCTGCTCCACTTCCCATCCAGCTCTCTGCTATGGCCTGGGAAAGCAGTAGAAGATGGCCCAAGTCTTGGGCCCCTGCACCCGCATGGGAGACCTGGAAGAAGCTCCTGGCTCCTGGCTTCGGATCAGCACAACTCGTGTGCGCTCACTCTCTCGCGCTCTCTCTCTCTCTCTTTCTCTGCCTCTGCCTCTGCCTCTCTGTAACTCTGCCTTTCAAACAAATAAATAAATCTTTTAAAAAATATACATGGATACACAGATCAGAAGAATGTATGACCCAGTTAAATAAATAAGATCTAAATAATCAAAATAAGATTTCATTTGTCAGCTTATTGTTACTATTACAAATACCAGAAGCAGGCTAACTTTATAAAGAAAATAAGCATATTCTTACTCATGTTTCTGGAGGTTCACAGTCCAAGATCAGGTGGTCCCCATTGGTTCGGCCTTTGTTAGTGGTGTTCTTGCTGGTACAGTCTCACAGTAGCACAAGGCAAGAGACAGGGAGCTTGTGTGTCTGTGTCTGTGTTTTCCCTGTCTGTCCACCATGGTATAGGCCACCAAGTGCAGTCATGGAGGCTCCACCCCAACAACACAATCCAGTCTAATTATATAATAGAGCTATCACATGAGGAGCTAAGGTAATAATGCAAAAAAAATAAATAAATAAAGTATGCAAGGGAAGTGTCATGAAGGTGAACTGCCGAGCAAGGGTAAGATGATGATGGGCAGAGGCAAGTTTGAGGAAATTTGGGGCCAGGAATGAATGTGATGATGTGTCTGGCAGCTGGTGAGAAGACCGGGTTATGTTGGACAACAGGGGGCAGTGGATGCTGCACAGGGGATTGGGAACAGATCCTAAAGGGCCTTACATTTAGGGAAATAATTGATTAAAATGCTAAACTGACCTAAGCAGGTGGAGATGGTTAGTGTTTGTACTCTGACAGGCAACTCTCAAGATGTGACAAGTTATCTAACCATTATGATGAAGCAAGCCAAGAGCCAGGGCTGAGCAGGTGGGTGTAATCATTACTCTGAACCAAAAGACTACTCTGTTCTTAGTGAATAAGGAGGCAACTTGTGTGTGAGCGACGCCCAAAGCCTCCTGTGATCATCCTGGTCAGATTTTCCAGCATGGAGGGATCGAGAATGTTCTAAATGATGACGTGCCAGTTTATCATACATGAGTTAGCACCTCCCACATGTGGCCCATGTACCCCTGCCATCTCTTATACTCTTCCAGGGAGTCTGCAGAGTCAGAACTGTGTTCACAATAATATTGAGTTCTTTGTTCACCTGTTGACATTTGCACTAGTGGTGCAAAAGTCACGGCAGAGAAACTTGCTGGCATTGGCCCTAAATTGTACTAGGTTATTAGATTCTCTGGCACCACATACTTGGAGGCAAAGGAAACTGGTTTCTCCAGTGAATATCCTTGATGAAGCAGTAAAAACAGTTAATCAAATCTCAGCCCTTTAGTTTTTGTATTCTGTATGATGACATGAAAAATAGGCATAGAGCACTTGCACAGTTGTCTCAGTTGCACTCTGAACCAGTTGTTCTGTTGTGTGAACGCCATTGTACTTAAAAGGATGGCTAACAAACTGTAGTTGGTCAGACATGAGATTTTGGCACTCTCAAAAATGAACTTGGCAAGTAAGCCACTTCTCGGAAACCATGGACTGTAATTGTTCCCAGTGATAAAATGTAAGTTCCCAAGTAAAAACTAAAATACTGAAAAGCTTCCATCTGCCTCTATCGCTTTGACATCTTCCCAGCACCTGAAAGTTTTTCTAGTAATAACAAAATTATTTTCCAATTTTGTGAAATTAAGTGTGTCACTATTTTGAAGAGTCTCCATAAGTCTGTAAATCGGTATTTTCTAAATGACTAATGAATAATGTTAAAAATCATGCATAGGGGTAAAGATTCACCCAGAGTGTAAGACATACCAATGAATTTTAATTTTTTTTTTTTTTTGACAGAGTGGATAGTGAGAGAGAGACAGAGAGAAAGGTCTTCCTTTTTGCCGTTGGTTCACCCTCCAATGGCCGCTGCGACCGGTGCATCTCGCTGATCCGAAGCCAGGAGCCAGATGCTTCTCCTGGTCTCCCATGCGGGTGCAGGGCCCAAGCACTTGGGCCATCCTCCACTGCCTTCCCGGGCCATAGCAGAGAGCTGGCCTGGAAGAGGAGCAGCTGGGATAAAATCCTGCGCCCCAACCGGGACTAGAACCTGGTGTGCCGGCGCCGCAAGGCGGAGGATTAACCTGTTAAGCCACGGCGCCGGCCATGAATTTTAATTTTAACAATATACTTTTTTTGTGGGTAGGTTTCAGATTTTTGATGACATTAACCTGAATGGAGCTTCAATATACTATCAGAAAGAACCTCCAAAGTTATCTGAAAAGGCTATTAAAATGTGCTTCCCTTTTCTGACTACATTTCTGTGTGAGGCTGATTGTCTTCACATAGTTCTGCCAAAACATACTGCAGCAGATCGCATGCAGAATCAGATGTGTGCACGCGGCCGTCATGGGTGCGGCAGGACTTGTCTCCCCCCATACTCATGTAGCCATTTAAACTCTGGCGTATGTTAATGGTGCATTGATTAAGGGCGGAGACTTGATGTGATTATGGCACCTAGAGGTGGGCCTGGGGGGAGGGCTTTAGGTCACTGGGGGTGTGGCCTCACAGGGTGGTTCTTGAGAGAGAGTTGTTTATTTGAGTCAAGTTCTACTTAGCTGCTCTCTCTTCCTGCTCATCATGTGATCGCACCTCTTTGAATAGCCCACATCAGCCAGACTGTGGACCAGTGATCCTAAAACTGCCAACTGTAAACGTTCCCAAAGAACCTCTTCCTCTTGGGTGTTGTAGTTGAAGTAACGAAAAGGGCAGCTACAGCAGCTGTCTTTTATTAAGCAGATATTAAAGACATTTGCAAAAATATAAAACCTAGCCACTCTTCTAATTTTTTGTTTGCTTTGAAAAAAAGAGTGAGTTTTTTGTTTTGTTAGGTTAAAAAAAATGTATTGATGTTAACCCATAATGGGTACATTGTTATTTTAATGAATTAATAAATACTTTAAATTTTCAATAGATGCAACCCACATAAACACAAGTTCCTTGGGGTCTTCATTAGTTTTTAAAGAAAAGGGGTCCTGAGAACAAAAAGCTTCAGAACTGCTTTCTTAGAGCTCAGGAAAAGAACCACCGAGTCACGTACAGCAGTTCTGGCAGAGTGTGCTCCCCTGTCCCTCCCTCTTCTGCACAACTCAGGAAAGCCTCTCACAACAGGGGAGGGTGAAACCATGGCAGTCCATGCTCATTTACTAAAACAGGCCCGTCGTTCGCCTCTCAGCACCTTGTATGTAAATAATCTGTATCAGACCTCTCAACCAGATGCAGTGTCTCAGTGTCATCTGGGCGCTTGAAACATCCTTCCCCAACACTGGAGAGCCAATGGCAGCCTTGAGCCGCAGCAGCCCAGCAGCCCAGCAGCCCAGCAGCCCAGCAGGAGGGCAAGAAGGAGGCTGCACCAGCCCCTGGGGAACGCAGGCAGGAGTGCGCACCAGCCAAGAAAGGCTGTCTTTAAGCTGTTCTCCACCAGCACCACTCCTCTGTAATCTTCTCCTATAACCGGGGCTAGTTCTTACAGGATCTTCAAGTAATCTACAGAGAAAATATGACAGTGCCATAAATACAACTTAGCACACAGAAAGATGTGAAGTGGAAGTCAAGGCTACAAGATGCTGGGGACCTATCCATTACCACTTATTGGAGATCCTAGGAAGACTGGTAGAACTGTGCATTGTAGATATGAAAGAGACCCACGGGAGTCCGCAGTCCAAAGCACCAATCCCCAAATCCCTCCTTATCCCCCAGACCATGAGGCTCAAAAGGACACAGAACCTCCCCAGGTTTCCACAGTAAGTGGCCAAGTCAGGCCTGATCACAGGGCTCGTGGTATGGAGTTCTATGCCCAGACGGTCACCTGAGAAGGCCCGGATCCTGCACCAGCCTTTGCCTGTAGGCTCCTGTGGACCTTGAGGGCATTAATGAAAAATTCTCATCAGTGCATGTTTGACAAAGGTAACAGCACAGCCTCACCTGGTCCTTTCCCACAGGTTAACTGCTGCAGCCAGAATGGCAGAGCCTGCAAGTTGACGGACCCCAGGGAGATGGAGTTTGAGTGACTCACCTGTAGCATGTGCCCCAGAACACCAACTTGCTCTGCTAGTGCTGTTACTCTGCTGTGCCTTTTAAATAATGGGTAGGACAATTTAAGAGACTTTTTAACTTCGACAAACTCCTCTCATATTTAATTCAACATGTGAGAGTTATTTCCAGTATTATGGGTCTAAAAAAACAAAATTAGGCCCAAAGCAGCCAATATGAAGTTGTCCTTTTGTGACTCAGAAAGCAAGTAGTATTGAAAAAAGAGTTGAGCTGAACTGTAACTATCACTCCTTGCAGGAGGAAAACAGACCCTTCGTTAGAATCTCCCTCTCCCCACAGAAAGGTTTCAGATTTGAATCTATGATGTGTTTACTTTTTCAGAATTGAATGCCATTTCCAAACACGTGCAGAAAGTTTGACTTTCATATGCACTTGTGTAGGTTCCTCTGTAACCAACTGGCTCCTCTCCAGACGATGAGTTCAGAATTCAGAGGTGCCTCAGAGTTGCCCTTGTTTTCTGTTGAGTATTGGAAAACCGCATCTCCCAGAACGTTATCTCCAGGCAGAAACCTTGAATGGATCCCTGAGGACTTTCACTTACTTACCCAAAGATCCTTAAAAGCTCTGGTCACTTTCGACTCTGATACCATTGGAGTGAATTTACCTACACTGTGCTGTATGTTTTTATAGTTCTCCTGGCTTCCTGCTTCGCAAAGACAGGTTTATGACTTTCCATGTGCTTACAGGGTTTGGCCCTTACCCAAAGAGAGGTTTCTTTTTTTAATCTTTTGTTGGAACAGATGTGTAAACAAAAGCATCACCGCTCGAGGTCTAATGCAGAAGGAAGATGAAAGAGTGCTTGATCGTGTAGACCTGTGGCAAGGCTGGCGTGATCCGGCCAGCAGGAGGGCTTGTGGGCCACACGGCGCGCCCTCGCATGCTGGGGACCCGGGATTGTTCTGTGAAGCTCCGTGCTGTTCTCAGGAGCGAGGTGTAAATCCAAGAGCTTTCCTGTGGATGGGCAGATCTTTCCGTGATCTCAGAATCAGAACTTTCAAGTAAGCTTCCATTCGGGCTTCTCCATGGGTCCAAGCCATCTGGACCTTCCAGTTCCTTTGGGAATCCCCTGCTATTCATCTGGGTACTGGAATCGCCTCCCTAATGCACTGGGGAAAACTGCATGCGGCTCTCTCAGCTGTCTCTGTGAAGTGTGTTCTGAAGAGACCAGCCCAATGGACAGACCCACTCCAAACTTGCTTCATGAAAGACTTCGCGAATGGCTGGTTGCCTGTGATGGACAGGCCACCTGTCCTGTCAGGCTGTTCTGCTTCATGGTGCACCGTCCCCCTACCCCCTGCAGGCTGTCTCTGCCACATAGGGGTGTGGATGAGCAGAGCAAAAGGAGTCAGCCCTGCCTGCACTGGCTCTGAATGTGTTTCTAGGAGTTAGCAGGAGCAGCTTTAGAAAGGTGTCAGACTGCCTGGAGTGTTGTCTCCTACCAGAACTTCTAGTGAAACTCACTCCCCTGCCTTGGAAGGTCTCTTGCCCACGTCTTATGGGAACAATGGGTTCAGGAACAACTCTTTATCAACTTTTCTCGCCTCCTTGCTGTTGCTACCTAGGTGCCCTCTATGGTTCTTCACCAATCCACCTCCAAAACTGTATTTTACTTCCAAGAATAGTAATAGAAGTTTGTTTTTTTTTTTTCCTGAAACAGTAGGAACTATTCACTGTAGCTTCCTACTATATAAAGATCGATTCCATAAGTAACCCAGTAAATAGAAAAATGCTAATGTAATCATAGTGGCTGTGAGGTAGGAGGGATCTCCCTTTTTCTCTTTTTCAAGTGTGCTGAAGTCAAAGATTGCTATCTGCAAATCCTTTGAACTGGTTTTATTTTTTCCTACCCTTTCATATTAAAAATGTGTAACTTTTTGCAGTTGAGCCGTTCAATAAATGACTTCTATCTAATGCCTTGAAATTCAGAGTATACTTTTGATTGAAAGGAAAAGGAAAGCACTTATTATCAAAGCTCATTTGAATGTCTCAGACTAGTGGTCTAAATGGAGATAAAGACTTTTCTGCGGTAACCAACAAGACCTCAGATGTCACAGTGAGAAGTAAGTTGTACAGTATAGTGGCTAGTTAGTTATTCTGATAGGAGTTCATCTTGGCTACTTTTGAAAAGAAACTTTTTCCTTACAAAAGTTTCCTCTTATTTATTGTAATCCTAATGTATGCCTTGTAGAACTTAAAATACCGAGGGCCAGCACCGTGGCTCACTTGGCTAATCCTCCGCCTGCGGTGCCGGCATCCCATATGGGCGCTCGGTTCTAGTCCTGGTTGCTCCTCTTCCAGTCCAGCTCTCTGCTGTGGCCCAGGAGGGCAGTGGAGGATGGCCCAAGTGCTTGGGCCCTGCACCCAAATGGGAGACCAGGAGAAGCACCTGGCTCCTGGCTTCATATCGGCGCAGCGCCAGCTGTGGCAGCCATTTGGGGAGTGAACCATCGGAAGGAAGACCTTTCTCTCTGTCTCTCTCTCTCACTGTCTATAACTCTACCTGTCAAATAAATTTAAAAAAAAAAAAAAGAACTTAAAATACTGAAGCTATTATCTAACAAAAAATACACATTATACATTTTTAATTAGTTTTCATATTTTTTCAAATAAATTTTACAAGTACATCAGAAAAATCAGTGATCCGGTAACTACATCAAAATTAAATTAATCCTTGTAGAAATTAAAGGAAAAATGAGAAAGTAAGGAGGGAGAAGGGTAAGATAGGAAGTATAATTATGCTGTTAAAACTGTATTAAGAAATACATGAAATTTGTTCATTTATATAGATATAAAAAATTAAAACAGATATTAATGAAGTCTTTGAATTGAGTCATTTCTAACTTAAACACTGAACCGTGGATAAGTGGGTAGACTATTTTGGCCAAAATATATTAGAACAATTACTATTTCTAGAACCAATATATATTCTAATGCTTTGGTTGACTTAAATTTTTTATATTCTGAATTTTATTTTATAAAGATAATATGTTTTGCATCTAAAATTTAATTGTATCAGTGAAATTAAGACTAACATAATTAGCACTGGCCTTTTTCCTTTGTAGACCTATTTAGCTGTGGTCTAAAGGGGGACGGTCCTTCCCTACTTCCTCAACTTTCAGCGGACCGTTCCATACAGGAAGTATGTCTGCAGGAGGAAGAACTGTCACTGCTCAGAGCCAGCGTGGTGACACAGCAGGTTAAGTCGCACCATGCGATGCTGGCATCCTGTACTGGAGCACCAGTTCCAGTCCCAGCTGCTCTTCTTCCTATCCAGCTCCCTGCTAATGCACCTGGGGAGTCATCAGAGGGTGGCCCAAGTGCTTGGGCCCCTGCCAACCACATGGGAGACCCGGATGGAGTTCCCTACCTCTCACTCCTGGAGGCCATTTGGGGAGTGAACAACAGTGGGTGGAAGCTAGATAGATAGATAGATAGATAGATATATCTCCCTCTCCCTTTCTCTCTGTAATTCTACCTTTCAAATAAATAACTAAATCTTAAAAAAAAAAAAAAGTTACTATTCATGAATTAGAATTAGTACTTAGGTATTCTCTGATCAATTGGATCTCTTAAGTAATCTCCTGTTCTCATTCAATTAATATCAGGATCAAGTGGATTTAAAAAGAACAAAAAAAGAAAAAAGGAAACTAGGAAGTTTAGCCCATGGTTTTGGAGGCTGAAAGTCCAACCTCAGGTGGGCCCATGGCTTGGCCCCTGCTGAGGACTCCCCTGGCTGTGTTGCAGTGTGACAGAGAGCATCCCCCTGGCTGTGTTGCAGTGTGACAGAGAGCATCGGGCTGGGAAGGGCCTGCGAGAGAGGCCTGTGGGGAGCCCGGAAGCCGGGGAGGTCAGGGGCCGGGCTCGCTCCTGTAACAGCTCACTCACTCGGGAAGTGGATTGTTTTAACTCTGTGTTTACATTAGCTGGGAATGATAGCTAGGTTTCTTACATTACGGAGAAGCCTTAATTTTTAGTAAGTGTTCTGAAAGTTGGATTTGATTGTCTAACACAGATACTGTAGAGGGAGGCCTAACCAGTAATTTATGGAAATAATCATGAACATAGCAACTGCTGGGTTAGAAATTACACTTTGATAAGCATGACGCTTTCTAAAACAGAGTAGCAGCAGTGATACATATACTGTGAGAATACTGTGCAAACTTCCGCACAGTTCCCTCCTTACTGTTAAAACTAGAATCATAATGACAGAATTGAAAGGAACTTTCTTAAGGCAAATCTGGACAGATATTTTTGAAGGAACTTTTTTTAGAAAAAGGATCCTTTGGGGACTTTGACAGAAACCAGGAATTGCTCCTCCCCCTTCCATTGCAGAATTCCCTATCAGATACAGCACAGTGGTCCAGTTGTACTGAAGACAGCTTAGAGAAGAAGGGTCCCTAGCTCTGGGGGGACCCTGGGAGATAAGGTTTGCAGGCAGCCTTGAGGAGCTGGAGGGAGAAGGAAATTGATTTCCCCCTGAGAGCCTCAGAAGGAATGCAGCCCTGCCAGCACCCTGACTACGACCTGCCGACCTGCCGAGATGACAGATAGTCAGCCTGTGTTGTTAGAAGCCACTAATTTGGGGGCAGTTTGTTCTGACAGCAATAGAACATCAATGCATTACCCCTAAACTCACACATAGATTATACATTTAACCTCAGGGCAGTCCTTCAGATCACAGTAAGCTTGGGCAAGCACACCAGCTCCTGACGTCTTTTTAATATAACCAGGCTAAATACCAAATTTTGTCTTACAGTCTTGTTTTGGAAAAGCATCCGTTGTCTACTAACAGGAAAATCTAAAACGAGGTAGTTTTTTTTAAAACTGAAGGGTAGCCTATTGAGTCCATGTGAGAAGATAATTTTATTGTCTAAAAGAATCAGGATTTAAAATGTGGAATATTGGGCAAAAATTAAAGATCTACAGGTCTGATTGCTGTGGTTATGAAAGCTGATTCTCCCTGAAAGTCTATAAAATGGAGTGAAGAAGGTACCTGCAGGATGTGAACTCTGTTACCCTGCCAAGGCCATAGGGATCCAGAGTGTTAGCGTAGGTCGTTGAAAACCGCCATTGCCTGGCATGATCGGCCCACGGCGTCCCAGCCTGCGATTCTGAGATGCAAGTGTTCTTGCTTGGCCCAGTTCCTTCTCTCTCTCTCTTTTTTTTTTTTTTTTTTTTTTTTCAGACAGAGTGGACAGTGAGAGAGAGACAGAGAGAAAGGTCTTCCTTTTGCCGTTGGTTCACCCTCCAATGGCCGCCGCGGTAGGCACACTGCGCTGATCCGATGGCAGGAGCCAGGTGCTTCTCCTGGTCTCCCATGGGGTGCAGGGCCCAAGCACTTGGGCCATTCTCCCCATTCTCCACTGCACTCCCTGGCCACAGCAGCGAGCTGGCCTGGAAGAGGGGCAACCGGGACAGGATCGGTGCCCCGACCAGGACTAGAACCCAGTGTGCCGGTGCCGCAAGGCGGAGGATTAGCCTAGTGAGCCGCGGCGCCGGCCCAGTTCCTTCTCTTCTACTTGCTGCTTTTACCCCATCCCCACCTGCCCTCATACTCGTCAGCAGTTTTTTCTTGGGGATCGTCAAAAAGGAGAAAACTTTTTATTAGGAACTTTCAGGATGTTCATCTTGTTTTGTGTTGGGAATTGAATGCGTCAAATCCCTTTCAAACTTATCTTGAAAGATAACTCTTTTCCCTCCTTATTAATAAAGTAATGTTGACATTACCGATTGATAGGAAGCTCTGATGTACCCTGGCCACCTGGCATTTTGTGCTTGTCCATCAGAACCACAGTGGGCAGCTTTTGAAGATGCCAGTTTATTATTGTTGGGAATGATTTGCTGCTACAGTTGTTTTTGCCTATCTCAGCAAAATGTACCTGAATATAATTTAGGAGGAAGATAAATGTTCCATGTTTCCTCAAAATGGCACTGTGGTATAGCAGATGTGAGCTGCCACTTACAAGGCCAGCATCCCATATCACAGCACCAGCTCAAGGCCTGGCTACACTGCTTCCTGCTAATGCACTTGCAGTGGATGGTGACCCAAGTACTTTGGCCCCTGCCATCTATGTATGAGACCCACCTGGGTTCCTGGATCCTGGTTTTAGCCTGGCTTAGCCCTAACTGTTGCAGCATTTTGGGGAGTGAACCAGCAAAAGAAAGATGCATTTCTTTCTCTCTCTCCCTCTCCCTCCCTCTCCCTCCCTCTGCCTCTCCCTCTCTCCCTCTCTCCCTCTCTCTTCTCTCCCTCTCTCCCTCTCTCCCTCTCTCCCTCTCCCTCTCCCTCCCTCCCTCCCTCCCTAACAAAGAAGTAAATTTTTCTTTTAAGAAAAAAAAAATGGCCTGTCACTTGAATCCCCTAAGGGTAGGGACCTCTTTGTATATATAAACATCTTCGTATCACAAATGTGTAGCATGGTGACAAGAACATAATAGGTGCTTAGTAAATATGTATAGAATGAGAAGCCACTCTCTACCTTCATTCATTAAATGTGTGCCACTTCAGTCCATTCAATCCATTTCTATCAAAAGAAAAATACCATCTGTAAGAGTCTGTGACTGATAAACTCTGGTAGTATTTGTCTGAAGCTTTCCTAAATGATAGTTACTTGCCATAGAATGTGAGGTTGACAGGTGTTTGCTCTGCATACATTGAAGATACTACCTTCTGGTGGTGATGGTATGGAGAAGTCCGATCTTTGTCATTTCTTTGTAGGGTACTTTGTCTTCTCTCCCTAGTAGTTTTTAAGATACTCCCTGTGTTTATTTTCTCTTTCCCACTAGGAATTCCCCTTTTTCAGTTTGAGGGTTTTTTGCCTTCTTTCAGTTCTCTGCCACCATGTCTTGGATGCTGACCCTCCTAGCGTTTTGTAGATCTGCCGCGGTTCCTAAGATGCTACAAGTCCTCGGTTCTTTATCTCTGCACTACATTCTGAGGAACTTGTCATTATCAGCTACCTCTGTAGGCCTGTTTAGTCTGTTGCTTAACCCATACTTTGAGTTTGTTTCTGTCTCTATTTTTTATTTCAAATCTGTAGCTCCTTTTTGTATCTGGTTCTTTCTCAGCTCTGCCTGTTTAAAGCCCACTTCTTGCTAATGGATTCTATTCCTTCTTTTGTTTCTGGACATACTAATAATTTAGTCTCTTTCAGATACTTTATTATCTATAACCCCAAGAATAGAGTTCTCATATTTGGGTATCTGCCCACTTTCACAGTGACAGGTTTTATGTGGTTTTTTTATATATATATATATTTTTGTCTTAACTACTCTTTTTTTATCCCCCCCTTTGGAATCACAAGCATTCTCTAGATTATGGAAGTCTTCCTATGGTGTGTTTTTGTATTCACCCCTCATTGAGATCAGTGGTTTTCCCTGGTTTGGGGCCAATTTTTTAACATTGATTTTCAGTGTAGATTTTACATACCACCCAGGTGGTGCAAATCAGATCCCACAGATGTTGCCAGCTGGGCATTCCACCTCCCTCCCCTCCCCACCCCCAGCAGTTCTAGAGTAGGATGGCGGGCAGCTTCTAGCCTGTGTCCCCAGATTGGGCCTTCCCTCCCCTCCCCACCCCCAGCAGTTCTAGAGTAGGATGGTGGGCAGCTTCTAGCCTGTGTCCCCAGATTGGGCCTTCCCAGCTTCGATTTACAAATTGGATGCCTTTTCATTCCAGTTGTGGTTGATGTCTTTGTTCTTACTCCCGCAGTTAAATCATCTCCCACTCCCTCCATACTTGGGGTCTTGTAGGTTGTAATTCAATTGCCACATTGGGGCAACGGAGCTCCAGCCCTGCCCACTGCTGTGTAGTCACGTCCTGGTTTTTGGCACCTAGGGATTTTACTTTCTTACTCTGATTCGTTGATATCATTAGTAAATTGTGCCCAGTATTTCTGTTTGGTATGTGGTGGGGACTTTTTGCCTATGCACACTATACCTGTTCACAGGGAAATTTTTTGGTTGACCCACAGTGGTAACCATTTACATTAAGCAAGCAACCATGACCTAAAAGTAAGTGTGCTTCTTTCTGTAATTTAACTACCTATAGTTAACATTTTAAAACTACTAAGTATTCCAGTCCAGGAGCACTTAAAAAGTAGACTCTATGGAAATGATTTCTTATTTAATTATCAATGTAAAAATTACTACTTTTACAAGCTTATTTACCTATGTAAAAATTAAATGACTGAAAGACTGCTTATGAATTTTGAGAGGAATTCCTGAGTTTGAAAGTGTTAGATATTCCAGGGTGGACGTTTGGTGCAGTCAGTGGTTAAGATGCCACTTGGGTACCCACACCCCATAGGGGAGTACCAGGGTTGGAATGCCGGCCCCACTCCCAGGCCCAGCTTTAGGCCAGTGCACATCCTTGGAGACGGCAGGTGATGGCTCAGGTAGTTAGATCTCTGCTTCCCATATGGGAGACCCGGACTGAGTTCTCATCTTCTGCCTTCAGCCTGGCCCAGTCCTAGCAGTTGTAGGAATATGGGGAGTGGGCCAGTAGATGAGAGATCCCTATCTGTCTATGTCTTTGTCTCTCTGCCTTTCAAATAAATAAATTATTTTTAATTATATATCCCATTCTTTTACCATCATTTATATGATCATTAATTTCTATCTTTATCAGGGATAACAGATATTAGCTTGTATATCAGTATGCCCACTCACAGTCTTCACAATAGAAATACCATAATATCGCCAGTCATGTTATGTCTAAGAAACATATAAGGCCAGCGCCGCGGCTCAATAGGCTAATCTTCCGCCTGCAGCGCCGGCACACCGGGTTCTAGTCCCGGTCGGGGTGCTGGATTCTGTCCCGGTTGCCCCTCTTCCAGGCCAGCTCTCTGCTGTGGCCCAGGAGTGCAGTGGAGGATGGCCCAAGTGCTTGGGCCCTGCACCCGCATGGGAGACCAGGAGAAGCACCTGGCTCCTGGCTTCAGATCAGCGTGATGCGCCGGCCACAGTGTGGCAGCCGCGGCGGCCATTGGAGGGTGAACCAACAGCAAAAAGGAAGACCTTTCTCTCTGTCTCTGTCTCTTTCTCTCTCTCTCATTCTCTCTCTCTCTCACTATCCACTCTACCTGTCAAAAAAAAAAAAGAAAAGAAACATATGAAAGTACTTTCTCCCTATATAAGTATCATCTTTTTTGTTTGCTTGCTTGCTTGGGAGACAGAGTGGGCTCCCTGGGGTAGACCACAGCTAGGACCAGGAGCCTTCCCCAGTCCAGGTCATCTGTGTGTCTGAAAGGACCCCGACTGACTGAGCCATCAGCCCTGCAAGCGTGTGCCTTAGCAGGAAGCTGGCACCATGAGTAGAGCAGGACTTGAGTGCAGGTACTCCGAAATGGACTCCACATAACCACCGGCCCAAATGCCTGCCCCCAGGGGTCAGCCTTTTATAGATGTGGGTTGGCATCTTCTGACAATGCAGAATCTGGTTCATTTCACCATAGTGAGTATTGGTAGAAATTAAATAAATAAGACATTGTCCTTATTTGACCAAAAATGACTATTTTTCCAGACTTAGCTTTGTTGTTGTTGTTGTTATTTTTTAAAGATTTATTTTTATTTATTTGAAAGGCAGAGTTACAGAGAGAGGTAGAGACAGAGAGGTCTTCCATCCACTGGTTCACTCCCCAAATGGCCGCAGTGGCTAGAGCTGCACCAATCCGAAGCCTGGAGCCAGGTGCCTCTTCCCAGTCTCCCACACGGGTGCAGGGGCCCAAGGACCTGGGCCATCTTCTATGCTTTCCCAGGTCATAGCAGAGAGCTGGATTGGAAGAGGAGCAGCCAGGACTAGAACCCATATAGGATGCCGGCGCTTCAAGCCAGGGCTTTAACCCGCTATGCCACAGCGCTAGCCCTGCAGACTTAGTTTTCTCTTCCTTTCCTTTTTCTCAGACATGTGAAGAAAAAGTGACTGCAGAGAGAGACCAGCCACCAAGTGAAGGAGGCGTTTCGTTTCCTCTGTACGTTCCACACCCCGTGAGCCAGAAGAAGAAAAGGGTCTACCGGACAGAGCAGACCACCTTCATAATCGGAGAGACGCCAAGAGGAATCCGCAGGTACGTCGTCCGTGACAGGCACTAGACTCTGAGAACTCTCAAGACACACAGCTCCTAGTAAGACACACAGATGATCTGGGTTATAGCCATATTTCAGAAAAGCCTGAACTTGTACACTTTAAAAAATGAATTCCAAACCTTTTACGTGTTTTTAGAAAGCTGATCCCTAAATTTATTTTTAATGAAGTCATTTTGTATAAAGAAATGAAATAATTAAGTGCATTTTATTCATTCATTCTTCGGCTATGTTTTGGGCACCTAATATGTGCCCAGGGGCATTGTGCTGAGTGCTGAATATGGTGTAAAAACAGATAAGGCGTAGAGCTTATCGTGTAGTATGGCAGGGCTTGGCATTGAGCCATAGAATTTTAAAAAATGAACGCTTACAAATAAATAGTTGGGAAATGGTAACTGAGAAGAAATGGGCTGGCTGCCGTGGTAGAGAATGGGACGTGTCTGTGTGGGGCAGGGTGGGGCCGTATGACCTTCTGCAGGGCAGTGTGGGAAGCCCTTTGTGCACAGGCGGCACTCGGGTCAAGTCCTGAAGGGTAACCATGCAGGGCCCCAGAGGAGAGCACCTCGGAGGCGGGCGGCGGCTTGGTCTGCTCCAGGCCCTGAAAGCAGACCAGAGGAGTTGGTGCCCAACAAGTAAGCAGAGAGTGATGCGAGGTGGAGGTGGAGACCCAGGCGACGCAAGGCCAGGGAGGCCCCAGAGACTTGTGGCAAGAGTGTCCATTTTGTTTTGAGTGCAGCAGGAAGCTGTCAAAGAATGCGTGATCCAACGTGTGTTTGCTGAGATGGCACCAGCTCCCCTGTGCACAAGAGCAGCAGGACACAGGGTGGTTTGCCCAGGAACGCCTGCCATGGGGGCTAGAGCCAGTTTAGTCGTGGACCAGTCTGGGAAAGAGAAGGAACGAGGCTGACTCCTAACTTTCTGTCCTGAGCAACAGAGCAGACTTACTGAATGGGGAAAACCAGGAGAACAGGAAGCTTGGAATGAAAAATACTCCGGAGTTCTGCTCATGTGACACATGATAGTCTATCGATACACTGAATAGGCAGCAGCTTTGCCGCTGTGGACTGGGGGCTGGGGGTTTACATTTGGAGTCATCAGCGTAGAGTCAGAAGTGGATTTCAGAGCCATGGGACTGTGTGAACAGGCTGGGAACGGAGCCCAGGAGGGAGCAGCCCAGGACAGAGCCCAGGGCAGAAGTCCTCCAGGGTGCTCCACGGGCAGAAACACAGTTCAGAGTCCTGACTTCCCAGAGAAGTAAGACTTTCTGGAGAGCTTACCTGTATCACAGGCTACAGAGAGCCAGAATCAGATGGCGTGGGGAAGTGCCTGCTGGCGCAGGCGGCAGAGAGCTCACGGGCTGCCTTGGCATGGGCCTTCTGAGAATCTGTGGCAGATCCCGGGGTGGGGTGAGCCAGCAGGGAGAGGGGCACTCGCGGCGGCTCTCTAAGAATGGTTGTAAGAAGGAGCAAGAGATGGAAGCATTGCAGCATCATGGGTACTTTTTTTTTTTTTTTTTTTTTTTTTTTTTTTGCAGGGGTGGTGGTGGTTTATTTGTTTTTTAAGTTAGGAAGACAATAGATCTTGTTTGTGTGTGGAAAGAAAAGATCACTTAGAAAAAAAATAAATCATACCGGAGAGATGATGACAGTCAAGTCCCAGAGGCAGGCGACGGCAGCATCCAGGCCCCCTGGCGGAGGTCCGGCCTTTGCCATTCAGGGAAGGGACAGACATGGACACGGATGTCGTATGTTCTCAGTGAATCAAATCCATCCATTCGGAAGGCGAGAGATCTAAGGAGAGAAGTTATGAAGTCAATTATTCATAGAGTTGGAAACGGAGCTTGGTGGGACTGGAATTCCTGGGTGCCGTGAAGTCCCTATCCGAGAGTAATTCCACGCGTGCAGGTTTCATTCAGCAAGCTTCACTCTGTTGTAGACATGCAACGGGAGACGGCTGGGTTCTGCCAGGGGTTAGAATGGAAGAAGAGAGAAGCTAGCAAGCTTCAGGAAGGTCATAAAGGAGTGACTATGACATTGAACACGAGACAGAGTGGAGGCTGACGGGCAACAAGAAAGCAAGAGTGGTGACTCAGAAGACTTGAGGTCACAAGTGTGTCACAGCATTGTTGTCATGGGCAGAGAAATGAAATAATTAAGTGCATTTTATTCACTCATTCTTCGGCTATGTGTTGGGCACCTAACAAGACGAGGGAGAAATGGTTTAGCTGGGTAACATCATCCTTAAAGAGGGGAGAACTTTTAGGAGAAAACCAAGGTCTGGAAGCAGCAAAGTGAAGGGCGAACCCCGAGCCAGAGAGCCCCGCTCTGCACAGACTACGTGGGAGGAGGCGTTGTCCTCAGGGGACAGGAGGGCCGTTCAGCTTGGGAACAGAAGACACAGGGCAGCAGGGAGGTCATTGCCTGGTGCCAGGGCCACCAGGCATGATTTGGGAGGGTGAGGGGCTGGAGCAGATGGGAGAAAAGGCATTTGGAACACATGACCTGAGAAAGCAGGGCAGGGCCATGGTTGGACTGGTTCTGGTGGCTCCTGGGGACAGGGAGGGAACAATGCTGGCTCTGTGGGGTCAAAGCACTTCGTGTAGGGGTGTTGGCTACTTCCAGACTATTGGACATCAGCTTTCCCTGGGAGGGCTGACCCCCAGCCCCTCTGGGTGCTGAGTGGCAGGTGGGCTGCACAGAAGGTGAGCACCTCCCCCGGCCACCTCGGCAGCGCCATGTCCTCACAGACAGGCCCGCGGCGGCTGCGTTGCAGGGTGTGCCTTTCCCTGAGCACAGTCGCCCGTCTTGAGGGAGCGCATGTGTCTTCATCCCTGCCCGCACCGTGTGCAGAAGCACAGAGGGCACGCGGGCGGTGATCTGTGTTTGCCTCCCTCCAGCCGCGGGACTAAACGTCTCCTGCGCAATGGAGAGGGGAAGGGTGTCTGGTGTTAGAGCCCCGGAGCCTGACTCAGCACAGTGCCTGAGCAGCTGACGCCCCGTTTCCTGCTCTCCCCGCTAGCCAGTCAGGCTCCAGGCCCAGGCCACACTGCAGCCTCGTGGTCATCTGGATGAAGTGTTCAGCCTGCTGTCCCTTCAGAAAGCTTAGGCAGGATCTTCAGAAAGGTTCTAGCTGTGCTGCTCCCCCAGGTCCTCAAGAAAAGGGGAGAGGATGTTGTGTGTTATCCCCTGATACACAAATACTATCGGGACGTTTGCCGGAAGATCCCTCCCACCTGCCCTGAATGGCATATGGGAGTCTACTCCGGTTTACTTGTTTTCTGCACAAAGTGGCTAGCTTGTGCCCCTTGGGTTACCTTGCAGCGTCTTAGATTCTTAGAGAAAACTCTTCGGAAGACCCAGAATTCTGGCAGTGAGTTGGAAGGCAAAGTAAACCGAATGATGATGTATCCCATCCTCTGGTGTAAAGGGTAAACTGTGTGGCCTCATTTACGTGCAGTCTGTTGAAGTACAGCAGAAGACACAGCTGCCCTGGCACAGCAAGCCCTGCAGGGCCACAGGCAAGCTCACAGGCAAGGTCACGGCTCCAGCGCGGCAGAGGTGGAGTTACTACGGCCACTGTGAAGCACCACCAAGCCTTGGGTAAATAAAAGACACCGGCTTGTAACCTCAGCAGTCACTTAATCTTTAGACAGACTGAGTATGAGAGTGAATTTGGAGATGGTGGGTAAAGTAATACTCTCTCATTACTCCCAGCGTTCCCGCAAGAGCACGGGCAGCTTCCAGGACAGAAATGTGGGTGCTTGTGTTTGTGTTACTAAATGTTGCATTGGAGACGACGTGCCTGTTGGGCAGGTGTGAACAGCATCTAGATGTGGGTCCGTCAACAGGTCAGCAGCGTGAGGACCGGAAGCCATGAGAGCAAGCGTGCACTGTGGCCGCCCACTAGCATTAAAGGAAACCAGGCTTTATGTCCCTTGGTCTGGGTGGCAAAACATAGAAGTGGCTTTGGAGCACCTCCCTTCATACATTAAGTACAAATCATCGGTTCACCCTGAGGGTTCTGCCTGGTGTGTGGGATGAACTTCAGACTTGGTGACCTCGGCCTGCAGACCCCTTGTGATGTTCAGCCTCTTCCCGAGCAGTTTCTCCTGCCCTTCTGTGTACCTATGCCCTCCCTCCTCTCTCTCTCTCTCTCTCTCTCTCTCTCTCTGGAAGGCTTCCTCATTCTCCCTGTCTGATTCAAGGTGACTGGGAGAAGCCTCCCCTACCCATCCTGCCCACTACCCATCACTGGCTTAGGAGCCCCTGCAGGGAGCGCCAAGGGGACCCTGCATTTAGCTCCTTCATGGGGTTCACGATGCCATCCTGGTTTGCTTTTCTTGCACATCTCCCATGACTAGATTGCAAACTCTTAAAGATAAGAGTCTGAGGCTTGTTCACCATTGTATAGTTCCTGCTACTCTGCCTAGCACATAAAAATGTGGTGCTGAATGAATAAGTGAATATTTTAAGGAACTACTATATAAAATAGAATTCTGAAACTTTGAGACTGTTCACCACGTGCTGCAACACCATGCATGGCATATGTGTACAGATGCTGGGCCCTCCTCACACGTGGCCCAGACTCTGCACCGGCAAAGCCTACACCCTGTCAGAGTCGGGCTGACACCGTCAGAAGCTGTTCCCACGGCTCCGGAGGTGAGGACACCCAGGTACAGGTGTTAGCCGGTTGGGCTTCTGGTGAGGGCCCTTGTCCTGGCTTGTGGAGGCTCACCTTCTCAGTGAGTGCTCCCACAGAGAGGAAAACAGATGCAGAGACAGACTGTGCTGGCTCTCTGAAATCTCTCTGTCGGAGGACTGATCCTCCCGGATGAAGGCCCCATCCTCATGATGTCCTTTGCCCCTAACTGCCTCCTGAAGGCCCTGTCTCCGTATGTCGGTGCATCAGAGAGCAGTACTTCAACAAGACTGGGCGCCTGGAACGGGCAGGAGACACAGTTCAGTCCCCGGCACCCCAACCTGGAGCCAGGAGCAGAGCCCGTCGCTCGAGGTCTCCGCCCATTTGATCCCAGGGTTCCAGAAGGCCCATCCCCTCACACGTGCACATAACGGTGGTGATCAGTATCTTACACCAAGAATGCGGCTCACTTCTGCCCACCGCATCTGACTTCCTGGGTTAGCTGTCCGTGCTGAGGTCGGACCCTCTGGGCAGGGGTGGGGAGAGTCTGGCTTCCTCCGAGAAGGACTTTGCTGAGGCTCATCAACAACTGACATTTTCACGCTCTGTGGCTAGATGAAAGGGAAAAAGGAGCGCGAAGGAAAAGGTGCTTCCTTCTCCATTTTTGAGGATTTTCCTTTTTCTATTCATTAAGATCCTTTGTTGACAATGTGTCATGAGACCTGAATGCAGTATAGACTTTCAATCTGCATTATGTAAATTATGATTCTCACGTCCCTCATAAATCAGCCCACTGGAGGAGTAGCATGCTGGGATCTCATAATTCATAGGAAATACCTTCCAGTATAAATCAGGGTAACTTTAAAAGCTGGTGATTTCATGAGCTAAAATATTTTTCTCAGTAGCATAAGGAGAAAGATCACATACCACTAGGATGAAACACATTTTCATTATGGAAGCAAGCAAACATACGCCGGAGGAACAGGATCGCATTGCTTTGCCTCTGCACTTCCTATCCTTTATGATGTGTTCTTTAAAAATAAAGTGTACTAAAAGTAACCACTGGTTTTATTCATTAAATCTCCAGAAAACAATTTGAAGAAATGGCCTCTTACTTTCACCTGTCTTCTGTAAAGGAATTTGCGAGACAGATAACTAGTGCCACATCAGAAGAGCGGCGGGAAATGCTCGAAGACTTTTATGCTTCTCAATACCCAGAAGTGAAAGGATTTTTTACAGCAGGTGCTGCTTCAGAATCCATCAAATCCGCCAGCGTCAGGAGTAAATCCCAAAAAGGAGAATCTCGCATCAGAGGAAGGTTGTCAGATTCTGAAGCCTTGACATTTAAAGAGTCAACCAACAGCATTTCTCACACCTGCAGCCCAGCAACCCGTAAGGGAAAATCAATTCAGTTTCCCAGTCACAGTTCCTGCCAAGAAGAAGCGCTTCCTAGTGATGCAGGAACTCTTGGCTCTACCCAAGGGGTTGATGATGGGAAACACAGCCACGCATCCAAAGGTGCCGGGACATCCAGTTCCCTGGACGGAAACTCCAAGGGGCAGGAGAGGAGGTTGGCAAATGCCGGGAAAGACCAACAGGGCACCAGCGAGGCGGGCGTTTCAAGAAGCAGGTTGCGCTGCAAACCGGAAAGCAAGAAGACAGAAAGCCCCGGTGCAGAGGACGCCTCTGTGGCAGGCCTACTGGGCGACACCTCTATTCTTGAGGACCTCTTTAAAACGCCCAGGAGCGGCCCCACACGACTGCCCAGGAAAGCCCTTTCAGGGCCTGTGGAGAAAGCAAAGCAGCGGCCCAAGGATTTCTGGGACATCTTGAATGAGCAGAGTGCCGACAGCCTCAGTAAATTCACCGACTTGGCCGTCATCGAGACCCTGTGTGAAAAAGCCCCCTCCAGGAGCAGAGGGGAGCAAGAAACGTCTCTCTGGAAGTCCAATGAGAAGTTTTTGTGGAAGACATTCCAATCGAGTGACACAGATGAGAACACAACCAACAACACGCAGAGAGGAGCAGAGGCCTGAAAACGGAGCGATGTGCCCGTGAGCTCCAGCCACCCCTGCGCGCTCTGCCTCGGACACAGCTGTCTCCACACAAGACTCCATTACATTCTCGCGTTAGGATGTTTGAAAGCCTAAAATATTACCGTGGCTTGTCTTCTTTGATATCCATATGGATCTTTTAGGAAGCAACCTTGTATTTTATCATAAACCTCTGTTGTGAGATGAGAAAGATTCTAGATGTGTTATCGGAAGGCCTGGAACAATTTTCTTAGCGTGTAATTACGTGACCGGAGGTAAGCCACTTTCCCTGAGGTGCATCTGTTTGCCAACATGAACGATGAAGGGTTTGAACCTGATCAGTGCGAGTGTCTCTTCCAGTTTAAAAAAGCTTTGGTTCAGGGGCCGGCGCCGTGGCTCACTAGGCTAATCCTCCGCCTTGCGGCACCGGCACACCGGGTTCTAGTCCCAGTCGGGGCACCGATCCTGTCCCGGTTGCCCCTCTTCCAGGCCAGCTCTCTGCTGTGGCCAGGGAGTGCAGTGGAGGATGGCCCAAGTGCTTGGGCCCTGCACCCCATGGGAGACCAGGAGAAGCACCTGGCTCCTGCCATCGGATCAGCGCGTTGCACCGGCCGCAGCGCGCCTACCGCAGCGGCCATTGGAGGGTGAACCAACGGCAAAGGAAGACCTTTCTCTCTGTCTCTCTCTCTCACTGTCCACTCTGCCTGTCAAAAAAAAAAAGCTTTGGTTCACTCTCCCAAGTTCCATTCAGTCATAGGCCAAGTCATGCCCACCCACCCTCTAAATCAGGTGTACATAGATGTGTTTCTTTCCTATGATTCGGAAAATAATTGTGTTTTCCTAGGTATCATGTTCTAGTATTATTAAATTATTTTAGACTAAAGCCATAGCTAGTAATGAATGTATGGTATGATATTAAAATGGCAATTTTGTAGCAGCTCAGAATCCAGGGGTTAATGCTGTATGCCTATGATATTATTTGAGACGTGATGCTGAAGTAATATGATTATTTATCAATAGCCACAGACACCAGTGCCTCAACTTTTTATACAACTTTGATGATTTAATTGAGATCAATAAACCTTTGCACAGTGCTTTTACATGTGATGAACTAGGAAGAAATAAAGAAACATTTGGTTTTATTTGAAATTGTTATATTTGTTGAATTTAATCTATATGGTTTATAACCAAAGTGGGACAGTCTCATAGCTGAATTCGTTTAGACACATCCACTCAGTCCCTGTGTTCCGTGCTAGATGGGATACAGCTACAGGTGAAGGAAAGGGCGTCCTGTCTATAAAGAACCACATCTGTTGGGCTCCCGGCGTGGTGCCTGGCACAGGGTGGGCAGGGATCTGAGGCCTCACTGGTGTGTTCTCCCACCTTCCCCTCCCCTCAGCCAGGCTCACAGCGCTCTGAGGAAGAAGTGTGCTTCAGGAAGTGGCTGTGTGCAGTGTCATTGTTGCTAACCGCAGAGGGCCCCTGAGCACCCAGCTGGTACAGTCATTGCTCAGAGGTGAACAAAAAAATCCTTTCTCCAGAGACCCAATGGCCAAGTATATTTTTCTTTGGGACAACAATGTTTTGCCTTAGAGAACCATGAAATATATTTTGTATCGTCACCCATTACGTATAGACTCGTGCGTGTTGAAATAAAATGTTCATAAAGTAATGTTTACCTTTAAGGCATGCAACTGTGTTATTTTTCTCTCCTAGGCTGGTGTGGGTGTGTGTGTTGATGCTGTCATAACCCCATAGATTGATTTCCTGGTCACTAATGTTGGGAACCATGACTTGGAAACCAGTGCTTAAGGTTATATAGCTGGTCATTTGTTTGCCACTTGCAGCTGAGTTGTGTCCAGACTTCTCAGACTTCAGCCACTGAGGGTCTTCCTATAAAATAAACACATAATGCATCGGTCTGCAGTAGACCTGGCAGGTAGATGTCGTTAGCCTTCCGTGTGCTCAGCCGTCTGCAGCTCTGAGAAGCAGTTACCACTTCATCTCAGTTATACACAGGACAGGAGCATTCAGACACTTAATAAAACACATCTCTCATAAGATACCTTTAAAATCTTTTACATATACATGACCTTAGAATCAAAATGATATTCATACAAATATTAGTTACACATCGGCATAACATAAAGAAATGCTATCAAAGTGACTTTTATCAGTGGTAGTCCAAATGGAAGAAGAAACATAGACCTGAGCTTAAAAATTAGTTTCTAACACATTCATCATTATTATCACTTAGCAACAGGCAGGGTACAAAGTTCAGTGTCAAGAGGAGCCAGTCAGTGTTTCAAGGGAAGCCGTCAGAGTTGACTCTCTTCGGTGCACCAATATTTGGTTCCAGCGTTAACGACTCTGGGAACAGACGCCATGAAAGGGCTGTAGCAGGAGCCCCTCCTACCCTCACTCCCCTGGTGAGGTTCTGCCAGCTGCACCGGTATGATGAAGCCAATCCCTCAGCTGCTTTCTGCCCTTTAAATTTTTTATTTATTTTTTATATTTATCTGAAAGAGTTATAGAGAGGCAGAGAGAGATCTTCCATCTGCTGGTTCATTCCCCAGATGGCTGTAACGGCCAGAGCTGCGTTGATCCGAAGCCAGGAGCCAGGAGCTTCTTCCGGGTCTCCCATGCAGGTGCAGGGGCCCAAGGACTTGGGTCATCTTCTACTGCTTTCCCAGGCCATAGCAGAGAGCTGGATCAGAAGCAGAGCAGCCATATGGGATACCAGCGCTTCAGGCCAGGAGTTTAACCTGCTGCACCCACAGCACCAGCCCCCAGGCCTTTCAATTATAAACAGACTGGGTCACTGGTATTCAGGCAGTTTTAAAAGCAGCTGAATTATACTGTAGAAGCTCCGTTATTGAAACAATTAAATTGGAGATCTGACAGTCGCAGCAGCACTGCCGTGACTCCAAGGAGCACCAGTATGCAAACAACTGTGATGAGATCATTGCTTTAAAAAAGTAAAATGAAAAACTTCAAATTTCCATGATTCACAATCATGACACAACCTATCCTTTTTACTTCTTTTGAAAGCAGTGATACTTTCTGGCTGCTAGCACTCACCGTGCAACCATGAATGTTGGAAAGTGAGGTGAGATACACAGCCGGGTGCAGTGGAATTACCCAGGGTTTGCTGAAAGGCCTGAGACACCCCCAGCCCTTACAGGGAATGCACAGCGTGGGCCCCCGCAGATTGAAGGCAAAGGCGCACTTGCTGGCAGAGATGAGCTGGTGAGAAAGCCACAGGGAATGGTGGGTGTTTCAATTTCAGTTCAATACATGCAGCTTTTACATTGCAAAGCTATCTTTCCTTGATGATGTTAAAATAGCCATTTTTATAAAATGAAAATAGACCTTAGATGTAGTCTGCTTCACTACCTCTACTTGATACAGAAGTTGCTGTCATGTGTCAGTCCCAAAGTTTTATCTGATGTGTACTGGTCTAGGAAATCCGAAAGAATGAGGTCCACTGCCTGCCTATAGGTCATTTTTTACAGGGAGGGAACTAGAGGTCCATAGCTCCGTGTTCCAAGTCCAGTTAGAGTGGATCTAGAACTCATCATGGCTGTCACTGAAGCTGGTCACTTCTCACGTAGTCATCATGGTTGTGACAGCTCCAGTCCCATCTCCTACCTGCTTCTGCGAAACATCTGCCACCCAGTGCTTCTGGGAGGCCCTCCAGGGATGCTCCTAAGCCGCTCTCCCAGGGTGGGGTGGGGGGGACAACTCTGTGTACTGGAGCACGCGGTGTCTGCAGCAGGTGGGCAGGGCCACCACAGGAGGACGTGCTGGGCTCTGAGGGCCTTGCAGGGGTTCAGCATGGAAACAGTCCTTCCCGTGTGTACTCCCGCCCTCAGGAGGAAAGACACAGATGGCCCTTCCTGCCGACCTCCAAGGCTGTGGGTTCCCAGTCCTGGGGAAGGCAAGTCAGAACCACCTGCAGGGGCTTGTCTGCACCCAGGAGACTCTGGGTCAGGGACTTTATCTGATACACTGGCTTTGTCTGGGGTTTGGCTTTGTCGCCAGTGCCAGACTGCTTGACCGTCTGCCCCTCCAGGACTGCGTCCGCAGTGGCTCTTCCGTCAGTCCCACCCTCACCCCACTCCCACCCCCGTGTGACACCAGCTGAGCCCGTGATGGGGCGTGTGTGTGTGTGAGGCCCCAAAGTTGTTAGGATCTATAAAGATATCCACACGTATTTGCATGTCCAGGGCCACAGCAGCACTCTTCACAATAGCTAGACCTGGAAGCAACACAAACCTCCATCAGCAGATGAGCGGATAAGCAAAACAGGGTAAATGTATGCACGCACAGCATGGAATATTATGCAGCCTTGAAAAGGAAGGCAGCTCTGACACTTGTGAACCTTGAGGAGCTCACACAAGGTTAAGCCAATACCTAGAAACAAAGTGAAATGGTGGTTGCCAGGGGCTAGAAAGAAGAATGGGGACCTGATGTTGAATGGGAATGGTTCCAGTTCTCCAAAAGTAAAAGAATTCTGGAGATGGATGGTGGTGAGGACGGCACAGCTCTATGAGTGTATTTAGCAACACTGAAATGTATACTTAAAAATGGCTGAGGTGGCAACTCTTGTTAAATTAATTTTTCTATGATTTAGAAAAAAAGGCGGAAGGTCTGACCGAGAGTGACACCTCATCAAAATGTGCCAAGTGCCAAAATTTAACATATGTCGGACCACTGATTGGCTCTATGTTAATTTCACATAAATTTGAAATTACCTAAATTTGTATTTTGTTTTTTACATTATGGATCCATATAAGATTTTATCTTGAAAGGGGGATTCTAGGCCAGCGCCGTGGCTCACTTGGCTAATCCTCCACCTGTGGCACCAGCACCCCAAGTTCTAGTCCCAGTCGGGGCACCGGATTCTGTCCCGGTTGCCCCTCTTCTAGTCCAACTCTCTGCTGTGGCCCAGGAAGGCAGTGGAGGATGGCCCAAGTGCTTGGACCCTGCACCCACATGGGAGACCAGGAGGAAGCACCTGGCTCCTGGCTTCGGATCGGCGCAGCACGCCGGCTGTAGTGGCCATTTGGGGGGGTGAACCAACGGAAGGAAGATACTTCTCTCTGTCTCTCTCTCTCTCACTGTCTAACTCTGCCTGTCAAAAAAAAAAAAAAAGGAAAAGGGGATTCCAGGTTTAAAATAGGTTTTCTTGGGGAAGAGAACCCACAAACAGCACTCTTTTTCTGATCATGCTTTGTTGACGCGTCCTTTATTCACTTTGTTGTGAGTTAACAAATTGTGCTAGTTATATTCCCTGATTTCCAAATTAAAGACCAATCTTAATGTGAATTTGGTATCTTTCTTTCATTAACACTGGCCATACCCAATTGGCATTCTTGGCTTTTTACTGCTCTCTTATAGTAAAAAGCAAAAATGCCTCTTTTAAAAATTATTTATTTATTAATAAGTCAGAATTACAGAAAAACAGGCAAGAGGAAGAGAGATCTTCCGTCCGATGGTTCACTCCCCAAATAGTCCAACTGCCACTGCTGGGCCAGGCTGAAGCCAGGAGCTTCTTCCTGGTGTCCCATATGAGTGCAGGGGCCCAAGCACTTGGACCATCTTCGGCTGCTTTCCCCGGCACATCAGCAGGGAGCTGGATCAGAAGTGGAACAGCTGGGTTCTAACCGGGGGCGAGCACTGCAGGTGGCTCCCCCCCACACGCACCAATGCCACAGGGCCCAGCCTGCAAGAATACCTCTTTCTATAGATGTCTTTTTGTTAGCAGGTCGAGCAAGTCCCTAAGAGCTTACCCTGGGAGCTTACCGTGGGAGCCGGCTGTGAAAACCCAGAAGAAACGTGCCTGGGGCTGGGAGGTAACCAGAGAGGCCTTGGTGCCTTCCTTGACCTTTAAAACCCAGAAAAAGCAGAAACGAGGGCCTTTGAATAAAGCGGTTCCTGTCGTGGACTGGCCACAGAAAAGAGGGGCGGGCAGTGGCGGAGGAAAGAGCACCCGAGCGGCGACCCCAGGGCCCTCGGCGAGAAGTCTGCGCGGGGCTGCCCCCCGGCCCCCGCGCCCAGACCCGCCCGCGGGCAGACGCCGCCCTAAGCTTCAGGGTCCAGGGGAGTGGGTAACTCTGCCCCGGCCCGGCGGGGTCCCCGTGGGAAAGCTCTGGGGCTCGCGCTGGTGCCGTAGAGGGCGGAACGTGGGCCTGCGAGGGCACAGCGGGGCGGCTTCCCGCACGCGCCCGCCCAGGGCGCGGCGCACCAGGATGCCGCTGGGGCCCAGGGCAACTCGAGCCCGCCCCCGGCCTGCACGCTGACGGCGGCGGCTTCTGCGGTCTGGACGGCGGCCCGCGGGAACTCCAGCCCCAACCTGATCCCCAGCGAGCGCGGCTCCCACCGAGGCCGCGGGAAGCCGGAGGAAGGAAGCTGGGCAGCTCCGAGTCCGTGGCTGTGCCAAATGCGGCGTCCGCCAGGGCCCCCGGGGGCTGCGCCGGGCCCGCCCGGCAACCGCGAAGCTGGCCGGGCCCCGAGGAAGTCGGGCTTAGCACCTCGCCGCCTCCACCAGCCCCGGGGCCAGCTGCGCTGGGCGCGGACCCCCCACGTGCGCGACCACTCCCCCGCCGCCCCAGCCCCAGCCCGGTGCGCGCTGCCTTCCCGCCCCTGCGCCGTGGAGGCCGGCGCGCTGGGCCAAGGGCCCGCTCCCAACCTGCTCTCAAGCCCGGGGAGCGTTTCTCCGCGGTGTTCCCCGCACCAGGCCGCCATCTGGACGCCTGCAGACGTCTCCCCGGGCCGCCTTCCTCTCTAATCCATTTTCCACAGCGCTTTCCCAAAGCTTGGGAAAGCACGCGGGGACCTGGGCTATTGCAAGCGTGCTTTTCTCAGGCAGGCGAGCTGAGGGGGAAAAGAAATGGCAGCGACACTGGCCCCCATGCCTAAGCTTTCCATCATAGGCGTTTTGCACGAATGTTCGAGGCCCCTGTCCTCTTTTCGTTGTATTTTACGGAGGAAGAAGCTGAGGCGCAGAGGCTAAGTTCCGTGCCTCCTGCGGGTCTTATTTCTCCACTGATGCAATGGGGTCTGCAGGAAGCCATTCAGTCCTAACAGTGACCACCGCACCGGCTGCGCCCTGTGGCAGGCAGCCCATGTCTGCAGACAGCAATACTAAGCCGGTGAGTGCCGGCTTCAGGTGCAGGGTGATCTGGGAGACCTCAGCGGTGCTGTTCTCATCCACGTTTGTGGGTGGATGGGTGAAGTTTCTTGGCTGGGCAGGCTCAGAACGTTTCCACAATGGTCTCCTCGCCCCAGCTGCCTCCACTGTCTTGGATTGGCAGTGGGGCATGGGAGTGCAGTGCAGGGTGGAATTTCAGGGGTGAATTAGTGGCTGGGAAATCAGGGGTCAGGCCTTTCCAGTGCCCAGCAGAAACACCACAAGTGTCCCTGGCCCCCATTTCCTGCCAGGGCATTGGCCGCAATCGACCACCGCCCACCTACCCACCCACCAGCACACACACACCCTGCCATGGCGTGCATGAGAGTGCTTTAAAAACCCAGTGCTAGTTCCAGATAGAGCCCTGGGGTCCTCCACCTGAGCTTTATCAGGCTTGGCGCCACTCTGGTACTCTTCCTCAGTTGTCCCATTGATAAAATGGGGCCGGGGCAGTAAGAAGAATGCATTGGGCTGTTTAGAGATTGTCCCAGTCTCCTGTGGGTACAGAACACGAGACATATCTCTAAACAGCCCAAAAAGCAACTCTTGCCTGGTGATGCCTTGGTCACTTCCCTCTGCTCAACTTCCAGGGGCCATCAGAATGAGGGACCGTCAGGGACAGACTCAGCAGCCAGCGCCTCCCTGCAGAGACGACTCTTTTAGGTCTTGTCTAAATCCTGTGCATTTCCTAACACGCTGGTTAGCCACAGCCCCCCCCCCTCCCCCGCCCCAGCCAGCCAAGCTGTGTGCCCTGCCTCACAGCATCTGGGAGTACAAAGCTCTTCCTTCATGGCAGTCATCTCCACGTCGGCGGGCGTTGCCACACCTGCTGAACACAGACCCCACGTCCATTGGAAAGCACTCTCATGCACTCCATGGCAGGGTGTGTGTGTGTTGGTGGGTGGGTAGGTGGGCGGTGGATGATTGCGGCCAATGCCCTGGCAGGAAATGGGGGCCAGGGACACTTGTGGTGTTTCTGCTGGGCACTGGAAAGGCCTGACCCCTGATTTCCCAAATTGCTTCCCGGAAGTGAACTGAAACCACCACCCCTCCAATCTGTAGAAAGGGACGTGGCCGTGACGTCACAGGTAGAACCACTCGCTGGTTCTTCAAGGGTCTGCTCCTTTACTATTGGTGGCTTTGGGATCCACAAGGAGGGAAGGCCTATACTTCCGGGAATGGAGAGTCCCTACCTGTACTTCCGGGAAAGAAAAGTCCTTGTCAAGGGCCCCGGCAGGTGCCTAAAGGTCAACCAATGAGGATCAGACCTGCCTCAACCTTTAACCCCCACACTCTGAATCTATACAAGGAGCCCTCCCAATCTCTGACACGCGACTTCCCCGGCCCCCACTCTGTTGCTCTGTTGGGACCGTGGAACCTCAGCCGGGAGCGGAATCCCAATAAAAGCTTGTGAATTAATTGATTCGTCTGCCTGGGAAGATTCGTTATGCACCGGACACCTTGCAACTATAGAGAGCCTCTTTGTGTCAGCCTCTTCTTGGTCTCCATGTGCCCTTAAGTTTCCTAGGATGCTGCTAGGATTTGCAGGTGTTAGGGGTGAGGGCCCAGGTGTCACTGGCGTGGGCTCCAGGGTGGCGGCAGAACCTGTAGGAGGTGGGGCTTAGTGGAAGGTCATTAGGTCCCTGGGGGCTACCCTCAGAAGCTGGTTCTCACAAAAGCCCGAGTCCGGGACCTGCCTCTCCCCTGCTTCCCAGCTCACCACGCGTTCCTTCCTGTGTGCACACTGCACCATCTGCCTTGGGCTTCTCCCCCCAGCAGGAGCCTGCCCCGTGCAGCCTTCCAAGCTGCGGGCCAGCCTCAGCCTGTTTTCCTTAGAAGGGAGGCCTGCCCCTGGGATATCATTACGGTAGCTGCTCACTGCGCAGCCTCCGAGGCTCCTCTCCATTCGCGTCCATGCTTCCAGCGCGTGCAAATTCTCTTCCTCCCCCCGCCCTCTCTTCCAGGTTCACGCTCAGACCTGGACTGATCGGCCAGCACCTCCCATTCACAGTGTGCAAAGCAGAACTCGTCCTAACCCAGCTCCTGAACGGCCATCAGCCGCTGACCCAGTCCCCCAGCTCGGAGCACCTCCCTTTTTATGTGGATGCTTCAACCTCTCCCAAGTACCGTATTTACTCAGCAACCAATCAAATCTCGCCTCGTAACTCTACCTCCTCCTTTTCAGCTTTCTTCTAGAGAAATCTGGGAGGGAGGGTAGCAAACTAGATGGAAGCCCCAGCCACTGTGGGAGATCCCGGGGGTGATGCTGGCGGGAACTCACTGGTGGCCCTCCCGGGCCTGCTCAGCCCTCAGCCTCCGTCTCTGACCCCCAGGGAGCTCGCTGGTCCCACCAGCACAGGGCAGGGGGTGGGGCGGTGGGAGGGGCGTGGCTTTGGCGCCTAATAACGGGCAGACAGCGGGGTCACTGCAAGGGGAAGAGAGAGCTGTGGAGAAGGAGGTCTCCCCAGGAGGACGCGCTGCCCTGGGCTCGGCTTCGGTGCTCAGATAAATGTCCTCGCGCGAGATGGCGGCGGGTGACCGTGGCAGTGACCGCGTGGCTTTGCGGGACTCCTGTTCCTACATCACACCCCCTGCCTGGGAATGACGCACTCCTCTTAACACACCGGCCCCAGACACACACCGTGCACCACACACACCCGCCCCACCATGCTGGAACAGGACAGACGCAAGCGTCACAAGGCGTAGGCCCCCACTGCACCTGCCACAAGCCTCCAGCTTAAGCAAAGAGCGCCCACGCCCTACCGCCAAAGACCCCCAACTGCTCTGACAGGGTCTTCGCGCCCAGAATAGCCCAATGTGACCAACACCTGATCTTGCAAGGTGGCAGTAGTGAGCAAACCAAAAAGCAACTGCGCCAGTGCGGGACGCTGAGCCGGGTTGCAAAGCCAAGAGCCAAGTGCCAAGTGCCGAGGGGGAGGAGTCGGAACTCCAGGTCGGGTGCACATCCCAGTGCGGCGGCGGGCCAAGGGAGAACTACCATCTATTTTCAGTTTCCTGCTTTCTAGAAAGAAAAAAAAAATCTTAGCACCAAAGCTTCACACCAAGCCTGTGTTCTGAGCCCCTCCTCGTTTGCACTCTTTTGGATTAGCGTTTTCCAAAGTTGTGTGACCCTTTCCAGCCGGCTTTCCCCACTGGCTTAGCCACAGATCTTTTTGTTCCATGCTCATGAGGCTGCCTGCATTGTGCACAGCATAGACAGGGAAGCCTGCCCCCTACAGGCTGAGCGACTTAGGGCTATACTGCCCCAAAGAGACTGTCCGCAGGTTCTCTCCGCCTTGTCCCTGGATAAGGGAAGCCTTTACACAGCCTGGCTGTTTGCGTTTTCCTTCTGTTCCGGGTGCTGTTTAGAATGCTTCCAGTAGATGCCCCTTTTTCTGAATCAAGTTGTCCACAGGAAGTTCTGCTGCTTGCAAACAGGCCGTCAGGGGGTCATGGCCCCCCAACTGGGCAGATGCTAACTGACGTGGAAATAGATAAATAAATGATGTTGTCTCCATACAGCAGAGTACTCACTATACCGCAGCTAGAAAGCTGTCTTCAGCTATCTGCAAAATGTTTAGACGAATTTCACAAGTATCATTTGAACAAAATTAGCTGGACACACAGAAGTCAGGACGGGAATTGGAGAGGGTTCAGGAAGGCCCCAGCTTATCTCCTGGCCCGGGTGCCGGTGCCCTGAGCCCCCCGTCCTTCCAATAGACACGGAGTTCTGGATTGTGCTCAAGTGCAACATGAAGGCTGGGAGGGAAATCGGAAGAGACGGTCCGGCACTCGACTCGAAGGGGCCGTGTTGACTTCAGGATGATCAGAAATGAAGGGCTACCTGGAGTCGCCTCAGGGCGCCTCACCTGCTTGCGGTTCTCAACAGCGATCAGCTGCCTACAAAGGTGCCTTTTACCTTGACTCGCTGGTTATCCACAGCCTACGCCCTACACAGCCTGCCCTGACTCCAGCCTTTCCGAGCCACAGTATCCCTCTGGCCCAGTCTCCAGGTTCTGGACCACAAGGGCCCCACTGTACAGCCCAGAGCCTGTGGAATGGGGGTGGGGGGTTCAAACCACCTCCCCCACCCCTCGGAGCCAACCATTGCTGTGTGCCCTGCGTCACAGCATCTGGGAGTACAAAGCTCTACCTTCATGGTAGTTATCCCCACATTGGCGGGTGTCGCCACACCTGCTGAACACAGACCCCAAGTCCATTGGAAAGCACGATCATTCATTCATTCCCCAATCTTTTCTGCCGTGGCTGTGAGCCAGGGACGCAGCAGTGGCCATGCAGACACGATCCCTGTGGCCCAGGAGCCCACAGCCCGGTGGAAGGAGACCACGAACAACCACAGAGACCAATATCCCCAGACAGTGAAGCGTGTGCGTGCCACAGGCCGGCATGGGCTGTTTGGTTTGGTTTGTTTAGGTTCGGAGTGTTTTCGTGCTTTTTGCTTCTAATGTTTTTTTAGGAAGAGTGATCAGGGCAGGTCTCTCTAGGAGCCAAGGCCTGGATTGTCCCTTTTTAAAAAAAAATTTTTTTTTATTTATTTATTTGAAAGTCAGAGTTACACAGAAAGAGGGGAGGGGGTCTTCTATCTGCTGGTGCACTCCCCAGTTGGCCGCAATGGTTGGAGCAGTGCCGATCTGAAGCCAGGAGCCAAGAGCTTCTTCCAGGTCTCCCACATGGGTGCAGGGACCCAAGGATTTAGGCCATTTTCTACTGCTTTCCCAGATCATTAGTAGAAAGCTGGATGGGAAGTGGAGCAGCTGGGGTTCAAACTGGCACCCATCTGTGATGTTGGTGCTGCAGGCTGCGGCGTTACCCACTCCACCACAGCACTGGCCCCATGGATTGTTCTTGAATACAAGGGCACCCAGAGCTCGTGTTGAGTGCCTGGAGGCTTCCAAAGTGACCCACATGATGTATCTGTTGCCGAGGCCTAGCCAGAACAAACCTGTCCCTTTCCAAACAAGCAAAGGAGGGCTTGCATCCAAGAGAACCTAATATCCCAGCATCAGCAAAGTCCAAGACCTGCTCTGACCCAGCTGCTTTCCAAACGCCATACAGCCGAGGTGCCCGAGCCTTTGGGTGGAGGCATGGGCTGCCCATGTGCCAGAACCCTGAGGGCAGCCCCCAGATCCATCTGGGTTTCCTTTGCTGTTTGCAAATAACAAGCCAAGGGTGCAGGTCCCTGGGCCGTCTTTGCTTCCCGGAGTCCCTGGGGACCCTTGGCCTGCCCCCACCCCAGCAGAGTCAGGCTGCCCATCCTGTGGCTACATCAACAGCTCACGAACATGCCCGCTGTGCTTCTGCTGTTGTCAGACTCAGCTCCCTGTGGACAGCATGGGAATCACAGGCCCCCAGCCTGATGGTGACATGTCACGCATTGTCGTTGTGGCGCGGGTTCGGCTCCAGGTGCGGCCCATGAGCGATGTGTGTACCTATGGGCAGGGAGCCGGTAGGAAACTACTTCCTAGTTCTCCCTCCTCAAAGTTTCCAAGTGATACCTGGCTGCCCCAACCCTTCTTCTATGCATACTCTGAGCCCCAAGGCCAGCCCCCTACATCCCCCCCTGCATCAAGCAAAGACCAGGGACCCCCAGACCTGAAAAGTCGCCCCCATGTTTCCCACTGGACACATCCAGGAAGGAGCAGGTCCTTTTCCCTTGGGGCGACTGAGCTGGGCCGGGCAGCTACAAGGGAAGCTCAGGCAGTGCCTGGCTCCAGCCCCTTTTCCCCACCTTCCCCGCTCCCCCACTCCCCAGCAACTGCTTCTGCAGAGAGCTTTGCCCTTGGACTTGGCAAAGACCTGACTCAGTTTCTGCAGAGAGCTTTGCCCTGACTCCCACAGGGTCCGGAAGTCTGTCTCCCGCCACCTGTCCATCTCCCTGGCCCCGGTGTTTGGGTGTCTGTATTAACAGCCCTGCTGCTTCCGTGGCTGTGCTGTGGCGGCCTTGTCCTCCATCCCTGGTGTCCTGAGGTCACGTGGCAGAGCTGAGAGAGCTCCAAAGGGCGGCTCATATCTCACAGCTACTGGAAGGCAACAGTCATCTCACCAACAGCCGCGGGGGTGGGGACTGGTGGAGATGAAGGGCTAAGGGAATGGGGGGGTTTGGGGGGGTGTGGCTAGAGCCCACCAGTGCCTCTGTGTGGCCGGGAGGTGATGACATCGGCCATCTCTAAGACACCAGTGTCCTCCACCCACTCTACCAGGCACTCAGTGGCCTATGAGAGGGCCCCGTCCTGGGCAGGTGAAAACTCGCACACTCAGGGCTCCTAGCTGGCTTCAAAACACCAATCGTGAATCTTTCTGCTCATCAGCCGTGCCCTAGTTTCCCATTCCTGTCCTCCAGGCAGGACCCAGCCTCCTGCTGCATCCAAGAGCCAGGCCTCAGGCGTGATCTCGGTGGGTTGCGTGTAGGCATCTCTCTGCGTCAAAGCCTTTGTGACAAGTGCTTAACTCCTGTAACTGTTGTTTATTTGCTTACCCACCAAATTCTAATATTCATGTGTTTGTATACCCGCCCGTCTCCAGGCGCTAATAAGAACCGCAAGAAATCGCTTCCAGTAGGATTCAGGCCCAGACGTGGTTTCCGTACTGAATCTGACACATTGCACCTGGGAGGGTGCAGGAGACCATCCGTAATTCCCAATTCCTACATTGGATCGATGTGTAATAAGGAACAATTCGTTTTGGGGGGCTATTTATAAAACAAAACAACTTCCCAAGCCACCAGGAGGCTGGGAACTAGGTATGCAGGGGGAGCTGGACCCAGGAACCACACTCTCCTCCTCCAGTCTCTCAGGAGGTCAAAGACTGGGCCTCGCTCTGCCTGCACGTGTTGTGGGGCAGAGTCTTGGACGGGACACACAGTTGGCATCCGTGCCCCTGGTGCAGAATCCAAGGCTGCAGCTGGCAGGAAGTGAGCAGTGGTCTCGCGGGGCCTTTCACCTGCCCTGCGCGGGGACACCAGGCACGTGGCAAGGACTGGGGTTCACATCAGGTTGATGGGAGCACACAGCCCAGCTGCCCCCAGTGCCTCACTGCTCTCAGCTCCCCGAGAAGCCCTTCAGAAACCTGGCCCCAGGAACCTCCGTCCTCCCGTGGTGGACATTCTGGAGGCCAAGGACTCTGCATTCATCGTGGACCAGATGAGACCACTGCTGGTCCCTAGGGGGCTCCCCCGAGCTGGGGGCCCTCTTGTGTGAAGGCCACCTGGATCACTCTGGTTGCGCAGGTGCCAGACAAGAACACATATCCCACGTGCCCCAGAGCCTGCCAGCCATCAAGGGAGGATCTCCCTCCCTGGGCTCATCAGGGAGATGGAGCTCCAACTTCTACTGTGTCTTGACTGTGCCTTCATGCACACTGTGTGGCGGGAATCTCAAAGTGTTGCATCTGCAGGGGAGGCTTCCTGGAAGAGGAGGCCTTTGACAGACAAGAAAGAACATCGCGATGAAAAGGGCAGCGAGGGGAAAGACAGGCAGAGGCCCAGGGCCACCCTGGAAGAGGCAGGGACAGGAGCCCAGAATGCCCTGGGTGTCCCACTAAGGGGCTTCAGGTTTTTTTATTATTATTATTGATTTACTTATAATTTGAAAAGCAAAGTTACAGAGAGGCAGAGAGAGAGAGAGAGAGAGAGAGAGGTCTTCCATCAGCTGGTTCACTCTCCAAATGGCCTCAACAGCCGGAGCTGGGCCAATCCGAAGCCAGGAGCCAGGAGCTTCTTCCAGGTCTCCCACATCAGTGCAGGGGCCTAAGGACCCAGGCCATCTTCTACTGCTTTCCCAGGCCATAGCAGAGAGCTGGATGGGAGGTGGAGCAGCCAGGACTCGAACCAACGCTCATAAGAGATGCAGGCACTGCAGGCAGTGGCTTTATCCACTATGCCACAGCGCCAGCCCCCAGGTTTGTTTTAAAGCAAAATAATAGTAATAATAATAATAATAATAATAAAAACACGACTGAAGGGGTGGGCATTTGCACAGCAGTTAAGGCACCACTCAGGACACACGCACCCCATATCAAAACTGCTTCTGATTCAGCTCCCTGCTAATGCACACTCTGGGAGGCAGCAGACGATGACCCAATACTTAGGTCCCTGCCACACACACAGGAGACCTGGATGGAGTTCCCGGCTCCTAGCTTTGGCCTGGCCCAGCCCTGGCTGTTGCAGGTATTTGGGGAGTAAAATCTGTGGATGGGCATTCTCTATCTGTTTGTCTCTGCCTCTGTCTCTCTGCTTTTCAAATACATTTTAAAACAGCTGAGAAACTGTGCATAGAATAGACATGAACTTAGACTTGTTCTTTAGAAAGATCCTGTCGGGAGCCCACATTGTGATACAGCGGGGTACACGTGGAGCTGACTCTGTCCTCAGGTTGGAACTTGACCCAGGTTGGAACCTCATGGCCCTGGAAAAGTTCACAAAAGCACGCGGCATACTGTTTAACTCCCCTCTCCCCCCATTCCCACCACCGCTCCAAAGGGAGTTCGAAATCATAGTTTTGAAGGCGAGTTAGGTTCACGGGAAAATCACGACTCTGTGGATTTTCTGATTTTGCTGTGGACCCCTGAGGCTGGCAGGACAATGGCCCCTCAATGGCGTTCACATCCTCATCCCCTGTGGCTGCGCTCCCTGCGGAGTGAAGAGCAGTTAGTGCACAGGGCAGACTTCAGCTTGCTCATCGGCAGAGCCTCAGACAGGGCGAGGAGGCTGGGTCATCCAGACGGGCCCAGTGGAATCATACAACTCCTTGGGAGCGGAAGGAGGGGTAGGTGCTGGGCACAGTGGTTAAGCCACTGCTTGGGATGCCCACCTCCCACACAGGAGTGCCTGGTTTGCATCCCAGCTTCTCGGCTTCCACTCCAGCTTCCTGCCAATGCTCACCTTGAGAGCCAGCAGGTGATGGCTCAGGTACTTGAGTCCCCACCACCTGTGTGGGAGACCCAAATGGAGCTCCAAGACCCTGGCCTGCTCCAGCCCTAGCTGGTGTAGGCATTGGGGGAGTCAAGCAGTGAATAGGAGATAACTCTCTTGCTTGCTCACTCGCTCACTCTGTCTCCCCTCTCTCTGAATCTGTGCCTTTAAATAGAAATGAAAATAAATAAAATTGTTAAGTGGAAGAAGACACGACTGGGTGTGAGAAGGACTTGCCCGCTGGCTCTGGCTGTGCCCATGCACGAGACGGTCAGCCAGGGAGTGCAGTGGCTTCTAGAAACTGGAAGCAGCTGGGCCCTGAAGTCTCCCAAGGAGCCTTCAGGGAGGAAGCCAGCCCTACGAAGCTTCAGTCTCAGCCAGGAAGACTTCTTCCCCACAGAACCCCAAGAGAGGAAGCCCGGGTTGTTTGAACCCCCAAGTTCATGGTAATTTAACGCAGATGCACTAGCGAATGAGTACAACCCATGGAAACTTCCTTATGGCCTGCAGGGGTCTGGGGCCCCTTAGCGTTAGCCACCACCCCAAGGAGAAGCTGTCAGGATCCCCTCTTCTGCAGAGGGCATGTGTGGAGCCGGGTAAGAAGATGTTTACAAAGCACTCAGCCCAGTGCCTGGTGGAGAAGGCCACTAGGGAGCGGGGAGAGCCCACGCCCACCTACACCTTGTTTCCGAGGTCTCAGACCCGCAGGCCAGGCAGACACTGCCCAGAGGCACAGCGGCAGGCGGGGCTGGAGAGAGGAGCGCAGGGCCACCCACCACGGCGGCCGCCACTCACAACCAGGTAGAGGGCTGGCCTGCCGTCTCCACATCTTCCGGCTTCAAACTGTCAGCAACTCGGTTTTAACACACACACACACACACACACACTACATGCTATATACCACACATGTACACACACTACACATGCCACACACATGCTACACATGACGCATACTGCATGCACGCGCCACACATGTTACACATGACACATACTGCACACACGTGCTACACACATGCTACATACACCGCACACTCTACACATACCACTGGACATGCTACACACACCACACAGGTCACACACATACTACATGCATTACATATACCACACATGTGCTACACACACTACATATGCCACACATACATGCTGCATACACACTACACATACCATGTACATATACTACACACGTGACACACACTACACATATGATACACATACTACATATGCCACATACTATATATCCACTACATATACCACACACATGCTACACACCCACTACATATACTATGTATACTGCACATACCACACAGAGTCTACACACCCTACACACACACTGCTCACATGCTACACATACGACACGTACCACACACAATACTCACTATACATATGACACACATGCTACAACACTATTCATGCACTACATACAGGACACACAGCACCCCCACTACACCTGCTACACACACTACACATACTGCACACACACATGTTACACACAGAAAACAGTTCTGTTCTGGGTGGGTGGCAGGCTGCGCCCTGGGTCTAAGGCAATCTCAGCTGTTCTCCGTTCCCAGGGTGCTGTCAGCAGTCTCACACAGCTATGAAAGAAGACGGCATGCAGCCTGTGGAGATGGGCACTTTCAAGGGGCACAATTGTCTGCAGAGTCTTCCCAGGTGTTACAATCAACAGCGTGTTCCTTTTTCTTGGCTGAGTGAGGCTCCACATTGTAATCACCTGCCATCATGTGTGTGCCCATTCACCTCAGAAGGGCGTCAGTGCCATCACTTTTCTTCTTAGTGGTTTTTATGTGATCACAGTCTCCACTTCTCTGGAATTAGATACTTGGGAGTGCAACTGCTGGATCAGACGTTATCACATCGGCGTGTTTGGTTTTCTAAGAAACGGACCATGTGAGTGACACAATCTGTCCCCATCCTCACCGGTTTTTTATTTCGGCAGAGCTCATAAGATCTGATAAGAGACAGTGATATCTCGGCCGGCGCCGCGGCTCAATAGGCTAACCCTCCGCCTGCGGCACTGGCACACCAGGTTCTAGTCCTGGTGGGGGCGCTGGATTCTGTCCCGGTTGCCCCTCTTCCAGGCCAGCTCTCTGCTGTGGCCCGGGAGTGCAGTGGAGGATGGCCCAAGTGTTTGGGCCCTGCACCCGCATGGGAGACCAGGAGAAGCACCTGGCTCCTGGCTTCGGATCAGCAAGATACGCCGGCCGCGGCAGCCATTGGAGGGTGAACCAACAGCAAAAGGAAGACCTTTCTCCCTGTCTCTCTCTCTCTCTCACTGTCCACTCTGCCTGTCAAAAAAAAGAAAAAAAAAAAGAGAGAGAGACAGTGATATCTCCTTGTCATTTTAATTTGCACAGCCCCAGTGGTGGAGTGAAGTTGAATGCCTTCAAGTGAACTTATGTATTCTGTACATCCTCTCTGGGGAGCTACCTATTCATGTCTTTTGCCCATTTCCTAGTTGTAGAGTTTGCATTTGTCACATGCGCATTCGCAAATATTCCCTCCGCACCTGTCATCTGTCTCTGCGAGGTCTTTCTCAGAAGGAAGGCTTATCACTTGATTAGTCCTGTCTGAGCTGCTGCAGCCCTCGCTGGGTCGTGCTTTTCATGACCAGTCTGTGAACTCTTGGCCCTAAGCCCTGAAGATTTTCTCTTTTTTTTTTTTTTTTCTAAAACTTTTGATTAAAAAAAAACCACCTTTGGCTGTCAGAAGCCTGCAATCTGTTTTCTGCTCATTTTCATTTCGTGCGGGAGGTTTCTGTGCTCCTCACCCTCCGTGGGCAGACCCCAGCCTTCTGGCTCTTGGAACCACAAGGAAGGCGCGTGGTCTCCAGGTGTGCGGGAGAAGCACAGGACCACACACACCAATGAGTGAGCACCAGCAGCTCCCCTGGCTTGTAATCTCCCAGAGCCACTCCTCCTGTTAGTGCCTTCCAGGATGCTAACCGCTAACACTAACCACTAAGAGTACCTGGGAACTATACACTCTGCACTGGAATGCAAATATTTGTTGACTTAAGGTGGGGGAGAGGAATCTCACTTTGCCTCCTTCCTACCCTCATTCCATTGTGTTTCCACAGAGATGGGTCGGCCAGGATCTCCGGGAGGGCCCCTGGAGGTTACTGTCCCAGCTCTCAGATTTGGAAGGCCCTAGAGGTGTGGACACCCTGGGGAGTGGGGAGGGAGCAGAGGATTGATGGGTATAGGATGAGGTGAGTTTCCTGTGAGGGTGGGACATCACTGGAGGTGGGAGACAGCTGGCTCTCTCTGCCCGGGCCCCGGGCAGGAAGGGAAGCGTCCTGGCGTGCAGTGGCCCTGAGCAGGCACCTGTGAGTGGGCCCCGGTTCTGTCTTTGCGGTTCCTTCACACTGGGCACTGTGGACGCCAGGTTAATGATCTCAGCAAGGTGGCTGCAGACTGTGGAGAAGCTTCCAGAAGGCCCCGAGACAGCTTAGGAGAGGGAACTCCCTCCCCTGCCCATCTGTGCCGCTGGAAGTCAAGAATCCTTGTGCCCTGTACAGGCATCTGGCGACCAAACCAGAGCCCCTGAGCCTGGGTCTTCTTGCTGATTCTGGACAAAATCTCTTCTCACTTCCCAAAGCACGTGGGTAAGGAGAAACAAGACACGGGGAGGGTCCCCGGAGCGTCCTGGGGCGAGGCCAGGGGGACAGCCTTGGAAAGGTTCATAGCCACAGGCCAGGCTGAGCAGTGAGCAGTGAGCAGTGAGCCAGGCTGACAGCTGCTGGGGCTGTGGATTCGGGGTGGGGGGTTCCCTTAGTGAGGAGCCGCACCCCCCCAGAGCTCTGGGGGCAGGGAGCTGCGCCCCCTCAGCCACCCATGCCCCTCGCTCATCTAAGCATTTACCGCCGAGGAAGTACCATAAATATTTCTTGAACTTCACTGCCTCCTTCTCCCGGCACGGATTGGAACCCACGTGGAAATAAAAGTTCAAAAGTGGAGGGGAAGGAAAAGGTCGCAGCATTTCTGAAACTTCCAGCAGGCCCAGCCAGATCTGCTCCCGTCTGTGGCTGGATGGAAGAGGGCGTGGGGGAGGGCGCGCTGCCGCCCCAGAGCCTCCTCCCACAGGGCCAGCTCTGTGCTTGGGGAACCTGTGGGTGCTTTCCTAGCCCCCACCCCCCTACACACACACACACACACACACACACACACACGGGCAACTCCAGCAGGGCTCCCGCTTCTTCTCCCTGCAAAGCTGCGTTTGGGTGGCCCTGGCTTTTGTTCGGGAGATGTCTTTAGCACGCTGTCCTAATCCATTTTTTCATCAGCTCCTTGCTAACAAAGGGCCCCCTAAGCCCCTGGAAACCCCCCTCCGACACCGATTATGGGTTTCCTGGTGTCAGTCAGGGCCTGTTTGTCAGGGTGAGGGTGGAGTGTGTGAGCGGGAGGGCGGGAGGCAGGGCCCGAGGAGTTCCAAGCCCAGCGCCTCCGTGTGTGGTCCCAGGCTGGCCCCGGCTCCCGGCAATCCTGGCTCGGGTTAAACTCCAGCGTCACTGAATGAGTCCCTTATCCACTTGGGCGCACACTGAGGGGGTTTGACAGGGCACTGTGGGTAAACTGTTCCTATCAGCAAAAGCAAACAAGCGCACGTATTGAGCTCAGCACTTTTAATATTTAAACACGCCCGCTGCAGCCAGCAAGGCCGTGGGGGCTGCCAGGCCTCTCAGGTGGATGCGCTGTGGCTCCGAGGGCCCAGCCCCGCTGCCCTCTCCATCGCTCGCTCCCTCCCTCCAGGACCTGTGTGGCCTCGGAGGCCTGCAGACCCCCAGGGCTGTGGAAGTCACTCACAACCAGAAGGGATGAAAGCCCAGCTCAGAGGTCCCCACCCTGCGACAAACAGAAATCCAGGCAGCCCCTCCTCGGAAAACCGAGCTCTCCGAAGGCAGCTTAATTAAAATGCTAAGTGGAAGCCGGGAACAGGTACAGCAAACACTGGCTCCGGAGACACGGCCTGGCTCCCCACCCCACCGCCGGTGACTGGGGCCCCTCCCTGCCGGGACGGGATGGCACCAGGCAGCCGCCCACCAGCTGGAAGCGGCTCTCTGATTTATGGGGCAGGGCGCGCTGTAAAGTCAGTAATTCCCCAGGGCCAGAGAAAGGCCGTGCCCCACCCCCACTCCCACCATAGAGGCTTCTGGAGCCCCCAGCGGGGGGGGGGTGTCCCCCTGAGCCAGCCCGCCCCCAACCCCCACCCCCGGGCCAGACGCCCCCCCCCCCCCCCGTGCCACCCGAGGACCTGAATAGACTCTCTGTCTGCCAGAGCAAACAAGATTCCCTGGGTGGGGCGCCGGGCACAGGCTGCAAGCGAGCGATCAGGACGCGGGGGAGGACGGGACCTCCCACCCGCCCGGCGGGTCCATGCGGGAAGGGGGCTTGTCTAGGAGCTCGGGCTGCAGGGGGGGGGGGGGGGGTGTGCAGATGCACCGCCCACTGGCCCCATTCGGGAAGACGAGGCCCGGGGACTGCTCCAGGGTCCCCCTCCGGCCAGAGCCAACTCCTGCCACCCGGGCGGCTTCCTCCAGGTCGGGCCCGCCCCCTGTCTGTGCTCAGCGTTTGGGGATGCGCCGCGTCCCGGTTCCAGCTTCCTGCTTCCTGTCCGTAAAATGGGGCTGTTGGCACGGAGCTCGCAGGGCCGCTTGCGCTGGAGCTTGGAAAAGTGCCCACCCGGGCAGAGCAACTCCACCATGAGCGGCTGCCCTTGGAATTCCCGCTAGGGGGGCAGTCGCCGGGCGGCCTCCAGTCTGGCTGAGGGCAGCGGGGCTGGTGGGGTGCGAGGGGGCACGGGGGAGGGGCTCCGGCACCACCTCCCACCCCCACCCGGGTGCCAGAATCTGCGGGCGCTCATGTAGGAGCCTGCTTGGAACCACCTACAACACCTAGCACCACGGAAATGCTAGACTCTACTGTAGCCTGCACTATTCAATACAGACGAAAATTTTAAAATATTTTCAATCTCTGGTTAGTTGAATCTCTGGATACCAAACGTACAGAATAGGGGGCCAACTGCCTCCCCATGCCCCCCCACAGAGGTCTCTGAGCCCCACCCCCAACGTGTTCCTCAACTACAAGTGGCTCTGACCTCTGCGGCAGCCTCTTGGATTCTAGCCTTCAACATGCTCAAAGCAGAACACAGAGCTGCAGCTTGGGAAAGACCCGTGCTCTTCCTGCGTGTCACAAGGGAGAATTCTGGGGCCAGCGCTGTGGCATAGTAGGCTAAGCCTCCGCTTGGAGCGCCAGCATCCCATATGGGTGTGGGTTCAAGTCCCCGCTGCTCCTCTTCCCATCCAGCTCTCTGCTATGGCCTGGGAAAGCAGTGGAAGATGGCCCAAGTCCTTGGGCCTCTGCACCCACGTGGGAGACCCAGAAGAAGCTCCTGGCTCCTGGCTTCTGATTGGCTCAGCTATGGCCATTGCAGCCATCTGGGGAGTGAACCAGCAGACAGAAGACCTCTCTCTCTCTGTAACTCTGCCTCTCAAATACTTAAACATATTTAATTAAATAAAAAAAAAAAAAGAAAGAAAGAAAGAAAAGAAAAGAGACATCCATGACTGTGTGCAGGCACTGTGGGGAGCAGCAGGGGACTGAGGGAGACCCTGGAGTGCCTTCCGGGGCCGTGCCCCCCCCCCCCCCCCCCCGTTTGGAAGTCTGCAGGATACAGAAAAAAAGACGTGTTGTGCACAGAGTAGATGCTCGGTGAACCCGTGCTGACACTGCGGGGTTTATGCTGGCACACGAGGACGGACACTTTTGGAAAAGTGGCTCCTAAGACTTTTCAAACCCAGATTCGTCAGGGTGGGCCACAGGCCAGGAGTGGTGGCGGCCCCGCAGGGTGAGCCTCGCCGCCCCCGCAAGGAGGAAAGGCTGTGGCACGTGTGTGTGACGGGCAGCACAGAGGGGCCGGGGAAGGCTGCACCCACACCTGGACCTGCTGGGTCCTGTGTCCTGACAGCCGGGACAGTATCCTCTGGGCCTCCTGGGTGACGCCATCCCTGCTTGGCACCCAAGTGCTTCCTCAGGGCCTCCTGACCTTTCAGTCCCTGGGCCCGGCTTCCCCACCGGGGTGGGGGCCGGTGTTGTGGGAAAGTGGGTTAAGCCGCCTCTTGGGGCCCTGGGATTCCATTATCAGAGCACTGGTTCAAATCCAGGCTGCACTGCTTCCAATCGCGCGCCCTACTAATGCTCCTGAGAAGGCAGCAGAAGATGGCCCAAGAGCTTGGGCCCCTGCACCACATGGGCAACCCAGATGGAGCTCCTGGCTCCTGGCCGTTGTGGCCATTTGGGGTGTGAACCAGTGAATGGAAGACCTCTCTCTGTATCTCTCTCCCTCTCCCCTCCCTTCTCTCCTCTCCTCACCTTTTCTCTTCTCTCTTCTCTCTCCCTCCCCCTCTGTCACTCTGTCTTTCAAATAAATAAGTAAATCTTTAAAAAAAAAACAGTTCTGGCCGTTTCCAGTAACTCAGTCTCCAGATGGACGCGAGGTAAACCACACACCAATCATGAGGATCCCAAGAAGGAAACCCTCTGGCTTCTGTCTGTCCTCCCACTTGTCTGCCCGCCTGCCCACACGTTGTCTCAGGACACACATGACTGCAATTTCTCCTCCAGGAAGGAAAACAGGAACACAAAGGAGCAGCCCTGATGCCCAGGAGAAAACACGCCTGGGGACGCACCCACCTTGCTGCTCAGTACCTGGCAGATGGCGATAGCACAGAAGCAGCAAACCCATTGGCTCGCGTATTACAAAGTTCAGAATGGAGCTGATGCTGTGGCATAGCAGGTAAAGCCGCCACCTGCAGTGCTGGCATCCCATATGGGTGCCGGTTCGAGTCCCGGCTGCTCCACTTCTGATCCAGCTCCCTGCTGATGCACCTAGGAAAGCAGCAGCAGATGGCCCAAGTATTTGGGTCCCTGTACCCACATGGGAGATCCAGATGAAGCTCTTTGGCTTTTTCTCTACCCCGGCACTGCTTTGAGCATTCAAGGTCACTTCATTTCATCTTCACCTCCCCCTTGCAAAGTAGAGATGTGCGATCATTATGTTGGTTCTCACATCACGAATGAGGACATGGAAGCAAGAATCAACTTAGTGACCAGGAGACCAGGACTGTTGCAGACCATCTGAGCTGTGGAACAGTCCATGAGGAGGCTTGCAGGTCAGGCTTCCCTGGGGGCAGGAGCAGGGTGGGGAGGCGAGAGAGGGTCTGGGGACTGAGGGTGCAGCACCAGGGAAGTCCCTGCACGAGGACAAGCCTTTAACAGGTTTGCTTAGAAGGCTTAAGCAGTTGCCCAGCCTTAGTCTTGGGGATGAGGTCAGGGAATGGGCAGGCTTCAAATGCCATTTTTAAGAAGAGAGAAAGTTGAACACCGATCAGAAAGGAATATCAAACCATTTTCAAGCTTAGGTGGGAATGCTTGATTTGATCCATTCAACACTGCGTTTGTCCCAAATTTTCAGAACATTTGGGACTCAGTGAAGCAAAGCTGCTGCTTCGTACAATGCCAAAGTCTCTATACGTTCCCACCGTGGACCCAGGGCCCAGAGCTTGATTTAGAATTACACTGCTGTTATCCCAGCGGCAACCACAGAGCAATTGTGTACCTTGCCTCGCTGGAGTAGTATGTGTTTCAGGAAGCTCCCACGAAACACATACTACTGAAACACATACTACTCCAGCAAGGCACTGTAGGCGGCAGCTTTATGTACTACACCACAGCATAGGCCCCTGATTTACTTATTTGTAAGGAAGAGTTACAAAGAGAGAGAGAGAGGAGAAACACACAGAGAGAGAATCTTCCATCTTACATCCGCTGTTTCACTCCCCCAAACAGCTGCAATGGCTGGGGCTAAGCCAAGCCAAAGCCAGAAGCCAAGAGTTTCTTCCGGGTCTCCCTTGTGGGTGCAGGGGCCCAAGGACATGGGCCACCTTCTACTGCTTTCCCAGGCCATAGCAGAGAGCTGGATCGGAAGTGGAGCACCTAACCCACCGAGCACCCCTGCTGAGTGAAGCCTGCTTTAAATGTGCTCACACTTGGCGAGATCATCCAACCCAAAGCCTAGTGTCTTGGTAATAAAATGTAGTCTATTTCATGTAATTCATTGAACACCTGTATCCAACTCGCCGGCAGCACAGTGCACTGTGTGGCACCGTTTCTTCCCTTCGTGGCTGTGGAGCTGAGTGGGAGTGGCAGCCACTGCCACCACCCAGCGTTATCAGAGAGGACAGCGCTGCCCCGAGCTGGCCTGGGCAAGACCAGCGCGCAATATTGGAGGTGCAGTTTCTACCAATAGGTGTGCTGCTGTGTGCACCCTCATGCTGCAGCTCGCACCTGCCACAGCTTGTCCCTGGCACGCTTTGTTCCTGTGGTTCACGTGGTGAGGTGGTGTCGCCCGGGTTCTCCACTGCGGAATTACAATTGTTCATTTTGTAATGAATAGGTCACTTATGGAGAGATATCTCTAGACTATATAAATATATTTGGCATCGTACTTGCACCCACTAGTTTTGGCATCTAATGACCACTCTTCTTTAATTCATTCATCTATTTGAGTGACAGAGAGAGAGAGACCGAGTGCTGGCTCACTCCACAAATGCCTGCAATGAGCCCTAGTTGGGGCTGCAGCTGGGAGCCAGGAATTCAACCCAGGTCTCCCACATGGGTGCAGGAGCTATTGTCACTGCCTTCCTGGCTCTACCTTAGCAGGAGGCTGGAGACCAGAGCCAGAACTGGATACCAAACCTGGCTGCTCTGCTATGGGGTGCATCCATCTTCCCCAGCATCTGAGAGCTGAGCTAAATGACTGCCCTCATGACGATTCCTGGCTGAATCCACTTGTACTGGGATGATTACTAAAGAGAGTTTTCTAAATCTAACTCATCATACATCTACTGGCGGTGTTAGATGATGAGAATTCCTTTTCCACACGTGTGTAATTAAGTCATTCATCTTTATCTATATCAAAAGATATTGTTTTATTCAAAAATTATAACTCATTAAAATCTTTTTAAACTTGTATTTATTTTTATTTGGAAGGCAGAGAGACAGAGACAGACACACAAACACAGAAATCTTCCATCTACTATTTCACTCCCCGCCAAATGCTCTCAACACTCAGGGATAGACCATGAACTCAGTCCAGGTCTCCCATGCGGACAGCAGGCACCCAAGTACTTGAGCCATTCCCTGCTGCCTCTTAGGGTGTCCACTAGCAGGAAGCTGCATAAAAATAAGTACATCTGGGGGCCGGCACTGTGACATAGCGGGTAGAGCCACGGCCTGCAGTGTCAGCATCCCATATGGGCACCGGTTCGAGTCTCAGCTGGTCCACTTCTGTTCCTGCTTTCTGCTATGGCCTGGGAAAGCAGTAGAAGATGGCCCAAGTCCTTGGGCCCCTGTACCCACATGGGAGAGCCGGAAGAACCTCCTGGCTCCTGGCTTCAGATCAGCCCAGCTCTGGCCATTGCAGCCACTAGGGGAGTAAGCCAGCATAGAAGATCTCTCTTTGTCTCTCCCTTTCTCTATAACTCTGACTTTCAAATAAGTAAGCAAATCTTTAAAAATAAATAAATACATCTTATAAAGACACAGAAATAAATATTTTAAAAAGAGGCATATGTGTATATTATATATACATATATGAGTAAATTATAAATATGCACCTACTATATATACTTAAATATATATATGTGTGTATATATATATATATATATATATATACACACACACATTTGAGGGTACTTCAAACATTGGTGAAAAAAATGGAATTAAAAGCTAAGTTTATTTTGGTATAAAAATGTTTTGAAATCCACACATGGATTTTTTTTCATAATGCACATTTTCCGTAAGCTTTTTGAAGACCCGTCCTAGCCACGCACATACGCCTGTATACACACCCTCCAGCAATGTTTGCAGAATGACAATGCGTTGGGTTAGGGATTTTTAGAATGGAAGGCAGGGCGGTGACCACGCCTTTCCAGGATTCTCATACCAGGGTTGGTGTAGTCAAAGGACCCCCCCCCCCCCCCTCTCACCGCAGTGGAGCAATCACCTGTCTTTTCCCCGTCTGAGACCGTTGTCGCTGTGGAACCTGTCGTATGTGACCTGCCGTGTAATTTGGGCTGGAGATTCAATCTGAAGTACAAGGACGGTGGCAGGGGACAGATGTGCAGGAAAAAAATGATCAAAAGAACAAATTTTCTCTTTTTTAAAAAAATTTATTTTTTTATTTGAAAGTCAGAGTTACACAGAGAGAGGAGAGGAAGAGAGAGAGAGAGAGAGAGAGAGAGAGAGAGAGAGAGGTCTTCCATCCACTAGTTCACTCCCCAATTGACCGCAATAGCTGGAGCTGCACTGATCTGAAGCCAGGAGCCAGGAGCTTCCTCTGGGTCTCTCATGCAGGTGCAGGGCCCAAGGACTTGGGCCATCTTCCACTGTTTCCCAGGCCATAGCAGAGAGCTGGATCGGAAGTGGAGCAGCTAGGACTCAAACCAGCACCCATATAGAATGCTGGCACTGCAGGCAGTGGCTTTACCCACTACGCCACAACACTGGGCCCCAAGAACAAATTTTCATAACAAAACTTACAAATCAGGTTTTAACTTTAGTATGGTGAGGGTGTTTCCAAAAAATCATAGAAAACGAGACGGAAAGGTTGAGTTTACTTTGGTGCCAAAACATTTTAAATCTATGTGGTTTTTTCATGGCATACATTTTCCAAGAACTTTGAAAAGATCTCTCATATTTCAAAATATTATCAGTGTTACCCCAGGCCACTCTGCCCGCAGGACAAACACCCCTTCCCACAATCCCACTAACCAATTCCATTGACTGTTCTCTCTGGATTCTTTCTGTATGCAGAGCTATTATGGAAAACATTCTAGATTCTACTATTCTGGATTCTAACACAATGAGGGTGTGAAGGACTTCTTGTTTGTTTTTTTGACGTATGAGCCACACTTTTCACGACATACGAGTGTTTTGACATGTGAGTCTATAAGAGTTGTCCAACTGGCTACTTCCTACCTATAAAGTTGGTGTTGCAGGGAGACAGGAAAGCTATATACACATAGGTTTATGGAGGAAAGATATTTTAAATAGGGTTAAACCAATAATAACATAAAAACACCCAGGAGACTTGTGCTGCGGAGCCAGGGGGAGTCTGTGAGGTGAGGTTATGTCTGCCCTGTTACCCTTTGAAGCACTCAGAAATGTTGCAAATGTAGGGAAAAAAACCAATAACCTGGAAAGGTGAGAAGGAGGGGGCTATCTCTGCCCTCAGTGGCTCGCTCTGATTGGCCCCGACTATTGAAGGGAATGCAAAATGTGCATCTAAGTCACACGCATCTTCAAATTTTCAGGCTCGGGAGTTTGGGGTGCTACGGACATCTTACGCTGTCCGAAGCCAGGGTGGTTTATAGGAACAGCAAGGATTTTGCACACCAGATTCTTTCTCGCATCCTGAAAAAGCTCAGGGAATCTTATCTGAAGGCTGCACAGGCCTGCTAGAAGCTCTTCAGCCTGCTCCGTCTCAGGTGGGGTTGGAAAGCCTGCAAGCAGAAGAGACATAAGACACCCCTGGACACGAGTGTCGGTTTCTCAAATGCCCTGTCCTCATTGACAAACCTATGCAGGCCACCCCCAGCTTGCAAGGCAGACATGCTGGCCAATTTATATAAGTGGATATCTAAGGCCTGGAACTAAGAAAGGAGCTGAAGTCTTCAATGCTTGGCCCATAATCTACCCCCTGTATGTCATGGTTCCGTGTCACTGATCTACCCTTCCTATAACTGACTTTGTCTTTCATATCTCTGAGCAGTGGTCCACGCTGTTACCTCGGCCTGGAACTCCTTCCTCCTCTTCTCCACTGAGCCAACCTTTCGATTTCTCCCACACCTGCTGTCACCTTCGCTAGGAAGCCTTCCTTGATGCCAGAGACATTGCTTCTGCTCGTGTGCCACCTCACACCAGCATATAAGTACACTCCAGTATTTATTCCCTATCTTTCTATATGTCTATCTGTCCCTGTTACAAGCTACAAAATCCTTTCGGACAAGGATTATGTCTCAATTTATCTCTGTGTGTCCAGTGTCCAAACCAACACTTCTTTTGTTCCTGACATAGGAATAACCAGAATAGTTCCAGCAAAATGAAATTCTAGTGAACAAAGAAAGAATATAAAAAGGGAAGAAGAGAAGATACGGAACCCAGGGAACAATGCCTCCCTTCTACAAGAGCAGCACCAGCAAAGCCCAAAATGACAGCTCTGCGAGAGACCCTGATCAACCAAGAGATGAGACTGCAGAACAGAACAGATTCAGCAGTAAGGGACAGGGGCAGGGGCAGGCAGACAGGACCCAGAAAAAGAAAGGCTACTTAAAACTCTAGGAAAACTCAAAAACCGTACGAGCTCCTTTCTTGGAACTGGAGTGCACAATACTCACATAGTTATAAAAACTAAAATCTGATTATTAGTTTGACTGCACATAGTCACATATCTGTATCAGGACAGAGTCAGGGAGGAGACGTGAAATCTGAGCCCAACTTGTTGGTAGGGCTTATGGAAAAGTTCCTTAAAAGATAAAAATTTCCACAGGACATTCCCTCTTCTCCTTTCCCCCGTCTCTCCCCTGCCAGATGTTGGGACTCCAAGGTTTTGTGGTAGATCTATAATCATTTGGGATCCAAGTTCCTTCCATCTTTCTGCTACTTGTGTGTCTGGATTCCCTTATGTGTAAGAGATAAACAAATCTTTATCTTGTTTAAACAATGTTTGCTGGATCTCTGTTCTGGCAGCCAAACACAATTTCCACCCAATACAAGACATATAACATTTTATTGAGAGATGGGGGTGAACCGTCCAAGGAAACAGCCCTCTCCATCTGTATTGGCGAACTTGGGATTTATATGGGTTGGGGGCAGGTATGTGGAAGCCGTGAGCATGCCGTTGACTGCATGTGTGCCTCCTGTCGCGGGGTGATGATGAGCCTGTTGGGACAGCCAGGATGAATCAAGGGGGACATCCTTACCACAGCGGCCGCTATGCCTCCTTCCTAATGGGATGCACATGTCTGGCCACCGATTTAAACAGCAGCCTGAGTCATGGAATCACTGCTTGGGTGAGGGACACTGCATGCCGCGGATGCACCTCTGGAGTACTTGCCCTACCCCCGCACCCCTCCCCCTGCCTATGCATCTTTGCCAGGCGCTTAGCCTTCTGCAATTCCCACCATCCCCAGCAGAAACGTCACGAGTGGTTGTTCGATTGGTGCTCTAATCTAGTCATTCCCCTGTTTTTGTTTTTTTTTTTTTTTTTAATTTGGGAGAGGTGTACATTTCTCTAAAAACACAGAAAGCCCTTGAATAGACTCAAGGACCTCTACCTCCCATTGCCCTTACAATAAATCTAAGGCCCCCCCCACCAAGGCCACCAGTGGCCTCCATTGTCTATTCTCACCTCTCTCACCAAACTCATGGCGACTTCTGCTTTTCACGTTATTCTAACCATAGGGCACCTCTTGCCCTTTCTCACATTGACCACACCTGTTTCCACCTTGGGAGCCATTCGTTTGCCCTTCTCTCTGTCTGAGATGCTACACTAGTCAGCTTTCCATTACTATTACGAAATACATGAGGCAACCTAGCATTATAAAGGGAAGAGGATTTTTTAAAAAGATTTATTTATTTATTTATTTGAAAGTCACAGCTATACAGAGAGAGAAGGAGAGAAAGAGAGAGAGAGAGAGAGAGAGAGAGAGAGAGAGAGAGAGGCCCTCCATCTGGAGCTGGGCTGATCCAAAGTCAGGAGCCAGGAGCTTCCCTTGGTCTTCCCAAAGACTTAGGCCATCCTCCACTGCCCTCCCAGGCCATAGCAGAGAGCTGGATTGGAAGTGGAGCAGCCAGGACTCGAACAGGCATCCGTATAGGATGCCGGCACCACAGGCAACGGCTTTATCCACTATGCCACAGTGCCATCCCTGGAAAGAGGCCTATTTTGGCTCATGGTTCTGGAGGTCAAGTTCAAGATCTGCTTGCCCTACTGGTTGGGCCTCTAGTGAAGGCTTCTTGTTGGTAGGGTCCTGAGGCCACGCAAAGCATGACATCCAAGAGGCAGAGAGCATGGCTGTCTGTCTACACCTATCTATGTCTCTTAAAAAGCCACTGTTAGCACTGTGGTGTAGGAGGCTAAGCCTCTGCCTGTGGTGCTGGCATCCCATATGGGCACCAGTTCAAGTCCTGGCTGCTCCACTTCCCACCCAGCTCCCTGATGTGGTCTGGGAAAGCAGTAGAGGATGGCCCAAGTGCACCCATGTGCGAGACCCAGAAGAAGCTCCTGGCTCCTGGGTTTGGTCAGGTCAGCTCTGGCCATTGCTGGCATTTGGGGAGTGAACCAGCAGATGGAAGACCTCTCCCTCTCTCTCTCTCTCTCTCTAATTCTAACTCTAACTCTAACTCTCAAATAAATAAATGAAATCAAAAAAAGAAAAAAGTCTGAGATTTAGTCTTGGGGGGTTCCACATGAGTGGTTTAATCCAATCCAATCACATCTCAAGGCCCTCTCTAAACACCATAATTGCACTGTTTCTACCCTCTTAGTGCCATCAACGTAAGCATTTAGGGACTAAACTCCCACATGTGGGGTGACAGATGTTCTAACCATAGCAGGGGTCATCCTCTCTGTTTTCAGTCCCTGGATTTCTGCTTTAATATCATGTTCCAACCAAAGGCCTCCAGGATCACCCCGCCCAATCTGGTCTCCCCAGACACCATCCGCTTTTCCTCATGGCACTCATCACAGTCTGGGGTCCTCTTGTGTGTTCCCTTACCTAGTGTTGGCCTTCCCCATGAATTTGGAAGCTCCATGAGAAGAGGCACTGACTGTGGCAGGGTGGGCTCTCTGAGCATGTTGCTTTTCCAGGGCACACTGTCAGGAGCCAGAGGTTTTTTTTTTTTTTTTTTTTTTTTTAAGCAGAGAAATAGAGGCAGAGACACAGAAAGAGAGGTCTTCCACCCACTGGTTGGAATGCCCATAACATCCAGGGTTGGTCCAGGCTGAAGCCAGGAGCCAGGAACTCATCCAGGTAGTCCACATAGGTGGCAGGGTCCCAAATACTTGGGTTGTCTTCTGCTGCTCCCCCAGGTTCATTAATAGGAAACTGGATTCGCAAGTCCCAACGGCAGGACTCAAACCGGTGCTCTGACATGGGATCCCGGTGTTGCAAGCAGGATCCACATCCTTGAAAAGGAAAGGAAGGGAATAAATTTGCACGGAAGGAGAAACAAAGCTTGATCAGCTCAGTGGCTACGCCAGCCACTCTAGGGGGAGTTCTGAAGGTGGGCTGCCCATGCAGAGTTTGACCCGTGCCCCTCCTGGGTCCGTTCCTGGATGTGGGCTGCTCTCTGAAGAGGACATTGAGGGAAGCAGCTCTCTGAAACTCAGTTCATCCTTAAAGGAGCTGGTGGCAGTGTTGGCACTGTGCGCAGCGGGTTAAAGCTTTGGCTTGCAGTACCAGCATTCCATATGGGAGCCAGTTCAAGTCCTGGTTGATCCAATTCTGATCCAGCTCCTTGCTGATGAGCCTGGGAAAGCAACAGAGGATGGTCCAAGTGCTTGGGCCCCTGCCACCATGTTGGGGATTCGGAGGAAACTCCTAGCTCCTGGCTCCTGGCTCCTGGCTCCTGGCTCCTGGCTCCTGCCTTTGGATTGGCTCAGCTCCAGCCATTGCAGCCATGTGGGGAGTGAACCAGCAGATGGAAGACCTTTCTCTCTGTGTCAGTCTCTACCTCTCTCTGTAACTCTGTCTTTAAAATAAATAAAAATCTAAAAAAAAAAAAAGGAGCTGGTAGCTGAGGGCCATGTGTCCCCAGCTGCGTTCCTTGTGTCACAGCATCTGCCACAGCTGGCTTGTCCATCGCTGCGTCTTGAGGACCCACAATAGCACTTAGTCCATAGCAGGTGCTCAGTAAGGTTTTGAAAGACAGATGAGTAAGTTCCAAACAGGTGTTGGTGGCTTGAGGTTTAACCCATCTCCTTCAAACAACCCCATATATTACTCCTCTGTACCATTATATTTCGGTCTTATATTTTAATCCTGAAAGAATTAGTAATTGCATCCATTTTGGAGTAGATAATCAGACAGGGGACAGATCTTCACTGTCCCAGGTGCCTTTCCCACCAAAACAGAGAGCCTGAGGCAGACACACATATGATGGTACTTTTAAAAGTTGATGCGCCAGCCACAGCGCGCCGGCCGCGGCGGCCATTGGAGGGTGAACCAACGGCAAAGGAAGACCTTTCTCTCTGTCTCTCTCTCTCACTGTCCACTCTGCCTGTCAAAAAAAAAAAAAAAAAAGTTGGTGGAAAAAGGAATTAAAATGCACATTTCTTTTAGTGCAAAAACATTTTTAAATCCAAGCCTAGTTTTTTGTTTTTTTTTTTGTTGTTGTTGTTGGTTTTTTTTTTTTTTGTTTTTAGATTATTTACACAGAGTTACACAGAGAGAGAAGGAGAAGCAGAGAGAGAGAGGAGAGAAAGAGACCTTCCATCTGCTGGTTCACTCCCCAATTGGCAGCAATGGCTGGGGCTGAGACGATCTGAAGCCGGGAGCCAGGAGCTTCTTCCAGGTCTCCAGCGTGGATGCAGGGGCCCAAGGACCTGGGCCATCTTCCACTGCTTTCCCAGGCCATAGCAGAGAGCTGGATCAGAAATGGAGCAGCCAGGATTTAAACCAGTGCCCATATGGGATGCTGGCAATGCAGGTGGCGGCTCTACCCGCTATGCCACAGAGGTGGCCTCTATGGTTTTTCATCCTCTGCATTTTCTGAACTTTTTGAGGACCCCCACATATGCACAGCTTTTGGGGCTTTAAGATTTTTATTTGAAAGTCAGAGTTACATAGAGAGAGGGAGACACAGAGACAGAAAAGGAGAGATCTTCCATCCTCTGGTTCACTCCCCAGATGGCCACAATGGCTAGAATTGGGCCAGGCCAAAGCCAGGAGCCAGGAACTCCCTCTGAGTCTCTCATGTGGGAGCAGGGGCTCAAGCACTTGGGCCATATTACACTTACCCAGGCAAACCAGCAGGAAGCTGGATTGGAAGTGGAGCAGCCGGAACTGGAACTGGCATCCTTATAGGATGTCGGCATCACAGGCAGCGCTTCACCCACGAAGCCACAGCGCCAGCCCCTCTTTTTATTTATTTTAAAGATGAGAGAGAGAGAGAGAGAGAGAGAGAGAGAGCGAGCAAGCTTCCTATCATCTGCTGGCTCACTCACTAAATGCCCACAACAGCTGATCCAGGCCAGGCCACAGCCATCCAGGTGTCCTGCCAGAGTGGTAGGAACCCAGCTTCTCGAACCATCACTTCTGCCTCCCAGGTGCACATTAGCAGGTAACTGGAATCAGAAGCAAAGCCAGGACTCTAACCCAGGCATTGTGACATGGGATGCAGGCACCCAGGGGGCAGCTTCACCACTATGCCAAATAGGCATGGAGTTCAAAATTTTCTGCACTAAAACAAACTTATCTTTTAATTCCATTTTCCATGAACTCATTGAAGCACCTCATCTTCTCTCCATGGGCTCCTCACCCAGGGGTGCTGTGTTCGCCCACACCGTATTCCGCTGCGTGCAGCCAGCAGGTGCACAGCCCTGCCACATCCTTGGCTGTGGATTTGCTCTCCCGGAATACAAAGCAAAGGTGCTTCCGGTCAGGGAGTCCCCATGGCCAGTCTTTACCTAACCATGTCGGCCTCTCCATCTGCCACCTCTGACTCCCTGAGCCACCTGGGGTGGGCGGGCACATGCTAGGGGCACTCAGAGGTGTCCCAGGAGGAGACCTGCAGGAACTGGGAGGTGCTGGGGCTTCCACCAAGGAGATGCCATCCTCAGGGGACTGGTGCAGTTGGAACTCGTTAGAACGGCTCAGCATTGATCCCCTTCAAAATCAACTCTCAGAGCTCGCTGGAGTAGAAATATTAAAGGGGTAGGTGCTGCACGGCAGGTTAAGCCATCCCTTGGGATGCCCACATCCCATACTAGAGTGCCTAGAATTGAGTCCAGGCTGCTCTGCTTCTGATCCAGCTTCCTGCTAATGAGCCGGAAAGGTAGCAAGTGATGGCCCAAGTACTTAGGTCCCTGCCAACCACGTGGCGGAGCTTGGATCATGGCTTTGGCCTGACCCAGCCTCACCTGTTGAGGGCATTTGGGGAAGTGAATCAGCTGATAGGAGATCTCTCTCTCTCTCTCTCTCTCTCTCTCTCACATACACACACACACACACACTTTGGCTTTCAAATAAATAAATATTTTAAGGAAAGATTGGTCCATTTTTCCCCCTTCTCTTTCTTCCCTGCACTTTATTATTGCTACTACCATTCAGAGCATCCATGCGTTGGCCATTGTAGACCAAACTGGGTGACTATCTGGTCTACTGTGGTTTGCTCAACGCCTCAACACAAGTGAACGCCTCAACACAAGTGACCCCAGGAGGGTGCTGTGGTGTGTCCGTCTCTCACCATACACAGGAGCACAGAGGTGAGATTGCAATTCCAATGGGAGCTGTCCAAGCCCTCCAGCATTTCATGACCTGCTCTCCGTTTTCCTCTTCACCGGGTCTGGGGCTGCCGAAGCCACAGGGGGGCAGATCTGTGCAGAAAGCTGGAGTTGGAGAGAGCAAACCCAACAAACCATAGTTCCCAGGGGGTCCTTGTGGCTGGCACCCTATACCCCACCCTTCTCCTGGCCTTGGTTACACAACCTGGGGAAGCAATGCCTCGAGGTTTATGGTTTGGTTTGGTTTGGTTTGGTTTTTCCTATGATTAAGTCCACACTTGGCTTCTACCTCCACCAAGCAGTCTTTTTTTTTTTTTTTTTTTTGACAGGCACATGGAGAGTGAGAGAGAGAGATACAGAGAGAAAGGTCTTCCTTTTGCCGTTGGTTCACCCTCCAATGGCCGCCGCGGCCGGTGTGCTGTGGCTGGCGCACCGCGCTGATCCAAAGGCAGGAGCCAGGTACTTATCCTGGTCTCCCATGGGGTGCAGGGCCCAAGCACTTGGGCCATCCTCCACTGCCTTCCCGGGCCACAACAGAGAGCTGGCCTGGAAGAGGGGCAACCGGGACAGAACCAGCGCTCCGACCGGGACTAGAACCCAGAGTGCCGGCACCACAAGGCAGAGGATTAGCCTATTGAACCGCAGCGCCAGCACAAAGCAGTCTTAATTAGGCATATAAGCCAATCAATTCTAAACACTTTACACTTTTTACACATACTAAAGATAATTAAAAATTGGTGGAAAATGGATTAAAAGATATTTTACTTTAGTACAAACAAATCTGGGAGTCCATACATGCAAGCGGGTCTTTAAAAGGTTTATGAAAAGGTAGATTATGAAGAAACTAGAGGCCAGTGTTGTGGTACAGCAGGTTAAGTCACCGCTTGCAACACCAGCATCCCACATAGGCACCAGTTCAAGTCCCAGCTGCTCCACTTCTGATCCAGCTCCCTGCCAATGCACTTGAGAGAGCAGCGGAAGATGGCCCAAGTGCTTGGACCCCTGCTAGCCACATGGTAGTCCCAAATGAAGTTCCAGGCTCCTGGCTTTGGTCTGGCCCAGCCCCAGCTGCTTCGGCCATTTGAGAAGTGAAACAGCTGATGGAAGATAATCTTCTCTCTCTATATATAAAACTTTCTATTTCAAATATATAAATAATTTTTAAAAAGCAAAAACTATGTGTGGATTTCATTTTTTTTTGCACCAAAAAATCTTTTCATTCTATTTTCCAACAAACTTTTTAAAGTCACCTCATAGTCTCCATTAACCCTCCAAAAACCTCCCAGGTGGTAATTATAAGCTCCATTTTATAGATTAAGAAACTAAAATTCCAGGAGACTTGACCACACATCACAGCATTCTTTTTACTGTTCTTAAATGTCAAGTTAAATTCCTTCATTCAAAAGGGTTGCAACATTTTCTCACACCCTCCGTCATTTTTTTGAAAAATTTCCCTACTTTCTTATGAGACTCTTCCTTTAACGTCTGTCTCATTTCTCATTCATTCCCTAGAATGCGGTTGAGCAACCACAATCAGCCAGGCACTGAGCCCGGCGCATTCTCTAGCCGCTCACTGGGGAAGGAAGAGCACGCCTTCGCCCTAGGCCGGCACAAACCAGGAGGCCGCTCTGTGCCGTGCAGGACATGTGTGGTGTCAAGGGCGCCCCTGGCGTGCGCACTTGGCTCTGGAAGGAAGAGACCCCCCTCTGTCATTTCCCACCTGCGTCTCACCCAGTGCTGACTGCTCCTTTGCAGCCACAGACCTACCTCTCCTTCAATTCCTAGTCCGAGCGTTATCTCAATGGCAGCGAGGACTGAGAGGGCCAGCAAAGCAGTTGCACTTACTGAGCAAACATCAAACACGCACTTAGGCCGTGCCACATTGTGAGTGTATTTGAAAACATCACCTCGTACGTGATAACTACCTGCCGAACAACATAACACAAAACACCACGCTTACGCCAACAATAACCGAAAGGCATGAAAAAGGCAACTCTGGGATTTGATTGTGTTGAACAGGAAAAACCAGCATTGCTTTATCTAACTCCTTCTCTGTCTGCTGCACGCCTTAGCTCGCCTCCTGTCCGCTTCCCGCAATCACAGCGTGGGTGCTGTGGCTCTCAGTGTGGATGCGCCCTTATCTCTCCATCTCTCCCAAAAGGAACGACAGGACGAGGAGGCGTGAAGGGATGAACCACTGTCTAGGCTATTTGGGGTATGTAAGAAGGGGTAAAGAGGATATAAAATAAATTTTGGGGACAGGCATCTGGCTGAGTGGTTCAGACACTGCTTGGGATGCCCGTATCCCAGAGTGCCAGGGTTCAAGTCCTGGCTCCACGTCTGATGCCACCTTCCTGCTCAGCATGCCCTGGAAGGCAGCAGGGACTAGCTCAGGTACCTGGATCCCTGGAGAGACCCAGATTGAACTCCAGGTTCCTGGTTTCAGCCTGGTCCAATCCTGGCTGTTGCAGGTATTTGGGGAATGAAGAGGTATCTATCTCTCTCCAGGAAAGTGGGAAAACAGATGATTTTTAAAATATAAACATAGGGGCCGGTGCTGTGGCACAAGAGGTTAACGCCCTGGCCTGAAAGTATTGGCATCCCATATGGACGCCGGTTCGAGACCCAGCTGCTCCACTTCCAATCCAGCTCTGCTGTGGCCTGGGGAAGCAGTGGAAGATGGCCCAAGTCTTTGGGCCCCTGCACCCGTGTGGGAGACCCAGAAGGAGCTCCTGGCTTCTGGCTTTGGATCGGCACAGCTCCGGCCGTTGCAGCCAATTGGAGAGTGAACCATTGGATGGAAGACCTCTCTCTCTCTGTCTCTCTGCCTCTCCTTTCTCTGTGTAACTCTGACTTTCAAATGACTAAATAAATAATAAAATAAAACAAAATATAAACACAATCTTGGGAGGAGATATCTAGTCTCACAGTTAAGACCCCCATAACTCACATCAAAGCACCTGGGTTTGACTCCTGGCTCCCACTGCTGACTCCAGCTTCCTGCTAACGCGGGCCCTGGAGGGAGCAGTGATGGCTGAAGTACTTGGGCTCCCACTGTCCATGTGGAAGACCCAGACTGTATTCCAGGCTCCTGCCTTTAGCCTTAGCCCAGTCCAAGCTATTATGAATTTCTGAGGCATGAACCAATGAAAGGGAGCTTGTTCTCTGTGTCTCAGCATGTTTGCCTCTCAAAAAAACCAATATAATAAGTTAAACTGCTAAGATAAAAAGTTGACATAGTCCAGGCCTTGCCACACATAGTGCGATGGCAGTGACATTCACAGCGGCAGCACCCCAAGTTCATAGCTAAGGTTGAAATGCCGCTGTTGTGCAATGAGAACCTGCAGCCTCCCCACCCACCTTGGGACCAAAACATGAACTCTGACTAAATTACCCTGTTTTCTTTTCTTTTTTAAAATTTATTTGACAGGTAGAGCTATAGACAGTGAGAGAGAGAGACAGAGAGAAAGGTCTTCCTTCCGTTGGTTCACTCCCCAGATGGCTGATATGGGCGGCGCGCTGCGCCGATCCAAAGCCAGGAGCCAGATGCTTCTTCCTGGTCTCCCATGCAAGTGCAGGGCCCCAAGCACCTGGGCCATCCTCCATTGCCTTCCCAGGCCACAGCAGAGAGCTGGACTGGAAGAGGAGCAGCTAGGACTAGAACCCAGCACCCATATGGGATGCCGGCGCCGCAGACGGAGGACTAACCAAGTGAGCCACGAGGCCGGCCCAATTACCCTGTTTTCCTTAAGCCTCCAGGACAGCCTTGCTCACACCCCTGTACCTAAGCAATTCACTTCGATTTTATTTCATGGGGGAAAAAAAAACCTGTTAGCCTTAAACTCAAAGAGTGACAGCCATTTTTTTTTTTAATTTCAGTCTCCTTGGGTAGGAGGTCCTTGTTGCCACACTTCTCTGTGCACTGCCAACTGCTGAGTGTGAAATAGCATCAAATGTCATGCAAAGCTTCTAAGCCAGGCCACTCGCTTTGCATCCTGTTGGGATTAAATTATTCCAGCAGCCAGAAATCAAAACAGAAGATGCAGAGGAAAAGGAGAAGCAGGAAGAGGGAGGGAGGAGGAGCCGGAGACCGGGTGAGAGGGTAACGAGAGGTGGAGAGAAGTGAGGAGGAAGAAAATAATAATAATAATAAATTCCTCCAGAGACAGGGACTGGGATTCAGTGGGTTTGGAACCCGTTCGGAAATATGCTACCTTCAGGTCAGATGGAGCAGCTGCTGTGTGAAGCCAAGGAAATCCCAGTAGTGTGTTTGATGTGAGTGTTGATGGAATCAGAGGCTCTGAGCTCTAAGCTGGGAAGGTCCCGGAGCCCAGCCCATGGCCATCCTGTCCACGAGCCACTCCACTCCAGCTCCCATCCCAGGCCTGGAACTGTAGGCCCTTGCCTCACTTCTCTTGCCTGTTTTTGGAGCTGAATCCTTAACTTCTTGCAGGGTTTGTTCTTTCCTGAGTATTCGCAGTAACTTTGCTCTCTGATTTCCGGGATAGTCGGTCTCACCTGTCTCTCCTGACTCCTGTTCGGCCTGAATCTTTTCAACTACTCCCCACACTGTCACCCCCTTCCTCCAGGTGTCTGGCTCTGAGTCCGGCATCCTGGAACGCACATCCGTGCCCGGAATCCTGGAAGTGAAGATGCAGGCCCAGGGACTCCCCTGGCTGCCCCCTGCACCCGGGGCCAAGGCCAAGGTGAGTGATGGAGACGCCCCACCCCAGGAGGGGGGCTTGCCTCCAGCCCACCTGCTGGGGGAGAGTGGTCATCTCGCCTTCTCTGCTTCTTTTCCCCAGTCCTACGGGAAGCGGAGGATTTTCTTGCTAACATCGCGGGGATATGAGTCAGCGCCATGTTGTCATCAGGGAAAGGCCAGAGGTACCCCACTAATCACGCAGACATGTGTGGGCCTTTCTGTGCCCTCCCTGGGGGTGGGATAAACCCTGAGAGGGTCTCCCTTGGAAAGGCAGCCTGGCCAAGGGGTTAGGCAGGCTGGAAGCGCTCACCACTCAGTTCTAATCCAGGTTCTGCTGCTGATTGGCAAGTTAGGCAAACACCTAGAGCTTCCACTACTGCTTATTGCTAAGTGCTCCAGCGAGGCTCTGACACAAAGCAACTCATCAATACACGCTTGTCATTTCTTACCATCCCCACCTCCGTCATCTGTGAGTCAGAGCATGCGCTGAGTTAGGAAAATTACTAAGCAGCACCCTAAGTCTCACCAAATACCAGTGATGAAGATAACGACTCATTCACCTTTGTAGAACTGGCCGTGTGCCCGCGTGTCGAGCCTTGTGATGGGAACGCAGCGAGCAGCAGTATCACTTAATGATTTCAACAACGCTGTGACGTAGCGGCCAGGATGACACAGGGGAAATCCAGACTCCGAGGGAGCAGGAACTACCCAGGGCCACTCAGGCGGTAAGATGAGAAGCTGTTGGTTCCTGCAGAGCTCCCCCCCAACTCCGTTGGCCATGCTCTGGGAGGTGCTGCTTCCTACGGGGCAGCTTGGACAACCGCGCTCAATGCACAGGTGTGAACGCAAGTCAGCAGATTCTCCGTGTGTGCTTATCTCTGCTTAAATCCGATTTCTCAGTTAGGAAGCGCTTCTTACACATAGCTGTCTACTGGCACAGACCTGCGACACAGAGGAGAGGCCCGGAGCCTCCTCTGCCTCCTCTGCTTTTCCCTGCCGGTTCCTGACTTTGACTCCCCTGCGTAGTTACAGCTGCTGAACCTGTTCTGAAACATCAAATTCCACTTCAGTTGCTCACGTGTCACCCGAGCTGCCCAGCGCACCCTCCACACAGAGTCACGGGGAACTGAGGGCTTGTATAAGGGGAGACAGTGCTTTTACCAGAAGCGGGATTGACTCGGGGCTGGCGAGCTGGCAGAATAGGTTAAGTCTCCCAGCAACCCAAGAGTGCTGGTTCGATTCCCGGCTGCTCCGCTTCCAATCCAGCTCCCTGCTAATGTGCCTGGGAAAGCGGTGGAAGACGGCCCAAGTGCTTGGGCCCCTGCACCCACATGGGAGACCCAGAATTCCTGAATTCAGCCTGGACCATCCCAGATGATTGCAGCCATTTGGGGAGTGAACCAGCAGATGGAAAACTTCTCTGTCTCTCTGTGTATCTATCTCTCCCCCTCTCTCTCTGTCACTCTGCCTTTCAGATGCATATGTAAATCTTTTTTTTTTTTTTTTTTGACAGGCAGAGTGGACAGTGAGAGAGAGAGACAGAGAGAAAGGTCTTCCTTTGCCGTTGGTTCACCCTCCAATGGCTGCCGCGGCCGGCACACTGCGGCCGGCGCACCGCGCTGATCCGATGGCAGGAGCCAGGCGCTTATCCTGGTCTCCCATGGGGTGCAGGGCCCAAGCACTTGGGCCATCCTCCACTGCACTCCCTGGCCACAGCAGAGAGCTGGCCTGGAAGAGGGGCGACCGGGACAGAACCGGCGCCCCGACCGGGACTAGAACCTGGTGTGCCGGCACCGCAAGGCGGAGGATTAGGCTATTGAGCCACGGCGCCGGCCATATGTAAATCTTTAAAAAGAAAAAAGTGGGACTAACCCATGAAAAAACCGTTTTATTAGGATGGATATAACTAGTTTCCCAAATTCGCTGTTATCAAAAATGCACAGACTTATAATAACACAAGTCCTTATTGGGTGTCAGGGGCTACCCAGGGGTAGCCTGGGGGCTCCAGGGGCTGAGCCAGCTCCTGGATTCCCCCACCCCCCGAGGCTACCAGCCAGACACCTTGGCTCACGGCCCCCACCAGCCACACCATGCTCACGCCTCTCCCGCCACCCCTCTTAACTTCATCAGCTCTGCAAAGCCCCTTCTGTCCCGGAAGGTCACACGTTCACACGTTCTGAGGATCAGGACAGGGGGTCGTTATTCTGCCTACCACAGTGGGTCTGCCACGTGTACAGGTCGCCAGCACTCTCAATATGGCTCACAGCAGCGTTTGCCACCTGGGACCCTTCCTCCTAACAGCAGGGGGCTTGCAGATCTCCTCCACCACACACACACACACACACACACACAGGGTTCCGCCGAAGACTGCGGGTCATACATGGGAAGCCACACAGTTGGGGGCCGGAAGGACCCAGACAGAGCCCTGGTCAGAGCAGAATTCCTGCCTCCATTTGCACCCCCCCATCCCACCCAAGGACTCAGAAGAAAGGCAGGAAGAAGGGCGAGGGTCTCCATCATTTTTGATAAGATGAGTCAGTGGCCACTCTCAGCAACGCCCTGACTCCAAGGACAAAGTATCCTGGAAGCCCCCCATTCCTGCCCACCTGCCTCACCTGGGGAGAGGCCGGGCACCCGCATGGCTTTTCTTCCCCATCCAGTCTGTCCTGAACGTGCCCAGTGACGGGTAAACTGTCCTCAAGGCTCCTTCAAAAGCTCATTTTCTTGTCTGTACAGGCCGGAGCTCGGGGGATCGTGGTGCCGTGGCTATGCGATCGCCACCCACAGGTGACCCTCAGTGGGAATGCACCTGTGACCCCCTGCCGTGTTTGTGGGCATCTGGCTGTAGGCTGAAGCCTGCTGCTGCAAACAGTTACAGCCGGAGGCCAGATGCACTATGGGGCACAGTCCCCCTAGCACTGGCAAGATGTGAGCTCGGGGGTACGTCTGCTTGCTCTGGGAGCTCGGGGGTCCCTGTGGTGTGAGGCGAGCTCTCAGCCCTATGTAAACAAACAGATCTGCTCTGCGACCCTGCAGACCACTTGGCTGCATCTGGGATTCTATTCTCATCCCTTCTAGGCTTCTGGAGGCTCTGTCTGGGGTCGGCCGCGCAGCCCTGCCCTGTGGCCGGCTCTGTTCTCGCTGGGAGGTTGTGCCTGCTGGAGGCAGGCTCTGGACCACACAAGGGCTGTGCATAAACTGTTTACTCCACGCTGGTGTCCAGACCCCTACACCCACTGTGGTCCTGCCCCACCTTAATGACCGGATCTCTACAGCTAATACCTCCTAATCAGGTGCCTCAGAACTGGGCTGCAGTTTCTTTCCTTGTCTGGCCAGCTCTGTGCTTTTTTACCCCTTTCTTTCCCTCCCCCCGGTCATCCTCCTTCCTGAATTTTCTATCCATTCACTCTGAAGAAGCAAAAAAAAAAAAAAAAAGCAACTCTTGGACCTACCAAGTAGCTTTCAGAAGTTGCTTTTATTTCAGCATCAAAGTCAACTTGGATGACAAAACTGGGTTCTGAGAAGCCCACCGGGTTTAGGACGTGGCTCCAGTAGAAAGGACCGGCTGTCATCTTGCGGGCATGGCCACGACACTAAGGGCCCAAGGTGCCATGGGCAAAGGCGAGCCGACTGCCACGCTCCCTCCTGGCTTGGTGCCATTGAGTTCGGTCACTCACATAGTCTCAGGAACCCCTTCAGCTGCAGAGGGGAGGGCCCAGCCCCCTGGCCAGGGAGGAAGAAGGAAAGAGCTTTGTGGCCTGCCCCCTTGAGAGAAGAAAGCATGGCCCTAGACCCGCCGGGCGCCTGGCCTCGCTGCCTCCCTGCGTGCCTCCCCAGCCATTCCAAGGATGCTGACAGCCATAAAAAATCAAGCCTGTTAGCAACAGGAAAGATCACAGGCCCTGGTTCCTGGTGAGCTCCTCCAACAACAGCTGCCCTCTGGCTCCCCATCACAGGCCTTCGCAGGCCCTAATTTATGGGGAGGCTCGGGTCAGGGAGTGGCCACGTGCGCTGCCCTTTGCCCTGCAAACACCCCAGTGGGCCGGGGCCTGGGAGAAGGCTATTGCAGGTCATCAATAAATCCTGGGGATAAAACAATGCAGAGGTTATTAAGGGGAGCCTGGAGGGGACCGATGGGAATTATTCCAATTACAGGCGCGGTTACCTTCCTCTGTGCAGTTCAAAGTGTGCACACCCTAATGCATTTCAGCAGCTAATAAAAGTATCGTAGAGCTCCTTTTCTCTCCCTTTCTTCCTTTCCTTCTTTATTTTTTTTTGGGGGGGGGTGGGTAGAGGAGGGTGGGAGCCCACCGTGCTTGTACATCACAGGGTAGCGAGTACGAGAAGTACACAGCAGCTTGGAAGCCATGCGCACGCCTCCAACAAATTGATCAGAAAAAGAATCAGTTGTAATAGGCAATGGACCACATATCTAACCAAAAATACTGATGGGATGGGGCTTAAAAACAAACACTGAAATCAAGGCTGGGCCACAGGGAACGGATGTGGCATTCTGAGCGCTTCGGTTGGTGTGTGTGAGGAGGCCCGGGGCAGGAGGGCCATTCCCATAAACCCAGAGGACGCCCAGACCACCCCCTGCAGTCTACAGGCAGAAGCCCTGTCCAAGTGATTAGTAGCTTGATCTTCTGCTCTTTTCCTGGAAGGCAAATCCATCAGCACCCTCAGTTGCTAGCCATTAGATCCGGATCACCTGCATTGTGCCAAAACAGAATTAGCGGGAGATTATCATTCAGTTGCATTGGAATGGGCCAGTGGGGGGTGCAGGTCCAGGGAGTCCAGATAAAGACTGAGGGACATGTTCAGTTCCAGGACAGAATCAGGTGATCTTGTCATTTTCCAACCTAACAGTCCATCCCTGTGGCTCAGAGCGTTACATGGAGGCATCTGGTCAACCTGCTTCAATACATAGGGCAACTCCTCTGCAAGTCCTATGCTGCTTTCACCCAAGATACGGGCACCGTCCTCAAAAACAGCTAGCACTTTTTAATTTAAAGGCCATCACTTTTTTTTTTTTTTTTAGAAATACAGCACAAAGGAAGTTGCAGTGTGTTCCAAATTCCAATGGCTAATAACCCATTATCAACATTTCATAGAAGCAGAGAGAAAAGAACTCAGAAGGGCACCTGGCTCGGTCCCCACCTGCCTCTCCTCTGCCCCTGTCGTCCCTCCTGACCCAGCCTGCACCCATGTGGCCTCCAGAGTTCACTTGCATCATAGATCCAATGACACTGCTCCTGTGCCAAACTGACTCTGGCTGACAGCCTGGTCCTGCACTCAGCCTTCAAGGCCTCCAGTCTCTGGACTCACCGTCCCACCCCCACACCACCCCATGCCTCCCTGCCTCTCCACGCCTGGACAGGTCTCCCACGACCTTCCTTCCAGCTTGGCCCTGGTCACTTGCCTGCCTCTTGGCCTGTCCTATCACATGATCCTTTGGCTCCCTGCTCTGTCCTCCGCTCCACGTAATCCTCTGGGGGTAATGGGCTCACTGCACTCCCCTTTGTATTGCCCAAACCTCGCTGGCATTCAGTGGCGTCACTTCCTCTGGATGGGAGAAAGAGTGAAGGATTGAAGAGCAGCCCGAGCCTTTGAGCTGGGCAGCAACTTGGCCGAAGTCACTCAGCTAACAGTCGCTAACAGTCGCTGACATGGGGACTCAGGGCAGGCTGTACATCACAATGAGCTGTCATGTAACCATCTCCATCCAGAGAGAGCCTGTCCCCATACACTCAAAACCTACCTCGAGCAGCTGGAGCTCGGGGGTGCACTGCTGGCTCTTGGAAACTGCGGCAATCGAGATAACACATGCGGAGTCAAGGTACGGTCTGGCTCAGTGTCAGAGCCCGCAGTACCTGTTAGCTGTTATTCATTACACCTGCTCATGCTCACGCTCAAAGTAATCTCAGACTTCCCACCAGCAACAAATATGCAACTTTCTACTGCTATAAAAATCTTACAACAAGTGGCCGGCGCCAGGGCGCAGAGGGTTAATCTTCCTCCTGCAGCGCCAGCATCCCATTTGGGTGCCTGTTCTAGTCCTGGCTGCTCCTCTTCCGATCCAGCTCTCTGCTGTGGCCTGGGAAAGCAGCAGAAGATGGCCCAAGTGCTTGGGCCCCTGTACCCATGTGGGAGACCCAGAGGAAATCCTGGCTCCTGGCTTCGGATCCACACAGCTCCTGCCGTTGAGGCCATCTGGGGAGTGAACCAGCAGATGGAAGACCTCTCTCGGTCTCTACCTCTCTCTATAACTCTTTCAAATAAGTAAATACAATCTTTTTTTAAAAAAAATCTTACAACCAAAGATTCTATCCCTGGAGTGACAGGTCTGCTTCCTTCATGTTCCTATGGCTCTGCCTGCCTTTATTCTACCCCCACATAGTAAGGGATTTGCTACAGGCTGCTAATTTCAATTATCCTGACCAGCGGTCTTCAGGAACCATCAAAATACACGGAAAACAGCGAGTGATTATCATCCAGCTGCCTCTTATCACCTGGACATGGAGCAGGGAAAAGCAGACTCCACCTCTTTCTCTTGGTTGGAAAACATGGCTCTGCACACAGCTGGCCCTGCAGCTCCCTGGGAGACAACCCAAGGGCCCATCCCTCCCCGTGGTGGTCAGGTAGGATCCGGGTGCCCCCAGACCTGCAAGCCACACCCCCTGAGCACTGAGCTCTGACAGCTCCTAGCAGATCCCATGCACGTCTCCAGGGCAGCGCCGCCTGTCCAGACCCTGCAAAGGCCCTGGCTCCCTTAGGCACTCGGCAAACATTTGCTGAATGAATGAATGAGCAAACTCAGCATCCGACCTCAGCACAAGCACACACAGACGCTGTGTGGAAGAGAACGTCACCTTGGAGCGGACGCCTGGCGGAGCGTCCCCACCCCCTTGGAGGGCAGTGGCCGCCGTGCGCAGGGGGATTCTGCCGTAGAGACGCAGATCTCAAAACACTCTCTCTGCCACCCAATGTCTGTTTTGAAGCAGACAACATCTGCTTTCGGAGAACACGGGGGTCTTTTCCTGATGCTGCAGGAAGGCAGGTGTGTGTGTGTGGGTGTGTGTGGGTGTGCGTGTTCCGTTACTGAACCCAAAGCTGCTTGGTTTCAGTGGTGACAAAAGGCACGGCCTGGTCCCTTCCACCTTGCTGCGGAGAGCAGTGGCTTTTCCAGGGACTGCGACTCCTCTCCTGGGCTCCTCCCTCTCCGGGTGTTCAGCGTGTAACCAGAGTGTTCCTTGGACACAGCTGTTGTTGTGACTGCTTCTCCGGGCTGACCCGGCGAGACTGGGGTCTATCAGCCTACCAGGAAATACCAGTAGGTAAAAGGGCAGAAATGCCATCGTCCCCTGGCGATACCCAGCCCGGTGGGAATTCACCTGTCCTGGCTCCCTCCCTCCCTCCCCTACCAAGCAGGAAGCAATGGTCTCTGACCAATGTGCTGCCCCCAGAGCGTCTTGCCCACAGATGCGGCAGGTGCTTTGTGTAAAAGATGAGTCACCCCCTATGCCATGGTGCCCACTTCCCTGGGCTCTCCTGTGCCAAGGCAGAGCCATTGTGTTCACCCTGTTGTTTTTCTCTCTGTACCCAAACATTCTGCAAATTCTGTTACTTTTCCCACGGAACACCGAACTTGATTTTCCCTCCTCTTGAAATAGAGATCACCTGCGACTGGCTTTGTCCAACAGAATGTGCCAGAAGCGCTGGATGGCTTTCTCCTGGAATTGGGCTTTCCCCTCCTGCGAACACTCCCTCTTGGGACCCAGCCGGCACTGTGAAAAGCCCATACGGCTTAGAGAGACCACCTGGAAAGCGCTGGAACCCTTCACTCTCCCACACAGGTGGACGACCCGGGACCCTCAGGCCTGATGGAGATTCCAGATGACAACAGCCCTGGGTGACGCCACGTGGAGCCAAAGAAACACCCTGCAGCAGCCCACACACTTGGGACTGATACTAAGCGGCTGTGGGTTTTGCATGTCTCTGAGTTTCAGGGTGGTTTGCTCTGTTGCAATAGCTAACCAAGCCCCAGAACCTGGATCTCTCGGTTTGGGAGGAGAAAGCAGGTAGGCAGGAAGACCACGTTGTGTCAAGACAAACGGATGAGAGTCAACCTTTTTGGAACTGAAGACTCTTCTAGCACCCAGACTGCTCCATCAAGTCTCTGCAGCATTTCTGAGGGCGACTCTGGCTCTGTTTGAACGTGGTCACTGACACAAGAGCGTTGGGCCCACACACCGGGGCCTGTGTTCAGCCACTTAGCAGCCTTCTGACGGGGGCAGCCATCAACCCCCTGCCCTTCCCTTTCGCCATTTATGGATATGGAATAACAGCTTCTGCTCTGCTCACCTTATATGGCTGTGGTATGACTTTTGTAAATGCAAAAGATTTGCATTATATGCCCAGGAATTTTTTTTAAATCCCTACAACTAAATTTCTACAACTCTTAGGGACCCCCAAATATTATTTTTTGTTTGATACGCTGAGAGCTATTTATAACAGAATTTGTCTATCTGAATGACCTCAGAATCCATGTCTTTGGACCCGAGATGACAAAGAGGTTTCAGTGCTACACCAGGTCCAGTTGGGGTCCCTGCCTGGAGAGCTGTTTTGAGGATGATTCCAAGGCCATATCTGGAAAAGAGAAGGGTGACGAGCTGTGAATTACCTTCCGTGTGTCTGACCATCTTTTCTTTTAAGGGCATCGTTTTTCTGTGGAAATCCTTGAAGGATGGGCACAGTGGTTAAGATCCTGCTTGGGATGCCCACATCCCACATGGGAGTGGCAGGGTTCAAGTCCTCGCTCGGCTGCCCACTCCAGCAGATGCAGACCCTGAGTGGCAGCAGGTGGTGGCTCTGCCACCCACATGGAAGACTTGGGTTGAATTTCCTGCTCCTAGCTTCAGCCTGGACCAGCCCTGGGGGTTGCAAGCATTGAGGAGTGACCCATGGATGGGAGGTCTGTGCATGGGTGAGGGCGTGGTGTGCCTGTGTCTGTCTCCCTCTGCCTTTCAATTGAATATCTAACTTTTAAAGGGCCTTGGGATGAAATAACAACAAAATATGAGTTAGAATCCATGGCCTTGGCCCTTCAGTCTTTTTCCTACTAGTGGGCGGCACACTTCTCTGCACCTCAGGGATGTCATCTGAATTAATGACGATGAGGACCATGCATTTATTCAATATTGACCCATGGTTGACGGGAGTGTTTCACTTGATCCTCACAATGCCCTCTGGGGAAAGGTCTCCTGTATCACTACATACATGAGGAATGGAGGCCAGCACGGATCCAGAAGTCTGCCCGTGCCATACAGCTGATCGACCCAGAAAGCAGGATCTGAAGCCTCTAGTGAAAATTTAGGCAACCTTTTCAATAACGGGCCAGGTTGCACATGTCTTAGGCTTGGTAGGTCACACAGTCTCCACTACAAGTACTCAACTGTGTTGTCGATAGCTCACAAGAAGCCGGAGATGATCTACAAACAGATGGGTGTAGCTGTGTCCCCAAACTTTATTTACAAAATGCAACGATCAGTTCTATTTGGCTTATGGGGTGGAGTTTGCCAGTCTCTGGTCCAGAGAAGGAGCTGCTGTCCAACCGGAGCAAGGCAAGCCACATATGCGAGTCACGTGTGCAATTCAACAGCTTCTATCCATGTTTTAAAATGTGAAAAGGGATGAAATCAATCTTCATACTCTATCAGCCTATAGTAAATTTGTACCATGGTTTTTAAAAAGATTTACTAATTTATTTGAAAAGCAGAATTGAAAAACCTGTGAGGTTGAACCATCAGTAGTCAAGGCATTCTAACTGGGGACTGACCATATTGCTAGTTGACTCGGTGGGGTCTTTTGCATGGGCCCTGGCTGTGCTACTGCATACAAATGATCTCAAGAGACTGATTTTAATTCAGCAAAGGATCTTTGAATGTGTTTTTCCTTAGAAGCAACACCATCAATAGCCATAAGAGCCTTGCTGTCCCCTGGGAAACCCTAATGAAAGGGTTCTGTACTTGTGGAACCAAGTGTGGCTTAAAGTCCCCACTGCTGGTCCTATAGGCTCTATTTCCTGTTAGTTTGAACCCAGGATGCCAGCAAGAGGGTCTAGTCCTGTGTGAGAGGCTATATATATATATATATATATCTCCATTATTTGAGGTGGGGCATTGAAGTTTACAACTATTATTCTTGACTTAGCTATTTCTCCCTTTATTTTTCTGTCCCTTTTCACTTCATGCATTTTCGTACCCTATCTACTTTTGTTTTACAGAGAGAGAGAGAGAGAGAAAGAGTGAGAGAGCTCCCATTATCTGGTTGACACCTCAAATGACACCTGCCATGGTTGGCGTGAGCCAGGGCTGAAGCCCAGAGCCAGAATTCAATCCAGGTCTCTCACATGGGTGGCAGGAGCCCAAGTATTTGAACCATCAACCTGCTGCCTCTCAGGGTCAGCATCAGCAGCAAGAAGGAATCAGAAGCCAGATCGGTAATCAAATCCAGGTACTCTGATGCTGGATGTGGACATCTTAGCTAAGTTCCTAACTGCTAGGCCAAATGCCCACCCCACCGTTCTTGTTTTAAAGTCTGTTTTGTCTAATATCGGTATAGCCATTCCAGCTTTCATGTTGCTGTTGTTCTCAAGTTATGTCTTTTTTCTATCATTTTTCTTTCAGCCTCTTTGTATCTTTGAATCTAAGGTATGTCTCTGGGGATGGCACTGTGGTGTAGCAGGTAAAGCCTCTGCCTGTAGTGCCGGCATCCCATGTGGGCGCTGGTTTGAGTCCCAGTTGCTCCACTTCTGATCCAGCTCCCTGCTATGGCCTGGGAAAGCAGTGGAAGACAGCCCAAGTGGTTGGGCTCCTGCACCCGTGTGGGAGATCCAGAAGAAGCTCCTGGCTCCTGGCTTTGGATCAGTGCAGCTCCAGCCATTGCAGCCAACTGGGGAGTGAACCAGCGGGTAGAAGACCTCTCTCTCTCTCTCTCTCTCTCTCTCTCTCTCCCCCCCCCACCCCCAGCTCTCTGTAACTCTGCCTTCAAATAAATAAATAAACCTTAAAAAAATGTGTCTCCTGTTGACAGTATACATGGCTACAGCTATGTGCCACATACTTATGGTTTTGTCAATGAGAGATCAAAATTGGAGCATTGCCTAGTGATGTGTCAGCTGTCCTGGTTGGGGAAGTGCACCCAATGATATTCACCCAACAAAATCACCTTTCTCAGACTATGTTCCCATTGTTAAACTGACACCTGGCTGTAGTTGGATCATTTTTTCTTATCTAGACTGACAATATTTGTCTTTTGATTTTGTTACCTAATCCATTCACATTTAATTTAACTAATGTTTGTCATTTTGCATCTTATTTTTCATATGTCTCATAACCTTTTTGTCTTCTACTCCTCTTTTTTATATATACTGAAGACCAACTCTATACTAAGATTTCAACAATTTGCACACACACACACACACACTGAGAACAAGTTTTACAGTTAATCCTCATAATATAACTCATTGAGGACAGAGGTCCTACATGGGAAGTTAGTGCACAGTGACTCCTGTTGTTAATTTAACAATTAACACTCTTACGTATGATGTCAGTGATCACCTGAGGCTCTTGACATGCGTTGCCAAGGCTATGGAAGCCTTTTGAATCCACAGTCGCTGTCAGTATTTAGACAAGGCCATAAGCAAAGTAGAAGTTCTCTCTTCCCTTCAGAGAAAAGTACATCCTTCTTTGATGGCCACTTCTTTCTTCCAGGGTCTCACTCATAAAGATCCTTCATGTAAGACATTTTTTGCCACATTGTCTTGGCTTTCCATGCCTAAAATACTCTCATGGGCTTTTCAGTCAGACCAGTTACATTAAGGGCTGATTCTGAGGTCGGAGTGCTATTTAAAGTGATTGTCATTCTATGAATATGTTGTGTGGATTGCTTCCCATGTTGGAACATTCTCTCCTTTTTAATTCTATCTATTATTATTGCCAGACACTTGATCATATTTATATGATCCCCTTAACACTGAATCCTATCTATATGATCACTTTAACACTTAATATGATCACTTTAACACTTAAGATGGCATTTTTAGGCCGGCACCGTGGCTCACTAGGCTAATCCTTTTTGACAGGCAGAGTGGACAGTGAGAGAGAGAGAGACAGAGAGAAAGGTCTTCCTTTTGCCGTTGGTTCACCCTCCAATGGCCTCCGCGGCTGGCGCGCTGCGGCCGGCGCACCACGCTGATCTGATGGCAGGAGCCAGGTGCTTCTCCTGGTCTCCCATGGGGTGCAGGGCCCAAGCACTTGGGCCATCCTCCACTGTACTCCCTGGCCACAGCAGAGAGCTGGCCTGGAAGAGGGGCAACCGGGACAGAATCCGGTGCCCCGACCGGGACTAGAACCCGGTGTGCCAGCTCCGCAAGGCGGAGGATTAGCCTAGTGAGCCGCGGCGCCGGCCCCATGGCAAGTTTTTAAACTGTACCCTTAGAAGTCCGTCGGAATTTATGAAGAACTATACAGCTTTATTTTTACAATAAGTGGATATTTTCTCTGTTTTTTATTTATTTTATTTATTTGAAAGACAGAGTACAGAGAGAAGTAGAGCCAGAGAAAGAGGTCTTCCATCCACTGGTTCACTCTGGTTGGTGGTGTCTTGAATTTTTATCAGATCTGTGGATCATACTTTCCTGTTTGTTCACATACTTTATAATTCTTACCAGAAACTAGACATTCATATAACATAATAACCCTGAGGATTGATTTATTTGTGTAGTGACTGGCTAGATTATTTTCACAAAGTCCATCTCCCTTCCCATAGTATTAAGCCTAGGATATATGACTGTGCTTTGGGTATGCCCATAGCTATGTCAAGATGACAATGGTTTTGCTGGGGCTCTCTGCCACTTCCCAACCACACCTCACTCTGTAACTCCCCTGACTGGTAGCCAAATGCTCTGTTGCTTTCAGCAATGTCCTAAGGAGTGACTTACTCTACAAACTAATCCAATCAAACTGTGGCTTCTTCGAGTTCCTCAGACCCCTTCTTGATATTTGCTCTGACTCCAGGAGAGTTTCTCCCAGGTGATTTATTCTGGATTCAGCAAACCAGCAGGTCTACAGTTGAGCTCGTTTCTTGAATCTCCTTCTAATTGCTTTTTATCACAACCTTCACTGTTTCTGAGAACATTAAGCTGTGTCTGTCTCCAAGCTCAGTTGAAAATGAAGTCAGTTCCCTCAGGAAGAGATTAGAAACTTTTTTTTTTTTAATTCCCAGCAAACTATCTGAGCCAGGGCTCCAGAGCTGGAGGTAGAGACAATGACAAATTTCTATCTGAGTGATATCTTCACTCCAGGAAGAGTGTTGGGGTAACCTAACTTGCATATTCTGGTGTGAAACCATTTCCCCAAGAGTTGGGACAAGAGTGACCAGGGCTATAATCCTCTGAGCACGCTGCACCCAAGACAGAACCTCCATTCTACAGGTGGGGTTTAGGTGGCAAAAGGGGACCCCTGCTTCTCAACCAGACTCACCTAGGATCTAATCTCAGCAACAGGTGCCTGGAGACAGAATGAAACACTGTCTTCTACCTGTATCAGGGGAAGGGGAACCCTGTGTTGTTGGCTGCAGTTGTCTGCAGCAGAATTCCCACCCTGCTGAGCTAGGAATGGGGAAGTTGCAACTCATCTCTCTTACCAAACCCGTAAACTTTCTTGAACAGAAATGTCTTCCTTTACTGTTTATTCCTTGGGATCATTTCCAGAAGCCTTATATATTGTTGTTTTTTAACAGGTTTTGTTAATTTCCCTGGGAGGTGGGCTCTTCACATAGGTAAGTCAAAAGCTGATCTTACTCCGGGGAGTTTTGTGTGTGTGACTGTTATTAATACTATTTGCATAAATAACATGGAATCTGTAGCACGATTCTGCTTATGGTGATATAGTAGACTGGGACTGAGGTGTTGAGGTCCTCATCCCCAGTACCTGTGAATGTGGCCTTATTTGGAAACAGGGTCTTTACAGCTGTGATCACGTTAATATCAGAGAACAGCCTGAAGTATACCCAGCTGGATCACCGATGCCCTTGCAGGAAGAGGGAAATGGAGACCCAGACAGTGCAGACCCAGTGAGAATACCATGTGGTAGAGGGGCTTGGAAGGAAGTGGCCGCAAGCCAAGGGATGCCAGGGACTGCAGCAACCCCCAGGGGCTGGAGAAGGCAGAAGAGCATCCTCCTCTGGAGACTTCAAAATGAGCAGAGCATTGCTTGTGTCTTGTTTGGGGCCTCAGCTTCCAAAGCTATGAAATAATAGATGTCTAATGTTTTAAGCAATTCAGGGTTACGGTGGCCTGAGAGCGCCTACACTCAGGCCACTTGGTAACACTATCTGGTAGGTGGCTATTTGAAAGGAGTTTCCAAAACCCGACCGGCAGAGTCACGGCCAACCTGTTTCCCATTTCACGTCATCACGTCGTTCCATTTCTGTTTTCATTTCATAATCTGTCTCCGCAGTGAGGACTGCATTTCTGTAAACCATTTTTCCTGGATTGGGGAAATTCTTGGTTTCTAGAAGCTTTTTTTTTTACACATTTTTATTGCATTTTCCAACTGGCACATGAATTGTCTGTATTTATGGGATTTGATGTGATGTTTTCATACAAAGATCCATTGTGTGATGATTAAAACAGGATGACTGGCTGGCACCGCAGCTCACTAGGCTAATCCTCCGCCTGCGGCGCCGGCACCCCGGTTCTAGTCCCTGGTCGGGGCGTCGGATTCTGTCCCAGTTGTCCTCTTCCAGTCCAGCTCTCTGCTGTGACCCGGGAGTGCAGTGGAGGATGGCCCAAGTGCTTGGGCCCTGCACCCGCATGGGAGACCAGGAGGAAACACCTGGCTCCTGGCTTCAGATCAGCACAGCGCCGGCCATAGCAGCCATTTGAGGGGTGAACCAACGGAAGGAAGACCTTTCTCTCTGTCTCTCTCTCTCACTGTCTAACTCTGCCTGTCAAAAAAAAAAATCAGGATGATTGGCACCTATCATTTCTTTGTGGGGAGACCATTCGAACACCTCTCTTCTGGCTGTTTTGAAACAAACTATAGGCACCCTACTGTGCACCAGAGCCCCAGAACATCCTCCTGTCTGTCACTTTGTACCCTTGGCCCAGCCACTCTGCATCTTTCCCTCCCCTCTCCTCTCTCCAGTCTAGCAACCTCCTCTCTTCTCTCCACTTCTATGAGATCGGCTTTATGAGATCCCCATATGAGTGAGTAGCAATGTGTCTGTTGAAGTACATTTTAACTACCATACCCCCAAATTTACAATAACCCTATCTCACTGTTTAACAAGGCAATAATTAGTCCCCAAGTCGTATGTCCTCCAAGGCCTCTGCCAGGATTCTCTTCCTTTTGGTGGCTGGGTTACTGCCCTGTAAAACAACACAGCAGTGGTAAGAGCCAAAGGGAGGGTCCAACCAGAAAGCGGATTAACCAACACCTTTCTTCCCCCACACTCGGCATATTTTTATTCTTGGAAGCAGTATATAAAACACATTGTTTGCAGCATTTATATTTTTCTAACACCTAATAATTTACCCTTTTATGGTGTAAAATCTGTTTCTACAGTCCTTTTTTATTTCAATGTATTTCTCACATCTTTGTGTCTCTCTGCAATATGGTTAATCCCCAAACACAGTGAAATAAGAGTGCCCACAATGGTGTGGAGAAAGTGTTCAATCCAATCTAATAATAGAGTCTCTTAAAAACAATGGCAGCAGCTCCCCCCTTTACCCATGGAGGATGTGTTCCAAGACCCCCCACAGATGCCTGAAACCATGGGTGGCTTACAACCCTTACAGATACTAGCATCTGCCTAGAAGCCCTCCACCACTGCCAGCCAGCAGCAGAATCAATCTGTTTTAGGCCCTGGTGCCTCCTTTGCATCACCATCCTTGAGCTCTGGGGACGTTGTTGAGTGAACTGAGGGATACTTGAATGCCAGCCCTGCAAAACCATGACAGTAGCTCTGGTGGTCAAAGATGGCCACCAAGTATCCAGCAGGCAGGTAGCCTGCGCAGTGTGGACGTGCTGCACGATGGGACGAGTCACATCCCAGGCAAGACGGAGCAGGACCATCCCACTGCTCACAACAATGCGGGATTTAAAACTTATATTTCTAGAACCTTCCATTTGACATTTTCGCCTCATGGTTGATGATGTGGGTAACTGACACCACAGAAAGTGAAGCCAAGGAGAAGGGGGCCTGTTGCAATGACAGCTTTGCGTCTGGATAGGCATCTCTAGAAGTGATGACTGACGCTGGGCACTCAACGGCTGGACGGCCCTTGGATCACCTCAAAGTGCTAAGGATGTTGGACAGCAAGAAAACATGCAAGGGAGAAGGAGAGAACAGAGGGATGCGCCCCAGAGAAGGACCCTAGATAGGACCATTACACTACTCCCCAGCATCTGCTGTACTTCTTAGAGGAATGGGCAATACCCAAATGAGGGAATTTGAGACCAAAGAATGGCATCTGATGGTAAAATGAGTGCTCTGGAAGTCTAGAACATGTATGAACTGGAGAGTGCAAGTGTCTATGTGCGTGTGTGTGCTTGACTCCATGCTGCACGTGTGTGTGTTGGACACGCGTGTATAAGCGTGGGTTGCAGGGGACAGAGTCCTCTCATCCAGCTTCCCCCTTGAAATCACCACCCTGGCTTTCTCCCCCACTTCCTCTTCCACCTCCTCATCTACAACAGTTAATAACACACCAGACCACCTGTAGGACGCCATTCAGCCACAAAACTGTCATGTGGCTTACAAGTCTAAGGAAGGGAGCATGTTGTCATCTGTCCCCATAGGGCCTGCGTGTTTCTGAACCGTGAAAATCACCGTTCATGCCGCCCTGGATGTGTGTCTCTTCTAGACACCCACCCAGTGGCAACCTTTCCGATTCCGCTCTTCCTCCAGGAGTCCACTCTCCCAATGTGTGTGAGAACCGTGCTGGCCTCGAGGATGAAGAAGTGCCCACCATCATGCTGGGTCTTGGATCTCAAGCTGAATATCTTGTAGACAACGCGGATGCTTGGATGATGCTAGGGTTCAGCTATGGCTTGAGTGTGTTCCCCAAGGCATTGAATTCTTGTTATGAGGCATCAAGAGCGTGGCAGCTTGATCTTTGGGAGGTATGTAGGGTTAGATGACATCATTAGGGTGGGGTCCCCATGTCTGAATCCTGGTGGCTTTGTAAGAGGGAGCCTCCCTCCCTCTCTCTCTCTCTCTCTCTCACACACACACACACACACACACACGTATGCACGAGCTGCCTGTCTCTTGCCACGAGGTGCCCTGTGCTACCTTGAGATGCTGCCAGCAAGAAGCCACCACCAGGTACGGCCTCTCAACTCCAGACCTCCCAAACTCTGAGCCAAAACTCTTCCCTTCATCCCTCATTCCGGCCGTGGTATTGTGTTGCTGGCGACAGAAAACAGACCAATACAGATGTTTTAAAGTTATTCTGGCAATGGTGCGCAGGACTGACTGAGCTGAGGAGAAGAAACTGGAGAAGCAGGAAGATGCTTAAGCAGCCGGTGGCATGACCAGAGCAGGCGGCCGGGAGAGCGTGGGCCGAGGACGTCAGCGGGACTGGAGATGCTGCAGGGAGAATCTGCACAGAGACACCCAGCAGGTCTGTGAGTGAGGACTCGGGGAGCCACAGAGCCATGCCTTGGCAGGGTGAGCCCGGCTGGCGAGACAGTGAGCTGTGGCACGATCCTGGAAGTGGCACAGACTTGGCATTTGAACACTACAGAAAGATGCCCAGCCTCAAAGCCAGAACTGCCTCTTGGTATCTTTATTTGAGAGAGTGAAGAGAAAGAAACAGAGGGTGAGAAAGAGAGACAGACAGACAGATAGAAACAGAGAGAGAGACAGACAGACAGACAGAGACAGAGAACTCTCCCATCTGTTGTTTCACTGCCCAAATGTCCACAACAGCTAGATTGGAGCAGGTCAAAGCCAGGAGTCAGAGACTCCATCCGGGTCCTCCTTGTGGATGGCAGAGACCCAAGTACTTGAGCCACCATCACTGCTTCCTAGGATGTACACTAGCAGGAAGCTAAAATGAGGGGCAGAGTTGGGACTCCCGCAGAGGATGCGGGCTTTCCAAACAACGGGTTCAGCACTGCACCAAGCAGCCATCCCCAGAACCGCCGTGTGACATCCATAAATGTCACCAGAGCGGAGTCATTACAAAGCCTTGCTGAGATTTTCCAAGCACAGTCTGTCCTTTGGGAATGTGAACCATGACTGCTTATTTATTTCTTTGGCAGCTGGTCCTCTCCTTCAGCGCTGACTAACCACCATATTTGGGGTCCTGTTCCCTGGCCCTTGCTGCTCACAAGGCCCTTGCAGCAAGAGCAAATGCTCAGGGCACCCTGACTTGCTCTGGAGAGCAAGACATTCGTGTTTTCTTCTTCCAGGCACAACATCCGGGGGAAGTAGGTAGGACCCAGACAGAGTGGACCATCATGGTGTTTTCGTACATCAGGAACCCTGGTGGTGGCCAGACTGGAGCCCTGCCTCTTCGCTTCACATAACACTGTCCCTCTTGCCATTCATAAGTAGGTCCCCTTAGAGTTAGGAGTTCAAGGTGCCCCTTTGCCGGCCACCCTGTGTTCCTTCCCTCCCTCCACTTCTGCCTGTGCCTCCCTTTCCTGCTGTATGACTAAGTTCAAGGTCATTATGAGCTTATTAAAGTTCCAGTGAAAATAGCTAAGGAATAAATGTAGTAACAGTGGACTAGCTAAAATAAATTGATCAGGAATTTGCATTTGGGTGCGAGCTCTCCTTGAGGTCTCCATCCTCACCCCACCCTACCCCCACGGGACCGGCCTGGAATTTCTTCAGTCACACCACATGTCATCAAAATTGGAGAAGGGGTTAGTTAAGGCAAGGTTTTGTTGCCCAGTGTTAGCATACTGGATAGCACCAAGGATTCCCCCAGGGCGCCTTTCTTGGGGAAAGGCTGGGACCACCAGGGTATGGACAGGACTGTGTTGTGTAAAATACTGGGCAGTTCCAAGGTGTGCTTCCCAGGATGCTACATCCCTTCCCATGATCAGTCCCTGTCCCATGCATAGGCTGATTTCCAACTTCCTACCCGACACCACCACTGGCACCATCCATTGCACACTCACCAGCAGGTCACGGGCCACGGTTGCCACACCTCTGGGATTCTGTCCCTGCTGTCACCTCCATGAGCTCTTTGCCAGTCTTCCCTGAGCCCAAGGCCTGAATGGGGGCATGTGGCTGAGCAGGTGGTTAGAGGCTGTATCTGTGTGTAAGGGAGACAGTGCCCAAACTCCCACAGATGTAAGGATTCCCTCCTAAGAGGTGGGCGCCAGTGAGGGCAGCAAGACACAGCGGAGGTCCCTGATGAGAGATACAACTGGAGAAGACACTACAGCAGCTGGGCCTCGGGTATATTAAATCAGCAGCGTCCACCCTGGGAGGTGGTGGTGATGGCTCAGAGAGCTGGGTCCCTGCCACTCATGCGGAAGACCCGTGTGAGCTTCCAGCTCCAGGTTTCAGCCCTGGCCCAACCTGGGTTCTGCTATGTGCATTTGAGAGTGAATCAGTGGATGAGAGCTCTGTCTGTCTCTGTGTCTTTCCGTCCCTTAAACAAATAAACAAGAGCCTCCTCTCTGGGGAGGAAGTAGCTTACACATGAATATTAATGAGTTCAAATGAAGAGTATTTACCCAGCTGCATCATTGTCACAATTCTGGAGACGAGTCCCAACAGCCAGCTGTGCCTTGCGAGGGCTGTGTTGATTTGGGGTGGCCTGGATTCCATTGTCACCTACGATGAGACCAGCGTGGGCCGCGTTCCAGGGCCTTTGTCTGTGTTCAGAGAGGGAGGAGGTGGGGGCAGGGTGCTGTTCCCTTGCCCTGGCACTACTTCTGCCCTTGGATGAAGCATTCTGTGCCCAGGGGGAATCCAGGCCCCCAGCTGGTACCACTCCCAGCAGAGCCCTCCCACACCCTGCTCACAGGCTCTGCCCAAGATTCCAGCCCCACCCCGACAGGCGGCCAAGGGAGCCAGAGGGCTGCACTGGGAGTCCTGCTCACTGTCGCCCCCAAGGGGACCCCAGGAGACAGCCTGTGAATGGCTGTTTTCTCAGCCTCAGGCACAGACAGGCAGGACTTGTCCAAAGCGCCCCAGTCCCCCAGCACCCCTCCGGGCCCACGGTTCTTCCTTTTATAGAAGCACCTAAAGGTCAGACCAGAGCCCGGTAATGCCAAGGCAGGACCCACCTCTTGTCAGTCTCCCTTAGCCCACGGTGTCCTTCCTGTCCCTTGTCACTGACTTGAGGGAGTGACCCAGCTGGCCATATGAGGTTCTAACCACCAGACCCCAGGAGTCATTTGCTTCTGCAGCAGATAAAACCCTCTTGGCCAGGGTTATCCCGAGGGGTTAGCGCAGGGGAACTCCAGGACCAGGCGGGGGAATTCCGGGTCTGGGACAGAAGTAAGGACCAGTGCCACTTAACCCCACCCCAGACACCTAAAGAGCGCGGCGTCACCAACCAGTCACAGCAAGACCTCGAGCTCCGCTGGCCAGCCAGGGACTTGGACGTGAGCTGATCACGCACCTCTCAGCCCCAGGTTCTTTTCTTTCTTTTTTTTTTTTTTAAGATTTATTTATCTAGTTGAAAGTCAGAGTTACACAGAGAGAAGAGAGGCAGAGAGAGAGAGAGAGAGAGAGAGAGAGAGAGAGAGAGAGAGAGAGAAAGGTCTTCTATCCGCTGATTCACTCCCCAATTGGCCACAATGCCCAGAGCTGTGTCAATCCAGAGCCAGGAGCTTCTTCGAGGTTTCCCATGCAGGTGCAGGGCCCCAAGGACTTGGGCCATCTTCTACTGCTTTCCCAGGCCATAGCAGAGAGCTGGACCAGAAGTGGAGCAGCCAGGACTTGAACCAGTGCCCATATAGTATGCTGGCACTACAGGCAGTGACCTTACCCATTATGCCACAGCACCATCCCCCCCAATTTCAATCTGTAAGAACCTTCACCCCTGACTCCTCTGGAGCCCAGGGATTAAGCAAGAGCTGCCCGACTCCTTGTTCTGTGCTTTGCTACTTTCTTCCATCGCCCCGATCGATGTCAGTGCTTGGTTTTCTGTTCACTGGGCAAGTGCAGCCAGGCGTGGGGGTTCTCTAGCAGCACCTCCCACTAGTTTGGGGGTTGTTTGGCAGCAAGGGTGGGGCTCTCAGCTCCCTCCACCCCCTGGTGCTGCTCTTCCTCCAATACAACCACAGAGCAGCTCTTCTTTAAAGAAAAAAAAAAAGATTTATTTATTTGAAAGTCAGAGTTACAGAGAGAAATAGAGACAGAGAGACACAGAGAGAGACAGAGACAGAGAGAGAATCTTCCATCTGCTGGTTCACTCCCCAGATGACCACAATGGCCAGAGCTGGGCCAGGCTGAAGCCAGGAGCCAGGAACTTCATCCAGGTCTCACACATGGGTGTCAGGAGCCCAAGCACTTGGGCCATCCTCCGCTGCTTTTCCCAGGCACATCAGCAGGTAGCTGGATCAGAAGTGGAACAGCTGAGTCTCGAACTGACACCCATATGAAATGTTGGCATTACAGGAAGTGGTTTACCTGCTCCAACTCAGGGCTGCCCCACAGAACAGCTTCTTGAGGCAAAGGGTTAATCTGAGCAAGGGCTGCTCTTTCTGGTAGGCACTCCGCCTGGTTTCTTGCGAAGCCTCTCTCTTCTGAATGATTTTGACCTTGGGCCACGGCTTAGGGAACTGTTTCACTCCTTGATGGAGGCCTGGCATATTCAGAGTCTCTTAGATCCAGGAGTAGCTTCTCATACTCCGGAAACCAACAGGGGCTGCTCCCCACTCTCACCCCTGATTCTATGTTGAAAGTGGGACTTCAGGGCCAGTGTCATGGTACAGTGGGTTGAGCTGCCATCTGTGACACCACATGGGTATGGATTCGTGTCTCTGCTGCTCCACTTCCTATCCAGCTACCTGCTAACACACCTAAGAAAGCAGTGGATGATGGCCAAGTGCGTGGACCCCTGCCACCCTCATAGGAGATCATATGGGGTTCCTAGCTCCTGACTTCAGCCTGCTCCAGCCCCAGTGGCTAGTGTGGCCATTTGGGTAATGAACAAGTGGATAGAAGATCTCTCTCTGATTCTCTCTCTCCCTCTCCCTCTCCGTCTCCCTCTCCTTCTCTCCTATCTTTCAAATAAATCAATATTTTTTTAAAAAGGAACGTGGGGCTCTTGCTAGGCAGTTCGCGCACCATACTCTGTGCCTCCCCCGCTCAACTCTATAGTTAGAGGAGATGCGATGGGCCATGAGAGACAATGGAACTATTACAGATGTGGGCTGAGGGCAGATCAGAGACGTCGAGTGGCTTCAAGTGCCCTGGTTTTATGGAAATGTACACAGGCAGGATGCATTGACACATGCCTTGTCTCCACTCCTGCCCAACTGCCCATCAAAGTGGCAGAGGAGACAGAAGACACGGACCCACAACAGCAAAGAGAACATGAGGAGGCACAGCAGAGAGCTGTCAGCTGGACTTGTGCAAACAGGAATCGGATGAGTGGTGACAGCGCTGACCCTAAGACGCCAAAAGCTGGCGCTGTCAGGGCTGCGGGAGAGCTGGTGGCGGGTTCACAGCCACCACCTGGGAGGTCTCGGCAGACAGAGGCACGGTGTGTTCCTCACACAGAGGGAACCAGTGAGCTGAAAACAGGAGATGTGGAAACCTAAAGAAGTTGCAGATGCAACATCTGCCTCTCACGGCTGTCGGACCACCTGTCCCTCACCCAGAGGAAGACGGGTTGGGGTGCGATGGTCACTCCATACCCAGTGTCAAGGAGAGGACCTCCAGGCCCAGGAAAAACCAGTGGGGTGAACAAACATCAGCGCAGCCATTGCCTCTCTCCCCGCTTGGCTCCAAGCCCTGGAAGTCAAGTTGTACCCTGCCTTCCCCCCACCTCCCAGCCGGAAGTGGGAGCATCTGTCTTTGGGGACCCTGACCAAGCCCAAAGACACGACTTGCAGGTGATGACACAACAGCCCATTGCCGCCCTTGCGTGCTGTGTTTCCAGTGGATTGCTCTTGCCGTGGACAAGAAAGGGAATGCAAGGATTCGCAGGTGACAGGACTGTCAGCTTCATCCCAACGCCATCCACGACCTCACACGACAGGGGAGCGCCTGTGCCTGCTTTCCAGATCCAAACTCTGACTCAACACAAGGAGCGGAAGTCACAAGTGGGGAAAGGGAAGCTGAGGGTCTTGCAAGGAAGGGAATCCTAGCTGGTTCCCGAGCCCTGGCGGAAGCACACATTGTGTCTGCAGCAGACGCCAAGGAGCCCTTAGTCTAAGAGTTAAGAGAAACAAAGGTATTCCATGGGGCCGGTGCGATTGTGCAATGGGTTAAAGCCCCAGTTTGCAGCGTTGACATCTCATGTGGGCGCAGGTTCGAGTCCCAGCTGCTCCACTTCCGATCCAGCTCTCTGCTATGGCCTGGGAAAGCAGTAGAAGGTGGCTGAAGTCCTTGGGCCCCTGAACCCACGTGGGGAGACCTGGAAGAAGCTCCTGGCTCTTGGCTTTGGATTGGCCTCTGGTAATAGCAGAGTGTCCAGTGCAAGAAGGGAGCACCTGGGTCTACCTATAGCTGTTCTTTTAAGACCACCATGATTCGGTCCTAGGCGCTTCCCCTAACAACTGAATCCAGTCTGATCACTCCCCAGAGGCCCCACCACTGAGCACCGCAACTGAATGGAGTTTCCACCCTTTCAGTGCCATTACCATGAGACTTCAGGGCCAAGCCTTTAACACATGGGCCTCTGGGCCGGCGCCTTGGCTCAATAGGCTAATCCTCCGCCTGCGGCGCCAGCACCCCGGGTTCTAGTCCCAGTCTGGGCGCCAGGTTCTGTCCCAGTTGCCTCTCTTCCAGTCCAGCTCTCTGCTGTGGCCCGGGAGTGCAGTGGAGGATGGCCCAAGTGCTTGGGCCCTGCACCCCATGGGAGACCAGGAGAAGCACCTGGCTCCTGGCTTCGGATCAGCGAGATGCGCCAGCCGCAGCGGCCATTGGAAGGTGAACCAACGGCAAAGGAAGACCTTTCTCTCTGTTTCTCTCTCACTGTCCACTCTGCCTGTCAAAAAAAAAAAAAAAAAAGCAACCTGTAAAGCAAAGGCGCTGGCACAAGGCAACCTGGAGAGAAGTCCAGTGTCCCTCCCGGCTGGGCAGAGCTGCCCTGGTCAGGGGCCGCTGGCTGTGGGCATGAGTGGGACCGGTTCAAAGGCACATACCGCAGGCAGCCCTCTGGGTGCTGGCAAGTCTGAGCCCAGAGCCACAGCGCTCAATGGATACCTTTGCAACTTCTCAGAGGAAGTCAAGACAGCCCTTCACAGGGGCCGGGCCTTTTTCCGAGGCTGTTTACAGAGGAGTAACCCCTGTGTCATTTCTGCAGCCGGGAGGTCCTTCCCTGGTGGCTAATAGTCGGGGTGCTCCAGCCATGTGTGGCGTAACCCGCGGTCAGGCCCGAGGAGTGCAGCGCCCTCCACCCCGCAGCTTCCTTTCAACTCTGCAGAGCACAAGGGAGCTGGCCCAGCCGGGCCACCCACGGAGCAGCGTGGGGCTCTGCCCCGAGACCTCCCAGCAGCCTCCATTCCCCCCCCGCCCCCCGGCCAGCCCGGCCCGTCCTCCCGCCTAGCACCCCAGCTCTTGCCTTCCACCCAGGCCAGAGGCACGGCCATGCTGCCGTTCCCTCTTGAGGGGCTCCAGGGAAACCTAGGAAAGGCGGTGCACAGAGGCATGGTCCCTGGCAAGTGTGACCTCTAACCTCCAGGTCACGGGGTGAGGTGGAGGGTCATTGAGAAGCTCCCTGGAGCAGCCACAAAGGGAGGTTGGAGGGGCCGCTGTCCTGCCCCAAGGCCATGAGCAAGGGCATGATGGGGGGCTGGCTGCGCGGTCCACGGGGACTCTCGGGCTTTTCTGTGCAGGAAGAGGAGTGAGGACAGACGTAGAGAGCTCTGCCCGGCGGCTCTCATGTTCTCTCGTGGTCCTCTCACGAGAGAGGGCCAGGTAGTGAGGGAGCTTCCATCCTGGTACATGCCAGGGACCAAACAGGGCTGGCCTCTGGGGCTTATATTCTAGGAGGACAGTAAATCGATACATAGGAGCTGGCACTGTGGCACAGTGGGTTAAGCCCCCACCTGCAGCACCAGCATCCCATATGGGAGCTGGTTCAAGTCCTGGCTGCTCCACTTCTCTGCTAGGGCCTGGGAAGGCAGTAGAAGATGGCCCAAGTCCTTGGGTCCCTGCACCCGCATGGGCAACTCAGATGAAGATCCTGCCTCCTGGCTTCATCCTGGCCCAGCCCTGGCCATTGTGATCATTTGAGGAGTGAACCAGTAAATGGAAGACAGATCTCTCTCTCTCTCTCTCTCTCTCTCTCTCTCCCCACTTCCTCCCTCCCTTCCTAACTCTACCTTCCAAATAAATAAATAAAAATCTTATTAAAAATTAATTAATTAAACATGTTTAAAGATCATTAATACATAACACAATAAACTTTCAGCCACGGAAAGTTCTGTACAGAAAAACTAAACAGGGAAGAGAAGGGAGAGACAGGTGAGGAAGAGGCACCCAAAGAGGCGGCTCGGCCAGGGTCCGGGTAGAAACCCTGTGTGGCCGAGTCCCGGCAGGATCGGTCAGGCTTCCCAGAGTGCTGGTTGTGGAGGTTTGAGGAAGTACAAGTGCCAGGGCCCTGACACACCCAACCAGCATCCCGGGGGCGGAGCAGATGGCTCAGGAGCATCCTCCGCGGCCCCACCCCCCACCGTGAGTGCTGCCACCAGGAAAGTATGGAAATCAGAGCCCCAAGGACTGTGGTTTAGGGAATCTGGCAGCACCGTGCCCCAGCCCAGCTCCCCTGTGCTCTCGGGCCCACCATCCCACCCTCCTGATGTGCAAAATGGGAATCAGAGCAGAGCCGGCCTCCCAGGCCTCTGGCCAGGTCAAGGATGAAAGTGGAAAGACCCCTCCCCCACCAACGCAGGGCCTCCAGCCCACAGGGGTTGGGGGAGAAATTGCTACAGCAGCATCTGCAGTACTTGGTCATCTGTAACCAAGTCCACGAGTCTGCGTGGAATACTGCTGTTCAACATTTCCTTTTCCCTCTCTCCCCAGTCCCACCGGGGCACCGTCCCATGCTGTGGCCAATGCTCCGCCCAAGCCGTCTTCACCCCCACCGACCGAGACAGCAGCAGCCTCCAACTGTGGCCCTGCCCCACCATCTCCAAACCACCCACGCCCTCTGCAGCAGCCCTGCTGCTGTTTTCGGCTGGACTTCGGGCCCTCTCAACTTCCCATCACCCCTCACACAGAGCCCAGCGCCACCACCACGGCTCACCAGGGCGCCTGCCACCCTGCCTCTAGCTTCCCTCCCTGGCCTCCCCACGGAAACTCTACCTCCACATTCTCACGTGCAACTTAAACTCTTACTCGGGGAGTCTCTAGGGGCCCCCTAGCAACCTTATGCAAAGCTTATCAGACTTTCAGTCAATTGCTCAAGTCTGTCTGCCCCATGCATTAGCAAGTCCACGGGAGCCATGGCGGGTTCTGTCTGCTTAGCGATATAGTGTATCAGGATAGCATTAGCTAAGAACTGCATGGAGAGCCGCCTGCGGGAGGCAGACACCTACAGATATCTACTGCATGTACCCAGTATCCAGACATGAAGTGCTCAGCAAAGTACTGGTTGAGTGGAGAATGTTCCCTACCCTGCTATCTGAGATGCTTCTACGTTCACACCTGGGCTGAGAGTCATGTGTAGATTCCTTGCAGATGTGTTAGGCAGAATTAAGAATAGAATCCTACAGGGTGATTTTGAGAAGAGCTTCTGATTTCAGGTACAGGATATGGGTCATCAAGTGGAAGCTTTGGGGGTAACCTGTTTACAGAATGCTGGGAAGGGCCGGCGCTGTGGCGTAGCAGGTAAAGCCACCACCTGCAGTGCCAGCATCCCATATGGGCGCCAGTTCTAGTCCCGGCTGCTCCACTCCTAATCCAGCTCTCTGCTGTGGCCTGGGAAAGCAGTAGAAGATGGTCCAAGTCCTTGGGCCCCTGCACCCATGTGGGAGACCTGGAAGAAGCTCCTGGATCCTAGCATTGGATCAGCACAGCTCCAGCCGTTGCAGCCATTTGGGGAGTGAACCTGTGGATAAAAGACTCTCTCTCTCTCTCTCTCTCTGTAACTCTGCCTTTTAAGTAAATCAATAAATCTTTTTTTTAAAAATGTTGGGAACACTTCCAGCTTTCAAGGGTTCAAATTCATGATAAAAATGCTAAAATAGTCACGATTTGGTAGCATAGGCTCCTCCCCTTTCCACGAAGAATCGCTGGCTCTTGGATGAGATCTTGTTCCTAGTGTGTAAGTGCAAGCTACACAGAGAAGGGCTTCCGTATGCACGGTCAGTGCTGACGAAGTCTATATGCACTGCTGTGGCACAGTTGGTTAAGCTGCCACCTGTGACGTGGCCATCCCACGTGGGCACCAGTTTGAGTCTCAGCTACTCTGCTTCTGATCCAGCTCCCTGCTAATGTGTCTTGGAAAGCAGCAGAATGTGGGCCAAGTACTTGGGTCCCTGCCACCCCCATCGGAGATCCAGATGGCGTTCTTGGCTCCTGGCTTTGGCCTGGTCATTTGGGGAGTAAACCAGCAAATGTAAAGATTTCTTCCTCTCTCTCTCTCTCTCTCTCTCTCTCTGTAAGTCTTTCAAATAAATAACTAAGTCTTTAAAAAAAAAAAAAAAAACAAAGATGCCCATATCCTCAAAAAAGTGGTGAGAACCATGCCCCAGCCTCATGCCCAAATACTGGTTAATCTATACTGGGCATGGGAACATCCCACCCGTGGGCCGTATAAGGCCTACAAAGTCATCCAGCCCTGCCAAGGTGGCCATAGGCAGGACTAGAAAGTCAATTCATCTACAGCAGGTTCACTTTTAAGCAGATCATTTTGTATGGCCCTTGAATGATGCTGCAAATATCCAAATGGCCCTAGGCAGATAAAGGGTTCAGGGTCAAGTTGCATCAGTAGAGACAGAAATTGAGTGAGCCTGTGCTATGTCCCATTCAAGTGCCGGGTGTGCCAGGTAGGGCAGTGAGGGAGGGGAGGCGGGGCTGAAGCTGAAGCTCCAGTTACCTGGAGGTTGCTTTGTTTCTGAAGACACCAAAAGCCTTAAGTCCTCCTCATGGGACTTCCTCTGAGTGTCTCAGTCCTTGCTCAAAATGAGCCACTGCAGCCACCTGGAGCACACTCTGTCCCCTTGCACCTTGAGCCAGGGCTCCTCAAGCTTGCACTAGTCCGGGAATGCCCCGGCTTGTAACAGCAGCCACTGCCCGCAGGAGGTCTGTGGGGGAATCTGAGACAAACACACACCCCGCCATGATGCAGGTGGTCCTGAAGTGGGGGAGGCAAGGCTTAATGTTTAGTCCATTGCCATGCACCAAGAGAGGAATTTTTTTTAAAGATTTATTTTATTAATTTGAAAGACAGAGTTACAGAGAGAGGTAGAGACAGAGAGATGTCTTCCCCAGATGGCCACAACAGCCGGACCCGAGCCAATCCGAAGTCAGGAGCTAGGAGCTTCCTCCAGGTCTCCCACGCGAGCACAGGGGCTCAAGGACTTGGGCCATCTTCCACTGCTATCTCAGGCCATAGCAGAGAGCTGGATCGGAAGTGGAGCAGCCAGGACTTGAACCGGTGCCCATATGGGATGCCAGTGCTACAGGCCAGGGCTTTAACCTGCTGCACCACAGCGCTGGCCCCAAGAGAGGAATTCTTAATACTGGTATAGAAAATAAATTTTATTCAGAAGGTGAGAAACCGAATACACACACACATACACACACACAAATGAGCCTAGATGGGGAGTGGGCCAAAAGGAGGAAAAGGATGGGAGGAAGGGAAGTAGAGAGGTGGCAGCACCTCCTCCTGTCCCTGTCAGGAGAGAGAACAGGTGCTTTACCCACTGTCAGCCACTTTTATGAGGTCTGAAGAGGAATGGCTATTCCCGCTCACCTCCCCCTCCCCCATCCTGACTGAGGTCCCAGGTACAGGAGATATGTCTCAGAAGGGGGCAGTTTCCTGGACAAGGAGGAGGATAGAATTACCTGGGGCCGGGGCTTGTGGCTTGTGGCTTGCAGGCACAGCCAGCTCAGCCTCCCTAGTTGTCCACTGTCCACCATGGCTTCCCAGCCAGATTCTCATCCTCACTGGGGTCAGCCACCCTGGCCTCCGCCAGGATTGGTAAACCAAGGCTCGTGCCATGCTTGGTGTCCATCCCAGCTCCATCTGGGCTCGGTGCCTCCTGATGAGGGAGCCAGGGACTGGAGGCAGCCAGGCTAACTCCATCCCATAGCTCCTGGCCAGCACGTACACACTTAGCAACAAAACAGGATGCCAGCTCGGGGGTTTACAGTGTTGGCCAACGGACCACCACGACAAAAGCAAGTTGGAAGAAATTCAACGGCCTTCACAGTTGCTAATGTGTGACCACTGCCTTTGCTCTTTGGAGATGATGCGTTAAAGATACACAAATCCCCCCCAAGACTTCAAGACCTCTATCTCTGAGTCCCTCCCTTTGCAGGAAGCGCCTCTATTTTTCTATTCAAAGAAAACCTTGCTTCTTTGTTTCTCTTCTCCAAGTGGCCTCCAGTCTTGTAAATTGTCCTCACACCAGACCGCCAAGCCAGACTCCTCCAGCCAGTTGTCCCCTAGACCGGAGATGGAAGTGACATCTCCCAGCTTGGTAAGCATCCTGTGACCTTCTCGGACTTGGTGTTGTTGATTTTTTTTTTCTTTGCAAGAAAATAAGCAAACAGCTGGAAGAAAGGGAGCTGGTGAACAGTCCCCTCCTGTGAGCTTTAAAATGGGCCTGGAATTTCTGCTTCAGCTCAAAATCTGCGCTGACCTTCCCCCCCACGCTGGCCACATTTGGTGAACATGCAGGACTGCGGGCCGAGATGTTTGTGTTTATGTCCCGGACCCAGAACAAATAAACAGCTACACGGTATTGAAATCACCTGTCAAAATACCCCGCTTGCACAAAGAGATGTCTCTCCTGTGTGATGGGCTCTCTTGCAGGAAAATTCAAAAGCTGTTTATCTCATTGGGTTAAAAAAAAAAAAAAGAAAGAAAGAAAAGACCTGTAATTACTGCATTTTGACCCCCACAGCAACCAATTACTTCACAAAAGCCCCCTGCAGGAAGCTAGGCATTAGCCTGGCTAATTAGGCTGACGTCACTCACCAACTGCTCACCCGGCAGCCCGCGAGGCCCTGCCAGGCAGAGGTCGCTGTGGGTGGCACTGCGTTGTGTTTTTCAATCGTTTCTTCCTGCCTGGAGAGCGACTCCCGCGTCATAACCCAAGGCGCTCTCCCCCGGAAGATCTGGTGTTCGCCCCATGGCACCAGCCGGAGGAAGCTGGGAGGAAGAAAGCAGAGTGGAGAGTGACCAGGGCTGCGAATTCTTTCTCACGGGAGGAGTCCTTTGCCCTGGTCGCCAACCCGGAGGCCCGTTTCCTAGCCCCCTTGCACATCTTGGGGGTTAACTTCTGTTTGGGTTCTATGAAGTTAAGCAAATTAAGATCAACAAAACAACAGGTTGTACATAGAGTTCTCTCCTTCTAAAGAATAAGCCATTCCTTCCAGAAGCCAGGCACTACAAAGTCTTCTGGCCCTTGGAGGCGTGGAGAGATGGCACAGAAGGTTCTGGCTGCTCAGGCTCCGCCCACCCTGACCATCACCAGCCTGGAGGTCAAAGCATCTCTCACTTGACCTGTAGCTCTGGGACAGCCCAGCAGTTGAGAGAGGGGCTGTGCACTGTATTCTAAGGGCCAAAGGAGACCCAGTGGGACACATCTGGTGACAAGGCTGCTGCCCACATGACAGGGTGCCAGGGACAGCAGGAGTTCTATGGCCCAGGTCAACTTGAATCAGCTTTGTTCAGTGGTCAGAAGGGCCCGGGTGCGCCAGCTTTTGGAGCTCAGACCCTGCTGTGGTAACAGGATAAGGGAGGCTCTTCAGGACAGTCACCGCAGGTGGTACCAACAGGGAAGAGAAGAGAGATGGAGCTCAACCCCCAATACGACAGGAGGGGAGGGAAATCGCCCCCTACCTTCTGACACTTTGATGATTGATTCTATGAGATAAACTGAGCACATGAACAGGAGAAAAGGAATACAGATTTTATTATTATTATTATTATTATTATTATTATTTTACTGATTTGAAAGGCAGCGATCAAGGAAAATAGAGAAAGAGAGACAGAGCGAGGGCTCCCAACCCCTATTTCTCTTCTCTAAATGCCCATCCCAGCTGGAACTGGACCAGGCTAAAACCAGGAGCCAGGAACTCCATCTGGGTCTCCCAAGAGGGCGGCAGGAAGCGGGAGGCTGGAACCCAGCCAGGAGCCGTCTCCTGCTGCCTCCCAGAGTCTGCCTGTGCAGGAAGTTGGAATGGGAGCCGAGATGGGATGCAGGTGACCCAAAGGACATCTGGATTGTGTGCCAAATGCACGCCCCGACGTTACGTTTCTATACGGCACAGGGGCATCACCTGAACAGTGAGCACCCGCAGACCCGGGAAGCTCTGGAGGCCTGCACGCCTTCTTTGCAGCACAGGGGAGGGCGTATCAGCGACTTGGGAGGACGCGATGGCTTTGGACAGATGAATGGGCCCTGGGAGCACAGGTGAGGCAGCTGGGAAGACCTGTGACCACCTCCACACTCCTCCCCCGTGTCGTGAGTTCATCTCCCCGGGTTTCTGAGATCCCGGGACAAGACACTCATGGAGACTGGGGGCTCTGCCTTTAACAAGATAAGGGGAGTCGGGAGCATGCCCTTCCCTGTGTCTGCTCTTGCCCAGGGCCCTGGGTTTCCTGGACCCCTTGCAACACTGAGGATTTACAGCTGATAGCCAGACAAGGGGCAGGGGGTCAGAAAATTCTTTAAGGAGACCTCCAGGACAGGGGCTTGCTGCTACCTCACTTTAACAGGACTCCCACTGAAGGCAGCCCAGGGTGACCAGACACCAAGAGGAGAGGTGACAAATTTGATCAGATTCCCAGGGTGCTCAGCGTGCACAGTGGCTAACTTGGCAGCAAGCTGACACCAGCACAGAGAGGCGGGCAGAGGCAGGGCCTGGGGCCCTACAGGCAGGAATCGGCAACCTCCAGAAAGCAAGTGGGCCTTTGGCCATGTGGTTTTAAAATGTGGCCCAAAAGGGAATGAAACAGCCCGGAGCCTGGAGAGGTAGGTGCTGTTTGCTGTGCGTGCCATGCCATGGGCAGGTGTGCTGCTGGCTTCCAGATGCACCATGAGACCCAGGCAAAAAGAGGAGGAGATGGGAGGGCCAAGCCTGATGGATTCTGAGCTAGAATCCCCCTGGCTCCCTTCAGATGAGAGTTCCAGACATTTTGCCACTGAGCTCAAAGCAGCTGTGTTATTTGTTGCTGAACTGGCAGTCGGAAAACAGTAGGGGCTCGCATTGTGATGCTGCAACTCCAGCATCCCTGGTTTCCAGCTGCTCCGCTTTGGATCCAGCTCCCTGCTAATGCACCTGGGAAAGCAGCAGAAGATGGCCCAAAGACCAAGAGAAGCACCTGGCTCCTGCCTTCGGATCTGCGTGGTGCGCCAGCCGCAGTGGCCATTGGAGGGTGAACCAATAGCAAAGGAAGACCTTTCTCTCTGTCTCTCTCTCTCTCACACTGTCCACTCTGCCTGTCAAAAATAAATAAATAAATAAATAAATAAATAAATAAATAAATAAAAGAAGGTGGCCCAAGTGCTTGGGTTCCTGCACCCATGGGGAGACTTGGATGGAGTTCCATGCTCCTGGCTTCTGCCTGGCCCAGCCCTGGATATTTCGGCCATTTGGAGAGTGAACCAGTAGATGGAAGATATCTCTCTCTCTCTTTCTCTCTCTCTCTCTCTCTCTCTCTGTGTGTGTGTGTGTGTGTCCCTCTCTGTCACTCTACCTTTCATAAATAAATCTTAAGGGGAAAAAAGTGAATTATTGAAGAAGAGGAAGAAGAAAAAGGAGGAGGAGAAAAGTATGAAGAAGGAGGAGGAGCAAATGGAGAAAGAAGAGGAGGAGAAGGTAGAGGAGCAGCTTTCCCAGCTCTTCCTTGCTGGATGCTGGTTTTAGGGCACTTGGAGGATGCCCGAGGAAAAACCCCTAGAGTCGTGTGGAAGAGGCTGCATCGTGGCACCTGGGCGTGCCTGCTCCAGGCGTTGCAGAGGGAGGAATAATTGCAAAGGGGTGACCCCAGCTCTTGGAATGACGATTTCAAAGGCAGATGACTTCATCACCGTTGACCCTCGGGCACGCCTCGATTCTTCCCACCAGACTGAGCGATTCACTCAGGGCGAAGCTGCCAGAGCCAAGAGCGGCCTGTGAGGCAGAGACAGAGTAAGTCAAAAGTGAACGTGTGCCGAAGATTTTGTTTAACTCATGTAATGAAAATACAAGTAAGATGTCAGAACTGGGGGCCTGCACTGCGGCATAGTAGGCTAAGCCATCACCTGCAGTGCCAGCATCCCATAATATGGGTACCAGTTCTAGGCCCGGCTGCTCCACTTCCGATCCAGCTCTCTGCTATGGTCTGGGAAAGCAGTAGAAGATGGCCCAAGTCCTTAGGCCCCTGCACCCATGTGGGAGACCCAGAAGAAGCTCCTGGCTCCTGGCTTCGGATCGGCTCAGCACTGGCCATTGCAGCCATCTGGGGAGTGAACTCATGGATGGTTCTCTGTCTCTCCCTCTCTCTGCCTGTAACGCTGCCTCTCAAATAAATAAATCAAATGCTAAAAAAAAAAAAAAAAGTGTCACTTGCCTCACAGTGGACAGTCCAAGTGGTGGAGCAGTCCCTGGAGCAGAGACATCAGCACCACCTTGCAGCTTGTTAGAGGTGTGATCCGTGAGTCCCACCCAACCCTGCTGAGCTGGACTCTCTGGGAGTGAGCCCCATTCATGGACCACAAGCCCTGCACTAGAACAGGAGGGTTGTGCTACCCAGGGTCCCTGGGTGGTAACGAAGGAACAGACACTGCCGAACGCTGAAAGGCACTTGACAAACGTGCTTGTCTCCCTCTTGCAGAGCGAGCCTCCCAGCCAAGGGCTCATATGTGTGGATCAAGGAGGTATGCATATCCCAGGACGTGGGGGTCCCCACCCTCCACGCTGCTTCTCTGGTTGCCTGCGGAGCAAACGGAACCACTCAGAGACGTCCGGACAGTATCAGGCTGTTTCTCCCAGCCCTCCTCCCGCAGAGCCAATGAAGAAACCATCCAGGACTGTGTGTGTATATTTTTAGCCCAGGACATCTGCCTCTGACAGTTCGGCGCCCGCCCTCGCCCCACGTGGCCCGCCTTGTGCAACTCCCACAGTCCTGTAGGGCAGACCCATCTGTGGCCGGGGCCTGTGGAGTAATGGGTTTGGAAGCCTCAGGGAATCGGAGACAGTAAGCACTGGATTGCTTACATTATTTTGGTTCAAACATGGCTCACGGCCCGGGACTAATTTATTTATTTTTATAGGGTGCCTTTCTATTTCATTTGGGAATTTGCCTCCACCCCATTCTCTTCCCGCAGCTGCTACCCCTCTGACCACCCTACCTTCTCCATCTCCTTGCCCTCTTTCCCTGGCCTGCCTCTCCTGTCGGTGGAAAGACTGTACACAATGCCCCCAGGGGCAACCTCCACGCAGGAGACTCTGCCTCTACCCACCACGGCCCCCCACCGGGTATGGAGGGACCACCAGCCGAAGGTGACACAGGCAAGCAATTCCCACAAGGCTGCCAGCCTTCTCCCCCGCGCAGGCCTGGGGTTCCCACAAGGGGAGCACTAGAGGTTGAGCAGGGACAGGGAGCAAGTGGGTGTCTCCCCTGTGAGCCCCCCAGGGAAGGAGAAACACCAGCTCCCAGGGCATGCAACACTGGATCCCCTGTTACAGGTCGCCCGAGCCCAGCCACCCCTTCGGTACCCCCGCCCCCACGTGCAAAAACAGACTGTGCTGCATATGGGATGGAAACTGTGTCCTGGCAAAACACAAAAAGTAAATATTTAAAGGGAGAAAGGGCCCACACGAGGAAACAAAATGCCTGGCGTTTATGTTTCCACGGTCGACGGCCAAGTCCCTCGCAGCCTCTCCCGCTCGTGTTTACAGCACCATATGGTTTGAGACCAGCGGATTAAACCCCTCCGTGGTGGGGGGGAGCATCGGCCCTCCTCTCGCTGTATGTGGCTCATTTGCGAGGTGCTGTCATGCCGCGGCTGGCGGCCTGTTTACAGGTTTGTGGCTCTAAATCACAGTGCCACCCGGAGCCCGCCGCCCGCCCACCGGGACGCGCCAAGCGTGGCTGCAGAACAGAGCCCGGTGACGTGCGTGATGCAAATGGATGCATGGTTGGATGCCCCAAAGATAAACAGATTCCCCACCCCCACCCTGCACCACCAAATTTAGGGACAAGAAAGTAGAACAAGGATCTTGTGTGGTAGACACACATGCGCGCACGCACACACACACACACACACGGGGCCTCCACTTCCACTGCCTCTGGTCTAGCATCTTGAAAGGTGGGGCCTGGACAGCCCGAAGGGACAGGCACAAGACTGTGGGGCAGCTGGAACAAAGCCTTGCTGGAGTCTCCTGCCCAGACACATCTGGGCCCCTAGGTGTGCCCATTGAGGAAGACCGGAATAAACCGTCATCACACCGGAAATGAATATCCACCACCTAAGGTTGCCTTCCCCCCAGACCTGGGGCAGAAGCACAGCCCTGATGCTATGACTGGGACAGACAGTGGGACAGACAGTGGGACAGCGTCTCGCCTACGGAAGACACTCGGAGAAGCAGATCTCCCAGTGGGACTTGCATGAGCAAATCAGCCTGCGGAGCCTTGCCCTGGTTTGCCTGGTGACGGTTCCAGAAACAGAGCCGGTAGAGATGTTGCCTTCTGGGTTCACCAGCTGCAACCAGTTCACCCAGGCACTCCACCTGGTTCAGGCCCTGTGACACAGTTAGCCACTAAACAGGACTCGGAGGCGCCCGTGGGCTGTGGGTATCGGAGTGGGACAAGGGGCCCACACTGGCGTGTTCCTCTTTGAAAACCAGAGAGAACACAACATGCAATTGCTGCACTTGTCTTTTGCCGCCTGCCTCCAGCCTGAGTTCACAGAGAGGCTGCCGTCACCACCCTGACCTGCACGTTTCCAGAATTGCAAGTACCAGACCGACGCGGCTTTGTTGAAGTAAGCCAAGCCTTGAAGTCGCACAATCCCCACAGGACCTCAGGGACCGTGGGAAGTCGCTGTACCTTTCTCCTGCAGCTCCAGCAGCTTGGATTGCTGCCTTGCACCTTCGTGTTTTTAAAATATCAATGCCGATGTATTCTTGCCTGCATTTCTTCTTTTTGAAATGTATTTGGAAGGCAGAGAGACAGAGAGAGACACACACCCAGAGAAAGACAGACAAACAGAAATCTTCTGTCTGCTGGTTCCCTCCCCCAAAGGCCCACAACAGCTGGTCCCGGGCCAGGCTGAAGCCAGGAGCCAGGAACTGCAGCCCGGTCTCCCCCACGGAGGGCAGGGATGCAACTACAGGACCTGTCACCTGCTGTCTCTCAGCAGGCTCATTTAGCAGGAAGCCGGAATTGGGAATGGAGCCAAAATTCAAACCCAGGCCCACTGATACGGGATACAGGAGTCCCTAGCGATGTCTTAAGCGCTATGCCAAATGCCCACTCCCTCACAGGTTTTCTAGAAGGTCTGATTCAATCAGACATCCCACTGTGTCACAGTATTTCTAGCTATTGTTGCACATGACTGCTGTTCACAGGATACCCTCCCCCCACCACCACCACAGGTGACTGTCCATAGCGGGACATTAACCCTGGGGAACATCCTGGGACAGGCACAGATTCTAACCAGATACATGTAAAACCACAGTCATTTCTACCCGATTGTAGGAACCCTCCAACACTTGGGCTCAGTGTTGGATTTTGGCCAAAATCTGTTATTCAGCTTTGGCCTTGGGCTTGGGCAGACCAGGGAGCTGGGTGCTGACTCCACCCCCATTTCTGGTATCCCCGAACTTGAGCGTGATCAGTAACTGTGAGACCCAGAGATAGATTCTCGTCATATCTAACAACAGTCGTTATACCAAACAAGGCGAGTCCTGTTGTTCAGGTTGATTAATAACCTTTAATTCTTCATGTGCAGGTCCATGTGAGCACTCTGACCCATATGAAATAAATAGTCTAACGTGTTTTATGTATCACAGCCTGTCATCCAGTCAGTATGTAAATGAACAAGTGCCTGTTCAAGAATAAATGCAGAATTATATACATTATTACAACTAATTTCCCATGCAAAAACAACTATTAACTATTTTCCAATCATTTAGTAGATGGTTATAAATATTGAGAGGACATTTGCTAAGTAACTTTAGGGAGAACAGAATCATTTATAAAAAATGTAATAATACAGGGGAAATTATTATATATTATATACTATAATTCTAGTATTTAGAAAATTGTTTGAAATGAGTGCATTGATGATTTTAACCATACAAGCTTGAAACACTATTTTTTATTTTTTTTAAGATTTTGTAATTTAATTTACTTAAAAGAGTTACAGAGAGGTAGAGAGAAAGAGAGAGGTCTTCCTTCAGCTGGCTTACTTCCCAAATGGCTGCAATGGCCGGAGCTGTGCCAGCCTGAAGCCAGAAGCCAGGAGCTTCTTCCGAGTCTCCCAGGTGGGTGCAGGGGCCCAAGGACTTGGGTCATCCTCAGCTTCCTTCCCAGGCACATTAGTAGGACGCTGGATCGGAAGTGGAGCAGCTGGAACCCGAACCGGCGCCCATGTGGGATGCAGGCCGGGCTTTAACCTGTTGTGCCACAGCGCTGACCACAAAGCACTATATTTAACTTTTGGTGACTCAATTCTACCTTAAACCTTCAAAGAAAGATCCTATCTTAGAATTTTTATATCTGAGGATGATTTTCATGCAGAATGTCCTCTTTGTCACCTCAGAATTTCATAAGTAGAAAAGAAATCCAAAATAATGTCCAACAATGTGCCTCTAAGATCATCATTGGTCCAGAGATGGTGAGGAACACAGAGTGAATGAGGATGAAAAGAAAACGCTACAAGCAAATAGGGCGTTCCAAGCCGCCGCCCCCACCAGCCAATCTGCAAGCATGAATTCATTTTTTTTTTTTAAGAAGATGAATTTATTTGAAAGGCACAGAGTGACAGGGAAGGGGGTGGTGCTTCCAAGGCTAAATGGCTGCAATGGCCACAGCTGGGCCAGGCCGAAGCCAGAAGCCAGGAACTCCATCTGGGTCTCCCCCGGGGGTGACAGGGGCTGAAGTACTTGGGCCATCTTCCACTACCTTCCCAGGCACATTAGCAAGGAGCTGGATCAGAAGTGGAGCAGCAGGGACTCTAACTGGCACCCATATGAGATGCCAGCATCATAGGTAGAGGCTTAACCCGCTGAGCCACAGTGCCAGTCCTTACCTGAATTCTTCAAAAAGGTATTTCCTTGGGGTTTTGCATCTGCAGAAGCTAACAGCTTAAACAGAAAAGTTCCTAACATGCTGCTCTACAGAAAACTGTTTTCAGCAGACAAAGGACTTCTGCGGTTTATCAGAGCAATTCGACACGGAATCCCTTCCAGAAAAGCCTTCTGCCCGCCTCTCTTGTGTTGTGTGCGCGGTTGACGGTGTTGTTGACTGTGCCACTTTTGCACTTTTTCCATCGTCTGACAGCGCGGCGATGAACAACAAAGCCGAACACGCCTCGACTTTGTTGTGTTGCCAAGAGGCGGCTGCTCTTCCCAGCAGAGTGGATGTGACAGAAGAAATATTTATAAAATGCAAAGCCCGTCAGGAAAAGTGTCGAGCAATCGTCTCCAGCCACGAAACAAACATGGTGAAGGCTCTGAAGCAGAGGCACCCCGCGGTGTGTTCACACTCCGCAGCTGCAGGACAAGAAGGCAATTAGGGCCCAGCCCCACCGCTGTCTGTCGGCCCCTTTCATCGTGTAACCAGCCAGATAAACTGCACAGAGACATCCCGGAGACTTTGGGACTGCCTTTATCTTATCACCTTACAGAATGTCCCAACCAATCGGAACAGCAGCTACCACGTTCAAAGGCAGCTTGAAAAGTTTCTAAAATCACACCAGGCAGGAAGCAGTGCCACCGGATTGCGGAGAGCTGACACCCACGGGCTGCTTGCACAGAAAGTGGCTCTCTTGCTGCAACGCCCTGGGCTCGGGGAAGGCAAACACCTTGATGTCACCGCTCCCTGATGCCCTGAGCAGCAGCACCACAGGTGTGGGACCCCCGTGATTCTGCACCGCGGAGGGCTCACGGTCCTGCGCCTCGCAGGATGTTGAGCCGCATCCCCCACCTCCATGTGACGGGTGTCCATCACAACCTTCCCCCAGTTGTGGGAAACTGTCTCTGGGTATTGCCTGATGTCCCCAGGGGAGAGGCAAAATCGCTTCCCAATCCCACCACTGGCTGAGCGGAAGCTAAACAACCCCCACGGCGCGCAGGCGTCTCTCCGGGAACACCCCCTGACCTGCTCCAAACACCCACAGCCCCAGCACCCGCCAGCGTCCGCCACTGATTCTGTCTGGAGACCACCGCTATCCGTGTCACACATGCGCACACAGCGACCCCCGGGCAGCAGCCGGTTCGTGCTGAGACATCCTGCTCGCCAGATTAGACTTCAAAGCGATTACCTTGGAGAATTCCTAGGTTAGAAGTGAAACATTAATTGTACTTTTTAAAATGCAAACTTCAGATGCATCATGTAACCCACAGGTTCCAGGATGACAACACTGGGCTTTGGTGGAAGATCAGTTCACAAACTTGTGCTTCCTCGTGGGGTCAGTTTGTATATTTAGAGAAGGAGGTGGGGGATACTCCCCAAAGCCTCAGCGGACACCAGGGCATGGTGCGTGATAGTATTTGCTGAACAAACGAGTTGGTTAGGCAATCCTAAACAGTTGGACATGTAAGCCGTTGGCAATATTTTGGTCTCATAAAGTACTTTGTAATGAAGTTTCTTTTTTTTTTCTTTTGTTAAGATTTATTTATTTATTTGAGAGGCAGAGTTACAGACAAAGAGAGGAAAACATAAAAAGAGAGATCTTCCATCTGCTGGTTCACTCCCCAGATGGCTACAACGCCCAGAGCTGGGTCAATCCGAAGCCAGGAGCCAGGAGCCAGGAGCTTCTTCCAGGTCTCCCACACGGGTGCAGGGGCCCAAAAACTTGGGCCATCCTCCACTGCTTTCCTAGGCCATTAGCAGGGAACTGGATTGGAAGTGGAGCAGCCAGGACTCAAACTGGTGCCCATATGGATGAGTTTATAGGGATTCAACCCCATTACAAGTCCATGGTGCACCTGCTTGTCCCTGAGCACATGGCCCGAGAAGGGTGCACTGCCCCTCCGCACCGCGATGGCCACGTCGTGACAACTTGGTGCCTGATGGAATTTCTGTCAGGTGCTGGTGTCTACAGGCTTCTTCAACACCTCTGAAGGCAGGCGGGGAGGGAGGCAAGAGAAGGAAGAGTTCCGTGTAGGGTTTTATTCTTCTGGGGAAACAGTGGACGTCTCCACAACACTGCTTGCTACACGGCCGCCTCCCCCACGTGCTGCAGCATCCCTGCCTCCTCCTTCAGCTTTTCTGTCCATCAAGACTCCTCCTTCCTGGGCCCAGGTGCACCCAGCCCTGAGAAACCTGCCCTCAGGAAGCGCCCCCTGCGGAGCTTGACCTGGTCTCTCCAGAATCCCTACCTGTTCAGGGGAAGCGGGAACCTGGAGCTGCGGGCAGAGCGGGGAGATGTCTACGCGGTACTGCAAACCACAGGAACCCGGGAGAACCGGCCAAGTGGAGGATTCGCCGCGCGCACCTGCAGTCAGCACCCGGAAGCTGCTGGCTTCAGCTTGCACTGTAAGATGCTCCACGTTCTGGCGGTCAACGTAGGGAGCCCCCAGAATAGACACGCCACCACTACTTCAAATACAAAACGGAGCGGAGAGTCAGAGCAGAGGGAACGTGCGTGTGTGTGCAAGTGTGCGTGTGTGTAGAAAGGGCGTTCCCCAGAGCAGGCACCGCCCCGCCCCAGAGCCCACATCTGGCTGAAATCTAGGCCCCATCTTTCAATGGGGACCTTTGTTCCGTGCTTAATAAGTGGACGGGGCTGGGCTGACGGATGCGAGGTGGAAGCGTGGGGAACCCGAAGCCAGGAGTGGCCCCATCAGTGCCTCTCCAAGAAATCCAGACACGGGCCACCTCGCCTTCCGTTCCCACTGCAGCTGACACAGAATCAGTCAGAACCCACCCGGCCTGACTTCCGTCCGCCACCCGTGACCCGTCCCACACTTAATGGAGTCCTGGCATACAAAAGGTGCTCAGTAAATGTTGACTTGGCTGAACATCTCTGCAGTTGCTTTGCTAACCGACCCCTCTCAGCAGGATGCAGCTCAGTTGGTGCTACAGGGGACTCAGCCATGACCCCACGGGGGTCCTGCCTCTACCAGCGCCCACAGCTGCTGCTTCGGGAGCCTGCCATACAATGGCGCCAGGTGTTTTGTATGGTTTCTTCTAGAGAAAAAAAAATAAGCTTAGCTGTGCAGTGACAAAACTGCGAGAGACTCGCTGGCCGCCGTGGATCCTGTTTTTTCCTCTGCAGCGTGGAACAAGTTCGCTAATTATTAAGCTGCTGATAGGAATCACGTCAAATGCGGCCTTTTGGACAAGACCAACTCTGGGGAGGGGACAGGTGTCATATTGAAAAGTGCAACAGTAGGCCGGCGCCGCGGCTCAATAGGCTAATCCTCCACCTGCGGCGTGGGCACACCGGGTTCTAGTCCCGGTCGGGGCGCCGGATTCTGTCCCGATTGCCCCTCTTCCAGCTCTCTGCTGTGGCCCGGGAGTGCAGTGGAGGATGGCCCAAGTGCTTGGACCCTGCACCCCATGGGAGACCAGGAGAAGCACCTGGCTCCTGGCTTCGGATCAGCGAGATGCGCCGGCCACAGCGGCCATTGGAGGGTGAACCAACGGCAAAAAGGAAGACCTTTCTCTCTGTCTCTCTTTCTCACTATCCACTCTGCCTGTCAAAAAAAGAAAAAAGAAAAGTGCAACAGGAAAAAAGAGAGAGACAGAGAGATTTCCATCCACTGATTCATTCCCCCAAATAGCAACAACGGCCAGGGCTGGGCCAGGCTGAAGCCGTAAGCCAGGAACTCCATCTGTGTCTCCCACATGGGTGCAGGGGCCCAAGGCTTCCTGCTGTCTGCTGCTGCTGCTTTCCCAAGTACATTAGCAGGAAGCTGGTTCGGAAATGGAGCAGCCAGGACTCAAAGCAGCACTCTGGTAACAGATGCTGGAGTCCCAGGCCGTGGCTTAACAAACTGTCCCCTAAGGCCTGCCCTGGGACAGGTGCCACATTAACCCTCTGAGCCCACTGCTGCGCTAACTTTAAAGTTTAAGCCATGCTGAAACCCAGCTCAACACTAGCAGGTTAGACACCTGCTGAGACCACTCTAATGTCACTATTAATTGAAAAGTAATAGTTGAGGCCGACGCTGTGGTATAGCAGGTAAAGCTGCCGGTTGCAGTGCCGGCATCCCATATGGGCACCAGTTCAAGTCCTGGCTGCTCCACTTCCCATCCAGCTCTCTGCTATGGCCTGGGAAAGCTGTAGAAGATGGCCCAAGTCCTTGGAACCCTGCACCCATGTGGGAGACCAGGAAGAAGCTCCTAGCTTCTGGCTTTGGATTGGTGCAGCTCTGGCTGTTGCAGCCAATTGGGGAGTGAACCAGTGGGTGGAAGATGTCTCTCTCTCTCTCTCTCTCTCTCTCTCTCTCTCTTTCTCTCTTTCTCTCTTTCTCTCTCTCTCTCTCTCTCTCTCTGCCTCTCTATAAGCAATAGTCTTATCTTCCCTTGGGAGTTAAGCCTTATTTTTACAGTGCATTTAAGGCTTCAAGTGTGAAATACATGAATTTACTTTTTTAGAAAAAAGTGATTATTCCAGTAATCATCTCTTAACCTTGCCTTCCTTTGTTGAGCACTGGCACATGAAGTGGCTCTCAACAGTGTCCCCCATGGGGTTCGAATAAAGTGTCCCCAAGTGCCTTTTGGTGTAGAACGTGATCAGTATGATGACAGTAATGTAAAGACCGTGGCCAAAGGGACAGGCCAACACCTGGGGCTGACAATCTGCACCTCCAGGCACTGGAGAAAGGGAAGGGGCAGGGTTGCGAGGGGCTTGCATGGTGGAGCTCAGGCAGGCCGCCACGCAGAGACAGAGGGGCCTGCCCAGGTGTCCAGGACAGAGGGAAAATGGGATGGAGCAGGAGGAAGACCCCGCAGGGTAACGTCTCAGAGGGGGACGTGTACCCTCAAGGATTCCTGATCACCGGTTAGAACTCGCTAGAGAAGCCGGCGCCGCGCTCACTAGGCTAATCTTCCGCCTTGCGGCGCCGGCACACCGGGTTCTAGCCCCAGTCAGGGCGCCGGATTCTGTCCCGGTTGCCCCTCTTCCAGACCAGCTCTCTGCTGTGGCCCGGGAGTGCAGTGGAGGATGGCCCAAGTGCTTGGGCCCTGCACCCCATGGGAGACCAGGAGAAGTACCTGGCTCCTGCCTTTGGATCAGTGCGGTGCGCTGGTCGCAGCGCGCCAGCCACGCAGCCATGGGAGGGTGAACCAATGGCAAAGGAAGACCTTTCTCTCTGTCTCTCTCTCTCACTGTCCAGTCTGCCTGTAAAAAAATTTAAAAAAAAGAACTCGCTAGAGAAAGACAGAAAGGTAGGAAGAGAGAGAGGGAGAGGCACACACACGCACATACACATTTGTGGGAGGAAAGTGAGAGAGAGAAGGAGGGAGAGAGAGAGAGAGAGAGAGAGAGAGAGAGAGAGAAAGGCTGGCCTAGCCAAGGGTAGAAGTGGGTCTTGACACCTGGCAGGAGAAGGCACTTCAGGCACTCAGAATAAGATGGGAGGGTCCAGACCAGGGCAGAGGAGCCCTCAAGTCCAGCAGACACTGAAGAGCAGCCCTAGAGACTGCTGGGAGCATCACTTGAAGCCGTGGACTCCCTCCTGAGGCTCACCTGTCCCAGGTGCCGGGACCCAGGGGCATCCACGGCCCACAGGGTCCACCGCTGACTGAGCTTAGCATCCTCGTGGAGAAACTCAGACAGCAGTCAGGAAAGATGGAAAACTACCGTCTCATGTCAGGGGGCGGCCAGCAGTGTGGAGAAGCTGTGGGATGCAGGAAGCGTAAAGGGGCATCTTTGGCGATCATCAAAACCCAGGACCCTCAGCGGTCCACGGTCCTCAGCTGTTATCATTTGGACACCAGGTGACTGGCAATGTGGTGCATGGGTTAGACCACTACTTGTACGCCATCATCAGAGCACCAGTTCAAGTCCCACTGCTCCCTGCTAATGCACCTGGGAGGCAGCAGGTGAGCACCCGAGGGCTTGGGTCCCCACCACCCATGGGTAGAGTTCCTGGCTTTAACCTGGCCCAGCCCTGGTCATTGTGACCATTTGGCGAGTGAATCAGTGGATGGAAGATTCTCTCTCTCTCTCTCTCTCTCTCTCTCTCACACACACCAGTTGCTCATTTTTAGCCTTCTGTCACCTGTCTTTCTGTGACCCCCACAATTCTAAGCAGTAATTCAACCAGCTGCAGGCAACCATCAAGACCCCAAACTCTCACTGGCTGTTCTCAGACCCCGCCTATTTCAAGCTTTCTCTTCACCATGTCTGGATGGAGAAACCAGGACGTGAGTGACCCACTTCCTTTGTTCCAGTAGATGGTTTCCCCCTTTTTCATCTTTGCAGATACACCTGATTTGGGGTTCTTGAGCTAATGTCCATGGCAATCAATCTAAAGTCTCACCCAGACAGAATTAAGCAGGTGCATTTCCAAGACAAGAACTAGAAGAAGTACAAGGATGCATTTAAGGAGTTTGGGGTGGGGCGCTGTGGTATAATAGGTTAAGCCTCTGCCTGTGGCGCCAGCATCCCAAATGGATGCCAGTTCAGCTCCCAGATGCTCCTCTTCCTATCCAGCTCTCTGCTATGGTCTGGGAAGGCAGTGGAAGATGACCCAAGTGCTTGGGCCCCTGTGCCCACGTGGGAGACCTGGGAGAAGCTCCTGGCTCCTGGATTCAGATCAGCACAGCTCTGGCTGTTGCAGCCATTTGGGGAGTGAGTGAACTAGCAAACAGAAGATCTCTCTGTCTCTGTAACTCTGCCCCTCGAATAAATCAATCCATCTTTTTAAAAAAAGGAGTTTGGGAAGAAGGTATGCACACACACACTCACGCATGCTCTGTCACACACACACCCACATATAGTCTTTCTCCATCACACACACTTGCACATTCCCACATGTGCTCAGTCTTGTGCTCTCACGCACACATACATGCTTGCTCTCACACACACACACACTTGCACACTCACGCTCTCACATGCTCTTTCTCATACACACTTGCACATTCACGCATGCACTCACTCGAGTGCTTTCTCACACAGTTGCTGTCTTACACTCACACACACACACACTGGCACACACATGTTTGCTCTCTCACAACCTCTCTGGAACATACACACATGGCCGCCCACATGCTGTCACACACACATACTCTCACACACACACATTTTCTAACACACATTCTCACACTCATATACTTGCACACTCACAGATGCTCACTGGCTCACTCTCATGCATGCATGCTCGTGTGATCTCTCTCTCTCTCTCTCTCTCTCTCTATCTCTCTCTCTCTCTCTCTCACACACACACACACACACACAGTCTTTGCTGCACATGAGTGGAGGCCAGAAATGTTGAGCAGAGCTTTTATGGACTTCTTGGGAACGTGTAATGCACTCTTGTTTATTATTTTTGTTAATCCCTATGCATTCTCTGCAGTTGCAATCAGTAACAAATCTTAAAATAGAGCAAGAGCAGAGAAAGGTCTATGGGATTTGTTTTGGAGAGCAAGAGAGATCGTCCTGTCCTTTGTTCCTCTCCACAGCTAGGAGGGAGACTCATGGGAAGAAAGTGGGTGAAGCCAGAGTGAGAAGAAAGGTCTCCGTGAAAACAAAAGAGGCGATGACATGGACCCAGCCCCGAGGAAGCTCACCCGCAGGGAGAGCACAGCCTTCCAGGGCTGAGCCTTATAAAGCAAAGGGGTTTATTTAGCCCGTGGTATTGGAGGCTTCCAGGCCAAGACCCCTGGAGCCTCACCCATTGAGCCTCTGGCTACATCACTACAGGGTGGAGACACAGCAAGGGGACCAAGCACTGGGTGCCCTCGCCTGGTAACCAACCCCCTTTGGAGGGAATTCACTCCTTCCCATAGACCTACATTAATTCCCCTCCCCCAGGGCGGCAGCCTAAGTAGCTCAAGCTAGGCCCCACCTCCCAGAGTTCCCAGGGGCTCAGCACCCCCCTGCAGCAGACCAAGCCTCCAGCCCTGCAAACTTTGGGGACAAACCATACCCCAACCATAGCCCCTCCTGCCATGAAGTCACAGCAACTCCCTGCAGGTTTTGTGGAGTGCCAGGTATGCACAGGACTTTGCTTTTCCAGCACGGATCTGCCCCACAAGGCAGCTATATGAACTATACCCTCACTCCCACAATTCTGCACTCAAAGCCACAAATTTGTAACTGCCCCCTGGCCGTGGTTCATTCTCCATCTGTCAACACTGGATGATTAACCTACTGCGACTTCCATCCTTAGCAGATATTGACAGAAACAGCAATAACCATGACACCGACCGACAGGCCTGGAGGATTTCACGCGTGCTAGATGCTGTTGCTTGTGCACCGTGTGTATTAGCTTGCTACGGCTCCCTGAGTCTCCACGGGCAAGGGACCCGGCAAAATCCACAGTAAACAGATACAATGGGGATTCCCTGGCTGCATTAGGAAGAGGAGGAGTAAGCTGCAGTCAGCCCCTCCAAAAAATCCCTGGGGTGTCTGCGGAAAGCAGCTGGGAACCCCTGCCCCGGACTCTAGTCAGTCTCCCTCCTCCAGGAGAACTGCCAGCCGCAGGATTTCTCTCCAACTCGCTTTCAAAACTCCAGGGTCGGGCCAGTCTTGTGGCACAGCAGGCTAAGCTGCCGCTGGTGACACTGGCATCCCATATCGGAGCACCAGTTCAAGCCCCGGCTGCTCCACTTCTGATCCAGCTAACTGCGAATGTACCTGGGAAGGCAACAGAAGACAGCCCAAGTACTTAGGTCCCTGCCACCTATGTGGGAGACCCGGATGGAGTTCTAGACCCCTGATATTAGCCTGGCCCAGCCTCAGCAGTTGCAACCATTTGATGAGCGAGCCAGCAGATTGAAGATCTCTCTCTCCCCCACTCCCACTCCGCACTCTCCCCTCCACCACCCCATCTGCCACCCTATTAAGCAAATAAGTAAATCTCAAAAAAAAAAAAGAAAGAAAGAAAAGAAAGAGAGCAAAAGAAAACTCTGGCGTCTTTCCTGACTTCCAGGATAAATGTAAAATTCTGCACAAGTTCCCATCATGCCCAATCCCCATCTTCTCAGGCTTTCCCTCTGTCCGGTTCCATCCTGCTGCTTTGCCTGCCCTAAGTGTTGTTGAACAGCACCCCAAGCTAGTTGGATGCATTGCTCAGAACCCCCAAGCCTGGGTCCATTTGCCTGACCCCCAGAAAGCCAATCACCTCACACTGAGGTGGTGGGAAAATGTGCGTGTTTGTTGCGAAGTGCAGACAAGCAGCCAGAGAGCTGTTCCTTAGTTCCCCCAAGGAGTTCGGGGTGAAGGTTCTTACAGATTGACACTAGGGCTGAGAGGTACATGAGCAGGGGCTGGCGCTGTAGCGTGACTGGTAAAGCCCAAGCCTGCAGTGCCGGCATCCCATATGGGTGCCAGTTGAAGTCCTGGCTGCTCCACTTCCGATCCAGCTCCCTGCTAGTGCACCTGGGAAAATAGCAGAAGATGGACCAAGTGCTTGGGCCCCTGCACCCACGTCGGAGATGTGGAATAAGCTCCTGGCTTCAGATCGGCCCAGCTCCGGCTGTGCGGCCATTTGGAGAGTGAACCAGGGGATGGAAGAATGGAAGACATCTCTCTCTCTCTCTCTCTCTCTCTCTTTATCTTTAACTCTGTTATTCAAATAAATAAAACAAATCTTTAAAAATAAATAAGTAAATAAAAATGCATGATCAGCTCGCATCCAAGTTCCTGGTTGGTCAGTGGAGCTCATGAGCTTCCTGTGATTGGTCGGTGATGCCATGCTCCTTAGGGGATTTATGATGGCCAGGTGGGCTCCGGCTGGTCTGGGGAGGTGATTATATGTCAGTGGTTGTCACCTTCTGTCCCAGATATGGAATTTCCCTAACTCCACCTGGAATTCCCTACATAAACCCCCCGGGACAATACTGGGCCATCAGGGTTTTACCCACTGGAGAAGCAAATGACTTCTTAGTGTGGTGGTTCGAACCTTGTCAGCCCTGCTGGTCGGCTCTCTCTTTTGAAAAAGCACGGGCAAGGACACCTTGGGCTAAGGGGAACAGATGAGAGGCCGGGTCCCGCCTTCACATGACACGGCTTCAGCCTCACAAACAGGCTGTTTGGAGTGACCTCTGGAGTGGAGCCACTTCTCCATCAAGTCTCTCCTCGCTGCCTAGTCTGACCTGCCTGGGGACTGTGTTCTAACACTCGCCCCTGTCCTGCTGCTCACATAGTCATTAGCACAGAGCTTCCACTGCCAGGTGGAGACCAAATCAAAACAAGACTGCACTGAGATGCTACTTTATTTCTTACACAGAATTGTCTGGGGGGCCTGTGTTGTGGCACAACTACTTAAGCCACCGCCTGCAATGCTGGAATCCCATGTGAGTGCTGGTTCAAGTCCCAGCGGCTCCACTTTCAAGCCAGCTCCATGCTAACGCACCCAGGAAAGCAGCAGAAGATGGCCCAAGTTTTGGGTCCCTGCACCCACGTAGGAGACCCTAATGGAGTTCCAGTCTCCTGGCTTTCCCCTGGCCCAGCCCTAGGGGTTGCAACCATTTAGGGAGTGAACCAACAGATGGTAGATCTCCCTCTCTCTTTCCTCCTCTTTCTCTCTCTGTTTCTCCCTCTCTCTCTGTAACTCTTCCTTTCAAATAAATAAATCTTAAAAACAAACAAAAAAACGAGTTGTCTGAGCTGGAGCCAGCCTGGGCTAATGTGGCAGCCCCACAGAATAAGAGCCAGGATCCAGGCCTCATGTGGACCACCTCCCGCCCCCTGCACCTGAGTGCCACAGAAGAGGAGGAGCAGAGGGAAGGGCACTCCCCTTCCTTTTCCAGGATCCCACCCCCCACTTCTGAGGCTGTCCCACCAGCAAGAGGACAATGGTGTTTGCAGAAAAACCAGCAAGCCCACTTTTAACACTTACAGGGGCCCACGCAAGGAGAGCCAGACTTGTCAATCTCTGGAAGAAAGGGACTCTGCCCCACACGCTGTGTCCCTTGCAAGGCCTGCTTAACCTCAGCATCTGCTGATAGCCCCTGGACATCCTCTGTAAGTACTGAAGGATTAACATGATCATACAGGAATCAATGAACAAAGAAGCAACGTGTGGACACTTTTGGAAACTGAAGAGAATGTTGAGTTTCTTTTTTCTGAGTGTGTATTTATTTGTATCTTGAAAGGCAGAGTGGCCGGTGCCGCGGCTCACTAGGCTAACCCTTTGCATTGTGGTGCCGGCACACAGGGTTCTAGTCCTGGGTGGGGCGCCGGATTCTGTCCCGGTTGCTCCTCTTCCAGGCCAGCTCTCTGCTGTGGCCCATGAGTGCAGTGGAGGATGGCCCAAGTGCTTGGGCCCTGCACCCCATGGGAGACCAGGAGAAGCACCTGGCTCCTGCCTTCGGATCAGCACGATGCGCCAGCCTCAGTGCGCTGGCCATGGCGGCCATTGGAGGGTGAACCAACGGCAAAAGGAAGACCTTTCTCTCTGTCTCTCTCTCTCACTGTCCACTCTGCCTTTCAAAAAAGAAGAAGAAGAAGAAGAAGAAGAAGAAGAAGAAGAAGAAGAAGAAGAAGAAGAAGAAGAAGAAGAAGAAGAAGAGGAAGAGGAAGAGGAAGAAGAAGAAGAAGGAAGAAAGAAAGGCAGAGTGACAGGAGGTGGAGAGAGAGAGAGCTTCCATTTATGGATTCACTCCCCAAATGCACACAACAGCCAGGGCTGGAACAAGCCGAAGCTAGGATCCCACAATTCCATCCAGGTCTCCCACATGGGTGGCAGAGGCACAAGCACTGGAGCCATCATCTGCTGTCTCCCAGGGTGAGCATTAGCAGGATGCTGAACCAGAAGTTGAATACCCAGGAAGTGGGGGTTCCAAGCAGCCAGCTACGCACTGTGCCACAACACCTGCCCCTGTTGAATTTCTTTTATATCAATGCTGATTTTAGAAAAGTTACCCTAGGGAGGCCAGTGCTGTGGTGTAGCCTGCAGTACCAGCATCTCATATGGGCGTCAGTTTATGTCCCGGCTGCTTCTCTTTTGATCCAGCTCTCTGCTATGGGCTGGGAAAGCGGTAGAGGATAGCCCAAGTCCTTGGGCCCCTGCACCTGTGTGGGAAGACCTGGAAGAAGCTCCTGGCTCCTGGCTTCAGACTGGCTCATCTCTGGCCATTGCGACTAATTGGGGAGTGAACCAGCGGATGGAAGACCTCTCTCCCTGTATCTCCTTCTCTTTCTGTGTAACTCTAACTTTCAAATAAATAAATAAAAAGAAAAGTTACCCTAGGAGAATATTTGGATGGGTTGGACTTTTGTGCTTGCGCACACACACACACACACACAGCTCCAGCTCACTCAAATCTTGACTCCAGGAAACTGAATCATCTCTGCTTACACCTCTTTCTTAACAGAGCTAATGCTAAATGACTACAAGATTAGGCCTGGCTGTGCTGGACAGGAGGCCCCGGGCCTGGGCCAGCACACTTAATTCTTCTAGATGCCTGGAGGAGAAAGTGGAGGCCTTTGCCTGCCCTCATTTCAGAAAACAGCGCCCCTGTCGGAGGACCTGGCTGGGAGAGATTGGCATGAAAATGTTCCCGGACCGAGCACCACCCTGATGCTACTTTTGCAGAGCAGGATGCAGGATGCAGGCTGGCACACAGCCCTCTTTCATGGCCCTGGACTTGACACCAGCCCTCATGGTGTCTTTCTCATGAAGCTTCTGTCTCTGCCCTAACCCAGGCGTTCCCCACAGCACCACCGTGGACATTTGAAGCCAGGTTGTGCTCTGTTGCAGGTGGTCCTGTGCCTTGTAGGCAATCTAGCATCATCCTGGGCTCATACCCACTAGAGGGCAACAGCACCCCACCCCCAGTCATGACAACCCATTGCCCTTCCCCAGTAACAAAGAAATCACTGTGGTCTGAGTGCCCTTTCCCCAGAAACTGCAAGAATTAACCTCCAGTGCCTGTCTGAACCCAGCAGCAGAGCAAGGACCCCCTTTTCCCATCTCAGCTCATCTCTGCCATCTTGTTCCACATCCTCACTCAGCCCCACCAAGGGTCACAGGGTCTCCCCCTCTGCCACAGTGGAAGCAGGTGGTCATATTTCATCATCTTCACTAGCGATATTCCATGGAGAGCCAGGCCAATGACCAGAAGTGTGATCAGAAAGATTGAATCTCATCTCAGCGCTTGTAGACATTGAGATGTGAGGTCACGGCTCCAGGTCCATACCTGGAATCAGGCGTCACGATTGCAAACAAGGAAGTATCTGGCACGGGAAGGACCGTGACTGGTGATGTCATGAAGGGGCAGAGCCCTGCAGGGCTGGCTTATTGTCCCACCTCTCATCTACTTGTTGGAGCCAGGATGCTACCAGTGGGACTCAGAGAGCTTCCCCACACCCAAGGTTCCCAACCCTGCACTGGGGACTCTCCCTACTAGATGATCCTAGGGGCCTTGTAGGATATCCTGCAGCCAGCTCTGAGTCGTGACAACCAAAAGTGTCTCCGGATGTGCCATGTGCCTTGGGGGCAAAATCTTGCTCAGCAGCAACAACCGCTGGTGTACACAAAGCACACTCGGCCAAGAACAGTAGCCGGCTGGAGGAACGAGAGGTGCACTTGCTGAATCACCAGGTAAAAGATTTCTCTAAGAAGAGGTCGAGATAGTAAGAGACGGCACACAGTGGTATAGAATTAGGAACACTCTCCTGACACTTGTTGCATCCTAGTTGATTGACATTTCACCACCTGCCATGGGAGCAGCATGAACCTGGCCTAGCCCAGGTTCTGACGCCCAGCAGTGGTCAGCGCACACCAGGGGACAGACCTGTACCGGGTCCTACAGGACTGGAGAAGAGAGGGGCACGAGGGGACCCCATGCAAGTGGCTTCAGGCGTTAACTGGTATCAGAGTCGGCTGATCAGATGCCTGGCTCTAGGTAGCCAGGGACTTTGGAAACGTTTTTTGTTTTTGTTTTCTTTTTTAAATTTCCCAGCTTAAAGGCAGAGAGAGTGTGAGAGAGAGAGAACACCTGTGTACCTAGAAGCTGAGCGATGTGAAGGGGACCCGGGGGAGGGAAGATTCGATTTTGCAGGGAGTCTCAGAAGGACCATTTTCCACATCCCATAGCCCTCTTCTCGCTCCCCGCCCACCCCTCAATCTCCTCTCTGGGTGTGACTCCCCGCAGAGAGGCAAGAGGCCGGCAGGGCCGAAGAGACTGGGGGGGGGGGGGGGGGGGAGGGCGCAGAATTGAGCTCCTAGTTAGGAACAAGAGGAAAACTCTGGAGCCTACATTCCTTATCTGTTCATTTGCAAACAACTTCTCCGGCACCTGCTGTTTGCTGAACCGCGGTGGATCCGGTTGCTGGGGCCCCAGCAGTGCACAGAGCACACACAAGTCCGCAGTCCAGAAGCAAAGTCAGCTCCACCCTTCACAGCCCCCTGCCAGCAGGCAACGCGGGGGGGGGGGGGGGGGGGGGGGGGCTCGGTCCGCACCACCTGCAGGGACTGCCCTCGGCCGGGGGCGGGGCCTGGGAACTGGCATTTCCCAGGGGACGCCAGGTAAGGCTGAGCCCCCTCTCGCCCCCCACCCCACCCCGAGGTGCACCCGACCAGAGGACACGAAGGAGCCGCCGTGGCCTGGTTTCGGTCAGCGAGCGGGCCCGGAACAGAGCCCAGAGGAATATGTGGGGGGAAAAAAGGGAGCAGGCCCACGATCCTGGCCACGGGAGGGGCTGGCGGAGCTTGGGGGCGGCACTGGGGCCCCCCCGCACAGGGCTTCTCTGCCCTCCACCTTCCTGGAACAGCTGGGGCAGCCCCCGCCCCCACCCCAGGTCGCAGCCCCCGCGGTGACACACTCCGCTGCCTGGAATAACCAGGCGCTGGCCACGACCGCCCAGCTGCCCGGCACCGCTGGGTCGGGGACCGGGAGCCGGCGCGTCGCAGTGGGTGGCATCGGGTGGCTCCTTTCCGTTGGTGGCCTGGCCTAGTCCCCGGTGGGATGGGGCTTGTGGGAGGCAGAGAGGGAGGCCGGAGTCTCGGACCGGTTTATTTACTTAAACAACAAACATCCCGCCCGTGGGCAGTTCCTGAATGGGAGGAGACACTGTGTCTTCTCAGAGGCCACCCACGTCGCCGGAGGGGTGAGGGGCCCTGCCTCGGGGGTGCGAGGGAATGACAGGCTGGGTGTTCCAGTGCCTCGCGCCCCCCCCAACCCTGCTCTTCCCCCCCCCCAGGGTCTCCTTTTATTTTGCCTTTCTGAGTTCTTATTCTTCTCATCTACAAGGGCGATAAAGGAAAAAAAAAAGAGAGAGAGAGAGAGGGAAAAGTGGGGGGGGGGGGGGGCGGTGTAAGCACTCTCTCTGCAAAGCGGAGAAAGGTTTGCATAAACAGAATGTCACTGAAAAGCCAAACAAGCCAAGCTGTTTCTGAAAGAACCAGATGGACTTCCAAATGTCCCTTCCCGTGGCGGCCCCCAGGGCGGTGGGGGTGGGGGTGCGGCCGGGGTGTTTGTGTGGGGTGCGCCAGGCCGTCTTTTAGGTCCGGAGTGGGCAGGTCAGCGCTGTGAACCCAGGCAATTTTGGAAACCTCAGCCCTCGCAGGAGTGAAATAAAGCAAAACAAGCCCTTTATTACCTTGGCTTTTTTTTTTTTTTTTTTTTTTTAGCGTGTCCTGTGTCATTACTTTCTGTGACAGATGACCAATGTCTTGAATAAGCAATCGCTGACCAGATTTTTTTTTTATGATTGCTGGGCCGAGGCAGCACTGGATGTTTGTTTTTGTTTTTCATTCCTCTGAAGCTTTCCCAGGCCTGGCCAAATGGCCATGTGCGTCCCGAGATGGGTCAGTCCGAGGGGCCTTTCCTCCTTATCTATGCGACTTGTCCTTGATTCATTAACTAAGCAATGCTTTTGAGACTGATAGCCAAATTCTTCCAATAATTTCCCAACACTGGGCTGATGTGTGGTACAGGGGCTGAAGCAGGAGATGTTGGTCTTAAAACCCACTTCTCTGTAGCCTAAGGATAGATTCTGCGTGTTTTAGGTAGACATTATTTTTAGAGCAGTTTTAGGTTCACAGCAAAACTGGATTCCTGCACTTCCACTGCCTGGGTACCACCCCAGAGTGGTACCCAGGATACCGATACACCTACATGGACGCATCACTGTCACCCAGAGCCCACTGTTCACATCAGGGTTTCCTCTTGGTGCTGTTCTTTCTCTGGGGTTTTTGCAAATGGATAGTAACACATGCAGAGCAGCCCCACTGCCCCGAAATCCCCCTGGACTTGCTTAAAACTGTTCTCCAAAGAGAATCCAGCTCAGTGACATCTGTAAGACGCTCATCAACTGGAAGGGAAGTACCAAGTCTCTTTTGTTGTTGTTATTACCTTTATCTTATTTACCTGAAAGGCAGAGATAGATGAAAGAAACAGACAGACATCTCCAATCCATCGGTTCACTCCCCAGATAATCAGAACAGCCAGGCTTCCTTTCCATACAGTGGATGTCTCGGGGAAACCCTTTTTTTTTTTTTTTTTTTTTTTTTTTGACAGGCAGAGTCAGACAGAGAGAGAGACAGAGAGACAGAGAGACAGAGACAGAGAAAAGTCTTCCTTCCGTTGGTTCACCCCCCAAGTGGCCACTACGGCCCACGCACTGCACCAATCCGAAGCCAGGAGTCAGGTGCTTCCTCCTGGTCTCCCATGCGGGTGCAGGGCCCTAGGACTTGGGCCATCCTCCACTACACTCTCGGGCCACAGCAGAGAGCTGGACTGGAAGAGAGGCAACTGGGACAGAATCTGGCGCCCCAACTGGGACTAGAACCCAGGGTGCCGGCGCCACAAGCAGTGGATTAGCCTAGTGAGCCGCGGCGCCGGCCCTCTGAAAACCCTTGAAGCCTGCTCTGGCTGGTGGCCTTGGATAGGCAGAGCAGGAGGCAGTGGCCAAGAGGAAGAAGGGATGGAGGATGAGATAAACCCCTACCCACCAGTTCCCCTAGGGCACAAGCGAAAGATGTGACAGTGGCAGATCCCAACAGGTGACCCCAGGGGCAGAAGGGCCAGGTTCATAGTCAGCCCCCATCCCACCACCCTTTACCTGCTGGATCTCCAAGTCGCTTGGTCTCTCCCAGCCTTGGCGTCCTAGCATTTAGCCAGAGCTTGTTGTGGGCATTTACAAAGCCAGCCTCCAAACAGGTCGTTTCCCCAGGATTTCCTTCTGTGAGTGTTTCCAAAGCAACCCCATTCCTTTATTGTTTCTTTTCCATAAGAGAAACCAGGTGTATGACATAAATTTAGATGAGTGCCTGAGGATAGAGACGTCTCATCAGATTTTAAATTTCTCGTATAAAAGAAGGAAGGAAGTGGAGTAGAGAAGAAGGAAGGGAAGGGAAAATGGGAAATTGGTCATGCTTTTTGTTAGTGTGGAGGGAAGACTTTTTCAGCTATGCCCTTGGTTTTCAGGTAGAGCTAATACCGTGGAGTGTTATTTTCTAGCAAAAATAAATAAATAAATCCCTTCCATTGCGGGCTGTAGATCCTGAACTTGAGGAAAAGAGAAAAATCTTTTGTCAAGGCTCTGAATAGTTGTCCACAGCAGAATGATAACATGACATCACGGCTAAACAATTCCAGAATTTCCTAATATGTGGCCTAGCATCAGAGGACACGGCAACTTTTCATCAAAACATAAATTCATCATCCCCTTAATGTGGCCCCCTTTTCATTGGTTGGCAAAGTTGGAGGTATTTGTGTTGTCGCTCTGTGTGTGTGTGTGTGTGTGGTGTGTTTTAAGTAGCAGTGTGTCAGCACATTTTATGATTCTTGCCCCAGAAAAGCCAAACCCAGCAATTTCATCTATTTGCTCATATCCTGGGCCTAGAACATTCCTTCTCCTCTTTGGGGTTGAGTCCGAGTTACCTGGGGGGCTTAGTTAGGCACAGAGGATGGATCCATCCCCCGGGGCGCTGGGCCCGGCAGGCCTGGGTGGGCCTGGGAGTCAGCAAGTCTCTCAGGTTCCCGGGTGCCGTGCTTGCTGCCGGTCTGGAGATCAGGTCTGAACTCCACTGGCGTACCATATGACGTGGTGTGTGCCAGGTCCTTAACAAACCTGTGCAGACTGGCGAATGAAAAGGCAGTGTCTCGGGTCATGTTTCTGCCGGCAAAGGATGAAAAGGGCTGTGTGTGCTTTGGCTGGTGTCGCAGGATTTCTGGAACTCAAGAAAAACCTTAAAGGTCATTGGTCCACCCACAGCCAAAAGGTAGTTTTCCCAAAGCCCAGGTTGTCTCTAAAGACCAGGTTTTACTCATTAAATCTGCTCCAAGCATCCCATAGCTTTTCAGGTCATCCTGCCTACGCCTTCCCGACTGCTGGTTGGTCTTAAGAACTTACGCAGTACTCATGCTCCTAGGGTTCAGTTTCTACAACTAAGAATTGTTCCATCGCAAGGCCTTGTGGGGCTTCATGGCCAGTCGTCCATAAATTCTGCTGCAAAGCAAGTTTCCTAGGTTCCTCTGTTCTCAGGATGGAGGGACAGAGGCCGTCAACAGAGATTTTGAGATGCACCCAAAAGCTGTCCTAAGAAATGATACTTAAAATGGTATCAGCCCTCCCTCCGCAGCCACTGGCACCCATGAATTACACACAGGTCTGGTTCCCTGACGAGTGCAGCTAGGCAGCCTGCTCTTCTGATTCAACACCAGGTGCCCCCTTCAGGTCCGGGGTTAATAGAGGCCCAGCCATACCTATTAGAGCACCCATCTACATGGGATGCCGACGCTGCAGGTAGCAGCTCAACACGCTGCAACACAGCCTTACTCTGAGTCAGACTGTGTCTTTCAAGGAGCAAATCTTTGAAATTTGAGAGAGAAAAAAAAAAAGCCTAACAGCCTTTATGGTAAGGAAAGGCAAACAGGGGTTTGATAGTAAAGAGTCAAAGAACAGATCCTACTGGCAGTCCAGGGTAAAACACGTGCCAGGACGGGTGTGGGAGGCAGGAGAGGAGGAAGGTGGAAAGAGCAATCTTATTAGATTAAGCCAGAGAACATAAGCACTCGCCAGGGGGTGAGGGGCAGGCTTGCGGTCTAATGGTTCAGCTGCCTCTTGGGAGGACTGCAGTCCAGAGTACCTGGGTTTGAATCCTGGCTCTGTTCCCACATCCAGCTTCCTGCTAACGCACACCCTGGGAGGCAGCAGGTGATGGCTCAAGTAGCTGATTTCCTGCCACCCACGTGGGAGACTTGGTTTAGCTTCAGCTTGTTGACTGTCTTGCAAGCATTTAGGGAGTGAACCAGTGGATAGGAGCTCTATCTGTCTTTCTCTGTCTCTCTCCCTCTCCTTCTTTGTCTCTGTCTCTCAAATAAATAAATATTACAGAGAAAGACTAATAATCTAGGCAAATAAGTAAAACATTGGCACTTTTGTGGGTCAGAGTGGATGGTACTGGCAATTTCCTATGGCTCAGCCTGATAGATAAGGGCACAGCCACTAACCACCCACCAGCACGTACAACTTCCCTTTCCCCAGAGCCCAGCAGCCCCTGCGCTTCCTCCTTCCTCTGGGGATTATAGCAGGGGGTGTAGAGACCCCAGACCTCCCACCTGGAGGGGAGGGAAGTAGCCCATCTGCTGCTCTGCCTTTGATCTCTGGCTGATCAGGGCTGTAAACAGAAAACCTCTTCTAGGGAAGCTCCAGGAGTGACCCAAAGGAGCCACCAGCGGGAGTAGAACGGCATCTTTCACGGAAGAAGCACTTACACTCAGATTTGGGAAACACACACAAAGCTCAGGGAAGCTAATCTTCCGCAGCTCCAACTGTACGACAGAACCCTAAGATGTGGGGTTGGAATATTTCAAACCTTGTTTTTCTTTTCTTTTTTTTTTTTTTTTAATTATTATTTGAAAGAGTTACAGAGAGAGAGGTCTTCCATCACTGGTTCACTCCCCAGATCGCCACAACTGCCGGAGCTGTGCCGATTCAAAGCCAGGAGCCAGGAGCTTCTTCCGGGTCTCCCATGTGGGTGCAGGGGCCCAAGGACTTGGGCCGTCTTCTGCTGCTTTCCCAGGCCACAGCAGAGAGCTGGATCGGAAGTGGAGCAGCTGGGACTAGAACTGGCACCCATATGGGATGCCGGCACTGCAGGCCAGGGCTTTAACCCGCTGCACCACAGCGCCAGCCCCTCAAGCCTTGTTTTTCTTGTGTAGACTGAGAAGTGGGATCCTACTCCATGACTGGCCTCGGACCCCTCACCATTCAAAGGTGGAGACTGGATGGACCCAGGTCCTTCCATCACTGTGACAATCTCGTAAAACAGGTGACTCATGGATTCTCTGGAGCTCCACCATGGCTGTCCCGGGGGGCAATATTAAACATGAAGAGGAGCCAGTGATGTCATCAACAATGATAAAAGAAAAATTTCTGAGATGCCCTAAAGCAGCGACAAGAGCTAAAGGACAGAGGGCGTGGAGATCAGAGGAGTTAACCAGGTAGCAGCTGTGGGTGGAAACCACCAAAAGATGCTGACGCATGCGCGTTGAGACCTAGACTCAGAGCCCAGGCAGTGACCTGCAGTGACCACACCCCCTGTGGCTCCTGATTGCACTTTCCAGATACGAATCCCAGACAACCCACATGCAACAAGTACTTCTGAAGGACTGTCCCAGGACCCCGAACGTCCCGTGCCTCGTGCTCTCCCTCCCCTCTTATCTGTAGGTTCAGTGTACAAACTTCCTGCTTTCCCTCCCTAAGCTGCCATTCTAGAACTTGTCTTGGCTCTCAATTCCCCAGCTGCTATCAGTTTGCTGCTGGTAGTCGCAGAACTTGTCCCAGGACCAAAGCTTTCTCTGGCTCCTATCTGTCACAGCTCAATAAATCTTTGTGTTTCAAAGAACCCTGGGTCTCAAGGGTTTTGATTTAACAATCACTAAACAAATTCACCATTTAACTTACATTGTATCAAAATAGCAATAAATCCCAGCCTTGCTGAAAGAAACCTCCTAAACTTCTAGTTCAAGATAATTGGCTAAGGCAAGAGGGGCACAAGCAAAAGTCCCAGTTACCGTGACAAGTTTGCCTCCAGTTTGCGTGTCCAGTCTTTACAGGTTTGTTTTAAGGGGGATCGGTCCGACTTCCTGAAGCAGAAGCGAATTTAAGTCTGAAATACGATGAACTCACCTCTTACTGGTAATTTCAAGCAATGCCTTACATCTCAAAGCTTTCAACAACTGAGGCTGGTACAAGGGCACTTCAAAAGGTCATGGAGAAATAGGATTGAAAGATAAGCGGAGGGCGCAGGCATTTAGCTTAGTGGTCAAGACATCACTTAAGGTATCCATCTCCCCCACTGGAGTGCCAGTGTTTGGTTTCCAGTTCCTGCCAATGAAGATCCTGGGAGGCAGCAGGTGACAGTTCAAGTTGCTGGGTCCCTGCCACCTAGCTGAGAGATCTGGATGGAGTTGCCAGTTCCTGGCTCTAGTCCCTGCCCAGCTTCCTCTATCGTGGGCATCTGGGGAGTAAACCAGAAGATGAGAGTTCCCTATCTGTCTGTCAAATAAATATATGTGTTATTTTTTTTAAAAAGTAGGTTTATTTTGGCACAAACATTTTTTTAAATCCATCCATAGATTTTTCATAATATGCATATTATAATTCACATTTCTGTGAACATTTTGAAGACCCTCATATGTGGTTGAAGCAATGTCGGAGTTGTCGGTTCAATCCTTGCCTATTGCACAAGGAAAAGCTATCTCTGGCTGGCGCCGCGGCTCACTAGGCTAATCCTCAGCCTTGCGGCGCCGGCACACCGGGTTCTAGTCCCTGTCGGAGCGCCGGATTCTGTCCCGGTTGCCCCTCTTCCAGGCCAGCTCTCTGCTGTGACCAGGGAGTGCAGTGGAGGATGGCCCAAGTGCTTGGGCCCTGCACCCCATGGGAGACCAGGAGAAGCACCTGGCTCCTGCCATCGGGTCAGCACAGTGCGCCGGCCACAGCGCACCAGCCACGGCGGCCATTGGAGAGTGAACCAATGGCAAAGGAAGACCTTTCTCTGTCTCTCTCTCTCACTGTCCACTCTGCCTGTCAAAAAAAAAAAAAAAGGAAAAGCTATCTCTGTTTTGTTCACCACTGAACAGAGTGTAAGCACTCTTCAACAAGAACATGGAAAAATTCATGTTATGAAAAAGCTGTGCAGGGGCCGGTGATGTGGCATAGTGAGTAAAGCCACTGCCTGTAGTGCCTGCACCTTTATGGACTCCAGCTCAAGTCCTGGCTGCTCCACTGCCCATCCAGCTCTGCCATGGCCTGGGAAAGCAGCAAAGGATGGCCCAGATCCTTGGGCCCCTGCGCCTGCATTTGAGACCCGGAAGAAGCTCATGGCTCCTGGCTTTGGATCAGCGCAGCTCCACCTGTTGCAGCCATTTGGGAAGTAAACAAGTGGATGGAAGACCTCTCTCTCTCTTTCTTGCTCTCTCTCTGCCTCTACCTCTCTGTAACTTTAACTTTCAAATAAATAAATAAAACTTTTAAAAAAGGAAGGAAAAGAAAAAGCTATGCATAGATTTCAAAATTTTTACAGCAAAATGAACTTATTGTTTAATTCTCTTTCCATGAACTGTTTGAAATATCCAGCTGTATTTGTTGAATTAGTCAATGAATTGCCTACTCAACTGTGCTATACACAATACATGTGAATTTCTAATGCTTTTGTTAGAAATAAGACAAATTTGAGAGACTAATAGAATTGAAATCTTTTTGAAGTATGAGAAGAAAATTCAACTTACATTAAATGTTTCTAGATGTTTCTTTGCCACCTTCCCACTAAATTTCTAGTTAGTTTAAAAACCTGTCAAACGGCTGGCGCTGTGGCTTAACAGGCTAATCCTCCGCCTTGTGGCGCCGGCACACCGGGTTCTAGTCCCAGTCGGGGCGCCGGATTCTATTCCAGTTGCCCCTCTTCCAGTCCAGCTCTCTGCTATGGCCCGGGAAGGCAGTGGAGGATGGCCCAAGTGCTTGGGCCCTGCACCCGCATGGGAGACCAGGAGAAACACCTGGCTCCTGCCTTCGGATCAGCGAGATGCGCTGGCCGCAGCGGCCATTGGAGGGTGAACCAACGGCAAAAGGAAGACCTTTCTCTCTGTCTCTCTCTCACTATCTACTCTGCCTGTAAAAAAAAAAAAAAAAAAAAAAAAACCAAAAAACTGTCAATGGCTCAGAGTAGATTCCATGTTTAAAAAATATTTTTTGTATTTATATTTAATATTCTTTGGCTTAAATATGTTGTTAGTTTTTAAAGATTTGTTTTACTTATTCGTAAGGCGGTGTTACAGAGAGAGAAAGTGAGATCCTCCATCTGTTAGCTCACTCCCCAAATGGCCTCAGTGGCCAGGGTTGGGCCAGGCTGAAGCTAGGGGCCTTGAACTCTGTCCAGGTCTCCCACTTGGATGGCAAGGACCCAAGCACTCGGGCCACCAGATTCTGCTGCTTTCCTAGGAACATTAGCAGGGAACTAGAGCAGCGGGGACCCCAACCAGCACTCACACGGGATGCTGATGTAACAGGTGGCAGCTTAACCTGTTGTGCCACAACAGCCCCTAAATCTGGTTTTAACACAGAGTGCTGACACGGTTGAGACTTTTTAAAATTCAAAGTTGTTTAACAGAAAACAAAGCCAGCTGAGAGTGCAACACCAATCTGGTCCACAAAGGAAGCACTGTCATCTCTATACACGCAGAGGGAAGTTGTGGCTCGGGTCAACAGTCACAACTACTTAGAAAAAAAACACTATGTAAGGCAACAGGAAGTCTGTAGCTTACCCAGTCTGTGCAAGGCAAAGGGTTTTTGTAACTCTTGGAACTGAGAGAAAACCGATGAATTGCTTTCTGAAATTAGCAGAAAATAGAGAAAGAGTGTTCAAGAACATTGGAAGATCACAGGGAACTTTAAGAGACAAAAAACTATGAGCTCCATGACTCTGTAAGACTGTGAGAGAATGAGCCAGAGACTCCTTTAACTGCTAGGTTTAATTTTTATTCCTTCCATATAAAGCACTATAGAAACTTTGGACCAAAAATACAGTATCAAAGAGAGGGTTTTTTGGTTTTGCTTTTTCTTTTCTTTCTTTCTTTCTTTCTTTTCTTTTCTTTTCTTTTGTTGTTGTTGTTGTTGTTCTTTACTATATAACATTGGACAACATTATTTAAAGTTGGTGAACTTTTTCTTAAGGAATTTCACATTGTGATCGATCTTTCCCATCTGTTGGTTCACTTCCCAGATGCCCACCGTAGCTGGGGCTGGGCCAACCTGAGCCCAGGAGCTAAGAACTCAATCCAGGTCTCCCACGAGGATGACGGACACCCTGCTTGAACCACCCCTCTGCCGCCCAGGCTGCACATCAGCAGAAGGCTGGAGTCAGAAGCAGAGCTGGGGCTTGAACCCAGGCACGGGAACACGGGGTCGGAGCACCCCAAGCAGGGTCTTAGCAGCTGTGTCAAATGCGGGCTGCAGAAGACGGCCCTCTTGGAAAGGACTGTTCCCCACTCCACAGTTTCCCTATCAGCCCACAGCTCTTTCACTTGGGCTTCCTTTGTTTGCTCTTGAATTGTGGATATATTAATGATAACTTCAAAATTCCCCACCTATGACCTTTGGGATCTAGTTCCTTCAAACAATTTACTTTAGGGTCATTTTTAGAGTAGATGGATTTGCATGGTTCTCAATTTCCAAAACTTTTTCTATTAATTAGTTCAGGTCATATGTGTTCCTACGCTATCACACTCGAGCAATAAAGATCTGTGAGATATCCAATACTTTAAAAGAATCCTTAGCGCTTTCATGGAGATTCATTATTTAAAACAAAGCAGGAAAATGCAGGCTAGCAACTTAAGTTGTTTTTTTTTTTAAGATTTATTTTATTTATTTGAAAGACAGAGTTACAGAGAGAGGTAGAGACAAAGAGAGAGGTCTTCCATCCGCTGGTTCACTCCTCAGATGGTCACAACAGCCTGAGCTACGCCGATCCAAAGCTAGGAGCCAGGAGCTTCTTCCAGGTCTCCCACGTGGGTGCAGGGGCCTTAAGGACTTGGGCCATCTTCTACTGCTTTCCCAGGCCAAAGCAGAGAGCTGGATCGGAAGAGGAGCAGCCAGGACTCAAACCGGCACCAATATGAGATGGCAGCGCTTCAGGCCAGGGCTTTAACCCGCTGCACCCCAGCGCAGGCCCCAGCAACTTAAGTTTTAATTTGCACCAAAGTGCAGTTTGAATTTCTTTAAATCATCCTCTAAAATACATTATACTTTAAAATTAAATTTTGACATGCTTTTAAATACCAATATTAGTAAGCATTATTGCTTCCGTTTCAATGAGTTTTATTTTGGTTAACAGCTTAACTAAATAGGAAAATACTCTGTATTCTACATTATTTCAAAAAGTTTGTGGAAACTACACATTAGCTTTTAATTCGTTTTTCCATGATCACTTTGAAGTCCCCTTGCAGTCCCCTTGGTCTGTCTCAACTACAGGAAACCCTTCTTTGGACCCCAGAGCTTGGTTCAGAAATGCCCATTTGATATGGAATAGACAGGTAACTAGGTTAGGACCACAGAGCTGGAAGTTACAAGCAACCACTACCACACCCTGCCCCACATAACCTCCTCCTTGTCAATCAAAATGTCCCCTCTCCCAGGATGCATCTCTTTCATCCAGTACCTGGGGGAGAGGTGCCATGTACAGAGCCACCCCCTCTTCTGACCTCATGTTAGGGCCAACAAATGGGAGAGCTCTGTTCCAGCAGCGACCACAACTGGAGGAGGTGCTGGGGTGCTCTCTCTCTGTTTCTCCTCTCCCACCACTTTTCTCTCCTGGGCCCACCTCCCACTCACGACAGCTATCTCTCTGTATGGCATAACGCATGTTCATGTGTGTGTGTGTGTGTGTTCACTGACTCACCTTCTGAATAAAATTCATCCTTTTTAAAAATTATTTATTTAGGCCGGCACCGTGGCTCACTAGGCTAATCCTCCGCCTTGCGGCGCCGGCACATCGGGTTCTAGTCCCGGTCGGGGTGCCAGATTCTGTCCTGGTTGCCCCTCTTCCAGGCCAGCTCTCTGCTGTGGCCAGGGAGTGCAGTGGAGGATGGCCCAAGTGCTTGGGCCCTGCACCCCATGGGAGACCAGAAGAAACACCTGGCTCCTGGCTTCGGATTAGCGCGGTGCGCAGGCTGCAGCGCACTGGCCACGGAGGCCATTGGAGGGTGAACCAACGGCAAAGGAAGACCTTTCTCTCTGTCTCTCACTGTCTACTCTGCCTGTCAAAAAAAAAAAAAAAATATTTATTTAGGGGCCAACGCGTGGCTCACTTGGCTAGTCCTCCGCCTGCAGTGCTGGCATCCCATATGGGCGCCGGTTTTAATCCCGGTTGCTCCTCTTCCAGTCCAGCTCTCTGCTGTGGCCCAGGAGGGCAGTGGAGGATGGCCCAAGTGCTAGGACCCCCGTATCCGCATGGGAGACCAGGAAGAAGCACCTATCTCCTGACTTTGGATCGGCCGTGGCAGCCATTTGGGGAGTGAACCAACAGAAGGAAGACCTTTCTCTCTGTCTCTTTCTCACTGTCTCTAAATCTACCTGTCAAAGTAATAATAAAAAAAATATTATTTATTTGAAAGACAAAGTTACAGAGAGAGGTAGAACCAGAGTGAGAGTGAGAGCAAGAGAGAGAGAGTGAGAGAGGTCTTCCATTCCACTGGTTCACTCCCCAAATGACCACAACGGCCAGAGCTGAGCTGTGGCCAGGAGCCAGCAGCTTCTTCTAGGTCTCCCACACAGCTGCAGGGGCCCAAGGAGGTGGGCCATCTTTTATTGCTTTCCCAGGCTATAGTATGTCCCCTCTAAACTTGGTCTTCCTTACTGAGTGGATAAGTCACAATTCTCAAAGTCCAAAAAAATGGGTCAAATGAACATCTACGGAGTTTCCAGTTCAAAAATGCACCCAATATTGATCAAGCGTCAACTCTACAGGAGACTGTGCTTAATATTCCCAAGGCTAGGAAGATGACCAAGACACGGACCCTACTCAAGTTCTAGGAACTCAGTAGCTACCAGAGAAGAAAAATATGTGCCCGAATTAAATGAAATGTTTAAGTACGAGGGTATTTCCAAATCTTCCGGGGAAAGGTAATTTAAAGATTTGCTGATGTTGTTGCAAAGGATCTTGAAATCCATGCCTAGGGTTTTTTGGTTTTTTTTTTCCCCACAGCACATGTTTTTCCATGAACATTTAAAAGTCCCTGGTAATGTATTTAAGGACGGTAAGATACTATGCAGAGGATGACTTGTAGTTGGGAGATTCGGGGATGTCACCTGCAGGAGCCATCATTTAAGCCAGACCTTGAAAAGTAGCGGGGCATTCAGTGAACGGAGCAATGCCACAAAGCAATGGGGTTTATTGGTTGAAAGTGGAAATCACAAACTAGCTGGCCAGGGCCAGACCCAGCCAACAGATGTGTTTTGTTTGGCCTGAGCAATGTTTTAAAAAATTTGAATCTGTTGCCAGTATTTTAAAATTGAGATTTCACATAAAATTCGGGATCTGGCGGCTTCTCTTGAAAAAAAAAAATCAGAAGATGTTAACACTGGGGCCACGTTCCCACCCCATAACGAGAGGCAGCTGGAGCTACGGAGCAGCTGCTGGCTGGGGAGGGCCGGGTCCCACAGAGCCCACCTCTTGCTCAGAGGGAGTCTGTGGCTCCTCCCCTCTCCCTCCCCCTCCCCATTCCCCGACCCCCGTGGGGGATTCGATGTGACTCCTGATTTAAAGTACAAAGTGTGAGGCTGGTGCTGTAGCGTAGCGGGTAAAGCCGCCGCCTGCAGTGCTGGCATCCCATATGGGCACAGGTTCGAGTCCTGGCTGCTCCACTACCCATCCAGCTCTCTGCTATGGCCTGGGAAAGCAGTGGAAGATGGCCCTAGTGCTTGAGCCCCTGCATCTGCTTGGGAGACCGGGAAGAGGCTCCTGGCTTCGGATCAGCGCAGCTCCAGCCATTGCAGCCATCTGGGGAGTGAACCAGCAGATGAAAGACTTCAGACTTCTCCTTGTCTCTCTCTCTCTCTCTCTCTCTCTCTCTCTCTCTCTCTCTCTCTCTGCCTCTCTGTAGCAATGACTTTCAAGTAAATAAAAAATAAAAGCTTAAACTACGAATGTGCGTCTGGTGGATGCTGCTATGTGTTTAACAACAGATTCTCTCTTAAGAAAAAAAAAATCCAGACCTCATGGCAGCACGTGCCAATTTCCATGATGTAAATACCCTCATCGTGGCTGATCTCAGTCTACAACAGTCTGGCCCTGAGACTGGGATTGAGAAGAGGTGGACACAGCTGGCTGTCACCAGCCAGGTGACTGTGGCCCCAGACACAGCTCCTTCACTCAGACCCGAGTTCCAGTGTGGGCTTTCCCGAAGAAGTTCCTCTTCTGTCCAAACGATGATGCCTTCTTGTGCTAACAGTGAGAAACAATAGCACTGCCTCAAAATGCTATGGCAAGGTTTCTATGATTTCCAACTCATCGCTCACCATTGTGATTCACCTCCTGTTTAGTCTTGGCCCTGAACTGGTTATTGTGGATGTGTTTTTATTTTCTTTTATTCCTGTTTTATGTTTGGAATTTGTATTTGGCTTTTTTTCCCCAAATGTTTCTATTATTTCTAAAAAAAAAAAAATCTGCTTTTTGCTTATATTGTCACTTTCCCCATCTCTTTAAATTTGTTCAACAAGGGCTCAAGGTATGGTGCTGCTTGCGTTGTTGGAATGTGAAATCTCCAGGTCTGGCTCTGCACATTCCATTTCAGGAAGTGCCTGCCTTCTACAGAGACAGTGCTTTGCAGAAGAGCTGTTGCCTCTGTTATGACACCTGCAGTTGTGCAGGTCTAACCAGCTCTGTATACTGGCTGATACAGGCTCAGGGTTCCTACGAGGCATGAGGAGTGTGGAGCCTCGACTGCACGCAGGCAGCCTCGGGTTGAACTGTCTGTAGGAGGTTCTTCTTCCTCCCCAACCCTGAATGGGGCAGCCTGAAGAGTCAGCTTTTCCTTACCTTAGCTAAAGAACTGAGAGGAGCTTCTTGGGAAGGGAAGGGTTCATTCTGGCTCACGGTTTGGAGGTTCACAGTTCAAGATCGGGTTGTCCCATTAGTGTGGTGTCTGGTGCAGGCTGGCAGCGGTGGGGGCGCAGGTGCTGGGAGGGCCACATGGCGAGCCCGGAAGAAGAGACACAGGAAGCAAGCTCTCCCCCTGCCTCTATGTGGCCCCTCCTTACAATACCACCACGACTGGATCATGGGGCTCGGGCTCTGTCATCTAATCCAACCGGACCACTTCCCCAAAGTCGCACCTGCAGGCACCACGATTTCACCAAGCCTCCACCATAATCCATCAACCATTAGCATAAGACGTTGGGGTTCAAGAATTCGTAGAGCCGAGTCCTGTTAGGTCACAACACCTTCCTAGCCACAGCCCTGAGACAGGGAGTGGACAATCCTCAGAGACCTGGGGCGGGTTCCCTCCCAGCCCCTACCTCCCTGGACCCCACGATGCTGAGTGTGGATTCAACCCCTGCTCATCCTACTGGCTTTGCATTCAGCTCCCAGGAACTCCCCTCTGGGATTTTTGAGTTCACTATTGATTTTTGTGCTAAAATCGCTACATTTGAGTGGCAGGAGAGGCTGTCAACTGAATATTGGAGAGGAATAAAATGAGACAGCCCAGGTGAAGTTCCTACTTCTTCTCCTGACATCCAGTGAGTGCTCTCTAATGGGGACTATCCCCCCGGAGGTGGGAAAGGGTGTCATCTAACCATGCAGGGGCCACAGTGGGTGAGATAGAAAAGATGGGTTTCCTGTAGATCACAGGCTAGGGCAGGGGGGAGGCTGTGGTCAGCAATCAATGGCCTCAGCCGTGAGCACACAGCGAAGAGCTCTGGACAGGAGATGGCTTAGGGTTCTGCCTTTAGAATTGGATTGGAAGCAGAACCAGGGAGGTATGCATGGCACATCTTGCTACAGCCTCCACAGGAGTCTGAATGAGGGGCTGGGTGTGGGAACAACGGTGAGGGTACGATGCAGGGAACGTGCACCCATCCGGAGGCCCAAGAGGCCGTGAGCGTGAGGAAGGGACCCAAAGATGGCCGCCCCTGGACTGTAGGCGCCGACTCAATGCAGAGCAGAAGTGGAGAGCTGAGGATGCATCCCGCCCTGCTTTGGCTGAGAGCGGAGCCACAGAAGGACACGGGGGCTGAGACTTGTCCAGAGCACAGGCTGCCTGTTGGGTTGGGGTCCCAGGGAGCCCCAGCGAGAACTAGCGAGAGGGAAGAGACTGGGCTTTGCTATTTCTTCTCTTGTCTTCATCCCCCTTGGGGTCACCTGAGGCCACTTGTGTCCCCCACCTGCAGCTGCCTGCAAGAACCTTTGTTCAGGCCGGCGCCACAGCTCACTTGGCTAATCCTCTGCCTGTGGCGCAGGCACCCCGGGTTCTAGTCCCAGTTGGGGCGCCGGATTCTGTCCTGGTTACTCCTCTTCCAGTCCAGCTCTCTGCTGTGGCCCGGGAAGGCAGTGGAGGATGGCCCAAGTGCTTGGGCCCTGCACCCGCATGGGAGACCAGGAGGAAGCACCTGGCTCCTGGCTTTGGGTCGGTGCAGCGTGCTGGCCATAGTGGCCATTTTGGGGGTGAACCAACGGAGGGAGGACCTTTCTCTCTGTCTCTCTCTCACACTAACTCTGCCTATCAAAAAATAATAATAATAATAATAATAATAATAAATTTTTAAAAAGAACCTTTGTTCAGCACTCTGTAGGTTAGGGTAAGGAGCGTCTCACTTATCCTGTCCCGGCTCAGACACTGTATTAGGTTTCTGTCCCAGCTTTGTAAATCATCTCTTTCAATCTTTTCAGGCTGGGAAGGACCACAGGAACCCCCCCTTCCATAACTACCCTGCACCCTAGACTGATCAGCCAAGGTCTCCACCAGGTGTATTTTTTTTTAAGATTTATTTATTTATTTGAGAGGCAGAGTTACACAGAGAGAGAAGGAGAGGCAGAGAGAGAGAGAGAGAGAGAGAGAGAGAGAGGTCTTCCATCCACTGGTTCACTCCCCAAATGGCCTCAACGGCCAGAGCTGCACCGATCCTAAGCCAGGAGCCAGGAGTTTCTTCCAGGTCTCCCATGTGGGTGCAGGAGCCCAAGGACTTGGGTCACCTTCCACTGCTTTCCCAGGCCATAGCAGAGAGCTGGATGGGAAACGGAGCAGCCAGGACTTGAACCAGGGCCGATATGGGATGCCAGCACTGCAGGTGGCAGTTTTATCCACTGTGCCACAGCGCCGGCACCTAGGTGTATTCTTGTAGATTTTGGAGGCTGCATGGTTTTCTGTAGGTGAGGGGCAGGGTTTCTAGGAAATCAGATCTTAGACACCCATGTGGGGGTTGGAGACTGCCAAGAAGGCATTAAATGTTTCCAGAAAAATGGGCATGACCGGGAGAAAGTTTCTCACCGAGGACACTAGCAAATCTACACCAGCAAGTCCGGCACTCAGCCTGGATTCAGTAACTGTTGGATGTTGCTTAAGGGCACAGATTATTATCATCACTGTGCTCTCTGATAACCTGCACCACACAGCTGGGATTGTCAGATGCTCCAAACACGGATTTTTTTCCCCCTCACTGGACTCCATGGGGAGACGAGAAGGAAGTCCAGTTGAAGTCCTCAGGAAATTCGTACCACCAGGGACCTCTTCCTTTCAAGTTCTAATCACTAAGAACTCATAACAGTGGTCTGAAAATAAATAAAGGAAACCAAAGAAAGCCAAACTGTCTGAATCAACTACAAATCATTGGTGCACCCTTCTAGAACTTTCGGCCGGTCATTACGCGCATATCGGTAGTGTAGACTCCTCCCCATGTACAGACCTCTGTGACAACACAAGGAGAAGAGCGAAGGAACAAAGACCCAAAGCTGTGACGGCACCATTTCCGAGTCAGCTTCTCCATCCGCCCACTCAGTGCCCCGTCACCCCCTCAGGCGGGGGCTTAGTCCCCACTCTCACCTGCTCACCGCTCTTGCTGCTGTCTTCGTCGTCTTCCACCCCCCACCCTCACTCCTCATACCAGAATGTGCACACACACACATGCACATACACTCACATTCACACACACGCACGCACACACATACACTCACACACTTGCTCATTTGTCCTAGGATGCAAATGACTGACAACAGTTTAACATCCTCCAGGGAGCCTGAAATTTTCCCCGGGTTCAAGGCCTTTAAGGAGTGACGCTGCTGTCGTGGGATTTTGGCCCTCACAGTCCAATGGAAGCGAAATCGTGTGGCTTGTAGGCTCTCTATTCAGGACACCTGAAGTCACACGCCCTCTCTCTCCAGACCAGCAGTATCCAACAGAAACATAATGGGAGCCAAGGACATAATTTAAAATTCCTACCACCCACATCACAAGAGTACTGTGGTGCAGTGGGTTAAATCCATGAACAGGAGTGTCGAATTGTTAAGTCAGCAACAGGAGTCACTGTGTACTTACATCCCATGTGGGATCTGTCCTTAATGTGTTGTCTAATGTGCAGTGATGCTATAACTAGTACTGAAACAGTATTTTTACACTTTGTGTTTCTGCGTGGGTACAAACTGATGAGATCTTTACTAATTATATACTGAATCGATCTTCTGTATATGAAGATAATTGGAAATGAAAAAAAAACTGGTGTTAAATTGGAAATGGCATAGAAAATTAATTTTTTAAAAAAAATATTATGTAGGATCTCTGTCTTTAATGTGCTGTACACTCTTATTTAATGCTATAACTAGTACTCCAACAGTATTTTTTTCACTTTGTGTTGCTATATGGGGGCAAACTGTTGAAATCATTACCTAATATATACTAAACTGATCTTCTGTATATAAAGAGAATTGAAAATGAATCGTGATGTAATTGGAAGGGGAGAGGGAGCGGGAAAGGGGAGGGTTGTGGGTGGGAGGGAAGTTTTGGGAGGGGGAAGCCATTGTAACCCATAAGCTGTACTTTGGAAATTTATATTCATTAAATAAAAGTTTAATAATAAAAAAAAGCCCTGTCCTGAAGTGCCAGCATCCCGTATGGGCACCAGTTCCAGTCCTAGCTGCTCCACTTCCAATCCAGCTCTCTGCTGTGGCCTGGGAAAGCTTTGGAGGATGGCCCCTGGCTTCAGATTGGCGCAGCTCCAGCCATTGCGGCCAATTGGGGAGTGAACCACTGAATGGAAGACCTCTCCCCCCCCCCCCACCGTGTAACTCTGACTTTCAAATAAATAAATAAATCTTTAAAAAAAAAAAAAGAGTAATAAGAAACATGGGGTAGGCATTTGGTGCAGTGAGTAGGTACCACATGGGATGCCCATGTCCCATATCATCATGCCTTGTTCAAGTCCTGCCTCCAATCCTGGTCGCAGCTTCCGGCTAATTCACACCCAGGGAGACAGAAGATGATAGCTCAGGTGTCAAGGTCTCTGCCACCTGGAGTGAGTTTCAGGCTCCTGGCTTTGGCCTGGCCACGCCCTGGATGTTGCAGGCATTTGGAGAATGACCCAGAGATGGAAGATCTCTGTCTTGCTTCTTTCTTTCTGTCATTCTCCCTTCCGCCATCCCTCCCCATGCTTTTCAGATAAATAAAATAAATTTTTAAAAATTTTAAATAGGGTCCAGCATTGTTGCATCGCAGGCTAAGCCACTACCTGCAACACCAGCATCCCATATGGGCACCAGTTCAGTACTCCGTGGCTCCACTTCCGATCCAGCTCTCTGCTGTGGCCTGGGAAAGCAGCAGAAGATGGCCCAAGTCCTTGGGCCCCTGCACCCACGTGGGAGACCCGGAAGATGCTCATGGCTCCTGGCTTCGATAGGCGCAGCTCTGGCCATTTTGGCCATTTGGGGGGTGAACCAGTGAATGGAAGATCTCTCTCTCTCTCTCTCTCTCTCACTTTCTCTCTGCAACTCAAATAAATAAAGATTTATTTCAAATAAATAAATCTTTAAGAATCGCTTGAATGATATTAAATAAAAATGAAACAGATGAAGTCATTTTAATGTTTTATTAAACCCAATATCGCTAACATTTTCAATATAATAAAGAAATACTAATGAGTCACTGTCCGTGCCTTTCCTCATCCTGGGTCTTCCAACCCCCATGTGTGTTTCACATTTGCAGCACATGTCACCTTGCACAGCTATATTTCCCATTCTCAGGAGCCACCTAGAGCCAGCAACCACCACCCAGGACAGCCAAGGCTGACAGAATGGCTGTGTGTGAGACATTCCCAGCTTTGACAAACTGCTCAGTGAGCATCCCCAAGACCGCTGCATGTGTTCTGTTTCCTGTACATGCGCCCTCTGCTTGCCCTTAGCGACAGCTCGCTCTTTGTGAGAGCGCGCAGCACCTGGAGGAAGGGCTCCCTGAAGCCGGTCACTTCCCTGCAGCCAGGGGCAGGTGAGGGTGGGAGGGACGGGGCGGTTAGAGACGTGTGCCTGCTGTTCCTTAGCCAAGAAGCGGTGAGGCTGGCACCAAGGGCTAAGCGATGATCCCAAAGATGGGAACAGAGAAGCAGGTGGAGGCTCTGGCAGGAGCTGGTCCAGCCGTTGGAGAAGGTGAATGTCCCCCCCCACCACCACCGCAGGGCAGTGGGGGGTGCTGCTGCTGGGCAGAGAGGGACTTAAGAGGGACGAAGGTATGTCTCCACCCTCGGGAGTTTCAGTAATGGCTTCCGGGAGAAGTAGACAGAGAGTAGACTGATCAATCGACAGGAGAAAATGTGTAGAAACTTAACAACCTATGCACAGGAGCCACACACACAGCAGGAGACTCCCAAGGGGCCTGGAACGCTGAAGTTCATGCAACACAGGGGAATGGGGGCTAAGGACTGTCTCACCATGCCCAGGAGGTCTCCAGGGCGACAGTTCTCAGAGAGGAGGAGATGCCAAGCTTTAGCCTCCTTTCCCGAAGTTCAGCTTTCTTTGCTTAATGCAATACCCGGGGGCGGGGGGTCCCAGACAATTGCATTCATTCCAGAGCAATAATGCAACCTCAGGGAGAATCGCTCTCTGTGCTTACAGAATGAAAGAGGACAACCTGTGTGTTCCTCTTATTCCAAACGAAGCCATGCAAAGCAAGAACACGCCATCACACAGCCTCTGTGCCCAGGGCCCTTGGTCCCTTGGTCTGACAAATATTCAAATGCACTGCACGGAACACAAAGGAACGGGGGAAGCAGGTCTACCTCTCTGGAGCTGATGGTCAGGTTGGGTGGACAAAGAAAGCCACATGAAACTCCGCCCTTCCGGTCAGTAGACACACTGTGGGACCCAGGACGGCTTTGTGGAGGAGGAGGGATTGAAGCCCAGTCTTGAAAGCAGAAAAATCACCCCATGAAACGGTAAGGAGAGGGAGCTTGCAGGGGCAAAAGAACAAGGTGGGTCACTGCTATGGGGGACCAGGCTCAGGAGTCTCTGTAGGTGACCCCTGGTGACTGACAGTCCCAGCCAGCACACGGAGCTCTACGCCCAGTGTTCCGGGCCACGTGATTTCTACACCCTGCTTTTCCCCAACCACAAGCATTGGCAGTGACCTCGATGCTCCGGCTCCCTCTTCTCCCAACCTCTTGTTATGGGGATGTGTATCTTCGTTTTGTAACATTTAATTTATTTATTCGAAAAGCACGGGGCTGACACTGTGGCATAGCAGGTAAAGCTGCAGTCTGCAACATCAGCATCCTATATAGACTCCAGTTTGAGTCCTGGCTGCTCCATTTCTGATCCAGCTCTCTGCTATGGCCTGGGAAATCAGTGGAGGACGGTCCAAGTCCTTGGGTCCCTGTACCTACTTGGGAGACCTGGAAGAAGCTCCTGGTTCCTGGCTTCAGATCAGCCCAGGTCTGGCTTTTGCAGCCATTTGGGGAGTGAACCAGTGGATGGAAGATTTCTCTCTCTCTCTCTCTCCCTCTCCCTCTCCCTCTCTCTCTGTACCTCTGACTTTCAAATAAACAAAATAAATCATTTTTTTTATTTGACACGTAGAGTTAGACAGTGAGAGAGACAGAGAGAAAGCTCTTCCTTCCATTGGTTCACTCCCCAAATGGCCACCATGGCCAGTGCTGCACCGATCCGAAGCCAGGAGCCAGGTGCTTCTTCCTGGTCTCCCATGCAGGTGCACGGATCCAAGCACTTGGGCCATCCTCCACTGCCTTCCCAGGCCACAGCAGAGAGCTGCACTGGAAGAGGAGCAACCGGGACTAGAACTGGCGCCCATATGGGATGCCGGCACCGCAGGCGGAGGATTAACCAAGTGAGCCACTGCGCCAGCCCCTAAAATAAATCATTTTTAAATATTTTATTTATTTATTTATTTATTTATTTGAGAATTTGAGTTACAGACAGAGAGAGGGAGAGACAGAGAGAGAGGTCGTCCATCTGCTGGTTCACTCCCCAAATGGCCGCAACAGCTGGAGCTGTGCCGATCCGAAGCCAGGAGCCAGAAGCTTCTTCCAAGTCCCCCACATGGATGCAGGGACCCAAGGACTTGGACCACCCTCCACCGCTTTCCCAGGCCATAGCAGAGAGCTGGATCAGAAGTGGAGTAGCCGGGACACAAACCTACACCCAAATGGGATGCTGGCACCACCGATGGAGGTTCAGTCTACTAAGCTACAGCACCATCTCCAATAAAACAAGTCTTAAAAAAAGAAAATAAGAGAGAAAAAAAGCAGAGAAGGAGAGAGAGAGAGAAAGCTCTTCCATCCATTGGTTCACTTCCCAAGTGGCTTTGTTTAAGCCAAAGCCAGGAGCCAGAAACTCCCTGATCATTAACGGAGCAGCTGGAACTCAAACTGGCGCTCATATGGCATGCCGGCACTGACACACATTGCCAAGGGTGACAGTTTATGGGAGCAGCTTTGCTGTCACCCTCCCGCTTCCTCTGACTGTTCACAACAGTATTTCATGTTCAACGTAAACGTCACAAACAGCAGCACTTCCAGCAGGGTTTCTGAACATCACGCTGTAGACATTTTCGGCAGGGGGTGCTGGGTCTTAGTCCACCCGTACAAGGATGGACTGGGTCCGAGGAAAGGTAAGTGTGCCGCTCGCCCGTTCCCCAGCCTCCCGATCCCGGAGACAATCAGACGCAGTGGGGAGCCAAGTCTAGCAAGGACTCATTTACTTCGTGCAAAACAGAACCTTTTATAGCACAAAACTGCAGAGTCCTTGGGGCAGGGCTAAGGACCAACCAATCACTTAAATGGTCATTTTCTGGGGGATTTCTATAGGCCTAGCCATATGTCTTTACACTTGTTACTAGTTTTGTTACCTCCCCTGATGTTGCACAGCCAATCAGTTTTAGTGGTAAACAACTTTGGATTCCGCCCACCTTACTTCCTTTGGGCACCATCATGTAACTAATTTCCCCACAAGGGGGTGGGGGGGGAGTCTTTGTTGGGATGGGGCAGGGGTGGAGGGGGGGTCCTATGTGAGGCTAAGTGGTGCAGTGGCATTATTCCTGGTCTCTACCCACTGGACCACTGGACACCAGTAGCATGCCACAATCATTAAAAAAAAAAAAAATCTGGGGACCTTGCCAAGTGAGCCCTGGGGCAGGGCCTCCTGCAGTTAAGAACCATTGCAACCTTAGGCTGCTGCTGCCAGCCAGCCAGGAGCTTTCAGAGCAGGGATTAAAATACTGCAAGGGGAGGAGGGGGCCCTGGAGCAGTGAGCTTGAGGGTCAGCCAGACCCAGGCTGGAATTAGCAGCTGCATGACCTTGAGCCAGTGGGTTCACCTCTCCTGACCTATAGCCTGGGGATACAGCAGTACCAACCAGCAGCTGGTTGTAAAAAGCACTGGCAACCTCAAAGACACCCAGCCCTCACTGAAACACTCTCAGCTATTTCCTGATGCTGCAATAAAAATGGATGTATTTTCTAGACGTGTTTAGGTGTGTTTGCAGGGAGAGCGGTTTGTTTGCAGGGTAGGGGAGTGTTTGTTTTTTTTTTTTCTTTCTTTCTTTTTTTTTTTTTTTTTCTTTAACTGGAGCCCTGCCTTGGAAGAGCAACAAAGAAGCCATCCTGTTGCTTTTTCCTTTTTTTTTTTTTCTTTGTGGTTAGACCTCCTCGAGTTTTCCCTCTTCACAGAGTCACTCTTTGTCCTTGTGAAAAGGGGGCAAGTAGAGACAAAAGTGAGACAACCTGCTGGCTGCCCAAGGCTTCGGCTTCGGGGTGGCCGGGTTGGCCGTGCCCAGCGGGCCGGCTCCCCAGCTGCCCCTCCGCCTGGGTGGTCCCGGGCTAGGGGGTCGGGGCTGTCCAGTGCGTGCTTCCCATGCAGAAGGGTCTTCCGCACAGCGAGTCGGCCCATCTTCCATCGAAAGGCTGTGTTTGCTCCAAAATGTGGAGCTCAGCGAGGCTTCCCTGGCCCTCCCACTTCCAGAACTGACCCTTAGCCAAGGGTGGGGAAGCGGGGGGTCACCCAGTGGCTCTGACCCGGGTGAGCTGGAAATGTGGGAGCCCTTGCTCTAGTTTTGGGACCCCCAACTTCATGGCCAGCACAGGGCCAGTGAGGACAAATAGTCAAGGAAACAGCACGCGGGAGCGCAGCCGGCAGACCAGAGCCGATCGGAACCGGCACTGGACGCCCCTGTGCGGATCCGCTCTGTCCAGTGGCCTGAAGCAGCGGTCAGGGGCCTGAGTGGAGCTGCGCCCACCTTTGCGTGGCCTGGGTGCCAGGGGCCGGGGTCTGAGGCACTGCGCCCGCCAGACACCGTCCCTGAGGGCCGCATCGGAAGGGGTGTCGCTTGGGCAGGGTTGGGACTGAAGCAGGGACTGAGGAGCCAGCACAGGGAAGGGGTCCGTGCTGGAGTTAAGGTCAGGGTTAGGGCTGGAGTCACACGTGAGTTTGGGTTTACGTTGGATTCTCCATATCATGATGTGGAACACTTTTTTTTTTTTTTTAAAGCATTGCAGATGGCCACCACAGCCAGGTCTGGGTCAGGCTGGAGCCAGGAACTCCACTGGGGTGTCCCAAGCCCATAGCAGGTGCCCAAGCACTGGAGCCATCCAGGCTGCTTCCCCAGGAGCATCAGGAGGGGACTAGATGGGAAGTGGAGCAGCTGGGACTCAAACCAGTGTTGGTATATGGGACTCAAGCGTCACAGGCACCAGCTTAAACTGCCACAATGTTCACCCACACTACTTAGAAGACATGAAAAGGCCAGTGCCACTACTCACTAGGCTAATCCTCTGCCTGCAGCGCCGGCATCCTGGGTTCTAGACCCTGTTGGGGCGCTGGATTCTGTCCCGGTTGCTCCTCTTCCAGGCCAGCTCTCTGCTGTGGCCTGGGAAGGCAGTGGAGGATGGTCCAAGTGCTTGGGCCCTGCACCCACATGGGAGACCAGGAGGAAGCACCTTGCTCCTGGCTTTGGATCGGTGCAGCGTGCTGGCCATAGTGGCCACTTTGGGGGTGAACCAGCGGAAGGAAGACCTTTCTCTCTCTCTCTCTCTCACTGTCTAACTCTGCCTGTCAAAAAAAAAAAAATGAAAAAATTAAGTGAACTTATTTGTTATGTATTGTCTTGCAGTGCTGTTTTCTAATTAATTAACTTACCATCTTTTATTTTCACAGATTTATTTAAGAATTTGTTTCACCTAATTTTTTTTTAAGATTTATTTATTTTATTTGAAAGTCAGAGTTACACAGAGAGAGGAGAGGCAGAGGCAGAGAGAGAGGTCTTCCATCTAATGGTTCACTCCCCAGATGGCCACAATGGCTGGAACTGTGCCGATCCGAAGCCAGGAGCCAGGAGCTTCCTCCGGGTCTCCCATGTGGGTGCAGGGGCCCAAGGACTTGGGGCATCCTCTACTGCCTTCCCAGGCCATGGCAGAGAGCTGGACAGGAAGTGGAGCAGCCAAGTCTCAAACCGGCGCCCATATGGGATGCCAGCACTTCAGGCCAGGGTGTTAACCTGCTGCACCACAGCGCTGGCCCCTCACCTAATATTTTTACATCAACAATTAAGATCCATTTATAGTCTATAAAAATCCTTTGACAAGAGAAATTTTTAAATTATGTTTCAGTCTCTTGTCAATTTTTTTTAGTTAGTGAAATTATATGAATCACACACGTGTTAACTACAGGTTCTCAATGCATATAAGTAAGGGCAACTGTCAAATACTTTTCTCATTCACAACCTAGAATTATTCATTTATTTAAATTAAGATATTTTCTCTATATTTACACTGTTCCATTGATAAGTCAGTAATACCAGTGTGTAAACCCCTAAGCCAGAGTGATAATTATGAACCGGAGGAATGGCAAACCCCTTTTCTTTGGTGCCAATATATGTTTTTTACTTGAAAGTCAGAGACAGAGAGAATGACAGAGAGACAGACAGACAAGACAGATCTCTCCCATCTTCCAAATCACTCCCCAAATGCCCATGACAGCCAGGGTTGGGCTGGGCAGAACTAGGAGTTTGGAACTGAGTTCAAGTCTTCCATATGGGTGCCAGGGACCCAAGGACTTGAACTGTCACCTGCTGCCTCCCAGGATGTGCCTTAGCTGGAAGCTGGAATCAGAAGTGTAACCAGGACCTGAGTCCAGGCACCCGGATATGGGACACAGGCATCCCAAGAGACATCTTTTCTTTTTTTTTTTTTTTTTTAAGATTTTATTTATTTATTTGAGAGGCAGAGTTACGGACAGTGAGAGGGAGAGACATAAAGGTCTTTCATCCTCTGGTTCACTCCCCAAATGGCCACAATGGCTGGAGCTGTGTGGACCTGAAACCAGGAGCCAGGGGCTTCTTCTGGGTCTTCCTACGCAAGTGCATGGTCCCAAGGACTTGGGCCATCTTCTACTGCTTTCCCAGGCCACAGCAGAGAGCTGGATTGGAAGTGGAACACCCGGGACACTCGAGGTATATACGTACCACATTTTCCTTTCTCCACTTATCAGTGGGTAGACAGTTAGGTTGTCTCCATTTCCGGGCTGGTATGAATAGTGCTGCAATACACATGAGCAAGATGCATAAATATAAGAGCAGAGGGCTGTCCTGATTCACTGCGGGCATCCACAAGGCCTTGGACGAGCATTGGTATGCAGCACGGCTCCACAGCAGGATGCCCGGCTTGTGAGCCTCACCCAGGGCCCCCAGAGTGGGATGCTGACTACAGATTAATTTGGAAAAGAGCAAGGCTATCTATATTAGCAAATCTCTGAAGGCCTTCCAGGGTGCCTTGCAGGTCAGTTCTTGTGATGCTGGGCAAGCGATGCTCAGAGGAAGATGGCACAGAGTCGAGCTGCAGTTCTACCTTCTCAAGAACATTTTCCAGGACAGGAACTTAGAATGAACCAGTTACATGCTAGGCATTTGCCCTAGTTCCACCAACCATGCGGTGTCTCCAAACACTCCCACAATGCTCCTGAAACCCGTTAAGCCTCTTTGTCCTCAAGGTGCCTCGATTCTGTCTCAGCAGAGCAGTCTATGCGTGGCCGGGGTCCACCCCCCAGGCGCCTCAGTGGCCACTTCTTTCTTGGGCTGGCAGCTGGCAGTCCAGCTTGGGGCCTGCTATGGTTCGGGTATGATCTGGCCTTCAAACTCCTGCAGCCTCATGTTAATGGTACTAAGCAGAGAAATGTGATCCCGTGGGGGTGGTGGGGGTGAACATTGTGGGAAGCGCTTCGATTGGATTAAATCCTTAGGGTGCAGCCCCCAGATTGGATCTTGATAGTTTCATAAGGAGAGAGAAGCCACATATAGACAGATATCAACAGACAGACAAGCTGCTTCCTGTAGTGCCAGCATCCCATATGGGCACTGGTTCAAGTCCCAGCTGCTCCACTTCCCGTCCAGCTCTCTGCTGTGGCCTGGGAAAGCAGTAGAAGATGGCCCAAGGCCTTGGGCCCCTGCACCTGCGTGGGAAGACCTGGAAGATGCTCCTGGCTCCTGGCTTTGGATCAGCGCAGCTCCAACTGTTGTGGCCATTTGGGGAGTGAACCAGCGGATGGAAGACCTCTCTGTCTCTCTCTCTCTCTCTCTGCCTCTCCTCTTTCTGTGTAACTCTGACTTTCAAATAAATACACAAATCTTTCTAAAAAATAAAAAAAAAATAAGCAAGAAGGACAAGTACCACGTGACCTCACTCAAAGTAGAGTTTAAAAATGTTGACCTCATGGAAATTGGGAGTAGAGTGGTAGTTACCAGAGGCTGGAGAGAAAGGTGGGAGGAAATACTTACTCCGTAAGTATGTGCAATTTTTACATGTGCATTAAAAATAGCAAATATAAAAATATGATTTAAATTATGAGAGACTCTAGCTGTGGTCCCGCCTGAGGAATATATGGGTCCAGTGATGAAAGGAAGCAGCAGGTCTCCTGACCAGGCCAGCAACCCCATCCTATGGTCTTATAAGATCTTATTTGTGTGGTTAGAACTGGCCAAAACTAGACATGTGGGATGTGAGAGAAAGCGAGGAACCCAGGAGTGGGCATTCGCCCAACTGCCCACATCCCACGTGGAGCACCTGGAGTCAATTACTGGCCCCAGCTCCCGCCTCCAGCTCACTGTTAATGCAGACTCCGGGAGGCAGTGGTGATGGCCCCTGCCACTCACAAGGGGCGCCTAGACAGAGTTCCTGCACCCAGCTTTGGCCCCAGCCTAGCCACAGCCATTAAGGGCCTTGGGGGAGTAAGGCAGTAGTGAATCGGTGTGTTCTTGTGTTCTTTCCACTCCCCTCTCTAACAAATGAATTTAAAGATTTTTTTCAAAGCAAGTGAGAAGCCAGTCTGAAAACAACTAGGTAGATGGTGAGACCATTCACTGGGCTGGGAAAGGGGATGAGTGGATTTGGAACTAAAGAAGGAATGGTGCGTTCAACTCCACACTTCGCGGAGGACATAAACACCACCAGCTGGGAGCTCTCTCCTCTCTGCACCCTCTTATCTAGAATTCTGATGCTCCTCTGTGCACCTTCTCTTTGTCCCTTCCAGTTGCCATGGAAGAAGTTCCAGATATCAAGACCAAGTCTTCTGTTTCCATTCTCCACTTCACCTCCTTTCACCTTCTATTTATTTATTTGAAAGTCAGAGCTACACAGAGAGAGAAGGAGAGGCAGAAAGAGAGAGAGAGAGGTCTTCCATCCACTGGTTCACTCCCCAGTTGGCCGCAATGGCCAGAGCTGCGCCAATCCGGAGCCAGGAGCCAGGAGCTTCTTCTGGGTCTCTCACATGGGTGCAGGGGCCCAAGGACTTGGGCCATCTTCTGTTGCTTTCCCAGGCCATAGCAGGGAGCTGGATCGGAAGTGGAGCAGCCGGGACTCGAACCTGCACCCATACGGGAGGCCTGCACTGCAGGTGGTGGCTTTTACCCGCTACACCACAGCAGCAGCACCAGGAAGCAGATCACTTGAGCTACCACTGTAACCTCCCAGGGTTTGCATGAGCAGGAAGCCAGAGGCAGAATCCAGAGCCAGGAATCAAACCCAGGTGCTCCTGTGCGGGAAGCAGGCCCCTTCAGTGGTGTCTCCACCCCCCTCCAACAGCAGTGGCAGGAGAGGGCAAGCAAGCCACTGGGTCTCTGTTTTCATGAAGACACTAATCCCATTCCCTTCGTTTTCTCACGTTTGTTCCGAGTCTCTCCTCTTGCCTGCTTCTTGCTCCCACAACCATTTTGCTTCTGTCTGTCTCTCAAAGACAGGGCCGACTGTTGGCGTGAGGGAAACGTGATGATTGCCAACCCTGGTTCTACCAAATCGCCGACCCCCTTCCTCACAGGCTGGGCGAGACTCTTTGACCTCCTTCTCCTCCAATGCTTTCTCGTGGACTAGAAATCACAGCCTGTGGAGGCCCAACCCTCCTGGGCTGGTGTCTGTATTTTACCAAGGAGAGAGACCTTCAATTGCCCAAGAAGCATCTGTGTGGATCATTGAGGTGAAGGGGCTGCTCACGCAAAGCTAGAGTACCTCATTAGGCAGAAGGAAAGCCATGAGACTGTGCCACACACATTCTTAGGAGGGTGGTTCTTAGGAGGCCAGATTGAAATAGAGACCTGGGAGAGAGAAGGGCATAGCTGTGGGGAGGGTGACAGACACTAAATAAACACACAACAAGAGGGGCTCAGGGCTGGATCTGTGGTGTAGTGGGTAAAGCCACCACCTGCAGTGCTGTTATCCCATATGGGCACTGGTTCGAGTCCCAGCTGCCCCACTTCCCATCCAGCTCTCTGCTATGGCCTGGGAAAGCAGCAGAAGATGGCCCAAGTTCTTGGGCCCCTGCACCCGCATTGGAGACCTGGAAGAAGCTCCTGGCTCTTGGCTTTAGACTGGCTCAGCTCCAGCCATCGCAGCCAATTGAGAGTGAATCAGTGGATGGATGGAAGACCTCTCTCTCTCTCTGCCTCTCCTCTCTCTGTGTGTAACTCTGACTTTCAAATAAATGAGAGAGAAAGAGAGAGAGAGAGAGAGAGAGAGAGAGAGAGAGAGAGAGAGAGAGGTCCTCTATCTGCTGGTTCACTCCACAATTGGCCGCAACGGCCAGAGCTGAGCCGAGCTGAAGCCAGGGGCCAGGAGCTTCTTCAGAGTCTCCCACGCAGATGCAGGGGCCCAAGTACCTGGGCCATCTTCTACTGCTTTCCCAGACCGCAGCAGAGAGCTGGATGGGAAGTGGAGCAACCGGGACTCGAACCAGTGCCCACACGGGATGCCGGCACCACAGGCAGTGGCTTCACCCACTACGCCACTGCGCTGGCCCCCCAATATCTTCTTAGCTAATGGTGAGGGCCTCTTGCTTCTGCAGGTGCAGGCAGAAGAAAAGTCACGTGGCAATAGAGGAAACCAAGCTTGCTGACAACCAGCCACTCTCAGAACTGAACCATCCCCATGAAGATGAATCCGTGCCTGCCAGAGTTAATCCAGTCTGGCCTGAGGGACATTAATCCCTTGGAATAGCCTAATCGCCACGTCTCCTAACACAGCTGCATTGGCAGACAATCTTCAGTGTGAGTTTTGGTGCAGACAAACCACGTCCAAACCATAGCATCTATGTAACAGTTCAATTGCCTCCCAAAGACTGCAAAGGGTGCAGAATGGTGCCCAAGGCATGTTACTGTCTATGTTCTTTAGTATATGGAGACACAAAGACCAATGTGCACACACATATGTGAGTAGATCATATTTAGTAGGCGATCAAACAACTAATAACAGGTTGGCTGGGAACAAGGGTTGGAGGGTAACTTACTGTTCACTTTTAAATATCGTGTATGTCTTTTGAATATTATATTACCTATTAAAACTAGAGGAATAAAAGTAGATAAAGTACTTAAGTGCCTGGAAAAAACCCAAAGATATTTTCTGAGCTTCCTATAAAGATAAACCTGTGTGGAGTGTGCTATCTCCAAAGTAATTTTTGGTCAGCAGAATGAGCCACCAGACAAGAAAGTGTTATAGTGTTATACTACCAATGGATCAGTCCTGTCTCCCTTTCTTTGATCCTTTTAAGGATGCATTTTGACTTGAAGATGTATTCTTTTTTTAAATATTTATTTATTTGAAAGACAGAGTTACAGAGAGGCAGATGTAGAGAGAGAGAGAGAGAAAGAGGTCTTCCATCCACTGGGTCACTCCCCAGATGGCTGCAAGGGCTGGAGCTGCACTGATCCGAAGCCACGAGCCAGGAGCTTCTTCCGGGTCTCCCACGCAGGTGCAGGGGCCCAAGGACTTGGGCCATCTTCCACTGCTTTCCCAGGCCACAGCAGAGAACTGGATGGGAAGTGGAGCAGCCGGGACTTGAACCGGTGCCCACATAGGATGCCAGCACTGCAGGCTGCAGCTTTACCCGCTATGCCACAGCACCGGCCCTGAAGATGTATTCTTGAAAATTAAATGATTAAGGGTGGGGGCTTGGCTTAATGGGTTAAGCCACCTCTGGGACACCACATCATGTATCAGAGTGCCTTATTCCAGTCCTGCCTATTCTGTGCTTCTGATCCCGCTCCCTGCTAATGTACCTGGAAGGCAGCAGGGGATGGCCCACATGCTGGGGCTCCTGTCATGCACCCACATGGGAGACTCAGGTGGAGTTGCAGACCTCACCCTGGCTGTTGTGGACCTCTGGGAAATGATGAAGATGTCTCTCCCCTTCTGTCACTCTGCCTTGCAAATAGATACATAAATCTTTTCGTAAAAAAAAAAAAAAATACATAATTTTCCCCAATGTGAATTTACTCAGGGTTTGCTAATACATGCCATGCAGAATAATAAAACACTGTCTACAAAAAAGTATCATAAGGCATGAGACCCACTGTGGCTAGTTTTTTTTTTTTTCTCAAAGTATGCAACTGATTTCTTCCTATTGCAAGCACCATAGGAGCTAAAATGCTCTAGATGCTGCATTTCTGGAACTGTGTAAGCAGAGTGTGATGGCGGGAGTGACTCCTTGTGTCTCTGAATCCATCCCTGCATCTCTGTCTCCTGATAGAAGCCTCGAGCCGCTTGCTCAGAGTGAGCATCTTCTCGTTCCCCACTGTAAATGGCTTTGCGTGTTCCAGAGTGGAGAAAAAACTACGAAGGAGCAAAACCTCTTCTCAGCCGACCGATGCAAGCTAAGGGAGCAATCAAACACCGGGTGTGTTTGTGCACTAACCCGGGGTGGTTTGTTACTCCTCCCAAGGGCAAACAGATCAAGAACACAGAAGGCAGGTGGAGCCTGAGCTGGAGAGACACGTTGTTGCAAGGAGGGAGACCACCACCTACAGATTCAGCATCCCCAAACAGCACGAAGCACAGACTTTCTATTGATAGCTTCTCACTTGTGTGAGGGAGCGTGGGGGGCGCTGGCCACCGCCCTAGGGTCCTCCCCCAACCACTACTATTTTGGGCAGGCAGTAATTCACACTGCTTTCTGGAAGGTTTTCCATTTGGCTGCGGGTGTGGGACACATGGCCGCAGATGCTCCCGCCAAGTGTGCCCCCTGGGAGGCCAGGCTCCCTGGGATGCCCGAGGTTGGGGGGGCTTCAGTGGGGAATCTTGCAGCTCTTTCTTTGGAGGAACTTGGCCATTTTTCTCCCAGCACATGTGCAAGACACCGAGTTGCTTCCCTCCAGCAGTAGGAACGTACCCTATACCCCAGGCAAGGAAGGCTCCCCAGGAACCACAGATGCAAAACGTAAAAACTCCCAGGGAGTCATCCGTACTTGGAAGTGTCAGCTCCTGGGGGAAGGGGCTTTCTCTAGCCAGCGAGGAGTTCAGAAAGAAATCAAAGCCATGGCTCCAACAGTTTTGCTCCGGGCTGACACCCAGCCTCAGCATTAGCAAGTACAGCTGCCCTGATTCCCGCCATCCACCTGACCCTGCTTCCCAGTCACTCTGCTGTACGTCAGCCTCCTGGCCAGTGAGAGCCCTTCTTAAACTCTCAGCTGGTTCGCTGCATCACCTAAGCACTCCCCTTGCTTCAAGCCTTTGTATCCCAGCGTGGGCAGCTAATGCCTTCCAGAACGATGTCAGCCAGGCCAGACACACAACCTTGCTATCCGTCCTCGATGCCAAAACCCTTGGCTGGCGTTCAGCCTCCGAGCACTCCTTCTGAAGCCGTCATTACGACTCCCTCAAGTTGCAAACTTTCAAAGTGAGACCTAAATGACCAAAAGGAGCTGGTCAGTTGGAGCAAGCGCGTCCCGGGCAGTAGGAAGAGCATGTGCAAAGTCCCGGAGGCTCACACAAGCCTAGAGCAGAAGATATGCCAGTGGCCAGTGTTGCTGGAAGTGTGGACAGAAAGACGGTATGGTGGCTGAATACGAGGCAGGAGAGAGGGTCGGGGCCAACCTGTGCTACCAAAGAGAAGAGCCTGGCTCTTGGTCACGGAAAGCCTTCCCCCCTAACGCTGACCCCCTATCTCTATTGGAAGAGCAGAGTGGCTGTGGCCTAGAAATGGGCCAAGATGGGGGCGTGGGGAGTGGAAGTGGGGCCCATTGTCGTAGTCTAAGGGTGCACCACAAGAGCTGTGAGATGACTTTGACCACAAAGGCAAACAGAAGTAAACACTAAAGATATTTATGTTGGAGGCAGATGCCAAGGAGTTGGTGGTGGATCAGACGGCTGAGGCGTCAAGGGGGTTCCGGAGAGAGAGAAGAAAGCCAAGATGAACTCGCAGGTTCCTGCCTGGGCAGCCAGAGAGGGTGGCAGCTTTGACGGAGATGGTAAACGCTGGCGGAGAAGTGAGCGTCTGCAATGCGGGTTTGGATATGGACATTTGAGATGGTCGTGAAATGCTCAGGTGGAGACACGCGCAGGCAGTCAGCTGTACAAGGGCTCGAGGAGGGACCTGGGCGAGGGGGTGCTGAGTATTTGACTCGGCAGTTTTGATGTCCATGTCCCATGTCAGAATACCTGATAGAGGGCCGGCGCCGTGGCTCACTAGGTTAATCCTTGACCTGCGGCGCTGGCATCCCATATGGGCACCGGGTTCTAGTCCCGGTTGCTCCTCTTCCAGTCCAGCTCTCTGCTGTGGCCCGGGAGTGCAGTGGAGGATGGCCCAAGTGCTTGGGCACCTGCACCCGCATGGGAGACCAGGAAGAAGCACCTGGCTCCTGGCTTCGGATCGGCGCAGCGCGCCAGCCGTGGCAGCCATTTGGGGGGTGAACCAACGGCAGGAAGACCTTTCTCTCCGGCCAGGGCAGCCCTTGGGTTCCTGAGACTTGTGTGGGAGATCAGGACTGAGTTCCTGGACACCAGCTTTGGTGTCAGCCCGGCCTCAACCACTAAAGGCAACTGGGTAGTAAAGCAGTAGATTGGGGAGATTCTCTCTCTCTCTCTCTCTCTCTCTTCTCCATCTTTCTCTCATCCTCTCAAATATTAAATTTGAAAAAAAAAATAAAAAGGATACAGGCTGGACAGATAGTCTGGAAGCTGTCAGTTGTAGATGGCAGGCCAAACAGGACAGCGGGAACAGGGGTGTGGGCAGGTCCGTGTGGCCCAGGCACTCACACTGCACACGGAGGCCCTGCCTGCCGCTCAGCTCACTGCCCGCCTGCCCCGGGAGGCCCTGCCTCCACGCACCAAACGGCTCACAAAAATCCCCCGTCTTCTCCCAATCACTGAGGGACTTTTGCAAGTTGCCTTTTCCAACATACTTGAAGCTTCTTTGCGCCATGTGAAAAAAGATTGGTTTTGAAATCCAGAGCATAGGAAAACCCTGATGACAATGGGCAGGGTGCGATCTTAGAAACCCCAAACGAGCTCCCAGTCGCTGGGGCCCCCTTCCAGGTCCGTCTGCCCACACGGGAGCCGCGATGGCGGCCAGTCGGCCCCCAGGCCCCTGCCCGTTCCTGTCAGGAGGAGCGCCCAGCGTCTATCTCACGGAACACACACGAACAGCCTGCCCTTCCACCCAGAAACCTCTGCACACCCACGGCCTCAGACGGAGACTCTGCCAGACAGCGGCCTCTCGTGTGCTGAAAGCAGCAGAGAGAGATGGATGCTGGGCCGCCCCAGGCATGTGCTGGCCATCTGTCAGGCGGAGGGAGCCCTGCCAGCCCTACATGCTTATTGAGTATTCAAAGAATATTCTTTCGTTTGACTGACACCCTAAGCAGCCCCGGCCAAGACGGTTGGGCTCTGGGATCCAGATGGGATGGAGGAGCCGCTGCCCTCCTGGGGGAGACGCCTCCAAGGGCTGGGCCACCCAGGGTACTGGGGGGGAGGGGCGGGAGGCGGGGAGGGAGTGTGGCTTGGCCCAGGGTAAGCAGGTCTGGGCCTGAGCTGGGATTTCTCTGTGTGGTTGGGCTTCAAAGCCAAGGGCGGATAGGGAAGCAAAGGCTCTTCCCACATTGGCCCTGCCGCCTGGGACCTCAGGGAGTAGCCCGACAGCCTCTCTGCCCGCCCTGGAATCACCACGGTTTTCCTGGCCCCCTTTAGACAGGAAGGGCCTGCGGAAAGATCACAGAGAATGCGTAGGAGTGGGGGGAAATGGGGCGTGGGTTTCAAGATGGTTCGCACCAAAATAAACTCACCTTTTCATTCCATCTTTTTATTTTTCTATGGATGTTGGAATTCCTTCACAGGGGTAAATCTCACACATCCATTTCAGGTTAACGCCAAGAATGGAAAGAGGGGACCCCTTGGGAGGGCTAGCTAGCCCTGCTGGCCTCACCAGCCGGCCTGGCTCCTCCCCGCTCCACCCCCGACCCCCACGGGGCTCCCCGCGTGGCCTGTGGGAGGAGACAGGAGCGGCACAGCCACCTCTGGCTGGAACACTCCTTCCTGTGCCACAGCGGCAGGTTCCAGAGAGAGGATGCTCCTTCAGCTCGGCTCCGGGGGCCCAGCTACCACAGAGCAGAGCAGCGGCCGACCTACACTAAAGCTGAGATGTGGGTGACAAACGGGCCTTTCCTTCGAAGCCACCCGGCTCAGCCCGCCCAATCCACCCACACACGCCCATCGTCACACACCCAGAGCTGTGTCCCAGGTTTCAGCCAGCAACCCTGGAGAGTCCTTTTGGCAGCAATGAAATTCTGCGGAAACATTGCAGGAGTCCATTCAAGCTTGCCGCCACCCTGGGTTTCCCCCAGCTGAGTAGCACCAGGCCTGGGGGCACACGAAGGTTGTGTAAAAAGCCCGGAGTCTGAGACAGAAATAAAATCTGCACCCGACAAAAAACAACCCAAACCTCCTCAGCCCTGAACGACGCCATCAAGGACTAAGAGTGTGCCAGGTGAGGGGTTGGCAGGGCACATGTGCGGGTTCGTCCTGCCCCTTGGACTAACTCCAATTCATCGCTGAGTCCTCCGGCGTGAGACCCTCCTGCAAACCCTCGGAGCCCTCATGGAGAAGGGGGAGATCTGCCAGCAGCCAGAAGGAACCCCCATTTGGTTGCAAGGATATTTCCAGTTTCGCTGTCAGAAGCCAAACGCGGGGGCCAGCACGGTGGCATTGGTGCCGGCATCCCATATAGGCACCGGTTTGAGTCCCGACTGCTCCACTTTGAATCCAGCTCCCTGCTAATGCACCTGGGAAAGCAGAGGAAAATGGCCCAAGTGCTTGGGCCCCTGCACCCACATGGGAGACCCAGAGGAAGCTGCCGGCTCCTGGCTTCAGATCGGCTCAGCTCCGGCTGTTGTGGCCAATTGGGGAGTGAACCAGCGGATGGAAGACCTCTCTCTCTCTCTCTCTCTCTCTCTCTCTCTCTCTCTCTCGCTCCATGTAAACAATGCTTCTCAAATAAATAAACAAAAGCCCTCAAACCAAAGCTTACATTTCCCGTTGCGTGGTCAGTAAACCAGAAATGGGAGAAGGGGCGCTCACCCTACCTGCAAGTGGCTCGGAGACCCTCGCAGCTGATTTAGCGTTTGGCTAACCATTTGGCATTCGGAACAGGTTGCAGCCGTGTGGATTTGGGACACGTACACGGTTCGCAGGAACACACGTGGCTCCCGGGGGCCGAGGGACCCTTGGGAGGTCCCTGTGCCTCGCAGAGCTGCTGCAAGCAGGAGCCAGGAGAGCCTGCAGGAGAGCCAGGCGAGTTCTGGAATAAGGAAACCAGCGCCTCACCGGGAAGCCCTCACTTTAACTCAGCTCTGGAGATGATGCCTGCCTTGTTCCTCGTTTTCTCCCCTCCCAGTCTCAGCGGCTGCGGCAGTATCCGGCCATTCCGGTTCCCATCTCTCTTCTGACACGCCCACACCCACACACACCTCTTCCATCTCAGCTCAGAACTGCCCTGCGTGCTTGCCTTCTCTTCCCACGGATGAGCCTCAACTGCACAAAAGATGCACCTGTGTCCACGTCTGGCGTTGTCTTGGACACGGGTTCCTAGCAGTGCCAAAGGCAGCGTGTCTCAGAGACCTGCCGTGGCCTGAAGCGCGGATAAACGAGGGGATGGAGGAATGAAGGGGTGGGTGCAGGCTTTGCACACCTAGAGCCTCGCCCAGGCGTGTGTCCCTCCCACCCAGATGCCGCCAGTGGGCCCCCCTTCGCAGGCTTCCACGAAGGGGTCTCGGCCCTTCATGACTCCCCTGGCGTCCTTGGTGGTTTTAGTGGTGAGCTCTTAGGAGGCTGAAGGAGGACGTCACTGTTTCCACCGCCATCTCCTGGCCTCCCTGCCTCCCTCCCCCCACCCCAGGCCTCTGCAATGCGTTCCTGCAGGAGCCAACGGAGGACCCGGTTTGGGGGATCGTTTGAATTAAGCACCCGTTGTGGGTTGTGTCTTGTGTCGATGCTAAGGGAACCTTCCCTGACAGCCATCCAGGCCTGCTAGACCAAAATTTCATCCCTGGGAGGCCCATTCCTCCAAGTCTGCTGGGTTTATTACACACTTAGCCTTGGGAGGAGGAAAACGTGCTGGGAGCCAGAGGGCAGGCCCACTAAGGACGTAGCCCAAAGCTGCAGGGCAGTAGAGCCCAGTGGTTGGTGCCGAGATCCTGGCAAGAGGCCTCGCTGTGTGTCCTTGGGCAAGTGACTTGGCTTTTCCTTTCTCTTCTCTGTGCAATGGGCCACACACAGGCCTGGCGTAACAGGGAAGCAGTAGAAGGCACACCGCCTGCTTAGCACTCACGCCTGGCACCCGGGAGGTATTGGATGAGCTTTGTACATTCTGGGGCGGTGAAGCCTTTAGAGGCAAGGAGTAAGTCAGCCAGGGCAGGAAGCTTCCCATGGCTGCTGCTGTGGCTGTGGTCAGGTGTGGTCAGAGAGGGTGAGGAAGGGCCAGCCGCCAGGGGCAGCCCCAGCCCTCACAGGGCGCTGGTGAGTGAAGAGGAAGGCGTGGCTGGGTGTCCAGGGCCACTGGCCGTGGGGCCACAGGGAAGAGGGGAAACGGAACTTTGGCACAGGTTGTGATGTCAGTGAGTAGGAGGTCTGTTAAACAAGATAATAGGTAGAACACTTGGCACATTGCAAGCACTCAACTAGCATTACAGGGGCCCACGCTGCGGTGTAGCTGGTAAAGCTGCCTCCTGCAGTGCCGGGGTCCCCTATGGACACCAGTTCGAGTCCCGGCTGCTCCACTTCTGATCCAGCTCTCTGCTATGGCCTGGGAAAGCAGTAGAAGATGGCCCAAGTCTTTGGGCCCCTGCACCCACTTGGGAGATCTAGAAGAAGCTCCTGGCTCCTGGCTTCGGATAGGCACAGCTCTGGCCGTTGCAGCCATTTGGGGAGTGAACCAGCAGATGGAAGACCTCTCTCTCTCTCTGCCTCTGCCTCTCTGTAACTCTGCCTTTCAAATAAACAAATAAGTTTTTTTTTTTAAAAGTAGCATTATAAACGCCATGAACTTCTCAGCCTGTCAGCATTTTAAGTTCATGACCCAGGAACTTCATGGGCAACTCCCCATCTGCCAAGACCCCCACATCCCCCTCCCAAATTTTGCCCATCTCTCCTTCGGGGTCTCTTCCTGGAGAGTCTCGCTTCTTCTCCCTTAACAAGAAATATCCCTTGTAACTTACTTTGGAGATGAGTTTGGGTGTTGTAGTCCCCAGAGTCTTAGGCTAATTATTAATGGATTAAAAGTGGAGATTTAATCCAGTTACGGTGTCTGGTGGGGAGGCCTTTGGAAAGTGATTGGATGGGGTCAGGTTGTTGGGGTGGAGCCGCTTTGAAAGGCAAGCCCACATGGGCCTAGCACCTGCTGCCTGCCTCCCTGGGATCCTCCCTGTGAGTACATTCTGTCATCTACCACCCTGGTCAGATGCTGCAGTGCTGGGCCTGCCCAGACTCGGATGGGATCCTCCAAAGCCATGAGCAAAAACTTACTTCCTCCTTTCACATGTAGGTGCCTGTCACAGGTGTCTCAGGTGTTTGTCACAGTGCTGAGAAGCTCAACACCCCCCCCCCCCCAGTCTCAACGTGATGCTCCACACCTTGTTGGGCAGCTGGGATCCCTATGCAAAGGGCTTTCGGAGGCCTTTCCCAATAGACCAGCATTTGGGAGGGTGGGCATATCATTTGACTTTCAAGCTAGATGTTGCCTTGGCCTGGACTCGACAGGTGGGAGCAAGGCGGGGAGAGAGAGCTGAGGAAGCCAGCCCTGGGCGTGCAGAGCCACTGCCTGGCTGGGGAGCCTTCTTGCTCCGGCTGGGACTTCCAGGACAATGTTGACTAGAATTGTTGGCAGTGGATTTTTAACCTCAGGAGGAAGGTGTTACCCATGGGTCTTTCATAGATATCATTTAAAAGGTTAGAGTAGTTTATTTGAATCCCAAGTTTAGGGTGGTTGTTTTTTAATTCACAAAAAAATGTTATTTTATATGATGATTTTTTTAGGATCTATTGAAATGATCAAATTATGTTTCCCCCCTCCTTTATTCTATTAATATGATGATTATGTTGAATGTTAAACCTGCCTTGAACTCCCATTTTTCAATAAAGCTCATTGAGGGGCCAGCATTGTAGTAAAGACACTTGCCTGAGACACTGGCATTCCAGATAGGCACCAGTTGTGTCCTGCGTGCTCCATTTCCTATCAGCTCCCTGCAAATGGCCTGGGAAAAGCAGCAGAAGATGACCCAAGGGTTTGGGATCCTATTACCCACACTGGGAACCTGGAAGAAGCTCCTGGCTTCAGCCTAGCCCAAGACTGACCATGGTGGCCATTTGTGAAGTAAACCAGTAGATAAAGGATCTCTCTCTCTCTCTCTCTCTCTTTCTCTCTCTTTCTCTCTCTCTTTCTGTGTGTGTGTGTGTAACTCTTTCCAAATAAATAAATTTAAATCTTTTTTAGAAAGCTCATTATGTCATGATACATTACCCTTCTTATATATTATTGTATTCTGTTTGATTCATGCCTCTTCATGAGAGATACAGCCTGGTATTTTTTTTTAAGATTTATGTATTTATTTGGAAGTCAGAGTTACACAGAGAGAGGAGAGGCAGAGAGAGAGAGAGGTCTTCCATCCCCTGGTTCACGCCCTAATTGGCAGCAATGGCCAGTGCTGCACCGATCCAAAGCCAGGAACCAGGAGCTTCTTCTGGGCTTCCCACACAGATGCAGGGGCCCAAGCACTTGGGCCATCTTCCACTGCTTTCCCAGGCCATAGCAGAGAGCTGGATTGAAAGTGGAGCAGCTGGGACTAGAACCAGCGCCCCTATGGGATACTGGTACTGCAGGTAGCAGCTTTACCCACTATGCCACAGCGCCGGCCTTAGCCTGGATTTTCCTTTCTTGTACTTTCCTTGTCAAGTTTGGGGATCAATGTTAGGAGAACCTTATACAATGGATTGAGGAATGTTCATTGTTTTTCTGTTCTCTGAAGAGTTTCAATAACATTGGTAATTTTTCTACCTTAATCATTTAGACTGCGTACTGACATTTGTGATGGTTTGGAAAATATGTCCATAGGGGCTGGCCTTGTGGTACAGTGGGTTTAAGCCACTGCCTATGACACCAGCATCCCAGACGACTGTCAGTTCCAGTCCTGGCTGCTACATTTCCAAGCCAGCTCCTTGCTAATGCACCTGAAAAAGCAGCTGGAAGATGGTCCAAATGCCTGGGCCCCTGCACCCACATGGGAGACCCAGAGGGAGTTTCTGGCTGCTGGCTTCCTCATTTGGGGAGTGAACCAGCGGATGGAAAATCTCTGTCTCTCCCTCTCTCTCTGTATTGCTGTCTTTCAAATAAATGAATCTTTAAAATAAAGTATGTCCACAAACTCTTTTCTGTTCTTCCCTTCAAGAGATCGGAGCTTCATTTGCTTTCCCTTGAGAATGGGCTACAGGTGGTCACTTTGTAGAGAGGCGGTGACAGGTCACAGATTAGGTTGTGCCCATTGCAGCTTCCATCTAGAGAACCATCTCTCTTTCTCTCCCGTCCCCCCTCTCTCCATCACCCATACTGGGAAATCCACCTGCTTTATTGGGAGCAAAACAAAGCAAGCAAAGCCTCTGCCAATTGCCAGTGAGGAAGAGAGGCCCCCGACGATTGCAGCGGGGACCTGGAGTGGCGTCTCCAGCCCCAGCAACCTCACGAGAGACCCTGAGCCAAAACCACCCAGCTGGGTCACTTGCAGGCTCCTGACCCTCAGACAGTTATCAAGATAATACATGTCTGATGCTTTCAGCTGCTAAATGTTGGGGTGGTTTGTGATATAGTAACTGATAACAAATTCTGTAGTTAAGAAGTTAACTTTCCTAAACTCATCTCTTGCTTATGCCCAGTATCAATTTAAATTTTGCTGGAACACATCCTACATTAACTTCCTAAAAAGAGTACAAGAGCAGTAAAATGTGTCAGTACTTGAAAGCTTGAAAATGTCTTCATTGTAGTCTCACCTTTAATTCATGGTTTGGCAGGGTCTAGAAACCTGGCTAGAACTCAATTTTCTTCAAAGTATGAAGGTGTTAGGGGCAGGTGATGTGGTACAGCAGGTTCAGCCACTGCTTGGGATGCCTGCAGCCCACATCAGAGTGCCTGGTTCGAGTGACGGCTGCTCCACTTCAACCCAGCTGAACATAGCTAGTGTTGCACAGAGATTGAAGTCTTAATTAAAAATATATATATTTATTTATTTGAAAGGCAGTTACATGGGTGCTGAGGCCCAAGGACTTGGGTCATCTTCCTCTGCTTTGCAGGCGCATTGGCAGGGAGCAGAACTGGAAGCGGAGCAGATAGGATTCGAACCAGCGCCCATTGCACTATAATGCTAGCTCCTTAATTTTTAAATGTTGTTTACTTAGCTGCCATACTGGACAGTACAGATCAAGAAATATGTCTGTAAGTCCTGACGACATGCCTTTCCATTGTTCATCTCTTGTGCTTTCTCTAGTTCCATTTTTGAACATTTTTCGATACCTTGACTGGTCCTCTTAAGTTCCTGCCAACTGTTTTCCCACCTGCTCCTTCCTGGTTTTTTTTTTTTTTCCTTTGGAACCATTTCCTTCCCATCTCACCTTTCGTAGCAATGTTTCACTTGGCTTTTTGTCTGTAAGTTTCTAAACCTCCTCGTATTGTCTGCTTCTCACAGATCCTGTGCTTGATATATGGATGCATTCTTGCACTGTTAGCTTTCAGAGACTTTTAAGCTTGTGTGTGTCTGTGAATTTTCCCTGTTCTCTGGGTTCCTTTGATTCTGTCTGTGTCATGTTAATGGCGCGCCTTAAATGCCCAACAATCTGGGGCCATGTGCTCAGATTTAAGACTTAAGTGCTGGAAGTCTGAGCGAAAGCCTTGTGCAGTAGCTCAGAGCTGGCTAGGTTCCCCTTGGAATCATCAGGTGACAGCCCCCCTCCCGCTGGAGGCCCCCCTGCAAGCGTTGGAGGTCTTTTCTCTGGCACCACTGGGTTTCAAAGAGAAGAATGCGTCAGGAGCAGGGGCGGGGCGGGCCGGGTGGTGTGTGGAGCTGGAAGCCCCACCGTGCAATGGGAAGACTGCCACCGTGTCCTCCCACTTGGAACCCTGCCTCTGATGCCTATCTTGCATTCCAATCTGGCTCCATCTCTCTGTCTCCTTGGGAGACAGGGTGGCAGCTCCCTGGGCAAACGAGCACCTTCATCCAGACCTTGATCAACCCCATGCTTGTGTACTCCACCTTTGGCGGCACCTGGTGCCTCCGCGAGCCCACGGATCCTGGGGGGTGACGAAGCTCCGCCTTTGCAGACCCTGAGGCTGGACATCTGGGGCCTGATCCCTCTTTGGCGACGTCACTAGCAGCACCTATATTCAGACCTCTGGACAGCTCTCTTCCGAGAGGCTGGCCTTTACAGCCCAGGCATGGAGTTCACCCCCATTCATTGGTTCACTTCTCCAATGCGCACAGCAAGCTAGGAACTCCATCCAGGTCTCCTACGCCAGGTGGGGGAGGGGCAGGGATCCAAGCACTTGAGCCATCATCAATCAGGGTGCACAGTGTCAGGAACTGGACTTGGGAGCAGAGTCAGGACTCACATCCACACATTCTAACATGGTTGGCAGTGTTCCGAGCAGCGTCTTAACCACCAGTCCAAACGCCCACCCTCTTCCGTAAATGCCTTGAAGTGCCCCGTCCTCAGTTCTCAGGGCAGTGGGATGAACTATTCGCCGATGGGCCGGTGAGAGAAGCAGCACACACCCCAGTACTGAGTCTCGCTCAGCGGCCACCGCAGTCAGAATTTGGCTAACTGGGGGCTATGGTGAGAGGTCCGATGGGCAGATCCTTCTGTGGTCTACGACGGACACGCTAATGTGTGGGAACAAGCACATGCGGACGCACACACGTGCTTACACACGCGTGCACGCATGCACACACTATACAGGACCCTTCCTAGTCCAGTGGCTCTAGGAATAGTTGCAACAGGCACACAGCAGTCATAATAAATGAAATCCTTCCTTTCGAGGGTCAGACTGGACATTTAAAAATGATCTAAAGCGAGATGGAGGTGCTTGACCATTTACAATCTTGAGGGGCACAGTCTCTTGTTCAGAGTCCTTCGAGAGCCTCCAGAAAAGAGCTAATAACTTGTCTTGGGCTTGCTCTCGAAGCCCTGGCGTGGAAGCCCCTCTTCCCTGAAACAAGCCGCTTGAAACAAAAGGAAGTCTCCTCTTCTTCCAAACACCAGGGCTCACTGCTCACCCAGAGCTGCAGGGCACTTAGCAACTGCTGCTGAGCTCGCGTGTCACCAGAGAGGCAGTAAGAGGTGGACAGAGGAAGCAAAACCCATTTGCAGCAACACAGTTTTGCCTTCTGGCCAATGCCCAGGTGACTGATAGGATGCATGACCCCCAGGGAAAGGGTGATCAGGAGCAGGGTCTCCACGTAGAGCTCTAAGACTTCTGCATGGCTACTATCTAAACCAACCCTCTCACCAGAAAAAAAATCCAAAAAATGATTAAATTTTTTTTCTTTACCTGCTGAAAGCATCAAAGAACTGATCATTATCAGGCCAAGCCTAAATGAAGCCAGAAACCCAGAGAGATAGCTGTGATTTGGAGCTCTTTTGCCCTAGATGTGTTAGCTGAACTTGGCAACATCTGAGCTCCAATTTTTATGGCCTCCTGTAGCCTGGGAGAGGAAAATGATACCTGGGGACCACCCAGGGTGGGAAATGCAATACGAAGTGTGGCCCAAAAGCCTGCTCCACCCTGCCCCCAGGGGGCTGCAAGCTGTGCAGAGCTGGGGGGTGGGGGGAGGGAAACCCAGCCAAGAAAAGTTGCATCTGCGGCCAAAACAACACAACCCCAGGCTGTGAATTTAGTTAAAAGCATTCCAGATGGAGGGTGGCTTCAGGTGGCAACGGCAAGTCTGATGCTCTCTGCAGAACACACCCCCGTGCCAAGCCTCAGAGCATCCCCACAAATCACTTCCTAACACAAAGAAGCAACTGTGAAACACAGAGCACACCACCAAAGGGATCAGGAGCGAGGCTGGCTGAAACCAAAGACAGCGCCAAGCTCTAGTTAAAAGCATACACGGTCGGTGACAAGAGGCCACCACGGACCCCATCTGCCCACACCAAGACCTGAGAACAGTTGAGCCAAAAGCAGGACACGATGGGGCCTTGGAATTGGGATTGTCCCCCAGAAGCGAGGTCACACTGGCCAGCTGATAGCTTAGTTCCTGGGAGCTTAAAATTCCAGGGAAACCAGGGGATGCGTTTCGGTCGCTCCCTGTTCCCAGTGTTTTCACACTCTCTCGAATCAGGAGAGAAGCTGACTCCCGTGGTACCTGCCTCTGTGCATCCAGAATTTTCAGGACAGAAACATTATGCCTGAACATACCCAGATTCTTCTTCTACTCACCATTGCCTAGGTTACAAGGATTTTACACATTGTCTATAGGGAAAAGACTGCAGATTGGTGCTCCCCACAGGGGGCACCAAATGTAAAAAAAAAAAAGGGGGGGGGGCGCAGAACAGAGAGGAGACAGAATGCGAACTCACAGCCAGACTGAATTTATTCAGAGAAAATAAATCCACAGAGGTTGACCAACTGCCAGCTGCAAGGTGTCCGGCGTGTAACAAATCTTCCCAGGCAGACGAATCAATTAACTCACATGCTTTTATTGGGATTCCGCTCCGGGCTGAGGGTCCCCAGTCCCAACAGAGCAGGGGGCCCGAGAAGTCGCGCGTCAGAGATTGGGAGGGCTCCTTTCATAGATTCAGGGCGTGGGGGTTAAAGGTTGAGGCGGGTCTGATCCTCATTGGTTGACCTTTAGGCACCCGCGGGGACCTTGACAAGGACTTTTCTTCCTGGGAAGTACAGGTAGGGACTCTCCATTCCCGGAAGTATAGGCCTTCCCTCCTTGTGGATCCCAAAGCTACCCACCTGCGAGTACACAGACCGAAAGCAGCAGGCTGGGCTTTTTTTTTTTTTTTTTTTTTTTGGACAGGTAGAGTTAGACAGTGAGAGAGAGAGAGAGAGATGAGAGAAAGGTCTTCCTTTGCCGTTGGTTCACCCCCCAAATGGCCGGCCGATGCGAAGCCAGGAGCCAGGTCCTCCTCCTGGTCTCCCATGCGGGTGCAGGGCCCAAGCACTTGGGCCATCCTCCACTGCCCTCCCTGGCCACAGCAGAGAGCTGGACTGGAAGAGGAGCAACCGGGACAGAATCCAGCGCCCCAACCGGGACTAGAATCGGGGGTGCCGGGGCCCCAGGCAGAGGATTAGCCTAGTGAGCCACGGTGCCAGCCTAGACTGGGCCTTTTAATATCTTAGGTGGGCTGGGGTGGGCATGGGGCCAGTAGGTAGAGATGAGCTTCTCCATGCTGATTCTTCAGGTTTGGCCCACTGACTTCCAAACCTGGGGGAGAATGGAGGGGTGGGATGGGGAACGATATAGGGTGTGAGACCGAACAAGAAACCTAAAACGGCTGAGGCTCATGTCCTTGTCCCATCAGGGTTTACACTGTACGAGGCACTATAAATAATCTAGAGATGATTTCAAGTACACAAGAGGATGTGTATGGGAGGTTATATTTTATATAAGGCACTTGAGCATCTATGGATTTTGGTATCTTTTTTAAAAATTTAAAAATTGGCCGGCGCCGCGGCTCACTAGGCTAATCCTCCGCCTTGCGGCGCTGGCACACCGGGTTCTAGTCCCGGTCGGGGCACCGATCCTGTCCCGGTTGCTCCTCTTCCAGGCCAGCTCTCTGCTGTGGCCAGGGAGTGCAGTGGAGGATGGCCCAAGTGCTTGGGCCCTGCACCCCATGGGAGACCAGGAGAAGCACCTGGCTCCTGCTGTCGGATCAGCGCGGTGCGCCGGCCGCAGCGCGCTACCGCGGCGGCCATTGGAGGGTGAACCAACGGCAAAAGGAAGACCTTTCTCTCTGTCTCTCTCTCTCTCACTGTCCACTCTGCCTGTCAAAAAAAAAAAAAATTTTAAAAATTGTAGCCTTTAAAAAAAAAAACCAGATTGATTTATTTATTCGAAAGGCAGAATGATGAGGGAGAGATGGAGATCTTCTATCACTGGTTCACTCGCTGAATGGCCATGCAGCCAGATCTGGGCCAAAGCCAGCATCCCCAGAACTCTATCCAGGTCTCCCACATGGGTGGCAGGGACCCAAGTACTTGGGCCATTTTTTGCTGCTTTCCCAGGTGTGCTGGCAGGGAGCTGGATCAGAAGCAGAGCTATTAGGACTCAAATCAATAATCGGATATGGGATGGCAGCATCGCAAGTGGTGGTTTAACCCAGTGTGCCACAGCATGAGTTTGGTATCTAGGGGAGTCCTGAGCCCTATCACCCACAGATTCTGAGGGACAACCGTGTTTCCACCTGCCAGGCCCCTCTGCCCTTGTCTGAGTAACCAGCCCTCCTCCCTAACCTGCCTGCTGCTCTTTAGAGCCCCTAGAGCTGGAGGGCTCCCAGAACTCATTATCCCATCAAAACCCATCTGCCTGAAGTTCATTCCAACAACAGGAGTGTGATTTCTGCTAATCTGAGCTGTTCGGCTAAGGGCAATCAGAAAGCATCTTCATCTACTTCAAGAAATCTACTCCTGTCTGAAGACTCATTTTCCATTTCAAAAACAATGCTGGGGGCCAGCACTGCGGGGTAGTGCGTAAAGCCACAGAGCACAGGATCCCATATGGGTGCCGGTTCGAGTCCTGGCTGCTCCAGCTTTCTGCTATGGCCTGGGAAGGCAGTGGAGGATGGCCCAAGTCCTTGGGCCCCTGCCCCGACGTGAGAGACCCGGAAGAAGCTCCTGGCTCCTGGCTTCAGATCGGCTCAACTCCAGCTGTTGCGGCCAATTGGGAAGTGAACCAGCGGATGGAAGACCTCTCTCTCTCTCTGCCTCTTCTCTCTCTGTGTAACTCTGACTTTCAGATAAATACATAAAGCTTTAAATTAAAAAAAAAAGCCCATAAAATCCACTTCACAGTCTCTCCATCATCTTCCCTCTGTAATTTTCGCCAGCACTTGGGCCAACCCCGCACAGCCCCACACCTCCCAGGACCAAGCAGGGCCCCCTGGCCTGTCTTCTCCATCTCACCCTGCTCCAGCATCACCTTCACCCCATGTGGGCTTAAGCTTGAGTTGTATATAAGACCATCCCCACTGGAGGGCAGCCTGTGCCGTGGGCCTGCCCCACTCCCCTCCCTCCTACCCCAGACCATGACACTGAGATGATCCTGACCCCACCATCTGCTCTGTAAGTGCCCAAGACCCAGGCTTGGCCAATAAGAGGACGGCATCTCCTGGTCACTGTGATTGGTCCAGGAGTGCAGGTGTGGTCCAAACCAGCCAATCAAAGTCTTGGAACAGTAATTGGCCCAGGAGTAAAGGTGTGGAATTCAGGGCCATGCTGATTCGCTCCCAGCTCTTTTACTACAATATCAGAAACAGCAACAGGAGCACACAGTTTCAGGCCTGGAAGGGTCTAAGTCAGGAGCAGTTTTATCACTAGTTGTGTTTCAAATGTTTTGGAAAAAAAAAAAAAAAAACCACATTCAACACACACACACATTCAAGAGTTGGTGAGAGAAAAAGGGGATTTCTGATGCCTTTGTTTGAGCTGATCTCCTGGGTCTAGTCTTGACACACAACACCCCCAGTATCTCCGTCACAAATGCAAGTGAAATCCTTGCTCCTTCCTTCCTAGGCCGGGTTGAGTTGGGTTTGTGTCACTCGCAACCTAATACAGCAACAATACGGGCCTGACTCCTCCATTCCTCTCTCCCTCCCAATGCCACATTGCCCGAATCAGCTGTCCCGTCAGCCCTGCTTCCAGGCAAGTGGAGATGCTGCAAAAGACAGCAGTGGGACCCATGGAGCTCACTGAGGCCTTGGGCTGACATCAATGGTGGCTCCCCCATCTTTATCCACTTCCTGAGTGCAATGATCTTCTCATTCAATTTTTTTCCCCCTAAGATTTCTTTATTTTGAAAGTTGCAATTACAGAAACAGGCAGAGATACACAGGAAGAGATCTTCCATTCACTGGTTCATCCCCAGATGCCCACAACAGCCAGTACTGGGCCAGTCCCAAGGCAGGAGCCAGGAACTCCACCTGGGTCTCCCATGTGGGTGGCAGGGCCCCGAACAGTTAGGCCATCTTCCATTGCCTTTCCAAGGCCATTAGCAGGGAGCTGGATCAGAACTGGAGCAGCCGGGACATGAACCAGTGCCCGTATGCAACGCCATTGTTAGAGGTGGCAGCTCTACCTGCTACGGCACAATGCTGGCCCCTCAAACTTTTTTTTTTTTAATGGAGATCCATTGCATGCCAGTTTTTGTACCAGCAGTGAGGACTTAAGTGAACTAGAGACTTCAGATCTCTGTTTTTATGGGATGCATCCACTCAAGGAATGGGAGGATCAGAAATAAACAAAATAGCCAATAAGGAAACAAGACATTTCAGACAGTGATGGGTGCTGTGAAAAAATGATGCAGTGCTGCAAGCAGGCACAAAGGCCCTGAGGTAAGGACAAGATGGGTGGGTCCAGGAAACACACAGTGCCACACACAAGCCCAGCGCCCTTGATGATGGGTGAATGGGCGAACACCAGGCAACATTAATCACATTTACATGTGTAAACACTTGGCCCAGAAATTTGCACACGACACCTACTCAGTGGCATCTAAACACTCCCTGGCTTCTTGCCTTCAAAACATGGTTGCACAGGGGACCATGCAGGTGGGCAGAGGCAAAGCCGCAGGGCTGGAACACAAGGGCTAAACATTGGCCTTCACTCTAGCCATCGCTAGTCCGAATGCTACTGTGGAAACCGCATTTTGGTCACGGTGTGGACAATAGGTTTTCAGCCATGAGATCCACCGAGACGCCACCTGCAATAGTGAGGTGGAAGGGGACAGCCACTCCGGCTAGGATAGCAGCTGCAGTACCATGGACCTAGAGAGGAATGAGCGGACAGCGATGGACTTTGGAATCAAAGCTCACTGCACTCGCTGGCCGACTAGTTAAGTTACAGGGTCCCACTTTTTGCTGCAACCATAATCTCACTTTCATATCTGCATCTCTGGCCTGAGGGTTCCCCCCGCCCCCACCAAGAATCTCAGAGGTCAAGCTACCTGCTGGCCTGCAGCAAGTGGAATGGTCTGAAGAATGAAAACCACAGAGCACCCGCATTAGCAGCCCTGAATCAAGCCCTCAAGACTTGGTGCCGAAGCACCGCTCCCCTGGCCCCAGGCTTGCAGAATTCTGATGCCCGTGGGGGTGTTTCCCTGAGTTGCTGGTGACATGGGGCCCAGGTGCTTCGGTCACCTTCCCTTCCTCCCTCCCAGGACCCTCCAGGAAGACAGGCAGGAAGCACCCCGCCCCCTGGGGGCACGGGGAGGCACAAAGCCAGCCCTAAGGGCCCCTCCTTCTCCACCTGCAGAGAGAAACCAGGGTGCTGGATTCTGTAGGTGCCAATAGGTGTCACCTACTAAAAACTTTCCCTTCTCTGTGCTAAACCTACAGGTTCAGTAGGAATCACACCTGGGTCTCGGGCAAGGTCTCCACATTGCCCCCTTCCGCTGTCACTACCCTCCCCCCACACACAACTTCCCCAGGGGATGGGACTGAAGGAGGCCACACTGAACACAGGCACGCACCACACTGGCTGGGTTAGGGTCTTAGGGGCTTTCTGCAGAAGACAAGAGAGACTCCAAGGACAGGAAGAAGAGCAGGTACTGAGCGTGGAAGGGGTGGGGTCGACATTGTTGCGCTGCAGATTAATCTGCGGCTGGCATCCCATATGGGCACTGGTTCGAGTCCCAGCTGCTCCACTTCCTATCCAGCTCCCTACTAATATGCCTAGGAAAGTAACAGAAGATGGCCCAAATCCTTGGGCCCCTGCACCCATGTGGGAGACCCAGATGAAATTCTTGGCTGCTGGCTATGGTCTGGCCCAGCTGTGGCCACTGTGGCCATTTGAGGAGTGAACCAGCAGATGAAAGACCTTTCTCTCTCTTTCTCTCTTTGCCTCCACCTCTCTCCTTCTCTGTAATTCTGCCTTTCAAATAAATAATTTTTTTTTTTTTGACAGGCAGAGTGGACAGTGAGAGAGAGACAGAGAAAAAGGTCTTCCTTTTGCCGTTGGTTCACCCTCCAATGACCGCCACGGCTGGAGCGCTGCAGCCGGCGCACCGCGCTGATCCGATGGCAGGAGCCAGGTGCTTATCCTGGTCTCCCATGGGGTGCAGGGCCCAAGGACTTGGGCCATCCTCCACTGCACTCCCTGGCCAGAGAGCTGGCCTGGAAGAGGGGCAACCGGGACAGGATCGGTGCCCCGACCGGGACTAGAACCCGGTGTGCCGGCGCCGCAAGGCGGAGGATTAGCCTAGTGAGCCGCGGCGCCGGCTAAATAAATAAATTAAAAAAAAAAAAAAATGTGAAAGTGATGATGCCTCCCGGAGATGGATTCTGGTTGATTCTCCCCTTTCTCTTGGACAACACCTTTCAGGTGATGTAAAATGTGCACAAAGCCTCCAAGACTCTCCCTGCACCTGACAGTGGAGAAAGCTGGCAGGCACCACTCAACCACAGGATGAACCAGCTCCTGCGGTAATGTAATCGGTGGGAGGCCGGTTGGCTGCCTCCTGGTAGGACGTGCCTGGCTCCGCCTTTCTGGGAGTCTGTCTGCTCTAATCCTGAGGCCACACGGACAAGCCCACGGTCAAGGACTCCCTGCAAAACGTCGGGTGCATACCCTTCAAAAACATCTACGTCACGGGTAGCATTTGGCCTCGCAGTTAAGACACTGGCTATAATGCCTGGGCTCACTATGACTCCAGCTTCCCACAGCTCAAATCCATGGGTTCCTGACCTCCCCAAGGCAGACCAAACAGACTTCCTGCTCTCAGCTTTCGGCTTTTGCATGGCCCAGGCCTGGCAACTGTGGGTTTCGGGGGAGTGAATCAGAAGATGGCTTCTCTCCCCTTCTGTCTGTCTGTCTGTCTCTGCCTCTCAAATAAATAAATAAAATAAAAATGCTGCATGTCTAAGCCATAAAAGCCAAGTAAAAATCGAGGAATTATTAAAGGTGACTAAATAACCCAAGGTGTCACTTACATAAAGGATATTAGTGGAACAACAGGGGAACGCGATGCTGCTGAGACAGCAGCACTGTGTCAATGTAGGTTTCCTGTTAGTAAACTGGCGCAGGCGCAGTCTCTTATCTGTGGCGCGATCTACATCCTATGCCCGGGTACCCGCCGCCATTACTGACATCCTATGCCCCGGTACCCGCCGCCATTACTGACATCCTATGCCCCGGTACCCGCCGCCATTACTGACATCCTATGCCCCGGTATCCGCCGCCATTACTGACATTCTATGCCCCGGTACCCGCGCCATTACTGAAAGCCAGGTAGCCACATGGCCCAAACTACCTGTGCCAAGCTCCACCCCCAACCTAATGGGATTGGCTAATTGCTACCTCACTGCCCACCCCCTGAAAAACTATATTAGACCCCATCCCAGACAACGGGTCTCTTTTTCCTTCGCAGCCCCTTCACTCCGGTCTGTTGAGTGTTCCCCAATAAACCCTTTCCCTTACTCCGGTGTTCGGTGTGGTTTGCGACAGCTAATATTAATATATAACATTTCCTGTGTGTGTGTGTTTTTTTTAATTATTTATTTATTTGTTTGTTTGAAAGGCAGAGCAACAGAGAGTGCAAGAGACAGAGAGAGAGGTCTTCCATCTGCTGGTTCACTCCCTAGATGCCCACCACAGCTGGGGCTGGGCCAGGCTGAAGCCAGAAGCCAGGAGCTCCATTCAGGTCTCCCACATGGGTGGCAGGGACCCAAACACCCTCCAGCCTCTGCTTTCCCAGGCGCATTAGCAGTGAGCTGGATAGGAAACAGAGCAGCCAGGATGGGAACCAGCACTCTGATATGGAAGACTGGCCTCAGACACAGCCTCTTAGCCCACTGCTAACATCAGCCACATCTCCTGCTTGGGTCACTAGACTGTGGTTAATTTTTAGCAAATACAGACTGAAGTATTCAGGCGGCAAGACACATCCATCCAGGGGAGACGAATCAGGGAACTCTGCCTAATGGTCCCCCACCCCCACCCCCGCACTGCTTTTAAAAGCCTCAAATTATTTCAAAGTAAAAAGTTTAAAAGGAAAATGAATGTTAACTTTAGAATCAGAAAAAAAAAAAAAATAGCGTGTGGGGGGTGGGGAGAAAAGCTTCCCAGGCATCCGACTTCTGCCTCAGGGAAGTAACCAACAGCCAGGGAACAACAAAGGGACAAAAGCAGGGAGCCGCCCCCCTCTCCTGAGCGCTGCTGAAAGATAACTGCTGATAAGGCCTCGGGCCCCCCAGGTAGCTGGGAGGGACCCCTCTGCCAGGGCTCAGCCAGACAGAAGCCAGAGCAGCGCCTGTTTCTGCTGCGCCCACCCCGGCTAGGCGCAGCCCCTCTCGGCAGGGTGCCCACCAGAGGGAGGGCGCGGCTGCAGCCCCTACCCGGAGAGGCCAGGAGGTCACAGAGGCTCCTTTAGATGTATATGGGCCTCCTGTTTGGATCCGTTCAGGAAACTGAACAAAATTGCAAACGATTCTTGGGTTTGTTTTGTTTTTTAAATGTATTTATTTGAAAGAGAAAAGAGATAGAGCCCTCCAATGGTGCGCTTCTCTAATAAGGACTCCAACAGCCAGGGCTGGGCCAGGCTGAAGCCGGGAGCCCAGAACTGGATCCCAGGGGCCCACGTGGATGGCAAGGACATCCCAGGGTTCCCATTACCCGGAAAGCAGAACGGGGGAAGGGGGGGGGGGTGTGTGGAGCAGGGACGGGAACCCAAGCACAGCCACACAGGATGCGTGAACAGAAAAAGGCAACCTGCAAACGGCAACTCCAGTCTCCCAAAGGCCAGGGCCCTTCATCACCAGCCTCTGGGGAATGCTCACGGCGCCGGTGGAGCTTTGAGCCCAGCTCCTTGTAGGGCAAAAGACCAAGGGAGACCAAATTCTCCGCATGCCAGCCATGGCTTCGCAGGGTTGACCAGCTGCCCCACGAAACCCCGTGCAGTGGCGGTTCGGTGCGTGGTCCACTTTCTAGCCGTGGCCAGAGTTGGGCATCTCGGGGCCCCTGGACGCACCGACTCCCGCTGTCCCTGCAGAAGGGCTCCACTGAAAGCCGGGCAGGAATGCGGTCCCGGGGCTGGCGCGGAGGCACACTGCCCCCGCGCGGTCGCTCCTCCTCCCCCGAGGCGCGGCAGCTCCGCCACACCGACTGCCCGCCCGCCTCGCAGCTGGGGATGGGTGGCGGAGAACGTTCGAGTCCGGTGCAGTCGGCTTCGGAAGCGTGCGTGACAAGATCACTGCAAAGATCGCATGCAGTAATGCTCGCACCCTCCACACCTGCTCTTGACCTCACCAGGGATCTGGGGGTGCACAGAGGAAGCTCCCCGTCCCCCGCGGGGTCACCACCCGGCAGCCTCCCTCGCGCGTGGTCAGCAATCCTCCGCCTTGTTCTGTACCCAGTGGGAAGTCAGTGACACCCTCGCCCAGACACAGGGCCTTGTGCGGGTGACAAAGCTGGGTGGGCTCTGCTCTTCCCCCTGCAGGCAAATAAGTCAGCTCCATCGGTGTCTGGGTGACATTGCAGGGTCCGCATTGGCAGGAAGCTGGCACTGGCAAGGGGAGAAAATGACACCTGTCGGGTGCCTGTCACCAGGCAGGGACTAGCTCACCAGGACCTCAAGGGCTGCTTCCTGTTACAGAAAAGAAACGAAGTCTAAGAAATTCAGTGGGGTTTCAAGCTCACAGGTGCCTAACTCTAAACCCTATGTTTGTTTGTTTGTTTCACAGCATCCTGTAAAATCGTAAGTTTCAGAGAGAGAATTTGCAGTGTCATAGAAGTGAGAGACTTTCCAGGAGGAGAGAAACAGGAGGATGGTGGAGTAGCTTGTGCACGGGGGTATGTGTTCGCTAGAAGCACTTGGGGCCATGCCCAAACCCCCACTTCCTGCACATCACCTGCGTCTCTGCTTAGTTATCTGGGTCCCCAGAAGCATCGGCCAGATCCATGCTGACCAAAGAACAGCCTGCCATCCAGGCAGGCCGAGCTGCTTCTCCGTCAGCCGGACAGCTCCTTCCAGAAACGTCCTTAAAGATGCAAAGCAACAGGGGGCGCTCTTGCACTGTTGGTGCAAGTACAAAACGCCACAGCCACTTTGCCATCACCGCGTCCTCAAAAGTGAAACGCACATCTGGCTTAGTGGTTAAGACGCTAGTGAAGACTTCTGTGTCCCGGATTCGAGTCCTGGCTCCAGCGCCCAATTCTAGCTTCTTGATGAGGCCGGCCCTTGGAAAACACAGGTGATGGCTCAAGTACCTGGGTCCCTGCCACTCACGTGGAAGACCAGGAGTGGGTGCTCTGCTCTACGTGTAGTCCAAGCAGTTGCAGGCATTTGGGGTGAACCTTCCCACCTTCTCTCCCTCTTTTAACTTTTTATCACTGGTCCATGCAAAGGCATGCGTGCACTGCAAAGTAACTGGTGTGAAAGAAGCCACACCAGGAAGAAGACACGCGGTATGAGCTCCACGTGTTGCTCAGAAAAGCCCGAGAATCTGCAGGGACGGAATCCGATCAGTGATCACCTGATTCTGGGAGGGGGCAGAGAGGAAAGAGCCCAAGGGGACCTGGGAGGGGTGGAGGTGATCGATATTTGTGGTCATTGTGATTGACAGTGGTGATCGTTTCAAAATGTGCCAAATTATCTGTTTTAAATAGGTACCAGCTTCTTACATGCCCCTGAAACTTTAGTAGGGCTATTTTCAAAATGATAGATCCTGGGCCAACCCCCACCCCCACCCCCAGTTCCAGCAGTCAGGAGCAGAGCTTGCAAATCTGCATTTGTTTTCCTAATGATTCCTGGCCAGGTTTGGAGCTCAGTGGTTCAGCTGGACCACAGGGCAGCATCCAAAGCACACACCTAAGCGCTGTGCTTTCCACTCGGGCATTGTCAAAAATATCTGGGGTCCGCTGGTGCCGTGGCTCACTTGGCTAATCCTCTGCCTGCGGCGCCAGCACACCGGGTTCTAGTCCCGGTTGGGGCACCGGATTCTGTCCCGGTTGCTCCTCTTCCAGTCCAGGTCTCTGCTGTGGCCCGGGAGTGCAGTGGAGGATGGCCCAGATCCTTGGGCCCTGCACCCCATGGGAGACCAGGAGAAGCACCTGGCTCCTGGCTTCGGATCAGTGCAGCGCCGGCCGCAGCAGCCATGTGGGGGGTGAACCAACAGAAAAGGAAGACCTTTCTCTCTGTCTCTCTCTCTCTCACTGTCTAACTCTGCCTGTCAAAAAAAAAAATCTGGGGTCAACTGCCCTGCGGCCCCAGTAGTCAACGCCAGGCAATGGAAACACCAGAGAAAAGCTGGCCCCTCCAAAGCATCCTATCCCCAACTCCCCACGCCACACCAGGAAGCATGTGGTGTAAGTACAGTGACACCTGTGTTCCCACCCAGAAGGCTGTCCGCAAAACTCCCCCACGTAGCAGTTCTCCACCAGAGCAGGCTTCCTCGTCTTCAGCACGTGTCTTGGTCAGCGACAGACACTGCCACCACCACCACTCACTGCACACTGGAACATCTTTCCTGGTCTCCCCGTGGGACCCCGGCGGTGGTGACTTCATGTTGCCGGCAGTGCGCCTGTCGGCCACCAGGGGGAGATGTGGCCGGCACAGACAGAGCCTCCGCAGCTGCTGCACATGTGTTCTTGCAAGAGTGGTGGGGAAGGCATTGCCCTGTGCAAAGACCGGCGCTGCGGCGGCTCGGGTCTCGGTTCTAAACTCAAACGTGCTGCTTCCCGGCTCTGAGCTTGGCTTTGCTCATCTTGACACGTAACACAAAGAGATCTCGGTGGATTTCAACAGCACCCAACAGCCTCGTTTTAAAGACTTCACCTCCAAACACTCGTCCTCCGCTCTGAGGGGCGGGGGGTTAGGGCTTCAGTACATGAAATCCGGCAGGGCTGAAGGAACATAACTCAGGCTGCAGCACTGGGGGAAAGCTGGCCAGGGAAAGATCAGCAAGAGAAGAGAGTGCACATTTCCCCAGTTAGGTGAGCTGCAGGGCAGGGCGGGACACTTGGCGTGGCTCTGCATTTCCAGGGAAAGGTCTATGACCCCCTAGTAATGGGATCAGCAAACAGTGCACAGTCCACTGGGGCGTCAGCCTGGATTGGGGTGCCAGCAGTTCGTAGAGGCCACCTGGACACCCTGAAGCTCCTCACATTTCCAGTCCAAGAAGGGGAGGACACCAGTGATGGCCTGGGAGACTGAGCTGGGAGGGGCAGGAACCTCCTGCTGGGAGGGACGAGTCCACTGCTGAGGACCATTTTTGGGAATCCTGGACTGTGTGCCAGGTGGGAAGGCCCTGGAGACCACGATGACCTGTCTCTAAGCCGAGTCACAACCCCTGTGGTTGCACTTTCTGTTGCTTTCCATTAGAGACCTCGTGATGCTCGGTGAAGGTATTTTTTTTAAAGGATTCATCTATCTTTTTGACAGAGAAATCCTCCATCTGCTGGTTTGCTCTTCAAATGGCCGCAACAGCCAGGGCTGGGCCAGATCAAAACGAGGAGTCCAGAACCCCATCCGGGTCTCCCACGTGGGTGGCAGGGGTCCAAGCTCTTGGGCCATCATCTGCTGCCTTCCCAAGAGCATTAGTGGGAAGCCGGATCCAAAGCAGAGCAGCTGGGGCCTGAACTGGTGCTCGGATATGGGGTGCCAGTGTCGCAAGCAGCAGCCGCTGGGTGCAAGTACTTGACAAGTAAGAATGACGGCCGAGGTTGTCAGTGCCCCAAGCTCTTGGCAGGCAGTCAGGTGGAGACTGGGTGACAAGTGGGGTCCCACTGGGGACGATGTCCTCTCCCTCTTTGCCCAGCTGCCATGTTGCTTGCTCTATATGGAAATGCTAAAGGCACACAAGTTCAGTCCACTGGCAGGGCCTGGCCTCCCAGCACCTGCAGCCAATGCAGACAAGTAGGACTGGGAGTAGGTGGGAAAAACCCAACAGGCAGCACCAATGGAATGAGCTGTGGGCGTGCACAGCAAACCGATTGCTCCCCAGTTCTTCCAGGAGGGTGGGGGGTGAGAGGTCTGTGGAGGTTGCTCCCAGTTGACCACCCTCAGAAATGCTCCCAGAAGGGACTTTTCAAAGCCATCCTGACTCTTGAATGGCTTCCAAATGGTTGTCCTGTCTTTCCCAGAACTTTGTAAGTTCAACATCCGTGGTTTGGATCCTATTTGCATTTGCACAAGTGTTTGTACTCTTGTGTATTTTTAAAAGAGGAAGAAATGTTCAACTGTAGATTTCTTGTCCAAACAGATTTGTGGCCCCAATATTTTTAAAACCAGAGCTTGGACTCTGGGCTGATAACCCCTGGTGATTAAGGAAGGTTTGGTTGCTAAAAGGCTGGGTTGCTTCAAATTTTATTTCCCTTAATTCCAGAGTTACTGATAAACATTGCAAACATCCTCTCCTGCTTGAACAACATCCTCAAATATGATGAAATAGAGGGAAAAGAAGAGGAACCATTAAAAGTATCTATCTAGATAGATGGATAGATAGGTAGATAAATAGATAGATATCCTTTTAAACCAGTAGTTCATGGCTTAAAATCACACAATAACAAGCAAGGAGGAACTGAGTAAAAAAAAATGTCAATCCAAATAAGCTGATTTGGTTAACTAGGAATCATCTCTAAAGAATTATGCTGGGGGCTGGCGCTGTGGTGTAACAGGTTAAGCATCCGCCTGTGGCACTGGCATCCCTTATGGGTGCTGGTTCTAGTCCTGGCTGCTCCACTTCCAATCAAGTTTCTTGCTAATGTGTCTGGGAAAGCAGTGGAAGATGGCCCAAGTGCTTGAGCCCCTGCACCCATGTGGGAGACCAGAAGAAGCTCCTGGCTCCTGCCTTCAGCCTGCCCCAGCTCCAGTCATTGTGGTCATCAGTGAGTGAACCAGCAGATCAAAGATCTGTGTGTGTGTGTGTGTGACTTCCTCTCTCTGTGTGTAACTCTACCTCCCAAATAAATAAATAAAATAAAATAAGATTTATTTATTTATTTGGGAGGTAAAGTTATAGACAGTGAGAGGCAGAGAGAGGGAGAGAGGTCTTCTGTCCGCTGGTTTACTCCCTAATTGGCCAAAACAGCCAGAGCTGCCCCGAACTGAAGCCAGGAGCCAGGAGGTTCTTCTGGTCTCCCACATGGGTGCAGGAGCCCAAGGACTTGGGCCATCTTCTACTGCTTTCCCAGGCCATAGCAGAGAGCTAGATTGGAAGAGGAACAGCAAGACTCGAACTGGCGCCCATATGGGATGCCGGCACTACAGGCAGAAGATTAACCTACTGTGCCACAGCACCGGCCCCAATAAATAAATCTTTAAAAACAAATACTTTCTCTGCAAAAGATCCTGTTAAGATGATGAAAAAATGGGGAAAAAACTCAGAAGTCATTTCTGAAAAAAGGACTATCCAATAAAGGACTTATATCCAGAATCTTCTGAGGATCGTTTAAATTCTACCCTCAGACAAGAAAAAATCCTATTAGAAAATGGGCAGAAGACCTGACCAGACGCTTCGCAAAATCGATGGATGAGATCTGCAGAAGATGGATGCGTGGTGGGAAACTCACGGAAGATGTTCATTAGCATCTATTTGAAACCAATGGGAGGCCGGCGCCGCGGCTCAATAGGCTAATCCTCTGCCTGTGGCGCCGGCACCCCAGGTTCTAGTCCTGGTTGGGGTGCCAGATTCTGTCCCAGTTGCTCATCTTCCAGGCCAGCTCTCTGCTGTGGCCCGGGAAGGCAGTAGAGGGTGGTCCAAGTCCTCGGGCCCTGCACCCCATGGGAGACCAGGAGAAGCACCTGGCTCCTGGTTTTGGATCAGCGCAGTGTGCCGGCTGCAGCGCCTGGCCACAGAGGCCATTGGAGGGTGAACCAACAGCAAAAAGGAAGACCTTTCTCTCTGTCTCTCTCTCTCTCTCACTGTCCACTCTGCCTGTAAAAAATAAAAGAAAGAAAGAAAGAAAAGAATCCAATGGGAAGCAACTCTGCAACAGGTCGAAAGGAATCCTCGTGGATTCCTGTGACACTCACTGTGAAGCCCTGCATTGCATCTTCACGCTGTGAGGCAGCCCAAGCCACAGGGAGGGACCCCAGCCAACAGGCCGCATCAGTTCCAGATGAGTGCATAAAGACACCTGCAGGTGACTCCAGCCCCCAGCCCTGGCACTGGCACCCACCCAGCTTTCCCAGCACCTTGAAGCAAACACCGCCCTTCCCACCAAATCCTGCCCAAATTCAGAATCTGCAGGCTCCAGGAGCGTAACAAAATAGCTGCTCCAAGCTGCTAAGCTTGGGACTAATTTGCCGCCAGCAAGAGTAACCACAACAAACGGGCACTCTGCAGTCCCTTCACAATGTCCGGATGGCGCATCAGAGAAATCTGTGACTGAACATCCACTACCGAGTGCAGAGCTGCTCTGTGCTGTGGCTCCTGCCGCTCCCTCCTGCCGGCTGAGTTGAGTGCTTATGAAGAGGCCCTGTGTTGTTTCCAAGCCTGTCAGTATCAGCTGAATTTAGTATGCAAACAATCTAAAAAATATAGAAACCAATGAGAGGGGCCGGTGCTGTGGTGCAATGAGTTAGTCCTCTGCCTGCAGTGCCGCATTCCATATGGGCGCTGGCTGCTCCACTTCCGATCCAGCTCTCCGCTATGGCCTGGGAAAGCAGTGGAAGATGGCCCAAGTACTTGGGGCCTTGCACTCACATGGGAGACCCGGAAGAAGCTCCTGGCTCCTGGCTCCAGCCCTGGCTGCTGTGGCCATTTAGGGAGTGAAGATCTCCCTGTATCTCCCTCTCTGTAATTGTGCTTTCAAAAAATAAATAAGTCTGTTTTAAAAAGGACACGGCACCAGCGTCTCCTTGGTGTCTGGTGAGGGCCTTCTTGCTGCACCATGACACAGCGCCAGACAGAGCAAGTGTGCCAGAGAGAGCTCACTTTTATAACAAAGTCACTCCTGAGGCAACCCATTGAACCACAAATGGATTATACTCTCTTTTTTAAACATTTATTTATTTATTTATTTGAAAGTCAGAGTTACACAGAGAGAAGGAGAGGCAGAGAGAGAGAGAGGTCTTCCATCCACTGGTTCACTCCCCAGGATGGTCGAAATGGCCGGAGCTGTGCCAATCCGAAGCCAGGAGCCAGGAGCTTCTTCCAGGTCTCCCACATGGGTGCAGGGGCCCAAGGACTTGGGCCATCTTCTACTGCTTTCCCAGGCCATAGCAGAGAGCTCGATAGGAAGTGGAGCAGCTGGGACTCAAACCTGTGCCCCTACGGGATCCTTGCGATGGAAGCAGAGCTTTTCCAGCCACAGCACCGGCCCTGATCATTCTACTCTTGAAGGAGGAGCCCTCACGGACCCATTTGCCCTTCCACAAGCCTCACCTCCAAAAGCCATTAACAGGTGGCTTTGGGGCTGGAGTTTCCGACGCATGAATTCCGAGAAATACACCCAAACCAAAGCAGGGGTTTGAATGGACATTATTGCTACGCAAGCTACGTGTGGACAAGATAACTGGAAAAGGTTGCCGGGGGGAATTTTGAAAGGCCAAAGGGAGTCTGCACTCAGAATGGTTTTAAATGTCGTTCAATTCTCATTTCTCTAGGAGGAAGTCAAGAATCCATCCTATAGTTGGTGCGCTGTGTGGGTACGATTTATGTGGAAAGAAAAGCCGCTGTTCCAATCAGTGGACCACAGCTAAGGAAAAGGACTGGCTTGGCTCTACATCAAAAGATTGGCAAAGAAATATACTTTTATGTGTTTTAGGTTAAAATAAAATGTTTAATACAACAGCCCTTTGACCCAGCAAATCTACTCCTGGGTAGAAACCCAACCGAAGTGAAAACATATGTCCCCAAAAATACTTAGGCAACTGTGTCCACAGCAACCTTCTTCACCATAAACCAACACGGAAAAACTGGGGAGGACCAAGAGGAGAGTGTGCTGTATTCCTGCCCAGGACTGCAGAGGAAATGACAAAGAATGGATGCCCAAGGGGATGACGCTCACAGACACTGCACGGAGTAAAAGGAGCCAGACACCGAAGCAGGCCCAGACAGCATGACTTCATCCACATGCAATTCCAGCATGGGGTAAAGTCAGTCGATAGTGGAAGAGGATCAGGGAGGTGTTTGCTATCTCGCTAGGGTTACAGATCGAGCACCTGTGTCTGTTTGCCCAAACTGTATAGTTAAGGTTTGTGGTTTGGATAAAAAGAGGTGGAACGTGGAGGGAGAGGTTTTTTTGTTTTGTTTTGTTTTTGTTTGTTTGTTTGTTTGTTGCCACTGACCACACTCAGAGATGTCAGACCTGTATCTTGGCCTAGAGACACACGGAGACTGCTTCCTGCTCCTTTTCCCGGCGTGTTGTTTTTTTTTTTTTGTTTGTTTTGTTTTAAGATTTATTTATTTGAAAGAGTTACACAGAGAGACGAGAGGCAGAGAGAGAGAGAGAGAGAGAGAGGTCTTCCATCCGCTGGTTCACTCCCCAAATGGCAGCCACAGCAGGAGCTGCACCAATCCCAAGCCAGGAGCCAGGAGCTTCTTCCAGGTCTCCCACATGGGTGCAGGGCCCAAGGACTTGGGTCATCCTCTACTGCTTTCCCAGGCCATAGCAGAGAGCTGGATTGGAAGTGGAGCAGCCAGGACTCGAACTGGTGCCCAAATGACATGCCGGCACTGCAGGCGGCAGCTTAACCCGCTATACCACAGCGTGGTCCCCATAGAAGTCTTAATACTGTTACCAATCCCACATCCTGGCTCCAGCTTTGACTTTTGCACACGGCTCTACAAATAGCCCATCAGGCACAATCATTCTTGAGACCCCAAGAATGAAAGATTTCTTTGCACCACATTTATTTAATAAACTCGCTGTGGAAACTTTCAATTCTCCCCACAGGCACACTCATCGCTTCACAATAAACCCCTTAACCCCACCACACAACACCTGTTTGTACACCACGCCTTTCCAAAGATCTTTAGATTTGAGTGAAGTGTCAAAAAAAAAAAAAAAAAGTAAATTCTAGGTCCGGGGTTCGAGCGCCGTCATTCCTGCTCCTTGCAGGGTGCCAAGGGGCTGCCCCGCCTCTCTGGTCCCCTTTGGCCAGTGCAGGTGTGGAGGAGCGGCGCAGCCCCAGTGCCCACGGCCGGCCTAGCTGACCCTGGCATTCTGCTTCAGGTAATCCGAGTAGTGCGTCAGGAGCAGCCTTTGGCACCAGCTGCTGTAGAAGGCCCACGCCGGGATCAGGCTCAGAAAGCCCGCCTGGAACCAGAGAAGGATTCGTGAGTGTCTGGGAGAAAGGGCAGTGACAAGGGTGAGGTCGTCACAGCTCAGACACCGCGGTGTACTCGTGGTCACTCACAACATTTTCTTCCACTCCGGACGGTGACTAGGAGGAGAGCCAGCTGCCATCAACGAGGTGGCCACCCAGAAAGACCCAAGCCTGCCCTGTCCACGCTCATGACCGCATGCGTGGGGCACACTTCCGGCGGCTGGCCTGGGACGCCCAAAGACATCCATGGAGGAGATGGGGCCCAGCCAAGCCGTATGGGGCAAAGGAATGAAGGAATGTTCCAGAAGGTCTCTGTAGGTAGTCTTCCAGAAAAGGTAGGGAAGATGAAAATTCACCATACAGGCTCTGTGCTTGGGTTACCTGGGTAACTCTCACCACTTTCAAAAATCTTGTAGGTGAGCACTCACTGCTGATTGTCAAAGTTATAAAATTTCCGTAACATATACATAGATATTTTTTTTCTTTTTTAATCATGATTCATTTATTTATTTGACAGGCAGAGTTAGAGAGAGAGAGGTCTTCCTTCCGCTGATTCACTCCCCAGATGGCCATCATGGCTGGAGCTGCACTAATCTGAAGCCAGGAGCCAGGAGCTTCTTCCAGGTCTCCAGAGCAGGTGCAGGGGCCCAAGCACTTGGGCCATCTTTTACTGCTTTCCCAGGCTATAGCAGAGAGCTGGACGGGAAGTGGAGCAGCCAGGACTTGAACCCGTGCCCATATGGGATGCCAGCATGGCAGGCAGCAGCTTTACCCACTGCGCCACAGCGCCAGCCCCTTTTTGACTATTAAAGTCCCAGATCTTTTAAAGTCCTTGCTACACTCTTCTCAACAAAGTTTCTGCAGACGCCAAAGCAATCACACCTTTGGACCCCTGGTAGGAGAAACCCTAAGGAGATTCTAAACTAAAGAACCCTACCTAGGCCGACATCTATCAGGACTTGGAGCTCTTGCTCATCCTGGCGCTAGTCTTCTGTTGTGTTCCTGCTCTTTCTACCAAGGCTCCATCAAAATAAGATTCGAGGACAGGCCGGCGCCGCAGCTCAATAGGCTAATCCTCCGCCTTGCGGCGCCGGCACACCAGGTTCTAGTCCCGGTCGGGGCACCGGATTCTGTCCCGGTTGCCCCTCTTCCAGGCCAGCTCTCTGCTGTGGCCAGGGAGTGCAGTGGAGGATGGCCCAAGTGCTTGGGCCCTGCACCCCATGGGAGACCAGGAGAAGCACCTGGCTCCTGCCATTGGATCAGCGCGGTGCGCCGGCCGCAGCGCGCCTACCGCGGCGGCCATTGGAGGGTGAACCAATGGCAAAAGGAAGACCTTTCTCTCTGTCTCTCTCTCGCTGTCCACTCTGCCTGTCAAAAAAAAAAAAAAAAAAAAAAAGATTTGAGGAGAACATCAGAAAGGTTCCCGCCAGCCGGCACCAGGCCTGCGGCAGAGTGGGTGCTAAGCACTGTGGGCATGAAAGTCACAAAGCTGTAGGTTACCAACCCGGGGTCCTGGCTTTTAGAAAGAGGGGGAGCCGCCAGCAAGCACAGCGCTGCCCCGTGCAATGCATTTCGTGCTGCAGGCACAGGCCTTGGAAATCGCCAGCCCTCGCGTCACACCTGAGCCCCACAGGGAGGTACCTGCAGGTCCCCAGAAGCCCTTACTCTGCCCACGGCATGATCTTGCTAACCCGACATTCCTCAATGCACCTACTCCATGCAGAACAACAGAATGTGGACCCAAGTGCAACAGGAACCGCTCAGGAGGGATTCACATTCCTTCTGGCAGCTCAGTCTCTCTGATCCTTGAGCTCCTTCAAGACAGGGCACAGCCTCGGGGAACAAAAGCTGAACCCTCCCTTCTTCTACCATCCAAGTCCATGAAGCAACACGCCTTCTCCTTTTCCCTCCCTCAGAGCTTTTTTGTTGTAATCTCACAGCAAATTCCGGTCCTTTGGATAGCTCTGTCTTGAGCTGATTGTTTGGGCTTAGTGAGGCCAGCCATAAAGAAAATAAACTAAAATCGCAGCCCCCTTGGCCAGGTTCCGTAGGTCCCCTTGCATCTCCATCTCTATCCCAACCTGGAAGGACCACGTAGAAGGAAGCAGGAAAAGCTCTGGCTTCAGAAAAAAAGCTAAATCCTGACTTTACCAACACCATCTGGGCAGCCAGGGGATGGCTGCTCCAGGTTGGAATTTTGCTTCCCTCAGCTGTAAAGAGGGGACAATAAGACCTATTGTACAAGATTTCAGGATGGGGGCGGCGTTGTGGTGTAGCTGATAAAGCTGCAGCCTGCAGCACCAGCATCCCACGTGAGCGCCGGCTTGAGGAGTTCCAGCTGCTCCACTTCCCATCCAGCTTCCTGCTAATGACCTGGGAAAGCAGCAGAGGATGGCTCAAGTGCTTGGGCCCCTGCATCCACGTGGGAGACCCAGAGGAAGCTCCTGGCTCCTGGCTTCAGCGTAGCCCAGCCCTGGCCACTGCAGCCATCTGGGGAGTGAACCAGTGGATGGAAGACTCATTCTCATTCTCCTCTCTCTCTCTCTCTCTTTTAAACAAATAAAAAAAATTTAAAAAATATTTTAAGACAATTAAGCAAGGTAATAGGTACAAGGGTACTGCAAAAAAGTTCACAGAAGTTCATGTAAGTTGATCTTGGTACAAAAAAAAAAAAGATGAAATCCATGCATAGTTTTTTTCACACTACATATCTTCCATGAGCTTTTAGAAGTCCCCTTGTATGATTGGGTTTCAAATGTTTTTGTGAGAGAATAAGCTTATCTTTTTTTTTTAATTTTTTAAAGAATTCTTTTTTTTTTTTTTTTTTTTGACAGGCAGAGTGGACAATGAGAGAGAGAGACAGAGAGAAAGGTCTTCCTTTGCTGTTGGTTCACCCTCCAATGGCCACCGTGGCCGGTGCGCTGCGGCCAGCGCACCACGCTGATCCGAAGGCAGGAGCCAGGTGCTTCTCCTGGTCTCCCATGGGGTGCAGGGCCCAAGGACTTGGGCCATCCTCCACTGCCTTCCCGGGCCACAGCAGAGAGTTGGCCTGGAAGAGGGGCAACCGGGACAGAATCCGGTGCCCCGGGACTAGAACTAGGATTAGCCTAGTGAGCCACAGCGCTGGCCTAAGCTTATCTTTTAATTCCATTTCCACAAAGTTTTTGAAGGCAGCCTCTGCGGATGGCACGATTCTATGACAGAGCTGCATGCCTAGACCTCCTGCCGGGTGGAGAATAGGCAGAGTGTTTGCCTCCTTCTTTGTAATCTCAGAGCTCTCGGGTCACAGCCTGTCCGTCTCCAGGCTTCGCCCTCCCCTGGGTATAACACCCCACCCCAGCCCCCCGGGGAAGTCACCAGCTGACTCTGCTTGATTACCCAGTCACTTCAGATTCAATTATTTTCCAAAGGAATTTTAATGATCGATGTATTTTCATGTGTTTTCCTCCTACTTTACAGGGCACACAAACTCTTTTTCCTAGTCTGTCCTTGGCATCTGTTTACTTAAAGAGATTATAATCTGATACCTAGGAGATCAAAAGGGAAAGATCAGGGAATCATTGCACTTCTGACATCCAGAATTGGGTTGTGCAGCAACTGCAAACCCGGCTGTTGTTTCTGGATTCTGACGGATGCCATTTAAGGTATCAGCATCCTGGAGGAGTGAGGTCATAGGGGTCTCCAGGAGCCCAATGGGAGGTGTCAAACCCACTGGACGTGATGAAGCCTGGAGAGGGACAGGCTGCGACATAGAGAGAGAGGGAGAAGTGGACAGATGCATCCTCTGATGTGTGTGGCCTCTGGGCTTATGCGGGGGCTAGGGCACTGGGGTGATGGATGGGAATGTGCGATAAATAAGGGTGGCACCCAGGGCAAAGGCGGGGTGACTGCCTTCTCTCTTTCCAGTGCAGCCACAGAAAACCATCTCATCACAGCGAGACAGGCGCTGAGATTCAGCGTTCCCAGCTTTGCTCAGGCCCACCGTGGTGCTGATCAGGGGGAGACAGCCGAAGGGGCTCTGTGAAGCCAAGCTGCAGACAGACTGCAAACCTGGAGCTGGGCGGGAGTGTGCGGAGATCCAGGACAATGAATGAATGCAAGGCAGGCGCTGGCAGGGGATCCACCGGTCAGGCCACAGGACAGAAATGTCCATCACTCCCACACCCCCCACCCCAGACCTGCATCTGAGCAAGGTGAGCAGCCCCTGCACACCAGCCAACACCATGGAAGGACCAACATGGGGCACGAGGACTCTCCTCCCCTTAGCAAGTGAGGCGGGCACCAGAAACACCGAACATTTCCCCTCCATAACAGACTCGATGTCCAGTTTGGGTGAGCAGATCAAACTAACTTCAAACTCACTAGATTTCCCTTCATCTTCCTGCAGTAAGGGGGGATTGGGAGAGAGATCAGACCAGCAACAGGCAAAGCAAAGACCTTCTATACTTTCTGGATGTCCATTTTGCAACGTGAGTTAAATCGGTGATGCTGCACGTTGTTAAGGTTCCATGATAAAAACAATGAGGAGTTAGAATTATGCAAGGACAATTGGTGTCTCTTGCCAGAGTCTTTGTAAGTTTTAGGAGATAAATGAATCATTTTGGAGAACTTAGTATATGGAGCCATGAATTATTTTAGCATTGGGCAGAGAGACAGAGACATAGACCGTGGTCCAATTCCCACAACAGAAAAACTTACGAGGCAGAGAAGAAAGTCGACATATGATGGATCGGTCAAGATTGGGAGCAGCATTGTGGTGCAGCAGGTTAAGCTGCCACTTGCAATGTCAGCATCCCATATCAGAGCGCCAGTTCAAGTCCAGGCTGCTCTGCTTCCAATCCAGCTTCCTACTAATGTGCCTGGGAAGGCAGAAGAGGATGGTCCAAGTGCTTGGGACTCTGCCACCATAGGGGAGACCAGGATGGAGGTCCTGACTCCTGATTCCAGACTGGCCCAACTCTGGCTGTTGCAGCCATCTAGGGAGTGAACCAGCAGATGGGCGATCTCTAACTCATTCAGTGGCTCACTCGCTCTTGCTCTATCACTCTGCCTTTCAAATCAATGAATAAATCTTACAAAAAAAATTCCTCAGTGGGGCTGCAAACAGATCTTGACACTGTACGTGCTCCATCATTAGCATGTCGTGCTGCAGTTTGCCCTTGTTGATGTCTGTGGGTGTTTTTCAAAGCATCCCAGGAATGTTGAGAACTCCTTGCACCCTGTGCCACCAAACCTTATTTCCACATTGGATGGAGCGCGCAGTTTGCTGAAGCAGGCTCGTACAACAGAACTCCAAAAGGTATATGGGAGACGGGCTTTCAGCCAAGCGGGCACATCACCAGCTAGAATACACACATCCTATATCAAAGAGCCTGGGTTCAAAACACGCTCAGGCTCCGGGCTCCTGATTCCTGCTAATGAAGACCCGGGGATGTGGCAATGATGGCTCAGGCAACGGGATGCCTGCCACTCATGTGGTAGACCTGGATTGAGTTCTCAGCTCCTGGCTTTGGCACAGCCTCAACCCCAGCTGCTGTGGGCATTCAAGAGTGAGACCTAAGATGGGAGTGCATGCCCTCTTTCTCTCTCTCAAAGGAATAAACAAGTACATTTTGCTTTGCAACGAAATAAACGTATCTTTCTATCTGTTTTTCATTCGCTTTTTGCAGTGCCCTCGCACCTGCTCACAAGAGTCAATGATGGGAACGCCAACTCAACTCCTCCGTGCAGGGACTTCAGGTTGGCAGCTTAAAATGGACTGTGGCAGGAGTATTTACACCCCGGGAAGCAGCAGCTGCTACAAATCAAAGTGACTTTTCTTTTCTCGCAGGGCTGCGAGGTGAGCATTCAGTCAAGCAGAGGACCAAGCAAGACTGCGATTGGCTGGCGCCGCGGCTCACTAGGCTAATCCTCTGCCTGTGGCACCGGCACATTGGGTTCTAGTCCAGGTCCGGGCAGCGGATTCTGTCCCGGTTGTTCCTCTTCCAGTCCAGGTCTCTGCTGTGGCCCGGGAGTGCAGTGGAGGATGGCCCAAGTGCTTGGGCCCTGCACCCCATGGGAGACCAGGAGAAGCACCTGGCTCCTGGCTTCGAATCAGCGCGGTGCACCGGCCACAGCGGCCATTGGGGGGTGAACCAACGGCAAAGGAAGACCTTTCTCTCTGTCTCTCTCCCTCTCTCACTGTCCACTCTGCCTGTCCAAAAAAGACAGCGATCCCTGTCCCTTGGTCTCCCCGTCCCAGGGCTCCTAGGAGCCATTCTGCTTTCTGTGGGAAGAAGGGAGGTGGCCAAGGGTGAGATCTGCTCCCTTGAGGGTTATTATGGGCGGAGCATCCAGCCTCATACCCTCGCTGACCCACATGGCCACAGCTGGTCACTGAGTTGCCCAGTAGCAAGGAAGAGCGAGCCCAGCACAGCTAGGGCCACCCGCACACCCTGCCTCCGGGGGCTTTAAGGAAAGAAGAAGTTACCAATTACCAGGATTTCATGGGCAAGGCAGCCACAGGTCTCATCTCCAATCGTGATGTAATTCAGCGATTCTTTCACAAACTCATCCGCCGTCTTGGTGATGACATTGGTGTTCAGATGCTTTGTCATTGAGGTCGAGACAGCATAGGGCGTCAGCACCTTCCACGGGAAAACCAAAGACCACATAGCACAGCAGCAACCAGAGGAGGCTCTGAGAAACCCGTCCCCATTCCCAGCCTTCCCCTTCTTGGAAACAGCTAAGGGATCCTCCATGATAAAAGGTACACACCTGGGGACCAGAAAGCATGGGCTCTCGGGATGAAGCCTCAACCACACAAGATTGGGTGGCTCAGATGCCCTCCGAGGCACACAGGGTGACTCAGGGGACATGAGCTAGCTCTCAACATGGCTGCCAGACTTCACTAACAAAAATATAGAACACTCATTTAAAGATGAAGTTCAAGGGCTAATATTGGGGTACAGCAGGTTAAGCCACTGCCCGCAATGCTGGCATCCCATATAAGTACCAGTTCGAGTCCTAGCTACTCCACTTCCAATCCAGCTCCCTGCTAAAGCACCTGGGGAGGCAATGGAAGATGGCCCAAGTGCTGGGGCCCCTGCCACCAATGTGGGAGACCCGGATGGAGTTCCAGGTTTCTGGTATCGCCCTGGCCATTATGGGCATTTGGAAACTGAACCAGTGGATGGAAGATCTCTGTCTCTCTCTCTCTCTCTCTCTCTCACTCTCTCTCTCTCTCTTTGTAACTCTGCCTTTCACATAAATGAATAAATATTTTGGAAGGTGAAATTCATATAGAGAAGATGCAAAAAAAAAATTTCAGCATAATTATGTCCCAAGTATGGCATGGATCCCAGAAGCAGCCAGAAGCTCTTTGGAGTCCCACGTTCACACCCAGATGAGGAGCCAGGGCCGGGGGCAGGGGCACTGCACTATCTGTCTTGTCCAACCAGCCATGCCCTGCCCTGAGATTCTAGCCCCAGGTCCCCACCAGGGCTTAGCCACACTGTGGCCTGGTGTGAGGACCACGTTGGAGTTCTAGAAAGAAAAAAAATCCAGTCATTTCCTTGGTTTTGTTTTCTTCCCATCGCATTTGCAATAACATTGTTTCATAATTGAATCCAGTTTTTGTAACTGAGTGGATTGATCCAACCGAGTTAGTTCTAAAGGCAATTAATGCTGCAATTAGCACTTTTATTCCAGGAACCTCAAAGCAGGACTCTTGGAGCAATAAAAGGAAGGTGCTTTCTCAACCCCGGGTTCCAGAGGGAGACATAACAACAAGTATTTTCATTCCTACTTCAGGAATGAACCTTTGGTTGACAGAACACCCCCAAGTGCAAAACAGGGGCTCAGCCGCCGCCGCGGCTCACTAGACTAATCCTCCGCCTCGCGGCGCAGGCACACCGGGTTCTAGTCCCGGTCGGGGCGCCGGTTCTGTCCCGGCTACCCCTCTTCCAGGCCAGCTCTCTGCTGTGGCCCGGGAAGGCAGTGGAGGATGGCCCAAGTGCTTGGGCCCTGCACCCCATGGGAGACCAGGATAAGCACCTGGCTCCTGCCATTGGATCAGCGCGGTGCGCCGGCCACAGCGCGCCAACCAAGGCGGCCATTGGAGGGTGAACCAACGGCAAAGGAAGACCTTTCTCTCTGTCTCTCTCTCTCTCACTGTCCACTCTGCCTGTCAAAAAAAAAAAAAAAAAAAACAGGGGCTCGATAAACATGGTTTAAACTCGAACACTGATTCATTAGCTCTTCAGGATAACCAGAGAAGTAAGCAGGTGTAATATCCTCCCTATGGATGGGAAAACTGAGATCCACCGAACTTAAGCCCTAGAACCAGAGTGTGGGGGTCTCTGTGGCCCATCTCAGGTCAACAGTCCCCCACGGGAGACCCCTTCCCAGACTCAGGGTCCCCTCCCTCCCCCACCAATTCCAACATGGGCTAAGTGCCCATGTTGCGTTCCTTCTCTTGTATTCCTTCTCCAGAGCCCCTCCCACATCAGCCTGTCTCTGACTTAGGTCAGGGAGGAGAAGACGGGTGGACAAGACCTCAATCTCCATCCTGATACAGCACTGGGTAGCAGATGGGCCCATAGCATTTCTGAGAAACCAGCTTCTTTCCCCAAGTTCTCTTCCAGCACCCAGGGTACAGGGAAGGCAGCAGAAGCCATGGGAGCAAGGAGGCCACAGGGGCTGCAACTGCGCCAGCCAGGGTCACAGGAAGCCCCATGGACTCCACCTGCTGGCTGCACACACATGACCAGTCCTGCAGGGGACAGTGGCTGCAGCCCCACTGCGATCCAGAGTTCTCACCAACTCACCTGGATAATGACTCCCTTTTCTTTATACTCAGCTTGCAGGGCCTTGGAAAACGTACACACAAAAGCCTAGAGTGAGAAAAAGAAACCCATCAGGCCTCAGAGCCCTGGCACACCCGGCTGGCTCAGATTTCAAAGGGCACTGCCTGCTGAGACAAAGCTTTCAAAGCTTCAATTGTGTAGGATGAAGTTCCGGAGCTGGGGTGGGCTGAAGCTGGGAGCTGGGAATGCAATCCAGGTCTCCCATGTGGGTGGCAGGAACCCAAGCACTTGAGCCATCCGTGCTGCCTTCCATGGTGTGCAAGAAGGGAGCAGGAGTCAGGAGCCAAAGGCAGGCGTTACCCCCAGGCACTGGGATGCAGGAGGCAGGTGCAACACCTTATCTGCTGGGCCAAACACCCAGCCCAGGAGAGAGGTCTTGACCATTCTCACCAGAGAGCATGACAACCATGCGAATTCATGTCTATGTTAATTAGCTAGATTTAATCTTTCCACGGTGTGCACATCTATCAGAAACGTCATGTGGTACACCGTGAATATGTTCAATTTCTTATTGTCACGTATCTCTTAATAAAGCTGGAGGACAGGGAGGAGCGGCTGATCCTCAGCTGGAACAGCACCTCCCATCCGTGGGACACACCCGGGGTATCACACCTAGGGCCCCTGCATGCCGACTACCCTGCGAGGAAGCACCCTGGTAACGCACCTGCTCCTCCAAGGGCTGCTTCTTCGACCAGGGCAGGAGCACACCAAGCCAGGGGTCAGGAGGAGAAGGAAGTCACAAGGTCACTGGCAGCGGGAAGAGTGCAACGGGCTCCCAGCATGGGAAGTGAGCGGGGCCGGAGCCCTGTGCTGACGCTTCTCAGAGGCAGTGCCCACTTATTTTTAGTCTCCATTTATTTGAAAGGCAAAGAGACACACAAAGACAGACTGGTTCACTCCCCACAAATGCCCATGACAACCTGGCCAGCTTGAGTTAAGAGCCGGCACTGTGGCTTAGTGGGTAAAGCCACTGCCTGTAGTGCCGGCATCCCATATGGGCGCCGGTTGGAGTCCCAGCTGTTCCACTTCTGATACAGCTCTCTGCTGTGGCCTGGGAAGGCAGTGGAAGATGGCCCAAGTCCTTGGGCCCCTGCACCCACGTGGGAGACCTGGAAGAAGCTCCTGGCTCCTGGCTTTGGATCAGTGCAGCTCTGGCTGTTGAGGCCATCTGGGGAGTGAGCCAGCAGATGGAAGACCTCTCTCTCTGCCTCTGCTTCTCTGTAACTCAGCCTTTCAAATAAATAAATCTTTAAAAAAAAACTCAATCTAAGACTCCCATGTGTGAGGCAGAGACCCAAGTACTTGAGCCAACACCTGATGCCTCCCAGTGTGCACATCAGCTGGAACCATAAATGGAGCTGGGGGCTGGCATTGTGGTATAGTGGCATAGCGAGTTAAGCTGTTGCCTGCAATGCTGGTGTCTTGTATGGGCACCAGTTCAAGTCCAGGCTTCTGCACTTCCAATCCAGCTCTCTGCAGTGAAAGATGGCCCAACTCCTTGGACCCTTGCATCCTTGTGGCTCCTGGCTTCGGTCTAGCCCAGTCTTGGCTGTTGCAACCATTTGGGGAGTGAACCAGCAGATGAAAGATCTCTCTCTCTCTTCCTCTCTCTCTCTCTGTAACTCTTCAAATAAATAAAATAAATCTTTAAAAGCACACACACAAGTGGAGCTGGAACTCAGATCCAGGTACCTGACCTGGGAAGCAGCTGTCCCAAATGGCATTTCACCACTGCCCCAAACACCTACCCTGGAGTGCCTTTATCTAATTAGCACAGACTCCCCCTCATCTATTAGCTCTGCCCTGTACGTTACAAGGGGACTTCAAAAAGTTCATGGAAACTAGAGTTAAAAGATAAGCTTCTTTTGGTGCACAACACTTTTGTTGTTGTTTTTTAAAAGATTTATTTATTTATTGAGTTACACACAGAGAGTAGAGGCAGAGAGAGAGAGAGAGAGGTCTTCAATCCGCTGGTTCACTCCCCAATTGGCTGTAATGGCCGGAGCTGCACTGATCCGAACCCAGGAGCTTCTTCTAGGTTTCCCACATGGGTGCAGAGAGCTGGATATGAAGTGGAGCAGCCAGGACTCGAACCGGCGCCCATATGGGATGCCAGCACTGCAGGCGGCAGCTTTATCAGCTACGCCACAGCACCGGCCCCACACAACACTTTCTGAAATCTGTGCATATGAGGGGTCTTCCCAAAGCCTGCAGACAAACCTCTCCATCAGCTTGCCAGGCTCGGAGAGCCAGGCAGAGAGCTGGCCGGCATCACTCACCTTGGAAGCCGAGTACAGTGAGTACAGAGGCCAAGGAAAGAGGGCTGTCCCGGAAGAGATGTTCAGGATGAGGCCTCTGCGCCTGGAAAGCAAGCCAAGTGTCCACTGCTCCGCTGCCTGCGCTTGCGCACAGAGAACACCCAGGAGGCCCGTGGTCGACGGGAACCCTCTAGTCCTGCGCTGAGGGCTGTGAGTGGCACCGCCCCTGCCTCCCACCCGCAGGTGACATCCAGGGCTTGTCGCTGGAGGCGGAGCCTCTGCTACCTAACAGGTCTCTGGGGCGGAATGCAGATGACCAGCCGGGCCCTGATGGGATTCAAAGGGTAAGGAGGGGACCCTCCTCCTGTCTTCTGGCAGGGCGTGCCCTAGGCTGGGTGGGGCGGACGCCACAGGGTGGAACCCCATCTGGGCTGGAACTTGCTCACTCGGACTCCCCTGGCCAAGTCTCCAGGACTTACTGGCCTTTTGGGAATTCAGTATCCTGATCCTTCCCAACCTGGTGGGGATTAGAAAACCAAGCCAAGCTCCTCCTTCCTCCAGGGACAAGGAAGCTATGGACCATCTGCCCTTGACGAGGACCCCCTGAGAAAAACCAGCTCCCTCGTGGGCATCGTAAGGGGGGTGATGCAAACACGGGATAAATGCAGAACTTGAGGGGTGGCAATTTTCACCATTAAATTGATGTATTCATTCTAAGCAAAATAATAACAACACAGACATGGTCTTGGTCCCAGGCCAGCTTCTGAAGTTTTCCACTCGACATGCATTGACTTTATTTAATGCAATGTGTGCAAAACTGCTGGTCTGTCTCCCTCCAGTATGTGCCACGCTTGACTTCTCCACAGGCACACCTGTGTGCAGAGCTGGCCCTGGCCCACGACGTGGCTTTTCCCCATCATCTCTGTGTCCCTTCATCCCAGCTTTTATCATGTGTTTCAGCAGCAGCCCGAAACAAAGCAGCATCCCCGGGGAAGCCACAGCAGCTCTGTACTTTTTCAAAGACCTTACCTTGACCTCATGTGTTTCAGAATTAGCTGTGTCATCTGAAAGACAAGGCCAAAGTTAAGCCCTGGCAAAGGAATGGACTGGCGGGGAACTCGGGGAAGCGGGGACGAGAGCTTAACCTCCAGAGTGGCCGTGGAGGTTGCCGACACTTGGGGACAGCTGCGCTGGCAACACTCGCATCTGGCCGGGACCCAAGGTGGGCACGGAACGCTCACTTCCCTCTCAAGGGCGAGGACGAGAGAGCAAGTCTGAGGGCAGTGGGAAAGCGTGGTAGGAGCTCCACTGTCCAGCACTTTCTCCTGAGAAGCAAGGCTGCTGACTTCCTGGGGGAGGCGACGGGTTCTATACCCTCGGAGGAAGGGAAAAGACATCGTCTGTCCATTAAGGCGTGCAGCGTGCAGCTGTCTCCATTTTAAGCAGAAGCTTGGTCTAAATTATCTGCCCAGAGGAGATGTCTTTTTCTTCTTCAGGCAAAGGCACAGTGTGGGACAGCTCTGTGGGAGTCACGCTGAGAAAGCTTAAGGGCTGAGACGAACCAAAGAACCTGCATGCTGCGTAGGACATGAGACGTGGCTCGGTCCAACACTTCGGAACTGGGGCAGGATCTGGAGGTCAAGGCAGGTAAATAACTTAACTTGGTGCTGTCCTGCTAACTAGCAGCTGACCTGGGGTCAGAACACAGGTTGAACTTGAGCTTCAATTCAACAAAGATGGACAGAACGACCAAAGTACCGAAAAGCGAAGCCACGCCTTCTTTCTGTTTTCCCAGCACAGTGAACTTTCCTTCACTCACAAAGACTAGAATTAAAGTTAAGTATTAAGGGTCGTTGTTGTGGCGTGGCGGGTTAAGCTGCCAGCTGCGAGGCCAGCATCCCACATGGGTGCTGGTTCGAGTCCCAGCTATTCCACTTCCAATCCAGCTTCCTGCTAATGTGCCTGGGAAAGCTTCCGAGGACGGCCTAAGCGCTTATGCCCCTGCCCCCCACATGGGAGACTTGATGGAGTTCTAGGCTGCTGACTCCAGCTCACCCATGCCCTGCCATTGTAGCCATTTGGGGAGCCATCAGATGGATGATCTCTGTCTCTCTCTGCCTTTCAAATAAATAATTTTTAAACATAGGTATTGTGTTTTTTTTTTAATGTTGCCTTAGAACCCTGAATAAGTTTCAGCATCTGTCCTAATATATTCCAACAGATGACAAAGTTGAATCTAGAAACAGAACTTGGGCCCTAGGGAGAATGAATCCACAACCCTGTATTCTTGATGAGACAATAAAATGACCACAGCACGGCCTCTCAATCAAGTGCAGGTCAGTTCCCGGGGATCTGCTTCTACAATGGGAGGGGACAATTCTGTAGTCACCAGATGCCACCAACTACTACGTTTCCATCACTTACCTTGACAACCGAGGTGATGTTACAATGGATGAGGCCCTGTGATAAAGAGTGACAACACAAGTCAGCCTGATTGTTAGGGAAATTCTCTTGGGAAGCAGTCAGTGCTAGAGAGCTGTAAAGTGGCAAATGTGCACGTCTAAGCAGTTCCAACCCCACTTACCCTGCAAATTAGGGACCGAATTGAGCTTCTGCTGGTATGCACAAGAGTTGGCAAACCTCTGACATCCATTCTATGGGTCTATACACATATGGTCTTGAATACAAATCTATTAAGAGTCTCATTGGGGCCAGTGTTGTGGCATAGTGTGTCAGGCCATCACCTGTGATGCCAGCATCCCATATGGGTGCCAGTTGGTGTCCTGGCTGCTCCACTTCTGATCCAGCTCTCTGCTAATGGCCTGGGAAAGTGCTTAGGCCCCTGCCACACATGTGAGGGACTTAGATGAAGCTCCTGGCTCAGTCCCAGATGTGGCAGACACTGAACCAGCAGATGCAAGGTCTCTCTCTCTCTCTCTCTGCCTCCCTCTCCCTCTCCCTCTCCCTCTCCCACTCCCTCTCCCTCTCCCTCTCCCACTCCCTCTCCGTCTCTCTCTCTCTCTCTGCCTCCCTCTCCCTCTCCCTCTCCCTCTCCCTCTCCCTCTCCGTCTCTCTCTCTCTCTCTCTGCCTCCCTCTCCCTCTCCCTCTCCCTCTCCCTCTCAAATAAATACATAAATCTTCCAAATAAAAAGCCTTTCCTTGAAAATTCAGGGAGGAATTGAGACAAAGGTTTTCAACGGCACAGACATGTGGCACTGGATGAAACAGTACTCCTAAACAATTTTTTTAACTTTACGACAGTGTAAAAATGATACACATGCAGTAGAAATCATACGTCTGACTCTGAATTTTTATTTTCCCTGGGCTAGCGCTATGTGGTCTGGTCCTCCCCAACCATGCAAGGCAGGGGCAGCGAGGGCAGCCCCCAGCCAGCCCCACGGTCACAAGGGGACACCATGGGACTCTACAGGGTGCCGGGCTGCTAAGCTATGTGGTTCATTAGGTTAGGTGGAATAAGCGCACTTCTGACTTAGGCTTCTTCAGTTTACAGTGGGTTTATCAGGGTGGAACCCCATCACAGGCAGAGGAGCAGATCTGTGCCCCATTCCCAGCTAGAAGAAGAAGGGTCAGCCCGTGAGGCCCTAGGAGACGACCGCATGGAAAAGAGACAGGTGGGCGGTTGTGTGAGCCAGGTAGAGGCTGCGCGCTGTGGAGACCAGGTGGAGAAACCACAGTCACCCCAGATAAACAGAAAGAGACATAGGGACAGACATGAGAACAGACACAAGGGGGGGGGGGGGAGCTAGCGAGAGAGAGATGGCTGGTTCCATGTGCCAGAACCGCGAGCAGAAGATAGAGGCCATGGGTTTCGACATGTGGTCCAGACAGGAGCTTGGCAAGGATGTGCAGCAATGTCCAAACAGCCTGTCATCTCATGCCAGCGCCTCAGCCCAGAGCTGAAACACCTGGGGAACTGGTAGCCGGTTCAGACTACTGCACCAGGGAAAGCAGTGGAGGATGGCCCAAATGCATGGGCCCCTGCCACTCATTGTGGGAGACCTGGAAGAAGCTCCTGGCTCCTGGCTTCCACCTGGCCCAGCTGTGTCCATTGCAGCCATCAGGGGAGTGAACCAACGGATGGAAGATTCTGTGTGTGTGTGTCTTTCTGTAACCTTCAAATATAGAAATCAGCCTTTATATTAAAAAGACTGAAATGCATAAAAAATATCCTCTTGACCGACTGCGGCAGCCAGGAGAGTCATCCCCCAGCCATGGAGAGTGTGTCACACACACTTCCCACGCTCTGGACATCGAACAGACCCCATTACCCGGGAGAAAGGAGAAAGCCCAGGAGCTGGCCTCTTCCCTGTGCCTCTGCAGGATGAACCTGTTGGGCAGAACCACACTTTCACGAAGCAGAGGGCAGAGCCCCAGAAGTTCAGGGCAGTGGGCAGGGAAGTACTGATGTGTGAGAAGGGGCAGGGGCAAGGCGGCCTCGCCCTGCAGATTCAGGAAAAACAGTTCCCCCTGGTGTGTCCGGAGGGGCGGGGGGGAGAGCTGGAGGCCTCAGGACACGCACTGTGCAATACTGAGTGCTGGCTTCCTGTCACTCCATCCCTGGCCCAGAGGCCACCCAGCCAGGGAGCCCAGTACCTGAGCGGGCGGAAACCAGACACAGAAGAGCGCGCTCACCTGGATCTCATTGGGCGTGTTAAGGAAGTGCCTCGGGAGGAGGCTCGGCAGCATTCCCACGTTGTTGACTGGCAGAAAGGGGCAGAACACACGTGCGTCAGACGGACAGGTGCGAGGCTCTTCTGAGAGCGGAAATTCTCCCGCACAAGGCTGTTGGCAGAGACCCGATCTGATGGCGGGCGAAAGTGTCCCCACAGGCAGGAGGCGGCCAGTAAAAACCCGAGCTGGCCTGGCACTTTGAAAACATGGCGAAGCGTGGAGGTTTTCCTAAGGAGCTGCCATGAGTCAGCAGGTATAGTCAAGCCTGGGTTTGACATTGCACGTGCGCGCCTCTGGATAGGCACCGAAATGCTCTCTCGTCTCCTACTACCAAATTTTAAGAAATTCTTATTTCCGGGGGGGCGGCGCTATGGTGTAGTGGGTAAACACACTGCCTGCAATGCTGGCATCCCACATGGGCACCAGTTCGAGTCCCAGCTGCTCCATTTCCAATCCAGCTCCCTGCTATGGCCTGGGAAAGCAGTGGAGGATGGCCCAAGTCCTTGGGCTCCTGCACCTGCATGGGAAACCTGGAAGAAACTCCTGGATCCTGCCTCCTGGCTTTTGACTTCGGATCAGCTCAGCTCCGGCTATTGCATCCACTTGAGGAGTGAACCAGTGGATGGAAGACCCCCTCTCTCTGCCTCTGCCTCTCTGTAACTCTGCCTTTCAAATAAATAAATTAATTAAAAACACACACACACATTTGTGGGTAGGCTGAAGCTACCAGGAAGTGACCAGGTGTCACTAAAATCATTATTTCACCACTACATTACAAGCTAGGCATTACTTACTCACCTAAAATGCCAATTTCTAAGCCTCGAAGTTCTTCTTTAATAGTCTCATAGATGTCGTCCTTGGTAAAGTCCGCCTGTATGATCCTCACGCTGCGTCCCGTGGTCCTCTCTGCATCGGACACAAGCGTTATTGTCCATGGACAGGGGTCCCAGTGGCCCCCGTGCCGTGAAGGCCTGGGTGCAGCCCGGAGCAGCCAGTTAAGTTACCCTGAGGACAAATGAGCAGTAGCACTGAGTCGGTGCTAGGGGGCGCTATCGATCTGTGAATGGCGAGTCCTGTGCCGGCCTTAAAACAGAGCAAAGTCCTTCTCAAAGTCGGGGTCCGCAGACCATAGCATCAGCACCCCTGGGAAACCTGGGAGAAAAGCAAACGCCCAGGCTGCACCCCAGACAGGCAGGGCCTCCAGGTGGCTCTGCTAGCCGCGGGCTCCCTGGGGCTGTAAATGCCAGGTCTCCTGGATGCCGCCTCGGCTCTGCGGGGGCGGGGGCGACTCTCCGTGTCCCTACATGAATACTTTAGCCACAAAGGGGTAAAGCAGACACTGTCATTCCTGCTTTCCGGAGGAGATAACACGCTCAAAGATGCTAAATGACTTGCCCGGGGCACTCAGGCTACGTTGACTCCAAGTCCAGTGCTCTCTCCACGGTGCCCTGTGAGCCTGCCCAGGCCAAGGCCAAAGCCGCATCAGAGGCTCCCATGCTACTCTGGCCTCGGAGTCAGACCTCGCATTTCTGGGATAAGCCCTGGTGAGGCCGGGCTTGGAGCTGGGGGATGTCCTTGCTTTTGTAGCCTTGTGAGAAAAAAACCGAAGAATATCTGCTTCCTAGACACAGTTTCTTTCCTATCAGGACCCGGTACAAGAGCAAGATTAATCAGCTCAAGGGCACCGGGCCTCCCAGCTGTGCCTGCACAGCCACATACCTTCCACATCCAGCGCACCTGCCTCCTAACCCAAACCTCTCCCACGGAAGCCAGGATGACTCCAGACAGTCTGCAAGGGTCTTCACACGTCTTCAGAATTCAACACTCATCCCTTTGGGTTAAGGAGTTTATCCACTGTTAACCTGATCATTACTAACATCCAAACACCCCCAAAAGAACAATTACAGTCATTGTTAACTAGGGACACTTCAGAGAGAAAAACCACGATCCTAATACATCAGATACAAAAGCGCAGCATCTCAGAATTGTATAGTGCACAGTCTTTGCAACATACATCTCAGCCCTGGGTCAATTCTTTTTTTCTTTTTTCTTTTTTATCTGCCATGGCCCCTCACCCTCCTGCAAGGAGTGGAGCCTTGTTCTAGGGAACTGAAACTCCAAATAGAGCTCCTGGTTTTCAGGGGAGAGGCAGAGCAATCGGGCGGCTGAGCCTCTGAGCAGGGCTGGCGGGTTCTAGAGACGAAGGCGCCACAGCAAAGGAGAAAGCAGGCTATGTGTGCCTGAGTCTCTTCCTGCCTCGCCTGGCCGATGGGACCCACAGGGGCTGGAGCAACACCTTAGATCCTGCCAATCCCTGGGGGGGGGGGGGGGGGGGGGCCTCCCTGCAGCAGGGCAGGGCTGGCCCCCGGCTGCAGAGGGCAGGTGGGGGGCTGCTGGGTACATCGACGGGCAGGATGGGAGCCATCTTGGTAATGTGCCCCACCAACAGTCCCCGTATTTGGGGGGTCACTCACCAATCTCTGTGGCAACGGCCTGCAGCTTCTCCAGCGTCCGGCTGATCAGCACAACATTGAGTCCGTGTTTTGCTAACTGGGGGTGGACAAGCAGAGAGGAAGAGCTTGCTTTGAAGGAGAACTGGAGCAGCGGAGGATGGCCCAAGTCCCTGGGTCCCTGCACCCACGCGGGAGACCCAGGTGAAGCTCCTGGCTCCTGGCTTCAGCCTTGGCCTGGCCCCAGCCATTGCAGCCATTTGGGGAGTGAACCAGTGGATATAAGATCTTTCTATCTCTCTCTCTCCCCCTAACCCCCACCCTGTCACTGCCTTTCAAATAAATAAATCTTAAAAAAAAAAAAAAACAAAAAAAAAAAAACTTTGTACTTGTTTAGTACAGATGCAATTTTTTTCACTCTCCAAATGGCCACAATGGCCAGAGCTGGGCCAGGCTGAAGCCAGGAGCCCGGCACTCCATCCAGGTCTCCCAGGTGGGTGGCAGGGGCTCAAGCACACTTGGGCCATCTTCCGTTGCTATCCCAGGTGCATTCGCCAAGAGCTGGGTTGGAAGCAAAACAGCCAGCACTCGAAGTGGCGCTCACAGGGGATGCCAGTGTCGCAGGTGCAGCTTGACCTGCTGTACCGGGCCTGTACAAGCCTTTTATTTTTGTCATTATTCCCTAAACAAAACAGTCAATAGGTATATTTATGTAGCGTTTGCATTGTGTTGGGTGTCTTAAGTCATCTAGAGAAGATGTGACCCTCCAGGGAGGGTGTGTGTAGCCTCCGTGTGACCCTCGCCACTCTATAGAAAGGATCCCAGCAACCACGGGGCCCTGCGGATGTGGGGGTGGGGGGTGGGGACAAGTCTGTCCTGTAGCCAGGTGCAGGGCAGCGTCCCTGAACAGAGACAGTGTTTGTGCAGCAACCTCAGGGCTGTTCTGTGGGTCACTTGGCCTGCGTGTGGGCGGTCTCCCGGTTTTCCGAATCCTAGCAGGAAAGGACACGGATCAGGGAGCCCCAGGGAAAGAGGAGGACGCCGCCCTGAGAACCACAAGGCTGTCCCCCCAGAAAGGCCCCTCGTGAACCTGTGAGCAGGAGAGTCCACGGGGTGCACTGAGAGCCACGGCTAGTGCACAGCTTGAAATGCTACCAGGGAGAGCAGATAGCCTGTCCTTAAAGACAAGAGATAAAAGAAAAACTGACGGGGGCAGTGCTGTGGCGTAGTGGGCTAAAGCCTCCACCCTACAGCACCGGCTCCCTATTTGGGCGCTGGTTCATGTCCTAGCTGCTCCACTTCCAATCCAGCTCTCTGCTATGGCCTGGGAAAGCACTGGAAGATGGCCCAAGGACTTGGGCCCCCTGCATTCATGTAGGAGACCCAGAAGAAGCTCCTGGCTCCTGGCTTCAGATCAGCTCAGCTCTGGTCATTGTGGCCATCTGGGGAGTGAACAAGTGGATGGAAGACCTCTCTCTCTGACTCTCCCTCTTGCTCTGTAACTCTATCTTTCAAATAAATAAATTTTTTCAAAAAATTTTATGAAAGAAAGAAAAATGGATGGCACAGGCATTAGAGATAAAGGCCCCAGTTTGCTGAAATCTTTCTCTGTGGCTTGTTAAATGGCTTATTCCTATTGTTGTGTGTGTGTGTGGTTTTTTTTTTGGACAGGTAGAGTCATAGACAGTGAGAGAGAGAGAGAGAGAGAAAGGTCTTCCCTCCGTTGGTTCACTTCCCAAATGGCCACTACGTCCGGCGCTGCGCCGATCCAAAGCCAGGAGCCAGGTGCCTCTTCCTGGTCTCCCATGCGGGTGCAGGAGCCCAAGTACCTGGGCCATCCTCCACTGCCTTCCCAGGCTACAGCAGAGAGCTGGTCTGGAAGAGGAGCAAGCGGGTGCCCATATGGGATGCTTGCACCGCAGGCAGAGGATTAACCAAGTGAACCACAGCACCGGCCCCTACTATTGTTTTTAATTATGGTAAAATACAAATAGAATGAAACTTTCCATCTTCGCAAAGATAGGAGATACTTCACACATGTGTGTGGTAACCTTGGGAACTTCCGGTGATATTCTAATATCAGTATAGGGATTGCAAAAATGTATGGAAAATGCATATGATGAAAAAACTATGCATGGATTTTTTTGAAAAATTTTTAGGCCGGAGCCGTGGCTTAACAGGCTAGTCCTCCGCCTTGTGGCACCGGCACACCGGGTTCTAGTCCCGGTTGGGGCGCCGGATTCTATCCCGGTTGCCCTCTTCTAATCCAGCTCTCTGCTATGGCCTGGGACACCCAGAAGAAGCTCCTGGCTCCTGGCTTCACATTGGCGCAGCTCCGGCCGTTGCGACCATCTGGGTAGTGAACCAGCAGATGGAAGACCTCTCTCTCTCTCTCTCTCTCTCTCCCTCTCTCTGTGACTCTGACATTTCTGGGGTCATCTTCTACTGCTTTCCCAGGCCATAGCAGAGAGCTGGACTGGAAGAGAAGCAGCCAGGACTAGAACCGGCGCCCATATGGGATGCCGGCACTGCAGGCAGTGGCTTTACCCGCTATGCCACAGCACTGGCCCCAAAACCTCTGGGTTTGAACCCTCTGTACTTGCATATTTTTGTATCATACTCCTTTTTCTGTTTGAATTGATTAAGCTATACTAGGACCTATACAATCTTGTGAAAGATTCAAATGAGGAGTAGAAATTTGGCTTCGGTGTTTAAGACACCAGCTGGGACGCCCATATGCTGTATCAGAGGGCTTGGGTTTGAGTCCTGGCTCTCCCTCCCAATGCACACCCTGGGAGGCAGCAGGTGCTGGCTGTAGTATTAGGTCCCTGCCACCCCCGTGGGAGACCCAGACTGATTCCCAGGTCCTGGCTTCAGCCTCGCCTGGTCCTGACTGTCACAGGCGTTTAGGGAGTGAACCAGCAGATGGGAGATTTCTTTGTCTCTCATCTTGCCTTTCTTTTTTTTTTTTTTTTCTTTTTTTTTTTTAATTTTTTTTTCTTTTTTTTTTTTTTATTTATTTATTTTTTTTTTTGACAGGCAGAGTGGACAGTGAGAGAGAGAGACAGAGAGAAAGGTCTTCCTTTGCCGTTGGTTCACCCTCCAATGGCCGCCGCGGTAGCACGCTGCGGCCGGCGCACCGCGCTGTTCCGATGGCAGGAGCCAGGTGCTTCTCCTGGTCTCCCATGCGGGTGCAGGGCCCAAGCACTTGGGCCATCCTCCACTGCACTCCCTGGCCACAGCAGAGAGCTGGCCTGGAAGAGGGGCAACCGGGACAGAATCCGACGCCCCGACCGGGACTAGAACCCGGTGTGCCGGCGCCGCAAGGCGGAGGATTAGCCTGTTGAGCCACGGCGCCGGCCTCTCATCTTGCCTTTCAAATAAATTAAGTCAATAAATTAAGTAAATTTTCAAAAATTGAATAAATAAAATTTTTAGAGTTATTGTGGATGGAAGGAACTCCAGAATTAAATAGCTAGGTTCAATACCACAATCTGAACAGTCACCCTGAAGTTCAAAGAGGAGAATATATTACTAACTGGGTGGCCCAGAACTGTCCACTAGGAAGCACTCGGCAGAATTAGCTGAGTTCTCTGTGTACTCTGCTTTTGGTACAATTTTGGTACATTTGGTAATTAGGAGCTCTTAGTGCAGCCAACTGGCAGAATTCTGTTTATTCAATCTCCAGTGGGTTCATCAGCGTTTGGCTTTGCATCACGGACAATAGCACTCTCCAAGCCAGCATTGTGGCATAGCTGGTTAAACAGTGGCTTTGACACCAACATCCCATATGGGTGCTGGTTTGTGTCCCGGCTGCTCCACTCGGATCCAGCTCTCTGCTAATGCAGCTGGAAAAAGCAGCAGAAGACGGCCCGAAGACTTGGGCCCCGGCCACCCACGTAGGAGACCAGGATGAAGCTCCTGGCTCCTGGCTTTGACCTGGCACAGCCCCCGGCCACTGTGGCCATCTAGGGAATGAACTAGCAGATGGAAGATCTCTCTCTGTCTCTCCCTCTCTCTCTGTAACTCTACCTTTTAAATAAATATATATTTTTTAAAAACGGTACTCTCCACAGAGAGTACAGTCGTGTGCCTTCCTTTCCCGTGGTGCACACCTTCAGTCTCAGTGTCTCCGTGAGGCCTCCTGGGCCAGGCCAAGCAGCTAGGGTCACAACAAGGAGAGCTGTCGTGTCCTCGGGGGGGGGGGGGGGGGGGGGGGGGGGAAGCACCATGTTTCCCGTCATTTCCAGTAGAGATGTTTCAGAGGCTTAAAAGCATTTTCATCTGCTCCTCTCTCCAAATTCTTTTAATATAAACTGCTGGATTCGGTTTGCAAATATTTAGCTTGGGCCACAGCTCTCAGAGGCTGGCTCTCTCCCGCCCTGGCGTGTGAGTCGTGCCAATCTGTCTGAACAGCTCAGGAACTACGTAAAGTGACAAACTCATCCCAGGCACTCACAGTTTTAAAGCTGAAAATCTCACATCCCAGGAGCTCCCAGGCCCAGGCAAATCAACCCCAGAAACATGGTGTGTTTTTTTCTCCTTATTCTTTGAAAATTTGGTAATATTTACTTGCAAAAATGAGCATTTTTGTTAGGTACAGCTCTTCAAAACTGCCTTTTCCATTTCTTCTGTGGCTACTCATCTCTCAATGTTTTTCTACTTCTGAACCAATTTGATCATTTATATTTCCATAGAAAACCTATTTTTTCACCTAGATTTTCAATTTCTTAATTAAAAAAATTTTAAATAATATTGTCTTCCTTTTTCTTCTTCTACTTTTTAAAAAATAATCTTACCTACAGATATGTTCCTGATGTTGTATCTTCTCTTTTTTCTTTTAATTTCATATTTTTTAAAAAAGTATCACTTTTTTGTCTTTTAAAAAATTAGTTTGAGTTGATCAATTTAGTTTAAACCGTTCAGTTATTCCTGCATTATCAATTTTTTAATGACAGAGATTTAGGGTTTTTTGGGTTTTGTTTTGTTTTGTTTTTGTTTTTTACTTACTTATTTGGAAGGCAGAGAGACTGAGAGAGGCAAAGACAAAGATCTTCTACCTGCCGGTGCACACCCCAAATGCCCCACAACAGCCAAGGAGTCCGGAACTCAACCCAGTTCTCCTACATGGTTGGCAGGGACTCGAGAACTTGGGCATCACTGCTGCCTCCCCAGGTGCATTAGCAGGAGGCTGGAATTGGAGGCAGAGCTGAGACTTGGATCCCGGGTTCTGCTGTATAGGATGCGGGTGTCCCAAGTAAGCATCTTGACTGCTGTGCAAAGTTGGCTCCCACCTCTCATTCTTCTCCACTGATTTCCTTCTACCTCTCTGGGATTTATTTTGTGGTCTCATTTCTAGAGTTCCTTGGGAGCCAAGACTGTGTATAGCCTTTCTTATTCTCTAACAGATGCAGCTAAAGGAAAGATCTTCATCTGCATAAAGCCTTCACCACAACTTACAAGACAGTCCACTTCTATTGCTCCTGTGATCTGACAGCCGTGATGAATAATTTTTCCATCCACATATGAAAGGGTGGATACGGTTTTCTAACATTACTGTGCAGTGGCCAGTGATGTAACGGTGTGGCTTTTGCTATTTGGAATCAGCCACAACTTCCTGTGTAAGCTCGTGAGCAGCCAGCCAGCCCGGATGAACACGTGTGTTTGATCTTCAGTGGAGACCCAGTTTTCTAAATAGCTGTCTAGGGGCTGGCATTGTGGCGCAGTGGGTTAAGCTGCCACCCGTGACACCAGGATTCCCTATGGGCTCTTGTTCAAGTCCTGCCCATTCCACTTCCCATCCAGCTCCTTACTAATGTGCCTGGGAATGCAGCGGAAGTGCTTGGACTCCTGCCAACCGCATGGGAGACCCAGACGGAGCCACATGCTCCTGGCTTCAACCTGGCCCAGCCCCAGCCATTGCAGCCATTTGTGGCATGAGCCAGCACATAGAGGATATCTTTCTCAGGTCTGGCATTGTGGTGTAACGAGTTAAGCTGCTGCCTGGGACACCAGCATCCCGTATGAGCACTGGTTCAAGTCCCAGCTGCTCATCTTGTGATCTAGCTCTCTGCTGTGGCCTGGGAAGGCAGTAGAAGATGGCCCAAGTGCTTGGGCCCCTGCACCTGTGTAGGAGTCCTGGAAGAAGCTCCTGGCTCATGGCTTTGGATCAACACAGCTCCAGGTGTTGAGGCCACCTGGAGAATGAACCAGCAGATGGAAGACCTCTCGCTCTCTAACTCTGCTGTCAAATAAATAAATCTTTGAAAAGTAATCTCTCTCTCTCTCTCTCTCTCTCTCTGATTCTTCCTCTCTCTTAATGTAACTCTGCCTTTCAAACAATTAATTCTAAAAACATATAAATAGGAGCCAGCACCATGGCATATCGGGTAAAGCTGCTGCCTTCAGTGCAGGCATCCCACATGGGCGCCGGTTCAAGTCCCGGCTGCTCCACTTTTGATCCATCTCTCTGCTATGGCCTGGGAAAGCAGACATTTGGGCCCCTGCACCTGTGTGGGAGACCCAGAAGAAGCTCCTGGCTCCTGGCTCCATTGCGGCCAACTGGGGAGTGAACCAGTGGATGGAAAACCTCTTTCTCTCTCTGCCTCTCTTTCTCTCTCTGTGTAACTTTGACTTTCAAATAAACAAATAAATCTTTTAAAAAAAGCAAAGACAAACATTAATCTTATTGCCCATGCCCAATGGATGATAAAAGAGACATATGGTCCATCCACAGGGTGGAATACCCAGAAACCATTGAAAGAATGAATGCCATCCATCTGCCTTTACTGTGGCAAGATCTCCAGGATATTTTTTAAAGATTTATTTATTTATTTGAGAGGTAAAATTACAGACAATGAGAGGGAGAGACACAGAGAAAGGTCTTCCATCCACTGATTAATTTCCCAAACAGCCAGAGCTGGGCCGACCTGAAGCCAGAAGCCAGGAGCTTCTTCCGGGTCTCTCATGTGGGCACAGGGGTCCAAGGACTTGGGCCATCTTCCACTGCTTTCCCAGGCCATAGCAGAGAGCTGGATCAAAAGTGGAGCACCCAGGATATGAACTGACACCCATATGGAATGCAGGTAGAGACCAAACCTACTACAACACAGCACTGGCCCTCGGGCTATGTTGTTAAATAAACAAAGTGAAATTTAGAACAGGGCTTATGCTTGTGTAGGTAGGAGGCCCATATGTGCTTCGTGGGCAAAAACTAAACACACAGGTGTGACAGCTGATGGCGACTGCAGGCGGGGCTTCCTGGGTAACGACCAGACCACGCCCACTGTACCCCCGTCCTGGCTGTTTGGCCTTAGTTCTGCTCAAGAGGAGCCCAGGGGCTGGGGGAGGGAGAGCCATGATTTTGCTTCTCCTTTCTCTCTCTCTCTCTCTCTCTCTCTCTCTCTCAACACTGTAAACATGTATTTATTTTAAAGGCAGAGTGACAGAGATAGAGGGAGACACACACACACACACATACACAGAGATCCTCCATCCAGTGGTTCACTCCCCAAATGGTTACAATGGTCAATACTGGACCAACTGCAAATCAGGAGCCTGGAACTCTATCCCAGTCTCCCACATGGGTGCAGGGGCCCAAGCACCTGGGCACCATCTGCTGTCTTCCCAGACGCATCAGCAGGGAGCTGGATGGGAAGTGGAGCAGCTGGGACTTGAACCGGCGCTCACGTGGCATGCCCGCATCATCCGCAACAGTTTAGTCCGCCAGCCCCACCTTCCTCTCTCCTCACCAGGCAGCACAGGCACACTCTGACCAGCTCTAACCTTGAAGAAGGCAGCTGAGACGTGCTTAACAGACAAGAAACAAGGCCGTGGCGGGAGGGGGGGGGGTGCCCTGGGCAGGGCCACTCGACGGTGGGGAAAGCTCCCAGTTCCTCTGAAGCCTCTGGGGCGCCTGGTCTCCGCCTGGTCTCACCCTGCTAGGTCTCAAAGTTACCACGGCCCCTCTGTCCCGGACATCAACATCCACATCCAGGTCCACACCCAAGTGCGTGTGTTCTCTACTTCCTGGGAACACAGCTTCTTTTCCTCTTTTGAAAGGAATCTAATAGCAACACCGGTTACCTTTACAGAGAGGGGAGAAGACAAGCCTGGGAGAAGACCCTGATTGCTTTTCTGTGCATGTCTGTGTTTGAATTTGCTGATTTTGTCCCTGCATTACTCTTACCTGTAGCAGTACCTTCCTAGGCAAAGAGATGGGGGCCTTCCCCTCGCCCCATTTTCTTCTTTATCCTTCTTTCAATTAAAAATATACCCATAGGGAAAGGACATTGAATCCAGCTGTTAAGATGCCCAGGTCCGGGGCCGGTGCCGTGGCGCACTTAGTTAATCCTCCACCTGCAGCGCCTGCATCCCATGTGGGCGCTGGTTCTAGTCCCAGTTGCTCCTCTTCCAGTCCAGCTTTCTGCTGTGGCCTGGGAGGGCAGTGGAGGATGGCCCAAGTGCTTGGGCCCCTCACCAGTCATGGGAGACTGGGAGGAGACTCCTGGCTCCTGGCTTCGGATCGGCATAGCTCTGGCCGTAGCGGCCATTTGGGGGGTGAACCAACGGAGGGAGGACCTTTCTCTCTCTCTCTCTCTCTCACTGTCTAACTCTATCTGCCAAATAAAAAATAATAAATAAAAAATAAGATAAAATAAATTTTAAAAAATAAATAAAAGATGTCCAGTTCCCACATGGGGACCTGGGTTTGATTTGGTGGAACTGATGGCTCAATAATTGGGTTCCAGCCAGTCACACGGGAGACGTGGATTTAGTTCCTGTCTCCCAGCTTGGCCTGGTCCATTCTTGGCCATGGTGGACATTTGGTGGGGGGCAGGGGGAGTGAACCAGCAGATAGGAGAATCTCTCCCTCTCAAGACTTTTTTTTTTTTTTTCATTTTAAACGTATACATACACATCATTAGCCATCAGGGAAATGAAAACTAAAGCCACAAGGAGAGGTTGCTACACGACTTTAAAGTCTTATTATTTTATCTATAACTAAAGATTGTCCTAAGTCAAGGCTGACCCGGGCCATCCATATCCCCAAGCCGTCCCTCTTTCTTCTCCATGGACACCGCCAGCCCCCCATTTTTGCATCTTGGAATTAAGCCCCTGCATCTCTCCACCCACTCCATCGGCCTCCGAGGGGAGGGTCCCCTACACGGAGAGCAATTGACATTGTCAGCACGACAGATTCCTCTGGCCCGTGGGCTCTCAGCCTCCAGAGCCCTGGGTCTGGGCCAGCAGAGGGCGTTGGAGCCCCGGTTGAGCCGGTCTCAATCTTCGTTGCAGAGTGTCCAGGCTGCACACTCGGGTCTTCGGGGAGCTAAGCCGCCCAAGCACCGCCTTCCCCGAAGTCCCAGCCCCGCTCCCCTCGGGCAGGCCCATCCCCAGGAAGAGCCGCGGCGGTGCCTGCTGCGAACAAGCCGGCTCTCTGCTAGGGCCTGGGTCAGGGCCTGGGTCGCGGGAGGTGCTGGTAGCTGCTGATCGGCGCTGGGCCGAGGGAACGCGAGGGAAGCCAGAGCTCTCTCTGTGCGGCAGAGAACAGCGACGGGGCTTGGGCTCGGGCTGAAGCAGAGGAAACGCGAGGTCCCCAGGCTCACTCTCAACCTTTCTGCCTCACCTCTGTCCCCGCCGCCTGCTTCCAGGAATGCTGGCCATGCCTTTAAGGCGAGGCAAAGCCTTCCCTAGTTGTAAATCCAGGTGAGCTTAAAATGCAACACGGACCAGGCTCCTGGCCAAACAGGAGACAGGTGCCGGTCTCACCGTGATCCAACCCGGACGAGTACACAACACATACGAAGGCACCGGAACGCAGCCAGGAGGTCGGTTAGGGGCCTGGGCACCCCAGGAGCAGTGCAGAGGCCACCTTCCGGCCTTGCTTCGCATTCATGGCAGGAGAAGCGGGCATTCCAGAAATACAGACAGGTAAAGGCAGACGGAATCCCAGCCTGACAAAGCCAGACAGGGTGGGGGAAGCCTCATAAGACTCAAATAGTAACTGGTCTGGGGACAGCGGCGCTGTGGTGTAGCCGGTAAAGCCTCCACCTGCAGCACTGGCATCCCATATAGATGTCAGTTCAAGTCCTGGCTGTTCCACTTCCGATCCAGCTCCCTGCTATGGCCTGGGAGAGCAGTAGAAGATGGCTCAGACACTTGGGCCCCTGCACCTGCCTGGGAGGCCTGGAAGAAGCTCCTGGCTCCTGGCTTTGGGTGGGCGCAGCTGATCCACCGTTGTGGTCACCTGGGGAGTGAACCAGCGGATGGAAGACCTCTCTCTCTGCCTCTGCCTCTCTGTAACTCTGCCTTTCAAATAAATAAATAAATCTTTAAAAATAAAACCAGTAACTGCTCTACCTCAAGAAAAAACTACCCCCACCCCCGAACCTGAGGCAGCAAGACTGAGAGGGGAGCAGAGACTCCCCTTACCCCCCCGGGGAGAGCACCCCCCCAGGGGAGAGCCACTGACACTAGGAGCCCCCACACCCCGGCCTTGCAGGGAGCTGAGGCTTCCATCCCACTACAGTTGGGCTCCTGTGCAGCCAGTCCCCCAGGGTCTTGTGCTGGGGGCTTGGGCCTCCTGTGATGGAGCTTGTTGAGTGGAGGGCCTCATGGGGGGTTGGGCCTCGTGGGGGTGGGGCCTTTGAGAGGCGGGGCCTCATGGGGTGGGGCCTCTGGGAGGCGGGGCCCCGTGGGGTGGGGCCTCTGGGAGGTGGGGCCTCGTGGGGTGGGGCCTCTGGGAGGCAGGGCCTCATGGGTGGGGCCTTGAGAGGCGGGGTCTCATGGGGTGGGGCCTCTGGGAGGTGGGGCCTCATGGGGGTGGTTAGGTCATCTCAGAGTGACCCTGAAGAGCTGAAGGTTGTTCTTGTGGGGCCTGGGTTATCCTCCAGAGAGTGAGTGCCCACAAAACAGGGAGCCCGAGCCCTCCAGCTCTCAAGTGCACCTGCCATCAGAACACCATCTGCCACGAGGCCCAAGCCACCCGATCTTGAACTTTCAACCCCCAAAGCTGTGAGCTAAATACACCATTGGCTTTATCAACTGCCTGAGACATTCTGTTCCAGCATGGGAAATGGACTAACTCACCCCTCCAGCACACACACACACACACACCAGTCTCCAGACTCCCTCTCCTCTCTTCCCCTCCCGTCTCCTAGGATAACAGAGGAGTTGTTGTGGACAGCCAGTGGTAACATGGTAACAAGGCCACCCCCAGGTGTCATTTCTGGCCCTGTGGGGAGAAGTGAAGAGTGTCCACAGAAGCCCCATGGGGAGTCAGGACTGCCTACCTCCCAAGAGAGGCAGCAGAAACCAAGGCTAAGGCAGACATCGTTTTGTAACACCTAGAATCATTATCTACAAGCATGTAGAAGGGCCGCCATTCAGCCTAGTGGTTAAGATGCCCCATCCCATAGTGAAGTGCCTGGGTTTGACAGCTTACCCCAGCCCCTGACCCCAGAATCCTGCCACTGCAGGCCCTGGGAAGCAGCCCTGATGCCTAAAATATCTGGGTTCCTGCTACCCACAGGGTCACAGCTCCCAGTTTTGACCTGGGCCTAGTTCCAGCCACTTGAGGGGAGTGCACTGGGAGGTGAACGTGCAGATGGGCGCTCCCGCACTGACTGAACCAGCAAATGGGACTTTTCTCTCCCTGGTCACCTCAAGGGAGTAACTTCACAATGTTGTACAGTTTTAATACACATTGCTAGGAAAGCTCTCCTTCTGATGGGAGATGGAAGAGGTGTGGCTTGGGAAACCCAACATGATCACTCATCCTAACCAAGCCTTGGCCATTCCTGGTCACCAGCAAGGCACCAGGCACGAGGACAAGAGCAGAGAGGAACTCACAGCCTTCAGAATGAAAACACAGTCAAAGCGGAGAGTCAGCTGCCAAAAGCCATCAGGAGGGCAGGGGGGATGGATAGCAGATCCGAAACCCCGCAGGAGCGGCTTTGCGACCAGCCTGCTCGGTGTGTTAACAGCCCCAAAGCGCCTGTCCCCTCGAGGGCCGCCAAGAGGCCCATGCTGTGGCTGGGTGCAGCATTCACAGTGCTGTGTCCCCCAAGACTCAGGTGCTGGAATCCTAGCCCCACTGGGTGAGGCGCTCCTGCCTCCCTAGAGGAAGAGAACCGGAGAACTTGCTTCCTCTCTCTGCCCTCCAACATGCGAGGGTATGCCAAGGGCAAAGCAGGAAATGGGCGCCCACCAGCGCCCGGATGTGCCGGCGCCACGACCTGAGGTTCCCAGCCTCCAGCACCATGAGAAACGTGTTGTCTGCGTCTCGCTCAGGCGTGCGTCACAGAAGCTGTCACTGCAGCTTTAGTGGGAACAACCACCCACCCACCACATCCACTGCAAGCAAGCGAACTCCCCAGTCACGTGGAGTAGAAAGGTCTGCTTTGTGCACAAGCATGTTCCCAATATTGTACAAAATGAAGAAAAATGAGAGAGGGAAAAAAACCTAACATTTCCAACAAGAAAATGGCCAAAGTATGGGCTGTCCATTTGATGGTAAAAAAATATAAATATAAAAAAATGGCGTGGGAAATAATAATGTGCAGAGGACGGCCATTTTAAAATCATGATTTTAACTTAAGAAAATGCTCATACCAAATGTAACATTTGAAAAATAATGATGGGGGCCGGCGCCGTGGCTCACTAGGCTAATCCTCAGCCTGTGGTGCCAGCACACCAGGTTCTCGTCCCCGTTGGGGCGCCAGTTCTGTCCCGGTTGCTCCTCTTCCATTCCAGCTCTCTGCTGTGGCCCGGGAGTGCAGTGGAGGATGGTCCAAGTGCTTGGGCCCTCCACCCCCATGGGAGACCAGGAGGAAGCTCCTGGCTTCTGGCTTCGGATCAGCGCAGCACCGGCCATAGCAGCCATTTGGGGGGTGAACCAATGGAAGGAAGACCTTTCTCTCTGTCTCTCTCTCTCACTGTCTAACTCTGCCTGTCAAAAAAAAAAAAAAAGAAAAGAAAGAAAAAGAAAAAGAATAATGGGGGCCAGTGTTGTGGCACAGTGAATTAAGATGCCACCTGTGACGCCAGCACCCCACAGTGGCGCCAGTTCAAGACCGGGCTGCTCCACTTCCAATACAGTTCCCTGTTAATGCACCTAGGAACGTAACAGAAGATGGCCCAAGTCCCTGGGGCCCTGCACCCATGTGGGAAACCCAGAGGAAGCTCCGGGCTCCTGGCTTTGGACCAGTCTAGCCCTGGCCATTGCAGCCATTTGGGGAGTGAACCACTGGATAGAAGATCGATCTCTCTCTCTCCCCCCCTCTCTCTCTCTGTAGCTCCGCCTTTCAAGTAAATAAAAAAATAAATATAAAAAAATGGCGTGGGAAATAATAATGTGCAGAGGACGGCCAAGTGTTCGGGGCCCTGCCACCCATGTGGGAGACCTGGATGGAGCTCCTGACTGCTGACTCCTCCTAGCTTCAGCTTGGCCCAGCCCTGACCATTGTGGTCATTTGGGGAGTGAAACAACAGATGGAAGATGTCATATTCTCACTCTCTTTCTCTGTGTGTGTTACTCTGCCTTTCAAGTAAAATAATTTTTTTAAATCTTTTTTTTAATTTTTTTTTTTTTGACAGGCAGAGTGGACAGCGAGAGAGAGACAGAGAGAAAAGTCTTCCTTTTTGCCGTTGGTTCACCCTCCAATGGCCACCGCGGTAGGCGCGCTGTGGCCGGCATTCTGTGCTGATCCGATGGCAGGAGCCAGGTGCTTCTCCTGGTCTCCCATGGGGTGCAGGGCCCAAGGACTTGGGCCATCCTCCACTGCCTCCCGGACCACAGCAGAGAGCTGGCCTGGAAGAGGGGCAACCGGGATAGACTCCGGCGCCCCGACCGGGACTAGAACCCGGTGTGCCGGTGCCGCAAGGCGGAGGATTAGCCTAGTGAGCTGCGGCACCGGCCAAAATCTCAAATTTCTTAATGGAGTTTTATAGTTTTCTTTCTTTTTTTTCAAAGGCCTGCTAATTTATACTGTGTCTTTTTAGGATGATTTATCTTCTATTGTGAGTGGAAATGCTTTTCACTTTACTTCTAAGCCGTCGGTTTTCTAGCAACAAGCGTCACAATTTCTAGGGTTCTTTCTATTCTTCTATCACATTTTATCTGATCCTAGAAGTCAGTAAGATAGCCGTGAGGAAGAAATAAAAACACAGGAATTGCAGGAAATGGCATTTCACTAGTGAAAATGTGGACTGTGTAATAATAACAGCGTACAAAACTCCATATGATGTGTGTTTTTTAAAGCTTGACTGTGTATCCACCCACCTGCAAAGACACAAACCTGGAAGAAATGCCCCTAGCTGCTAATCACAGCCAGAGACTCTCCGCTCCATCAGCCCTTTTCTTACACACTATTTGGTAATACCCACTGGCCTTCTTGGAAGTTAGAGACAGTATGCCCTGCCTATACAAATAAGTCCTCAAAAAAATCAATATTTGCCCTAACTACAAGGTAAAGGGTAAGTGAAAGAAAGGTAATGTGCCATTTTTAAATATTACATTTAGTATGTAAATATTTATGGCACAAGTACACTAGAAAATACCAATGACTCAGATTCCTACAGCAACCCTACTATTTTTAAATGTCTAAAAATTCATTTGAGAGGCAGAGAGACAGACAGACAGAGCTCCCATTGGGTTCACTCCCCCAGGTACCTGCAGTGACCAGGGCGGGCTGGGCTGAAGTCAGGGGCCAGAAACTCCATCTAGGTCTCCTAAATGTGTAGCAGGAACCCAGTTACCCGAGCGCGGATCACCAGCTGCCTCCCAGGGTCTGTACTGACTGGCAGGAAGCCGGGGTTAGGAGCCAGAGCCAGGAACTGAATCCAGGCACTTGGATGTGGGATGCAGGCATCCAAACCAAGAAGCTAAACACCAGCTCCAAGTATCACTATATATTTTGTTGTTGTTGTTGTTGTTGTTGTTTTTGACAGGCAGAGTGGACAGTGAGAGAGAGAGACAGAGAGAAAGGTCTTCCTTTCGCCATTGGTTCACCCTCCAATGGCCGCTGCGGCCGGCGCACCACGCTGATCCGATGGCAGGAGCCAGGTGCTTCTCCTGGTCTCCCATGCGGGTGCAGGGCCCAAGCACTTGGGCCATCCTCCACTGCACTCCAGGCCACAGCAGAGAGCTGGCCTGGAAGAGGAGCAACCGGGATAGAATCCGGCGCCCCGACCGGGACTAGAACCCAGTGTGCCGGTGCCACAAGGCGGAGGATTAGCCTATTGAGCCACGGCGCCGGCCACTATATGTTTTTAAAAGGCACTTTGGGCCAGTGCCATGGCTTACTTGGTTAATCCTCCGCCTGCGGCGCCAGCATCCCATATGGGCACTGGGTTCTAGTCCTGGTTGCTCCTCTTCCAGTCCAGCTCTCTGCTATGGCCCAGGAAGGCAGTGGAGGATGGCCCAAGTGCTTGGGCCTTGCACCCACATGGGAAACCAGGAAGAAGCAACTGTCTCCTGGCTTCGGATTGGTGTAGCACCGGCCATAGCAGCCATTTGTGGGGTGAACCAACGGAAGGAAGACCTTTCTCTCTGTCTCTCTGTCTCACTAACTCTGTCAAATTAAAAAAAAAAAAAAGTGCTTTGGGGTAAGATTATAATTGTTCAGTTTGCTTTCCAATAAGATGTTTCTTTCTTCTTAAACGGATGTCTATGGCTTTTGTGTTCAGAAACCACCCTGGGGTGAGTGTCACATGGCTGTGACACATTTAACACAGGGGCAAAGGAAGTCCAGAAGACAACTCACCTGCAACGAATACGCCTTTCCAATCCCATCTCCCGCTCCGGTGACCACTGGGAAAAGCAGAAGCACTTTAAGTCATAGAATTCATCTCGAAGCTTCCCTTTTGCGCTGGCTGAATTTTCTCACAGTCTCTAGGACACTTGTTAGCCCAAAGCATCACACCACCAAATCTGAAGCTTCCGGCCCGTGACACCCCTCGCAGTCTCAACATTCACCATGATTCAGTCTATTGTATCTGTAGTTGAATGCTGCACCAGCAATTAACGGGCAAGTAGGAGGGAAAGTCCAGGGCTGGCACCGAGGTATGCTGGGTAAAGCTGCTGCTGCCTGCGACATCAGCAGCCCATATGGGCACTGGTTTGTGTCCAGGCTGCTCCACCTCCAATCCAGGTCCCCGTGGATGTCCTGGGAAAAGCAGTGGAAGATGGCCCAAGTGTTTTGGCCACTGCACCGACGTGGGAGACCTGTGGGAAGCTCGTGGCTTGGGCTTGGCCCAACCCTGGCCATTGTGGCCATCTGGGGGTTGAACAGTGGATGGAAGATCTCTCTGTGTCTCTGTGTGTGTCTCCCTCTCCACCCCCCTCCTCCCCCATAATTCAGACTTAAAGTTCTTATCTTGGTCAAGGTCACACTGTTAAATACAGTGACAAAAAGAGTTACACCCAAGCTGTCTGACTTTGGGGCCCCAAGTCTGTAAAGACATATGTATGAAGTAGTTAAGACTCCAAGCCCGGGAAAGGGTGTATTAGCTAGAGATTTCAAACATTTAGTCTCCAGTAATTGGATTTTCTTTTATCCTCTACTTGAAATATACAAGGATACTTCAAAAAGTTAGTGGGGAAAAAAAAAAAGTAAAAGATAAAGTTGGGGCTTTTGCCACGGCGGAGCAGGCAAACCTGCCACCTGCAGTGCTGGCATCCCATATGGATGCTGGTTCAAGTCCGGGCTGCTCCACTTCCAATCCAGCTCTCTGCTATGGCCTAGGAAAGCTGAAAAAGATGGCCCAAGTCCTTGGGTCCCTGCACCCGAGTGGGAGACCAGGAAGAAGCTCCTGGTTCTTGGCTTCAGATTGGCACAGCTCCGGCTATTGTGGCCATTTGCAGAGGGAACCAGTGGATAGAAGACCTCTCTCTCTCTCTCTCTGCCTCTGCCTCTACCTCTCTTTGTGTAACTCTACCTCTTAAATAAATTAATAAATCTTTAAAAAAAAAAGATAAGCTTATTTGGGTACAAAAATTCATCAAATAATTTTTTTTTTAATTCTTCAAAAAGTGCATGTAGAGGCAATCACTAGGGCAGAGACAGTTCAGCTGCTACTTGGGGTACCCATATCCCATATCAGTGTGCCTGGGTTCAACATCCATCCCTTTGAGGCTGTGGGCGCCTGGAGAGTGAACCAGCAGACAAGATCTCCATTTCTACCTCTCTCTCTCTCTCTCTCTCTCTCTCTCTAACTCTCAAAAAAAAATATGTAGTGGAAAATAGTTTATCTTGGTACTTTTTTTGAAATCCATACAGCTTTTTCATAATACACATTTTTCATGAATTTTTGAAGACCCCTGTACACACACACACATACACACGGAAAATAGAAAAAGCAACAACTAAAAGTTCACCTGTCATTCCAAACAATTTCTCATACTGTAGTTGGTTCGATTTCCATTGCTGTTTGTAAGCTTGCCAGTTCAGCAATAAGAAATACAGAATGACCAATGAAATTTGAATTTCAGATAAATAAATAATTTAAAGCTACTCCCTGTGTAGCTGAACTTCAAGTATATCCAAGAATCCTACAGCTCATCTGGTAACCTGTAAGGATGGTACAATCTTGCATATTTAAGTTACATGCTGTATCACATCACTGGAGCTTCTTCCTTCCCCAGCTCTGGAGAGCCCTCAGCACTACATTCGAGGTGGTGCTGGAAGCCCGACCTCATGACCTTCAGCATGCTCCCAGGTGACGAGCCCACTGGGAAGCAGCATGTAGCTGACACAACCCGGACCCAGGCGCCACATCGAACCGTCTTGAAAACATGGCTCCAGGGTGACCAGTTGGCCCGTGTCCCTCAGCACAGTAACCTGGGTTTGATTTTTGGCTCCTGTTCCTGATTCCAGCTCCCAGTTAATACACAAGGACTTGGGTCCCTGCCACCCACATGAGAGACCTGAATTGACCCAAGACCTGCCTTGGGTTCCTGGTTTGTGGCTTCAGTCCTGCGATGTGTATGTGTGCAAGTGGGGGTTGGGAATAAACATTGCAAGCATGGGGGGGGGGGGTGAACCAGTGGATAGGCTCGCTCTCTCTCTCTCAAGCTCAGGGATCTTTCTTACCTTAATGCTGTAACATCCTCATTTCATGAAACAGCTTGCACAGGTATTTTTTTAAAAAATACAGTGGATTACAGTTATTTGAATTTCCAAATTTTAAAATACCATTTAGCAATACGGAAGCAGCCTCGGCTTCTGCCGACCCGAGGATAAAGAGGCAGCAGTCTGCACTGTTGAGGACTTGTGGCATGAGAAAGCTCCACCAGGCTGCACACCGTGGGCTCAGAGGCCAGGCTGGCGGCAGGCCGGGCTCCTCGCCCCTCCTGGCTTCCCAGGGCTGTTTCCTCAGGCAGCCCTGAGCCCACTCGTGCTCGCCAGCCCCAAGTCAAACGGCGTCTTTGCTCCAACAGGGAAGAGACACAGCACACCCCAGAAGCCACCACCACAGAACAAGAGAGGGAAGGGGACCCCTTACCTGCCCATTGTCCCATGGACTGCAAGAACGCGCTGGGCGAAACCTGCCAGTAGCTCCGGAAGGTGTAGCTGCAGAGTCGGACGCACCGGCCCAGGCACGCCAGGCACACGAGCAGCCCCACACACACCAAGAGCAGCTCCAGAGCCTCGCCCATGGCCGCACCGACGGTGGCTCTGAGCCCCTGTTGCTCCTCCCGGCGGCAGTCCGGGGCCTTGAGATTAGAGGAGCCTCCTGGCACCATCCTCGGATTCATGGCTTCTGATACAGCCAGGGTTCTTTCTAAGGGCTGCACAGCGCCGCTGGGGCTCTGCCACCAGGGGGCAGCGGGGAGCGAGGGAACCGGGCGGACGCCAAGGCCGGGCCAGAGAAGTCCTCGGGGCTCTGCGGTTTGGAGAGGCTGGAGAAGGGTCCCCCAGAGGTTCCCGAGCGTGGAGCTGGGTGGGCAGTGTGGAGACGCAGCCTGGGGCAGGTAGCTCCTAGGAGGTCCTTACGTCATTGAGGGAACTGCCCTAAAAAGGGCACCCTGCTGCCCTGCAGTGCAGTTCTTGTGAAAAAAGAGTTGTTATTAAAACCTGGGGGGGGGGGGGGGGGGGAGGCGGGGCGGGGGAGCAGGTGTTTGGCTCAGGTCCTGTCAGAGTCCCTGGGTTTGTTTGAGTCCCAGTTCCACTTCTGATTCCAGCTTCCTGCTGAGGCACCAGGTGATGGCCCAAGTATTTGGGTCCCTGTCACCCACATGGGAGACCTGGAAGAAGCTCCTGGCTCCTGGCTTAGATCTGGCCCAGCCCTAGCCGTTCTGGCCATTTGGGGAGTGAATCAGCAGATGGGAGATCTCTCTCTCTCTCTCTCTCTCTCCCACTCCTTTCAAATGGAAAAATAAATAACTTTTTTAAAGATTTTATTTAATTTATTTGAAAGGCAGAGTTAGAGAGAGAGAATGGGAGAGATGGAGGGAGAGAGATATCTTCCATCCGCCGGTTCACTTCCCAAATGGCCAGAACGGCCAGGGCTGGGCCATATTGAAGCCAGGAGCCAGGAGCTTCTTCCAGGTCTCCCATGTGGGTAGCAGGGGCCCAAGCACTTAAGCCATCTTCCTCTGCTTTCCCAGGTGCATTATCAGGGAGCTGGATCAGAAGTGGAGCAGCTGGGACTCAAAGCAGAGTCCATTTGGGATGCCGGCATCGCAGGCAGCAGCTTTATCCACTATGCCAAAATGCTGGCCCCTCTTCTCTATTTTAAAGCTATTTATCTAGGCTCCCTACTCCTCCCCATTTGACAGACAGCTGTGTCCTCATGCAATGCCAGTTGTCCTTGAAACACAATGTTGAAGTTCAGAGTGAACGGATTTGTCTGTATCGGGGGCCTGGTCACCAGGGCTACTTTTAACTCTGGCAAAAAAGTGGATGTGTTGACCTCAACTACGTGGTGTCCATGTTCTAGTATGATTCCACCCATGGCAAGATCCATGGCACAGTCAAGGCTGAGAACAGGAAGCGGGTCATCAACGGGAAAGCCATCAGCATCTTCCAGGAGCAAGATGCTGCCAACATCAAAGGGGGTGACGCTGGTGCCAGGGATGCTGGGGAGTACACTGGTGTCCTCACCACCATGGAGGAGGCTGGGGCTCATTGGAAGGCTGGAGCCAAAAGAGCCCTCATCTCTGGCCCCTCTGCGGATGCCCCTGTGTTTGCTGTGACAACTCCCTTGAAATCATCAGCAATGCTTCCTGCCACGCCAACTGCTTCGTCTCCCTGGCCAAGGTCACCCGTGACAAACCTGGCATCGTAGACCACGGTCCCCATCCAGGTGTTTGTTATTGCCTCGTGGGCTTCTTCACAGCGCATCTCACAAGACAATAACTTGCTTCATCAGACGGAATGTGTGAGAAGCGTCAGACACAGAAGCTTCGCTGTTCAGCAACCTGATCTTTGCAAGGTCGTCCCCTCATCTGTGCTGTCCTCTGTGCCTTGGAATCCAGCTTCCAGGTCCAGCCCACAGTCCAAGGGAGACGATGACCCTGGCAGCGACCATCAGGAGGTGGGCATCGCTGAGATCCATTTGAGAGGCTGCCTTCCACAGGTGCATTCTATGAGCATAGGGTGTCCGTTATACGGAGTTTGCCAACAGGTCTTCAGGGAAATAAACCAGAACACAGTTGCCTGGCAAGCTGCACAGACTGACTGCAGGGGTCAAGAGGAAGGCTTTTGGATTGATGGAGATGCTTTCCATCTTATAAGCATGTGTTTGTACCTCCATCAGAGCTCATGGCACTGGGCTAATGTCTGTGCCATATCTGAATTTTAAACAAGCTTCAGCCTAGTTATTTTTTGGGTGGTGAAAAACTGACATTACCAGAAATAGAAACAGCATCCCATTCGTGGGCTTCTCCACCTTTTACTTTTCAACATCCAAAAATACCTCATGGAGCAGGCCTTTCCCCTAGCTGTTAGCACAGCAGCTAAGACGCTCTCATCCCACAGGGGTGCCTAGGTCTGAGTCCTGGCTCCAGTTCCTGCCTCCAGCTTTTCACCAAGCTGACCCTGGCAGGAAGCAGCGATGGCTCGTCATTGCATTCCTGTCACCCACAGGGCAGACCTGGGTTTGACTTCTCAGTGCTGACTTCAGACCCAGCACAACCCCAGCCATTGCTGGCATTTGGGGATCTCTGTCTCTCTCTTTTTCTGTCTCTCAAGTAAAAACTTGAATGGACGGGTGGATGGATGGAAAGATAGATAGATAGATAGATAGATAGATAGATAGATAGATAGATAGATGATATCCAATCCCATGTAATAGACTGAAAAAATTACATGGCATTATCTGACAATGAATTGAGCAAAGCTTTTTAAATGTCTATTTTACTGCTCACAAGATGCTATGGACTGAATCAGAGCCCCACCAGCCCAGATTCGTATGTTGAAGCTGCAACTCCCAGCACAATGGTTGTTGGAGGTGGGCGATTAGATCACAAGGAAGGAGCTCTTATGATGGCTTAGTGTCAGGGGCCGGTGCTGTGGCACAGCTGATAAAGCCACTGCCTGCGACACCAGCATCCCATACGGGCACTAGTTCATGTCTCAGTTGTTCTACTTCCAATCCAGCTCCCTGCTAATATGCCTGAGAAAGCAATGGAGTATGGCCCAAGTGCTTGGGCCCTGGAACCCCACGTGGGAGACCCGGATGAAGCTCCTGGCTCCTGGATTCTGCCTGGTCCAGTCCTGGCCATTGCAGCCATCTGATGGAAAAATCTCTTTCTCTTTCTCTTTCTCTCCTTCTCTATCTCTATCTCTATCTCTATCTCTATCTCTATCTCTATCTCTATCTCTATCTCTACTTCTCTCTCTCTCTCTCTCTCTACCTCTACCTCTATCTCTCTCTCTCTATCTCTGACTTTCTTTTTTTTTTTTAATTTTTTTTTAATTTTTTTTTTTTTGACAGGCAGAGTGGACAGTGAGAGAGAGACAGAGAGAAAGGTCTTCCTTTTTTGCCATTGGTTCACCCTCCAATGGCCACCGCGGTAGCGCGCTGCGGCCGGCGCACCGCGCCGATCCGATGGCAGGAGCCAGGTGCTTATCCTGGTTTCCCATGGGGTGCAGGGCCCAAGCACTTGGGCCATCCTCCACTGCACTCCCTGGCCACAGCAGAGAGCTGGCCTGGAAGAGGGGCAACCGGGACAGGATCAGTGCCCCGACCGGGACTAGAACCCGGTGTGCCGGCACCACAAGGTGGAAGATTAGCCTAGTGAGCTGCTGCGCCGGCCTTATCTCTGACTTTCAAATAAATAAATAAACCTTTTTATAACAAGAGACGAGACACAGGTTGATCTCTGTCATCTATCATCTCTCGTGAGAGGACACAGCAAGGAGACAGGCATCTGCAAGCCACGAAGAAGGCCTTGCCCGGGAAGCAGATGGGCCAGCACCTTCATCCTGGGCCTCCCAGCCTCCAGACTGTGAGAAGCTCCCGCTCTGTAGGCCACCCAGTCTCGGGCAGCTTGGCTCACCACCACGCTGACACCAGGAGGGCCTCGGCCCATGTGCAAATGCAGCTCTCCAATGCGAAGACGTGCTACTTTCCAGCTCATGTCCCCCGTGCCCCCAAGGGCTGTGGCCAACTGAACGGTGCTGTGAGAGCAGCTCCACTAACTCCTCGTTTAAATAGACTGCCTTGAAACCCCAACAAATGATGAGGGTCATATGCCTGCCGTACATCCGGGAACTCTAAAGTAGTTTGAGAATGGGATTTCTGGAAATGGGATCATAAACACCAATGCCTCCAGTCAAAGGCAATGGGTGAAGTCCACTGGGGTCTCCCAACACCTGCGGAGTGGGGAGAAGACCCCCCCTCGCCTTCCATTTTCCCTGCAACCTCAGTCCTCCTTAGTCAGCTGTTTTCCTCTGAGCTGTGAAGTACTGACACAGGCACAGGGAAGGAGAAAGACTGGCAGGGACCCTCAGTGTCAGGGGCACAGAGGACCACCACCAACAGCAGCGAACCAGCAAAGGAAGCTGGGACAGGGCTTGGACGAGTGGCTAGGGCGCCTGCACCACGCTTTGGAGTCCCTGCTCTGGCTCCTGGCTCCAGCTTCCTGCTACGGCAGACCCTGGCGAGTTCACTGAATGCTGTCTTCTCTTCCCCACTGTGGAGTAGAGGGAGGGATGGAGGCAGGCGGCAATTCAGCGATTCGCATCCAGAAGAGCTGACAGCTCTAGGGAAGGACACAGTAAGCCGGGCAAACCCAGGCCAGCGACGGCCCAAAGGGGACCCTGGATTTAGGACATGATGCACACCAACAGGGAAGGCAATGAGCACCTTGGGGAGGCGCTCAGCAGAACACAGCGCAAAGCCGAAGTCTGAAGAGTGCAAATCTGTGGAACGTTAAACTTCACCCATGATTGGAAACGTACATTACATGAACAAAAGACACGAAATGCGCACAAGCGAGGAACTGAAACGGCAAGCTGCCATGCCGTCCTGCAATGGGACACAGTGACACCGAGACCCTGCTGTGGCCCTGGTGGGGCCAGCACGAACAGGCAAACCTTTCTGAAACCCACTCTGTGCACGCAGTATTGAGCAAGTTCAAAGAAAATGCATATCGTGAAACGCCCACATTTTTCGTAGCAAGATTACCTTTTAATTCTACTTTCCCATCAACTTTTCAAGTCCCCTCTTACAAGAGCTCACATGGGGCTGGGTGTGGGGCTGGGAACTGAGTGCAGGTGGGCACTGGGACCCTTCGGGGGTGACAGAAGTGTCAAAAACCATATCATGGTAACGGCTGCATACTTTGATAAATTCACAAAAAATAGTGAAACCACACTCTTGGTGAATCTTCAAGTAGTCAACAAAGCTGTTTTCTAAAAACCTGCACCGCCTGATTCTTCCAGAAGGCACCCCATCCCAGCTGCCACCTCCCTGTATCATCGCAACAGCGGGACAGCCATGGGAAGAGAGGTCCAGTGATCTCAACGTCGGCAGCTTCTTCAGTTGATTTCCTCGGTAAAACACGCAGTGCAGGACCGTCTCATTCAACCACCAATGTGGTGACCCTACCCACGCAATATTATTTTCTTGAAAAATATTGACTTATTCATTCATTTATTTGAAAGGCGGGGGAGAGAGAGAAAGAGAAAGAGAGAGAGAGAGAGAATCTTCCAGCCGCTGGTTCACCCCCCCCAAATGGCCACAGCAGCCAGGGCTGGTCCAGGCTGAAGCCCGGGGCCTGGAACTCCACCTGATCTCCCACATGTGTCTCCCCAGAGAACCAGCAGTTCTTCCAGACCATTCCTAAGACCGCTGACCACTGGAAATGGCAAGAAAGCACGCCATGGTCCCAGGAGAAGTTGTTACTGTGTCCTCCTTAGATTGTTTCTGCATGAGCTCTCCGGGATGGAAGGAGGGGGCAAAGAGAAGGTCAAGTTCACGTGTGACGGGCACAGGCTCTCTAGTTGCCCTTCCTCCAGCCTCAGAAGGATGCACAAGCCTGAAACAGCAGTGATGGTTGCAAACATTGGGGCGGGGGGGGGGGGGAGGGGCTTATCACTTTTACTAAACAACACTCAGTGGTTTGATGGGTTTGAATTATTTTGTTTTGATCCATTTATTTAACTTGAAAAATAAAGGAAAGGGAGAGAGATCACAGGCAAAAATAAAAGTAGTTACCCCCATCCCATCCCAGAGCTCTAGATGGAGAAGTGAGTATTACTCCTACCCAGCTCGTGCCTGATGTCGAGGGGACGAACTCCAGGGTTCAGAATCTTGTGTAAGTGGAAATCATGGGAAAAAACCACATGGACACATCTGAAGACCATTCACTACCTATTGGCCTGGAGAGGCAAATGACAGGAGAGCTGAGCAGTGAGGTTTAAAAATTTAAAAAAGGGGGGGATCAGGAAAAAATTGTATCTGTACCTAATATACACAGACTTTTTTTCTTGTCATCATTCTCTAAAAAAAAAAAAAAAAAAAAAAAAAACAAAAAAAACAACTGTGCAACACTATTGACATAGCATTTACATTGCATTGGATATAAGTAGTTTAAAGATGATTTAAGGCACATGTGAAGATGTGCATGTTAAATGCAAATGCTAAGTTGTCTCACGTATGAATTGTGCATCTGCAGACTTTGGTATCCATGGAGACTCCTGCATCCCATGTCCATGGACACTGAGGAACAAAGGAACTTTGTTATTGGTCCCATTCAATGACCCGTCAGGGCCAGGCTGGCTACCTTGCAGCTCCCCAGTGCCAGGGTTCTATCTGTTGCACCAAGTCCCAGTGTGTCCAGGATAATGGCTGTGCTAGGGAACAGCCCGGAGCCCAGCCAATCTCAGTGCTGCCAACCTCCAGGTCTCTCATGCCAGGGCTGAGAACCTGGAGAGACAAGGAGGTCAAGAACAGAGACCCACACCCCACCAGGCAAACCTCATTTGTTTGCAGGTTTACCTTACTTAGGAAGACAGAATTTTGCCTTCATTTTTCTCCTTATCTAAGTACATGAAGGGAAACAGTTTGAAGGAAAAAATGGGGACATTATACCACTTGCCCCTTGAGTATATGCTTTATGAATTTGTTTGACAAGTGTTTTGGGGCATGTGTGTGTGTATCGTGGCCCTCTTCTACTCAGAATTTTTGGAGATGGCCTCATGCGCATAACCTCCACTTGAAGAAGAATCACTGTGTCTTTCTGTGCCAGGGCCACTTAGAAGCCAAACAGCCAGGGCTGGCGCTGTGGCATAGCAGGTAAAGCCACCACCTGCAGTGCCAGCATCCCATATGGGCGCCAGTTCGAATCCTGGCTGCTCCACTTCCAATACAGCTCTCTGCTATGGCCTGGAAAAGCAGTAGAAGATGGCCCAAGTCCTTGGGCCCCTGCATCCACATGGGAGACCCGAAAGAAACTCCTGGCTCCTGGCTTTGGATCAGCGCAGCTCTGGCCGTTGTGGCCAACTGGGGAGTGAACCAGCAGATGGAAGACCTCTCTCTCTCTCTCTGCCTCCCCTTCTCTCTGTGTAACTCTTTCAAATAAATAAATAAATCTTATTTTTAAAAAAAGAAGCCACCAGCCACAAGCTTTTTTGTAGTAAGTGCTGCTGGTGTCCCTATCTGTGCTTTCAGGATAATTCATCCAGACCTATGCTGAAAATGTGCATGAAGCTGAGGCTTAGAGAGCACAGCACAAAACAAACTCTACACACACTCTACTCCCAGGGAAAGAACGAGAAGGGCTGCAGGGACACTGTGTCTGTGAAACACTCTGAGCTGCTTCTCGCAAATGTTGCTTGCTGCACCTCCAATGTCATTCCACTGCCTCCTGGCACCTGTTGTCTCTGATGAGAAGTCTGCTGTTACTCATATGGGACGTTCCTTGTAAGTGATGAGTAGTTTTTCTGCTTTCAAGATTGTATGCTTGAGGCCAGCACTGTGGCACAGTGGGTTAATGCCCTGGCCTGAAGTGCCAGCATCTCATATGGGCACCGATTCTAGTCCCAACTGCCCCACTTCCGATCCAGCTCTCTGCTGTGGCCTGGGAAAGCAGTAGAAGATGGCCCAAGTGCTTGGGCCCCTACACCCACATGGGAGACCCAGAAAAAGCTCCTGGCTCTTAGCTTCAGATTGGTGCAGCTCTAGCCACTGTGGCCAATTTGGGAGTGAACCATCAGATGGAAAAACCTCTCTCTCTCTCCTCTCTCTCTCTGCTTCTCCTCTCTCTATGTAACTCTGACTTTCATATAAAAATAAATAAATATTTTTAAAAAGATAGAATGCTTGCATTTGGCTTTCGGTATTTCACATTGGTGTCCTTATTTCAGTGTTTGGCTGTGGATCTCTTCACATTTGTCTGTGGAGTCTTTTTAACTTACTTCCTCAACATTCCCCTCCTATCTCTCTCCCCTTTCTCCCACTGTGGTCTACTGGTGTGCTTTCCTTATTCATCTTCCTTCATTCTTCTCTGTTCTTTTCACTTTTTCTTCTCTCTGAGGTCACTGATGCTTTCTTGTATAAGTTTGAATTTGTGCAATTCTCTAATAAATGTTTTAGTTCCATACTTTTCAACTTCAGAATATTCTCATTTGATTCTTTTCCCTATTTTTTTTTTCTATTGATTTCTCTATTTCACAAGATGTTGTATTCATACACTCCCAAGATGGCCACAATGGCCGGAGCTGGGCCGATCCAAAGCCAGGAGCCAGGAGCTTCTTCTGGGTCTCCCACGTGGGTGCAGGGGCCCAAGGACTTGGGCCATCTTCCACTGCTTTCCCAGGCCACAGCAGAGAGCTGGATCAGAAGTGGAGCAGCCAGGACTTGAACCAGCACCCATGGGATGTCAGCACTGCAGCTGGAGGGTTTACCCTCTATACCACAGCACCAGCCCCCACAATGACTCATTTGAAGTCCATGTTTTTTTTTTTTTTTTTAAGATTTTATTTGAGAGACAGAGTTACAGACAGTGAGAGAGAGAGACAGAGAGAAAGGTCTTCCTTCCATTAGTTCACTCCCCAGATGGCTGCAACGGCTGAAGCTGCCGGTCCAAAGTGGGGGTGGTCTTGGGACCCCCCAACATCTCAGTTGTCCAAAACTCACACAAAGCCCATAAAACAAGAGCTCCAAAGCACTCCCTAAAACTTTATTTGAAATAGAATGTAGAAAAAATCCATGCTTATGACACCTTGAAAACAGCCAGGAGCCAGTAGCTTCTTCCAGGTCTTCCACATGGGTGCAGGGGCCCAAGGACTTGGGCCATCTTCTACTGCTTTCCCAGGCCATAGAAGAGAGCTAGATCGGAAGTGGAGCAGCCGGGACTAGAACTGGTACCTATATGGGATGTCAGCACCACAGGCAGAGGATTAATCTAGTTCACTACAGCACCGGCCCCTTTAAGCCTGTGTTAGATGTGACACAGGTCCCTCTCACAGAAGGCTGCTCTGTAGCCTGTTTGTATGGGCCACACTTTGCTGTCTCCTTCACTGTCTTGAATAACTTCTTGTTAAAAATCGGACATTTAGGGGCCAGCTCTGTGGTACAAGCCCTGGCCTGAAGCGCCAGCATCTCATATGGGCACCGGTTCTAGTCCCGGCTGCTCCTCTTCCAGTCCAGCTCTCTGCTGTGGCCCAGGAAAGCAGTAGAAGATGACCCAAGTCCTTGGGCCCCTGCACCCATGTGGGAGACCCGGAAGAAGCTCCTGGCTCCTGGCTTCGGATTGGCACAGCTCCGGCCATTGCGGCCATCTGGGGAGTGAACCAGCAGATGGAAGACCTCCCTCTCTGTCTCTACTTGTCTCTGTAACTGTCTTTCAAATAAATAAAATAAATCTTTAAAAAAAATTGATATTTAGGGTAAGGTATCATAGCAACTCAGGATGCCGATTCCCTTCCCCAGTCCCCGAGGCTCGTCTTTGTTGTTGTGACTTAGCTAGGCACTAACCTGTTCTAATGGACATAGATCTTGCCCTCCATGCCACTCCTGAGCCATGCACACCTCACTCTGCAACCGCACTGGGTTTAAAAGCTCTCTTTGCCTCTTTCCTTGGCTTCTACTCTACAGGCTCTCTGCTGCGTATGGGGTTACACCCAGTGGATGAGGCTCCAATTACCAACTGATCGCTCTATTGCTTTTGAGAGTACCCTGGGGCTTAAGTTGCTTGGCAGTCTGATCCAATTAAACTCTGGCAGGGGCGGATGTTGAGGCCGGTCTTTAAGGTTTGTGCTGACTCCCAAGAACTCTTCTCAGGGGTGAGTTGTTCTGATTCTCACTGGGGAACCTGGTGGCCAATGAGCCAACGTGCTACCCTTAATTAAGAGGAGCGCTGTTTTCAAGGTGTCATAAGCATGGATTTCTCCTACATTCTGTTTGAAATAAAATTCGTTCTTTTAGGGAGTGCTTTGGAGCTCCTGTTTTATGGGCTTTGTGTGAGTTTTGGACAACTGAGATGTTTGGGGGCCCAAGACCACCCCCACTTTTCATACCAGCTGCAAGTCTGAGGAGCTCCCAAAAACAACTTCAGTTTTGATAATTTGCTCATAGACCTCACAGAGAGCTGGAATGCATATGGCTATAGTTTATCACCAGGAAAATACAGACTAAGAGCAGCCACGGCATGGCAGCTAAGCCACCACTTGGGAAACCTGCATCCCATACTAGAATGCTCAGGTTCAAGTCCCAGCTCCTACTTCCTACATGCAGACTGTGGGAGACAGCAAGTGACAGCTCAAGGAGCTGGGTCTCTGCCACCACCACCCCCACATGTGACTCTGCTCAAGTTCCAGGCTCCTGGCTTTGGACTGGCTCAGCCCCAGTGGTGGGAAAAACTGGATGGGAAATCTCTCTCTCTCTGTACATGTGTATGTGTATAAATATACATTTATGGCCGGTGCCGTGGCTCAACAGGCTAATCCTCCGCCTTGCGGCGCCGGCACACCAGGTTCTATTGCCGGTCAGGGCGCCGGATTCTGTCCCAGTTGCCCCTCTTCCAGGCCAGCTCTCTGCTATGGCCTGGGAAGGCAGTGGAGGATGGCCCAAGTGCTTGGGCCCTGCACCCCATGGAAGACCAGGAGAAGCACCTGGCTCCTGCCTTTGGATCAGCACGGTGCGCCGGCCGCAGCGGCCATTGGAGGGTGAACCAACGAAAAAGGAAGACCTTTCACTCTGTCTCTCTCTCTCACTGTCCACTCTGCCTGTCAAATATATATATATATGTATATATATACATTTATATAATTAACAATTATAATTCAGCCAGGGGAAGCAAAACATAGGGCAGAGTCTGGAGAAGAACCCTATGTGGAGATGCCCTGTCCTCTCTCCACCTCCCAGCAGGGACATGGGACCCTATACACAGAGTCCTGCCACTCAGGAAACTCACTAGAGCCTCGGTAGCGTTCAGAGTCTTTATCCAGGCTCTGTGACACAGGCCCAGCTGCCTCATGGCTGGTCTCTACCTCCAGTCTCCAGGCCTCACAAGTGTCACCTAAAGCCCCCACCCCTGAGCCACACTGTTGGTCTTTCTGGTGTGGCCACCCTCCATTCAGCTACAGCCACCTCCCAACCACAATCACACTCTCACACTGCCCACTGCGAACCAGGGCAGCAACGGTGCCCCTGGAGGCAGGGACCAGGCAGCCCTGGGGACCAGATTAAGCCCTTGGCTGTGCAGCAGGCTGCCTTACCCTACCAAAGCTCTGCTCCGAGAGCCAGCAGCTGTAGCCTCCAGTCTTGCAAGCTGCCTCTCCCCAGCAGGGACCTTCCCCTGGCAAGTGACTGGGAAGGCAGCTGGCTTGGCCCACAGCACCTGGGGCATGGCCTCCGTCACATGGGAGTGAGAGCTCAACAGAGGGGGACACCGTGCCCTCAGCTGCACTCACTCGCAGGGAGTGAGGAATTCTGGGGGCCTGACCCTCCCAAGGTAGCAACCCTCGGTTGAGAGCAGAGAATGGAAGAAGCCCCCTCTTTTTGGCCACAGCCACACCTGAGCTGGAGCCTCCATCAGGCTGAGCGAGAGGAGGAGGAGAGAGGGAGGGCGTGGCTCCAGTCTCCAGTGCCACTGCCTTTACTGCCATTAGGCTTTCTTGAGCCCACGTTTCTTTGAGTCCTGTTCCTTCAACAATCTCAGCTCTCAACCTGTGGCCCTGGACTTGAGACATATTTAAAATAGAGAAAAAAATATTCAAATGGCAGGAGAAGGTCCAGATGAACAAATGGGATAACTGTTATTAATGCAGTACAACAAAATAAAACATCAAGGAAATTCGACTTTCTTTGACCTGTCTAGAACTGATTTTTCGTAGCATGTTCTCTATTTGGGAGGCAGAGAGAGAACTCCCATCTGCTGGATCACAGTCAAAAGCCTGCAATGGCCGGGGCTAGTCCCACCCGAAGCCAGGGGCCAGGGACTGAATGTGAGTCTCCCACGTGAGTGGCAGTGGCCTTCATGGGTGCTTCTCAGGGTGCGCATCAGCAAGAAGCTGGAGTCAGGAAGAGGCACAGGGAACTGAACCCAGGCCACCAGGGTGGGAAATGAGCATCTGAACTATCAGCTGTCTTCCCTCCCTGCCCCCACCCCTGCAGCCCCACCACCACTCCCCATAATGGTCTTTTTCAAAGACCTGGGTAATTGGACTACATTCATTTCTTCGTCTCCTTGGGGCTCACAGAGCTCTTCCCACCACCTCTCTGCCTTCTGCGCTCCCAACTAACTCACTGGAAGCCAGTCAGAGCTCCCTCCAACCCCAGGCCTTGGGAATTTGGTTCTTAGGCAGTGTGTGCAAAAATTGCAACTTTCAGCTCAGCTACACTGTGTACCGGGCTGCTCTTAGAGTGCCCTCTGCTGGCCAAATGTGGAAGCAGGAGGCAAAGTTTTATAACCAGCCAACCTTCCTTTAAGAATGCCAAGAATAAAAATCAGACATTAAAAAAAAAAAACTAGGGAAAGAACAGAAAAGCTAGATTTTATTTTTGTCCTCTGGTTTTCAGAAAGAATGCTAATGGTGCAACCTAAGGTAGATATCATAACAGTTTGGAAGTCCAAACTCACACTCAAGAAGCTCGTTATAAGTAAATTGAGGGGCTGGCGAAGATGCTACTTGCTCGCCACTGTCATCCTAGATCAGAGTGCCGGTTCAAGCCCTGGCTGCTTCACCTCCAGGTCAGCTTCCCATTAATGCACCTTGGAAGGCAGTAGATGATGGCTCAAGTACTTGGACCCCTACCATCCACTTGGGAGATGAGGATGGAGTTCCCAGCTCCTGGCTGCAGCTTGGTCCACCCCTGACTTGCAGCCATTTGAGGAGTGAACCAGTGGATGGAAGATCTCTTCCTGAGTGGCTCTGTCTCAATCTTTGCCCCTCAAATCAATACATATATTTCTTTTTTTTTTTTTTTTTTTTTTTTTTGACAGACAGAGTGGACAGTGAGAGAGAGAGAGAGACAGAGAGAAAGGTCTTCCTTTGCCGTTGGTTCACCCTCCAATGGCCGCCGCGGTAGCGCGCTGCGGCCGGCGCACCGCGCTGTTCCGATGGCAGGAGCCAGGTGCTTATCCTGGTCTCCCATGGGGTGCAGAGCCCAAACACTTGGGCCATCCTCCACTGCACTCCCTGGCCACAGCAGAGAGCTGGCCTGGAAGAGGGGCAACCGGGACAGGATCGGTGCCCCGACCGGGACTAGAACCCGGTGTGCCGGCGCCGCAAGGCGGAGGATTAGCCTGTTGAGCCACGGCGCCGGCCAATACATATATTTCTTAAAAGTAAATTAAGCAGTAAAGAACTACAATTCAACAACTTAAGAAATGAACAGTGGTAGGCACTTGGCCCAGCTCCCAGGTTCCATATCGGAGTATGTGGGTTCAACACCCAGCTCTGGCTCCTCACTCCAGCTTCTTGCTACTGCAGACCCCAGAAGGCAGGAGTGGTACAGGTTCCTGCTGCTTGGCTCATGGCTTGAGCCCATCCTAATGGCCTTTCTGGGCATCTGGAGAGCAAACCAACAGATGGGAGTTTCTCTCTCTCTCTCTCTAATAAAATCAAATAAATACAAGAAATGGGAAAAAAAAAGGATTTTAATAGATATCTCTCTGAAGAAGATATACAAATGCCAGCAAGAAAAAATGCTCATTATCACTGCTGAATTAGAAAAATACAAAGCAAAGCCACAACACTCATTTGGATAGCTAGTACCAAGGAACAAACAAAACCAAAATAATACACTCTTGAGGCTGTGGAGAACTTGGCCAGCTGTCTGTGGGAATGTGAACTGATGTAGCCACTATGGAAAACATGATAGGAGTTCCTCAAAAACTTGACCACGACCCAGCCACTTCTAGGTGGGTATGCAAAAGAATGGGAATGAGGCTGCTGCTGTGGCATGGTGGGTAAAGCCGCCGCCTGCAGTGCCAGTATCCCATACAGGCTACGGTTCTAGTCCTGGCTGCTCCACTTCCAATCCAGCTCTCTGCTATGGCCTGGGAAAGCAGTGAAAGATGGCCCAAGTCCTTGGGCCCCTGCACCAACATGGGAGACCCGGAGGAAGCTCCTGGCTTCTGGCTTTGGATCGGCCCAGCTCTGGCCGTTGCAGCCATTTGGGGAGTGAACATGAGGATGGAAGACCTCCCTCTCTCTCTGCCTCTGCCTGTCTGTAACTCTGCTTTACAAATAAATACATAAATCTTTCCCCAAAAATCAACATAATTGAATACTTACAAAAACGATGGGAAGCAGGGCCTTGAAGAATTTGTGTACACTCGTATTCACGGCAGCACGTGAGCCATGAGGAGCGTTCAACTGTGCAAGCTGGTCCGCTGTCTTCTGCCTGTCCACAGTGACATCACAAGAGCGGGCCCACCCAGAAATCATTTTTATTTATTTATTTATTTATTTTTGACAGGCAGAGTGGATAGTGAGAGAGAGACACAGAGAGAAAGGTCTTCCTTTTTTCTTGCCGTTGGTTCACCCTCCAATGGCCGCTGCGCCCGGCGCATCACGCTGATCCAAAGCCAGGAGCCAGGCGCTTCTCCCGGTCTCCCATGCGGGTGCAGGGCCAAGGACTTGGGTCATCCTCCACTGCCTTCCCGGGCCATAGCAGAGAGCTGGCCTGGAAGAGGGGCAACCGGGATAGAATCTGGCGCCCCAACCGGGACTAGAACCCGGTGTGCCGGCGCCGCAAGGCGGAGGATTAGCCTGTTAAGCCACGGCGCCAGCCCAGAAATCATTTTTTATTCTGTTCTGATGAATAGGGGAAGAGACCAATGTAGCTTAAATCAAAGCTAACAGACTGGCACCGTGGCTCACTTGGTTAATCCTCCACCTGCGGCGCTAGCATCCCATATGGGCGCCGTTCTAGTCCCGGTTGCTCCTCTTCCAGGCCAGCTCTCTGCTGTGGCCCAGGAGGGCAGTGGAGGATGGCCCAAGTGCTTGGGCCCTGCACCCGCATGGGAGACCAGGAGAAGCGCCTGGCTCCTGGCTTTGGATCAGCGCAGCGCCAGTTGTAGCGGCCATTTGGGGGGTGAACCAATGGAAGGAAGGCCTTTCTCTCTGTCTCTCTCTCTCACTTTCTACGACTCTATATGTCAAAAAAAAAAAAAAAAAAGCTAACAAAGCTCTTTCTTGGCTGGCTGTTAATTGGGTAATTTTATTGAAATAACGACATGTCTCTTTACACTGTGCTCTGTGTGTGTGTGTGTGTAAATGTGTGTAAATCTCACTGGCCCTTGGCTTTGGCTACTACCTTTGAAATGAGGGCCAGCGTGCCTGTCACACGGTCACCCCTGCAGCGTTGCCAGCCGACAGAACAAGGGGACAGCACGGGTGTGTCCACGACACCCAGCGCTGCACCAGGGAACTTCCAAAAGCTCACAGAAAATGAACTGAAAGAACTTGATTCGGTGTCTTTAAAAACGTTCATGAACAACACTTACTATAAAAATTATGCCTGGATTTCAATTAAAAAAATTCGACATCAAAACAAATTTAGCTTTTAATTTGTTTTTTCCAAAAACCTTCTAAAGGATCCTTATATTTGGGTACCAAAAACAAAGTTTTCTTTTTAATTACGCTGAGTTTCACAGTAATGCCAGTCACCATGGTTTTCTGAAGACCCCCTCGTGTCGACGCCCATCTTGGTGGTTTATTTCGAAAAGCCTCGCTCTCGGCTGGTAAGGGCTCCGGGAGGCTCGGCTCGCGGGGCAGTGGGCGTGAGGTAGTGTGCTCCTGGGAGCCCCAGGGGCTCGGCCTGGGGGCGGGGGCCTAGCCCTTGGAATCCGGGGGGCTGCTTTCTTCGTCCTCGGGCTGGGGGGGCTTCAGCTGGCTGCGCAGCGTCAGGAAGGAGTATCTCAGGCCCCCTGCCATGCTGAGCCCCGAGAAGAGAGAGAAATCAGTTCGCGGGAATCGCACGGGGCTGCCCTCGGCGGCCGCCCACAGCCTGATCCAGAGGGCATCACTCCGATCTGTTTTCTCAAGTCTGTGGACTCCTTGGGGAGAATTTCCCCTCTTAGGCCCAAACTTTTGGGGTTAGGAAAAAAAAAGAGTGATCCAATCGACCATGGAAGTTTGGAGAGGAAACCGGCCCTTGACTTTTACTGAATAATCCTGATTTCATTATCTTTCAGTAGCGACTCCAGTGGGAGACCCCAGAAGGGCTTTCCAAAGCATCTCTATCAGCCCTCACAACGGCTGGAGCCCAAGTTCAAGGACATCTACCTAAGGCTCTGGAGCAAGACGTGGCTTAGGCGACTTCTGAGGAAGGCACAGGGACCGAGGTCAGATCCCAGCCCCGTGAATGTTCACTACATGGCACTTAGAGCCATGTGAGGAGCTGTGGCAGAGAAGCAGATGAGGGCTGGTTTGGTGGCATAGCGGGTTTAGCCGCTGCTGCAGCACCAGCCAGCATCTCATATGGGCATCAGTTCAAGTCCTGGCTGCCCCACTTCTGATCCAGCTCTCTGCTATGGCCTGGGAAAGCAGTGGAAGATGGCCCAAGTCCTTGGGCCCCTGCACCCATGTGGGAGACCTGGAAGAAGCTCCTGGCTCCTGGCTTCAGGCTGGTCCAGCCCTGGCCACTGTGGCCACCTGGGGAGTGAACTAGTGGATGGAGGCACCCTCTCTCTCTCTCTCTCTCTCTGTAACTCTGCCTTTCAAATAAATAAATACATATTTAAAAAAGAAAGAAAGAAAAACAGATGAACTGAGTAACTGAAGTAACTTGATTCTAGAAATTAAAGTGTCAGCAGAGCTGGCGTTGTGGTGCAGTGTTTAAAAAATTGCAGGGCTGGCAGTGTGGTGTAGTGGGTAAAGCCGCCACCTGCAGTGCCAGCATCCCATATGGGTGCCAGTTTGAGTCCTGCTGCTCCACTTCCGATCCAGCTCTCTGCTATGTCCTGGGAAAGCAGTAGAAGATGGCCCAGGTCCTTGGGCCCCTGCACCAGCATGGGAGACCCGAAAGAAGCTCCTGGCTCCTGGCTTCAGATCGGTCCAGCTCTGGCCATTGCAGCCATCTGGGGAGTGAACCAGTGAACCTCTCTCTCTGCCTCTGCTCTCTGTAACTCTGTCTTTCAAATAAATAAATAAATCTTGAAAAAAGAAAAAAGAAATTGCAAAGCCCAAACACCCCCTGGCTTACAGGACAACATCATCTTGGCTCTTTGGCTTATCACATACGGATCACACTGGACTAAGGCAAGTTCACTTAGAGATGCCACTTACCAAATATTTAACCCTACAAAGTTTAACACGGAGAAAATGTAGTCTCCACCGAGCAGCATCCCAATGTAGGCCACGGACACGTTCTGCAGAGAGAAAGAAGGCAAGTCACCATTTACGTAACACACTTACACCCGGCAAGCCCAGAACCCAGGTGTGCGAGTGAGGCTGCATGGACCTGGACACTGTACACATCCACAGGGCTGTGTACACATGAATGAGACCCATGCACGTAGCTTCAGAAAGCAGTGGAGCGAATGGCACGTGAAGCACACTGCCCACACTGCCCTGCCCCCTCTCCTGGGACTACCCGGGAGCAAGGGCAAGAGTTGGGGTGGAGGCGCCAGCGCTGTGCCTCAGCGGGTAAAGCGCTGCCTGCAGTGCAGGCATCCCATGTGGACGCTGGTTCTAGTCCCGGCTGCTCCTCTTCCAGTCCAGCTCTCTGCTGTGGCCTGGGAAAGCAGTGGAGGATGGCCCAAGTGCTTGGGCCCCTGCACCCACGTGGGAGATCCAGAAGAAGCTCCTGGCTTCAGACTGGCGCAGCTCCAGGCATTGTGGACAATTGGGGAGTGAACCAGCAGATGGAAGACCTCTCTCTCTCTCTGCCTCTCCTTCTCTCTGTGTGTAACTGACTTACAAATAAATGAAATAAATCTTAAAAAAAAAAGAGTTGGGGTGGAACCAGCTGGCGGCATCCCATCTCCTGACCACCACTGGGGTGCCATTTTTTTCGTCCTAGTGATCGTAAGCCTGGCCAGAGTCGAGCCATCTAATAAAGCCGGGCAGTGCTGTGTCCCAGCACCCCAGCAGGCCAGTAGGCGGCAGGAGACGGGTCTCCCACTAGGAGTTCACAGAAAAGCAAGCAACTGTGGAAGAGCAGTCAGGACTCAGCGCCCTGTGCTCACCCACAAGTGTGTGCTTTCAAATGTGCACACACACACACAGGGCAGCCTGCACGCTCATGACTTTATAACTGAGCATTTGCCTAGATGGAAAACCATTCTGCACAAGGCTCCTCCACGGCAGCTTCTCCCAGAAAACCAAGTTACAGATCACAAGGGATCGTGAGGGCCGCAGTGCCTGGAGTTTTCCCAGGATTTTGACACCATTTTCTCAGACCACCCCTTCCCCCTCACCCCTCCTCTAAAAGCGACAGTTTGTCTCTCCTTTTCTATCTAGCAGGGCCTCCCTTCTGATTTGCGCACCAGGAGATGAGAAGAAGCAGGAGAGGATCTCCCAGCCCCCAGCTGAAGCTGTCCCTGGCCACCGACAGCAACAGCAGAATCGAACCCAGCTTTCCTTGCAAGGCTTGCACGCACAGTCAGTCCCAGGCTCCGCCCACCTACCTTGATGGCTCCCACAACCGCTGTCGTCAGGGCAGAATTGTAATAGCTGCACAGAACCGTGGAGTACATCAGTAGGAACCTGAGGCGAGGAAGTAGATACCTGAGTGTGTGTCCTGCTGAGCTGGGTAACGACACAGGTCAACGTGAGCCCGCAGTCAAGGGCAGGAGCTGTGGCGCCTGGGACTCCTCCACCCCACATCCCATATGGGAGTGGCTCCACTTCCAATCCAGCTTCTTTTTTAAAAAATTGTTTAAAGATTTATTTATTTATTTGAAAGTCAGAGTTACACACAGAGAGAAGGAAAGGCAGAGAGAGAGAGAGAGGTCTTCCATCTGCTAATTCACTTCTCAATTGGCTGTAGTGCCTGGAGCTGCACTGATCCAAAGCCAGAAGCCAGGAGCTTCTTCCAGGTCTCACACGTGGGTGCAGGGGCCCAAGCACTTGGGCCATCTTCTTCTACTGCTTTCCCAGGCCATAGCAGAGAGCTGGATCAGAAGTGGAGCAGCCAGTACTCGAACTGGTGCCCATATGGGATGCCAGCACTGCAGGCAGCGGCTTTACCTGCTACGCCACATTGCTGGCCCTAGCTTCTTACTAATGTACCTGACATCCACTTAGGAGACCTAGCTGGAGTCCCTGGCTCCTGGCTCTGACTTCTATATGGGCTTAGCCCTGGCTGTTGCAAGCATTTGGGGAGTGACCCAGAAGATGATCTGTCACTCTCCATTTTATACAAATAAGTAAATCTTTAAAAAGAAACACAAGTCACAAAAGCTTAATAACCCTTATTGTAATAGATCTCATCCATTGGACTCATTACAGGAAAACTGTCGGCTGCACATAAGCCCTCCCTCCCCGGGGGGGTCCTGCTCACTTCTCCTGTGGTCCACGCAGTGGGGTATGGAGGGGACAGTTTTCAATGACCTGAAACCTGTTGGCAGCTGTGTTCCAGCAGTGGTTTTCAACCCTCACCCTCTCTGTGCACTAGAATCACCTGCTGAGCTTTTTAAATTTTTATTTGAGAGGCAGAAAGAAAGAGAGACACAGAGACAGAAAGAGATCTCCCGTTCACCGGTTCACCCCCCAAACGCCCACAGCTGCCAAAGCAAAGCTGGGTGCTGTGAACTCAAGCCAGGTCTCCCACAGAGGCGCTGGCCATCACTTGCTGCATCTCAAGGTGCCAAGTAGGAAGCTGGACTTGGAAGTGGAGCCAGGAGTCAAACCCCGGTTCTCCAATAAGGGATGTGGGATTCCCAACTTAACCACTGCAACACAAACACCTGGCCCCAGCCTACCCATGGACACAACGATCCAAAATGCCAGTCACCACCTGCCATGAGCCTGGGTGACTGGGACATTCATTCACCACCAGGGCTGAGCCAGGGCAGAAGAACCCCTCTCAGCACATTCTCTAGTGAATTCTAACTTCTGAATGGGCAGCAACCATCCTCCATAACCAACTGACGGTGTCTGGACAGAAAGGCTGCACTTCTGCAACAAGCCACTAGATGTCCCCAGAGGGCGAATACAAACCCATCAGGACCAAAACCTGTTTCTGTATGCAAATGAGTGTTGTCCAGGGATGTGGCCTAGACCCAAGGCTGTAAAGTCAAAGAATCTGCACGAAGTCCATACGAGGGAAATCACTCTCAACACCAAAAAGTCGACCTCCACAGGACAGCAGTTCTAATTCGAGCATTTGTATGCTGATGAAACGCAAAGACGCTTGAAAGCCCTGAACATGGCAGAATTTTGCAACTTTTTGCCATTGCTTCTTTTGAAATAACACATCTGTCTGATGCACATTTATGCAGACAACAGCTGATAAGGACCCCAGGCGGAAATCCCCAGATCAGAATTTCTGCTCGGAGGTTTCTTACCGTTTCTGAAAGCAACCCAGGGGCCGGCACTATGGTGTAGTGGGTTAAGCTGCCACCTGAATTGCCAGCATCCCATATATAGGAGCCGGTTCAAGTCCCGGATTGGGGAGCTTCTGGCCAGCCGTGCCAAGTGGAGCAGGAGGAGCTCACCGTCCCAGCCTGGAGGCGTGCACCACACTCCACAGGGCCGGGGGTGTGGGGGCTCCCGTACCCAGGAGCCTTCCAGACCTCCCCCACTGTGTCCCTTCACCAGGTGCACCCTTCCGAGGTGGGCGTGGAGGCAGAGCGGGTTACAGTCATCACTTGGGACACTCACACCCATGGTGCAGCACCAGGGTCTGAGGCCCACCTCTACTTCCATCCCATCTTCCCACTAGTACACACCCTGGGAGGCGACAGGTGACAGCTTAAGCACAGGCACCCCTGCCACCCACGTGGGAGTCCCAGATGGAATTCTGGGATCCTGGCTTCAGCCTGGCCCAGCTCTGACAGTTGCAGGTATTTCGGGAGTGAACCAGCAGATGAGAGCTCTCGTTCTCGGGCTAGCGCCGTGGTTCACTTGGCTAATCCTCCGCCTTCGGCGCTGGAATCCCATATGGGCGCTGGGTTCTAGTCCCGGTTGCTTCTCTTCCAGGCCAGCTCTCTGCTGTGGCCCAGGAAGGCAGTGGAGGATGGCCCAAGTGCTTGGGCCCTGCACCCGCATGGGAGACCAGGAGAAGCACGTGGCTCCTGGCTTCGGATCGGCGCGATGCGGCCGCCATTGGAGGGTGAACCAACGGAAGGAAGACCTTTCTCTCTGTCTCTCTCTCTCACTGTCTGTAACTCTACTTGTCAAATAAATAAAAAAAAAATTTTTTTAAAAAGATCTCGTTCTCGTTCTCTCTCTCTCCTCCCTCTCTCTCACCTGATCTGCCCTTGAGGACATGAAAATAAACACCTAGATGATTGATTGATAGAAGACTGATAGATAACAGATAGACAGCAGACAGACAAAATGCCCTTTATAACAGACTGGTAAATTAAGTTCAGTGTCCCCCCCGAGTTCTGTGAGGTACCCTAGCAAGCAAACTGCGGAGGTGGTCACAGGAATCCCCAGTTGGATCTGGGCGGTCCAAAGTTGTGGAGGCCCAAGTTTCCAACTGGGGGGTGGGGGGAGTCTGCTGCATCTAACGATGCCAGCCCCAGGTAGAAGGCCCCCAGCTGGGTCCCCTGCAGAACGCACTGCTCGCCTGCAGGGGGCAGAAACCCCACGCCTGCTGGGGCACACAGGTGGTCTGGGTGGTGAGGGTGCAAGAGCAGTGCGTCTGGCGTCTGGGTTTCTTTGTTCCCCTCGAGTGAGCACCTCCCCGGCTCACCCCTGCCCCCTACCCCGCTTGTGGAAAGGACTTGGCGGGAGGCACGCGCGGGAGAAGGGGCGGTTCTCAACGGACAGCGGCATCCCGCGGCGCTGACAGCTTGTCACTCCCGCCCCCAAGCACAGCGTCCGAGGCTCGGAAAGGCGCTCAGCCCTCAAAGCTGTGGCAGGAACGACCCCCACCCCCCACCCCCGCCTGCCCATGGGGCAGGAACAGACCAGGAGGGCGGGGCCAGCTGCTGACCCGGCTTGTGGTTTCTGAAACAAGATCTGCAAAGCCCTCTCTCTGCCTCTCCTTCTCTCTGTGTGTAACTCTGACCTTCAAATAAATAAATAAATCTTTAGGAAAAAATAAAAGACAAGATCTGACCCGCCAAGCTGGCTGTGGATTGTAACTCCAGCCTTCACTTGACCTCTGACCACTCCCGGATTCCTCCGCCCCCAGCTCCATCCACCTGCGGCTCTGCGTGGAGCTGTCTCCCAGAGCTGTCCTGCCCCCAGGCTGTGGTCCTGCCCCAGGGCGTGCTGGACGCTGCCTGCGGGCTCAGCCACCATGCTATTGGCCTGGTAACACACCTTTAAAGCACAGGCAGTTTGTTTTGTTTTGTTTTTTAAGATGTATTACTTATTTGAAAGGTGCAATTACAAAGAGGCAAAGGCAGAGAGAAAAACAGAGGTCTTCCATCCGCTGGTTCACTCCCCATGTGGCCGCAAACGCAGGAGCCGGGCCGACCCAAAGCCAGGAGCCAGGAGCTTCATAGTGGTCTCCCACATGGGTGCAGGGGCCCAAGGACTTGGGCCATCTTCCGGGGCTTTCCCGGGGGCCGTTAGCAGGGAGCTGGATCAGTGGACCAGCTGGCACTGGAACCGGAGCCCATATGGGATGCTGGAGTCCTAGGCAGCGGTTTTACCCACTACAGCACAGCACCAGCCCCGTGAATCTTTTTATAAAGTTGACTTTCCTACATCAAAAAAAAAAAAAAAGGTGCTTATTTTGGTGCAAAAATTTTTGAAATCCACGCAATCTCTTCATCACATGTATTTAACACGGACTCTCTGAAGTCACCTCAATTTACTGCAGATATGCAAATGATCCCAACATGGACTCCTCTGAAAAACAGCAGGAAAATAGGATTCTGCAAAGCCCTCACTCCAGGGGCCGGTGTGCAGGCACATCCCACGTTAGAGCACAGGTTCAAGTTCTGGCTGCTCTGCTTCCCTCTCTCTCACTGCCTTTCAAATAAATAAATTTTTACAAACATTTATACCCCACCCCAAGATTGAAGCTTCCTGGCAAAACAGTTTCAGAATTAAACCTGATTAAAGGGGCCGGGGCTGTGGAGTAGTGGGTTAAGCTACCACCTGCAGCACCAGCATCCCATATAGGTGCCAGTTCAAGTCCGGCTGCTCCACTTCCAATCCAGCTCCCTGTTAATTCGTCTGGGAAAGCAGCAGGAGATGACCAAGTCCTTGGGCCCCTGCACCCACGTGGGAGACCTGGAAGAAACTCCTGGCTCCTGGCTTTGGGCTGGCCCAGCCCTGGGCATCATGACCATTTGAGGAGTAAAGCAACACATGGAAGCTCGCTCTCTCTCTCTCTCTCTCTCTCTGTCTTTCCTTCTCGGCAACTCTGCCTTTCAAATACTTATAAATTAACTAACTACTTAATGTAAAAACCTTGCCCACAACAGGTGAAGGGTACAAAACAGACAGAAAACAGTTGAAGCCATAGGGCTTTAGGTAGAGCCAAACCTCTCTGGGGTGAAGACAGAACAAGCAAGCTAAGCAGGCTGACCTCAGAAAAACAGTAACATTTAAAAACACAGACACACACCCACATTTCTCATTACACACCTTCCATGTGTTTCACACTGCTCTAAGTTTCCTTTACTTGTCATTTATTCGACACACATAACCCTGCCCCATGAGCCAGGTGCTTCCATCACTGTTCCCGTGTCAAAGATAAGGTGGAGAGGAGGGCACAGAGGGTTAAGCCGCCACTTGGGGCACTGGCATTCCACATGAGTACCACTTCAAGTCCTGGCTGCTCCACTTTCAATCCAGCTCCCTGCTGATGCCCCTGGGAGGCAGCAGATGATGGCTCAAGTACTTGGGAGATGGGGATGGACTTCCTGGCTTCAGCCTGGCCCAGCTATGTTGTGGCCATGTGGGAAGTGAACCAGCAGATGGAGGATACCCCACTTCCTGGCTCCCTTTCTATTTCTCTCCCTCTCAGTCACTCTCCTTTCAAATAAATATTAAAAAAAGATAAGGTGGGGTGGGTACTTGGCATAGCGTTTATTGTGCCACCCGGTATAGCCCATCTAATATCAGAATGTCTGAATTCAAGCCCTGGCTCCACTGTTGATTCCAGCTTCCTGCTGATATGCACAGCCTGGGAAGCAGCAGGTGATGGTTCTAGTGGCTGAGTCCCTGCTACTCAAGAAAGAGATCAGGATTGAGTTCCCAGCTCCTGGCTTCAGCTGGGACTGAAGCCTGGCTCAGCTCTGACTGTTGCGAGCATTTGGGAAGTGAACCAGCAAAGGGATGAACTCTCTCTGTCTCTGCCTTTCAAAAATAAGTTTTAGGGGCTGAAGTTGTGGCATAGCAGGTTAAGTCTCTATCTGCAAAGCCAACATTCCATACAGGCACCGGTTCAAGACCTGGCTGCTCCATGACCCATCCAGCTCCCTGCTCAAGTGCCTGGGAAGGTGACAGAAGATGGCCTGAGTTCTTGGGCACCTGCAGCCATGTGGGAGACCCGGAAGAAGCTCCTGGCTCCAGGCTTCATCCTGGACCATTCTCAGCTGTTATGGTCATCTGGGGGAATGAACCAGCAGATGGAAGATATTTCTCTCTCTCGATATATCTCTCTCTCCCCCCTCCTAACTCTGCCTTTCAAATAAATAAAAAATAAATCTTTTAAAATAAATTTTAAATGCTAATAAATAAATAATAAAAATAAGGTAACAGAGCTCAAAAAAAGTTGACTAACTTGTCCAAGAACCCAGAGATAAACTAGTGGAAAGCTAGGATTCAGACTTGAGCCATCTGCTTTCAGAACGCAGGCTCGGAAGCCCAGGAATGGAGCCATGTGTTTCGTGCCCTGAAAACTCCCAGCCTATCAAAGGGCATCTGCCTGGTTTCCATCCTGGAATGCTCCTGATCTTATCGCTATCACTGACTCATCCATCATTACTACACTTTTAGGACTTTTTCACTTACAAAATGACTACTGATTAGATAAGAGCGTTTGTTTCCTAAGAGGCACATTATTAAACTGGAGAAACGGAACTGCACACTAGTGGAGTCCACGATCTCCTGGCTGAGACCTGGGTGACAGTTGGAAGCAGGGTTGCCCACCCCTCCCTCACTGAGCACGCAGGTTTTACAGGGGTTACTTCTTTTTTTCATTTTTATTTATCTATTTAACAGAGAGACTGACTGAGAGAAATCTCCTATCTTCTGGTTGACTTTCCCAGGGTTGTACCAGGCTGAAGTCAAGAGCCAGGAACTCAACCCTGGGTCTCCCACATGAATGACAGGAACCCAAGCACTGCATTCATCACCTGTGGCCTCCCAGGGTGCACTCGCAAGAAACTGGAGCCGGATGTTAAACCAGGTTTAAACCTGGGGCCAGCGCTGCTGCACAGCGGGTAGAGCCGCCGCCTGCAGTACAGACATCCCATATGGGCGCTGGTTCAAGTCTTGGCTGCTCTACTTCTCATCCAGCTCTCTGCTGTGGCCTGGGAAAGCAGTAGAAGATGGCCCAAGTCCTTGGGCCCCTGCACCCACGTAAGAGACCTGGAGGAGGCTCCTGGCTCCTGGCTTCGGATCAGCTCTGGCCATTGCAGCCAACTGGAGAGTGAACCAGCAGATGGAAGACCTCTCTCTCTCTCTCTCTCTCTCTCTCACTGCCTCTGCCTTTCTGTAACTCTGCCTTTCAAATAAGTAAATAAATCATAATTTATAATGAACGAGAGAAGACTGAAAACCACTGATCTACCATTCGCAGGAACACCTGGGCACAAAGCGCCAGGGGCTCAACTGCACTTGTGCGGTTATCTCATTTTCTGAGCAGAGAGTGAAAACAGTAAGACACACAGTGACTCACAGACACGGCTTAGCAGATTTCTTTTTCAAGTTAAATGTTCCCAGGCATCAACTGGGAAGCCCACAAATCTTTCCCCAGGCCGGCGCCATGGCTTAACAGGCTAATCCTCCGCCTTGCGGCGCCGGCACACCGGGTTCTAGTCCCGGTCGGGGCGCCGGATTCTGTCCCGGTTGTCCCTCTTCCGGGCCAGCTCTCTGCTATGGCCCGGGAGTGCAGTGGAGGATGGCCCAGTGCTTGGGCCCTGCACCCGCATGGGAAACCAGGAGGAAGCACCTGGCTCCTGGCTTCGGATCAGCGCGATGGCCGGCCGCAGCGGCCATTGGAGGGTGAACCAACGGCAAAAAGGAAGACCTTTCTCTCTGTCTCTCTCTCTCACTATCCACTCTGCCTCTCAAAAAAAAAAAAAAAAATCTTTCCCCAAACATCTGCTAAGGACCCTAAGGGACCCTCCCACGGCACAGCAGTCAGTGCCTGCAGACAACGCGTTGCCTGAGATGTTGAAAGTGACACAAAATCCCTCCCTCAAAAAAAAAGAGGGGATGGGTTCCAAATGACAGGGCACTGGGGCCAGGGAGGAGTGATCACAGCAGACAATTGGACAGGGCTGTCCAAAAAGTGAGCCATGGGCCAAACTCCAGCTAGTGGGGTGGGAGGGATTCTGATCCCAGCCCCACAAAGGGTCGCCCAGGTCCAAGGTAACTCCTGGCTCAAGCAGAAGCAAATGCAATGTGCCTGCTGCGAAGAAGGTTCTATCTCATTCCACAGGACTGACGAAGGTTAAGTGATTCTCACAATCACAGGTTACAAGAAAGCAAACCACAAGGACAGACGTCTGAAACAACAAAATGTCAGGAGACTTCAAAACGCTTGTGGAAAAATAGAATAGGCACCAGTGTCGTGGCGCAGTGGGCTAAGCTGCCACCTGCAGTGCCAGCATCCCATCTGGTTGAGGGTTCGAGTCCCGACTGCTCCACTTCCAATCCAGCTCCCTGCTAATGCACCTGGGAAAGCAGCAGAAGATGGCCCAAGTGCTTGGGCCCCTGCATCTATGTGGGAGACCTGGATAAAGCTCCTGGCTCCTGGCTCCTGGCTCCTGCCTGGCCCAGCCCAGGCTATTGCAGACATTTGGGGAGTGCACCAGCAGACAGATCTCTCTTGTCTCTTCCCTCTCAGTAACTGTACATTTCAAGTAAATAAGTATCTTTTAAAAAAGCAAACAGAAATCGAAATCCATGCATCCAGTTCATTCTCTTGCACCAGCTGAAATACTCACTAGACGCACGTAGAGCCTATTCACACAAAGAGATTTTCAAGTGCTTAGGATTTTGTTTTAACCTACTTGAAAGGCATGGAGACAGAAACAGAGAGAGATTCCATCTGCTGGTTCACTTCTCAAACAACAGACAGGGCTGGATCAGACTGAAGCCAGGAGCCCGAACTCAACCCCAAGTCTCCGGGACCCAAGCACTATAGCCATCTCTCTAGCTGCCTCCCAGGGAGCCCTTGAAGGGGAAGGTTGGAACTGGAAGTGGAGCCAGGACCAGAACCCAGGCACTTTTATATGACACGTGGGTGTCCCAAATAGCATCTTAGCTATTGCAACGAATGCCTGACCCAGAAAAAAAAAATTCACTTTTTATTTAAAAGGCAGAGAGGCCGGCGCCGTGGCTCAACAGGCTAATCCTCCGCCTAGCGGTGCCGGCACACTGGGTTCTAGTCCCGGTCGGGGCTCCGGATTCTATCCCGGTTGCCCCTCTTCCAGGCCAGCTCTCTGCTGTGGCCTGGGAAGGCAGTGGAGGATGGCCCAAGTGCTTGGGCCCTGCACCCCATGGGAGACCAGGAGAAGCACCTGGCTCCTGGCTTCGGATCAGCGCGATGCGCCGGCCACGGCGGCCATTGGAGGGTGAACCAATGGCAAAGGAAGACCTTTCTCTCTGTCTCTCTCTTTCTCACTGTCCACTCTGCCTGTCAAAAAATAAATAAATAAAAAATAAAAAAAATAAAAGGCAGAGAGACAGAGAGAGATCTCAGATCTCATACCTACTGGTTCACTCCCAAAATGCCTGCAACAACCAGGGCTGGGCCAAGCTGAAGTCAGGAGCCCAGAACCCATTTCAAGTCTCCCTCTACAGGGTCCATTACCTGCTGCCTCCCAGGGCTTCCTGCACAGGAAGCCAGAACCAGAAGCAGAGGCAGGATTCAACCCCCGACACTCATATTGGCACCTAGTGCCTGCCCTCCACCCTAGAAAATTTAGGACACATTCCACACGGTCTCTCAACCAGAAGAGGAAAAACACACACACACTCCCGCTGCAAACTTTAAATCATCATTGCAATACCTAAAACAATGTAAACGTTAGGTCTCTAATTGTTATACTAAATCATTTAAGGCAGGGGTAGGGACCATCTGGCCTGCGGGCCCCGTAAGGCCCCCAAAATCATTTGGTGCAGCCCTGCCAGGCACCTCAGACAGGGTATGAAATTCAACAAATCTACAGCAGGCTCATATGTAAGCTGATAATTTTGTATGGCCTGCAAGCGATGTTATAAATATCCAAATGGCCCTAGGCAGAAAAAAGGTTCTCCAACCCTGAATTAAGGAATCGTGAGAAAAGACTGTCCACTGGCCGGCACCATGGCTCACTAGGCTAATCCTCCGCCTGCGGCACCAGTACCCCAGGTTCTAGTCCTGGTCGGGCGCCAGATTCTGTCCCAGTTGCTCCTCTTCCAGGCCAGCTCTCTGCTGTGACCCGGGAGGGCAGTGAAGGATGGCCCAAGTCCTTGGGCCCTGCACCCGCATGGGAGACCAGGAAAAGCACCTGGCTCCTGGCTTCGGATAAAAAAGACTGTCCATGTTCAGGACAAAACACCTTTTTTTCAATTACTTTTGATGCCCGGTCGGTCACATCTGTGGATGCAGCGGCCCAGGTGGAGAGAGCAGCCTGGGCTTTGCAGAACATCAGTTGGAGAAACACAGATCAGAACTTTTTGCCAGAATACAACATAGAGTGTAACCTGTCGAGAAATGTCATCCACACTTCTACTTATCCATGGCTTCTTACCCCAAGAAACAGGAAAGAAGAAATTGCATGATAAATAGAACATTCTTCCATTGGTTGAATTCAGTAGCCTATTAGTAAAAAGAAAACAAGAACTAAGGATTAATTGTATTGAAATTTAAACATATTGGTTTTACCAAACTGTGTATTCTGATACATGAACCACCTTCCCAGACAGAACATACAATTTCAAAAATCCTAAATGATACCTACCACTTGTGTAAAGTTGTATTTATCACTTTTTCTTCCCGCATCTTAGGCTCATTTCACAAAATAGGGCTTATTTTAAAAATAAATAAAGCCCTCTTCAAAAGGTTGCTGCAAGGTGGTCAGCACTGTGGCATAGCAGAGTGGCCACTGCCTTTGACACGGGCATCCCAGATCAGAGTGCTGGTGGCGTGCCCCTGTTTCACCTCTGATCCAGCATCCTGTTCACGTACAAGGGCAGGCAGCAGAAGATGGCTCAACTACTCAGTCCCTGCCATGCGGGAGTCCCAGATGGAATTCCTGGCTCTGGGTTTCAGCCTGGTAACGCCCCAGCTACTGCAGCTGTTAGTAAAATGGTGCCATCTATGCCCCAGATGCCATCCTGGGCTCTGGCCCCTGCTGGAAACCAGGTGACCAGATGGCCCAAGCACAGCTGTCAGCTCCACCCTCACCCTATTGGGATTTGCTGCTCCTATTTCCCTGCCCGCCCCCTGGAAAAGGTTTAACAGGACCTGTTCCTGAACACCTGTATCTTTCTTGATCTCTCTCGCTTACCCTCTCTTACTCCCTCACCCTCTCCTCCTGGCCCATCGGGCTTCCCCCACCGGACATTCAACCTTTCCTCTAACTCCGGTGTTTGGTGTGTTTTGTGGCGGCCTTATAGCAGCCATCTGGGGAGTGAACCAGTGGATGGAAGACCTGTCTCTCTCTCTCTCTCTCTCTCTCTCTCTCTCTGCCTCTGCCTCTCTGTAATTCTGCCTTTCAAATAAATAAAGAAATCTAAAAGAAAGAAAACAGTATCTGAAGTCAAGATAAAATGAGTAAGAGAAAAAATATGCCTCAACTTCGAAACCAAAGGATAGAGAGACATTTATTTACCAAAGAGCTGGAAGTATTTTGTTAACAGTAAATAAAACTATCAGCTCCTGATACCAAATAAACCCCTGAGGGCTATTTAGTAATTTTCATGAAACGGTTTAGATGCTTCACTAATCTAGAATCTTGTATTTTCTTTATTAATGATGACATCATTTAAGAAATAATGTTGTATGATATCTATTGTAAAACAGAGACCAACAGAAAGTAACAATAAAGTTCTTCTCCCTTTAGATTTAATGTTGCAGTTAAAGTATGGATTTCTTCAATAAGATTTTTTTTTTTTTGACAGGCAGAGTGGACAGTGAGAGAGAGAGACAGAGAGAAAGGTCTTCCTTTGCCGTTGGTTCACCCTCCAATGGCCACCGTGGCCGGCGCGCTGCAGCCAGCACACCGCGCTGATCCGAAGGCAGGAGCCAGGTGCTTCTCCTGGTCTCCCATGCGGGTGCAGGGCCCAAGCACTTGGGCCATCCTCCACTGCCTTCCCGGGCCACAGCAGAGAGCTGGACTGGAAGAGGGGCAACCGGGACAGAATCCGGCGCCCTGACCGGGACTAGAACCTGGTGTGCCGGTGCCACAGGCGGAGGATTAGCCTAGTGAGCCGCGGCTCCGGCCTTTAATAAGATTTTTAAAATGCTTTCCTATTATCCCTATTCATCAGCATAAAGAGTACACGAGATGTACTTTGAGGCAGTTACAGTGATGAACCAAAGTTCACCCGCTGACTATTTTCCATGGGCCCAATGTGTTCCTAAGAGGACTTGCTAACAACCCTGTGGATCAGATGGAATCAAGGCTCTGTGAACAGATGTCCTGATCGTGCTAAGTCCAGAGTCCAGGACTCGGTTCCCGGAGCAGTGAGTCACACACCGGCTGTACCACAGCCTCTGATCTCTCCACCTCACCAACCAGGACAAACGACTCATCCAACTCCCGCTGTTAACAAGAGCAGCGAACACCTCGCTCTAACGCAGCAATCGGCCTTCAGTACCAACGGCTCACACGTGGCCAACAGAGTGTGATTTTCCACTGCAGGCTAACAAACACAGATGCGTTTCTTTCTTTCTTTTTTTTTTAAAAGATTTATTTTATTTACTTGGCCGGCGCCGCGGCTCACTAGGCTAATCCTCCGTCATGTGGCGCTGGCACACGGGGTTCTAGTCCCGGTCGGGGCACTGATCCTGTCCCGGTTGCCCCTCTTCCAGGCCAGCTCTCTGCTGTGGCCAGGGAGTGAAGTGGAGGATGTCCCAAGTCCTTGGGCCCTGCACCCCATGGGAGACCAGGAGAAGCACCTGGCTCCTGCCTTCGGATCAGCGCGGTGCGCCGGCCGCAGCGGCCATTGGAGGGTGAACCAACAGCAAAAGGAAGACCTTTCTCTCTGTCTCTCTCTCACTGTCCACTTTGCCTGTCAAAAAATAATAATAATAATAAAAATTTTTAAAAAAAGATTTATTTTATTTACTTGAAGGGCAGAGTTGCAGGAGGAGGGGAAGAGCTAAGAAAGAGAGAGAGATGTCTTCTATGTACTGGTTCATTCCCCAGATGGCTTTAACAGCCAGGGGGCTAGGCCAGGCCTTATCTAGGAGCCAGGAACTTCTTCGGGGTCCCCACATGGGTACAGAGGCCCAGGGTCTTGGGCTATCTTCCACTGCTTTCCCAGGAGCACCTGCATGGAGCTCTGTAACTCCTCTCCTGCTGTTCTAGTCCAAGGCCGTATCAGCATCTGCCTGGGAGAACCCCGGTGGTCTCTTGTGAAGTCTTCGCACATCCATTTGTGCCCCTTCAAATGTGTTCTCCCAGGAGCTGGACGGCGTCTTCCACATGCTAATACGATCCCAATGCCTCTACTCCACCAGGCAGAGAGCAGGCGGGGAACCACATAGAACAAGTGTGTGGTTAGGAGCAGCCACACATCATGTAGCACGGGCAGGAAAACAGAGAGCAGACGGGCAGGAAAGCAGAGAGCGAACGGCCAGAAGGCTGCACGCCCGAAGGCACAGGACAACAGGCGGATTTTTCTCATAGTGGTCCCCAACCTCGGAGGGATGCATTTTCCATAAACTTTTTGAAGATGCCTGCTAAGTAAGAATTTCAAACTTTTTTGTGCCAAATTTATTTTTATTTATGTGAAAGGCACAGAGAGAGACAGATGGAGATCTTCCACCCACTGGTTCACACCCCAAATGCCTGCAACAGTTGGGCTGGGCCAGGCCTGAACCAGGAGCTTGGAATTCAATCTGGGCCTGCCAGGTGGGTGGCAGGGAGCCAAGCACTTGAGCCATCACCTGCTGCCTCCCACGGTGTGCATTAGCAAGAAGCTGGAATTGGAGCGCAGGAGCCAGGACCTGTGCCCAGGCACTCTGATCCATGCTATAGGCATCCCAGGCAGCGTCAGCTGCCCCACAAAACTCCCGGCCCCTAAACCTCTCTTTCAATTCCATTTTCCCAGCAACTCTGGGAAGTAGCTTGTATCACGAGGGCTCAGGAACATCCGGCTCTCATGTGCCCTCCTGGCAATCCTCGCACCTTCACACTTTTTATCTCAGCCAGAACCAAAGGTCCAGTGCTGAGGCTGCAGAGGGCGGCCAGGTGAGACCAGCACACTGCTGGGCACCAGCTCACCTGCTGAAGGTCTCCGGTGGAGACGCTGATGATGAGAGTCGGGACGATCATGAAGCAGGCGTTGTAGAAAAGCACTCCGTATTTCCCCAGCTCCTGCAAAAGCAAAGGAAACCTTGTCTGGTTCTAGAGATGTCCCCCGGAGCCATTTCTACAGCCATGCAGTTACAGTGAGAACACTGCCTGGGCTGCTCCCAGCACTGCTGGGATGGCAAATGCCTCATTTCAAATCTACTTTGATCCTAGAACAAACACTGACAAAACTACAGATAAAAACAGAGGGCAGGCGGAGGGCGCTGGCATCCCACCCCTCCCTATCGTCCCCCGTGTGCAGGGTCTGTTGTCTTGAAAGTATGTCACTCACAGCGGAAAATCTGGAACAAAAATAAAGACGATCGAAAATGCTAATAGAAACAGAACTCCTTATGCACATCTGCTCTCTCCCGTTGAAGGGCAGCGTTTCGTGTTCACGTTCATCAAAGTGGCTGTAGCCCTTCTCTGCCAGTTCCCAGCCAGGGTGACATACTGCAATTCTCAAAAAGCAAGAAGTCTGTTTTTGTGAAACTGCCACCATTAAAAAATAATAATAAATGACCCTGCAGATTTAAAAAAGAAAAAAACAAAACAGCCATGGAAATAAGGCTGGCGGTCAGAGCCAACTCCCTCACGGCACACACAAAGGCCAGGGAAACAAAGAACCTTCTGCCCGCTCACCCTGCACAGCCTCCCGAACAGCTGGGTGTGGGTGAGGCCCCCCACGCCAGGCAGCCCCTGACGGTCAACAGAAGCCGTTCCTGCAGGACAACACATTACAAATGAGCCATTCCAACCGTCTCCTTCCACAGACAAGGAACCGGCCGTTTGCAGTTCATGTTCAATGTCATGATGGCCAGGAAGTAGAAACACCCGAGCACGCAGCCCAGCGTCTCCGGACTCTCAATAGACAGACAAATGCCCTGACCCTGTCTCGGTCTTGGCCGCTGATGATGCTGGCAAAACAAGCAACTAACTTGTGGTTCGAAGCAACGCCCTTTTTCTATATTCTGCAAGCGCTAGGGCCGTGTCTTTTCCCCAGACATTAGTAACGGACGGATCACAGGACATAAAGGGAACGACACGCCAACTGTCCAAATCCATTTTCCTTTCTGCTTGTGGCGGTCAGGGGCCAGGGGTCACAGCCTATACTCCCTTGGGAGGGAGGATCTGCTACCTTCGGGTCCATTTTCTGCTTGGTGTAAACCCCATTGGCGGCTGTGAAGACGTCGTTCAGGAACACGAAAACGTAGCCTTCCAAGTTAAAAGCAAGGTCCGAGCTGGTGGGCAGAACACAAGAGGCTGATTATTCAGAAGCTCACGACCTGGCTTCTTCCTCTGCCTGTTCCACCTTTGGCTAAGGGGGTTCACGTGCGACGCTGATCGCATTTTCAATGGCACATCTCCTGCTCCGAGGCAGGGCACGGTTCGCTCCTCCGCTCTGCCTCCCAGCGAAAAACAAACAGGTGGCTTAACTTGATCTCGGGGGGGCTTAACACTGGAGGGCCACTGACCCTCTTCCCTGAGCTGCAAAGCCCTTTCATTGGCTCGATGGCCAGTGGAATCAGCAGACTCACCGGCAAGCCCTGACTTTTCTATCGAAAGGCAGTGACCCGCCTGCCCCACTCCGGGGCTGAGGAGTCAGCGGGGCCATCCCCAGGGGCCAGTGAGTTGGGACAGCTGGGCAGGGACTGGAGAGAAAGAGAGGAAGTGACACCTCCATCTGTGCCACAGTTCCCCTGTCCATCAAAAAGGCAAAGCAGGAGGCACCCTTGTCTTCTCTGAGACCCCTGTTAAGGCTCCTTTCTTCCATTCTTTGGAAACAATCACTTTCCATTTTAAATAAATAACACCAGGGGATGCAGAGCGAGGAGGACCAGAGGGAGGACAATAGCTGGGCCCTGAAGGGCTCTGGCCACCTGCACTGCAGGGGGAGCCCAGGAGGAAAAACTCCCCTACCCTCTTAGATTCAGTCTCTGGGGCCTGCAAATTTAACTGAGAAGAAAAAGAAAAAGCAGACGAAGAGGAGAGAGGGACTACAAACTGCGTTAATATCACACGAGCATGGAAGTTCACAAAAAAGAAATGAAACTCAGAGAAGCGTGCACACTGCGGGCCCTTATGTTGCATGTGAGCATTTAGCAAGAGGGACCGGGTTTTGCACACGTGGGGACATCAGGGGCCAGACGCGCTGCTCTAGGGTTCATGTACGAACGTCATCCCGCTGTGAGCTCTGTCCAGTGACCAGGTCACCTTCTCTTCCAGGTCTGGCAGAAGGGCCACCTCCACAAAGAACTCCGTGCCTGCTTCCCAGGCAGCAAAGAGGAAGGCAGGGCTCCTCTCGCATCAGAGAACACTCCCCTGTTCAGCTCAGAATAGCCTGTAACCCAAAGCGGCGTGCTTGGGCGTGGGATGCTCTTACTCACTTGCAATAACAGCAAATTAACATTATCCCTAACCAAAGAGAAAGAAATAGGCCAAAACTGCCTCAAAGTCTGAATGCAAATTGAATCAGAGTTCTATCTGAGGCTTCCACTGGTATTATTACCTATAAATATAGATATGAGAATGGAAATTGATTCCAATTCTGATGATAAGTCAGAATTCTCTTGCTCCCCACATGAGAGCCCGGGACAGAGTTCCCAGCCCCTGGCCTTGGCCTGGCCCAGGTTTCTTATTGTGGCCATTTAGGGAGTGAACCAGCAGACAGAAGATCTCTCTCTCTCTCTCTCTCTCTCTCTCTCTCTCAACTGCTTTTCAAATAAACTCTTTAAAAAAAAAAAAACTCTCTAGCTCAACCATAAGAAATGAATTTTCTCAGGGCTGGCACTGTGGCACAGCAGGTAAAGCTGCCGCCTGCAGTGCCGGCATCCCATATGGGTGCCGGTTCAAGTCTCAGCTGCTCCACTTCCAATCCAGCTCTCTGCTGTGGCCTGGGAAAGCAGCAGAGGATGGCCCAAGTGTTTGGGCCCCTGCACCCATGTGGGAGACCCGGAAGAAGCTCCTGGTTCCTGGCTTCATAGCAGCGCTGTTCTGGCCATTGCGGCCAATTAGGGAGTGATCCAGTGGATGGAAGACCTCTCTCTCTCTCTGCCTCTCCTTTTCCCTCTGTGTAACTCTGACTTTCAAATAAATAATATCTTAAAAAGAAGAAATGAATTTTCTCAAAGTAAGTCTTCCAAATCTCTTGCCTATTCTCATTTGATCCGATTTTGTATCACAAAGAGGTTGCCGTGCAGGTGTTTGGCCACACCCCCTATTCAGAGTGCTGGTTTCAAGACCCTCCTCCACTTGCTGACTCCAGCTTCTTGCTAATAGTGCACACTGTGGAAGGCAGCAGGTGGTGGCCCAAGTAACTGGGTTCCTGCCACCCACGTGCGACACCTAGCCTGAGTTCCAGCTCCCAGCTCTCGCTGTTGGCAGGCATCTGGGAAGTGAACCAACAGCTGTCTCTGTCTCTCTCTCCCTCTCACAGCCTGGCCTCCCACTCTATCTTACCTTTTGCTAATGGAGTCCATGTGCAAGGCTGGTAATAACCTTTATAAAAATAAAGAGTTTGCCATTCCCTGAGACCATAGAGACTGTGTCAAACTAAATCCTATCTGGCTTCAGGATGTCTCCGGATTGACTTTTTTTTTAAGATTTTTTTTCTTTTTCTTTTTTAAAGATTTATTTATTTGAAAGTAAGAGTTACACAGGGAGAGGAGAGAGAGAGAGAGAGAGAGAGAGGTCTTCTATCCGCTGGTTCACTCCCCAAACGGCCGCAATGGCCACAGCTGTGCTGATCTGAAGCCAGGAGCCAGGAGCTCCTTCTGGGTCTCCCATGTGGGTGCAGGGGCCCAAGGACTTGGGCCATCTTCCACTGCTTTCCCAGGCCATAGCAGAGAGCTGGATCGGAAGTGGAGCAGCTGGGACTCGAACCGGCGCCCATATCAGTGGCTTAACCTGATATGCCACAGCACTGCTCCCCCACCCACTGACTATTACAGAAGGAATACAACCTAACTTGGACCCTAAGCTAGCTCACAGCCTACCTCTGAGTACACTTCAGTAGCAACGGCTGAGTCCCTGCCCGTCACAGGGGCCAAGCTTCACTGCACTGCAGGCCACCAGTTAATCCAACCGTGTTCACAAGAGGCAGCCACCAAGCCGCACCCAGCCAAGCCATCTCTGTCCCATCCCTCCTCTTTCTGGCCTTAAGTACTACCTGACCACATGGTAGCATGGAGCTTCCAAACATCTGCTGGTTTGCCAATCCTTCTTTTCTCAATTAAACTCCTGCTAAATGTATCTGCTTAAAGTTTTTATTCTAACGGAGAATGAGTAGAAAAGGCTAGGCTTGGGAAGGCGTGCACGGAAAGTGCCGTTTAGTTCAGAGAGCCCGAGGGAAATGTCCAGAATCTTCAGTTCCCCACTCCGGAGGCCAGGAGCTCCCAACAGTCGTGTGCTCATCCCTGAAGCTGGCCGTGCTGTCAGGTGTCTTACTCGGCGCTCACTGGAGGCCAGCAGCCAGGTGTGGAGTTGGCTCTGCTGCTGAGGGTGCCTTGCGGGCTTCCTATTTCAATTCCTTTAAGCCGTGTGACTCTCGCTTTGTTGAATAAAAAGTCGGGGGAGGGACCTGCGTTACAGCGGTGCGGAAGCTTCACCAGCCAGTGCACAGCGGCCCCACATTCCTCTTCTCCGCCAGGATGACACAGGAAGCCCCCTTTGAGGCTCAGCCCACGGACTGCCATGCATAGCTGCCTGCACGTGGATGCACTAACAGGAGTGAGGGGAAGAGGAGGGTCCCAGCAGGCCTGCAGCCAAGTGCTGTGAGTCTAAATGAGTTAACCTGTTTAAGCAAAATTCCTCCAACTTGTAGTCTTTCCCCCTTGCTTCAGGTGGGTTCATTTGCTGGTATTACCTTTGCCTTACAGATGGGGTAAACTGAGGCCCGGAGAGGCCTGGAAACAATCGGCAAAGGGCAGGCTAAGTTCTGAATACAAGGATGAGGGCGGGGGTTCTGCACAGCAGTTTAGATGCCAGCATCCCACACTGCACCCCATGTGGAGTGCCTGGCTTCAAGTCCCAGCTCAGCTCCCTGCTGCACCCTGGGAGGCCCAGGTGGTTGGGTCCCTGTCACCCACGTGGGAAACCTGGATTCAGTTCTGGGCTCCTGGCTTCATCTGACCTGGCCCAGTCCCAGCTGTTGTAGACATCTGGGGAGTACAGCAGTAGAGAGAAGATCTCCCTCTGCTTGTCTGTGTGTGTATGTGTGTGTGTCTTTCTGCCTTTCAAATTATATATATATATATAATATACATATTATATACATATATACATTATATATTATGTATATATAATATTATGTATATAATACATATATTATATATATATATTTAAAGCCCTGAGCCCAAGGAATGTTAACTGTGCAGCTGTGTTAAGCACCATGATAGAGCAAACAGAAATCCAAGCACCTGCCTGCCAATGCAAACGGGAGGATTGGGTGGGTGGGTGGGGGTCCTCATTCCTGCTCGTGCACACTGAGGGTGAAGGCAGCAGTCCGGCCACCCCTGCTGCCTTGTATCCCCAACATACAAACGCCCTCAAGGACGGCATGCTACTGCTGGAAACGGTGACTGCTACGCTATCACAGAACGATCAAACCATCAGCATGCAGGCTTTAGAAAGTCCCCATTTTTATACTGGAAACAAATCTCAGTAATAAAGGAAAACAGTTCAGGTGAACATCTGTATTAACATCCCAGGGCACTCCCTGCCTACCCTCAGACATGTGGTGGCGGACGTGTTCCTGCCACAGGAACACCCGGGGACTCTGCTAACTTCAACAGATTTGTCTCCTGGCCGCTCGATTCAACTGCAGCCAGATGGGAAATGAAAAACCGGGAAGGGGCCTATTGTCAGGGACACAAAGAAGTGATTGAGCCAAAGCGGCCAGAGTCTTACCCAGCTGCTATGAACGCCCCGAGGATGATGGCAAAGACGCTGGCGATGATGTGCAGCGAAAACTGCTTCCTGCCACGGGCAAATAGTAAGAGAGGAAAGGTGATGGGAGGAGAGAAGTAAGAATATGGATTACATTTTGCAAACAAACTGAAAACACACATCAACGGTTCCCTACTTAAAAATCCAACACACAAAAGCTTCACAGAGCATCTAGAAGTCAGACCAAGTTGACAAGCTCGCCTCAGCCTTTTTCTTCACCTGACTGCAAACTGGGGTCTCTGCTGTCAGCTTTCGGCACGTCAGCCTGAGTATCCCCGTGTGAGGTCTGTATGCCAACATTAAAAAAGTGACTTCCCCTGATTTTTGTTACAATCACCATACTCAAATCGACCTCCCTGCTCCCCTACGCTCCTGTGCTGTGTGTATAGGGGATAGTTCTTCCTCCATTTGGCTCTGTGAACAGATTCATATCCATTTGGGGTGGCGGCTTTTCCTTTCATCATTTTCTATCACAAACATGTTAACTGTTTAATGTAAAATTGCAATTTTTCAAAAAAACCCCTTTGGGTTCTTTGGAGATTACACACACACAGGTGGCTTCTTTTAGGTCAATAAACAACTTGTCCTTAAGTTCTTGCAACCAGAAACTCCGATCAACTATTTGGGCAGATGACTGGATGACAAAAGTCGAGGGATAAAGGTGATGCGCGCCATGGGGGACACACAGGACGAAGGGAGCATAGAGAAGTTACCCGAGGATGAGCGTCTCGAGGAGCAGAGTCAGCGGGATGGTGAACTTCCTGAGCACGGTGAACATCGGCAAGCTGTCAGATCAGGACGAGAACACAGCATCAGGCGGCAATAAGCACCGCTGGGGTGTTTTTATGTCTGAACTGCCTAGCCATTCTCCAGATTCAATATAATCCTCACGTTTACCATGAACAAATCATATGAAACCCTAAAAAGATACAGCAATTACATAATTTCACATCATTCCACCATCACACTATCGACCACTACAAAGACTGTGCTAAACCAGTTGGCGATGAGGACGACGATCCAGCCTCCAACAAATCAGGCTGGGACTATTTGTCAACAGTTGTTAAACGGTCCTAACCTTGGGTCCAATTAGTCTAAGTTAATCATCCAAAAGAAAGAAAAAAAAATTGCACAGACGTGTGCAATGCAGTATTGCTTTTGGAAAAGTATCAGTAACAATCTAAATATCAGACAATGTCAATGGTAAAATAAATAAACATACATCCACTGAGAAAACATTATATATATGTATATATAAAAACTCTAGAATATAAAAGTTCATTTTCCAACAGTGGTTAACGTGGAAGATACTAAACTAAGTGTATCACTATAGTAAGATACATTCTGTATATGGGAAAAGGCTAAACTGAATACTTAAATTATGTTTTTTTTTCCTTTTTTTTAAGATTTATTTATTTACTTTGAGAGTCAGAGTTACACAGAGAGAAAAGGAGAGGCAGAGAGAGAGAAAGAGATCTTCGATCCAATGGTTCACTCCCCAGTTGGCCACAATGGCCAGAGCTGCACCGATCCAAAGCCAGGAGCCAGGAGCTTCTTCCGGGTCTCCCACATGGGTGCAGGGGCCCAAGCCTGGACCATCTTCTACTGCTTTCCCAGGCCAGAGAGATCTAGCAGAGACCTGGATCGGAAGTGGAGCAGCCAGGACTTGAACCAGTGCCCATACGGGATGCTGGCACCGAAGGCAGCGGATTTACCTATTACACCACAGTGCCAGCCCAAATTATGTTTTAAAGAATGGAATTATGGGCTATTTTCCCCAAACTTAACATAATAAGGCTACATTACCCCCCCCCCCAAAATTGAGGGGTGTTTGGCACAGTGGTTAAGATACCACTTAGGATGCCAACGTTCCATATCACTGTACCAGGGTTCAGTCCTGGCTCAATTTTTCATTCCAGCTTCCTGTTGTGCACCTTGGAAGGCAGCAGGTGAGGGCACAAGTCATTGGGTCCCTGTCACCCACAGATGACAGCAAGATGAAGTTCTGGGCACCTGGCCTCAGCCGGCCCCAACTCCAGCCCAGGCTGTTGTGGGCATGTGTGGAGCAAATCAGTACATGGAAGATCTGTTTCTTCTCTGTCTCTTTCAAATAAGTGAAAGCAAATAAATAAAACCAACTGTACTAATCCTTAAAGGAAACAACAAACAACTAAACATACTACTGTGTGTTCTCACCACACACCCCGACCCATGGTTTCACTTTCGATGGCTGCACTCACTCAGGATCAACTGTGGACCGAGAATGTCACGTGGAAAATTCCAGAAACAATTCACAATTTTAAATAACTTTTACTGCAGCACATTGCAACCACTGTCCTATTATTATTTTTGCTGTCAATCTCTTACAATGCCTAATTTTTAAGTGAAACTTCATCATAGCTCTGTAGGGATGGGAAAACACAGAATATACTGGGTTCAATACAATCCCTGTGTCAGGCGCCGCGGCTCACTAGGCTAATCCTCCGCCTTGCGGCACCGGCACACCGGGTTCTAGTCCCGGTCGGGGCACCGGTCCTGTCCCGGATGCCCCTCTTCCAGGCCAGCTCTCTGCTGTGGCCAGGGAGTGCAGTGGAGGATGGCCCAAGTACTTGGGCCCTGCACCTGCATGGGAGACCAGGAGAAGCACCTGGCTCCTGCCATCGGATTAGCGCGGTGCGCCGGCCGCATCACGCCAACCGCGGCGGCCATTGGAGGGTGAACCAACGGCAAAGGAAGACCTTTCTGTCTGTCTGTCTCTCTCTCACTGTCCACTCTGCCTGTCAAAAAAAAAAAAAAAAAAACAATCCCTGTGTCAGGGGTCTTGGAACTTAGCGCCTGTGGATAAAATGGGACACCATGATGCTAAAACCCATATTTCATGTTTTTTTTTCTTTTTCACATCACCATGCGCCCTTTTGAAGGGAATGACAAAGGGTGTCACTTCACATTGGTCATTTTTATATGTCCTCCTCCTGGTCTACCTCTCACCTCTCCATTTCCACTCTCATTGCACAAACAGGTCTTCCTCAATTGCTGTCACCCTCAGCATACGCACTCTTTTCTCATTTTGTAGATTTCCATTCACGTGTGCCATTAGACTACATAGTACACACAATTTTCTCCAGTTTATAGGATGGCTTGGTCTTTTCACTCCTCCACTTTGATTGTTTTTACAGTGACTTTTTCCTTTTCCTCTTGAAATAATGAATTCCTTTTATGTTATTTACTTGAAAGGCAGAGAGAGAGAGAGAGAGAGAGAGAGAGAGAGAGAGAGAGAGAGAGAAAGCTTCCATGCACTGATTCACTCCCCCAGATGCTCGCAATGCTGGGGCTAGACCAGGCCAAAGCCAGAGCCAGGATCTCAATCCAGGTCTCCCACGTGGGTGGCAGGGGCCTAACCACTTGAGCCATCATGGCTGCCTCTCAGGGTTCATACCAGCAGGAAGCTGGAATGATAAGCAGAGCTAGGACTCAAACCCAGGCACGGTAAAATGGGATGTGGCCATCCCAGGCAGCACCTTAACCGCTGTGCCCAACTCCCACCCTACAGTGAGTCTTGACAAAAGCGATCAGGACCCTGAAACAAATGCAAACTTCTTAATTATTTTATATAGCACACACTTGAAAACTGTCATTTCTCTTCCATGCACCAGGCCTCACCCACACAAAACAGATAGAACGTTCCTGAATTTTATAAAACTGGGATAAAACTAAAAGTTATACAGCACCATAATCACATAAACAAATCTACCTGGATAAAGCATACCATCCCTACCTTGATGTCGTCAGGTCTCATATTCTGTTTTTGAATTTGACTATAAGAACAAATATAGGGGCCGGCGCTGTGGTACAGTAGGTTAATCCTCCATCTGCAGCGCCGGCATCCCACATGGGCACCAGTTCTGGTCCCGGTTGCTCCTCTTCCAGTCCAGCTCTCTGCTGTGGCCCAGAAAGGCAGTGGAGGATGGCCCAAGTCCTTGGGCCCCTGCACCCATGTGGGAGACCAGAAAGAAGCTCCTGGCTCCTGGCTTCAGATCGGCACAGCTCCAGCCATTGAACCAAAGGATGGAAGACCTTTCTCTCTGTCTCTCCCTCTCACTATCTGTAACTCTACCTCTTAATAAAATAAATAAAATATTTTAAAAAGAACAAATATAAGCTTTTTTTGTTTTGGTTTTGTTTTTTTTTTGTTTTGTTTTTTGACAGGCAGAGTGGACAGTGAGAGAGAGAGACAGAGAGAAAGGTCTTCCTTTGCCGTTGGTTCACCCTCCAACGGCCCCTGCAGCCGGCACACTGCGGCTGGCGCACCGCGCTGATCCAAAGGCAGGAGCCAGGTGCTTCTCCTGGTCTCCCATGGGGTGCAGGGCTCTTGGCTCCAGCCATTGTGGTCATTTGGAAAGTGAACCAGCGGATGAAAGATATCTCTTTCTCTCGCTCTCTCTCTTCTCTCCAACTCTGCCTTTCAAATAAATAAATACATCTTTTTTTTTTTTTTTTTTTTTTTTTTGGACAGGCAGAGTGGACAGTGAGAGAGAGAGACAGAGAGAAAGGTCTTCCTTTTTCTGTTGGTTCACCCTCCAATGGCCACGCTGATCTGATGGCAGGAGCCAGGTGCTTCTCCTGGTCTCCCATGCAGGTGCAGGGCCCAAGCGCTTGGGCCATCCTCCACTGCCTTCCCGGGCCACAGCAGAGAGCTGGCCTGGAAGAGGGGCAACCGGGACAGAATCCGATGCCCCGACCGGGACTAGAACCCGGTGTGCCGGTGCCACTAGGCGGAGGATTAGCCTGTTGAGCCACGGCACCGGCCCAATAAATACATCTTTAAAATATAAAAATAAAAAAGATTGGGCTTGGGGCCGGTGCTGTGGCACATCAGGTTAACACCCTGGCCTGAAGCACCGGCATCTCATATGGGTGCTGGTTTGAGACCCGGCTGCTCCACTTCCCATCCAGCTTTCTGCTATGGCCTGGGAAAGCAGTAGAAGATGGCCCAAGTCCTTGGGCCCCTGCACCCACATGGGAGACCCAGAAGGAGCTCCTGGCTCTTGGCTTCGGATCGGCACAGCTCCGGCTGTTGCGGCCGACTGGGGAGTGAAGTATTGGATGGAAAACCTCTCTCTCTCTCTCTCTCTCTCTCTCTCCCCTCTCTCTCTCTCTTTCTGTGTAACTCTGACTTTCAAATAAATAGATAAATCTTTAAAAAAGATTAGGCTTTGGGGAAAAAAAACCTCCAATGTAATTTCTTAAACTGCTAAATGTCAGTCTCTTCTCTACGTATCCCAAGCAATATCCTGAAAACCAAAGTTGAGAAGCAGATGGGTGAGGACCTCCCAGCAACCCTCCACCTGCACCCACCTTAATTTCCTTGTGCTTGACAATCCACTTATGTGGTTCCCAACATAGAGGAGGGGCAGAGGGAACAGCTTCAATTTAAAAAAGAAAGAATGTTTGGTTAGGAGCCAGTAACGTGTCTTCCTTCAGAAATACACTGGGACATTCACCGCCTCCTCCACCAGCGGGAGAACCAGGTTAGTTCCTGCGTCTGCGAGGACTGGATTTTCTAGAATCCAAGACGTGCACAGTCTCTCCATGTGGTCCAAAGAGTTAGATGAGTAGTGATGCCTGGCGTTGGGGAGGGAGGGAGATGGCCATCTTGACCAGGCCTACGCAAGTAGAATACATCCCTACACCTGCACACACATGCACTCCTGTCCCTGCACACACGTGCCCTCCTGTCCCTGCACACACGTGCACTATTCTGTCACACACACGTGCCCTCCTCCATCACCTGCACACACGTGCCCTCCTCTGTCCCTGCACACACGTGCACTATTCTGTCACTCACACACATGTGCCCTCCTCCATCACCTGCACACACGTGCCCTCCTCTGTTGCTGCACACACGTGCACTATTCTGTCACTCACACACGTGCGCCCTCCTCCATCACCCACACACACGTGCCCTCCTCTGCCCCTGCACACACGTGTACTATTCTGTCACACACACGTGCCCTCCTCCATCACCTGCACACACGTGCCCTCCTCTGTCCCTGCACACACGTGCACTATTCTGTCACACACACGTGCCCTCCTCCATCACCTGCACACACATGCCCTCCTCTGTTGCTGCACACACGTGCACTATTCTGTCACTCACACACACGTGCCCTCCTCCATCACCTGCACACACGTGCACTATTCTGTCACTCACACACACGTGCCCTCCTCCATCACCTGAACACACATGCCCTCCTCTGTCCCTGCACACACGTGCACTATTCTGTCACACACACATGCCCTCCTCCATCACCTGCACACACGTGCCTTCCTCTGTCCCTGCACACATGTGCACTATTCTGTCACTCACACACACGTGCCCTCCTCCATCACCTGCACACACATGCCCTCCTCTATCCCTGCACACACGTGCACTATTCTGTCACTCACACACATGTGCCCTCCTCCATTACCTGCACACACGTGCCCTCCTCTGTCCCTGCACACACGTGCACTATTCTGTCACACACACACACGTGCCCTCCTCCATCACCTGCACACACGTGCACTATTCTGTCACACACACACACGTGCCCTCCTCCATCACCTGCACACACATGCCCTCCTCTGTCGCTGCACACACGTGCACTATTCTGTCACTCACACACACGTGCCCTCCTCCATCACCTGCACACACATGCCCTCCTCTGTCCCTGCACACACGTGCACTATTCTGTCACTCACACACACGTGCCCTCCTCCATCACCTGCACACACATGCCCTCCTCTGTCCCTGCACACACGTGCACTATTCTGTCACACACACACACATGCCCTCCTCCATCACCTGCACACACGTGCCTTCCTCTGTCCCTGCACACATGTGCACTATTCTGTCACTCACACACACGTGCCCTCCTCCATCACCTGCACACACGTGCCCTCCTCTGTCCCTGCACACACGTGCACTATTCTGTCACTCACACACATGTGCCCTCCTCCATCACCTGCACACACGTGCCCTCCTCTGTTGCTGCACACACGTGCACTATTCTGTCACTCACACACGTGCGCCCTCCTCCATCACCCACACACACGTGCCCTCCTCTGCCCCTGCACACACGTGTACTATTCTGTCACACACACGTGCCCTCTTCCATCACCTGCACACACGTGCCCTCCTCTGTCCCTGCACACACGTGCACTATTCTGTCACACACACGTGCCCTCCTCCATCACCTGCACACACATGCCCTCCTCTGTCGCTGCACACACGTTGCACTATTCTGTCACTCACACACACGTGCCCTCCTCCATCACCTGCACACACGTGCACTATTCTGTCACTCACACACACGTGCCCTCCTCCATCACCTGAACACACATGCCCTCCTCTGTCCCTGCACACACGTGCACTATTCTGTCACACACACATGCCCTCCTCCATCACCTGCACACACGTGCCTTCCTCTGTCCCTGCACACACGTGCACTATTCTGTCACTCACACACACGTGCCCTCCTCCATCACCTGCACACACATGCCCTCCTCTGTCCCTGCACACACGTGCACTATTCTGTCACACACACACATGTGCCCTCCTCCATTACCTGCACACACGTGCCCTCCTCTGTCCCTGCACACACGTGCACTATTCTGTCACACACACGTGCCCTCCTCCATCACCTGCACACACATGCCCTCCTCTGCCCCTGCACACACGTGCACTATTCTGTCACACACACGTGCCCTCCTCCATCACCTGCACACACGTGCCCTCCTCTGTCCCTGCACACACGTGCACTATTCTGTCACACACACACATGTGCCCTCCTCCATCACCTGCACACACATGCCCTCCTCTGTCGCTGCACACACGTGCACTATTCTGTCACTCACACACATGTGCCCTCCTCCATCACCTGCACACACGTGCACTATTCTGTCACTCACACACACGTGCCCTCCTCCATCACCTGCACACACATGCCCTCCTCTGTCCCTGCACACACGTGCACTATTCTGTCACACACACGTGCCCTCCTCCATCACCTGCACACACGTGCCTTCCTCTGTCCCTGCACACACGTGCACTATTCTGTCACTCACACACACGTGCCCTCCTCCATCACCTGCACACACGTGCCTTCCTCTGTCCCTGCACACACGTGCTCTCTTTCAGGCAAATCAAGGTCAGGTGTCTTACTGGAAGCCACCAGGTTAGTGAACCTTTGGAAAGTTCGGAAACACCAGCCACATTCCTGTGGCATCGCTGTATTTGTTTTGAAGACTTGGAATGATTAAATATCTACTAAGGTCAAATAAGGTTCAACAGCATTGCACTAGGGTTACTGAACTCTGAGCTTCTGAAGTATTTTCTCACCCTCAAGAGAAATACTGTTCCGAATAGGCAGAAGAAACACACAGGATGTAAAGCCTTGCCTTCTGCAATGCATAAACAAACAGCGTCCTCTTCCAAGATCATGTGAGAACTCAGACTCTTCTAACCGGCATCACAGCCCAGAGCTACCAACAGGTATCCCATCTGTCTTTTTCCACTACCAAGAAGCAAGGCGTTCAACTCAGATAAGACATCCTTTGAAGCACTTTGAAATACTGCCATTTCCCCAAAAATGTTACAAAATTGTATTACCACATTTGCTTAAGAAAGAAGATAAAAAAAGGACTTCAAAAGTACGTAGAGGGGCCGGCGCTGTGGCGTAGAGGGTAAAGCTGTCGCCTGCAGTGCCGACATCCCATATGGGCACCAGTTTGAGTCCCAGCTGCTCCACTTCCGATCCAGCTCTCTGCTATGGCCTGGGGAAGCAGTAGAAGATGGTCCAAGCACTTGGGCCCCTGCACCCACGTGGGAAACCCAGAAGAAGCTCCTAGCTTTGGCCTGGCCCAGCCCTGGCTGTTGCAGCCATTTGGAGGAGTGAACGAGCATTTGGAAGATCTCTGTCTCTCTTCCTCTCTCTGTAACTCTGCCTTTCAAGTAAGTAAGAAATAAATCTTTAAAAAAAAAAAGGTTTGTAAAAATGGGGTCAGGTGTTTGAAGCAATAGGTTAAGGCGCCACTTGGGAATGACTGACCTGGCCCAGCCCTGGGTATTTCAGGCATCTGGGGAGTGAGCTAGTGGTTGGAAGATTCTCTCTCTGTGTCGTCCTCAAATAAATAAGTACATATTGTTGTTGTTCTTTTTAAGTTTGTGGAGGGGTCAGCACTGCAGCACAGCTGCTTAAGCAGCTGTTTGCAACGCCGGCATTCTGTATGGGACCACAACTTCGAATCCCAGCTGCTCTACTTCAGATCCAGCTCCCTGCTACTGGCCTGGGAAGGCAGTGGAAGATGGCCCAAGTGCTTGAGTGTGCTTGCCAAACACGTGGGAGATCTGGATGGAGTTCCAGGCTCCTGGCTTCAGACTGGCCTGCCCAGTCCCCACTGTTTGGCTTTTTGGGGAGTAAATCAATAGATGGAAGATCTCTCTCTCTCTCTCTCTCTCTCTCTCTCTCTCTCTCTCCCTCCCTCCCTTCCTCCCTCCCTCCCCTGTTACTCTAGCTTTCAAATAAATAAATATTTTAAAGATAATAAAAAGTTTGTGAGAAAGAAGAAATAAAAAATAATGTGGGGGGCTGGCACTGTGGCTCACTTGGTTAATCTTCCACCTGCGGCACTAGCATCCCATATGGGCGCCGGGTTCTAGTCTCAGCTGCTCCTCTTCCAGTCCAGCTCTCTGCTGTGGCTCAGGAGTGCAGTGGAGGATGGCCAAGTGCTTGGGCCCCTGTACCTGCATGGGAGACCAGGAGGAAGCACCTGGCTCCTGGCTTTGGATCAGCGCAGTGTGCTGGCCGTGGCGGCTATTTAGGGGGTGAACCAATGGAAGGAAGACCTTTCTCTCTGTCTCTCTCACTGTCTAACTGTGCCTGTCAAATAAAAAAATAAATAAATAATAATGTGGAGCCAGGTGTTGTGGTGCAGCGGCTAAGCCATTAGCTGGGACACCCACATCTCATACTCTAGGGTCAGTTTGCGTCCCAGCTGCTCTGCTTCTGATCCAATTTCCTCTTAATGCACCTGGGAAGGCGGCAGGCGATGACTCAAGTGCCTGGGCCCCTACCAACCATGCGGGAAAGCAGGGATGAGCTTCTGGCCTCCAGCTGCCACGTGGCCCAGCCCTGGCTCCTGCAGGCATTTGGGGAGTGAACCACTAAATAGATGCTCTTTCTATTCCTTTTTCCTTCTAGTAGATGAATGAAAATAAATCAAACATTTTTAAAATAATAATGCATAGCGGGACTGGCGCTGTGGCGCAGTGGGTTAACACCCTGGCCTGAAGTGCCGGCATCCCATATGGGTGCCAGTTCTAGTCCTGGCAGCTCCTCTTCTGATCCAGCTCTCTACTATGGCCTGGGAAAGCAGTAGAAGACGGCCCAAGTCCTTGGGCCCCTGCACCTGTGTGGGAGACCCAGAAGAAGCTCCTGGCTCCTGGCTTTGGATCAGCACAGCTCCGGCCGTTGCGGCCAATTGGGGAGTGAACCATCGATGGAAGACCTCTCTCTCTCTCTCTGCCTCTCCTCTCACTATGTAACTTTGACTTTCAAGTAAATAAATAAATCTTAAAATAATAATGCACAGCTTCTATGAACTTTTTAAAGGCCTCTCAAGTGAGAAGCGGGGGATGACAGATCCAAGACGTCCCCTTTCCTAGTCAGCCTTCTGGTTATGAATGACTCACAATAGCACAGCTGGTGATCGTACAACTTAGGCTTCAAAAACAACAGCTGTCCCCATCGGCTGTCCCCATTTCCACACCTGATCCAAAAACAAAAGCAACACCAACTGCTAAGCTGTGTGTGCTAATCCCCTTGCTGGAAACAGCATTGGATAAGGTGACTTTTAAACGCTAGGTCATTAACTTAAAACCTTCATAAATGCATAAAAGGACTCAGAAGACTGTGAGGAACCCGCAGGGCAAGACTAAAGGCAAAACGGAAACCTGGAGGAAAACCAAGGCATTCCCACAGGCAGCAGAACCCTGGGCTAGTTCTTTTTTTTTTTTAAGATTTATTTATTTACTTATTTATTTATTTGAAAGTCAGAGCTACGCTACACACAGAGAGAAGAAGAGGCACAGAGAGAGAGAGAGAGAGAGAAAGAAAGAGAGAGAGAAAGAGGTCTTCCATCCACTGGTTCACTCCCAAATGACTGCAATGGCCACAACTGAGCTAATCTGAAGCCAGGAGTTAAGAGCTTCTTCTGGGTCTCCCACACGGGTGCAGGGGCCCAAGGACCTGGGCCATATTCTACTTATTCATGGGTTGATTTAAAACTTTAAAGATATCAATTCTTCCCAAACTGATTGATAAATTCAATGCAGACCCAATCAAAACCTTGAACTTTTTTTTTTTTTTTTTTTTTTTGACAGGCAGAGTGGGCAGTGAGAGAGAGAGACAGAGAGAAAGGTCTTCCTTTGCCATTGGTTCTCCCTCCAATGGCCGGCGCACCGCGCTGATCCGAAGGCAGGAGCCAGGTGCTTCTCCTGGTCTCCCATGTGGTACAGGGCCCAAGGACTTGGGCCATCCTCCACTGCACTCCTGGGCCACAGCAGAGAGCTGGCCTGGAAGAGGGGCAACCGGGACAGAATCCGGCGCCCCAACCAGGACTAGAACCCTGTGTGCCGGCGCACTAGGCGGAGGATTAGCCTGTTGAGCCACGGCGCCGGCCTGCACATTTATTTTTATGACAAGCTGCTTCCAATGTCATATACTAATACAAAGGACCAAAAACAAGGAAGGCATTAAGACTTTTTATAAAGCTATAGTAATTAAGTCTGTTTGATTATGGTGCAGGAAACAGCTTCCAGATACAGTCAGACCCATGGGTGATCAACAGTACTGTAGGAGGCACAACAGAGAACAGGCATTTAGCCTAGCAACTAAGGTGCCAATGAAGACACCAGTATCCCATATCGAAGTCCTGGGTTCAGGTTCTGCTTTGCACCCAATTTCAACTTCCTGGTAACACAACCCTAGAAGGCAGCTGGTAATGGCTAAGTACTCGGGTCCCTGTCACCCATGTGGGAGACCTGGATTGAGTTCAGGCTCCCGGCTTCAGCCTGGCCCAGCACTGGACATTGTAAGCAGTTGGGGAGTTAACCAGTAGATGGTGGAAAAATATTCTCTCTCTCTCTCTCTCTCTCTCTCTCTCATACACACACATACACACACACATACACATACACAGTCGCTCTCTGCCTTTCAAACAAAAGTTTTGTAAAAATTGAAAAGGCATTCAACCTCATTGTTCATAAGGGAAGTGCAAATTAAAGACATAGCCACACATTCACCACTTCAACAAAATCTCAAACGACTGCACACCAGGAACTGGCAAGAACGTGAAGCGACAGGGACCCGGGTGCACTACGTGTTGGGAGATGAACTGACAGAACCGCTGTGGAGAGGGTCTGACCTTGTCTGCGGCACTGGGGGATGTGCAGACCATGGGAGCCAGCAGCAGTGAAGCCCCAGGGACACAAGTGCGCATGTGCGGTCAGGGACTGAACCTCGCCCCCTCCCCCAGGGTGACTGCTCCTGAAGACAGGACCTCTAAGGGGTACCAGGAGGGCCCAAATCCAGTGGGACTCAGGTCCTTGCAGGAAGAAGGAGAAGGGGCCGGCGCTGTGGCATAATGAGTTAAGCTGCTCCTTGGGATACTAGCATCCCATATGGGCGCCGGTTCAAGTCCCTGCTGCTCCACTTCCGATCCAGCTCCTTGCTAGTACACCTGTGAAAGCAATGGACCGGGCTGGCACTGGGGTGCAGTAGGTGCCAGTCCCTGAGTTAGAGTTTTGTCACGAATAAACTTGAGGTCACACAGTATCCATGTTCGTCATGGTTGATGTCTGTCACGATGTATATATTTCAGGTCAGTTACAACTGGACACCTCAATGACAGATAATCTGTCTTTTTTTTTTGGACAGGCAGAGTGAACAGTGAGAGAGAGAGACAAAGAGAAAGGTCTTCCTTTTCCATTGGTTCACCCCAAAATGGCCCGCTGCGGCTGGCACACTGCACTGATCCAAAGCCAGGAGCCAGGTGCTTCTCCTGGTCTCCCATGGGGTGCAGGGCCCAAGGACCTGCGCCATCCTCCACTGCACTCCCGGGCCACAGCAGAGAGCTGGCCTGGAAGAGGAGCAACCGGGATAGAATCCGGCGCCCCGACCAGGACTAGAACCTGGTGTGCCGGCGCCACAGGCAGAGGATTAGCCTAGTGAGCCGCGGCGCCAGCCGACAATGTTTACAGAGAAGTTTCTGACCAGCGCAAGCAGCGGTGTGTATTTCCCATGTCCCATCACGGCTTTGTCACATACCTTTACAGGAATTTTCTTGTCAAAATCGGGGAAGTGAATGATTTTATTCAGCTTGGACACATACAGTATCATTATGGTGGCCGCCATCTAAAGCAAGAGGAGAGACAAGCTTCAGCAAGATAGCTGGGAAGACTGCTTGATGTAGCGATATCATCGGAACAAAACAGACTCATCCAAAAGAAATAGAACAAAAAAATCAATGTTCCGGGTTCCAGGAAAAATATTCATGGAACTCTGAAATAGGTTTTCTTGCCACTAAGTGGATTCCAGCAAAACTACAGGCAGAAGTTGAACATCAAACAGACTCACAGATACATATATTATCCCCAGGGCCAGGAATGGTGGCAGAGGGGCAGAGGGAACAGGTTCCTCAGGGCAACAGCTGGTAAGGCCACACATGAACCTTGTACCACACTTCCCATGTGTTGAGGATATGGGCACCTTCCTACAAGGTGAGCAATGCAAACAATTTTTAAAAAATAGGGGGGCCAGCACTGTGGTGCAGCAGCTTAATGCCCTGGCCTGAAGCGCCAGCATCCCATATGGGCGCCGGTTCAAGTCCCAGCTGCTCCACTTCCGATCCAGCTCTCTGCTACGGCCTGGGAAAGCAGTGGAAGATGGCCCAAGTGCTTGGGCCCCTGCACCCATGTGGGAGACCAGGAAGAGGCTCCTGGCTCCTGGCTTCGGATCAGCGCAGCTCCAGCCATTGCGGCCATCTGGGGAGTGAACCAGCAGATGGAAGACCTCTCTCTGTGTCTCTACCTCTCTCTATAACTCTGTCTTTCAAATAAATTAAACAAAAAAAAAAAAAAAATAGGAAACTCCACACAGACACACTTTTCAGAACTCCAATATTTCCTTAACATGTAACATAAGAGAACAGAGAAAAACAAATTCAAAAATGGATTTTTCTCTCTGGTCTTGACAGTACATCAAAAATGTCTCATTCGAATCATATCAATATGGAATACACTGGGTATATTAGAAGCACTCCATACAGAGTGGCCTAGTGGCTAATATGCCCATATCCCATAGCAGAGTAGCCTGGGTTCAAGTCCCATCTCCTGCTCCTGACTAAACCCTGAGTGGTAGCGTAATGGCTCAAGTAATTGGGTTCCTGCCACAGGAGACCTGAATGGCCCCCAGCTTGGCTCATTGCAGGCATTTGTGAAGTGAACCAGAGAATAGGAGCACTCTCTCTCTTGCTCTCTCTCTCTCTCACTCGCTCTCTCCTCTGTGTGTCTCTGCCTCCCAAATAAAATATTCTTGAAAAAGAAATATGTGGCCGGCGCCGTGGCTTAACAGGCTAGTCCTCCGCCTTGTGGCACCACCACACCGGGTTCTAGTCCAGGTTGGGGCGCCGGATTCTGTCCCGGTTGCTCCTCTTCCAGGCCAGCTTTCTGCTGTGGCCTGGGAAGGCAGTGGAGGATGGCCCAAGTCCGTGGGCCCTGCACCCGCATGGGAGACTGGGAGAAGCGCCTGGCTCCTGGCTTTGGATCAGCACGATGCGCTGGCCGCAGCGGCCATTGTAGGGTGAACCAATGGCAAAAAAGAAGACCTTTCTCTCTGTCTCTCTCTCTCACTATCCACTCTGCCTGTCAAAAAAAAAAAAAAAAAAGAAAAGAAAAAGAAAAAGAAATATGCCTTGTTATTTATTATTAGGAAATAAAAAATGTTAATGCCTTTCCATGCAAATTTTAGAACTTAATTTCCTCTATATGAAGATGCAAACTTTAAGGCTTTACTTATTTATTTGAAAGACAGGTATATAGAGAGATATCTTCCATCTGCTGGTTCATTCCCCAAATGGCCACCACAGCCAGGGCTGGACCAGGCCAAAGCCAGGAGCCAGGAGCTAGGAGCCAGGAATGCCATCTGGGTGGCACCCATGAGGGTGGCAAGGGCCCAAGCACTCAGGTCACCTCCTGCTGCTTTCCCAGGTGCATTAGCAGGGAGCTGGATCAGCAATGGGACCCCAAACAGTGCTCATATGGGATGCCCGTGTTGCAGGTGGGTGCTTAACCCTCTGTGCCACGACGCCAGCCCTGAAAGCTTTAGAGTTATAATCCTAGCGAATTTACAGACTTGCTCCTAGTGAACTACAAACTGGATACAACAGATTTGGATAACTCAAGTCCATCCTGATTTATGATTGTACTTCACCTTGAGGTCTCACCTTGTAATTTTTTTTTTTAAGATTTATTTATTTATTTGAAAGTCAGAGTTACACAGAGAGGAGAGGCAGAGAGAGAGAGAGAGGTCTTCCATCCACTGGTTCATCCCAAATTGGCCACAACGGCCGGAGCTGCACCGATCCGAAGCCAGGAGCCAGGAGCTTCTTCTGGGTCTTCCACGCGGGTGCAGGGGCCCAAGGACTTGGGCCATCTTCTACTGCTTTCTCAGGCCATAGTAGAGAGCTGGATCAGAAGTGGAGCAGCCAGGTCTTGAACCAGCGCCCATATGGGATGCCAGAGCTTCAAGGCCAGGGCGTTAACCCACTGCGCCACAGTGCTGGATTCTCATCTTGTAATTCTTAAAGAAACATACTAACTCTTTTAAAATTCAAAACTCACTTAAAATAAGTGTAATTCAGACTTTCTAAGTTTAGCTCTGGGAGACCACTTTTGTGGCCATTGTGGGAGTGATCCAGCAAATGGAAAATCTCTTTCTATTTCTTCCTCTCTCTTTTTCTCTTTGTCACTCTGTCTTTCAAATAAATAAAAGTAAATATTTTTTTAAATAATTAAATTTAAAAAATAAAATTAGGTCTGACTGGCCTCTTCATGCAACACACTATAAATAAATCAGGAAGGCCTGACCTTAGTATAAGCCAGTGGATCAAACAACCTCAAATTCATTTGACTTGGAGACTACAAAGGGCATATTACCACATATTCAATGAGTCTTAGCATAATTCTATTAAATTTTTAGGTATTTATTTTCATTGTATTTGAAAAAGCAGAGAGATAGAGACAGATGGAGAGAGATCTTCAATCCATCTGCTGGTTTATTCCCCAAATGGCCACCACAGCCAGGGCTGGACCAGGCCAAAGCCAGAAGCCAGGCATTCCAACTGGGTCTCCCACATGGGTGGCGGGAATCCACAAGTACTTGAGCCGTGACCTGCTGCCTCCCAGGGTGTGTGCATCAGCAAGAAGCTGGATTAGAAGTGGAGTCGCTGAGACTTGCACCAAGCACTCCAATACAGAATGTGGACATCCCAAGAAGCAATGTAGAATTTATAATTCGAGAAAGACAGGCAGGGTTCCCAAATGCCCGCATGGGCAGGGCTGGTCCAAGCTGAAGCCAGGAGCCAGGAATTCAATCTAGGTCTCCTATGGGGGCACAGGGAGCCATCACCTGCTGCCTCCCAGGGTCTGCACTAGCAGAAATTTGGAATCAGGAAGAGAGCTGGGACTCAAACCCAGGCATTCCAGGTGGTGTCTTACCAGCTACCCAAATACCTGCCCCTCACTGATCTTTAAGTGCTTTTTTCCTATATGTTTTTGCATTGAAACATAAAGACAGTATGTTTTTTGTACAACATTGTTTCCTGGTCATAATTTTTCTTCCTAAAGTGATACTGCAAAAAGCTATTCATTAGCATAATATTTACCCAGAATGTTTACTCACAGAAATGACAGATTCACAATTAAAATTTAATTAACAGGTACAATTTTCATAATTTTAAGCTTTTCCCTAAGTAACTTAGAGCAAAAAACACTTGGATGCCTGTTACTGCTTGTTTATTGGAAATCAACAGTGGATGACCAAAGGAATAAAATAAACACACGTTAGCATTAATGGAACGTTTCAGAAACACCAAGTGGACTTAATTTGAACATTTACCCAAGTTTACGCTGGTACCTGAGAGGAAATATTGGAAACTGCAGTAAGCAGGGCTGGCATTGTGGCACAGAGAGTAAAGCCACTGCCTGGGATGCCAGCATTCCATGTGAGCACCGGTTCAAGTCCCAGCAGCTCCACTTCCAATCCAGCTCCTTGATAATACACCTGGGAAAGCAGCAGAAGATGGCCCAAGTCCCTGGGCCCCTGCCACCCATGAGGGAGAACTGGATGTAGCTCCAGGCTTCTGGCTTCAGCCTGAACCGCGACAGCTGTTCAGGCCACTTAGGGAGTAAACCAGTGTATGGAAGATACCTCCATCTCTCTGTAACTCTGCCTTTCAGATATAAAGAAATATTTAAAAGAAACTGCAGGAAGCAAACTGCAGACATATTTTCTTGGCAAAAATTGTAATTAGTTTCCAGCATTTACCAATGTGGAGATTTGGTAGAAAAATTCAAATTCCTTCTTTCTCTTGAGAAAGCTCTCAAGTTCTGATAACAAGGAGGTGGTGGTTCTCCCCACATCACATCAATATTTTTCCAATCTGTACACTGGCTTAATTAAGTACCAAGCTCAGGATTCTGAGAGCAAGAATTCTCAGAGCCGGCGCTGTGGTGTAGCAGGTAAAGCTGCCACCTGCAGAACCGGCATCCCATATGGGCGCTAGTTCAAGTCCCAGCTGCTCCACTTCCAATCCAGCTCTCTGCTGTGGCCTGGGAAAGCAGAGGAAGATGGCCCAAACCCTTGGGCCCCTGCACCCATGTAGGATACCAGGAAGAGGCTCCTGGCTCCTGGCTTCGGATCAGTGCAGCTCCAGCCGTTGCGGCCAATTGGGGAGTGAACCAGTGAATGGAGGACCTCTTTCTCTCTCTGTCTCTCCTTTCTCTGTGTAACTCTGACTTTCAAATAAATAAATAAATCTTTAAAAAAAAATTCTCCCCAGCCCACCATGTCGCTTTGGGTCCTCAGGACCCCTGGCTTATAGTAACTCCATTCAGTGAAAGAACTCAGAGCAAGTAGTTTTATTCCCCCCACCCCACCCCACCCCACCCCACACACAGCGGCCCTGCATTGGAGACTGATTGCACAGAGTCACGACTTCACCATGTCTCCTCATCAGTGCCAGGATCCCCCGCCCTCTAGAGACACCGACTGACTTCATAAACCATGGTCTTACCCAGGGACCCGTAAACATCATCGTGTACCCTGTCTCAGGAAGAGACTGGTTTAACTTGTTCCCTTACCTGTCCAATTCCGAGAACAATTGGCGATGGGAAGCTACAAAAAACACAGAATAACAAATTTCAGCAACATATAAGAATATGAATACGGTGCATAAACATGACAATGGGGCTGGCGCTGTGGCACAGTGGATAAAGCCGCTGCCTGCAGTGCCGGCATCCCATATGGGCACCAGTTCGAGACCTGGCTGCCCCACTTCCAATCCAGCTCTCTGCAATGGCCTGGGAAAGCAGCAGAAGATGGTCCAAGTCCTTGGACCCCTGCACCTGTGTGGGAGATCCAAAAGAATCTCCTGGCTCATGGCTTCAGATCATCCCAGCTCAGCCTTTGCAGCCATTTAGGGAGAGAGCCAGCAGATGGAAGATTCTCTCTCTCTGCCTCTGCCTCTCTGTAACTCTATCTTTCAAATAAATAAATAAATCTTTAAAAAAAAAACATAATGACAGGAGCTATTATGGGCTACACAACGCAAGCTCAATTTTCTTCACTTTTCAACTAACTGGTCCTTGCAAAACCTGGAAGACAAATGTAAACGACAACATGACTGTGTATGTGGAGAAGCCCCAAGAGGCTGCTGAGAAGTGACTAGAACTAATGCAATCACTTCAGAAAGCTCATCAAATACAAGATAAATACTTTTTTATTTTTTTATTTTTTTAAGATTTATTTATTTGAAAGGCAGAGTCACACAGAGGTAGAGGCAGAGAGAAAGAGAGAAGAAAAAGAGAGGCCAATGCTGTGGCACACTAGGTTAAAGCCCCAGCATGCAGTGACCACATCCCATATGGACACCGGTTCGAGTCCGGCTGCTATGGCCTGGGAAAGCAGTGGAGGATGGCCCAAGTCCTTGGGCCCCTGCACCCACGTGGAAGACCCGGAAGAAGCTCCTGGCTCCTGGCTTCGGATGGGCGCAGTTCCAGCCGTTGTAGTCATCTGAGGAGTGAACCAGCGGATGGAAGACCTCTCTCTCTCTCCCTCTCTCTCTCTCTCTGCCTCTCTCTCTCTGTGTAATTCTGACTTTCAGATAAATAAATAAATCTTTAAAAAAGAGAGAGGGAGAGAGATCTTCCATCTGCTGGTTCACTCCCCAGATGGCAGCAACAATCAGAGCTGCACCAATCCAAAGCCAGGAGCCAGAAACCGATCCCAGTCTCCTACGCGGATGCAGGGGCCCAAGCATCTGGGCCAACTTCCACTGCTTTCCCAGGCCACAGCAGAGAGCTGCATTGGAAGTGGAGCAGCCAGGACCCGAATTGGCACCCATATGGGATGCCGGCACTGCAGGCAGCAGCTTTACCCACTACACCACAGCGCCAGCCCTGAGATAAATATATTTTTAAAAGGCAACTACATATCTATATGCCAGCAGGAATCAAAGAAAATGAGCAATATAAAGACATTTTACAACAGCACCAAAAAAAATCAAATAATTATCTGAATGTTTTGAAGGAGCTATTTTATTGTTAGGTATGAAACAGTATTGGTGTGTTCTGCTTTATGTTGGCTTTTATTTGAAAGGCAGAGACCAAGACAAATAGACAAACATAGAGCTCCCATCTGCAACGTTCATGCCCAAAAGGATGCCCATAACAGCCAGATATGAGCCAGGCCGAAGCCACGAGCCCAAAACTCAATCCAGGTCTCCCATGTGGGTGGCAGGGACCCGAGTACTTGAGCCGTGATCACCCGCTGCCTCTCACAGTGCATGTGAGCGGGAAGCTAGACTTGGGAGCGAAGCTGAGAATCAAATCCAAGCACTTTGATCGTGGACGTGGTCGCCCCAAGTAGTGTCTTTTTTTTTTTTGTCATGAACAGATAGGTTTATTTCAATAGTAAGTTTGAAACTCTTGTCTTTAAGCAAGGATACTACAGTAACTTTATCAGGAATAGACAATATCCTACACTGTCAAATATATAAAAGTTCCTTTTGCCTTTCCATACGCCTTTACATCCAGGTCTCTGGAGAACCTGAGAAGCACTGCTACCTCTCTCTGTATTCAACACAGATACCATGGAGTTGGCAGGGTGAGAAACAATTGCGCTGGCTCCTGGCTTCGGATCGGCCCAGCTCCTGCCATTGCAGCCACTTGGGGAGTGAACCAGTGGATGGAAGACCTCTTTCTCTGTCTCTCCCTCTCACTGTCTATAACTCTGCCTCTCAAATAAATAAAATTTTTTAAAAAAAGGCATTTTCAGCACAAACACACATATGGTGCACAAAGTGATAAAGTTTATTTAAATGGTAGGAAAGCAGACACACACACACACACACACGTATAGTTATGGTGGGCCAGAGAGAGAAGGGGGTTGGGGAAGGGAAGTAGAGAGGGGGGAACACCCTTAGGACCTCCTCTTGTTCTTGCCTAATGAAAGAGAGACCAAGTACCCCCCAGCACCTCCTTTTATGAACCAATGTGGTCACCTGGGAGATTTATGACCCCTCCATAAAATTCCATATTGGAGCTTAATGCACATGACATGGGGACCCTTCTCCAGGTATCCTGGGAAAGGGAGTGTTCTGACCGATAGGATAGAATGACATGGGGCAGAGCCTTGTGGTTTGTGAGCCCCAGCTCAGCTAGCTACCTTGGACCATATCATACCTGCTTAACACATTTTTTCAAGTGAAAATAAGGTCACCACAAGTGAGACTGTGTGCTATTTGCACAATGATAGTGGACAGGTGCAGGTAGATGCATATATAGACCCTGCATCGTGACAAGGATGCCACTGCAGAGGCCCAAAGAAGGCTTGCAACAAATGGCATTGGGGGATTTGGGTACAGAATCCTGACCTCTACCTCACCTTGTTCTTAACAAAGCAGCAAGTAGATCACTTCATTGCTCAATCCTTCCTTGGTGCCCAGGCATTCTCTGAGAACACCATAAAAGCTCAACGATATCACTCAGCCCTCACTCTGCACGTCAGAGACAAAACACACCTGTCTCAGATAGGGTACGAAGGGACAGAGTAAACCCACCTCAGCAGAGAAAATAGGATGGATGTCTGGACAGCACCACCAGGAGAATAAAATTCACCCCAGCGGGTGCTGGGTTGCACCTGCTCATGTACCGCTCTGGACAGAAGCACTCTCCCCCGCGGGAGCCTCCCTAGCACAGCTACCCTCCGAGAGCTCCCTGTATTCCAATCACTGGTCTGTATAAGGGTGCAAAGGCCAGGGCCCGTCACCCCACTCAGAACAAATCTGTAGAGCCATTGCAGTAGCACAGCCTGTGGATCAGCCTTTGTGGTGAAGGGCTCCACTCCCTGCACGTCCGGTGCATCTCAGATTGCACAACCTGCAGCACGAAGCAAGATAAGGAGGCAACACCATGAACACACAGTACTTAGGGAAGATCAAAGGGCTCAGCCATCCTCCTGCACACTCGCTCTAGGCTACAGAGCACCTCAGAAGAGGAAGACATCAATAAAACAGGAGCTCAAACTGACATGAGCAGTCAAAGGAGATGAAAGGAGAGAACAGACCCAAGGAAAACACAGAAGACCACTGGAACTGCTGCACGGATAAACAGCTTCAGAAACACAAGGATCCATGTGGCCACTACCAAGAACACCTGAGGAAGCCACCCCACCCCAGTGCATGGAGAGGAAAAGGACAAACAGGAGAGAGAGAGAGAGAGAGAGAGAGAGAGAGAGAGAGAGAGAGAGAGATGGAAGTCAGACCAGCAACACTATTGGGGTGAGTGCTGTGCCTGATGTGAGTAACTCAGTAAAGAAGAAGATGGTTTAAAGATAAAAGACAGGGGGCCGGCACTATGGCACTATGGCGCAGCGGGTTGAAGTCCCAGCTTGAAGTGCTGGCATCCCATATGGGTGCTGGTTCGAGTCCCGGCTGCTCCACTTCCAATCCAGCTTTCTGCTATGGCCTGGGAAAGCAGTAGAAGATGGTCCAAGTCCTTGGGCCCCTGCACCCTTGTGGGACACTTGGAAGAAGCTTCTGGCTCCTGGCTTCAGATCAGCTCAGCTCCGACCTTTGCAGCCATTTGGGGAGTGAACCAGAGGATGGAAGACCTCTCTCTGTGTGTCTCTACCTTTCTCTGTAACTCTTTTAAATTAATAAAAATAAATCCTTTAAAAATAAATTTTAAGAATAAAAAGATAAAAGACAAAACTGATTTTCCTAAAGTGAGTGGGGGAAAAAAATGAATCTTCAGATCTACCACCACACAGTGTTACAGAAGAATCAGCTAATGAATTCTCAACATGAGTAACACAGCAGCCACGAACTGTCCATAAAAAGCCTAACAACAGAATCCCGTCAATGACAGAAATTGATGAAGTTGAGAATGAAGACATATGGACAAGGAGTTATTGCATCCATTTATTTATTTGTTTATTTATTTTTAAAGATTTATTTATTTGAAAGGCAGAGCTACAGAGAGAGGAAGAAACAGAGATCTTCCATCCACTGGTTCACTCTCCAAATGCTTCAATGGCCAGGGCTGGGCCAAGCTGAAGCCAGGAGCTTCTTCCTGGTCTCCCACGGGAGTGGCAGGGGCCCAAGTACTTGGGTTATCTTTCACTGTTTTTCCTAGGCCATTAGCAGGGAGCTGGACTGGAGGTAGAGCAGATAGGAGTTGAATCAGTGCCTGTGCAGGATGGCATCAAGGCGGCAGCTTAACCTGCTACGCCACAACACCAGTCCCTACTGCATCCATTTAAACACAGACTGAGTTCAAACAAGGCTGGGCCTATAATTACCTTATAGAACATGGAACATGGAAGACATGGAACCCAGGGGAGATGGGAAGGAGTGTACCCCGTCCTCATCTCTCCTAGCAGGGAGGTGACACACGTTACCAGAAAGTCAAACATGGATTAGAAACAAACAATGGGGGTAGGTGTTCTGTGCAGTGTTAAGATGCCTCTTGGATTGCCTGCATCCCAAGGGGGAATGCCTGGATTTTTCTCCTGGCTCTGTTCCTGATTCTAGCTTCCTGTTAAAGTGAGCCCTGTTAGAAAGCAGGTGATGGCTCAAGTCCTTGGGCCCCTACCACCCACACGGGAGACCCAGATGGAGTTCCAGGCTCCTGGCCATGGCTTGGCCCAACTGGGACTGCTGTGAGCGTTTGGGGGAGTGAGCTGGATGATGGGAGCTCTCTACCTCTCTTTCTGTCTTGTGAAAGAAATGAAATTCTTAAAAATTGAAACATAAGTTTGCAATAAGCATAACAATCCTAACTTCTTAGTTTTTATACTTTTTTAATCTCTAGTGGGATCATTTAAGAAATATTTACCCTTGTAGTAAAGAAATTGTATTTGGAGCTGGCCCTATGGCATAGTAGGCTAAGCCTTCGCCTGCGGTTCCGGCATCCCATATGGTTGCCAGTTCCAATACCCGGCTGGTCCACTTCCGATCCAGCTCTCTGCTCATGGCCTGGGACGGCAGTGTTAGATAATCCAAGTCCCTGGGCTCCTGTACTCATGTGGGAGACCCATAAGAAGCTCCTGGCTCCTGGCTTCGGATGGGCTCAGCTCTGGCCATTGCAGCCATCTGTGGAGTGAACCAGTGAATGAAAGACATTTTTCTTTGTCTCTCCCTCTCTCTCTAATAAATAATAAAAAATCTTTTAAAAATAAAAATAAATTTTAAAAAAGATTTTAAAATCTCTGCATAGTTTTTTTTTTTTTTTTTTCATAGCACTCATTTTCCATTAACTTTCTGAAGGCCCCTGGTCTATGTCATTCGCAGTCCCCATTTGAAAAATCAGATGATCTGACTGGTGCCACATATCCTGGAAGGCTGTGACATGAGGTTCACAGGGTCAGCCGGCCAAACTGCTTACACTGAATGAACTCAATCTTTTCCATCTAACTTTCAGTTAAAGAATAAAGAAAAATAAATCAGTTAAGATTTCTAACAAGAATAAAGACAATCAATAATGTGGGATATCCTACTAAACAACTGGTTCAAGGTTTTCAGAAAATTAATGTCAGCTGTGGGCTTTTGGATGCACACATTCCCTATCCGAGCGCCTGCTTCAAGTCCCAGCTCCACTGCTTATTCCAGTTTCCTTGGGAGGCAGCAGGTGATGGCCCAGGTACTTGGGTCCCTACTGCTACTCATGTGGCAGTCCTGAACTGAGTTCCAAACTCCTGGCTTTAGCCTGGCCCAGTCCCAGCTGTTGTGAGCAATCCAGTGAGTGGGAATCAATCTCTCTCTCTCTCTCTCTCTCTCTCTGCCTTTATGGGGAGTGGGTAAATAGGGATCTTTTCTAGATTAAAATAAACTACAAAAACATAACTCCATGTAATGCATGGGTCTTGACTGGATCTTGACTCAAATGTTAAAAATAACCATAAAAACATGTTGGAGACAATTGGGATGATTACATAGCAGCTGTTAGACTATTTTAGGAGTTTATTGTTACTTGCTAAGAGCAAAAATGGTTCCATGTAGGAAAATGTTTCCATGTCGATGGCTGGGGAGGGAAGCAAATGGAGTGAAGGGTGAACATTAGGGCATGTCAGTGGTGTGCACAGGAAGTGCCTACACGTCTCAGGATGTTGGCAACTTGCCATGGCAAAAACTGGCATGGGGCAAAGCCTAGGCAATCCTCAAAACAGTTAAATAACGTACAGACCCCTTTTCCAATTTCTCCTGGATTAAAGAAAGCAATCTATAAATAAATGTCATATGGATCCATTTTTAGAAAAAAATCAATCTATGCTTCCATCTATTTATATCTATATCTAGATAGCTACTCATCGAAAAAGTGTCTGAAGTTATCGCCCAATGGTAATGATAGTAATTTTTTAAAATTTCAACCTAATTAATATTTTGTTTTTGTGTGAATCCTTTATAATGATCATAACAGAGACTTTTCTACAAAGAAAATAAAATAGATACTTCAAGATGATGGTTCTACTTTAAAATTTTTTATTCATTTATTTAAAAGGCAGAGTGACAGAGAGACGGGGAAAGACAGAGTGATCTTCCAACCACAGTTCATTTCCCAAATGTACCTGAGGGAAGCAACAGATGGAAGAGAGGGTCGGGGAGTGCACATCCAGCCCCCCTATCTCAGGAGGTCGCCATGGTGCGGAAGGCGGGGCCCAGAAGCAGGAGTGTTTCTTGGAGATGAGACTAGACTGTGAGGGTTCAGCATGGGAATCCTGTAGTTGCTAAGGGCTACCCCGAATCAGGGTGGGGAGGCACTCTAAGACTTCCTTTTTTTTTTTTTAATTAATTCTTTATTCAAAAAGCAGAGTTACAGAGAGAGACGGACAGACAGAAAGAGAGATCTTCAATCTACTGGTTCACTCTCCCAAATGCCTGCAATGCCAGGGCTGTGCCAGGGCAAAGCCAGGAGCCCAGAGCTCCATCCTTGTCTCTCACATGGGTGGCAGGGGCACAAGCACTGGGTCACCTGCTGCTTCCCCAAGTGCATTAGCAAGGAGCTGGATTGGAAGCAGAGGAGCCAAGACTTGAATAAGTAGTCATATATGGGATGTTGCAAGCGGTGGCTTAACCTGCTGTACTACAATGCAGCCCTTTTTATTATATATATATATATATATATTTTTTTTTTAAACTTACTTGAAAGACAGAGAGAAAGAGAGAGCCCCCTCCACCCCCCACCCAAATCCTCAAAGGCCCACAATAGCCAGAGCTGGGCAAGGCAAAGCCAGAAGCTGAAATTCAGAAACTCAACGCAGGTGTCCTGCATGGGTGGCAGGAATCAAGTACTTGAGCCACCAGCAGTGCCTCTCAGTATGTGCATTAGTGGGAACCTGGAATCAGGAGCAGAAACCCAGGCACTCCAATACGTTGGCGTCCCAAAGCAGCACCTTAACTGCCACAGAGAACCCAGGCCCCCAAAAGCTTTTATAGAAACCCCTCAGCGTGATTCAGACATCCAGATAGGTTTGGAAACTTCGGTGCTCAAAGATCCCAATGGCCTGTCCTGTGATGCATCACAAAAGTAAACACGCACAGCAAATGCTGAGCAAGTATCTGTTGAACTGAACGCAACTAGATTCAATATTTTTATGAAGCAAAGCCTTTTGTATCATAAAGTATGGTATTTTCTTAAGATTTATTTTATTTATTTGAAAGACAGAGATACAGAGAGAGGTAGAGCCAGAGAGAGAGAGAGAGAGAGAGAGAGAGAGAGAGGTCTTCCATCTGCTGGTTCACTCCCTAAATGACCATAACAGCCAGAGCTGAGCTGAGCTGATCTGAAGCCAGGAGCCAGGAGCTTCCTCCGGGTCTCCCATGCAGGTGCAGGGGCCCAAGGACTTGGGCCATCTTCTACTGCTTTCTTAGGCCACAGTAGAGAGCTGGATCAGAAGTGGAGCAGCCAGGACTTGAAGCAGCGCCCATATGGGATGCCAGCACTGCAGGCCAGGGCTTTAATCCGCTGCGCCACAGCGCCGGCCCCTAAAGTATGGTATTAAAATGGAAAAACAACTGAGACCACCTGCACACCTGTGTGAGCCTCATCACAAAAGACAAGTGGAACCAACTGGCCGCAAACTCTTAGAAGACCTCACTTTGTCCCCGCCCAGGCAAAGTCTCACAGTTCAGGTCTGCAGCCTCTCTGTCCAGCCACATAAACCTAGCATCAACGAAGTAAAATTTATAAATGGAGCTGGCGCTGTGGCGTAGCGGGTAAAGCCACCACCTGCAGTGCCGGTATCCCTTATGGACACCAGTTCTAGTCCCGGCTGCTCCACTTCTGATCCAGCTCTCTGCTATGGCCTGGGAAAGCAATAGAAGATGGCCCAAGTCTTTGGGCCCCTGCACCCGCCTGTGTGGGAGACCTGGAGGAAGCTTCTGGCTCCTGGCTTTGGATTGGCCAAGCTCTGGCCGTTGCAGCCAATTGGGGAGTGACAGTGGATAGAACACCTCTCTCTCTCTCTCTCTCTGCCTCTCTCTCTCCCTCTCTCTCTCTCTCTCTGCCTCTCCTTATCTCTGTGTGTAACTCTTTCAAATAAATAAATAAATCTTAAAAAAAAATAAAACTAACAAATAGCTAAGACCACCCAACAGTTCTGTTCCCCAACCAGAGGAAGAGAAATCCAAGATGTCCAAAGAGAAAAATCATTGCCTCATGCAGACACATGACCCTGTGGATTGGAGAAAGTCTTATCCTCTAGCCCACTGTTCTATCCTCACACAACAAAGGGTTGGATCAGGTTACTACAGTGGCTGTTTATGGTTGTAACCAAATCACCTCAACCCAACCCTCCAAAACTTGTGCCTAATGCTTTTTGAGATGAGAAAATGGACACTGTTATTTGAACGGGGTTTTCCAACTGTACCCAGGATTCTGTGTGACAGATCATGGAGAAATGTGAAATGTTTATGTGAAATGTTTATAAGGGGTTTGGTCTTCTAGAGGGGGAAAAAAAAAAAAAAAACAGGATGAACGATGTTAAAGCCAGAAAGGCCGGGAGGTAAGACACCTGCCGGGACAGGGACACTGCCTTCACCGGCACAGCATCAGCCAGGGCCTGCTGGCCCCTGCCTCCAACAGGTGCCGTGGCCACTCGGAGGTCACTCACTCAGGTGCAGGGGCTGGAGACTTCTGAGCGCACTTTGAAAAGTTCATGCAAAGTGGAATTAAAAGGTAAGTTCATGTTGGTATGGACATTTTTTGAAATAATGGGGCTGGCGTGGTACAGTGGTGAAGATGCCACTTGTAGCACCGGCATCCCACACTGGAGTTCCAGTTCAAGTCCCGGCTGCTCCACTTCTGATCCAGCCTCCCCACTCTTGTGCCCGAGAAAGCAGAGGAAGATGGCCCACGTATCTGGATCTCTGTTACCCATGTGGGAAACCCAGAAGAACTCATGGCTCCTAGCTTCAGCCTGGTCCAGCTCCAGCTATTTGCACCTACCTGGAGAGTGAACCAGTGGACAGAAGATCTCTGTCTCTGTCTCTCTCTCTCTGCCTTTCAAATAAATAAATCTTTTGAAAAATTGTTGGGACTGGCGCTGTGGTACAGCAGGTTAACGTCCTAGCCTGAAGCACTGGCATCCCATATGGGCACCAGTTTGAGTCCCAGATGCTCCTCTTCCGATCCAGTTCTCTGCTGTGGCCTGGGATAGCAGTAGAAGATGGCCCAAGTCCTTGGGCCCCTGTATCTGTGTGGGAGACCTGGAAGAAGCTCCTAGCTCCTGGCTTTGGATCTGCACAGCTCCAGCCATTGCGGCCATCTGGGGAGTGAACCAGAGGATAGAAGACCTCTCTCTCTGTCTCTACCTCTCTTTGTAACTGTCTTTCAAATAAATAAAATAAATCTTTTAAGAAATTGTTTTGAAATCTATGCATACTTTTTTCATAATATATATTTCCCATGAATTTTTGAAGATCCATGATATATATGAATTTTTTACACCAAATAAACTTATTTTTCAATTCTACTTTGCACAAACTTTTTGATTCAACTAGCAGCCACTCCCAAACAAGCCTATTAACAGCACTCTTTTATTCTGAAATGGGTTTTGGTCTTTCATTAGCGTGCATTATGTATGTTAAATGTTCCAAGTTTAGGTTTCCTAAGGTTGGGTTTCCTATGCCCAACCAGGAAGCTCCAACACACAAGTAGAAACCTTACAGAAACCATCACCAGCTGTAGGATCACCAGAAAACATCCCAGGTCCCTCTCTTCCATCCCCACGGCAGCCCCACACCCAGTCCTAGCTATCTCTTCCAAAGGCCAATACCATCAGTTCTCCAGCCATCCACAGCCAAAAAAAAAAAAAATCTTAATCACAACCCTGACATATCACACCCCAAGTTAAGCCTTCCCAGGGGCGTCCAGTTGCTTCTGAACTAACGTTACAGCTATTTAGCACAGGCACGCTGCACGCACCCTGGGCTCCCAGATCAGCAGCCAGGATGGTGGAGACTGTGTGACTCCCTTGGCTCTCCCCTCCAAAGTCCCTGTACAACCTGCCACTCACTGCTCTCCAGCCCCCTGCTGGTGCCAGTCCCAGGGGAAGTTGTCACCCCTCTGCAGCTGCCACCCTCTCTGTCCTGGTCCAGCAAGGCTCCCTCCCTCACCGCACGTGCTGGGGTCTTGGCTCCAACGTCACCCCCGCAGGGAGACCTCACTGCTACCCTTGCACACCCCTCCCACTCCCGCACTCCCCAACTCCTTTTCCTGCCTTCTTCTCCAGAACTCGGGTCACATCCAGTGTGTCTGTCCCCTGCGATGCAAGCTGCGTGAGGTTATTAGGGGCTCTGACCCGCTCTGTCCACTTTTGGTTCCCAAGTACCTGGAACAGAACCTGGCGTATTTCAGGTGCTCAGACAACACTACTGAACGCTCTGGTTCCTCTCTTCCTCCTGGACCTCTCTCCCACCTTTCAGGCTCTTGCCCATTCAGTTCTGAAGCCGTCCAGTGGGGCTGGGGGTCTGCGGGTCCCTCAGACAGAGGCGGAATGTCCGTCACAAGCAGGCTGCCAGCTGTGGCTGGAAAGCCTGCCTCCAGACCGACGGCATCTCCCTAACCAGTAGCTTCCTGTGCTGCACGTGTGACCTTGTGGCTTTAAGTCACACCTTCCAGGTGGGGGCAAGCTCTCCCCCAGAGCTGGCCGGGTAGGGGCTGAGCCCCTGGGGAGAGTCGGACTGGCTCCAGGAGATCCCGGCTACCTTACGGGACCCTTGCAGGTTTAAATCATGCCTTCAAGGTAGCTGCCATCTTCCACCCAGAGCTAGCAGAGGAGGGGCCTGAGCCCCTAAGGAGCCAGGCTGTCTCCAGGAGACCCCACTATCTCCACGAGCCCCAAGCCAATCAACACACCCATGTGAAACCCCGTCCAATGGCACCCCCAACAGAATGATCCAATGGAAAATAAAACAGTAATGCCTTGAAGACCCAGGACACTTCCCCAAGACCAGTGTCCCTCTCACACTCCACCTGCTCTCCTCTCGGACCAGACGCCTCCTCTGTCGATTGCCAATCAAATAAAAGTTTCGTTTCTGCCTCTTTGCAAACGGTTTCCGGCTTTTTGCTTCTACACTGAGGAAAAGAACCCATGAGACTCGCCCCGACGACCACCCTCCCCTGAGCAACCGGTAAGAAGTTCCAGCCACAGTTCCGTCCGCCCCTCTAGCAGGCCAAGCCCGCGCCTCCCGCAGGACCCTAGAATTGCTGCTGCCCTCCTGGTGGAATGTTCTGGCGCCAGCCACTCCACCCCAGGCACTCTCGCGGCATATCTGAAACCGCCTTGCTTACTCACAAAAGTGCTTATTTTGTCTCCACCCCTGAAGCAGGACCTCTGTGTCGGGAGCAGCTGTGCCCTGGTTCCTTGCAGTGGGCTCAGCCCACAGTGGGTAACTCAGTAAAACACCTGCTGGAGGTGCACTGTGGGCCTCGGTGTTCTCCACCAGGAAACAAAAGGGCTGCAGACACTCAGATCTCTGGGTTCTCACCGCCTCTCTTCTAAGAACCCTCACTCTGGAAAGCGCTCCCTTGGAACACCTGGGCGGCACGACCTGGGTTGTAATTCCCTAGATTTTACCTCTGAGCCAACTGCCGACTCTGGGACCAGCGCCAAGAGGCAGAGCTGTTAACCAGGGAAACTAACTAGACGGAAACCTACAGTTCTTTTTCAACGTGGCGAGCACGCGAGCAGAACTGACCAGGACTCTCTGGTCCTCAGAAATGAGTTTAAGAAAAGGCCAGTTTGCTGCTTGACTTCGCACTACTGGGACAGCGCGCGTGCCACGGCCCGACTGCGTTCCGCGCGTGTGTTCCCACGCGTGTGGCTCATGGCTCAGGACTAGTCCGGGTGCCGAACAGCGAGATTCGTCTTCGCGTTGCTCGCTTTAAAAGCACATGTAGGCCACTGCGGTCCGCCTCTGGCGTGGCTCCACTCGCTGTAGCTACTCGGGAGTGCGGCGCGCCCGAGGGGCCCGAGGCGGGGCTGTGCGGGCCTGCTGAGCCTTAGGGCGCGGGGAGCACAGAGGTGCGGTGGCCCCCCAGCCCCACCCTGGGAAAGCCTGGGTCAAGGTGCGCGCCAGGGCTGCTGGCTCCGGCGCCACCGGCCGGGGGGCCGCCGCACCGCCGAGGCACACGTGGCCAGGGGCTGCGGGACGCCTCCCCCGCACTCCGGCCCGCCGCGCCGGACCCCCGCCCCACCTCACCCGTAGGTGGTCAGCAGCGCCTTGTTGACCAGCACGATGAGGAAGGAGCAAGTTCCGTAGAAGAGCGCCGACAGCAGCCTGGCCAGCCGGGAGGGCAGCCGCGCCGCGCCGGGCTCCGCGCCCGCGCCCTCGACCGTCATGTCCCCCCCGCCGCCCCGGGCCGCGCGGACCCCCGCCGCCCGCCGGCCTCGGCCGCGCACTGGCCCCGGCGCGCCTCGGTCCCCGCCCCCGGCCGGCCCGGGAAGAGGGCGCGGCAGGAACAGGAAGAGCCGGGCGCGAACCGCGGGCGCCTCGCGCGCGCTGGGGACTTTTCCGGGTACCTGGACCCCCGGCGCCTCCGGAAAACGGGCTTGGGGCAGTTGGGAACTTCCCGCTCCACCAAGATCGCGGGCTTGGGGAGAAACGCTCACGCTTACGGTTTTGCTTTTTTCCCCCGTGCTAAGCTTATTTTCTTGGACGTGTCATTTACAAGCAGTGAGAGACGCAACTGTGAGATGAGCTTTGGCAAATGCGCGCATCCGAGGAACCGCTCCCAAGTCAAAACAGCATTCCCAGCACCCTTAAAAGTTCCTTTGGGCCGGGGGTTCGAGTCCCGGCTGCTCCACTTCTGATCCGGCTCTCTGCTATGGCCTGGGAAAGCAGCAGAGGATGGCCCAGGTGCTCCGGCCCCTGCACCCACTTGGGTAGACCTGGAGGAAGCTCCTGGCTCCTGGCTTGGGGCTGGCCCAGCCCTGGCTGTTGCCGCCATCTGGGAGTGAACCATTAGATGGAAGACCTCTGTCTCTCTCTCTCTCACTATAGTTTCACATCAATAAATCTTAAAAAAGAAGTTCCTTTTGTGCCACGTTGTTAACCCTCCCACCACAGTGCCTTCCATTGACTGTAGGTTAGATTTGCTTTATTCTAGATTACACACACAGGATGCTTCTCTGGAGTTTCTTATGTACCTGAAAGGCTTTTGTTCTCCCCCATTCATTTTATTTGTGCCACACATCCCTGTGGTTTCTTTCCCCATTCACTCGCCAGAAAAATAACACTAAAAAAATCCAGGAGAGAGGCCGGCGCTGTGGCATAGCAGGTAAAGTCGCCACCTGCAGTGCCGGCATCCCATATGGGTGCAGGTTGGAGTTCCGGCTGCTCCACTTCCTATCCAGCTCCCTGCTGTGGCCTGAGAAAGCAGTAGAAGATGGCCCAAGTCCTTGGGCCCCTGCACCCAAGTGCGAGACCTGGAGGAATCTCCTGGCTTCAGATCGGCGCAGCTCTGGCGTTTATGACCAATTGGGGAGTAAACCAGCAGATGGAAGACCTCTCTACCGCTGCCTCTCTGTAACTCATCCTTCAAATAAATAAATAAATCTTTAAAGAAAAATCCAAGAAAGCACAAATTGTGCAAAACAAGAAAGAAAACCACAGGGAAGCCTGTTTTTAAAAACTAATTCATAGTCAAGTCATTTTGATTAATTCCCTCAAAGTGATCAACTAAGCTTCCAGGGAGTCTCCAAATAAAATTTGATTGCAAAACAGTATCATTGGAGGCCGGCGCTGCGGCTCACTAGGCTAATCCTCCACCTGTAGCGCTGGCACACTGGGTTCTAGTCCCAGTCAGGGTGCCGGATTCTGTCCCGGTTGCTCCTCTTCCAGTCCAGCTCTCTGCTGTGGCCCGGGAAGGCAGTGGAGGATGGCCCAAGTCCTTGGGCCCTGCACCCGCATGGGAGACCAGGAGAAGCACCTGGCTCCTGCCTTCGGATCAGCGCGGTGCGCCAGCCGCAGCAGCCACTGGGGGGTGAAAAAGAAAGACCTTTCTCTCTGTCTCTCTCTCACTGTCCACTCTGCCTGTCAAAAAAAAAAAAAAAAAAAAAAAGATTTAAAACAGCATCGTTGGATCAGCAGGTTAGGCAACTGCAGGTGAAATCCTGAGGTGTTTGGCTGCTCCACTTCCGATCCAGCTCCCTGCTAACATGCCTGGGAAAGCAGCCGTGGAGGGCCAAGTCCCTGCTACCCAGATGGAGTTTCAAGCTCCTGGCTTCTGTCTGGCCCAGCTCTGACCATTGCAGCCATTAAGGGAGTGAACCAGCAAGTGGAAGATCTCTCCAATTCTGCCTTTCAAATAAATAAACAAATTAAAAAAAAAAAAAAAGGTATCATAAGTCTTTCAGTGGTGCCCTTCATCCTATCTGCATTTGATTTGCTCCCATATATACTTCCCGGACTTTGTCACAATCCCATCCTTATCCTGTTTAACTCATTGCTCACTGCAGTTGCTTGGGAAAAATCAGAAGAGACTGGTTGGTTGTTCATTGATCTAACAAAAGTGATTGATAAGAAAAATTAATTTACTAGACTCTTCAAAAGTAGACAGGTTCCAAATGGATTCTGGGGGAGGTGTGCCTCAGAAGAAACACATCCCGAATGTACACAGAATAAAACCCCAGTTCCATATTACCCCTATTTAAGGCCTGGGATACAGCTGGCAACAGTTTACTACTTATCCCAACCAGTGTTATTTTTAAACCCAATAAGGAAGTTAAGTGTTTATAACCTTAAAGGCCCTTACAAAGTAAGAAAAAGCAAAATCTCACAACAGTTACAACTATGCAATGATGCCTCCGGGAGACTGGAATGATATAAAATGTACCAGAATAATGCTGGAGCAATGCCAGGCTACAGGGGACACTTCTGTGCTTTTACATTTTTCTATATCATGGTGATTATATTTTTGATGGGAAAACAAGTTAGAAAGGCTTCAAGAATGACCACAGAGTTTAAATTAAAATAAATTTTTATTCAAAGCATCTTTTAAAAATTACAGCATGTTTATTTGTATGCTGGTAACTCTGCCAAACTACAGCTTAGCCATATGAAGCATAAAACACTTCAAAAATCTGAATGTAAACCACATTTTTAAAACAAAAAGCAGTCTTAACACACCTCAAATTTTAGATGCCAATGTATTTTGTCCAAGTAGATAGCTTATATAAAAAAGAACATTTTAAATGTTTCTATAGTAAACAGTTCTACTAATTTCTTAAACTGTTCCAATTATACAAATTTTAAAAAGCTTGTGAATAAAACTATTATAGTTGACAAAAGCTGACTGGAGAAACAAACAAACAAACCAACCTCTTACTTTTAACAGCCTTAAATGTTATCATCTGTGAACTGGCAAATACTCATACTTTTTTTAAAAATTCTTACTGCTCTTCCTTCTTTAGATTATCAAATTTTAAATTTCCCAAGACTGATGGGTGTTGCCTTTTTTAGTCCATTTAAATCATATTTGAGAATAAGTTCTAGAGGAAATGTTGAAACCTAAACCAAGAAAATTCAGATGCTATCGTCTCTTACCATACTTATAAGTGCTCCAAGTTAAAATTCTATATACCAGATTACAAACAAAATTCTTAGACCATTACAAATATAAATTCTCTTATTACAAAAAAAACCCTAAAGATTTGTAATTTACTATACAGAGGAATTACATTTTAAAGTATGTCCTCATCATACACATTATTTGTTAACTATCACATCTTTCACACTTCAGTTCCTCTTCAAGACATTTACACAACTCCCCTTCCCAAGGCCATGCATTTTTAAATGCCTGTGTACTGCAACACACTGGGATTTTTTGGATACAGAAGCCTACGTTCTAGATGTTTCTAGAAGTTTCAGCCATGGCTGCAGGAGACCACTTCAACTCAAAAAAATAAAACAAGGCGCTGAAGAGCCCATAGTTCCCTCTATTACTCTGAGGCTTGCTCCAATTAAGCAATCTAGAGATTGCCATGCTAGGCATGTCATTTAGTTCTGCTTGTAACAAAAGCTAAAAGGATGGAGGTTTTTCCCCACATAAAGGAGGTGGACTGCTCGGCTCTTACTTTTCCTGTTTATGCTTCAGTACATAAAGTGATGTTTTATAACTTCATCTATTTGGAAAAATGGTTTAAAACCACCACACAAGTTAACACACTTGCAGTTAAAACTATTCCAGAAGCCTACATATTTGAGTAGCTAATTTCTTCTGCAGTGTTTAACTGAGAGCTACATTTAGTGAACACAAAATAGCTTGGCATGTTATTCTGAAATAAAGCAGGAAGGTGGCTTTATGCACTGAAAATATAAATATGGAGGCTTCCATTTGCTAACAATTCTAAAGAAGCAGTACAATTAAAATTTAGTGTTTGCTAACAAAATATCTAAAACATCTCACTATGAAACAACCCTGTAGATGTCCCTTTTATTCATAAAAATCCAAGTGCCAAATCTCATTACAGGGCCCATAATACACATTTTAAAAATACCAACTACCATGTTACCTAGACTTTGCAAGATTAATCACTCAATTTCAGCAAATGAGAAATATGAAATGTGCAAAAGTTCCCAAGTTAACATGCTAGGGATGACAAGTGCTTTTCAAACCTAAACATTATGGTGAGTTATAAAGCCCCAGAAAGAGAATAAGACTGATTTTTCTCCAATTTTGAAGATTTTAAACTACTGCGCATCTTACCAAGGTCCTCAAATATGTTTTATTCCAAGTCCACAACTAAGAACATCTTCCAAAACAGTCAGCTTCCCATGACTTTAGCCTTATTGGGCACACTATTTTGCAATTAAAAAAAAATACATATCTTACACACGTATCTTATACTTCCTTGCTTGCTTCAGTGTTTACAGTATTATTGTTAAACATCCTAATATACATCACTAAAAATGGTCTTATAAATAATCCACTTCAACCTTCTTTGGCTATGTGTACCATTCTGTTTTTGTCACACAAGTGTCTTATTCAGAAAGTGCTTCCTGTGAGAACTGCTTCCAATGAATGCATTAAACTTGCAAAATCTGGCTTCCCACAATATGTAGTTTTCTACCCTGTACTGTGCAGTCCATATTTACAAAATATTTTAAACTTTACATCAAATCCATTTCCATATAAAAAAAAGTGCAATTCTCTCTCACCCCATATTCTGGGGCAATGACATTCTTCATGAATTTCTACAGAATAGCAGCCTATGATAAGCAAATAAGGTGCTTAGCTTATGCCCAAGGATCTACTTTGTAAGTACGCTGGGCAGTACTCGAACAGTGAAGCGTCAGCGTCCAGCTACTGCCGGAGTGGCGCCCCGGTCAGGTTGGCCAGCTCGATCAGCGCCAGGGCTCCGTGCAGGCGCTCCCGCTGCTCCTGCAGGCGGCGCTGGGCGCCGTTCTTCCCGTCGTCCTCCTCGTCAGACTGGAGGTATTCCAGGGGGTCCTGCTGCTCCTGATCGGCCTTCTGCGCCAGCTTGCCTTTCAAGGTGGGGGTGCGCTGCTCTCGCATCTCCCAGTACCTGTGGAGGAGAGGCAGCAGCATCACTGATCCCGCACGTAGTAAACAGATTCGCTTTCACCACTGCTGTTATGCGCCTCCGTTTAGAAGGTTATGAGGTGATTTCACATACATCCACGTACATTATTTCCCATTTGCTGAGGGGAAAAAAAATCCCACGTGCAAAAAAGTTGAGGGCCTTACTCAGACTTCTATAATCAAACCTGAGAGTTCCAGATCTCATACTCAACTATCTAATCAAATGGTTTTGTCATTAAAATAACTGTTGCTGCCTTTAAGATCACTATTTATCTCAGATACAGAGGAATAACTTCCTTCAGGGTGAACTGTGTCCAAACCCATAATTATGACAAAGGGATTAACATCTGTAACACAGTTGCCATAAAAAACAAGAACACCACTGTCATTCCAGTACGTAGCCAACTGATATTTTACAAGATAAAGTGCACATGGCTCAACTCTTTGATAGCTAAAAAGAAATGTAAACTTAAATGACAATACTACTGTATGCCAAAAAATGTCAAAACACTTATATACATTCTATTTTCTGATTATTATTATTTATGTGAGACAAAGAGAGTGTCCATCAACTGGCTCACTCCCCAAATGGCCCCAACAGCTGGGGCTATGGGACATGTTTGGTAGTTTCATGTGAAATAACCAAAAACAACCCAAATGCTCATAAACAGGGAAATAAACAAGTAGAGGTGCAGTTACACAATGGTTTACTATTCAGCGATAAAAGGCATAAACTGTAGACAGCGTATCAACAGCATGGGCTGACTACGTGGAGTGAAGATGCCAAACAGGAACACACACAGATGACCGCATCTGTCTATAGGAAACACAAGACAGTGTAAACTAATTTAATGGCAGATCAATGCTGTTTTAGAAGGGGGACGGACAAGGAGGGGGGCAAGGAGAGGTGGGTAAGGTGTGCCACAAAGGGGCAAGAGGAAACTTGGAAGTGACAGATACGTTCCCAATCTTGATTGTGTTGACGGTTTAATGGTGTACACTTACGTCAAAATATACCCAATGGTACACTTTATTATGTACAACTTATTCAATGTCAGCTATACTTCAAAGAAACTATTTTGTATGTAAAATTACACACAAAAATAATATAACCACTAAATTTCAGGAAATCTGGACTGCTCGAACTAGAAAATGTGGCAATGCCTACCGAGGTATTTTGAAAAAGGCAAATAGTTCACTATGATTTGAAGGATGACTGAAAAAGCAAAATAGCAGAAGATGAGTTTAGCAAGGTCAGTACGAATAACTAATACAGGGCTTTGAATGCCCTAATAAAGGGTTTAGACTTCACACTGAGGTTACTGGTGTTCTAGAAAGATCTGGCAGCTGCATAAAGAATGGCTGAGAGCGTTCAGTGGCTGAATTTGAGTCGTTGAAGGGGTAAAATCCGTGACTCAATCACCGAGTAGATGAAAAGAAAGACAGGTTAAAGACAAGGATGACCAGTAAGTTTCTGGCTTAGACAAAATTAATAACAGGGCAGTGGGGGCCAACCAGGAAGGAGGGAAGGAATCGGAGTCAGATACTTGGTTTACAGCGCCCGTAGGATATCCCACCCAAACAGAACATTTCTGTGCTGGTACTAACAAATTTCCTTGGACTTGAATAATCAAATCATATTTTCAGACTTTTATCTGACTCTTGGGTATTTTATCCAAATCAAACACGGAGTATTCTTCCCGGCCAATGAGCTGTGCTATATACCCTAGGGACGCAGCAGTAAAGACACCCTTGCCCTTGTGGGGCTTCCAGCCCAGCAGGGAAGACAGACACTGAACAAGGATGAGTGTGATGGACAGTCTCAAAGAGAAAATGCATCCATGTGGGTCCAGCGTGTGGACAGGGGTGTACGGAAGCACATGTTTGTCTGGGGGCATTGATGGGTGAGTCATGGAAGCCTTCTTGAAGTAATATTTAACCCATGTAGGCAACAAAGGGGAGCCGAGAGTGGCTAAACAAAGAGGGTTGCAAGCACTCCAGGCAGAGAGGAGCGGCACATGCACACAGCCCCAGAACAGCACCCATGGTGGGTGCAGTGTGGCGGGAGACAGTTCATTACCACAGGGAGGCAGACATGCTGCAGCTCAGCAAGGGATCCTGGACTTGATCTAAGAGCCCAAGAAGACAGTGAAACTGCGAACAGGTGCAATCGCCTGCTGCTTGTATACAGTAGATGAGCTCTTCTGTCAAAATATACTGAGAAGTTATTTTATACCCTGTGGCTGTCGTTAGAAAAAACTAAAGTGGGCACTTTCTGGAACATCCCTTTAGAAGAACCTCTAACCTCTGTCCTGTTACATCAGCACAAGCTACCCTTATATAAAGAAAAAAAATGACGAGGGGCTGAACTAATGACAAATGAAATCCAAGACAAACGAAACTTTATTTCAAGACAGGGAAACACAAGCTAATTGTCATCCTAAAGTTTCTACCATGCGTAGATCCTTATGTCACTTTTCATTCTGTAGGAAGTAAAAGTCCATTCTGACTTACTTTATAAAGCATGTATAAAAGCCACTGAACTTTCGTAAACCCAAGCCCTCCACCCGCACCTGCCCAGGGGACCGAGTGTCAAGAGCCTTACTTTGCCAGCCACTCGGCGGCAGCCTTGTTGTCCGCAGCCTGGTGCTTGCTGAGTGTGTCTGTGGGTTCCTCTCTCTTCAGCCTGGCGTAAGGATGCTTCGGACAATGACGGTTTGCATGGGTGAATCTGCTCAGGCAACCTTTAAATCATTCAGGGAAACACTTGTCAGAATCTGGACATGCAGTAAACAGACACAAGCAAAACGTGCAGTTTCACTGGTACCCAAGAAAGGAAATTACTGGAGAGACTTCGCATTCTGTAACTTGGAGGAGAAACCCCCCAAACCAGCCTCCCTAGAGGCAGCCATGCTGGTGGGGTGGGTGAGAGGACAATTCCACCACACACATGTGCCTAACCCCACCACAAAGTGATCAGACACAAAAATGATCAAAAGTTCTCACATGGTAATTTCTTTCTTGGAATCTATCATAAGGAAACATCAATAAAGATGAATAAAACCATAAAATAGCTACCCTCAGCTTTGTTGGAAACAATTTTTTTTTTTTTGACAGGCAGAGTTAGACAGTGAGAGAGAGAGAGACAGAGAGTTATAGACAGTGAGAGAGACAGAGAGAAAGGTCTTCCTTTTCCGTTGGTTCACTCCCCTAATGGCCGCTACGGCCGGCGCTGCGCCGACCCAAAGCCAGGAGCCAGGTGCTTCCTCCTGGTCTCCCATGCGGGTGCAGGGGCCCAAGGACTTGGGCCATCCTCCACTGTCCTCCTGGGCCACAGCAGAGAGCTGGACTGGAAGAGGAGCAACCGGGACTAGTACCCGGCGCCCCAACCAAGACTAGAACCTGGGGTGCCAGCGCCACAGGCAGAGGATTAGCCAAGTGAGCCATGGCACCAGCCAGCAACAAGTAAATTTTAAAAACAAATTAAATATTCAATAACCCAACATTGAGGTAATAAAAGTGTATGAGAAATTCAAAAAATTCATGGAAAATGTGTATTAGGAAAAAACTATGCATAGATTTCAAAATTTTTTTGCATCAAAAAATTTAATTCCATTTATCCACGAGCCTTTTGAAGAACCCTCATATGCTTAAGCAAATTCATTAAATAAATTTATAGACATCTGTAACAATAATCAAGAAAACTGGGGCCAGTGTACAAGGTAAAGCTACTGCCTGCCATGCTGACAGCATCCCATATGGGCACTGGTTTGTGTTCTGGCTGCTCTACTTCTGATCCAGCTCCCTGCTAATGGCCTAGGAAAAGCAGTAGAAGATGGCCCAAATAATTGGCCCAAATTGGGCCCCTGCCACCTATTTGGGAAGCTCCTGGCTCCTGAATTCAGCCTAGCCCAGCCCTGGCTGTTACAGGCATCTGGGAGTGAACCAATAGATGGAAGATCGATCGATCTCTCTCTAACTCTGACTTTCAAATAACTAAATCTTTAAAAAATAGTAATACAGGGGCTGGTGCTGTGGCATAGCGGAGAAAGTCACCACCTGCAGTGCTGGCATCCCATAGAGGCACCAGTTTAAGTCCCAGCTGCTCCACTTCTGATCCAGCTCTCTGCTATGGCCTAGGAGTGCACTGGAAGATGGCCCAGGTCCTTGGAAACCTGCAACTGCGTGGGAGACCTGGAAGAAGCTCCTGACTCCTGGCTTCGGATCGGCACAGCTCCAACCATTGAGGCCATCTGGGGAGTGAACCAGAGGATGGAAGATCTCTCCCTCTCTCTTTATGTCTGTGCCTCTCTGTAACTCACCCCTCAAATAAATAAATAAATCTTTAAAAAAAATAGTAATTCAGAGCAACAGAACTGTACTGAATTCCAAATATAACTATAAAATTGTGTTTAAAAAATCTTTCTAAATCTGTTATTTATTTATTTATCTAAAAGGCAGAGCAACAGAGAGAAAGAGATCTTCCATCTCTTGGTCCACTTCTCAAATGCCAGCAATAGCCAGGGCTGCACCAGGTTGCAGCTGAAAGCCTGGATTCTACCTGGGTCTTCCGCATGGGTGGCAGGGACTCAAGTATGTGAGCCATCCCCACTGCTTCCCAGAATGAGGAACCAGGAGGTGGAGCAGGACTTGCACCCAGGCACTCATGACAGCTATTTCCTCTGTGAGGGGCAGCCTGCACTAGAGAGTGGATCTGTGTTTATTCCCTACTGTTCCTATTTGCACATAATACTAGTCTCTGCTTTGTGTTTTTACCTCCTGGGGAGACAAGAACCTGGACTGGAAATTCATAGTCATTGCTCACATCACCAGGCATCCACGTGGGTAGCAAAGACCCAGGCACTTCAGATATCATCTGCTGCTTTCTCAAGCGTGTTAGCAGGGAGCTGCATGGGAAGTGGAGTGGCTGGGACTCAAAGCAGCACTCCAATATGGGATGTGAGCATCCCAAGTGACATGCTGCAATGTCCACTGCAATGTAGTATTTTTAATTGCTCTTAAGGTTTATATATTTAAAAAAAAAAAAAAACACTCTTATTTTAAAGTCATTTCCCAAAAAATTCACAATCAGCAAGGTAGTCAGCTACACTGTTTTATAAAACTTGTATTAAAAAATATGTCCCCCAAAATATTCAAGTAGAAGATACTTAACTGTTAACTCACAACAAGTTGTTTTACAAAGTTAACATGTAACATCATACCATTTTCTGAACAAACGAAAGGCTTCTCTCCGGTGTGAAGACGCTGGTGTGTTTTGAGCTGTCCACTTTGAACAAAGGCTTTCCCACAGTCTGGATAGTCACACAGATAGGGCCTCTCACCTAAGGAGAGAGAAAATACAAATTACATCTTGGACAGCAGGGCCAGTTAGAGGAAGAGGGTGAGGGAGGAATCAACTTTTACAAAACACATATCACAACTCCTACAGTGTTGGAAAGACTAAAGGTTGATTTTTTTAAAAAATTTATTTATTCAAGAGGCAGAGTAAGAGAAAGAGGGAGAGACAGAGAGAGAGATTTTCCATCAGCTGTTCACTCCCCAAATGGCCATAACAACCAGGGCTGGGCCAGGCTGAAGCTAGGAGCCAGGAGCTTCTTCCAGGTCTCCCACTTGAGTGCAGGCGCCCAAGCCCTTGGGCCATCTTCCACTGCTTGCTTAGGCCATTAGCAGGAGCTGGATGGGAAGTGGAGCAACTGGGACTCGAAGCAGCACCCCGTATGCGATGCTGGCACTGCAGGCGGCAACTTGACCCTGCTACACCACAGCACCGGCCCCAAAGGTTGATCTTTGATGGTGTCAAGAAGCTGTCCTCTAAGGAGCACTGTCCTCTCAAGTTTTCCAGTCCTTCGAGTTATCCATTTACGTTAGTGGACACAACAGCTCCCTTGGCTTGGGTGTTCCCAAGTCATCAGCCTCAAGCGAGAGGGCTCAGAGGAGAGCTTTATTTACTGTGACAAATGAAGGCAGTAGTGGGAAAGCAGAGACCCGTAAAGAAACCGCCTCACTGAGAAGCAGCTTGCCAGTTGCCTTTTGTAACAAAGGTTAGGGGAATGTCCAGGATATAGAAACAGGGAAGGGGCCGGCGCTGTGGCGCAGGGGGTTAATGCCCTGGCCTGAAGCACTGGCATCCCATATGGCACTGGTTCGAGATCCAGTTGCTCCACTTCCCATCCAGCTCTCTGCTATGGCCTGGGAAAGCTGTAGAAGATGGCCCAGGTGCTTGGGCCCCTGCACCCACGTGGGAGACCCGGAAGAAGCTCCTGGCTTTGGATCGGAGCAGTTCCAACAGTTGCAGCCAATTGGGGAGTGAACCAGCGGATGGAAGACCTCTCTCTCTCTCTGCCTCTCCTCTCTCTGTGTAACTCTTCCAAGTAAAAAATAAATAAATCTTAAAAAAAAAAAAAAGGAAGCGGAAAGGCCCTTCCTACTAGTAATATACATCTTCATACACTGTCTGTTTAAAACTGACTCAGCTGGGAAACTAACCAGCATTCATATGGGATGAAAGTGATACAGGCAGGCCAGCAGGCAGGACAGTATCAAAAGTGTCACAGGTGGTGGCTTTACATGCTATACCACAACGCCGCCATAAAAATAAATCTTAAAAAAAAAAAATGTCACATGTGCACAGTGGGCTGCAGAGCTCTAGATGTGGTGGTAACTAGTTTTTGGTTATCTCAGTTTCCTTGTCTGTAAGCTAGGAGATGAGTAATAAGGTTCTTTCCTCTGGGGCCAACTCTATGGAGAGAACAAGTCCCTCTATAAATCATTTTTATATTTATATTATTTAAAATGCAAGCAAAATTTAAATACAAATAAAGATGTATAGTAATCTTGGGAGAGTCACAACACATTCAATTCTGAAAACTTGGGGTTCACTATATTTAATGATTTGCAGGACAAATACTTTGATATCTTAAAAACTCTATAAATTCTATTGAAAACTTGAATACTATTTCTCTAGTCATTGACTTACAAGTGAATTTTAACGATTACACAGGTTACCTAACATATTAAGTAAAATTGAGGGAGATACAGGGTAGAACTAAATTTAACAATAATATGACTGACACATAGATTAGTTACCATAACTTTAGAAGTCCCATGGAACCAGTCAGTGATCACAAAACCACCACTCCCCACCGAAAAGAAACTACCATATAGTGCCTGATTTTTGCAACTTAAACACTCAATCATCTCTCAGTTAAGTACAACTTCACAAGTGCCCATAAAATGTTAAACTTACCTGTATGAGTCCTTTTGTGAGCCTGGAGTGATTTTTCCCGTGGAAACACCCTATTACAGATGTTACAACGGATTCTGCTGGACGAATGTTCTCCTTCATTTATTAAGTCCCGGACAGTATCTGCTCTGGGTCTACCACGTCGGATCCCATCCTGTTAACAGTTTTCATAAACATTAATTTCTTAGACTCTACTCATTAAAGCAACACAATATAAAATGGAATTTTTAAAAAAATATTTCTTGAGGAACTTCAGCAAAAATGGAACAGTAGCTCCAACAGCCTAGTCCCCTCCATATTCCTGAAAAATCAAGCAAAATCTTAAGACTAAGCTTCATCTCAACTTCAGAAAACAGTGATGCCACAAACACTGACTCAAGAATATACTACAGATAGGAATTCAGAAAACCCCACATGCGCACAGGACAGGATGCATGCTCAGGAAGACCTGGAGCTTAGACTCTGGCCAACCAGGCACCACGCAAGCAGAAAATGAAAGCTAAGGCAGAGCTGTAAACAGCACGCCAAGCATTAAAGAATGGAGGCACTACGCCATTCTGCAAAGACTGAGAAAGGGTTTCCTCCTCAACCTTTTGTTTTTTCTTTTCTTTTCTTTTGGTTTGGTGCAGGGTAAGGGGCAGTCAAAAAAAATTTAGAACATCAGCTGACCACAAGCTAAAGAAACTTCAGAGGACAAATGCAATTTAGAACACAGAGTTTACAAAAATAGTGTAGAAAAATCGTTAAACAACTACAGCCCACAACAAACAACAAAAGGAAACTGAGGACTGAGTCTGACTTCCAGAGTCACCACATTATACTACTGCAAACATCTAGTTTTCAACAAAATGTTACAAACTGTGCCGAGAAATTTTTTTTAAAAAGTATGGTATACACAGAAACACAACAGGGGGAAACATGAACATTGGGCTTAACTAGACAAAGACTTTAAAACAAAAACAAAACAAAAAAGACTAAAACAACTGCTTTAAATATGCTCCATGAGCTAACAGCAACCATGAGCAAAGAATAAAAAGTGACCAGGCAGTTGGTCGGTAGTGGTTAGAGCACCACTTTTGGACCCCCACATTCCCTATCGCAGCCTGGATGGGAGCCAGGATTTGAGTCCCTGCTCCACTCCCAATTTCAGTTTCCAGTTAATGTGCACCTTTGGAGTTCGTAGGTGATAACTCAAGCAGCTAAGTCCTGGCCACCCACACGGGAGACTGCTTCATTTCCCAGTGCTCAGCTTCAACCTGACTCTACAGTAGGCAGCAGATGAGAGATTTTCTCTTTCTGTCTCACTTGCGCGCGTGCACGCGCTCTCCCCCCGCCCCCATATATAACTTTTTTAAGAGAAGCTAAGAGGGGCAGGTGTTTAGCCTAGAGGTAAAAGGTTTGTGTCCCACATCACAGTACTCGAGTTCAATTCCTGACTCCAGCTTCCTGCAGATGGAGACCCTGGGAGGCAGCAGTGATGACTCAAGTAGCCGGGTTCCTGTCACCCATATGGGAGGCCTGGATAGCATTCCTGGCCCCCAGGTTTGACCCCTGGCCCAGCCCCAGCTGGTGTGGGCACTTCAGGGGGTGAAGCAAAGAATGGGAACATTCTTGCTCTCTTTTCCTCTGCCTCTCAAATTAATTAATTAAAAACAGGAGAACAATCTTTCAAAGAGATAAAAATAATTTTTTAAAGGAACCAAATACATATCTGGAGCTGAAAAGTACCATAAGATGAAAAAGATTTATTAGAGGGGCCAGTGCTGTGGCACAGTGGGCTAAGGCTCCACCTGCAGTGCTGGCATCCCATATGGGTGCTGGTTCTAGTCTTGGCTGTTCTACTTCCAATCCAGCTCTCTGTTAATGGCCTGGGAAAGCAGTGGAAGATGGCCCAAGTCCTTGGACCCCTGCTATTTATGTGAGAGACCAGGAAGAAGCTCCTCTTCCTCTCTGTAACTCTACCTTCCAAAAATAAGAACATGGGTAAAGGCTACTATAAAAGTAAATACAAAAGTTAGAATTATTACATTTCTGGTTTGTAACTCCTCTTTTCTTTCCTATATAAAAGAAAAATACCAAATCCATAAACAATTATAAGTCCATGTTAGTGGAACCACCTTGTATAAAAATCAAATCTGTGACAACATAAGGTGGGATGGACAGAGGAGTACTGTTTTGTATGCTACTGAAGCTAAGATGGTATCAATTCAAGAAATCCTTAAAGGGGGAAGGGATTTAACATAGTGATTAAGATGTCACTTGGGCACCTGAAACCCATACTGGAGTGCCTGTGTGTGAATTCCCAGCTCTACTCCAGATTCCAGCTTCCTACTAATGCAGACCCCCCAGAGGCAGCAATGATGGCTCAAGTACTTGGGTCCCTGACACCCACATAGGAGACTGGGATTGAGTTCCAGCCTTCCAGCTTTGGCCTGGTCCAAAGCATTTGCCAAGATGGGAGACCTTATTCTCTCTTTGCCTTTCAAATAAATTAAAATATTTTAAAGAGAGTATTATATGTCTTTAAAAAAATCTATTTATTTATTTGAAAGTCTGAGTTAGAGAAAGAGAGAGGGAGAGACAGAGATCTTCTATCCACTGGGTCACTCCCCAAATGGCTACAATGGCCAGGGCTAGGCCAGGCTAAAGCCAGGAGACAGGAGTTTCTTCTGGGTCTCCCATATGGGTGGCAGGGGCACAAACCCTTGGGCCATCTTCTGCTGCTTTTCCCAGGCCATTAGCAGGGAGCTGGATAGGAAGTGGAGCAGCCAGGACCCAAAGCAGCGTCCAAACTGGACATCAGGGTCTCAAGCAGCGGTTTTACCTGCAAGCCACAATGCTGGCCCCAAGAGATTATTATAAACTTAAGAGGCTAGTTGAAAATTTCAAGGCAACCACGAAGAAGTCTTAAAAGGAATGAAAATGGTATACTACGGGCTGGCGCTGTGGTACAGCGGGTTAAATGCCCTGGCCCGCAGTGTCAGCATCCCATATGGGCGCTGGTTCGAGACCTGGCTGCTCCACTTCTGATCCAGCTCTCTGCTATGGCCTGGGAAAGCAGTGGAAGGTGGCCCAAGTTCTTGGGCCCTTGCAGCTGCGTGGGAGGCCGGAGGAGGCTCCTGGCTTTGGATCGGTGCAGCTCCAGCCATTGCAGCCAACTGGGGAGTGAATCAGCAGATAAAGACCTCTCTTTCTCTCTCTCTGCCTCTCCTCTCTCTGTGTAACTCTGACTTTCAAATAAATAAATCTTTAAAAAAGAAAAGAAAATGGTATACCACAGAAAAAGTCAATTAAAGACATAAGAAAGCATTAATGAAGAAACTGGAAAACAAAACAGATATAAGGGGTAGGTGTTGTGGCAAAGCAGGTTGAGTTCCAGTGAGCTGGCATCCCATAAGTGCCTGTTCAAGTCCTAGCTGTTTCACGTCCAATCCAGATCCTTGCTAATGCACCTGGGACAGCAGTAGAAGATGGCCCAAGTGCTTGGACCCCTGCTCTCATGTGACAGACCTAGATGGAGTTCTAGGATCCTGGCTTTGGCCTGGCCCAGCTCTAGATGTTGCAGCCATTGAGAGGCAACCAGCAAATAGAAAATATTGTTTCTCCCTCTCCCTCTGTCCACCCTGCCTTTCAAATAAATAAATAAATCTTAAAAAACAAAACAAAAAACCACTGGGGCCGGCACTAAAGCGCAGCAGGTTAAAGCCCTGGCCTAAGGCACCGGCATCCCATATGGGCGCCAGTTCTAGTCCTGGCTGCTCCTCTTCCGATCCAGCTCTCTGCTATGGCCTGGGAAAGCAGTGGAAGATGGCCCAAGTCCTTAGGCACCTGCACCCTCATGGGAGACCTGGAAGAGGCTCCTGAATTCAGATCAATACAGCTCCGGCCGTTGCGGCCATCTGGTGAGTGAACCAGCAGATGAAAGACCTGTCTCTTTGTCTCTATCGCTCTCTGTAACTCTTTCAAATAAGTAAATAAATCTTAAAAAAAAAAAAAAAAAAAAAAAAAAAACCAAAAAAACAGTCCTTCCATTCTAGTACTTTCAATGTAAACAGGTTAAACTCTCCAATTAAAAGGCAAGATTTGGGAGCTGGCACTGTGGCGTAGCCAGTAAAGCTGCCGTCTGCAGAGCCGGCATCCCACATGGGCGCCGGTTCAAATCCTGATCCAGCTCTCTGCTACGGCCTGGGAAAGCAGTGGAAGATGGCCCAGGTCCTTGGGCCCCTGCACCCACGTAGGAGACCTGGAGAAAGCTCTTGGCTCCTGATCAGCACAGCTCCAGCCATTGCGGCCATCTGTGGAGCGAACCAGCGGATGGAAGACCTCTCTCTCTCTCTCTCTCTCTACCTCTGCTTCTCTGTAACTCTGCCTTTCAAATAAATAACAACAGGGGCCAGGGTTGTGGCACAGTGGGTTAAGCCACAGCATGCAGCGCCAGCATCCCAGCTGCTCCACTTCTGATCTAGCTCCCTGCTGATAGGAAAGCAGCAGAAGATGGCCCAAGGCCCAAAGGCTTGGGCCCCTGCCACCCATGTGGAAGACCTGGATGAAGCTCCTGGCTTGAGTTCAGTCTGGCCCAACCCCGGCCATTGCAGCCATGTGGAAAGTGAAGCAGTGAATGGAAGATTTCTGTCTCTCCTCTCCCTGTGTAACTCTGCCTTTCAAATAAATAAATAAATCTTAAAACAAACAACAAAAAACACAATGGAATGATATGCTGTATACAAGACCTGCTCTGAATGCAAAAATAAGTTAAAAGTGAAAATGCTAGAAAAAATATAATGATGATAAATATACTTGCCCCTAATAACACAGCCTCTAAAAATCTGTATATGAATAAAATTTACTGAATTAAAGAGAGAAATAGTTCACAGATTGCTGGGGACTTTAATGCCTCACTTTCAATAATGGACAAGGATAAGTAGGTAGATAGACCTTATATTAGGCTACAAAATAAGTCTCAACAAATTTTGGAAGAGTGAAAGCGTCTAACATCTTTTCTGGTGACAAGGACTGAAACTGTACGTCAATAACAAAGGAAAACAGGAACAAATACGTAGAAATTAAACAGTAGCCTCTTAAACAGCCAAGGAGTCAATAAAGAAATCACAAAGAAAAAGAAAAAATACTTTGACACCCATGAAAATAAAAATACACCAGAATTTGTAAGATACAGTTTAAGGACTTTGTAAGTGGCAACACTACCCAAAGCAGTCGTACAGAGTCAATGTAATCTATTAAAATTCTAATGTCCTTTTTGCAAAAATGGAAAAAGCAATCCTCAGATTCACATGGAACTGTAAGAGGCACCAAATAGTTTGACTAAGAGGATTCAGACTTCCCAACTTCAAAACTTACGAAAAGCAATGACAAGACAGCTGGCACTGGCATAAGAAAAGACACAGAAGTCAATGAAATAGAATTGAGAGTACAGATATAAATGCATCCATGTATGGCCAGGTGATTTCAACAAGGGTCCCAAGAACATTCAATGGAGAAAGAATACTTGTCACAAGAAATGGTCCTGGGATAACTAGATTTCTTTCTTTTCACTTTAATAAAACACTGAGTTTATTTCACATGCATATTTTTGTTTCCCTACCATTTCCATGTCTGACCACTACTACTGCTATGCCCTATCATAATATTCCATACACACTTAACATGAAGCAAAACAAAATAGGCATTTTGGACAACACATTCTTGGCAATGGAATGTGGACAACATTTACCAAACATGGTAAAGTGTTCACTCTGCATTATTAAAAGGACAGCCAGATATCACCTGTCACAGAAAGGAAATCAATATGGAAAATTTCAAAGAATATTTAAACTATTTTTTTAAGCTTTTATTTATTTAGTTGAGAGAGCTACAGAGAGAAAGGTCTTCCATCTGTTGGTTCACTCCTGAAATGGCTGCAATGGCCAGAGCTGGGCCGATCCAAAGCCAGGAGCCTCTTCTGGGTCTCCCACATAAGTGCAGAGGCCCAAGCACTTGGGCTATCTTCAACGGCTTTCCCAGGCCATCAGTGGCTTTCCCAGGCCATCAGTAGAGAGCTGGATTGGAAGAAACACCACAGGAAGAGGCTTAGCCCACTATGTCTCGGTGCCAGTCCCTAAACTTTTTTTTTTTTTTTGACAGGCAGAGTGGACAGTGAGAGAGAGAGACAGAGAGAAAGGTCTTCCTTTGCTGTTGGTTCATCCTCCAATGGCCGCTGCGGCCGCCGCACTGCAGCTGGCGCACCACACTGATCCGAAGGCAGGAGCCAGGTATTTCTCCTGGTCTCCCATGGGGTGCAGGGCCCAAGCACTTGGGCCATCCTCCACTGCACTCCTGGGCCACAGCAGAGAGCTGGCCTGGAAGAGGGGCAACCGGGACAGAATCCGGCAACCCGACCGGGACTAGAACCCGGTGTGCCTGCGCTGCAAGGTGGAGGATTAGCCTTTTGAGCCATGGCGCCGGCTCCTAAACTATTTTCTTAAAGACTTCTTCCACTGCCGAGATCTTGAATAACCTCCTGGTCAGTCACCAGGAAGCAATTCTTCACATAACTGATGAACTTGGGCACAACACTAGGTCCTTTTGGTGGTTTTCCCCCATTTTTTGAAGGATTCTTGACTTTTTGATCTTGATATTGATTTGATCTTGATATCTCCTGACTTTGGCCTGGTCCAGAACTGACCATTGTGTCATTCCAGGAATAAATCAGCACATGGAAGATCTCTCTTGCTCTCTCTTTGTAACTCTGCCTTTCAAATAAATAAATCTTAAATAGGATGTTATCAAGAAAGTGAAAAGACAACCTACAGAATGGGAGATATTTTCAAATAATGTATCTGATAACAGTCTGGCATCCAGTATATATAAAGAACTATTTTGGGAAGCATTTATTTATTTGAGAAGCAAAGGGACAGAGAAAAAGAGCTCCTATTCTCTGGTTGATATTCCAAATGCCTACAAAAGCCCCTGGCTGAGGATGGAAGGCAGGAGCCAGGAACTCAATCCGGGTCTTCCACCCACGTTGGGAGAGACACAAACACTTGAGCCATCACTGCTACCTCTCAGGGTCTGAATTGGCACAAAGCTGGAATCAGGAGCCAGAGTAGGTTTTGAACCCAGGCACTCCAATGTGAAAATGGGCATCCCAAACAGTGTCTTACCAACTACACCAAACACCTGCCCCCAAAAGAACTCTCATAATCCAACAACAAAAAGACAAAAGTGTAACTTAAAAACAGGCAAAGGGATTGAACAGACATTTCTCCAAAGCAGTTGTACAAAATGGCAAACAAGCACATAAAAAGATGATCAACATATTAATCATATGATCAAAACAACAGTGAAGGGTGGCTGTTTATCCTAGCAGTTAAGATATAGTTTAGGGGCTGGCGCTATGGCACAGTGGGTTAAAGCCCCAGTCTGCAGCACCAACATCCCATATGGGCGCCAGTTCGAGTCCTGGCTGCTCCACTTCACATCCAGCTCTCTGCTATGGCTGGGGAAGGCAGCGAAAGATGGCCCAAGTGCTTGGGCCCCTGCACCCACGTGGGACACCCGGAAGAAACTCCTGCCTCCTGACTCCGGATCGGCACAACTCCAGTTGTTGTGGCTATCTGGGGAAGTGAACCAGAGGATGGAAGACCTTTCTCTTTCTCTTTCTCTCTGCTTTTGCTGTGACTCTACCTTTTAAAATAAATAAACCTTAAAAAAAAAAAAAAAAAAAAGACGTAGTTTAAGAAACCCATGTCCATACTGGAATATTGGGTTCGATATCCACCTCTGGCTCCTGACTCTAGCTTTCTACTAAAGCAGATAGTCCAGGGAGACAACAGTAATGATGCAAGTAATTGGGTTCCTGCCACTCACGTGAGAGACCTGGGTTGAGTTCCCAGTTCCCAGCTTCAGCCTTAGCCAAGCTAGGCCAAGCCTTAGCCAAGCCATGAACCAGAAAATAGGAGATCTCTTTCCCTGTCTGCCTCTTAAATAAATAGATGGGGTCGGCGCTGTGGCTCACTAGGCTAATCCTCTGCCTGTAGCACCGGCACACCGGGTTCTAGTCCCAATCGGGGTGCTGGTTCTGTCCCGGTTGCTCCTCTTCCAGTCCAGCTCTCTGCTGTGGCCCGGGAGGGCAGTGGAAGATGGCCCAAGTGCTTGTGCCCTGCACCTGCATGGGAGACCAGGAGAAGCACCTGGCTCCTGGCTTCAGATCAGCGTGGTGATCCAGCCGCAGCGGCCATTGAGGGGTGAACCAACGGCAAAGGAAGACATTTCTCTCTATCTCTCTCACTGTCCACTCTGCCTGTCAAAAATAAATAAATAAATAAATAAATGGAAGTTTTAAAAAAACAAAAAACCTCCATGAGATATCATTTCACATAAACTAGGTGATATCAAAAATAAAACTCAGTAGGAAATTAGGGCTTGTTGGCAAAGGTATGCTGGTGGGAATCTAAAATGGTTCAGCCATTGTGGAAAAGTCTGACAGTTTTGTATAATATCATAGACACACTATGTATGCATATATGCATCCACAATGGAATGTACACACATGTACACAATGGAATCATTATTCAGCCATGAAAATAGTGTGTGCGACAAGGTGGGTGAACCTCGAAAACAGTGTGTTACGTCAAAACAGCCAGACACAAAAGGCCACATCCTGTATGATTCCATTTAATGAAATCTCCAGAACATGCATCCATAGAGACAGAAGCACATTGGTGGTTCCCAAGGACTGCATGTAATGGACACAAGAGTTTTCCTCTGGGGTGATGAAAATGTTTTAGAACTTATACAACATCACGAATGTGCTAAACATCACTGAAATGTAGACTTTAAAATGGTTACTTTAGGGGCCAACATTGTGGCAAAGCAGATAAAGCTGCCGCCTGCAATGCCGGCATCCCATATGGGTGCTGGTTCATGTTCCGGTTGCTCCACTTCCAACCTAACTCCCTGCTAATAATGGCCTGGGAAAAGCAGCGGAAGATGGCCCAAGTGCTTGTGCCCCTGCCACCCACATGGGAGACCTGGAAGAAGCTCCCAGCTCCTGGCTTTGGCCTGGCTCACCCAGGCCATTACAGCCATCTAGGGAGTAAACCAGCAAATGGAAGCTCTCTCTCCCTCTCTGTAACTCTTTCAAATAAATAATTTTTTTAAAGTTAGTTATGCCATTTCACTTCAATTTTTAAAACTAAGGTAATTTAAAAATACTATGGGTTTCAGTTAATAACAACGTATCCATATTGGTTCATTGGTTCTAACAAATACACAACACTAATGTAAGATATGGCCAACAGGGGAAACTGGGTATAAGGTTTATGGGAATTCTGACTAACTCTGCAAGTTTCCTATACTATATATATAAAACTATATAAAGTGGATGCTTATTTGAAAAATATCTTTCCTATTTCCCAGGCAAATTAACTTTAAAAAAAAAAGATTTATTTATTTATTTGAGAGGCAGAGTTACAGAGACAGGGAAAAACAGAGAGAGGTCTTCCATCTGCTGGTTCACTCACCAGATGGTCACAATGGGCAGAGCTGGGTCGACCCGAAACAAGAAGCCAGGAGCTTCTTCTGGGTTTCCCACATGGGTGCAGGGGCCCAAGCACTTGGGCCATCTTCCACTGCTTTCCCAGGCCATAGCAGAGAGCTGGATCAGAAGTGGAGCAGCCAGGATCCAAACCGACACCCATATGGGATGCCGGCACTGCAGATGCCAGCTTAACCCTCTGTGCCACAGCGCCAGCATCACATATGGGTGCCAGTTCTATCCCGGCTGCTCTTCTTCAAATCCAGCTCTCTGCTATGGCCTGGGAAAGCAGTGGAAGATGGCCCAAGTCCTTGGGCCCCTGCACCTGCATAGGAGACCCAGAGGAAGCTCCTGGATTCAGACAGGCGCAGCATCGGCCATTGTGGTCAACTGGGGAGTGAACCAGCAGATGGAAGACCTTTCTTTCTGTCTCTCCCTCTCTCTGTAACTCCACCTCTAAATAAATAAATAAATCTTAAAAAAAAAAAAAAAATACTATGATAAGTGAAATAAGCCCATCACAAAAAGGCAAACATTGCATAATGCTGCTAATACTAGGTATCTAAAGTAAATTATTTTTAATGTCTTTTTAAAAATATTCATTTATTTATTTGAAAGGTAGTTACAGGCCGGCGCCGTGGCTTAACAGGCTAATCCTCCGCCTTGCGGTGCCAGCACACCGGGTTCTAGTCCCGGTTGGGGCGCCAGATTCTGTCCCGGTTGCCCCTCTTCCAGGCCAGCTCTCGGCTATGGCCCAGGAAGGCAGTGGAGGATGGCCCAAGTCCTTGGGCCCTGCACCCGCATGGGAGACCAGGAGAAGCACCTGGCTCCTGGCTTCGGATCAGCGAGATGCGCCGGCCACAGCGGCCATTGGAGGGTGAACCAACAGCAAAAAGGAAGACCTTTCTCTCTGTCTCTCTCTCACTATCCACTCTGCCTGTCAAAAAAAAAAAAAAAAAAAAAAAGGGTAGTTACAGATAGAAGAGACAGATAGAGAAGTCCTCCATTAGCTGGTTTACTTCCCAAATGGCCACAATGGCCAAACTGGGCCAATCCAAAGCCAGGAGCCAGGAGCCTCTTCAGCTCCCCCAAATAGGTGCAGGGCTCAAGCACCTGGGCCATCCTTCACTGCTCTCCCAGGCCACAGCTGAGAGCCGGGTTGGAAGTGGAACAGCCAGGATCCAAATCGGGATCCATATGGGACACCAGTCCTGCGGGCAGCGGCCCCACCTGCTACACCACAGCGCCGGCCCCTATTTTTTTCTTAATGTTCATTTACTTTCATCTACTTGAAAGGAAGAGTGACAGAGAGAGATAGAGATCTTCCATCCACTGGTTCACTCCACCAGTGGCTGCAATAGCCAGGGCTGGACAAGGCCAAAGCCAGGAGCCAGAAACTCCATCCAGGTCACCCAAGTGTGGGGCAGGGGCCCAAGCACTTGAGCCATCACCTTCTGCCTCTCAGTATGCATTAGCAGGAAACTGGATGGGAAGTGGAGTAGCTAGGACTCAAACCGGCACTCTGATATGGAAAGTGGCTGTCACAGCAGAGGCTTATGTGCCATAATGCCCACTCCTGAGGTTAACTTTTTTTTTTTTGACAGGCAGTGAGAGAGAGAGAGAAAGGTCTTCCTTCCATTGGTTCACCCCCCAAATGGCTGCTACGGCCCACGCGCTGCGCTGATCTGAAGCCAGGAGCCAGGTGCTTCTCCCGGTCTCCCATGTGGGTGCAGGGCCCAAGCACTTGGGCCATCCTCCACTGCCTTCCCCGGCCACAGCAGAGAGCTGGACTGGAAGAGGAGCAACTGGGACAGAACCAGCACCCCAACCGGGACTAGAACCCGGTGTGCCGGTGCTGCAGGCAGAGGATTAGCCTAGTGAGTCATGGCGCCGGCCAAGGTTAACTTTTAGAAACAGAAAGTAGAATGGTGGTTGCTAGGGACTGGAAGGAGGAGGAAAAGGTGCATTCAATGGGTATGAAGTTTCAGTTTTGCAAGAAAAGTAAATTCTAGAGATCTCTTATAAAACTGTGTGCATATACTTAACACCACTGTACTGTATCTTAAAAATGGTTAAAATTGCAAATACTATTTTTTACCATATTTTTAAAAAATGTGAAAGCACTATGGCAAAATATATTATTGTAAAAATATTCATTGACCCTTCATGTGAGCAATCATCTAATGCCTAAATAAATGAATACAGATCATCTTTTCAAATAATGTATTAAAGCGAGCATAAAGATCATTTCCATCCTGGCCTTAGCAGTAAGAAAACCTGTTTCCTGGGCCAGCGCTGTGGTACAGTGGGTTAGCCCTGGCCTTCTGATGCCAGCACCCCAATGAGCACCAGTTCAAGCCCCTCCATCTCTGATCCAGCTCCCAGACAGCGCACCTGGAAAAGCAGTGGAAAATGGCCCTTGGGCCCTGTGCCCACAAGACAGACTTGGTTGGAGTTCTGGCTTCTCCTGACCCAGTCCTAGCCATTGTGGTAATTTGGGAAGTAAACTAGTAGTTGAGAGATCTCTGTCTCTCTCTCTCTCTCTCCCTGTCACGCTGCTTCTCAAAAACATAAACATGTTTCCAAGTACATTTTGACAGTTACAGAGTATTAACTCATCAGTGAACAAACGCAACAATAGCCGGATGATTCACAAAATAAAACAAGGCCAGCATGAAATTCTAAGAAGCAAAATGAGTACACTGCCAAAAACTTCTGCATATTTTATTAAACGCAAGTGTTTTTAAAGACTTTATTTATGATTAGAAAATGGGTTCAAGAGGAAGAAAAGAACTGATTTTTTTTAAATCTTTATAGAACACCCAAATTGCTTCCTTTTTTTAAGATTCTATTTATTTATATATTTGAGAAGCAGAGTTATGGACAGAGAGAGAGACTAAGAGAAGGTCTCCCATCCACTGGTTTACTCCCCAGATGACTGCAACGGCCAGAGCTGGACTAATTGGAAGAGCAACTAGAACACAAACTGGTGCCCATATGGGATGCTGGCGCCATAGGCAGAGGCTTACCCACCACACAACAGTGCCAACCCCTAGTAAATGCAATTTTTAGAATAATCTCTGTCCCTATAGAAGGTGGGTTAGTGATTTTGAAAGCGTTCAGTCAAGTTACAATTAAAAAACCTAAAAGACCTTAACACATTTTTTATACAATTCAAAATCAAATAAAAAGTACAAATAACCTAAGTAAAAGAAACGTTAGGCACATGCAGCTTCACAAGAAAATATGATTGGGGCTGGCACTGTGGCACTGCCAGTTGTGACCCTACATTCCATATCATGGAGCCTAGAAAGCAGCAGATGAAGAACCAAATGCTTGGGTTGCTGCCGCCCACATGGGAGACCCAGGCCTGGCCCAGCCCGACCTGGCCACATAAGTTTCCCTCCTTCCATCATTCAAATAAATGACTTTTTTAAATTAGTTCCAATTTTTTTATATATTTATTTATTTGAAAAGCAGAGTTACAGAGAGAGAGGGAGAGGGAGAGAGAGAGTGAAAGGGTCTTCATCTGCTGATTTACTCCCCAAAGGCTGCAACGGCCAGGACTGGGCCAGGAGCTCCATCCGGGTCTCCCACGTGGGTACAGGAACCCAAGCACATGGACATGCTTCCACTGCTTTCGCAGACATATTAGCAAGGAGTCGGATCCAAAGTGGAACAGCTGGGACTCACTGGAGCCCATAAGGAACACTGGCGCTACAATGCCAGCCCCAGATCCAAACTCCTTATGGCTCAAATATCTGTTCCACAGCTTGCCCTCCCTCCCAGACTTATCTTCACAATCTACCAAGTCTTAATTAAGTTGTGTGGACCCTTACAGACGGCATATAAATAAAATGTATTTCTACTATAGAATGTAAATCTACCTACATCAACTTAATATTAAAAATTTCTCCTCCTTCCTCAGGTAGACGAGATTGAATGAATTAAAAAAGTTAGAATGTTCAACCAGGAACCTGGCAGATTGCTGCTACAAATATGCAGTGTTTATTCTGTGTCAGGTGGCTAACACGCCCTATTCAGCTGCTTACAAGACTATGAGCAATCTAGACTCTTGACACAGAGTTCAGGTAACAGAAAGGTGAAGTAGGATTGGCGGCCGCCAGGTCCTGCAGGGTGACTGGTTTCTGAGAAGCCAGACCCTGTAAGCCTTCGCATTGCAGAAGTAATTTCATCACGCAGTAGGAGTAGAAGACACAACGGCACACGGTGGGGAGCCTCGGAATATTCCATGGCAGAGGGAAGTCAGACCTGCTCCCTTCCCTCCCAGAATTCTATAACCCAGGGAATGAGGTTAAAATGTGACAACAGGACAAAGCAATCTGGAGCCTAAATGAGGAGCCTAAAAAAGGTAGTAGATGATGGATGTCTCCACACAGGGTGGGCAGCGCTGGTTAGGAACAAACAAAAGATCAAGAGAAAGCTGACAGTGCACAGGACTCGGAGGTTAACACCTCCCCTGGGAGCAGGCGCAGGACAGGGAACACAAGTTGTTCTCCAACCCACAGCTGTTACTGCCGAGGCACACTGGCCAGCTGCAGGGGGCATGTGATGTGGCACTGGCTCCATCACAGACGTGGCTTCCACGCTCCCAAAGGTGAGCACTCAGGCAGCATGACTCACCCGTGACGCGTGTGCAGATGAAGAACTACAGCTACATTAGGGAAGCAAAACAAAGTCCACAGGGCTGTGGTTCCCTACCTTGAGTCCAGTGGTAAAACGGGCACTAAATTCATAGAGAATGCATTTTAAGAGAAAACAATGCATGGATTTCAAAATTTTTTGCAACAAAATATCTTTTAACTCCATTTCCATGAACTTTTTTAAGTACTCTTGTTCTGACCACAAGTTTTTATTTATTTTTATTATTTCAAAGGCAGAAAGAGACAAAGAGAACTCCCGTTAGCTGGTTCACTCCCCAAATGGCCACATCAGCTGGGGCCGGGTCAGGACGAAGTCAGGAGCCCAAACCGGCACTCTCACGGGGGTGGCAGGGATCCAACCAGTTGATCTGCTGCCAGCGGGGTACAGATCAGCAGGAAGCTGTAATCAGGACAAAGCCAGGATTCAAGCCCTGGCAGTCTGAGAAGGGACATGGGTGTTTCAAACAGTGTCTTACCCACTGCTCAAACGCTCATCCCATAAACACACATTAAAGTAGGCAACATTCCTCAATAAAGGTTTATTTTCTCTTAAGGTGGGGGAAGTACATGAATAAATTTTTGGACTATTAACTGGATTGCTTCATCATCGAAAGTACAAGTTAAAGTCCGTTTATCTAATGATTTATGAATGTTGGGGCCAGTACTGTGGCACAGCAGGTAAAGCTGCTGCCTGCGAAGCTAGGTTCGAGTCTGTGCTGCTCCACTTCTGATCCAGCTCCATTCCAATGGCCTGGGAAAAACAGCTGAAGATGGCCCAAGTGCTTGGGCTCCTGCCACCCACGTGGGAGACACAGATGAAGCTCCTGGCTAGCAGAGAGTGAACCAGAGAGGTAGAAGACCTCTCTGTGTCTCTCTTTATGCAACTGACTTTCAAATAAATATTTTTTTTAAAAAAATAGTAATTTATGAATGTTGTAATATGAAAGGCTGTATGAGTGGGGGGGGGGATAAAACAGCCTTTTCACTTTACATGTTCTCCTAACTTCTAGTATATTTTACCTCTGAAAAGAAGTGGGCATAGTGGAAATAAAATTCAAGCCCATGCACTGTATTAGCAATTTTTTTTTTTTTTTTTTTTTGAGAGAGATTGCATCCTCAGGTTCATTCCCCCAAATACCCACAATAGCCAGGAGGTGGGAACTCAATCCTGGTCTCCCACAAGAGTGGCAGGGACGCAACTACCTCAGCCATCACCTGCTGAATCCCATGGTGTGCATTAGCAGCAAGCTGGAATTGGCTACTGAAGCCAGACTTAAATCCTGTTACTCCAATATGGGCCGCAGGCATCTTAACCAGAGTCTTAACTGTTAGGCCCATGCGTGCTCCAGCAACCTTCAAAGTTTGTGTACGGATGTTGTTTTTTTAGGTGTTAAAAAAGTAAATAAAAAAAAAAAACACCCAGGGGCGGGTGCTGGGGTGCAGTGGGCTAAACCTCTGCCTGTGGTGCAGGCACACCAGTTCACGTTCCGGCTGCTCCTCTTCCGATCAAGATCTCTGCTATGGCCTGGGAAGGCAGTGGAGGATGGCCCAAGTCCTTGTGTCCCTGTACCAACGTGGGAGACCGGGAGGAAGCTCCTGGCTCCTAGCTTCTGATTGGCTAAGCTCCGACTGTTGCAGCCATTTGGGAAGTGAACCAGCAGATAGAAGACCTTTCTCTCTGTCTCTCCCTCTCTCTGTCTCTGTTACTCTACCTCTCAAATAAATATCTTTTAAAAAATTCGTTTACACTAACATTAACTCAAAATTAGATTGTTGCAATTAAGAACAAAGATTTTGCAAGGTCTGTCACACGTATTTGTGCATGTATGCCTTTATTTTGGTCAATTATATAACATACTGTATAAAAAGACACTAGAATACGTTACACAGAAAACCACTTGTAACACCAACCATCTCACTAGAGGCTAGGGAGGGCCAGGGGACAGCAACTGACCTCTGCACTAATACTCAGCTCTACTAAAAACATTTCTACTGTTTCTTCTTTCAAATGTTTCAGCGTCAAGGCTTGCGGTGTGTCAAAGCACACAGTCCTACAACCTCATAGCTCTTTAATACCGTTAGTCACCAAGCGCTTCCATTTCCCCAGCGCCCAGACGACGTGGAGTTTCAACATCCTTTGGATCAGCTAATTTGTTTCCATGTATGCAGGACACACACGCACGTATCCTCCAGGCGACTTCTGAATCAACATCTTTAGCAAACTCCTCTACACGGCCTCTAGCCCAAGTGTCTCCTGTGCGTCTACAGGGCGGACGGGCGAGGACTTGGCCCTCCTGGGGCCCCCGGAACACGGGCAGCAGGAGCAGCCGCCACGTCCCGGCCACAGTCCCGCCTCTGAGGCCACTCCACCCACCCCGAAAAGTTTCAGGGAAACGCAGGTCTGGAACAAGGGGTCCTTTCTCCCCAGCGCTAAAGTCGGAAGACTGAGCAGCCCGAGGGGGAGAGCCGACAGCGTCCCGCGTCGCTGTGCGCGCTCAGCACCGGGCAAGCAGTAGGCAGCTGCGCCCTTCCCGCGGCCACGGGGCACCCCCAGCCCCCCGCTGCCCTCGCGCCCACCCCAGCGACCCGCACTGGCGGTTTGCTCTGGCTCCTCTGTGACCCCGGGGCTGCGCGCCCGCCCGCTGCACCTGCTGGCCCCACGCCTGCGGCCTTCCCCGCCACCGCGCCGGTCACGTGACCAGCCCCGCTCTTCCCCTCCCACCCCGCCCGGGCGGGGGCCGGTTTTGGCGCGCGGCAGTGACGTCAGCGTCCTGTCAGCCGCCGCCGCCCTTAGCGACCTCGCGTTTTAAACTCGGCCCCGCCCCGCCCGGCGCGTCCGCCGGCCGCCCCAGCGCGCCGTTAACGGGCCCCGCTGCCCCGCGCCCCGCCCGCGCCCTCACCTTGAGGTGGCCGCTGTCCGGGCTGCTCGCTTCCTCCTCATCCTCACCTCCCGAGGCGGCGGCGGCGGCGGCCGAGGTGGCGGGCGGCGGCGCGCCCCGGCCCCGCAGCCCCGGGTGCTCGGCGGCGGCGGGCAGGGTGGCTGCGGGGACGCCGCCAGCGGCCCCGGGGCTGAGCGTCACGTTGTGCGCGTTCTCGCCCCAGCGCCACGGGTACACCATGAAGTCGCTGAAGCCGGGGCTGGTGGGGATGAGCGGCGGCGGCGGCTCCGGCTCCCCGGCGCCGCCGCACGCGGGCTTGATGGGGGTCGTCCGGATGACCGACACCAGCACCCGCTTCGGGGAGTCGTGGCAGATGATGACGGGCGGCGGCTGCGGCGGGTTGTCGGCCATCGGCGCCTCCACGCCCCGGATCATCGCCCGGCCGCGATCCGCAGCTCCGGCGGCCCCGGGCTGCACTCCCGGGACTCCCGGGAGCCTGAGTCTGGACGGACGCTCGCTCGCTCGCTCGCCCGCGCCGCTCCGAGTGGCCGGCTCAGTGCCGCCGGCTCATGGCAGGCGGGCGTTTCCCGGACTCCTGCGCAGCGGCCACCGGAGGAGTTGAGCGGCGCGGGCCGGCCGGCAGCCGACGGGCAGGGCCGGACCCTCGCCCCAGGCCGAGTCTGCCCTCAGCTCTCTGGACTGTCCCCAGCGCAGTCTGCAGAAGCAGGAAAGCAGCCGACGGCCTGGTCCTCGCGGTGACAGAAAAACAGCACGCGCGGCGCCGAGCCCCCGAAAATAACAACCTGCCGCCGCGCTCCCTGCTCCGGCTTTTCCCGCGTTACATTTCGCGCCTGGGCGGAACCAATCAACGCGAGGCCCCCGCCGGCTGGCCACCGCGGCGAGTGACAGATCTCGAGAGCCAATGGCCGGGCCCAGACCAGTCTCTAGCCCAACGGGGCGGGGCCGGGCCCTGAGCGCGGGTCCTTTCTGCCACGCCATTGGCCGCCGCTCTTCTGTTTTTTTTTTTTCCTGCCTCGAGGGCCAACTGCGTTCGAAACTCCAGGGGAGCGCGCGACGCCGGCGCTCGCCCGGACACACCCGGCCGGGGTGGGGGGGCGCTGCCCCCTTCAGCCCCCCAGTAGTTGCGGGCCGGGGTGCGGGCCGGTGAGCTAGGGGTTGATTGGACAGGGGTGCGGAGGGGCGTGGCCCGGGGGCGGGCGTTGGCCGGCGGCGGCGCGCGCTCCGCTCGGCCCCGCCCCGCCGGCCGCGGCCTCCTGCGGCTGTTGGGCTGCGGTTCCCGCGCGCCCCGAGTTTAAAGGGCTCGGGCCCGGACGCGCTCCCCGCCCTCAGCCCTCAGCGGCCGAGCAGCAGCCGGACGCCGAGACCGCTCGGCCGAAGCAATCCGAGGAGCCGCCGGCCGGAGCCCACCGTGCACGGCTCCAGACGAACGAGTGGAAACTGGACTGTTAGGAACACTTTCCAACACGTTATTTTTTTTTTAAGTTAAAAAAAAATTAAAAATGCAAAACAAGCAACAAAGTGCAACATTTAAAAAGCGAGAGAAACAATAAATTGCATCCCTGCTGTTGGGTGTACAAAACTGACAAGATACAACAAGAAACTGACAGTGCATCGGGTGGCTTCAAGGAGGGAAGCCGCGGCTGGGGAGCGGAAGCGAAAAGACTTCAAAAGACACAACATGTAATTACCGCCTTTGAACTTGGAACCGAGTGAAAACAGCTCAAGAAATAAGACCACGTGGGGCCGCTAATACATGCGGAGGGCGCGTGTGGGTGCGCACAGAGAACCCTCAAAACTCTGCAAGGAGCTCTTCTCTGTTTCCATAAGATCACGTAACTCCGTGGAGGGCCGGCTCAGAAAACTGCCTCCGAATTGTATTTTACAGTCTACTTGGGGAAAATGAGGGAAAGGCTGAAACATGTCTCCCACCCCAACCCACCCCCGCCCAAGATTCCGGAGTCCCATTTCTCATAGTCCGAAACCTCCAGGGTTTCTGGGAAAATCCAGTTTGGTATTTTAATAGTTGAGTTAGACAGCTGAAAGTTTGGCTCTCATCTCACTTAAAACGTACTAAGCATTTTATTTGTATAATTTAATACCAAGTAATCGCACCAGTCTTCTGAATCAGTTCAAAGAGGAATATGCATCTATTTTATATTTGAAAAGTAGTGGGGGGAAAAAAAAAAAAACTGGCCTATCCATCATGAACATTCAAACTGTTGTGTAAGATCCAACGGATTAAATACCAACCAATAGTTACTGTTTAACATTCACAACATGCCCCAGAGTGAGGGACATTGACTCTGCTGCTAAAAATTACCCGTCGTCAACAGTAACCTGGCAACTCCACTTGCTCTCTGTCACAAGAGAATGAGAGACATGCTGGGAATGTGTGAACTGGGCAAAGGGTGATTCCAGGAACAGAGCTGAGGTCCTGCAAGACATGTGCTTTTTTGACTCCATTTTCATGCAAACAGGAAGCTCCCCGATTGCCTTTGTTGTACCCCAGATACAATATACAATCAACAGCCCATATAGTGTATACTATGAAGGATACAAAATCATTTCAGTATACTGACTATTCTTATGGTAGTCTTTCCAACTATTAATAATGTGGGCCCCTTTTCATAAAGGATCCCAAATCCTCTTTTTAGGGACAGGCATTTGACACATTGGTTAGGACACCACTTCTGACACCTCATCCATGTCAAGAGTGCCTGATTCAAATCCCAACTCTTCTGCTTCCAATCCACTTCCTGCTAATGCACACCCTGAGAGCAGATGATGGCTCAAGTACTCCGGTCTGTGCCACCCACTTAGGAGATCTAGATTGAGTTTCAGCCTGGCCCACCCTTGGCTCTTGCAGGCACTTGGAAGGAAGATCTCTCTCTCTCAGTCTCTCTCTCTTCCAACTAGAAAGTGGGAAATAATTTTTTGTTTTAAAGTATCAAGATAAATTGAGTAAAACAAAGCAAAATTTGTTGTCAATTGAAATGCATATGCTTTGGTTTGGATGTGGTTTAAGTGTCCCCCAAAGATTCATACTGGAAGCTTAGTCCTCATTATGATAGTGTTAAGGTGATAGGTCCTTTAAAAGGTAGGGTTTCGGAAAGGGGTTTACATAGGGGTTAAGACTCCCACTAAGACCCCCATATCCCATATCCCAGTATCTGAGTTCAATTCCCAACTCCAGCTCCTGATTCCAGCTTCTGCCCATAAGAACCCTATGAGACAACAGTGACTGCTCAAATGGTTGGGTCACTGTCACCTACGTGGGAGTCCTGGAGTAAGTCCTCCGACCTGGCTTTGGCCCCAGTCCAATCCCTACTGCTGTGGACATCAGGGGATGTCCTGATGTCCCTTCTCCCCAAATAAAAATTTTAAAGAGGTAGGTCCTGGTAGTAGGTGTTAAGTCATTGGAAATGCTGCCCTTGGGATCCTTTCCTCAGCTTAGTATAAAAATTAAAAATCGGGAAACAATTTGCAAAAAGGCAGAAACTTTTATTTGATAGAAAAGCGTCTGTTCTAAGAGAAGACCTGTCTCCTTAGGGGCTAAGTCCCCTCTTCTACTAGCTCTGGGTGAAAGATTGCACCCACCCGGAAGCTGTGATTTAAAGCAGCAAGGTCACACGTGCAGCACAAGAAGCTCTTAGGGGGGAGATGCTGGCCAGTCTGGAAACAAGCTTCCCAGCCACAGCTGACAGATGTTTGTGGAGGACATTCTACCTGTGTCTGAGGGGCCCACAGACCCCTAGCCCCACTGGACTGCCTCACCCTTGGCTCTTGCAGGCATTTGGATGGAAGATCTCTCTCTCTCAGTCTCTCTCTCTCTCTCTTCCAACTAGAAAGAGGGAAATAATTTTTTGTTTTAAAAAAGGTCATTCTCATGCAACCTCAGGTAGTTCTCAAGGGAGTTGTTACTAAAATGAACCTGGTCCCTGCATCTTTCTCTCTGGCTGCTGCTTTTCTATTAAAGGGAGGCAGTGGGGCAGATGTTTGGCCTAGCCCGTCTTTATCAGAGTGCCTAAGTTTCATACCAAGCTTCTGCTCCTGACTCCAGCTTCCTGCCGGTGCAGCTGTGATGGCTCAAGTAATTGAGCCACCCACATGGGAGGTCTGGGAGACCAGGAGTCCCAGTTCCTGACTTCAGACATTTAAGGAGTGAACCTGAGGGTGGACATTGCCTTATTTGTTTGTCTCAGAGGCAGACACACACACACACACACACAGAGCTCCCATTTGATGGTTTACTCTCCAAACATCCACAATGGACAGGGCTAGATTGATACTGAGACCAAAGCTAGAAACTAAGAACTCAATCGAGGTCTCTTACATGGATAGCAAGGACCCAGTTACTGGGGCTGACATTGTGGAGTAGCAGGTAAAGCCACTACCTGTGGCGCCAGCATCCCGTATATGCACTGGTTTGAGTCCCAGCTGCTCCACTTCCAATCCAGCTCCCTGCTAACATGCCTGAGAAAGCAGCAGAGGATGGCCTAAGTGCTTGGGCCCCTGAAGCCGTGTGGAAGAATTGGACCCAGGAGTTCCAGGCTCCTGGCTTAAGACCAGCCCAGCTCTGGCAGTGGTGGCCATTTGGGGAGTGAAACAGCCGATGGAAGATTTCTCTGTCTCTGCCTGTCTATATATAACTCTGCCTTTCAAATAGATAAATCTTAAGAAAAGAAAGAAAAAAGAAGAAAAATCTTCTTAAGAAAAGATTTATGTATTTGAAAGGCAGAGTTACAGATAGCTAGAGGCAGAGAGAGAGAGAGAGAGAGAGAGAGAGAGAAAGGTATCTTCCATCCACTGTTTCATTCCCCAGTTGGCCACAGCAGCCAGAGCTGCACTGATCCAAAGCCAGGAGCCAGGAGCTTCTTCCAGGTCTCCCAAGCGGGTGCAGGGGCCCAAAGACCTGAACCATCTCCTACTGCTTTCCCAGGCTATAGCAGAGAGCTGGATTGGAAGTGGAGCAGCCTGGACTCGAACCAGCACCCATATGGGATGCCAGCACTGCAGGTGGTAGCCCCCAAATAAAAAAAAATCTTAAATAAATAAAAAAAAAAGGACCAATTACTTAAGCCATTACCTGATACCTTCCAGAGTCTGCACTGGCAAGAAGCTAGAGTCGGGAGACAGAGCCAGGCATTGAACCCAGGAATCCTGAAATGGCACACAGACCTCCTAACTGCTAGGCCAAATCCCCACCTGCCAGATATATAGTAACATTGATGGGTCAAAAAAGTTTGCAAACTTTTTGCATCTTCTGATGTATATTAGAATAATGCTTGGCTCATTCAACTTGGTGGTCCCTGAACTCGGTGTACTTATGCCTTGTATCTCCTTTTCATCCTCTCCAGCTGCTTTTAAAATGCAGACCACACTGTCATGGGGCTATATGAACAGGTGTTGGTTGACTCACTTCATAAATAAAAATAGGAAAATAGCAGGTGGGAAAACAGCAGCCTGAGGCATCAGAAACTCATCAAACAGGCATGATGATTGGGGATTATTTAGACTGATTATAAAGTGAAAATGGACTTTTAGAAGAAGACAGGCCCTAAAATACTTGTAGTTTTTGCATCTGCCCAATTCATTGATTAATCAGATGGCATAAAACACCCAACATGCCATATTGAGCCATCATCATCCTGATGAAGTTACCTGTTCCTTCCTTCTCCATTCAGAATGACTTCCTGGCAGTAGTTGATTAACCAAATATCTATTCTGCCCTTCTTTCTCCTAAGAAAATGTCTATATTGTCGGTTGATCACTGTGTCTAGCTGAAATTGTAAGTTTGGCAATCCTCACTTGAAAATCTGGTCATGGTCAATGAGATATTAGGCGACATTATACATGGAATTTCTAGAAGCCTCCTTTTAAAAAAATGCATTTATGGCCGGCGCCGTGGCTCAACAGGCTAATCCTCCGCCTTGCGGCGCCGGCACACCGGGTTCTAGTCCCGGTCGGGGCACCGATCCTGTCCCGGTTGCCCCTCTTCCAGGCCAGCTCTCTGCTGTGGCCAGGGAGTGCAGTGGAGGATGGCCCAAGTCCTTGGGCTCTGCACCCCATGGGAGACCAGGATAAGCACCTGGCTCCTGCCATCGGAACAGCGCGGTGCGCCGGCTGCAGCGCGCTACCGCGGCGGCCATTAGAGGGTGAACCAACGGCAAAAGGAAGACCTTTCTCTCTGTCTCTCTCTCTCACTGTCCACTCTGCCTGTCAAAAAAATAAATAAATAAAAAAAAATGCATTTATTTGAAAGGCAGAGTGACAGAGGAATTCAGAAGGAGAGACAGAGAGATCCTCCATCTGCTGGGTCACTTCTCAAATGCCTGCAATAGCCGGGGGTAGGCCAGACCGAAACCAGGAGTCAGGAACTCCATCCTAGTCTCCCACATAGGTGGCAATACTTGGACCATCATCATCTACTGCTTTCCCAGGCACATTAGCAGGAAGCTGTATCAGAAGTGGAGCAGCCAGTACTTGACGTCACAGGTGGCAGCTTAATCTGCTGTGCCATAGCATCGGCCTCAGGAAGCATTTAAAAGACCCCTCAGTGCTGTGGCAGGTAAAGCCTTCACCCACAGTGCCAGCATCCCATATGCTGGGACCAGTTTGAGTCCCAGCAGCTCCACTTCCAATCCGGCTCCCTGCTGATGCACCTGGGAAAGCAGCGGAAGATGGCCCAAGTGCTTGTGCCCTTGCACCCATGTGGGAGACCCAGAGGAAGCTCCAGGCTCCTGGCTTCAGATAGGCCCAGCTCCAGCTATTGCAGACATCTGGGGAGTAAACTTGCAGATGGAAGATCTTGCTCTCTCTCTCTGTCTCTCTAAGTCTGCCTTTCAAATAAATAAATTTTTTTAAAGGCCCTTTAGTCTTTTCTTTGCTCTCCCATCCTGGAAGATAAACGTGATGACTACATATCTCACAGCCATTTAAAAAAGACAGAAGGTAGTTGAGTCTTTATGATTTAAGGCAAGAACAGCACTTACCTGGCATGCATGGTTCTGGATATCTTTTATTTGAGAGAGAAATAAACTTCAGTCTTGCTTATGCCACTTTTACTCCTAGAATACATTACTAACAGTCAAAAGCCATTCCCAATAGGTATAATACTTATACCCAAGTCAGATTTTAACTGACTGTCTCTAGTGAGAAAGTGGCAAGGTCCACAGCGGCACACCCAGCGAAGGTGCATGCCTCCCTGCCACGTGTGGTTGTGCCCTAAAGGGACCGCCCACACAGAGACCACTGTCTGGGGACTCTGCCATCTGGAGGTGGACACATGCCTGGTTCTTGGCCAGCAAATGTGAGCAGAAGTGATCTGTGTTATTTCCAGACTAACAACATTGAGGGGAACTATGAGTTCTCCGTACCGTCTTTCTGCTGCTGAATACAGAGATCTAACCAATGACACTGGGGGCTTAGGATATAGGAGAGTCACAACAGGGAAGGAGGCAGTTGCCCTCCATCACTACAAGGAGGTCAGCCACCGGCAATTAAAAATACCTCGGTGTGCCGGCGCCGTGGCTCAACAGGCTAATCCTCCACCTAGCGGCACACCGGGTTCTAGTCCTGGTCAGGGCGCCGGATTCTGTCCCGGTCGCTCCTCTTCCAGGCCAGCTCTCTGCTATGGCTCCGGAGTGCAGAGGAGGATGGCCCAAGTGCTTGGACCCTGCACCCCATGGGAGACCAGGAGAAGCACCTGGCTCCTGGCTTCGGATCAGCCGCAGCGCGGCGGCCATTGGAGAGTGAACCAACGGTAAAGGAAGACCTTTCTCTCTCTCTCTCTCTCTCTCTCTCACTGTCCACTCTGCCTGGCAAAAAAAAAAAAAATACCATGGTGGGGAGGGAGGGGCAAGGAGCAAGTGTTGGCCACAGCAGCCACTTGGACACCTGCATCCCAGATTGGACTGCCTGGGTTCAAGTCCTGGCTCTGTTTCCAATTCCAGCTTCCTGCTGGGAAGCAGCAGGTGATAGCCCAAGTAGTTGGGTCCCTGCCACCCATATGGAAGATTCAGGTTGAGTTCTGGCCTCCTGTCTTTAGCCTGGCCCAACCCTGGTTGTTATGGGCATTTGAAGAGTGAACAACAGATGGGATATCTCTCTGTCAGTTTCTGTCTGCCTTTCAAATAAAAATAATTAATTGGAAAATATCCTGGGATATTATATTAGGGAAGAATATGCATCAACCATGTTTGAGCTACCATACATTTTAAAATTTTTCATGTCTATTTGAGAGGCAGAGAAAGAGACTGGAGAGAGATTTTCCCTGCTGTCTCACTTCCCAAATGCCTTCAACAACAAAGACTGAGCCAGGCCAAGCCAGAAGCCCATTACTCTACCAGGTCTCCCACATGGGTGGCAGGAACCCAAGTACTTGAACCATCATCTGCTGCCTCCCAGTGTATGGCCTAGCAGGAAGCTGGATCAGAAGCAGAGTGGCCAGGACTTGAACCAAGCACTCCTATATGGGATGTGGGCATCCCACATGGCAACTTTAACTGCTGCACCAAACATCATGCACTAAACATCCTGCCCCATCAAGCGTGTTTTCATTTATTTGTTACAGCAGCCAAAATTACCTTACCTAATATAGAAATTGGTCCCAGTAGTGGGGGGTCGATAAAGCCCGAGTTAGTGATCAGGTGGAAGCAGTAAAGACACTTATATCGAAGTCTTTGATAAAGGCTGTACCACGCACCCACAGGACATTTGGTGAAACTATCTAACTGATATGGTGGAAGGAGGAGCAGAGCTCTACTGAATCAATAAAAGAAGTAGTTGGTAAGAGTGTGATACTGTATATTGACTTTTACTATCTTCTTTTAGCAAGTTTGTGCAAAAAAAAAGAAATGGGCTTCAGGAAATAACAGAAGGGCAATAGAGAAAATTGAGAATGGAGAAAACACTTAGGGCCTTTAAGGGTTGTAAAATATATTTGCAGAGGCCAGCGCTGTGACACAGTAGGTTAATCCTACACCTGCAGCACCAGCATTCTATATGGGCTCTGGTTCTAGTCCCAGATGCTCCCCTACTGATCCAGGTCTACTGCTATGGCCTGGGAAAGCAGTAGAAGATGGCCCAAGTCCTCCAGACCCTGCACCCATGTGGGAGACCAGGAAGAAGCTCCTGGCTCCTGGCTTCAGATCAGCCCAGCTCCAGCCATTGCAGCCATTTGGGGAGTGAACCAGCGGATGGAAGACCTTTCTGTTTCCCTCTCCCTGTCTGTGGCTCCACCTCTCAAATAAATAAATAAATAAATAAATAAATTTGCATATATACTCCAGCTTGGGCTAGTGATCTGGGCCTGGCTGAACATGGATGTAAATACCCTGCTGTACAGCAACCCAGGACAGCCCAGTGACTCAAGTCCGCTTTTCTGAGCAACCGCTGAAAGTGAAATCCTCCCTCTTTTCCTGCTGTAGTTAAAACTGTAAAGCTTTGGGGCTGGTGCTGTGGTACAGTGAGCTAAGCTGACGCTTGTGATGCCTATTTGAGCCCTGGCTGCTCTGCTTCTGATGCAGCTCCACGCTAATGCACCTGGGAAAACAGCAGCAGATGTCTCAAGTACCTGGGTCCCTGCAACCCACATGAGAGACCTAGATGGAGTTCCAAGCTCCTGGCTTCAGCCTGGCCCATCACAGGTTGTTAGTGGCCATTTGGGAAGCAAAACAGTGGGTGGAAGATCTCTCTCTCTCTCTCTTTCTCTGCCTTTCAAATAAATAAGCAAATGTCTAAAAAACAAAACAACAAACTCCACAGAGGCTTTAAACATGGCACTACTGGGCCCATCTATGGAGACAAAGTGGTAAAAGCGAAGCCAAAATAAATAAAATACAGGGAAGTGAGGGGGAGAAGAGATATCAGGTTCTGATGTGGTTTATTCTTGATCCAGCTATGCCTGTTCCACTCTTGAATTTTTTTCTTGAATAAAGTCCTTTATTTTACTTACTATAGGTGGGTTTTTCTGTTGCTCACAACTTGAAGGATCCAGAATAAATGAGAAAATAAGTTCTAAATCCCAAATTATTTAATTCAGCCTTGATTAAAGTTTCAGCTAGAGATCAGATTTCTAATGGTAGAAAACTGAGAGAATAAAAAACTGCTGTTGGTGCTTCCCTTGTGGTGCAGATTAGTTAAGTCGCCACTAGGGGCGCTCCCACCCATGTTGGAGCATGTGGTTAGACTCTCAGCCTCTGTGCTTCAGCTTCCAGCTAATTCACCTGGGAGGCAGCTGATAGACCAAGTACTTGGATTTCTGCCACCTGTGTGGGAGACGTGCCTGTAGCTACTGGCTCCTGGCTTCAGGCTGGCCTAGCCCTGGCTATTGTGACCATTTTGGGGAATGAACCAGCAGATGGAAGATCTCTCTCTTCTCTGGCACTCTGCCTTTCAAATAAACAAATAAATCTTTAAAAAATAAGTTTAAAATAAAAAAAATTAGAATTCCATGAGGTTTCTTCATACTATGCATTTGTCATGAACTTTTGGAAGTGCCCTCATATTGTGTACTTTTTTAAAGATTTATTTTATTTATTTGAAAGGCAGAGTTAGAGAGAGGGAGAGAGAAAGAGAGAGAGAGAGAGAGAGAGAGAGAGAGAGAGAGAGAGAGAGATCTTCCATCTGCTGGTTCCTTCCCCAAATGACCGCAACAGAGCTGAGCTGATCTGAAGCCAGGGGCCAGGAGCTTCTTCTTGATCTCCCGCATAGGTGCAGGGGCCCAAGGGCTTGAGCCATCCTCTGCTGCTTTCCCAGGCACATTAGCGGGGAGCTGGATCGGAAGTGGAGCAGCCGAGACTTGAAACAGCGCCCATATGAGATGCTGGCATTGCAGGCCTGGGCATTAACCTGCTGCGCCACAGCACCAGCCCTGTGTACTTGTTTATTCATTTGCTGTGGTAAACTGAATTCGAATTGACATATGAACCTAAGGACAGCTAAACAGGAAACTATAACTGTGTTGATCGTGGAATTATAACTCAAGTGGCATAGAAGATCAGATCCTTGTAAAGAAAAATATTCTTGCTCTTGCATATGTTATGCAAGTAGAAACAATTACAAAATAATGCAACTTAATATTTGTTTTGCGTGTTTGGTTTCTTCAAGTTCTTTTAACATCATCCGTTGATTTTGCAAAGAAAGGTAACATAATGGATAGCAGTAAATCCAGTGGTATGGCCGGCGCCATGGCTCAATAGGCTAATCCTCCGCCTGTGGTGCTGGCACCCTGGGTTCTAGTCCCAGTTGGGGTGCCGGATTCTGTCCCGGTTGCTCCTCTTCCAGGCCAGCTCTCTGCTGTGGCCCGGGAGTGCAGTGGAGGATGGCCCAAGTGCTTGGGCCCTGCACCCCATGGGAGACCAGGAGAAGCTCCTGGCTTCGGATCAGCGCGGTGTGCCGGCTGCGGTGCGCCGGCTGTGACAGCCATTGGAGGGTGAACCAATGGCAAAGGAAGACCTTTCTCTCTGTCTCTCTCTCTCTGTCCACTCTGCCTGTAAAAAAAAAAAAAAAAAAGTAAATCCAGTGGTAAAACAGCAGATGGAATGCAGCTCTTTGGGGATAGACAGGAACTCACAGCCTGGACCTTTGTTGTGACACAGAGGCTTAAGCCTAGGACACCATCATCTATCAGAGGATAGTTTATGGCCTGGCTGTTCTGATTTTTTTTTAAGATTTATTTATTTATTTGAGAGACAGAGACAGAGAGAAAGTCTTCCCATTCACTGATTCACACTCCAAATGGTCACAATGGCCAGAGCTGGGCCAATCCAAAGCCAGGAGCTTCTTCTGGGCCTCCCAGACGGGTGCAGGGACCCAAGAACTTGGACCATTTTCCACTGCTTTCCCAGGACATATCAGAGAACTGAATCAGAAGTGGAGCAGCCAGGACTCCAGTTGGCAAACCAAAGCCCATATGGGATGCTGGTATCCTAAGCAGCAGCTTTACCTGCTACACCACAGTACCAGCCCCTGCTCTGATTCTGATCCAGCTCCCTGTTAATGCACCTGGGAAAGCAGCAGATGATCCAAGTATTTGGGCCCCTGCAATCCATGTAGGAGACCTAGATGGAGTTTCTGGCTCCTGGCTTCAGCATGGCCCCAGCCCTTGCCATTGCTGCCATTTGAGGAGTGAACCAGCAAGTGGAAGATTTCTCTCTGCCTTCTTTTTTTAAAAATTTAAAAAAAAAAAATTTTGACAGGCAGAGTGGACAGTGAGAGAGAGAGACAGAGAGAAAGGTCTTCCTTTGCTGTTGGTTCACCCTCCAATGGCCGCTGGGGCCAGCGCACTGTGGCCAGCGCACCACGCTGATCCAAAGGCAGGAGCCAGGTGCTTCTCCTGGTCTTCCATGGGGTGCAGGGCCCAAGCACTTGGGCCATCCTCCACTGCACTCCCAGGCCACAGCAGAGAGCTGGCCTGGAAGAGGGGCAACCGGGACAGAATCCGGTGCCCCGACTGGGACTAGAACCTGGTGTGCCAGCACCACAAGGTGGAGGATTAGCCTAGTGAGCCGCGGCGCCAGCTTCTCTGCCTTCTAAATAAACAAATCTTAAAAACAAAACAAAACAAAAAAACTCAACTTGACCTGGTCCTTCCCCTTAACCTTCACATGGGTTTTGCCATCTGCATGAAATTGAAGGCAATAAAAGGTGTATGTTTTTAGACTCTTGATTGGTTTTGTTCTGGGAATTTCAAGTCAGTCTGAAAGATTTTAGTATTTCATTATTCTTAATGGACCTCCTCTATTAAATAACTCAAGGTGATTAAGGTGATTTATATTTTGTATATACTTATCATTTCATGTCCATTGGTGGCAATAAATGACCTCTAGAAAACATATAATAAACATCCTCCAATGTTTGGTCTGTTGGCATTATTCAGAATCTATACTTTATTGCTTTTTCAGTGTGCTTTATTTTCTATGCTTTATGGATGTGTGTATGTTTCTGTTTGGTATTATAATTACTAAAAATTGTTTTCATATCTTGGATTATTGGAAACATCAGTCTAGTGAATTAACCACATTAAACCTAATGTTGCAAATAACTCATGCTAATGTTTTGGAGTTGTATTTTAGGAATGGATATAAAGATGTGTTCTGCTAGCAGAAAAATAATCAGCAAAAAAATATGAGACTGCTTAATAGGTTACGGTCATTGAGGTCTGCAGTAATAGTTTCATAAGAAACTAATGGGTGGGATCATCACTATTGTGTACTAAGCCCAGCCTCCACCTGAGGCTCTGGCATCCCATATGGGCTCCAGTTCATGTCCCAGCAGCTCCTCTCCCTATCCAGCTCTCTGCTATAGCCTGGGAAAGCAGTGGAAGATGTCCCAAGTCCTTGGGCCTCTGTACCCACAGGGGAGACCCAGAAGAAGCTCCTGGCTCCTAGCTTCAGATCAGCACAGCTCCAGCTGTTGCAGCCAACTGGGGAGTGAACTAATGGATGGAAGAACTCTCTCTCTTTCTCTGCCTCTCCTTTCTCTGTGTAACTGACTTTCAGATAAATAATTAAATCTTAAAAAAAACCACAGACTGAGCATTTAGGATTATGGATTCCTTTTCCATTTTCTGTTGAAGGAAAGTAAAAGCTGATTAGGAAGTATCTAAGCAAGATGCTCTAATAGGATGCTTTGGGATGCAAGAAAGAAATACAACTAAGAGTAGCTTAAACAGAAGGACATTTATCACCTTACATAATACATCTGAGATAGTGAGGTTCCCCAGTGGGTTACGCAGCTCAGCACCACCAAGGATCGAGGTGTTCTTCATCCCTTTGCTCTGTTCCCCTCACGGTCACAAAGAGGACCAGCACCTGGCTTCACACCCTCCTCATATAACAAGGACCAGAGAAGTGGGGAATAGGGGGCCAGCACAGTGGGTTAAAGCCCTGGCCTGCAGTGCCAGCATCCCATATAGGTGCCAGTTCTAGTCCTGGTTGCTCCTCTTCCGATCCAGCTCTCTGCTATGGCCTGGGAAAGCAGTAGAAGATGTCCTGACTCCTTGGGCCCCTGCACCCGCGTGGGAGACCTGGAAGAAGATCCTGGCTTCGGATCAGCTCTAGCTCTGGCTGTTGCAGTCATTTGGGGGAGTGAGACAGTGGAATGGAAGACCTCTCTCTCTCAGATCTCTCTGGCTCTACCTAACTTTTTTCTTTTTACAGGCAGAGTGGACAGTGAGGAGAGAAGACAGAGAGAAAGGTCTTCCTTTTGCCGTCGGTTCACCCTCCAATCGGCCAGCGCACCGCGCTGATCCGAAAGCAGGAGCCAGGTGCTTATCCTGGTCTCCCATGGGGTGCAGGGCCCAAGCACTTGGGCCATCCTCCACTGCACTCTCGGGCCATAGCAGAGAGCTGGCCTGGAAGAGGGGCAACCGGGACAGAATCCGGCGCCCCGACCGGGACTAGAACCCAGTGTGCCAGCGCTGCAAGGCAGAGGATTAGCCTGTTGAGCCACAGCGCCGGCCTTTTACCTAACTCTTAAAAAAAAAAGGGGGGGGGGGAATAAATAAGAGATTTTAGGGTGCAAAAAATTTTCCCAGCTTCAGATCCATTCTGCCAGATTTGTGCCACAAACCTACTCCTACACCAAGGGAAAGACAGAGAATGATTTAGAATTAATCCAGTTAGTCGTTGGAAGGAGCACTACTTGCCCCTGTGGTGTACAATTTGACACCTGAACAGAATCCAAAATGTCAGAGGGAGAAAACCGCTGCAGGACAGGTAGCCAAAGCTGTCTGTGTTGGTGACCAGGTGAGATTTCTTGGAGGAAGTCCAGCCCAGCATTCTCCTGGGCCTCCAGGTTTCAACCGAATATCTCAAAAGAAATAAAACCCCAAACACAACCTGTCCAACATGGGTTCTTTGGCTTTTTTTTTTTTTTTTTTTTTTTTTTTTTTTATCTACTTGAAAGTCAGAGATAGAGACAGAAAGAGATTTGCCATCTGCTCGTTTACTTCCCAAATGCTCAGAGCGGCTGAGGCCGGACCAGATGGAAGCCGGGAGCCAGGAATTCAATGCAGGTCAGGTCCTGCGTGGGTAGCAGAGATCCGGCTACTCGAGGGGCATCACCTGCTAGCTCCTAGGGCGCGCATGAGCAGGACCCGAACCAGGCTCTCTGACGGAGCATGCGGGCGTCCCACGTGTCCTCTCCACGCTCGCCCCTGGGACTGAGCCCCTAGTTGTCATCCAAGTGTTCCATGCCGGGGCTCTATTTCTTTGTGATTAGCACTACCGTTCCAGAAAAAACAGGAGTCCTCATGTTCTCCCTCCACAGCGCCCCACCCAGGGCACCCCCCACGTCCGGCCGGCAGAAACCCCGACTCCTCGGCTCTGGAATCCACCCTTGGCGCCCCCGCGGCCGCCGCGGCACCATCCCTGCGCGTTCCACCGCCAGTCCCTCCATCGCAGCCAGGAAGGCCTCTCCACACCCAAACCTGCTCGTGTTCAAAGCCGGTTTCCCACGGCTCCCGCAGTAAGGACCGACACCTGCAGTCCCCCTGGCGTCTGGGCGGGGACCCCCCCTTCTCCCTCGGCCGAGCCGGCATCGCCTGAGGAAAGCCTTTCCCGGCTTCCCCGTCGTCGGGTCACGACCTTCCACCACAGAAGCTTCAACCGAGAGAGGAAAACAAGAAACACGGACCCACTCGCCGGGAAAACGCGCGTGCCGGCCGCTGCCCGCCCGCCGCGCCACCACTGATTCTCCTCACAGGAGCTCCGCCCCCGCCCCGCCCCCCGCGCCCGGCCGGAGGGGGCGGGGCACACGCGTCGCGTGACGTGACAGCAGCCGGCCTGTGATTGGGCTTCCGGATGCAAAGGCTGGGGGGGACGGGGGCGTGTCCGCGCACGCTGATTGGCTATCGGGCGCCGGCTGGGCGGGCGGCGGCGGCGCCGGGGCGGGCACCGGGAGGGACGGGACCGGGTAGGGCAGGGAGGGCGGTGGCGGAGGCGGGCAGGATGGGTCTGCGCTGCCGTCTTCGCTGAGACTCGCTCGCGTGGGCTGCCCGCGGCGGGCCCACAGGCGGCCGCGGCAGCATGAAGGGCGCTCTGGGGAGCCCCGTGGCCGCAGCCGCCGCCGCCGCGATGCAGGAGAGTTTCGGCTGCGTCGTGGCCAACCGCTTCCATCAGCTGCTGGACGACGAGTCGGACCCGTTCGACATCCTGCGCGAGGCCGAGCGCCGGCGCCAGCAGCAGCTGCAGCGCAAGAGGCGCGACGAGGCGGCGGCGGCGGCGGCGGCGGCAGCAGCAGCAGCAGCGGCGGCGGCGGCGGCCGGAGCCGGCGGCCGTGGGGGCCGGAGCCCGGCCGGGGCCTCGGGCCACAGACCCGGCGCGGGCGGCGGCCGCAGGGAGTCCCAGAAGGAGCGCAAGAGCCTCCCGGCCCCCGTTGCTCAGCAGCCGGACAGCCCCGGCGGCGGCCCGCAGCCGCTCGGTACGCGCGTCCCTCCGGGGCTGAGGAGGAAGGGGAAGGGGGTCACGGAGGTCACCGCCCCTCGACCCCCATGGTGGGGCCGGGGGTCGGGGAGAGGCGAGTCGGGGTCGAGTTCAGAGTTCTGTGGCCGTGGCCGGGGGTCTGCGCTCCTCGGGCAGTTCTGGGGGTCGGCGGGCAAGTGCCGGCTGGCGGGGCTGGGGTCCGACGGGCTGCGGGTGGTGCCGGGGAAGCGTGTGCTGGGGTCGCTGCCTCCCGGCTCCCGAAGGTCGAGCGGGCAGCGGGGCGGGGGCCGGCGGAGGAGCCAGGGCGCCCCCTGACTCGGGGGGTCGGGCGGCGCGGGAGCAAAGGCCCGGGTGGGCGCCCCGCGCCCCTCCGCACGCACGTGGCTGCCGGGGGCCGGTGGCGGGGCTGGTGGCGCGGTGGCTCCCCCTCTGAACAGCAGCCTTCGCCAGCTGGTACCGGCCCGGTTCCCCGAGCCCGGCCTCGGCCTGCCTCCGGGCCCTGCGCCCTGGCCCGGGCCGCGTCACCGCCACTGTCCGCAAACCGGGGCTTGCTGAGAGCGGGCGGGCGGTTCCACCGCTCCAGGCTCTGGCCGGGCACCCCGGCTGGGGAGAGGACGTCCCGGTTAGAGTGCCAGGGCTGTGACCTCTGCGACCAGGTAGTGTTCACCTGCGTCCGTGAAGTTGAGCCCAGGACCCCCACTGGAGAACCAGAAAGTCGAGTCACTACAGCAAAGATGTTGGAAAGCTTAAGAAACGCTGCCTGCCCGTGGTAGGCCGGAAAAATTTATGAGCTGCTTTGATCTGGGAGGAGGTTGAGATCCTATTTGCGTTATGGCCTTTCTCTTAAGTAAATATAATGGCAGTTGGAGAATTCAGCAAGGCTAAGCTTTCCCGCTCCCTGCTTATCCTTTAGAAGGATGTCAAAGTGCGGTGCGGGCTGTCACTATGTTCATCTTTAGCCCTGTAACAAAATGCCCTGCAATTGTGTTACAAAAATGTTAAAACAGTTCCCGCATGAATGAGGTGAAGTGAACATCCTCTTTTTCCCCGTTGCTAGCACTTTCTGTTTGTATACATAGATGCATAGCACTCTTTTTTTTCCTAAATTTAAAATATCTGATGGAAACTGGGTTGCAACCTACTTCTTTTGCTTGACATTGTAATCACCTGTAACTTTTTTTTTTGTCAGTTCATGGTACAAGTGCTCTGACTGTTGAGGTCCAATATTAGAGATCTGTAGTTGACTTTTTTGGTTAGAATGAAAATTTTTATTAAAGATTTATTTTATTTATTTGAAAGACAAAGTTGTAGAGACAGAGAGAGGTCTTCATCTGCTGGTTCACTCCCCAGATGGCCGCAACGGCCGGAGCTGCACCAATCCAAAGCCAGGAGCCAGAAGCCTCTTCTTGGTCTCCCACGTGGGTGCACAGCCCCAAGCCTGGGCCATCCTCTACTGCTTTCCCAGGCCACAGCAGAGAGCTGGATTGGAAAAGAAGTAGCCGGGAATAGAACCTTCACACATATGGGATGCCGACGCTTCAGGCCAGGGCGTCAACCCACTACGCCACAGCACCGGCCCTAGAATGAAAATCTTGTCATTCTAGGTTTTTTTTTTTCCCAGTATGTTATTTTAGGAGCAAATATCTCATTAATTTCTGCTTATGTAGTTACTGTACTAAATATGTCTTCAATTAGTGCTAGGGAGCTTCTCTCTCAAGGTTTTACAGTCCTAATTGGTATGAAGGACTAAGCTTTTCCAACAGTCAAGATTTTAAATTTAGTAAGAATGTCATGAGTGCTTAGTGTAGACAAAAACCAAGCAACTTCGATAGATAATGGAAATGTTTATTAATCTCACAAAAATGTATCATAAGATTTTCCCCCCATGGTTTTTAGAGTCTGTGACTATCTAACAATGTACATAAATCCTGTGGCAAGCCTTGCTCTATAAATCCTTCTTGAAGCAGTCAGAAGCTAAATGAATCAGCTCTGCTTTTCCTAGAGCTTCAGCCTCACTTAGTAGGAAACCTTACTGTAGATGTTGTTGCATTCCGCTGTTGCATATGAACTTGGGTTTAGATCAGTGGTCAAACTGCGTGTGCCAGCCTTCTATTGGAAAGGGCTGGGAAGTGCAGTGTTTGCATTATCTGCTTGGAGCTGCTGATCCAGCACACAGACACCAGCTGGGTTCAGTGGCGGTCTTGATCTCTTGGGTCTAAATTGTGGAGGAAAAAATGACACTGGTTATCTTTGTTTTCAGAGGGAGGTTTGGGAAGAGTGAAATGTTTGCAGGGCATTCACAATCTAATGCTTGTAAATAGCCAATTATATTTAACTGTTTTCAAATTTTACACAAACTCTGGAAGAGACTTTAATATATAAAATATGCAGTAAATGTGGTATTTTAAGTTTTGAATGGTGAGTTCCAAGTTCAGTTGATACAATTACAAAATAACTTGGAGGAGGTAGAAGATGAGACGAATACCTAAGTGATTCTGCACTGAAGTGGAAAGTAAAGATTTTTTAAAACTACAGCTTACAAATAGGAAATCTAAGATTGTATTAAAATAATGTTACATTGAGGGAAAAATATTGTTACTTTGACAAATTTCCTGATGACTATGCCATGGTCTGTTACAGTTTCAACTTGTTAAATAATTAACTTTCCTAATGACATTTTCTACCTTGTATTTCAGAGGCTTCCAGTTTTGAACTCTTTGTAACATGTGCACCCACAGAGCTGACACTGCACGCTCTCCTGTGCTGTTGCAGCCTGGTGTCAGCCTCTATCTTGCTGCTTCCGCAGTAGGAGCATAACGCTCTTCCTTTACCCTAGCATGTTACACACTCAGACTGTCACCTCACCACAGGGTGCAAGTTGGACTGAAATTAAAATCACAGCGAATGGAACTTAGAGCTGTGTGCAACTTTTCACATTAAAAAAAATCAACCTTATATGAGCAAGAAATAAGTTGTGTCTATGTGCTTGAATGGAAGAAGAATCCAGCAGCTTAAAAATTTACCCATTAACTTGTATAAGTTTAACATTTTATGCCTACACAACCCTTGTGAAGAATATACCAGAACAGTCAAGCCGCTATAGTAAAAAATAATAATAATAATAATGTTTGAGAGACCTTTTAAATATGTACAAAAGAAATGGACATTTCTGGGAGAGGATTTAAGAGCAACAAAGCTCTTCATAACACATTAACCAACTATTAGCTGCTCCACAGATAGCCTTTTCTTAAAATCTTTAAATCACCAAAACTAAAGGGACTAAAGTTAGGTGAGAAGAGAAAGAAAAGATTAGAGTGGCCCCAGCAGCCTGTCCCTACCCCAGCTCGTTGCTTGCTGGGCTCTCAGGGGACAAGAGTGATACCCTCTCTGGTAGTAACCGGCTCTTGGCTGAGTTGGCAAATTCGTTTGGGCTGATGTTTGAGCAATGATCCCAAATGTGTAAATCTTATCAAAGAGCAAACAACTCTTCATAAGAAGTCATATACTACAAGCTATTTAAAAGCAAAAATCTTATAAAAAACATACGAAGCTGATGATAAACCATAGTTGCCCTCGGTTTATGACCAGTCAGGTTTCTAAAATTACAGGGTATTTTACCTTTAGTTTTCTGGGTGGAGCTTTTATGCCATGTTTTGGTAAAGCTGCTTGCATGAAATGCAGGTTAGTGAAATATACCCACAGTCGTCACAGTGTTTCTGTGAGATACCTGTCATTATAGGCTAGCTTGTGTGGTAGTATGCTTTTCTAGGACAAGGGAAACCATGATGAAGATCATTAGTAAAGCTTTTTATTACTTTTTTCTTCTCTGACATTTTTCAAAATAAACAATTTTGCTAGGACGAGGCTTTGTAGAAAAGTGACGTTTGCAAGCACCTGCAAAGCCCAGGTGTCGTGTTCCAGCTCTCTGCTTTGATTTTCCGTTGGCAGGCCAGAAACGAACTCCCAGAAGAGGGGAGCAGCAAGGATGGAATGACAGCCGGGGCACAGAGGTGACGCTTGATAGAGCGGAGCGGAGACCCTACAGGGAATATCGCCCCTATGAGACCGAGAGGCCGGCGGACTTCACAGCCGAGAAGTTTACAGATGAAAAGTATGTACCGCAGTGCTGGGGAGGGCGAGGTGGGCCAGCACCAGAGGTGTTCAGGAGGCTTGTAGGCTTTGTGGCCTTCTCGTGGCTCCAGTCCTAGGAGCATTTTGCCAATTTAACCAAAAAATTATATTACCTTAGGTGACACATGAAAAATGTTCAATTCATCGGGAAATGATCATACAGTTAAAAAAGGAATTGTTCATTGGTAATTATGAAAAGTGTCCTGAAAATACACAGGAGCAAGTAGCACAGGTTAATTTTCCTGTTCCATTCTAGACTAAGGATGCAGTTTGGGGCTAGGGACATAATTGTACTTTTGAGTGAGCATTACTAGTTTAGACTATATAAACTGATCTAAACAAAAGTCCATAGGCTATCATAATGAAATCTGAAAAAAAAAAAAAAATCTTGCATGATGGGTAAACCTGATTCTGGCTTACAAGCTTTCTCTCTAGTAGTATTAGCCGCGGGCCAGTACAGTCCTGCCTCCCTGCTTTGTTGTCCATGTCCCACCTGCACACAGGTAGCAGTTACTTTATATGACATGAAAAGAGGCTCATTAAGTAACACATGTATGTTAAGGGTAGGGGTAGGGTAGGATATGGAATTGTGGAGGGATGATTTTTCTTTTAAAATTTCAGATGTATAGACATATTGTAGGAGTTATACAAGATTCCCGAAATGTCACCTTTTTAAAATTTCTTTTATATTCTCTCTCTTTTTAAACACATGTACACCTTTTTTTCACTCATTTGAGAGTAAGGTATAGAAATGCCTCTTTATTTGACATGTATATCATGTATATCATGTATATCATTTGACATGGTATAATCATCACACTTATTGATACAATGCTGTTACTCTAAACTGTATCATCTACAGATTAATCAGATCTTACTCAACTGTCTTCATGATAGGCTTTTAGCAGAGAAAACGTTTCTGGTTCAGATTCCATTCCAGGAATGTGCGTTGTATTCACTCTTCTATAATCTGCAACAGCTTCTTAGTCTTCCTTTGCCTTTTATGAACTTGGCATGGAAAATTTTTACTTATTTGTTTGAGAGGCAGAGGCAATACACTCCCATGCCTGTGGGTGGAGGCAAGGCAAGCTGGGAGCATGAACTCTACCCAGGTCTCCCATGAGAGTGGCAGAAAGTCTGCTTGGGCTGTCATCTGTGCCTCCCAGAGTCCACATTAGCAGGAAGCTAGACTCAGGAGCTGGAGCCAGGAGTCGAACCCAGGCACTGCCACATGGGACGGGACAGCCTATCTGCTGTCCTAAGTGCTAGGCCAGCTGCCCACACCTGCGTCTGACATTGTGGAAGAGCAGGAGCCAGTTATTTTGTGGCACATCTCAGAATTTGAATGTGTGTGCTGTTTCCTATGGAATGAGGCTTTGTACTTTTGGTGGGAGCACCACAGAAATAATGTATTCTTAGTGTATCACATTAGGAAAATTTCATTTCCAAGGAAATTTGAATTTCAAATTTCATCATATGGCATTGGAAAATTTTCCTTTTTTTTTTTTTTAAAGATATATTATATGAACGAGTTACAGAGAGAGAGAGAGTTATCTTCCATCTGTTGGTTTACTCCCTAAATGGCCACAACAGCCAGGGTGGGGCCAGGCCAAAGCCAGGAGCCAAGATCTTCCGGATCTCCCATGTAGGTGTAGGGGCCCAAGCACTTGGCCCATTTTCCACTGCTTTCCTAAGCATATCAGCAGGGAACTGGATCAGAAATGGAGCAGCCAGGACTTGAACCAGCATCCATAAGGGATGCCAGCTTTGTGGGTAGCAGTTTACCCACTGTGCCACTACACTAACCCCAGATATTTTCCTTCAAAAAATTTTTTTTATTTGAGAGCAAAAGATAGCACCTATTTGCTGGTCCACTCTCATGCCTACAGTGACTGAAGCCGGGCTGAGGCTGAAGCCAGGAGCCAGGAACTCAACCTAGATCTCCCCTGTGAGTGATAGGAACCTGATCATTTGACCCATCACTGCTGCCTCCCAAGGTCTGCATTGGCAGGAAGCTGGAGTCAGGTGTTGGAACTGTACTGTAGGAAGTGGGTGTCTTCACCAGCATCTTAGCTACTGACTAAATACCTGCCCTCATACCTTTTTTAAAAAAAGATTTATTGTATTCATTTGAAAGGCAGAGCTACAGAGAGAGACAAGGAGAGGGAGAGATAGAGAGAGATCTTCCATCTGCTGGTTCACCCCCACAAATGGCCACAATGGCTAGGGCTAGGCCAGGCTGAAGCCAGGAGCCAGGAGCTTCCTCCGGGTCTCCCACATGGGTGCAGTAGCGCAACCATTTGGACTGGCTTCTGCTATGTTCCCAGGCACATTAGCAGGGAGCGGGATTGGAAGTGGAGCAACCAGGACTTGAACCAGTGCCCATATGGGATGCCAGCATTGTAGGCAGAGGCTTAATTCATTACACCACAATTCTAGCCCCTTTCTTTGCTTTTTAAATACTCTTCTGATAATAAAGGGTCATAAGATCTTTTGTATATATACATATTTATGTGTGTGTGTATAGTTTAGATAATTTGGGACAATGTATAAAACTAAGAAAATTAAAATACCTATCTCACCATCTGAGGTGATTACACTTTGGCCCATTTTCTTCTCTTTTAAAAAAATGATTATTTATTTGAAAGGCAGGCTGACAGAGAGAAGAGATCTTTAATCTGCTGGCTCACTCTGCAAATAACCACAACAGCCTGTGCTGGTCCAGGCTGAAGTTAAGAGCCTGGAACTCCATCTGGGACTACCATGTGAGTGACAGGGGCCCAAGTCCTTGGGCCACCTTCTGCTACCTTCCCAGATACATTAGCAGGGAGTAGAATTGGAAACAGTAGCAGAGTCTCCAACCAGCACTCCCGTATGGGATGCCAGTGTTGCAAGTAGTGATTTAATCCACTGTGTGGCAACACTGACCTCTTTATGTATTAATAAACTTAGATTTTTTTAAAGATTTATTTATTTATTTGAAAGTCAGAGTTACACAGAGAAGGAGAGGCAGAGAGAGAAAAATTGTCCATCCGCTGGTTCACTCCCCAATTGGCCACAATAGCCAGAGCTGCACCAATCCGAAGCCAGGAGCCAGGAGCTTCTTTCTGGTCTCCCAGGCAGGTGCAGGGGCTCAAGGGCTTGGGCCATCTTCTGCTTTCCCAGGCCATAGCTGAGAGCTGGATCGGAAGTGGAGCAGCCTGGAGTCAAACTGGTGCCCATATGGGATGCTGGCACTGCAGGTGGCAGCTTTACCCACTACACCACAGCGCTGGCTCCTGAATTTAGATTATAAGATGATAATGCAGCTGGCGCCACGGCTCACTAGGCTAATTCTCCACCTGCGGTGCCGGGACACCAGGTTCTAGTCCCGGTCGGGGAGCTGGTTCTGTCCCGGTTGCTCCTCTTCCAGTCCAGCTCTCTGCTGTGGCCCGAGAAGGCAGTGGAGGATGGCCCAAGTGCTTGGGCCCTGCACCCGCATGGGAGACCAGGAGAAGCACCCGGCTCCTGCCTTCGGATTAACACGGTGCACCGGCCGCAGCACATCGGCCGCGGTGGCCATTGGCAGGTGAACCAGCAGTAAAAGGAAGACCTTTCTCTCTGTCTCTCTCACTATCCACTCTGCCTGTCAAAAAAAAGTAAAAAAAAAAAAAAAAAAAAAAAAAAAAAAAAAGATTATAATGCATCCACAACTGAGCATTTACTTTGCTAAACCTCTCACTGTGAATTTTCTTGGATTTGTCTAAGATTTTCTATTTTTTAAAATTTGTATATTTTTATTTGAAAGCCAGAGAGAGAAAAAGAGAGACCTTCCATCTGCTAGTTCATTCTCCAAAATGCTCGCAGTAGCCTGAGCTGAGCTAGGCTGAAGCCAGGAGTCAGGAATTCAACTAGGTTAGGGACTCATTGGACCATCAGCTGCTACCTCCCAGGGGACATGTAACAGGAAACTGGAATTGGAAGCAGAGCTGGGACTCCAGTATAGGATAAGGTGTCCCAAGTGACATCTTAACCTCTGCACCGAATGTCTGCCCTTTTCTTCTTTTTTTGTTTTTTAATTTTAATTTATTCTTTTGAGAGCCAGATAGAGCTCCCATCACTAGTTCACTCCCATAGATACCTGTAGCAGGGCTGGGCTAAGTGGCTGAATCCTGGCGCCACGAACTTAGTCCAGATCTCCCACCTGGATAGCAGGGACCTGAATACTTGGACCACCACCTATGGCCTTCCAAGGTGCACATTAGCAGGAAGCTGCAATTGAAAGCAGAGCCAGGACTCAAACCCAGGCACTGTAAGGCACATGGACATCGCAAACAGCATCTTAACAACTACCCCCAATGCCAATCCTCTGTACTTTGTATTCTTTGTCTTCTACTTGACATAGGATAAGCATTTTTTCCATGTCAATAACAATTTTTTTTAAATTTGTTGTTGTTTTTAAAGATTTACTTAGTTGAAAAAGTTAGAGAAGGAGAGAGAGATATCTTCCATCGGCTGGTTCACTCCCCAAATGGCCACAGTGGTTGGGCTGGGCCGGGCCAGGTCAAAGCCAAGAGCCAAAGGCTTCTTCTGGGTCTCCTCTGTGAGTGCAGGGGCCCAAGCACTTGGGCCATCTTTCACTGCTTTCCCAGGCACATCAGTAGGGAGCTGGATCAGAAATGGAACAGTTGAAACTTGAACTGGTGCCCATATGGGTTGCTGGTGCTGCTGGCAGCAGCTTAACCCACTGTGCCACAACTCTGGCCCCAGTGACAATGTTTGATAAGCATTCTTAATAGCTCTATTAGGATTTTTTGTATGTATCATAATATACTCATTGCTTTTGTATTTAACCTTTGCTCTTCCAGATTTTTTTTAAGATTTATTTATTTGAAAAAGAGCAAGAAAGGGAGAGACAAAGAGATATCTTCTACCTACCAGTTTATTCTCCAGACAACCACACTATCTGGGACTGGGCCAGGAACCGGGAGCTGTTTCTGGGTCCCCCACATGGATTGCAGGGGCCTGAGCACAAGGAGCCATCCTCTGTAGCCTTCCCAAACCATTAACAGGAAGCTGGATCAGACATGGTGCAGCTGGGACACAAGCCATCTCCCATGTGGGATGCTGGCATCTCAGGCAGCATCTTTACCCAGTACACCACAACACTGTTCCCCCGCTTCTGGCCCCCACATGTTTAATGTCTTTGTATGTAGGTGATTTCCTAGGTGGAGTCCCAGAGGTGGAGTCCCAGGTGGAGTTACAGGTAGCTGTTCTTGGGTGTGTGTTGGGTATCCAGATTGGGATCCATCTCGTGATTCGCAGCAAGGTTGGATGATCTCACTCTGGGGACCAGAGCAGTTGACACACGGTGACAACTCACTTATCCTAGTAACATGTCAGTTTGTTTTAGTGCTAATAATCTGTGGGAGCTTTTCCTTAGTACCTTCTCCAAACTTGAATATAATGAACTTTGCTTTGCTTATCTGATAGAAAAAAATGGTATCTTCTTGGGCCAGGCATTTGACTTGGTGGTTAAGCTGCCATTTCAGACAACCACATCCCATATTGGAGTGCCGGGTTCAAGTCCCAGATCCACTCTGCATGCCAGCTTCCTGCTCATGCATACCCTTGGAGGCAGTAGGTGATGACTCAGGTACATGGGTCTTTGCTTCCCATGTGGGAGACCCTGGTGAAATCCCAGAATTCCAGTGTCTTGTCTTCAGCCTGGCCTAGATCTGGATGTTGCAGGCATTTGTGGAGTAAACCTGCAGATGGAAGTTTTTTTTAAAGATTTATTTATTTATTTGAAAGACAGAGTTAGAGAGGGAAACTCAGAGAGATCTTCCATCCACTGGTTCATTCCCCAGATGGTAGCAACTACTGGAGCTGGGCCAATCCAAAACCAAGAGCTTCTTCTCAGACTCCCATGTGAGTGCAGGGGCTCAAGCACTTGGGCCATCTTCTGCTACTTTCCCAGGCACATCAGCAGGGAGCTGGATTGGAAGCAGAGTAGCCAGGACTTAAATCAGTACCCATGTGGGAATGCTAGCATTGCAGGCAGCAGCTTAACCTGCTGTACCACAATGCTGGCCCCTGGAAGATCTTTCTCCATCTGTCTCTGTCTCTGTGTGTCTCAAATGAATAAAATAAATACATTTTTAAAATGGTATCATCTTGAATTTTTTGATTCATATACATGTTTTTTGACAGGATTTTACTCATGCATGGATTTCAAAGTTTATTTGGTACCAAAATAAATGTCTCTTTTAATCTCATTTTCCATGGATTTGTTTGAAGCAACCTCATGGGATCTCTGTATTCTTGAGAGTGTATCCAAATTCAGCCCCCTCCACACAGATGAGGGAGGAGGCCCAGGTTCCAGCAATGTGCAGCCTGCTCATGGCTGGCTGATGTGGATTTTCACTCTGCTCAGACAGCAGGTTTTCCCATAGATGCAACGCAATGTGCTGAGATTGACTGTCTGCCCGTCTGTCCCCCAGGGCAGCTCCGTCTCTGGGAGTCCTTATCCTGGCAGTGCAGCTACTCTTAAGGCAGTAGGAATTTTTCCTTTGGCTGCAGAGGAACTTAATTGAGCCCTTAGGACATAGAGTGTTAGAGCAGGAGTCTGCCTGTCTTCGAACATTTCTGTGGTTTCCTGCTGGTCACTTAGAGTCAATTCCAGTTTTGAGAGAGTCATTGGGATCTTTCCAGCGCCTTTTCCCGGAGGAAGTTTTCCAAAGGTTCGTGGTAGCATTCACTGTCTCGCTCACTTCAGGTGCTCCGCTGACGGGTGTGAGGCGCACTGCTGTTTTTGTGTAGCCTCACCGCCACCCAGCTGCACATCTGTCCCCAGACTGAAACTGGGAACCCACTACGCAGGAACTCCCCCGTTCACACCGCAGTGAGCACCCTCTCCTGTGAAACAGGCACTCCTGTCCCCCAGAGCTGTTCTCAGAGTGAGAGTTAAAAGTACATAAAGCGAGGTGCTTGGCTCTGATTCACTTCCCTTCCTCCTGCTTGTGAGCTTCTCACAAATAAAACTTGCAGAGTGGAGCGCAGTCCTCAGTCGTCTCCAAACCTTTTATAAAGGTTGTTATACGTATAGAAAAGGTTTATTTGAAAGACAGTCACAGGGAGGGACAGAGACAGCTTTCAACCCCAGTTCACTCCCCCAGTGCATACAACAGCCGGGAGCCCAGAGCTTCCTCTGACTCTCCCACGTGGGTGCAGGGGCCTAAGCACTTGGGCCATCTTCTGCTGTTTTCCCAGGTGCACTGACAGGGAGCTGCCCAGTCTGGAACCTGCGCCCATATGGTGTGCTGGCACTGCAGGCAGTGGCTTTACCCACTATGTCACAATGCCAGCCCCAGAAGGTACATATTTTAAGTAAGCAGATTATAAGAAAGTAATTGAGGATGTGCTTAATTGGAGGTGGGTATACACTTGCAGAGGAAAGAAAAGAGGGCTTAAGGGATTAAAATGACCCAGAACACACACAAAGCAATTTTTAAGAGTTGGATTCTATCCTTATTTTTTAGAAACTTGGTGTTTTGTTTGTGTATGAGCTAGGTGTCCACAGACACAGATGTGGTCCGATGGTGATGTTTTATTCTGTGTGTTTTGCTCTCCATTTTCAAGTGGACTTCCTATCCTTTATTACTCTGTTCAACTTCCTAGTTAAAAGTTCACTGTTACTTTTCATTTGTTACTGTTTTAGAACTTTGCTTGGGCATTACTATATTTTACAATCAGGTTTTACAAAGATTTCTGTTTGAAAATCTGGTTTTGTTTGAGGGGAGATGGGAGACAGAAAAGCCAACTGGAGAATTTATTTAGAATGATTTTTCTTGTAAGAGACTGGCATAAAGTTAATCATCTGTACTCCTCTGTATTTGTTTTCAAGTAAGGAAAATTGTATCTTTTTGCTAACTATGGTATAGCAGCTTTTTTTTTTTTTTTTTTTTTTGTAACATTTATTTTATTTATTTGAAAGGCAGTTAGAGGGAGGGAGGGAGGGAGAGACAGAGAGAGGTCCTTCATCACTGGCTAACTTCCCAAATGGCTGCAGAGCTTCCTCTGGGTCTCCAGTGTGGGTGCAGGGGCCCAAGCACTTGGACCCTCCTCCGCTACCTTCCCAGGTACAGCAGGGAGCGGGATTGGAAGTGGAGCAGCTGGGACACAAACCGGCGCCCACATGGGATGCTGGTGCTGCAGGTGGTGGCTTAACCTGCTACGCCACAGTGCTGGCCCCAGGGTAGCAGCTTTTTAATGTAACATTTCTAGCCTGCAGCTTACCTTTAGTGCTGATGTTTGTGCCACTAATGCCACTAGATTTCTTAATGCCCAAACCTCTATTAAATAAAGAATACATTGTCACTTTAATCTTACTAGGATTATAATGGTGGAAAAGACATGGTCCCTTCCTGTAGGGGGCGAGTCTGGTAGAGGAGAGACAGGTGCTCAGAAACAGCCGTGGTAACCAGAGCCAGGACAGGAGGTGGGCGTGACAAGAGGTGGGTGGGCAGCCTGGAAGTGGCAGGGGAAAGAACACGGAGGACTAGGAGTGGACACTTGCATCCCTTCTCAGAGTGCCTGGTTCAAGTCCAGAGGATCTGCACAGGGAAAAGAGAAATGGGGTACTGGCATAGTTAAGCATCACAGGTACCCCAAGAAGGAGGGAAGCAGCTCTGGGCAGTGTACCCAAACATGGTTCTGTGCAAAGGGCAAGGTGTGGACCTTCTCCCTGTGTGTGAATCTGGAAGTGGCTGCCTCTGGGAAGTGGAATTGGGTAGCTGAGGAGCAGTGTGGATTTTGCACCATGTTTGGGTATTGCCTATTCCAAAAATGACTTTTTATGTATAGGTAGGGAAAGAGAAGCTGGAAAGAACAAAGGAAAATTAGCGGTTGGCAAATAATATTCAGGAGTCAAGTGACTTTTTTTTTTTTTTTTTTGACAGGCAGAGTGGATAGTGAGAGAGAGAGACAGAGAGAAAGGTCTTCCTTTTTGCCGTTGGTTCACCCTCCAATGGCCGCCGCAGCCAGCGCATCGCGCTGATCTGAAGGCAGGAGCCAGGTGCTTCTCCTGGTCTCCCATGGGGTGCAGGGCCCAAGCACTTGGGCCATCCTCCACTGCCTTCTCGGGCCATAGCAGAGAGCTGGACTGGAAGAGGGGCAACCAGGATAGAATCCAGTGCCCTAACTGGGACTAGAACCCGGTGTGCCGGCGCCGCAAGACGGAGGACTAGCCTGTTAAACCACGGTGCCGGCCAAGTGACTTTTTTTTATAAATTTGTATTTTATTTATTTTAATTTATGTGAAAGAGAAACAGACAGATCTTCCATCCATTGGTTTACTCCCCAAATGTGCACAACAACTAGGACTGGACCAGGCGGAAGCCAGGAGTTTAGATTTCAATCCAGATCTCCCACATGGGTGGCCTAAGTACTTGGGCCATCACCTGCTGCTTCCTGGGGTCATACTAGCAGGAAGCTGGAATCAGAAGCAGAGCAGGGACTAAGACTCAGGCACTTTGATATGGGATGTGAGTGTCTCAAGTATCAAAATGTCTGCCCTTCGACTGACATTTAAAATTTTTCTTTATTTTTTAAAGATTTATTATTTATTTGAAAGGCAGAATTAGTGAGAGGGAGAGGCAGATCTTCCGTCTTCTAGTTTCCTGCCCAGTTGGCCACAATAGCAAAGGCTGGGCTAGCCCAGGAGTCTGGAACTCCATCTGAGTTTCCCACGTGGGTGCAGGGGCCTGGGCACTCGGGCCATCTTCCACTGCTTTCCCAGACACATTGGCAGGGAGCTGGATCGAAAGCAGAGCAGCTGGGACTCGAACTGGCACTCACAGGGGATGTTGGTGTTGCAGGCAGTGGCTTAACTCGCTAGACTGCACCATCCAGCCCCTGAAGTGACATTTTAAAGACAGAAGTCTCTGTTGGCTATTTAACTAAGAGCTTTCCAGCTGTCATTGGAAGTTTATGTGTGGTGATGAGGTGGAAGTCAGGTTATAGCAAGTTAATGTTTTTTAGTCCCAAATGTCACCAGTTGGTTATGTGGGAGAGAGATTTAGGAAGGGCTGTCATTTTTTTTTTTTTTAAGACTTAATTATTTGAAAGAGTTACACAGAGAGAGAAGGAGAAGCAGAGAAAGAAAAGAGGTCTTTGCTGCAACAGCAGGAGCTGCGCCGATCCAAAGCCAGGGGCTTCTTCCAGGTCTCCCACAAGGGTGCAGGGTCCCAAGGACTTAGCCATCTTCTACTGCTATCCCGGGCCACAGTAGGGAGCTGGATCGGAAGTGAAGCAGCCAGGACTTGAACTGGTGCCCATATGGGATGCCGGCACTGCAGGCAGTGTCTTTACCTGCTATGCCACAGCGCTGGCCTGAAGGGCTGTAACTTGAAGTGTAATCATTTTTTTTTTTTTTTTATTATACAAAAGGTGTCAGATGTAACTTGAAGATTTAGTGTTTGGACAGAAATGAGCCTTAGAGTTTCTTAATCTAAAGTGGGCATTTGTAAATGAGGGAACCATAACAAGAGGAAAGGAACACCCTGCTTGGACCAGTGTGAGGCCCGCCTGGCACCCACCTACCCAGTGCTCAGTCTCCCCACTCATGGGCAGTAGAGATTTGCCGTGAGAAGGTAAAAATGACAGCTGTAAAGGATTCAAACTCAGTGGCAGCTGACTGTTCATGGATTATTTAAGTCACCATTCTTTCCAGTATGTTACAGCCGTGATGTTCTGAATTGTTCCCTTGGAAAGACGCTAGGCCTTCAATTCACTGCCTTTCGTCACACCCCTGTCTTCCTAGACCAGTGGACAGATTTGATCGTGAGAGGCCTCTTCGAGGACGTGGAGGCCCGAGAGGGGGCATGCGAGGCAGAGGCAGGGGCGCTCCCGGAAACAGAGCCTTTGATGCTTTCGACCAGAGAGGAAAACGAGATTTTGAAAGATACGGTGGGAATGATAAAATGTAAGTTTCTCCGTGTTCTTTTCACTTACTGATTTTTGATAATATGTGGTACCCATCTGATAGGTGCTGAGATGTAGTTAACTGACACTAGGCTCCCACGGAAAGATTGTGGGATTACTCTGCTGATGTGGAGACTGGCTGGAGAGCAGCTTCCATCTGAAAGCCGTCTTTATTCTCTCTCTCTAGAGCAGTCAGAACTGAAGACAACACGGGATATGGAGTGCGCACTTGGGCATCAGGGAAAGACACCAGGTATGGTGTGCGCGTGTGGCCTCTGAGAACGTGCAGTGCAGTGGGAATTCTGGCTGGGTTTGCTTTTCTCTAAAATGGTGTGCCCACAAATGGAGATGGATTTTGGGCTTTTGGTTAGTAAGATAACTTTTTTTTAATGTTTAATTTTATTTACTTTTACCTTTGAAAGACAGAGTGTCAGACAGAAAGAGAGGAAGAAGGAGGGAGAGAGGGAGGTAACTTTTACTCACTACCCACTGGTTCGCTCCCCAGATGCATGCAACAGCCAGGGCTGGGCCAGACTGATGCCAGGAGCGTGGAACTCCTTCCTGGTCTCCCACATGGGTGGCAGAGGCCCAGTTACTTCCATCACAGGATGCATGAGCAGGAAGCTGGATTGGAAGTGGAACAGCTGGGACCCAAACCCAGCACTCTGATGTTGGATGCACTGTTGGATGCAGTGTTCCAAGTGGCGGCATAACCTGCCAGGCCACACCACCCATCCCCAGTGAGATACTTTAAAAATAAGTTTTCTGTTTCATGATTATATTTGAAATTACTTTTAATATTTTACTATTTTGGTCAAACTTTTGACAAATAATCACATATTTGCCAATGCCCAAAGCACATGTCCATTTGTACATGCCTTTGAATGCTTTTGAATTTTCTAGATAGCTAATACTTTTATTTTTCTGTGACTTTGCAAAAACTTTTTTTCAAGATTTATTTATTTATTTGAAAGTCAGTTACACAGAGAGAGGCAGAGAGAGAGAGAGAGAGAGAGAGGTCTTCCATCCACTGGTTCTCTCTCCAATTGGCCACAATGGCTGGAGCTGGGCCAATCTGAAGCCAGGAGCCAGGAGCTTCTTCCAGGTTTCCCACATGGGTGCAGGGGCCCAAGCACTTGGGCCATCTTCTACTGCTTTCCCAGGCCATAACAGAGAGCTGGATCGGAAGTGGAGCAGCCAGGTCTTGAACTGGCACCCATATGGGATGCCAGAGCTTCAGGCCAGGGCCTTAACCTGCTGCGCCACAGCGCCGGCCCCACTAAAACTTTTGTTAATCCTTGATGTTGCATGGTGGTTTTATAAAATCATTTGCGGATGGATGCTCATCCCCAAGTTTCACAAGGTCAGACTGGGTGTTTCTCTGAGGTGTCAGGGTGCCTGGGTCTGTGCCAGCTTTGCTGGTTGGAGTAGGTACTTGCTTGGCTCTTTTTCTTTCATGTCTCAGTGGCTGAGAAGTGGTGCTGCAGGAGGGGTGGGTGTGGAAACGTCCTGCAGGCTGCAGGGCTCAAGGGCGCCCAGAGTTCCACTCGGCTGCTTTGAAGAGAAGAAACTTTTATTTTTAAATTATTGTTTATTTTATTGTTTATTTGAAAGGCAGAGTTACAGAGAGAGATAAAAAGAGAGACCTTCCATCCACTGGTTCACTCCCAAGTTGGCCACAATGGCTGGAGCTGGACCGATCTGAAGCCCAGAGCCAGGAGCTTCTTCAGGGTCTCGCACATGGGTGCAGGGGCCCAAGGACTTGGGTGGCCTTCTACTGCATTTCCCAGGCCATTAACAGGGAGCTGGATCAGAAGTGGAGTAGCCAGAACTCAAACTGGCACCCATATGGGATGCCGGCGCTGCGGATGGCGGCTTAACCATGAACTGCTTTTTTTTTTTTTTTTTTTTTTTAACAAAATCATTGTCAGGGGCCCTCAGAAGCAGATTAAGTCCCCGCCTACATGGCAGCATGCTATATGGGCACCAGCTGCATACCAGGCTGCTCCACTTCTGATCCAGCTCCCTCCAATTAGCAGAGAAAAGCAGCAGAAGATGGCCCAAGAGTTTGGGTTCCTGCCATCCACATGGGAGACCTGGATGAAGCTCCTGGCTCCTGGGTTGGACCTGATCCAGCCCTGGCTGTTGTGGCCACCTGGGGAGTGAACCGAAGTTGGAAGATCTCTTTCTCTCTGTAACCCTGTGTTTAAAATAAATAAATAAAAATCTTCTTAAAAAAAGTCATTGTCCTTAAAGACAAATGAGTGTACACAATAATATCAAATGTAAAGTTAGTGTTATTATCATTGCTCATCCTTATTGTCCTGAAAAAAAGAGAAACTCCTTTTATGTGTCTCAGTGATTTTGACAATAAATCTTTTTCTTTTTTTTAACTTTAATAATATATAAAAATGTAATATAGGCCCCTCCTAAATCATCTCATTTACTACATTACCTATTGCTGCCACTTGAACCTGAAGTCATTTCGGCTGCACCTGGCTATTTACCCCGAGGGTCCAGCACTGACTTGGCAACGGGAGCAGGTGGCTATGTGTGCCCCTGACAGGCACCCAAGTCCCAGTGTTAACAAGATACTTGCCCTGTGACACTGTTTTGGATTGAGTTGTGAGTTGCAAAGTTAATGCTCTCAGGTGGTAGTAATTCATAACTGAAAGGTTGTCTTAGAAGGAACAATGCAGTGCAGTGGGGTTGCATGCGACCTTGGATGAGTGAGAGAAAGTGGAGGTGAGCCCGGCACATCGAGTGATGCTCTGTGGCTGGAAAAGGCAGAGCTGCACGGGGCATTGTGGGTGTGAGGGTTTTGCTCTGGTTTCGTTTCCTTACTTGAAGAACTGGCAGCAGTAGCTGCCATTAAGGACGAGAGTCTTTGAAATGGTGTGATGGAGCCATTTGCAGTATTATTGGTTTTCTTCAACGGTTTGATAGTATGCTGAAAATAGAACCTTTTCCATCTGCAGTCATTTTAGAAGAGTAACATCAAATACATTTTCTTGTTAGCAATTGGAATAGACACTCGTGATGTAGTTTTCAGTGATGCTCCTTCCAACTTTTATTGTGAGGAGCAAGACAGTTTATGTCATTATTAGGCAACATCAGGTGGAAATCTATTCCCAGTTAAAGGTTTGGTTAAGTGTGAAGTCTGATGAAATCTGAACTAGTGGGAGCGAGCTTCTGGCCCAAGTGATTAAGATGCCTGCATCCCATGTTGGATTACATGGGTTTGATACCCTGCTCTGCTCCTGCCAGGGCACACCCTGGGAGGCAGCAGGTGATAACTCAAGTAGTTGGGTTCCTGCCACCCATGTGGGAGACCTGGGTTGAACTCTGGCTTCTAGCTTCAGCCCCGCTAGGAGCTGTTGTGGACGTTTGGGAAGTGAACCAGTAGATAGCGGCTTACTCTCTTGGTCTGTCTTTCTGCCTATCAAAGAGGAAAACAAACAAACAAACAAACAAAAAAACACCCTGATTTAGGTAAAAAACCTTTGAAGTGTTTGACATTGTTTTTGGGCACACACTTGCCAAAACAGGCATTTTCTGCACTAATATAACTGAAGTAAAGACATGGGCCCCAGGGCTGCATCTTCTCTCATCAGTCCAACCTCAGCAACTTAATTTCAACAGAATATAATTTGAAAATTAATTGTTTTGTTATTTTACTCACATGGTTCTGAAAGAGCTTTAAACAAAGAATTAGTTTTATGTTTATTTGCAAAATAATCTAAGCCAACACAGAATAATCTGTGATTTTGCTTCAAGTTTACAAAACACTGAATTTTAGTCTTTGTTATGTGTATTCTGCTTCATGTTTTTCTTCCCCTTCTCTCTGTAGCCCTTTTATGATATTTAGTTGTCAAAAGATATAAACTTTCAGTAATTGTATTTTGCTAATCCCCTTGGTTTATTCATGCTAAGGGACAAAGAGAACGTTGGAGGAACTCAGTACTGCTACTATTGCTAGACTTGGGGCTACTCAGCGCTTAAAGTTCAGTGTCTCTCCTTGAGTCAGGCAGATGTTCAGGTGTGGCCATTTGTGAAGGCGGGGCAAGTCTGCAGCATCCTCTTAAACACAGAGCATATTTGATTTAGGATCTATTTCCTTTTACATTTTATTTATATAAAGGGGCCCGCACTGTGGCATTGTGGGTAAAGCCGTCACCTCCAGTGCTGGCATCCCATATGGGTGCTGGTTTGAGTCCCTGCTGCTCCACTTCTGATCCAGCTCTCTGCTATGGCCTTGGAAAGCAGTGGAAGATGGCCCAAGTCCTTGGGCCCCTGCACCCACATGGGAGACCTGGAAGAAGCTCCTGGCTCCTGGCTTCAGATTGGCACAGCTCTGACCATTGCAGCCATTTGGGGAGTGAACCAGTGGATGGAAGACCCCTCTCTCTCTCTCTGACTCTGCCTCTGTAACTCTGCCTTTCAAATAAATAAGTTTTTTAAAAATTTTATTTATATGAAAGGCTAAGACAGAGACAGAGAGATTGTCCATCTACTGGTTCACTGTGAAAATGCTCTCAACTGCCAGGGCTAGACCAGACCAAAACCAGGAACCTGGAACTCCATTGTGGATCCTCTTACGTGAGAAGTAGTGACCTAACTACTTAAGCCATGGCCTCCTGCCTCAGCTTGTGCATTAGCAGGAAGCTAGAATCAGAAGTGGAGCAGGGACTTGGATGTAGGCTCTCCAATACATGATGGGGCATCCCAGGCAGCATCTTAATTAACCACTATGCCAAGTGCCACCTGTGGGACCTATTCTTTTTTTTAGAGATTTATTTATTTATTTGAAAGGCAGAGTTACAGTGAGGGAGAAACAGAGAGAAACTGAAACCTTCCACCTGCTGATTTCACTCTACTAATGGCCACAACAGCTGGGGCTGGGTCAGGCCAACACCAGGGGCCCTGAATTCCATTTGGTTCTCCCACGTGGGTGGCAGGACCCAAGCACTTAGGCCATCTTCCACTGCTTTTCCCAGGTGCGTTAGCAGGGAGCTGGATTGGAAGTGAAGCAACCGGGGACTTGAACGGGTATTCATATGGGATGCTGGTATTGCAGGCAGCAGCTTAATCTGCTGTGCCACAGAGCTGCCCTCCAGGACCTATTTTAAGAAAAGAAAAATATTATTCAAATTTGTGTTAAAAACAATGAGTTTTTAAAAATGTATTATAATTTAGAGTTGAGAATAAAAATTATAAATTGAAGAAGTCCATTCTGTTATTACAGTTCAGTTTATATTTACTTTTTAAAAAATAACATTTTTAAACTCTCATTGCAGCTTTTTGCTGAAAAGAGTTGAAAAAGTGCTAGATTTCCAGTGTATATGTTTATGTTGGTTAATTTAGCAGTTTACTGAAGGTGAAATTTCTTTTGCTGGGAGATTTTATTTAAAATGCTGTTTAGATAGGATTGGTGTTAATATAAAATTAACATGTATATTAACATTCACATTTTTTCATCGAGTTGTCGTTTCTCACCTATGAACTGTGTTTATTTGGATGTGATGGTGCCTAAGTTTCAAAGCTCTGGTTTTCTCGGACAGTTATCACTAACTTATTTATAATCATACATACGCATTTTTGTGAGGCCTATTTCTACTTTCTTACCATTTTTCTAAAAGTTTATATGGCATATTCTTATATTTAATGAATGGTTTAATCCTTGTCTTTTAAAAAGAGGAGGACTTGGGGGCCAGCGCTGTGTCTCAACAAGTTCAGCCCTCGGCTATGATGCTGCATCCCATGTGGGCGCCCATTGAGTCTCAGCTGCTCCATTTCTGATGCAGCTTCCTGCTAATGTGCTCGTGAAAGCAGCAGAAGATGGCACAAGTGCTTGGGTCCCTGCACCCACGTGGGAGACCCAAATGGAGTTCTGGGCTCCTGGCTTCAGCTGGGCCTAGCCCTGGTGGTCACAGCCATTTGGGGAGTGAACCAATGGATGGAAGATCTCTCTGTCCTTCTCTCTCTGTAACTCTGACTTTCAAATAAATAAATCTTTTTTAAAAAAAAGAAGAGGAGGACTCTTTAAGAAGTTCAAGGAAATGCAACTTTTGAAAAAACTATGCATGGATTTAAATTTTTATTGTGGCCGGCGCCGTAGCTTAACAGGCTAATCCTCTGCCTTGCGGCGCCAGCACACCGGGTTCTAGTCCCGGTCGGGGTGCCGGATTCTATCCCGGTTGTCCCTCTTCCAGTCCAGCTCTCTGCTATGGCCCGGGAAGGCAGTGGAGGATGGCCCAAGTGCTTGGGCCCTGCACCCGCATGGGAGACCAGGAGAAGCACCTGGCTCCTGGCTTCGGATCAGCAAGATGCGCCGGCCGCAGCGGCCATTGGAGGGTGAACCAACGGCAAAGGAAGACCTTTCTCTCTGTCTCTCTCTCTCACACTGTCCACTCTGCCTGTCAAAAAAAAAAAAAAGTAAATAAATCTTTAAAAAATAAATAAATAAATTTTTATTGTACCATTATAAAGTTCTCTTTTAATTCCATTTTCTACAAACTTTTTGAAGTCCCTTCATATTTATGGTTCCTTTTTTTTTTTTTTTTTTTTTTTTTTTTTTGACAGGCAGAGTTAGACAGTGAGATAGAGAGAGAGAGACAGAGAGAAAGGTCTTCTTTCTGTTGGTTTACCCCCCAAATGGCTGCTATGGCTGGTGCGCTGCGCCGATCCAGGTGCTTCCTCCTGGTCTCCCATGCGGGCGCAGGGCCCAAACACTTGGGCCATCCTCCACTGCCTTCCCGGGCCACAGCAGAGAGCTGGACTGGAAGAGGAGCAACCGGGACAGAATCCAGCGCCCCAACAGGGACTAGAACCTGGGGTGGGGTGCCGGCGCCGAAGGCGGAGGATTAGCCTAGTGAGCCACGGCGCTGGCTCATATTTATGGTTCCTTTTAATACTTCAGGTTCTCTAGTATAAGTAGGAGTTTTGAAACTTTTTCCTGATCACTTACAGTCTACTGTTAATTTAAGGTCATTCATGGAAACTTCTGTTTCTTAAGGAACTTTTCACATGTTTGGAAAAAAATAATATATATATAATTTCTTGAAGGACATATCCTTAAGGAAAAGACAGTTAAAACACATTTTCAATTTTTTTTTAGATTTATTCATTTGAAAAGCAGAATGAGAAAGGGAGGGAGGGAGGGAAGGAGGGAGGGAGGAAGAAACAGAGAGAGAGAGAGAGAGAGAGAGAGATCTATCTTCCATCTGCTGACTGGTTCACTCCCCCAAATGCCCACAACAGCTGGGGCTGGGGCAGACAGAAGCCGGGAGCTCCATCCTGCTCTTCATGTGTGTGGCAGGGGCATTTGGTGCCATCACCTGCTGCCTTCCCAGAGGTGTTAGCAGGGAGCCAGATCAGAAGCATGGAACGGTCACCACTCAAACCAGCACTCTGGTACAGGATTCGGGCCTCTCAGGAAGCAGCTGAACCCACCGCACCACACCCCGCCCCTGTTTCCGTCTTAATTACATTAGGACATGGATGTGCACACACCCGTGTGACCTGAGGGGCTCTTGCTGTCTTTCAGTGACATGGAGCCGACCGCCGCAGCAGAAGAGACCGCAGTGATGGAGGAGTCCCAGGCCACCCTGGAGGAGGAAGCCCCAGCCAAGTAGGGTGTTTGGTTCCTTTTCCCCAGTGGGTGGGTGGTCTTTTTCTTAGGTGTCTAAGAGCTCAGCCCTTTGTCATATCACATCCTATGCACTGATGGCTAATGGTCAAACTAATTAATGATTTGTTCAAGTAATCTCTTAAGGACTATTAATAACAATTGATAGGTTAGAGTCAAGTACCGTGTCCTCGGCCCACAGCCTCTCTTCCACCAGTGGCTTGCTGAGCCCTCCGTTGCGGTCAGGACTCCTGTCTTCCCATTGTCCTCTCCTGGCCCTGCTGCCTCTCTCTTCCTCATCTGCAGCACCTGTGCCAAGTTCCTAACCTCCCTTGCCCTTTGAACTTTGTGTTGCACCTTGCTACAAGCCCCCTGTTGGGTGATTGCTAAGTGCGCCCTCCCTCTGTCCTGCCCACAAGCCTCGAGCCTTGCAAGTCGCATAGTGGGGCCAGCGGGGCCCCTCAGCAGCACCTGCTGTCCCTGGTTTTTGGACTCACTCTTTGTGTGTGCATGTGTGTGTGTGTGACAGGCAGAGTGGACAGTGAGAGAGAGAGAGACAGCGAGAAAGATCTTCCTTTGCCGTTGGTTCACCCTCCAATGGCCACCGCGGCTGGTGCGCTGAGGCCAGCGCATTGCGCTGATCCTAAGGCAGGAGCCAGGTGCTTCTCCTGGTCTTCCATGGGGTGCAGGGCCCAAGCACTTGGGCCATCCTCCACTGCACTCCCTGGCCACAGCAGAGAGCTGGCCTGGAAGAGGGGCAACCGGGACAGAATCCGGCACCCCGACCAGGACTAGAACCCGGTGTGCCGGCGCCGCAAGGTGGAGGATTAGCCTACTGAGCCGTGGCGCCGGCCCTGGACTCACTCTTTCCTCCACCTGCCACTGTTCACTGCCCTTTGACCTGGCCCCCACACAGCCCCCCACCTGATGAGTGTTTCCACCTCTGTTTCTTGACCTTTCGGAAGCACCTGACTCTGCCGATTCCGTCTTTCCCACCTTCTGCCCGTGGTTTCTGTGGGGATGACCACCCTGGTTTGCCCTTGGCCCCTCAGCACCTCCTTTGCATGCTCACCCTTGTTTTTACTCTTTAAGGTCTAGTAAATCGTCCAGGTTCTCAGGGCTCTGGGATAGGCCTCTTCTGTCTTCAGTCTCTTTGTAGGACCGTACGTGTGAACCCCTGTGATGTGGGTTGTCATCTGTACACAGACTGCAGGACACACGTCTCTGGTCCAGGCCTGCTGTCCACCTGCCCACTGGACACCTCCTCTTAGATAGCCAGCTGCTTCTCCTGCCTGGCATGTCTAGCACCAAGCTGATTGCTCCCCTACACCCCTGTCCCTCACTGAGCGTTTCCATCTTGTGGAATCACACTGCCATGCTTCCAGCTGCACAGACCAGAAACCTAGGAGTCACGCCCTCCTTCCCTGAAATTCAGCTCTCTCCTTGCCCTAGTGATCTGTGCCTCCTCCATCCACCAGCACCATCTGACCTCCCTGTAGCTCCTAACCTGGCCACCTGCCTCCTCACCTTGTGTGCCAAAATGCCTTTCACAGTGGCTTTCTGATTGCCATGCCCCCACCCCTGCCCTAAAGCCCCAGGGGCTTCCCGTCCTTCTCCCGTCCCTTGGCCTGACCTGTGTGCTCCTGGGAGACAGGTTCCCTGTGCCTTCTCTGGGCCCACATGTGGCGTATTTCCTGCCCTCAGTCTCACATCCTCTGCCTCCACCTCACGCCTGCCCTGCAGCCTTCACAAGTGTTGTTCCCTCAAGCCCCTCGCCCCTCACATGTGAGCTCTTCCTCGTCCTGCTGCTGCCAAAGGGCAGGTGCCCAAGTGCTGCGTGCAGCTCCCAGCGCTGCCACTTACCGCAGCGGGCGTCCTGTGTGGTCTCTCTTCCTTGGTGGCTAGTTTGGTTTTTGCAGTTTTGTAAAATCAGAATAATAAGGTATCTACTCAAAGGCTGTTGTCAGGACTGGTTGTTTGCGTGCGTGTGACCTGCAGTGATGCCTGGCAGGTAGTTAGTCCATTCAGGTATGTGCTGTTGTGATTTGTTGCAAGGGTAAAATCCCACAGTGATCGATGATACTAAACAATGTCATTTTACTATACAAGATGACTAACAAATGTGGAGATTTTCAAAGATTTATGTATTTTTTTGAAAGATGGAATTACATAGAGAGAGAGACATCTTCCATTTGCTGGTTCAGTCCCCAAATGGTTGCAATGGCCAGGGTTGGTCTGGGCAAAAGTTTAATCAGAAGCTTAATCAGGATCTCCCACATGGGTTGCAGGCACCCAAGTACTTGGGCCATCCTCCGCTGCTTTCTCTGGCTCATCAGCAAGGAGCTGGATACAAGTGGAGCAGCCAGGACTTGGACTAGTGCTCGTGGGATGCCAGTATCACAAGTGGCAGCTTAACCCTAACCCTAACCCACAATACCAGCCCCAGAAATGTTTAAATGAAGAAATAGGATCAACTGTTCATGTGAATATTCAGACAGTCCTTAAACTAAGGAAATAGATGGATGGTTTATGTGGATGTGAAGGTGACTTAACTAGATAGCTTCAGGAAAATATATCCCTTTTGAGTCAATAAACATTTATGCAAATTCAGTTAATGCAAAGGTAAATTATAGCATCTTTTTAATCTATTGAATTGATTGAGATAGTCTAACATTCATTAGATAATAATTCTTCATTTTATTTTATTTTATTTTTTGACAGGCAGAGTGGACAGTGAGAGAGAGACAGAGAGAAAGGTCTTCCTTTGCCGTTGGTTCACCCTCCAATGGCCGCCGCGGTAGGTGCGCTGCTGCCGGTGCACCGCGCTGATCCGATGGCAGGAGCCAGGTGCTTCTCCTGGTCTCCCATGGGGTGCAGGGCCCAAGCACTTGGGCCATCCTCCACTGCACTCCCTGGCCACAGCAGAGAGCTGGCCTGGAAGAGGGGCAACCGGGACAGGATCGGTGCCCCGACCTGGACTAGAACCCGGTGTGCTGGCGCCGCTAGGTGGAGGATTAGCCTGTTGAGCCACAGCGCTGGCCTGTTTCTCCTTTTCTAGCATTCTGAAAATCCTAATTCTCAGTGACATCACACAGTTACTCATTGACTACATGCACACAGGTCACAAGTGACATTGCCAACAGTGCCGTCAGTAACATGACCACTGCACAGTTACCTAGAGGGAGACGATAATCCAGTTTGTATTTAAAATCATTAGAGATAGTTTCTCTTCATGCTCATGTCGCCAACTTGATATTTAGGTAAATTTGATTTATTTTACTTTCAAAATTCAGAGATTGAATTTTAACTCAGTCCTTTTATAATTATGTAAAATATTAACATGTTTCCAAAGTTAAGTCTGAAAAATATGATGTTTTCAACTAGTTTGTATTCCTGTTTTATCCTGATGTATATTGAAATTTAAAAAAAAATAAATATAGGGGCCGGTGCTGTGGTACAGCAGGTTAACACCCTGGCCTGAAGCACTGGCATCCCATGTGGGTGCTGGTTCAGGACCCAGCAGCTCCTCTTCCAATCCAGCTCTCTGCTATGGCCTGGGAAAGCAGGCCCTGCTGGTTAGTATGCAGGGCACTGCCAGTGTAAATGCCCAGTGCTGAGTGCCCAGCTGTGCTGACTCATGGTGCACTGTTAGTACACACACTGCAGTGTGAATGCCCAGTGCCCAACTGTGCTGACTCATGGTGCACTGTTAGTACACACACTGCAGTGTGAATGCCCAGTGCTCAGTGTACAGTGTGCTGACTCATGGTGCACTGTTAGTAAGCGGGGCACTGGCAGTCGGCAGGAAGCTCCTTTATGTTCCTTTAGAGGCAGCCACTGCTTTTTTTTCCTTCTTACTGCCAGGTAATTTAATGTTGCACAAAGGTGTGTATTTTGGATGTTCTGTGATTAATTTCTGCCTTGATTTTGCTATGTTTCTCATGTTATTAACCTGTATATGTATAAATCCTTAAGTTATGTTAGCCCTGCAGTGAAGGTAACTTTGTAATGACCTCCCCATTCCCTATGCTGTTTTTCTCTTTTAAACAACTTTATTATTCTCATATTCTATGACCCAGACATTTAAAGTACACAATTCTGTGGTTTAAGGATATTACATCAATTTTTAAAAATTATGGTAATGTAAGTAATATAAAAATCACCATTTGTACCCTTTTTTTTAAAAAAAAGGTTTATTTATTTGAAAGAGTTACAAGGACTGAGAGATGCAGAGAGAGGTTGTCCATCTGCTGGTTCATTCACGTGGCCACAGCGACAGCTGGGCCAGGCTGAGGACAGCAGCCTGGAACTCCATCCAGGTCTCCCACGTGGGTGGCAAGGGCCCAGGTACTTGAGCCATCTTCTGCTGCTCTCCCAGGCTCATTAGCAGGGAGCTGGATCCTATGTGAAGCAGTGCGAACTCAAACTAGCACTCATGTAGGATGCTGGTGTTGCAGGTGGTGGCTTTAATGCCAGCCCCCATTTGTACAATTTTAAAATATACAATTTGCTAGCATGAATTACATTCACATTATGTATAGCCATCTCTAGAACTTATCACCCCAAATGGAAGCTCCACCCATTAAACACGGACTTCCACATCACCTCCCCTTAGCCCATGTGGCCTCTGTTCTACTTGGTTTTGTGAAGTTGCTTATTCTGGAGGTACCTCCTGTTTACATTAGTGGAGTCTTTAATTGTTTTTGTTATTTAACATAATGTTTGAGGTTTATATATGATGTGGTGTGTGCCCGTAATTTTCTTTTTTGCCTGATTTTTGTGGGGTGGTAAAATACTTATAAAGTTTACAATTTTAATCCTTTTAAAGTTTGTGATTTGGTGGCTTTTAGCACATTCACAGTGGTATGCAGCCATCACCATGGTCCCGTTCCAGAATGTTTTTGTCACAAGGAAACCAGGCCCTCCCCCTGCCCCGCTCCCCCAGCCCCCTATGCCCCCGATCTGCTCTTTGTCTCTCTGAATTTGCCCCTTCTGAACGTGGCATTTATCTGGAATCAGGCAGAAGCATTGTTGTGCCTGGCTTATCTCACTTGGCATCAGGTATTCAAGGTCCATCCCTGTCTTGTAGCATGTATCAGAACTTTGTTTCCTTTTATTGCCAAAGAATCGCAGAATACCCTAGTTAGTGTATCCATTCATCAGTTGATGGACATTTAGGTTGCTTTCACTTATAATACTCTATGACAATTTGTGTCCCAGTTTTCATGTGCATGTATGTTTTCCTAGCATGAAATTGCTGCATGGGGTACTCACTCTAGATTCTTAACATACTGCCAGACTGTTCTCTCTGCTGACCACACCAATTTACATCCCACCAGTGAGGCATACGGGCTCTGATTTCTCCACATCCCCGATAAGACTTGTTAAACGTCTTGTTGTGGAGCGCTGTAACTCATTGTGGTTTTGATGTTCACTTCTCTGATGGCTCATGTTGTAGCACATCTTACTTGGTACTTGTACATCTTCTTTGGGAAAATGTTCAGATCGTCGCCTCATTTTAGTTGAGTCATTTATCTCAACATAGAGAAAACTCGTTATGAATTCTGGGTAATCTCCTATTAGAAGTATTTTATCCCATTCTCTGAGTTATATTTTCACTTTCTTGATGCATCCTTTATAGCACCAGAGTTTTTAATTTTAATGATGTCCAGTTTATCTGCTTTTTCTTTTGTTGCCTATGCTTTTGATGTCATATGGAACAAACTATTGCTAATCTACTCTTACGAAGGTTGTTTTTCTTTCTTTTTTTTTTTTTTTTTTTAAGATTTATTTATTTGAAAGGCAGAGTTACAGAGCAAGAGGGACAGGCAAGAGATAGAGATAAATCTTCCATCTGCTGGTTCACTCCCCAGATGGCCACAACAGCCAGCGCTGGGCCAAACTGAAGCCAGGAGCCAGGAGCTTTTTCTGGATCTCCCACATGGGTTCAGGGGCCCAAGGACTTGGACCGTCCTCTGCTGATAGAAGAGAAGTGGAGCAGCTGAGATTCAAGCTGGTACCCATTTGGCTTGCCGGCTTTGTAGGCAGTGGCTTTACCCACTATACCACAACTCTGACCCCTATGCCTATGTTTTATGTCAAGATGTTATATGGTAGCTCTTGTGTTTATGGTGTGAGGTAGGGGTCCAGCTTCATTTTGTTACATATGGATATTCAGTTATCCCAGCACTGCTTGTCACTGTTTCTTGCTCTGAATTAATTGCCTTTGGCAACCTGGTGTAAGTAAATCAATTGACCATAGATGTGAGAGTTTATGTCTGGATTCTGAATCTTTTCTATCAATCCATATGTCAGCCTTCTGTTCTGTTTTTAAAACTGATTAACTTAAAAAGGATACTTACAAAAATATACATTTGTAAGCCACTGTTTTAAAACTTCCATTCATGGTTTCCTACAGTTTATTTCAATAGCTTCTACTATTTTCTTCCACAATTACTCATTTTGTCTACAGTGCCATCTGGAAGGGAGCACTGGTAGGGAAGTGGAACGGTAATGTCATTTGGATGGTGATATTCCCATTTCTCATAGACTGCTTTGAACACAGGAAGTATCTTTGGTTGGCAGTGATAGCATAAAATGATGGAATTAGCATACAGAAGCTTATGATTCAAGTATTTTCTTACCTTATTTACATTTGAGATACACCACCACAGAAGTATGCTCAGCTCATGGTAATAACTCTGTCTTTGATGAAGTAGACCTTTCAGCCTGTCAAGATTATTTTTTATGATTATTCATCTTACAGAGTTCCTGAGCTGGAGGTAGAAGAAGAAACTCAAGTTCAAGAGATGACCTTAGATGAGTGGAAGAATCTTCAAGAACAGACCAGACCAAAGCCCGAGTTTAACATCCGGAAGCCAGAGTCCACTGTCCCTTCCAAAGCAGTGGTGATTCACAAGTCAAGATACAGAGATGATGTAAGTCTGCGTCTCATACGTAGAGGGGCCTGGACTCTTAGACACAAAATGGGCCTTTCCGCTTCCATTTCAGTACGCAACATTAGTGTCAGCATTCTCCTTTCTACTTAAGAGTGCTCAGAGATGATGTGTGTCTGATTTTACTTTGTGTTTATTGTCTGTCAAGAAAAGGAGGTGCATTTTTGCTCACCCTGGGGCTGCGCTGAGACGGCAAGTACTGTGTGTTCATTGTGTTTCATTTTTATCTCAAGGCAGAGTTAAGACTCCTTCCTGTAGGACGGCATTTCAAAGGGTAGCTGCTCTTCATTTTCATAATTAGGAGACTTCCCGCTGTGGCTCTCGGTAAGAGCGCTTCATGGGCAGTGGCAGCTCTGGGCTCCGTGGTGCCTTTTTTGTGTTGTTTCAGCAGCTTTGTGCCCCGTGCCGCCCAGCAGAAGCTACAGCAGGTGGCCGCAGCCGGCACAGTCAGCCTGCTCAGCAGCCGGCCCTGCTGTGGGCAGTGCCCAGGGAGCTGCTGTGTGACGGCCTCTTCTGTTCTGTGATGCCCAGGGAGCGCCTGTGTGCGACGGCCTCTTCTGTTCTTCCTCGCCGGCAATGTTCAGTCCTCAGGGGAGGCTTTGGGTCCTTTTTTTCCTAATGTTGATTTTTTTGTGTGTCTAATTGAATGGTAGAGCAACAGAAAGACAGAAAGTGAGTGAGATGAAGGGAAGAAACAGATTGGTCTCCCATCCATTGATTCACTCCCCAGATGCCCACACATGGGGCTGGGCCAGGTGCCTGAAGCCCCATCTGGGTCTCCCGTACGGGAGTGACGGGGTCCAGGTCCTTGTGCCATGTTCTGCCGCCTTCGCAGGCACTTTTTCAGGGAGCTGGGTCAGACGCAGAGCAGCTGGGACTCAAACCAGCTCTCTAACACGGGATGCGGGCATTTCAAGCAGCGTCTCAGCCCACTGTGCCACAACACCTGGCCCGGATCAGATGCCTCATGTTCTAAAAGGAGATGTTTCAGGGAAAACAGCACATTGTGTGTAAGTTATGTCCCTTAGGGGTTCACCGAGGGATTTTTTTTTTTTTTTTTTTTTTTTTTTTTTTTTGACAGGCAGAGTGGATAGTGAGAGAGAGAGACAGAGAGACAGAGAGACACCCTCCAATGGCCGCTGCGGAAGGCGCATCTCGCTGATCCGAAGCCAGGAGCCAGGTGCTTCTCCTGGTCTCCCATGCGGGTGCAGGGCCCAAGCACTTGGGCCATCCTCCACTGCACTCCCGGGCCACAACAGAGAGCTGGACTGGAAGAGGGGCAACCGGGATAGAATCCGGTGCCCTGACTGGGACTAGAACCTGGTGTGCCGGCGCCGCTAGGTGGAGGATTAGCCTGTTAAGCCACGGCGCTGGCCCACCGAGGGATTTAAATTACAGAATTTGGGATTTGTACTACGCAGTCATAGCTTACGGCCAGTCACTATGGAGATGGTGGGGACAGCACACTCCTCCTGCCTGTGGGGGCCATTTACTGATTTTCGTCAGGAATTGCATCCGATGTGGACGTGTCTGTGTTCCCACTTTCACGTGAGGGTCATTTGTGACAGTGTCCCCTGCCACCCATCCGTTCTGGTCAGTCTGAGCCCTCGGAGGCCTGGCTGGTGACTCCGGAGCCAATTCACTGGACCGGCTTTTTGTCGGTGAGGAAGCCAGAGCCCCCTCTGGGCGAGCCGTGTGAGGGCTGTGACAGATCTGGGAGCGCGTGGGGCCTGGCCCTTCACCCGTGTCCCTTCTTGGTTCGTTCTGGTTGCTGTCTGAAATGGAAGTGCTGGCAGGATGTGCAGCGTGCGGCTCTCCCTCAGTCCGCATCACATTCGCTCCCCCGGCTCAGGGCTCTCGGAACATCTGAAGCAACCGCCTTAGCTGAGTCACTGAACTTGGCCTCCATCCAGCTCACAGTTTGGTCCTTGCTAACCTTACAGCACTGGAGGACGTATCCAGGGATTGTTCTTGTAGCCACATAGGCCATCTCTGGGGGTCACCCACTTCCTGTGTTCTGGGCACCCTGAGACAGCAGCCCTGGAGCCGTCTGTGTTGACTGCATGGAACTTTGTAGCCTTGGCAGCAGCCTCATGAGATGAGCCCTTGGGCCCGCAGAGCTGGGGGTGGAACCCAAGCCGCAGACTGACTTCTCCTGCATCCCACTGCCCTGGTCCTCGTGCCGGCGGGAGGCCGGGAGGCAGCCCTTACCCCCACGTCCTGTGGTGCACGCTGATGGCCAGCTGTTTCCCGAAGGAGGCAGTGGCTTGCTGCTGTGTCCCTCGCTCTTTTGTGTGGATCCTTCCACCCCAGGGCCAGTGCTCCGGCATGGTCCTTTCACAGTTTCAGCTCCAGGGCTCGTCCGCCTAACCCATGTATTTTGTTTTACTCTGAAAGTTTGAAGGGGGCGTGAGAGTTAAACATGAAACCTGCAGTAAACACAGGACCCAAGGATGTTGATATGCTCCTGGAAATTTTATGCCATTTCCTGAAGTTTAAAAAAAAAAAAAAAAGTTGTAGGCATGGTTACCTTTACAGCACTTGGGAGATTCTCATCCAAGGTCATTGCCATGTTTCGTTGGTTTTTGTTGTTGTTGTTGTTTAAGGTATGTTTACTAGTTTGAAAGGCAGAACGACAGAGAGTGAGGGAGAGACTGAGAGAGAATCTTCCATCTGCCGGTTCACTCCCCAAATGGCTGCAACAGCCAGGGCTGGACCAGGCTGAAGCCAGGAGCCTGGAGCCCCATGCTGCTCTCCCACGTGGGTGCAGGGCCTGAGCAGCGGGCCGTCCGCTGCTGCTTTCTCAGGTGCATTAGCAGGGAGTCGGGTCAGAAGTGGACTCAGACGGGCACTCTGATATGGGGTGCCAGTGTCACAAGCAACAGCTCAACCCACTGCACCACAGTGCCGGCCGCCGCCGTGTTTTCTTATGTAGTCTATGTTTACGTATATGCTTACATGGGTATTTTGTGCAGTCAGCACCCACAATGACAGAAACTTCCCCGTAAGTGCTGTTGTAGGAAGGCGCTGTTTCCTTATTTATCAAAGTCGTCATTGTGAGCAAACGAGACGAAATAAGCAGGGCTGAGAACGTTTTAATCACAGCAGAATGGCTCTTAGCCTGCTAAACCAATGGACGTTCGGGGTCCCTTGAAGCAGCTGTGAGTTCACGGGCGATGGGACGCAGAGCTCCCTGAGTCCAGCCCGTGGTGCAGGTGCGTGGGCCGGCTCCTCCCCGGGACGCGCACGCAGCGAGGGTGCCGGGGCTGGGCGAGTGACGCTGTAACTGTGTTGCAGATGGTAAAGGATGACTGTGAGGACGACTCCCATGTCTTCCGGAAAGCTGCAAATGACATCACGTCCCAGCTGGAGATTAATTTTGGTAACCTCCCTCGTCCCGGGCGTGGAGCCAGAGGCGGCCCGCGGGGAGGCCGGGGAAGGATCCGAAGGGCAGAGAACTGCGGACCCAGAGCGGAAGTGGTGGTAGGTGTTTCTACGCAGGCCCCGGGCGGTGAGCTGAAGGAAGTGACAGGCGGAGGCCGGCCTGGGCCCACGCAAGTCACGGCGCCCTCCAGCAAGGGTGGCTCTGAGCTGGGGCCCTGGGAAGCTGAGAGTACTCCCAGAACCGGAGAACAACTCCCTGCGGACCGTGTCAGCTTGGGCGTGCACCTGGTCGGCAGCGCGCCCCAGTGCTGTCCCGGCACTGCCCACGGCCGTCCCGTTCCGTGGTGCTGCTCCTGCACCCCGGCCTGCTCGGCTGGGGCAGCCCCTCCCCCCTCCCCGCTCCGAGGCTCTTTGATTGCAGCCAGGCTTCTCGTTGTAGCATTTGTAACCGTGTCCCCACAGGGGTGACTGTCGATTAGTGCCTGCTGCCTCACAGTGGCCAGAAGCCACATCTGCTGCTGCTCGCGTTTATGTTCTGGTTTTTTAAAATTTATCTGACGGGCACAGAGGCAGAGAGAGAGCTTCCACCTGCTGGTTCACTCTCAAATGCCTGCAACGGCTGGGGCTGGGCCAGGCTGAAGCCAGGAGCCCAGAACTCCATGTGGGTCTCCCATGTGGCTGGCAGAGGTCGGAGGACGTGGGCTGTCACCTGCTGCCTCCCAGGCACATTAGCAGGGGCCTGGGATCTGAAGTGGAACAGGCACTCCTGAGTGGGATGCAAGCGTCCCAGGCAGTCTGATCCGCACCACAGTGCCTGTCCCCCTTCCGCTTGTTGTTGGCCTCCAGCGCGGAGCACAGGGCTTGGCACACAGCAGGTGTTTCCTCAGTGTTCCCTGAGCAAGCACGGAGTTTCACATCAGGGGGTCGAGTGCTGGGCCAATGTGAGGCCTTGGGGGCAGCACCGGGAGCAGGAGCAGAGACACGGGTTCTCCTGGGCACAGTGGAGCCAGGATGGAAAAAGGATCCATCTGGGAACGGGTTATATACGGTCAAGCCTCTCCAATGGTAGCCCCGCTCCAGCCCCCTGCGGTCCTGGCCGTGGGCCTGGCACCCCGCCCCGGGCTCCCCCTGCCCAGAACTGCCTACCCCCTCATGGCCGAGTCGTGCTTTGCAGATCCCTGTTCCCCAGGCCCTGCCTGCCCGTGCTGGCCGCTCTGCCACCACATCGCATGGGATGTGGGTCCCGTGAGTCCCCAGGGCCCGGCCACGTGTGACCAGCATTTCCGTGCCACTGTGTGTGATGCCGTGAGCTCCGGGGGCAGGCTCTGTGGCCAGCCCTCTGTCCCCGCCCAGCATGTCACACACGTTCCGCTCACTGCGTGAAGGCAGCGGTGCGATCACCAAGGATTTGTGGGAGGGCAGCAGGCCCTGGCTGCCTTGCTGGCCGCCCTGTGCCCCTCTCCCCGCCACAGGCTCCCCTGGGTTGCACAGCTGCGGGGAGGGGAAGCAGGGGAGCAGCTGCTGACCTCAGCCCTGACTTTGCCCCACAGACACAAGACGCGGCTCCCAACCCCGACGACCCCGAGGACTTCCCTGCCCTGGCCTGAGGAGACGCCTGGCCGGGCTCTGAGGACAATAGATGTTGCTTTTCCCGAGCCTGGATTCCTTGCACTTTGTTTGGTCTGGGTGTGGGAGGCGGCACTGTCCCGGGGAGGGGAGGGCTGGCGGCCGTGTTTGCCGAAGGCACTGCGGGTAGAGCTGAGTGAGGCCACGGGGAAGCAGCCTGGCAGGCCGGGGTGAGCTGCGGGGACCCCCGCTGCGCCCCGCAGTGCAGAGGGCCACGGAGAACTTGACCGACTCATTTCAAGCAGTCACAGCCTAGTTCTCGGAGACCAGGAACCTAGAACCCGAGTGTATTCACTGCTGACTTGGAGCTGTCACTCTGCCGGAGCTCCCGAGCCCTGGGTGCCATCTAGCAGTGGTCTGAGAGCTGTCGTGCAGCCACTGGTCACCACTCTGTGACACAGAAGTGGAAACAGTGGCGATTTTAATGGTGAATTAAACTACCTCGTGGTGCGTGCGTGTGTGTGAGTGACACACACTTAGTGCTTATGTGCATAGAGTGCGGGTGGTTTGTAGGATGAGCATCGAGTGCGTGATTTGAAGTCATGTCGTTTAACCCACAACCTGAGGAGAAGGGTCTGGCAGAGACCGCACCAACTCCTTTCCTCCCTCAAAGCTCACGCCAGAATCCCGCGGCCGTGGCCAGAGGCGCCGCGGCCCGGCCAGGCTTGCGTGAACAGCCCTGTGCAGCTTTCCCCCGTGGGCCTCGCCCCACTTCTAAGCTCCTCTGTGGTGGGAAGTTCGGGGCTAGATGCCGCCACCTCCGAGGTTCAGTCACCCACCCCGAGTCCCACCCGAAACAGCGGAGCTGAGCCCCGGGGCCCGGCATGTCCCCCACGGAGCTGCGGGGAGCTGGGCCGATGCCCGCCTGCTTCCCTGACGCCTGCCTGTGTCACAGCTGCCCGCTTGCGACGGCGCGGGCCCTGCTCCCAGTCTGCCCTGTCCCCACTTTGCTTGCTCCACTGTAAGGTGGCTTTGAACTGGAACCCACGTGCTAATAAAGGTTGGTATTCTCTCCTGACTCGTGTGTGGAAGACTGAATCCTTCCGGGCACACCACGCCACGCCGCGGTGAGAGGCGGAGCCCGGCCCTGGGTCCGAGAGGCTGTCCTGGTCAAGAGTGTTTGCCTTGGGCAACGGCCGGCTCTTCATCTCTTGTTCGTACCCAAGTACTAAGCTATATTAAAAATATTCTTTTATTCTCTCTCCATGGGAAAAGACGGCGGATGTGGATAACCTCACGGAAGAGCTCTGGGAGAAGTGGGTGCTGGCCATGGCTGGGTGGGGGTACTCGGCAGGCGTGAAGCCATCACTGTCCGTTCGCCTCACCCTGGCTCTGAAGATCAGCTGAGCGGGCCCCTGTTTAAGGAACTTCCCTGTAGCGTTATGAATAACACATGGGAAACGCATGGGTTCAGTGTTAAGTTTCCAAACACCGTACCCTAAGAGTCACATGTCAGAAACTGGGGGAGGGGGGCAGGTACAGTCTCTGAGCCTCACAGGCTCTTGTTGCTCACCAGGCCACCTGTCAGTGTGTGGGGCAAATGGCTGCAGGGCTTTTGATGTGCCCTTTCTGGATTGTTCTAGGTTGTCCACACCCTGAGTGCTGCAGGGAAGTTGTTAATGTGTCCTAGGTAGGACCGTGCGGGGACTGAACCCAGAGGCGGCCTCCGGCAGCTCCCGGAGGAGACTGTGTGACCCTCGGCACGGCTGCTTTTGGGGAGCGTCGTGAGCTTCCTGGCCGGGCTGGCCCTGCTGGCGTCACGCACACTGCAGATGCTCCCTTCCAGCCGTCCGGCGGTGGTGGCCCGTGCAGTGGGCAGCCGGGCTGTGGGGACGAACACCTGCTCCCCCCGAGCTGCGGCCAGCAGCAAGGCCACCTCCGCCCTGCTCGTCGGCTTCCCGCTGCGTCCCTCAGGGGCCTGTGTGTCAGTGGTAAAGGCAATGAGGAAGGCAGCAGGAGGGTTTGGGAACCTTTTTATTGCTAAATAAAACTCAAGTGAAACACGTGGTTTCCTTGTAGCCGCCATCTACCCCAGGCCCCTGTGTCCCCAGGAAGTTGTCCACACAAAGGCGATACAAGACGGTGGTTCTACCTTTACCTGGGCAACCTGTGTGACCCCTGCACGTGGCCACGCCCCGCTGTGCCCCTGGGCTACTGGGGGCGCAAGCTTGCCACCTTGTTCCACAGGGCAGCTAACAGCAAGCACACCTGTCTCCTTTGCTCACGCCAGCTAGCCAGGATTTCGGCAGGAATGGAATGAGACAGGGCGGGAAATTCAACCCCCAAGCCCAGGTTCTTCCTACACTCTTTTTTTTTTTTTTTTTTTTTTTTTGACAGGCAGAGTGGACAGTGAGAGAGAGACAGGGAGAAAGGTCTTCCTTTTGCCGTTGGTTCACCCTCCAATGGCCGCTGCATCTCACAGATCCGAAGCCAGGAGCCAGGTGCTTCTCCTGGTCTCCCATGCGGGTGCAGGGCCCCAGCACTTGGGCCATCCTCCACGGCACTCCCAGGCCATAGCAGAGAGCTGGCCTGGAAGAGGGGCAACCGGGATATAATCCGGCACCCCGACCGGGACTAGAACCCGGTGTGCTGGCGCCACAAGGCGGAGGATTAGCCTGTTGAGCCACAGCGCCGGCCTCTTCCTACACTCTTGAAATGTCCCATTAAATAATTAGTCTCGGGCAAAGCTGCTGGGGAGCAGGGATAGGGGACAAAGGAGCCCCTCCCCCCAGGAGATGCTTGTGCAGGGCCGTGGTGACGTCAGCAGTTAACACAGACCCGGAGGCCTAGCCTCACAGGTGCTGCACGCAGCGGTGGGGAACCAGGTGTGCCTCTGACTCAACATGACCGTCACGGCCCTGACCACAGCTAGGGGACAAAGGGATCCTGCGCGGGGAGAGCAGGTGGACCTCAGGAGAGCCGAGACATACCTGCCTGCTACGCACTGTTTGTAAGAACGTGCCCTGTTCCAGAGCACTGCCTTACCTAACTTGGGGAGCACAGAGCTGTCTGTCAGGGGAAGCAGCCCTGTCCTGTCAAAGTGCAGTGGCTTCGACTGGCAGACGCCCCAGGCGGCTTCTGGGCAGTGTCAACCGTTCTCGGACGCTGAGCCAAGGTGAAACCGTTCTTGGGAACAGCCACCCCACCGGCGGCCCCAGGGACATCCCCCCCACCTCACGGGCGCCCTCTGGGGCCTGTGCTGTGCACTGCCGAAGCTTGAGGCTGGACTCTCGTGTACTTGTGTGCACGGCTCCTCCCTGGAGCAGCGTGATGACCAACCTGAACAACGGAGCCGGCGGCCCCTCAGATCCTAGCTGCTGGCCTCGGGTCAGCAACAGCGAGAAGCAAAACTGCTGAGGTCTCCAAGGCAGGTCCTGCCCCCGCTCAGCAACGCAAACTGGACAGCGCTCGCATGGGAGTGCCAGGGGGCCAAGCAGAGACCTGCTCAGGGGCTTTAACTGGGGTCCTGGGAAGGGCCCAGAGGGGCCACCAGACACCTGTGCCACACGTCTGGGGCAGGGCACGGCCAGCGGGGTCCTGGCACTTTTCAGGAATTCGGCAATGAGCTTCCCTTGGGACACAGAGAGCCTTCAGCTTCCACCAGGGGTCCTGAACTCAGGAGGAGCAGGCGAGGTGGTGGTGAGGACGCTGCTGGGACCCCGGCCACCCTGCACCACAGTGTCAGGGCTGTCGTCCCAGCTCTGCCACCAGTCCCAGCTTCCTGTCCACACATCCTGGGAGGCAGCAGGTGGTCAGTCAAGTACCTGGGTGCCTGGCCACCCACCTGCTAGTCTCCCCAACTCCATCTGGCCACGTTCTGGAAACTGAACCAGTGGGTGGAAGGATGCACTGGCTGCTCGCTCGCTCGCTCCCTGTCTGCCTTTCAAATAAATACTTTTAAAAAGTAAAAAGGTTCAAGAGGCACTGCCCTAACTGGGTTTGGCGTTGAGCAGTTCCCAGGGAGCCCCCTCCCAGTCCTGGCCACCCCAAGCCACCGAAAGGAGCCCTGGCTGAAACCCCAACCCCTGTGGAAGGAAGGAGGCAGAAACACTGCTTCGCCGAGAGCCGGGCACGGGCCTGGGGCGAGAGGCTTCAATTGCACCAGAAGACAACGTCTAAGCGGAGGCAGCGCCAGGCTTCCAGGAGAGGGATCTTCTCCAGGGGGCCTAGTCCCTGTTGAAGCCGAGCCAGATCAAAAGGCGGTCTAGAAAGGTGACAGCACGGGACAGCCAGCCGTCGCTGCAAGAGGAGGACACGCGGCGTGGTCACCGCCGTGGCAAGGCCTGGCTTCCCCTGCTACACCTGCTCCAACTCCTGGCTTCGCTGCGGGCCAGAGCGGTCCAGGGGTACACGCCCTCCCTCCGGCCCCTGCCTCTGCCTGCCCAAGCAGAATGAGGCACCTGCCCAGGCAAAGCTGTGCTCCTTATTTGGTTGGTTCCCGTCCTAGGGGCGGCCCTGCCCCCATGGCGGGTGACAGTGTGCGTGGACATGTGGACTGCCATGCTGCGAATGTCACACACATTGTGGGCGGGTGCCAAGGATGCATCCTCGGAGTCCTTTGGAAGGAACCGACCCAGCAGGAAAGCTGTCCCCTTCCTCCTGGGGGGACACACAGCCCCCAGCCCCTCCACTCCGCCCTTCCCCACCCACAGCCGGGCCCTGGCTCGGGCGGGGGCCTCCGTACCTGGGGATCTCAGTGTGGACAGCGCACCCGTCCTGCAGAAGCGCATCAAAGCCATGCAGACTTGCTGGCAAAGAGATGAGACACAGTCAGACGGGGCACACCGGCCACGCACGCGCGGCGGTGGCACGGAGAGCTCCCCGCCTCCACACCAGCCTCACTCCCCAGGGTGAGGCGGTAACACAGGGAGCAGACGGTGATACCCGGCGGGAAGACACACCATCCCAAGTCTGAATAAGGGGGCAGCCCAAGGGCAGGTCTGCGCAGACACTTCAGAAACAGTGCAGGGCTGGCGTGGTGGGGCAGCGCGGTAAGCTGCCACCTGTGACGCTGGCCTCCACTTCAGAGTGCCAGTTTGAATGCTGGCTGCTGTTTTCAACCCGGCTCCCTGCCAATGCTCCTGAGAAGGCAGAGGAGGAAAGCCCAAGGCCTGGGGCCCCTGCACCCTTGTGGCAGACCCAGATGAAGCTCCTGGCTCCTGCCTGGCCCAGTCCTGGCTGTTGCAGCCACTTGGGGAGTGAACCAGCAGATAGAGGATCTCTCTCTCTCCATCACTCCCTCCCTCTTAATTCTTTTAAATACATTTTTAAAATAGTTATTTATTTGAAAGAGTTATAGAGAAGGAGAGAGAGAGACAAAGAGAGAAAAAGAGAGGTCTTCCATCCACAGGTTCACTCCCCAAATAGCCACAATGGCCGGAGCTAGGTCAATCTAAAGCCAGGAGCCTGGAGCTTCTGGGTCTCCCACACGGGTGCAGGAGCCCAAGGACTTGGGCCATCTTCTACTGCTTTCCCAGGCACATTAGCAGAGAGCTGGATTGGAAGTGGAGCAGCTGGGACTCGAACTGACACCCATATGGGATGCCAGCACTGCAGGTGGCACTATGTCACAGCAGCAAAAAGCCCAAATATATTTTTTTTAAAAATATGGTAAATAGTAGGCTAAGCCTCCACCTGCAGCACTTGCATCTCATATGGGTGCTAGTTTTGGTCCTGGCTGCTCCTCTTCCAATTAGCTCTCTGCTTATGACTGGGAAAGCAGTAGAAGATGATCCAAATACTTGGGCCCTTGCACTTGCATGGGAGACCCGGGAGAAGTTCCTGATTGTCCCAGCTCTAGCCACTGTGGCCATTTGGGGAATGAACCAGTGGATGGAAGACCTTTCTGTCTCTCCATCTGTCTCTAACTCTCCCTCTACCTCCCACATAAATAAGAAAAATATTTTAAAAATGTGGTAGAGGGGCTGGTGCCATGGCGCAATAGGTTAACCCTCCGCCTGTGGTGCCGGCATCCCATAGGCACTCGTTCTAGTCCCGGCTGCTCCTCTTCCAGTCCAGCTCTCTGCTGTGGCCTGGGAAAGCAGTAGAAGATGGCCCAATTGCTTGGGCCCCTGCATCTGCATGGGAGATGGGGAAGAAGCACCTGGTTCCTGGTTTCGGATCAGCACAGCTCTGGCCATTGCAGCCAAATGGGTGATGCATCGACGGAAGGAAGACCTTTCTCTCTGTCTCTCCCTCTCACTGTCTGTTCCTCTGCCTCTCAAATAAATAATTTTTAAAAAATGTGGTGGAACCCAGTACTGGGACACAGTGGACTAAGGAGCTGCCTGTGATGCCATATTTTGAGTTCTGACTGCTCTGCTTCCAATTCAGCTCCTTGCTAAGGAGCCTAGGAAGGCAGCAGATGATGAAGGCCTAAGTGCTTGGGCCTCTGCACCCACATGGGGAGACCAGGATGGAAATCTGGGCTCCTGGCTTAGGCTTGGCTCAGCTCTGACCCTTGCAGCTGCTTGGGGAGTGAACCAGCAGATGAAGATCTTTGCCTTTCAAATACATCTTTTAAAAAAAAATGTTGTGAAGAAACAAAAGATGCTTATTTGGGTGTAAAAAAATTATAAAATGCTGGCACTTTTTTTTTTTCTTTAATATGAACTTTCCATGAACTTTTTGAAGATCCTTTGTCTGTCAGGGCTGCAATGGTGACCTATGACCTATGGCACTGGGACCGTACTCCTGCTACTAATGAACCAGCTCCCTGGTGTCACAAACTGTCAACAGCCAAGAAGGGAGAATTGGTGGTGTGCACTGTTGTAGTCCTGCTGCAGACTCTGATGGCAGTACTTTTATATGTTTATTTTATTAACACTACACATGCAGCCCTCAGAAACTGCCAAGCACTTTTTTTTTTTTTTTTTTGACAGGCAGAGTGGATAGTGAGAGAGAGAGAGAGAGACAGAGAGAAAGGTCTTCCTTTTTGCCATTGGTTCACCCTCCAATGGCCGCTGCAGCCAGCGCATCGCGCTGATCCTAAGCCAGGAGCCAGGTGCTTCTCCTGGTCTCCCATGCGGGTGCAGGGCCCAAGCACTTGGGCCATCCTCCACTGCCTTCCCGGGCCATAGCAGAGAGCTGGCCTGAAAGAGGGGTAACCGGGACAAAATCCGGCGCCCCGACCAGGACTAGAACCCGGTGTACCAGCGCCACAAGGTGGAGGATTAGCCTGTTAAGCCATGGCGCCGGCCAGCACTTCTTTTTCAATGTGAGTTACAGAGAGGGAAAAAGAGAGAGAGGTGAGAGGTGTCTTCCATCTGCTGGTTCACTCCCCAAATGGCTACAACGGCCGGGTTCTGTAGCAGGCTAAAGCCAGGAGCCAGGAGCTTCTGGGTCTCCCACGTGGGTGCAGGGGCCCGAGGACTTGGGCCATCTGCTGCTGCTCTTCCAGGTGCACTAGCTAAGTAATTCACTTAGCGGGTAAAGCTGCTGCCTGCAGTGCCAGCATCCCACATGGGTGCCGGATGAAGTCCCAACTGCTCCACTTGCGATCCAGCTCTCTGGTGTGGCCTGGAAAAACAGTAGAAGATGCCCAAGTCCTTGGGCCCCTGCACCCACGTGGGAGACCCAGAAGAAGCTCCTGGCTCCTGGCTTCGGATTGGCGCAGCTCCAGCCATTGCGGCCAATTGGGGAGCGAACCAGTGGATGGAAGACCTCTCTCTCTCTGCCTCTCCTTCTCTCTGTGTAACTCTGACTTTCAAATAAAATAAATCTTTTAAAAAAAGTGCTCTTAAAAAAAATTCACCAAACACTGCCTCAGTGATCCTGGAGGTCACTGTGCACTCAGTTTAGAGGAGTGATTCAGGCAGTCTCTGGCACTTGACCCAACCCACACAGCAGTGAGCCGCGGTGCCATGGTCCACAGCCCAGCAGGCCAGGCCCCGCATCCCTGCTCCACACAGGTATCCCAGCCTGCCCTTGGAGGCAGCAGACAGCAAGAGCTGAGAAAGTCGCCCATCTACGGCCCACCGGCTCCTTTGCCAAGGGCGTGATCGGCACCGCCCAGGAAGCGCTAGAATTCACACGCTCCACGGCCCACACCAAGTCACGGCCCAGCCTGGGGAGGGCGATGGTGCACTGGGCGGAGTCCTCCCCACGTGCTGCCTTCCAGCACCCACAGCTGTGCCTGGACATGCAGAAGGGAGGACGGTGGAGCGGGCGTCGTCCTGCACAGCAGCACAGGGGCCGTGCTTTTCATCCACATGGCACGCACTTACCAGTCTGCCAGGCATGCGTGGGAGGCAGACACAGGAGCCCCAGGGCCGCAGACCGAGTGGCAGGACCAGGCTAGGACGCACATCCCTGGAACCTGGTCCCACCACCTGTCACCTGCTGTGGCATCACTAAGGGGCCTTCCCACCGGTGACCCCCGTCTTCCAGCCGAGCCCGAATGAGGGCACACTCTCCTGCCCGTCAACTCACGGCAGGTTACGCTGGGACAGGTGCACAGAACTGTGTCAAAGGTAGCACACACTCGGACTATCACCTATCGAAAGTCTGTCTTTAACCCGATGATCTATAGCGGGTTAAAAAGCGGGACAGGCAACTTTACTGACAGCTGTGTGCCCGATACGGTTGTCAGCACACTGCATCTATCCCCTCCCTTCTTTCCCACACAGACTGCTAACGCAGCGGTTCTTTTTATTCCCATTTTACTTCGGACACAGAGGGGCCAACAAGTTACCAGAATGGGAGATGGGCACTGGCCAGTGTGGCTCCAGATGACAGTGCAGGGACCCCAAGGCCAGGGGCCTCTGTGGCAGCTCACTACCTCGCCCCTCCCCCTGTGGTGAGGAAGTCCCACCTGTTGACCCTGGCACCAAGCTGGTCCATCCCAGCACCCACAGACAGGAGCCTGTGGCTCAGTAGGCAGGCAGGGTGCAGGGCACGGCCTTGGGGGAAGCCACTGAGGGGTGGGTAGGTGCTGCAGCTCGGGAGAGCAAAGGCCAGCTCCCCTGGGAGTGTGAACAGGAAGAACAAAGTCCTGAGCTCAACACAGCCTCCGTGTGAGGAGAGAGCACTGGGTCTCAGGGCTGGGCCAGCACAAGACCTCCTGGAGGGAAGAGAGGAAAGAGGCCGCACCACACAACCCACTGCACTGCCCTTTGCCCGCCCTGCCTCACCTTACAGCCTCCCAGAGCCAAATGCTGAAGCCTCGGCTGGGCATATAGGTGGAATGAGGCTGCCAGGTGGGCCCTACTCCACTCCGAGCTCCTGGTAGGCGGACAAAGGCCATGTCCAGACAAAGAGGAGGCGTCGGCCTCAGGACACAGCACGTGGGTGGCGGTGGGGAGTGAGCTTTCATCTGAGGCGCTGGGCCTGCGGTCTTCCACTAGGGCAGCTGGGGAACCAGCAGAGGACGGCTCCCTCTGGCGTGGTCCCCACCACCTGCCCTAGCCCAGACCGCTCCAGAAGGAAATGCACCAAAACCAAAGGCTGCTTGGTTAATCCTTTTAATAACACGGTTGTAATTATACAATTCCCACTATTCAACATTTTATATAAAACTGGGTAACAATACGCAAGATTTCCAAATGCAACAATATATATCAAACTACATGTATCTGCAGAGATTACAGCCATTGTGAAGCTTTATCTTAAAAACACCTTCAGGAAAATAAAACATCCACCCAGCCAGTTCTCTCAGCTTTAAAAAATAGCATTAGAAATATACATTTTGATAAAAAAAAAAATCAAGACGATCAAATACTGATTACTCAGTTACATCTTAAAACTTTTAATATCTGTACACGAGTGCACATTAGATAAAAGTATGCAAATGATCTAAAACCGCAGTACTCTTGTCAGAGGACCGTGTCTGCTGACAGTGAACTTGACTGGGTAAGTGAGGAGGTAACTTCCTGCACAGTCTAGGCTAACGGGGCACTCCGCAGTGCTTCTGCAGAGAGGCAGGCGGGGCATCGGGAGCAACGGGCGAGCAGCAGCACCCCCCCCCCCCCGGACGGCTTCAGCGGGACACAACAAGGAAGGGGCAAAGCGGTTCAAAGTCGTTCGCGATGCGCCACTGCTTTCCAAAGCGCAATCGTGGTTTCTTTAAAAATGTATGAGAACAAGCGGTGGTGATATTTCTGGAATACACAGCGACACAGTGCATCGCCCATTTGTCAAGACGGGTGGTGTGGACGAAGGGAAGGTGCCAGGAGTCCCGGAGATGCTGGGGACTCCTCTCACGCTTGATAGGGCCCAAAGAGGTAGAAATCCCCCAGGGAGGGGGTGGACAGGCAGGGGAGGAGGCTGAAGCCTTCTGGGGAGCTGGGGACCAGCCACACTGCACCGGGGAGCTCCCTGCTGGACCCTCCTCGGACAGCTTCGTGGGAAGGGCCCGCGGGCCATGGGCACTGCATGACAGAGACCTGGGAGTCCAGCTTTGCAGACACCTGTCCCCTGGGCCGTCCCTGGCTCTGAGAACTTGAGTCTCCCAGAGCTTCAAGGGCACATTGCTGATTTAATCCACTGCAAAGGGTCGGGGGCACCTGTGGGTCTGACAGGCGCGATGACTCCACATGAGAATCTCAGAAGCTGCGGGTGTTCCAGGGTTTCCCCTGGGCGAGGGAGGGTCTGCTCTTTCTTGTGGCAGGAAGACCCTTCCACAGCTCAGATTCAGAGCCTCCCTGGACTCCAACCACGGCCCTAATGAAAGCGTGGCCGCTGCTGTACGATCAGCCACCCCGCGCTCCCGGGAAGGCTTCCCGACTGCCTCCCCAGTCTCCAGCAAGCAAAGCCACTACAAGGGCTTCCTAGCAGGGCACAGTGACGGCGGTGCTAGCTGGGAACACAAGAAGGCAACTATGCAATACAAAAGTGACACGGTAAACAGCGAAGCCCCAACGTCCCACTCTCGGCCAAGCCCGAGTAGCCTGTGGCCTGGTTCTAAGGGATACAAAGCCAAATCCAGAAGGATTACGGGGGTGGGTGGGGGATGGGGGAGCTGGGCCTTCCTCACTCCCTGGGTCACGTGAGGAGGGGACAGCCCTGACAGGAGTAAGGGAAGAAAGGTGCCCTGAGAATTCCATGTTTCATGCTTGGAACAGTCTGGATACTTGGCATCACCTCTTGGCACAACACAGCGAGTGGGAGGTTCCTCCTCCCACCCAAACCTTAGACCTGCTGGTTTCCAAGGACACAGAACCATCGCTGTTCTGTGACCTGAGGGCCAGCAGTGGGGAAAGGGCACCTGCCAGGCTAAGACGCTGGCCTCGTCCAGGAACGCTGCCTGCTACCCATGGGAGCAGCGCCGAGACGTAGCCACCGCCTGGCCATGACCGGCTGTGTTCGAAGACACTAACCTGCTCATCCCAACCACTTCTTACTCCTAATAGCTTTGTGGCAAAGGCAGCTTTATAAACGGAATGGCCTTGTTCGGCCTGGACATTCATCTGGTCTTTTGCCTCCCCGCTGCCTTTCAATAGTGCATCCCTCACGCTCCAGACCACGGCAGGCAGGAGTTCAGCAGCAACCAAGACGACTGCAGAACATCCCTGTGGTAGGGACCCCGTTTTTTTTTTTTTTTTTTTTTTTTTTAGCAGCAAATAAACTGGAGTTGTGCGATTGCTTGACGTCACAGCCCTGCTGCGTGTCGGGCTGAGGGCAGAAGGCACTCTGCTTGGAGTTCCCGGCGGATTCCCGAACCCAAGGCAACAGTGAGTTCTCTCACCACAGAGGGTGTGCGGGCGGCCTCGGGCAGCTCCCAGGAGAAAACATTCCACGCTGTCACAGAGAAAGACTAAATTTTCAAAGGCATCAACGTCTTATTTTCTGTTTTGTTTTGAAAGCCACTACTCTTTCCAAGCGGGGAACCCAAGAGCGTGGGTGCTTTTCTTTTTTATGCACGGAAGGAAACATGATTTGAAGGGCAACCAAAGAATGGGTAGCCTTGTGCTCCGTCAGTCCCTGCGTGACATAAAAAGAAATGGCTTGCCATCATCTTCCAGCCGGAGCCGGCTTCGCCTCCGAGTCTGCGCGCTGCAGGCTGGCGGAGGACTGCTCTGTGCGACGCGCGTCCCGGGTGCACATCTGGTTTCCACAGACGCGTTAATAAAGCACTCTTTGGTGGGAGACAAGCAGCGTGGGTACTTCACAGAGTAACCACCCCAACAGTATTAACCGAGAGTAAGGTGAGGACGCGCAAACTGAATCGTGTCCCACGACAGGAAGTACCGTTTCGTCTTCAGGAATGTGGACACGGGGTCACGGGGTGAACAGAAAATAAATACACCAGGAACCTGCACGGCAGCCTCCGGCCAGCACGCACCTACACCTCACCGGCGGGGCAGCTCCCTGCACAACAGAGGGCCTGGGGATTCACACCTGAGACTGCATTTACGACAGCTTTTCTGGGGTTCAACGTGAGCCTGCTCTACAGAGCTGGGCCCTTTTTCAAGGCGTCCGCTCGCACCCCAACATGGGGGAGTTATGGATCCAACTCCAGTGCACGGTGTCTTCACTGAAATCGACTTCTTAGGTGGAAAGCCACTAAGGCTGTTGCAATTCTGCGTTTTGTTCGCGTGTAAATTGTGCTACGTCTGGTCGCAGCCTGCGGTGCCCGGACTCTTCCTTCCATTCGGGCCACAGGGTTGACTTAACGCAGGACTGCTTTAGTCCTTGAAACGGAGGGACTGAGGGAGGAGAGAGGAGAAAGGATTTTACCACGGAGGTTGGGGCAGCGTCCCAGAGGCAGCCACCCGAGACAAGGAAGGCGACATAATAAAACTATCAGCATGCTAGGAAGTCTACACTGTGTGGAACCGTTCAATGACAAATACTGTGGAGGAGACAGGACGATGTCAGCCAGAAAGTAAAGACAAACAGGAGAGGAAGGGCAGAAAAAAGGCTCAGCTCTGCAAACAAGTAAATAAATCAACAAAACGAGAAAAGAGACACGGAAATGGACAGACAGGAGGGCGCGGGCGGCCCAGCAAGGCCAGTACCAGAATGCCGTCAAGGGCATTGGTCGCAAAGCACTCCTTCTCCTCCTGCCCCTCTGCGGAACCAGGCTGTGGGAAAAGTGGAAAGAACGAGAGGATAAGGAAGGGTTCCTGGGCGATCCCAAAAGGCAGGGTCCGCTCAGAGGAAGGCTCTGGCCCTCACCCGCCTTCCAGCTCCGCCGAGCGGCCCGTCTGGCGAGGATATCAAAGGACCCCCGTCCTGCTCCCGGCTCTCCCCCACCCTCCCCCACTCTCCCCATCACTCGCAGCTCTATGGCAGCTTTCAGAGGAAAACGGCAAAAGCAGATTGAGAAAAACCACTTCCAGTCTGGAGGAACCCTCCCACAAAAACCATCATTGGTCAGTGTCCAGCCACCCCGAGAGAGCCCTGAGTGAGAAGGTACGAGTCAGCGGGTGCAGCCAAGGGGAAGACAGCTGGAATTTCAAAGGCACATTAATTTTTCAAAAGATCAGCAAGAACCAGCACTTATCAAAGGCCCATTCAGAGAGAACACATTCTGGGACTCCCACACGAATGTGCTTTTGGACTTGGCAGGAAGAACCACAACAACAACAAAAAAATTAAAGGCCCAGAGGCAGCGGCACGGACACTGCAATCCACCCAGGACCAGGAGGCACGGTGACAGGTGTGACGTGGCGAGAGCTGCGGGCGAGAAGACTCATAAAGCGGTCAAGCCAGCTGGGCTCAGAGGCTCGGGGGACAACCTGAGTGTCTCTCTCCTGCTGCAGTGTGAGGAACTGGTTTAAAAAAAAAAAAAAAAAAGGAAGCAAACCAGCAGACGTCCACGACTGGTTTGGCACCTGCAGCGGGGAGTGACAATTCCCAGGGATGCGACTCACAATAAAGAAGTCATGTTCTTAGGACGTGGATGGAGCCAGGAAGAAAGCAAAGATGGCCCCCCGAGAACCACGTGGCACACGCATACCGAAGCGCGCTCAGTGGAAGCTGCGCAAGGCCAGGAGCGGCGGCTGCTGGGGATCTCAAGACTCCAGGAGAGCTCTCTGAGAGCTGATGCAAGAACACGGGAAAACAGGCCAACTCCATGTCGCCAGCTGCTCGCTGGACGCCCTGGCACTTGACAGAGACATTTCAAGTGGACCTGCAGCTCCACGGGGGAGGAGGTGCCACACAGTCTCATCTGCACCCCAGGCCACTTGCTCTAGGGGTTCGCTGTGCCTGGACTGAGGATCTCGGCTATAGGTGTGCCTATGTCCAATGGACACACAAGCAATAACCATCTGTCACAGGAAACACAAGGGGGCACTGCGAAAATTTCATGGAAAATGAAACTAAATTTTGGTGCAAAAAAATTTTTTTTTAAATCCACACAGGTGTTTCTGGCACTCAGACATCTTCAGATTCCATTTTCCATGAATTTTTTGCACAACAGCATTTGTATTTCTTCAGCTCCTCTGCCCCAAGTCATGATTCTTCTAACGTCTGTGAAAACGTTCTCCAAAGGCGAAGAGCCTCTCAGCAAACTGTCGGGAGTCGAGGGGCAACTCGGGGCAACGGGAGTCTAGCTGGGGTCCTCATCCGGGAGCCTCTAAGAACAGAGCAGAACAGGTAGTGAAAGGTCATGGCCAAGGTCAAGTTCTTCCACCAGAGATGATGGAGACGGACAAGAGATCAACCTGCAACAGAGAGCGCCTCGGCCAGGGTCACAGCCGCGGGTGGCCCTGGTGCCCAGTTAAGTATTGCTGTTTAAAGAAACGATTACGATTCAGTACTTGCAATTACTCAGCACTTTTAGCTCAGACTCTTTCCCCCTGACTCAGATTATGCAACAACACGTGAACTCCCTTGTTACCCTCCAGTAACAATGAGTAGCAGTCAGCAGGACAAGAGCGCGAGGCTGTAGCCTGGCTGTCCTCAATTCTCCTTAGCCCCTAGAGGCAGGTGGGGGACCACCAGTCATCTGCTTCCTTTGATCAGCTGTAGAAGTAACTGGTGATACCAACACAGGGCAAAGCTCTGAAAGGGACCAAACAAAACTGAAATGGAAACCCTGCATAGAGCAAGGCAGTAAAGGACCAGCCCGCCTCACTCCTTGGCTCTGCAAATCATCGCTCAGGGTCCAATGTAGAATTTAAAAGCCTTCTTCTTCTTCTTCTTTTTTTTTAAAGTTTTTGGCACTTTCTAAAATCCTGGAAACGGCTGTGGGCCACCTCAACATTCCAACCTGCTTATCCAGTGTGAAACCCAATCTAGGTCCTCCAAGCCTTCCATCCAGGGGCTCTGTGTGATTGGTTTAGGTCGCTGGAGTGACACACAAAAAAAACCCACAAAAACCTATGTGCACAAACAGATGCGTAGCCAACGCTCCACAGAGCACCGAGGCATGGCTCAGGAAGCTGCCTCCGGGCACCTGGGCTCTCTTCCTCTGTCACAGGAAGGCACAATCCAAGAAAGTGAAAGTGGCATTAAGTGTGCAAGACAACAGGCTGCAATGAAGGCCTGAGCACTTAGACCTAACACATCCATTCAACCCAGGGCACAGTGACCTGGTGTTGAATTGTTAGTATTCCTACTCACCTGAAAATGTCAGTGTTAAAAAACAAAAAATATCATTATAATTAGAAAATAAATCATAAAAAAGACCTCCTGTGGCATAGCAGGTAAAACCACTGCCTGTGGTGCCCACATCCCATATGGGAGCCAGTTTGAGACCAGGCTGCTCCTCTTCCAATCCAGCTGTCTGCTACAGCCTGGGAAAGCAGTAGAAGCTGGCCCAAGGACTTGGGCCCCTGCATCCACGTGGGAGACTCAGAAGATGCTCCTGGCTCCTGGCTTTGGATCAGTGCAGCTCTGGCTGTTGTGGCCATCTGGGGAGTAGACCAGCGGATGGAAGACCTCTCTTTCTGCCTCTCCTCTCTCTGTGTAACTGTGACTTTCAAGTAAAATAAATAAATCCTTAAAAAAAAAAAACTCCCAACTTTCCTACCAATCAGAAGTGAGAAGTGTTAGCATTATAGTTTATTTTTCTTTATTCTTATTTGTATACATCTATATCTGTATAAATTATGTTAATAGAATTAAGTATTATTTCTGAATGTTTATGTGTGGTTCCTTATAACTTACTGCCTGGTGAACATTATCCAAGTTCCTTAATTTTCTTTAAAAACATGACTTCCAATTCATTTGCCATAATTTAACCATCTGTAGTCCAATTCCTATGTCTGAATGTAGAAAGAGCATTCTGACGTTATGTTATAACTTTTGATGTTTTGTCAGTATTCCTACAATGTTCTTCTCAAGTGCAATCAGAGTAAAAAAGGTATGAACGAGGCTGGTGCTGTGGCTTGGTGGGTAAAAGCCGCTGCCTGCAATGCCAACATCCCTTATGGGTGCTGGTTCAAGACCCAGCTGCTCCACTTCCCAGCTAGCTCTCTGCTATGGCCTGAGAAAGCAGTAGAAGATGGCCCAAGTCCTTGGGCCCCTGAACCCGCGTTCAGAAGAAGCTCCTGGCTCCTGATCAGCACAGCTCCAGCAGTTGTGGCCAACTGGGGAGTGAACCAGCAGATGGAAGACTCCCCCCACCTCAGCCTCTCCTTCTTTCTCTGTGTAACTCTTTCAAATAAATAAATAAATCTTAAAAAAAAAAAAGGGTATGAGGGCCGGCGCCATGGCTCACTTGGTTAATCCTCTGCCTACGGCGCTGGCATCCCATATGGGCACCGGGTTCTAGTCCCAGTTGCTCTTCTTCCAGTCCAGCTCTCTGCTGTGGCCTGGGAGGGCAGTGGAGGATGGCCCAGGTGCTTGGGCCCTTGCACCCATATGGGAGACCGGGAGGAAGTACCCAGCTCCTGGCTTTGGATTGGTGCAGCGCCGGCCATAGCAGTCATTTGGGGGGTGAACCAACGGAAGGAAGACCTTTCTGTCTCTCTCTCTCACTGTCTAACTCTGTCAAATAAAAATTTAAAAAAAGGGTATGAATGTATGATACATTCCTAACAAAAAATTTTAAATCCTAAAATGAGTCAGAGTGCATGACAACTCTCAAATGCTTGTGCTCAGTCGTCTCATGCCCAGCTGAGTGTAAGTGTGCAGGAACACAGAGAGTAAGGGATGGATCTGATTCACTCCTTACACACACGGCCCAAGGAGCTCCTCTGTGCACCCGCCCTGGGGCCCGCGGGCCTGAAGCCTCCAAGACACAGGGCGGAGAAATGGAAAAGCAGGGAGGGAAACTGCCGGGGATGACTGGATTCTGGGTCTGACTCTCTTCAGGCGGTGTGTGGCAAGGTCAGACCCCGAGTGCAAACACAGGGCTGCCTGGGCTGCCAATGCCACACAGAGATGCACGAAACAGGAGAGGGGTCCCCACCTTCCACGGCCGATCCCCTCTGCCCTCCAAAGGACCTGCTGTTGGAGTGCCTTGAAACTGAAATGTCCTCCCTGGGCTCCTGGTGAGCATCCAGAGCCAACAGTTGAGTCCCTGGCCACAGAACATGTTCATTTTCTGGTGCCTTCGGGCGTGAGCAGAGAACTCTTAGGTCAAGAAGGCTCTCAACACGGCCACCAGCACACTCCTCTGCTGCGCATTCTCCAGCAATTCATCTGCTGGGTGACTGACAGAGAGCCCTGCTGAGTCCCGACAGAGCTGGGGAAACCCTTAGTGAAAACTTCTCAACTCCCCTGTGCCATGCCCTGCAGAAGTATGTCTACAAAACAGAACAGAGCAAAAGCCTACACTCAAACGCTCCAGACTTTCTCAGATGATGGACAAGGGAAGACACAGCCGATTAAGTCCTGGTTCCCAGGGACTCCGCCGCCTCCCGTCCGCACGTCCACCTCCAGAAGCAGGAACCAGAGGGTTAAACTGGAAAAGCAACGCCTGCAACGCGTCAGGAGAGCGGGGACCTTTTCTCACCTTTTAAAACTGCTTTTCCTTGAAGCAGACCTGGTGGTTCTGTGAGTAATGCCTGCACTGCCAGAAGTGTCAGGTTCAGACGTTTTACAGCTCTGAACACTGGACTGCAGAATTACTCTGGAAACAGCGGGAAAAAACAGGATTACAGTCACCGAAACAACGTCCAAACACCCGACAGGGAGGACCCTTGAGCGCACACTGCTGAGAATGGATCGGGCTTTTCCCATCGACACATCTGCCGGGAACACATTTTCACAGCCAGGCCTGGTGAGGGTCACACGGAGACAGCTGGGGTGCTCCATTTTGGGAAATCCCCATACCGAAGGAAACCGTCAGCCCGGCAAAGCTCTGGGCTGCAAAGTACAAGGAGAGCCTCACGTTTCTAGTCGTAAAAATAACCAATCGTTAGGGACCCCCAAGCCCTTAAGAATATGCAGCTAACTCGGGGAACACCTACACCAGGTGCACTCTTCGGAACCGACAATACGGGCAATCAGTCATGGTATTATTTTCATAAGAGTTACAAAAATGTTAAGTCTGTTCAAGAAAAATTCGAGGTTTGTCTGGATTGTAACCATTACTAATCTCCAAGTACCATTTAAAATCAAAGTGAAGCCACTAGAATTTGGAGAAACTTGCCTTAAACTCTCATCAGTTTTACGAAACCGAATGATGCCTCATGGGCACAGACAGACTGCCCAGGAGGCCAGTTATCAGAGAGGAAGGAACAGCCTCGGGTAGAGGCACACAGACCACTGCTCATAAACATAGGGTCTCTGGGCTTTCCTGATTAAATGGTTTAGGGAAAACAGAGGGAAAAAAAAATCCAACTTGTCACATGCTGTTCCTTTCTTGAAGGGATCATCACTGAAACACAGAACCACTCACACACATGTTTACAAGCATCATCTATGACTTATCCTCCCATACTCGGACATAAAGGAGACACAGCCTTCATGAACAAGCAGTTCACAACAGTAGGAAGAAACCATTGCGAATAATGAGCAGTCCCATCTCATCGACCTGTGTCACCCCCGTGGTACCTAACAACTACTTAAATGTAGTAACAAGGAGTAAATCCTGGCACTGTAGTTGTACCCAAACCCAGGGACGTCCAGCGTGTAGTAAAATGCTCCCTTTGTCACCAGAAAAGCGGCCAGCTTTACTGTGCCAGTGAAACCTACAGCAGGGCAAGGCAGAAGGGAAGGGCGGGGGCTGCTGGCCCCTGGGCTAACTCCCTCAGCCAACCCCTGACTGCAAGTACGGTCACCGCACACGTGGGCTGTCCTAACAGAACAGAGAAAGTATGTGCAGACGTGGTCACTTCTCCTTAAAACAAGATTTGCTGGAACGTCTGTTCTGCTGCGGCAAAGTGAGGGGGAACCATGTATTCCTCCTTGTCTGGGTTCTGAATGTAGAATTCTGCACCAAACAAATGGCTGATACACCCCCAGCTCCTCCAGAGACCACAAATGGAGGAAGCAATACTCGTACAAGAATTTGAGGCCAGTGATGGCCAAAAAGTACAGCTGAGCACCACGCTGTAAAATCACTAACAAGTGACAGCACATTGCCTACTTGGGGGACCCACGGTCTCACTTGTGAGATTCACCACTAATGGAGGGGCTGGCATTATGGCATAGCAGGTAAAGCTGCTGCCTGCAGTGCCGGCATCCCATTTGAGTGCCGGTTTGAGTCCTGGCTGCTCCACTTCCGATCCAGCTCTCTGCTATGGCCTGGGAAAGCTGTAGAAGATGGCCCAAGTCCTTGGGTCCCTACACCCAAATGGGAGACCTGGAGGAAGCTCCTGAGGCCTGGCTTCGGATCGGCCCAGCTCTGGCCATTGCAACCAGTGGATGAAAGACCTCTCTCTCTCTCTCTCTCTCTCTCTCTTTGCCTCTGCCTTTCAAATAAATAAAATAAATCTTTAAAAAAAAAAAACAGGAAGCACTGCTATAGTGTGCCATTCTTATGCTAATGGGAAGCATCTTTTCAACCTATTTCTTTCTCTGTAAAAATTAGCATAAATTAACGTGAAATAAGTAATCTTATCCACTAATGATATATGCAGAGCTTTGAAACCAAGAGAATGGAAGGAATGCAGAGTGTGTCAATCATGCCAGGTAGACTGCTATGATTCTGCACTAAGAACAGGCAGTCATCACACCTATGGCCTGCGTCAACAAAGGGGAAAAACCCCAGCTACTGCACCTGCAAATCACACTGACAGCCTGATGAGACGCCCGCAGCTGACAACTGTGGAACAGCCACCCTTTCATTCCTTGCTGAGCAAACTTCAGCACACGTACTTCTCTCCCTGCCGTCTTTCTGTCAGCCCTACTTATCTCTAGCCTTGGTCACCGTGCACTCTTTTTTGTATCTTTAGGGCCTCAGGACTCCCCGATTTTACATGCAGTGGTATCTGCAGCTTAAGCAAAGTAAACACTGAAAAGCCAAGTCTCACCTACCAAGATACAACATGCCTGAATGCTCCATTCCAAGTAAAGAAGCCATCAGGGCACCTCTGCACTATCCATGCTGTCCCCACTGATAAAAAACTCTCAAGAGAATGGGCCTGGACGCCTCACACAGCAAGGCCAAGGGTTGTTCCGGTCGAGTACTCCAGGCATTCCTGGAAATAGTGACAACTCACCAGACAGTGCTCCCTCACCTGCCAGCACAGGTGAACAACGGTGTGCAAGAACAGCCACCTTCACAAATGAAGCCTGTTTGAAGGAAAGTAATGGGGCGAGGCGGGGGCGGGGGAGGGGGGGGACCGCCAAAGACCGCACCTGTGGACACTGCTGCGCTTGCTGGCATCACTGCACCAGCTGAAAGCTTTCCGATTCTCTTCATTTGAAATGTATTTGGTGCCACCCTGAATACTCTGCTTGGGTCTAGAAAGGCAATAGCAGACATCAATATCGACAATGGAAGTGCTAATATCCGAGAATTACTGAAAAGAAACGAGCCTGAGAGAGGTCATCTTTAAACCTACCCTGGGAATGATAACGGAAGCACATAGTGTCTAAGTGTTCCTGGCACATCCACCTGTTTAGAACTCTACCCGTGGCTGGCGCCGTGGCTCAACAAGGCTAATCCTCTGCCTTGCGGCACCGGCACACCAGGTTCTAGTCCCGGTCGGGGTGCCGGATTCTGTCCCGGTTGCCCCTCTTCCAGGCCAGCTCTCTGCTATGGCCAGGGAGTGCAGTGGAGGATGGCCAAGTGCTTGGGCCCTGCACCCCATGGGAGACCAGGAGAAGCACCTGGCTCCTGGCTTCGGATCAGCGCGGTGCTCAAGCCGCAGCGCGCCTACCGCGGCAGCCCTTGGAGGGTGAACCAATGGCAAAAAGGAAGACCTTTCTCTCTCTCTCTCACTATCCACTCTGCCTGTCAAAAAATAAATAAATAAATAAGAACTCTACCCGCTAGGAAGATCTTGGCCACCGGGAATACCTGGGGAAGAGTGAATGTCTGCAGAGTACAGCACTCTCAAGTCAGAAAATGTGAAAACTGACTCTTACCCAGAGACAGGAGAAACCTCAAAGGTGAAATTACATGGGAAGCACAGCGTACGTGAATACGCCGGGATAGACCTGTGCTACTAAGCCAGTCAAGAATATGCCACGAGTGAGAACACATGAAGCAAGTTTCCCTAACTGAAGAGTGGAATCCGCTCAGCTTTGAAATCTTTCTCAGCCCTAGGAAAACACTCAGTGAAACCACAATGTACCAGAGGTGGAGGCAATGGAATTTCACTTCGGAAGAAGAGTTCCTGGAAGGGACTTCTGCATTCTTTAGTTAGTTCCAAAATCAAGTTGGGGCAAGAGAAGGCATTTTTGAAACATGAGTTAAAGAAAAAGCTTCAGAGGAAAAACAAAAGGATGCAACCTGGACACAGAGCCGGTTCTTTGCCTTTGGTCTCAACTACGATGTTCCGCGGGGTAAGAAGGCACTCATTCTGCGGATGAAAGATCTCAAAAAAGTCACAATGGCCTCTATTCACGTCAAAAAGACCTTCTGATTACCCTGGGGCAAGCACAAGAGCAGGAGCAGAGCGAGGGCCAAGCAGGGGCACAGATGTGGACAGCACACTCGTCTCCCCTGCACTTCCCCTTCTCAGTGGCATGGTCCTGACTGTGTCCCCTAGGCGGGAGGAGGGGACTCGGGAGAGCTGCTGTCCAGCAGAAAGCCAGGCTAACACCCTGGACAGCAGCGCCACAAAAGCAAACATTTGCTGAGAGCAGAAGATGCGCGGGGAAACTTTTTTTCTTTCTAGAAATGGAGAGGACATACTCAAGGTACACAAAACTAGAGGGCGGTCGCTGCCCGACTGACCAAGCTAACTGAACGTCTTCTACAGCGAAGAGAAATTGCTTCAGTGTCTTTACTTATAAACTGCTATTTCAAAACGTCTGCTAAAAGCGAGCACAGATAAAAACAAGGTAAGCTGCCTTGAATATCCCTTCTGTGAAAGACACAGTGAGGCCTCCCTCCCCGCCACCAACCCATTCACGGCAACGTTTCAGAAAAAGAACCTTAGAAAACAGGCAAACCAACCAAGCCAAGAGAGCCGCCAGGGGAGGGACATGCACCGGGGAGGACCACACGGGAGACCAGGAGAGAGTGGCGGGAGGGGAACGGAACGGGACACTTACACAGCAGCTCTCTGCAAGGGGTCCTCAAGGCTACTGTGTTCTGAAACCATCGAGACAGAACAGCAGGACGGGAAGAATGTAGTCACACACAATCCACCAGATGACAACACTACACAGTGCAGAGGTCAGCACAGCTAGGGGACATCTGGAAAGGGGTGAAGGGGAAAGAAGAGACGTTCAAATCGGGAAGCCAAAATAAACAACGCACCAAACACACAAATAAAGCCCCAGATGAGTATCACACACCCTAAAAGGCCCAGAGCGGGGAGCTGGGATGCAAGGGGGCAGGGGAGCCAGGACCGGGCTTTGCCACTTATGCGGAGACAAAGGATTCATATTTAGGAGCAAAAGGTTGGGCTCAATCTCTAGGTGGACACTGCCCCTTGTTAGTTTAACCTGTCGATTCTGAACTTGGTCATCGGTGACTGGCATTCTTCAGAGAGCACAAGATACACAGGCAAAACTCAACTAAACCATGGAGAAAAAAGAGGCAAAATCAAACTACCAACGAAACCAAAAACAAAACCCAACCAACCAGAAAGCCCTAGACTAATGAACAAGACCACAGGAGGCAGAGCTACGCAGGAACGGGCCCAGCAGAGCTGAGCTGCTCTCACTGCCGTGGAGGGCCACTTCAACCCCGGGAGCACACTGTGCATTCTGCCAATTCGGCCCATGCTGACGCCCACACCACACCAAGTGAGCAACGGCCCACTTAGGTGCCCTCCACACCTATCTTCCCTGAGCTGGTTTCCTCATTTTTCTCACATTAATCCCCTGGCCTGGGTGCTGGCAGTGAGGGACGACAGCCTGCTCCCATGTGGAAGGGTGGCAGCTCCCTCCAACCACTGCCCTTCCAAATGGCCTCCTGCTCCACCATGACCACATACCAAAGGCTCTGCGGGGCATCTGGTGCGGGTAAAGCAGGGGCCAATCAAGTAGGAAGTGACTGTCTTTAGGGTGCCCTCAACATCACCGTCATCATAAGCAGCTACGTGCCAGGGGTCCTGCCCAGGACAAAGGGATTACACCAAAGCCTGGGCCCAAAATAAAAACCCAGCCTCACCCTGCAAGTCACACTCACACTATCTCCGCACTGCGTGTGTCCCTCTAGTGAAGCTCATGGCATGAGAATTATTTCCAGCCGCTGACTCACACACGCACCCCTACTGCGCTAGGGAGGGGACCGAAGGGTTTTTCCAGGCTAACTGTATTTCTCTGCTTACTTATTCCCACGTAAGATGCAATGCCAATCTTCGTAAGGCATTTTATTTAACATTAAGGCATTTCTTTAACCATCAGCATGCACAAAGACAGGCCGCCGGCTCAAGTTAGAAAACCTACCAGATCCGTTTCAGCACAGGGAAGAGACCTCCCTCAAGTCCTGGAAATGAACCCAGTGTCACGGTGCTGCATGACTTACAGTCTCCATGGAACACAGGATCGGGCGGGCTCTCAGAGAAAATGGCCACATCCCAACTTCTGACAACTTAAACTGTCCCGAAATACTGACTGCTGATAGAGGAAGCAGTAGTTGGAACAGTATTTTAACAACTACAGCTTTCTCCTGAGACATCACCAGTGCTCGCGTATTTCACTAACTTGTATTCTCATCTGACCAAGTAACCAGTCTCAAAGCAAAGTAACTTGCCCATGGTAACGGGTGAGTCAGAGACTGAATACATGGGAGGCCAGGCACTGAGTTTAAGATTGAATTTAGATTTGATTTAAAATTTAAGTTTCCCAACCAAAGCTGCTGTCGGACACGGCTGGGGACCTCACATGGACTTCCTGTTCTGGGGCCGCAAGAGCTACAAACAAAAAAGGGTAGGTACAGGAACACCCAAAGTGGTGTTTAAAAGGTCAGGACTGGGATTTGCTGTGACTCATCGAAAAGCCCACAAATAATTAACAGCTTGGAGAAATTTAGTGTTTTGCTTTCTTCTTTAGAAACGTGGCCTAGAAATCTGTTAGCTGTGTAATGTGGAGAGGGGACGGTTTTGAGGCGATTCTCTTGTTTTTAGGATTGCCATTATGAAAGGGATCCTGGGTAACTTGATGTTGTAAGCCTTTGCCATTTCACTTGATTTAACATAGCGCCTGGTATAGGCAAAGCTGGGGCAGAACCAGGAAACAACCAATGCTGGCCTGGGAGCCATTTCCCTCACCCTGCCATGGTCTTAGGGTCTTCAGCTTCTTTCCCTCGACCAACAAGAATGCCTTCTGGGCCAGCGCTGCGGCTCAATAGGCTAATCCTCCGCCTGCAGTGCTGGCACCCTGGGTTCTAGTCCTGGTCGGGGCACCAGATTCTGTCCCGGTTGCCCCTCTTCCAGGCCAGCTCTCTGCTGTAGCCCGGGAGTGCAGTGGAGGATGGCCCAAGTCCTTGGGCCCTGCAACTGCATGGGAGACCAGGATAGGCACCTGGCTCCTGGCTTTGGATCAGCACGATGCGTTGGCCACGGCGGCCATTGGAGGGTGAACCAATGGCAAAAGGAAGACCTTTCTCTCTGTCTCTCTCTCACTATCCACTCTGCCTGTCAAAAAAAAAAAAAAAGAATCCCTTCTGACATTCATCTCAGCGAACCTCATCAATCCTGGCAAATAGAACCCTACAGAGGCTATGTCATCTGGTGTTGGTAGTATGTAAAACTGGCATCTTTGTTGTTTTCTGCTACCACACTTACGGCTGGGAGAGACTTGTTCTGGGGTCTCAATTTTCCTGGAAAAGAGGAGCAGGTTGTGATCTGAACTCTTCAGAAACCACATTCCTGAAGGCATCAGACTCCGAGGGAGCACCAAGGAGATGTTCTGGAAGCCTATTTAACACGACCTTTTCACTAAGCAGAATTTGCATCCCCTGGACCTAATGTGGCTTCTGAACAGAGGGCAATAAAACACTGATGTGGATGCGGGTTCTCAAGATGAAACACTGGGGCCCAAGCTATAAGCAACCCACAAAGCATCCATTTTATGGGCTTGTAAGCTGAGGGGTGGTCCTTGCCCCGCAGTAACTGCAACATGGGGGAACTTTCCAGACACGCGGCCGCGGCTCCCACAGGTGGCTCAAAGGCAGAGTGGGGTCTGAGGAGCACTGTTCCAGGCTCCAGTCAGGGCAGGAGATCCCTTCAGGATGATCAGCTGGAGGCACGCGGTATGCAGAAGTAGACCCACTGAAACGTCTTACACCAGGCTGGGGGCCATCCGTCCTGCCAAGCCAACAGCAGGCAGGACTCCCCAGCTGATGATTTTAAATGGCCCATGAATGATGCTGACAATATCGAAATAGCTCTCAAAAAGAAAAAAAAAATTCCCCACCCCTGACTTAGATGAAGACTTTTAATAAGATCCAAATGCAAATGGCATCTGGAGTTAAAATACGTTACACAATGTTTTCATGCAGAATCAATTATACAAAAGGTACCATTTGTAAAGCAGTCTATAAATGCCTAAAGTCGACAGTGATGCCCTAACTTCACGTGGCACCTGACCCTCTGTGCTGGGTGGTTTAAGTACCTATGTGGACACATTCTTTGTGTATGTCCACTTCATTATTTTAGATTAGAAGGACACAACCTGTGGGGAACCACTTTTAGTTTAAAGGAAAGCCTGGTCTGCCAACATCTGGATGTGCTGTACCATCAGGCCATTACCATAACACAAGAGCTCACTGCCTCCCTCCCTCCACCTCTCTCCACACAGGCAGGAAATGTGACACCCACAGGGACAGGGAGGCTCCCTGGAGTGGCCCAGGTGGAACCAGCTCCTGAAGCTTGGCTTGGATGGCACGGACCATGAACCTTGACTCTACACACTTTCTAACAATTCCGGACATTCCATGAAGTGGAATCCAACCTAACACCACACAAGAAACCATCTGCAATCGGAACATTACTACACCACACACACACACACATACACACACACACCCCACACACACACACGATGTGAGTACGCCATCATGTCACAGCTGACTAAATGCTACAGTATCAAAACAAATGCCCTGGGGTTGGCACTGGGCTTGGCAGTTAAAGGCACCAGTTAGGATGCCCTCTGTACCAGAGTATCTGGTTCTACACCTGCCCCTGCAGCTCCACTCTTCATTCCAGCTTCCTGCCAAAGCAGACCCTGGGAGGCAGAGGTGATGATGCGAGTAACTGGGTCCCTGCCATTCATGTGGGTGAACCGTGTTAAGTTCCTGGTCCTGGCCACTGTGGGCATTGGGGGAATCAATCAGTGGATGGGAGCGCTCTTTCAGTCTGTCTGTCTCTCAAATGAATAAATACATTTTTAACATTAAGAAAAAATCCCAAATGATCTGCAATGTGATAGTGAATTTAACAGAATTAACAACTAGTAGCCATGGGTAAGTCTGCTGTTCTGAGCTTTACATCTGCTGTCACTGTCACTCCCCGGAGAATAGCCCATGCTGACCATCCATGGAGAAAAGCACTGTTAATATTGCTTGCCCATGGATAAAGGCTCCTGAGGTTACCCCAAGAGCACGTGAATAAATCTAGGATGGCTGGGAGCTTCCTAGGCAAACACCCTTGGGTTTTCAAATAACAAAGAAATTAACTGCAAAGTGGCACAATGGACATGCTAATACACAGAGAAATGCATGGGGCAAAGTGTTCGCCAGGAAACCTCCCCCCAACTACACAGCACCATCACCCCACAGAGGGAACCGGACTCACGTGAGGGGGACAGCCTTTGCTTTTGATTGTCTTCTGCTTTTCAGAACCCGAAGTCTATCACCTTGTGTCACGCCATTCATTTCGTCGTCATCACTGTACTGTGTAAGTAAAAAAACACTGAGCTAATGGTTTAAGTTGCACTAGGAACGCAGTCAAGCGCGGTAGCCACCCATGCAGATAGACACAAACCCTTGCTGCTACACACCCCCAAGTTTCTGGTGAGCTTCTTGCGACATCGAGCTACAGGTCCCATTTTGAGATGACCAAAGTGGACCTGCACAGAGAGACGGGACCTCAGCAGCCTCCTCTCGTATGCTGAAGAGGCACCATGGGTTTTCATGGGTAGGAACGTTCTTGTTACGATTGCCCCAGGTACTTACCACCACGTAACTGAGTACCGCTACTCCCTAAATCCCTAAACTCCATGTGGAAACTAATGAGCTGTTGTGATGAGAAAAGGGGTAGGGGCAGGGCAGTACTAGGTCCATCTAAATAAAGAGCTCCCTTCACCGTCCTCTCTCCCACCTGTGCCTGGTAAGTAAGAGACACCTTCGGTTAACTGATTTGACTGTGATGTTCCTAGAGAGGGCCGTACATATAAAAAGCTGTGTGACGATAACCCCTCAAAATGCGCTTTATTGTTTTTACCTACAATTTTCTGCATGCCCTACAAGGTTCTCAACAGCACTTAAAGCAATAACAACAGCGCGACGGGGGTGGTTCCATTACCGGTTCTGCTTCCTGCTTGTCTCGGTTCTCGACCCCGTTTATTGAAATGTCATCGACACCAGAAAGGAGTCTGGAGAGCGATGTTCTGTGTTGTCCGTTCTCCTGCCCCCGTAACTTTTGTCGGAAATAGTCCCCTTCCAGCCACAGGCTTGCTTGTTTCCTAGAGCGTTTAAATGACAACAAAACACAGCTTTCCAGAAAGACACATCAACAACCTAACCTCTTCCTACTGGACAAGCAGATGTCACTGGAGACTAACACAATTCCACTTGCTGTCAGTCTCCGGGGGAGACCACAAGAGCTTTCCAGCTACTTACATCACCAGAAACTGCTGCTGAGGCCCAATCACCGAGCCGGGTCTACAGATTCGGACCCACGCAATGGTCTCGGCTGCTGTCATCCTGTAATGCTTCATGATGTAGCAGGCTATGAGAGTGCCTGTTCGACCGAGGCCGGCTAGGGAAAGAGACAGATCAGTGGCAACTCGTCTCATGTACCCCAGGATTCTGTTGGCTTCCTATGACAGTGCTTTCCCTCAAAATGCTACTCAAAGTCCGCTGCGTACTAACATGAGCTGGAGAAAAACACCGGCGGACTGATCTTACCAGCCCCGGGATTCCGATGTACCACTCAGCAGCACAGCTGGGATGCAGCGATTTCTCAAATCCCCCTGATGATTCCATGTACAGCCAAGGTTAAGAATCATTTTCTGGGGGCCGGAGCTGTGGTGAAGCAGGTAAAGCTGCCACCTGCAGTGTCGGCATCCCATATGGGCGCTGGTTCAAGGCCTGGCTGCCTTACTTACGATCCAGCTCTCTGCTGTGGCCTGGGAAAGCAGCAGAAGATGGCCCAAGTCCTTGGGACCCTGCACCCCATATGGGAGACCCAGAAGAAGCTCCTGGCTCCATATCAGCGCAGCTCCAGCCATGGAGGCCATCTGGGGAGTGAATCAGTGGATGGAAGACCTCTCTCTCTGTCTCTCTTTCTCTCTGTGTGTAACTGTGACTTTCAAATAAATAAGTAAATCTTTAAAAAAAAAAAAAGTGTCATTTTTCTGAACAGTGGGGAAGGTTCTCTGTCCTGAGTGTTGTTGATGGTATCACCATCTTTCCCAAAGCGAAGGCTTGAAAGCTTCACTTAACTCCTGTATCCAACAAAAGCTTCTACTCTGGCTTGATGCCTAGTTTCACTCTTACTTTATACTGCATCAGTCCGTTGTTTCTCCTGTGACAGATCACCTTCCGCGTCAACGTGGAGGGAAGTTCTGGAGATCACAGTGTGAACTGGTGACTCCCTCAGTAGGCACAGTGCTCTCTGCAGTGTAGCTGTGCCTCAACCAAACAGCTGAAGGTCTGCACAACAGAAAGACCAACCAGCCGGGGCCGGGGGAATTCTCCAGGACACGGTCTTGGGATTTCTTCTGCAACACCCACAGATCTGCTACCCTACGCTGTGGGTTTTGGACTCATCAGGCTTCATATTCACAGAGCCTATACCTAAATCTCCTGCATCTCTAACTGCTCTCTTGATTTTGTTTCTCTGGCTAACTCTAGCAGAGATCAGGATCACAACACAGGGCACTGCTCTAATACACTCATGAAGAAGGAAGAGTAAAAATTGAAATTGCTGAGTTAGAAGAATTCTGAAGGCCCTTGTTAAGAAAAGGAATTGTCTTGAGAAAAGCTGTTGGAAGGAGTTATCTATGTGGATGTGAAAAAGGATTCTGGTTTAATTTCAGCCAGAAATCAATAATAAACTAAAAAGGGTGATCCTGGAGCAGACTTGATTGAGCCTAGTGGTTAAGTAGCCCACACTCTGCACCAGAGTGCCTGGGTTCAATTCTCGGCTCTAACTCCTTACTCTCTGCTCCCTGCTAGTGGACTCACAAAGAGGCAGTAACGACGGCTCAAGTAATTGGGTAACTGGCACCCACATGGGAGACCTGAATTGAGTTCCCAGTTCCTGGCTTTGGCCACGGCCCAACTCCAACTGGGGCATCTGGTGAGTGAACCCTGGGGTGTAAACTATCTGCCTCTCAAATAACTGGAAGAAAAGGAAGGCAGGAAGCAGGAGGGTGGGGATTCTGGATCCCCTTGGATAACTCAGCATAGTAGACTTGTAAGGAAAATACTGAAGGTACAGCCTGGTTTCTCCTTACTGATTATAGTAAAACGGAAGAGCAGAGAGATGAACTGAATAAGGAACCAGGAGGTAGATTCAGAAAATTCTCAGCCTGTACATACTGGACAAAATGAGAAGACACACCCTGGAGGGAATATCAAGGATGTGGCTGGATAATAGCTCCATAGAGATTACCCAAGGATTTAATCACCCGTCTCAGCAGCAGTGGCCAGAGATGGCATTATACCAGCAGACACACTACTAGTTTGGACTAAAGGGGACAGATGACACGAAATAAAGGAAAGCTTTCTGATTACTGACAGTAGAGCCATCTGGGTGCAAATGTCCCTTGTCCTTCAAGGGAAAGGAACAATGACCCCAGGAGTAAACCAGAGATCCACAGAGCCCACAGCCACCAACACCCAGAGCACACAGGCCAAGACACTGCATTGAAGCTGCAAGGTGCTCCTAAGGAGGTGGGTGCACAAACCAGAATGTCACGGACTACAGTGCAACTCCCAATGTGATTGTCTCTGGAGACAGGGCATTTGCAAAGGCAAATGCTTAAGCAAGGTTATAAGGACACATCCTATTCCAACAGCTCCTATAAAACGAGGCAGACACACACAGAGGAAGAGCCGCAGCATGACACGCAGCAGAGCAGGTATCGGGAAGCAAGAGAGGCCTCACCAGTAACCGCCTTCTACTGGACCCAGATCTTGGACCTCCCACCTCCAGAACTGTGAGAAATGCATTTGGGCCATTTAAGCCATCATGCTGTATACTGCTACACAGCCCCAACAGATTAACACACTGCCTAATGAATCTCAATTTTCACAGCACAATCCAATTTTCATACGGTCATCATCTTTCTTCTCGGAAGAAAGCTCTAATCACATGAAATCTTTTTGTAATTGGTCATCAATCTGTTTCAGGGTTACGCAGCCTCAGCAGTACTGAATGACATTTCTGGATGATGAGTAGCTGCAGGGACTGTTCTGGGCACTGTAAGATGTTCTGAGCACCTTTGGCCTCTACCCACTACTTAGATACCTGTACCCAGACATGCTGAACTGTGAAAATAAGAAAATGTCACTGGGGTCGGCACTGCGGCGTAGCAGGTTAAGCCTCTGCCTGAGATGCCCATTTGAGACCCAGCTGGTCTACTTCTGATCCAGCTCCCTACTAATGTGCTTAGGAAAGCAGTGGAAGATGGCCCAAGTGCTGGGACCTCTGCACCCATGTGGGAGACCTGCAAGAAGCTCCTGGCTCCTGGCTTCAGCGCAGCCCAGCCCTGGCCACTGCAGCCATTTGGGGAGGAAATCAGCAGATAGAAGATTCTCTCTGTCTCTGTCTCTCCATTTCTCTCTGTAACTGCCTTTAAAATAAATTTTGAAGAAAAAAAAAAAAAAAGGAAGAAAATGTCCTATGGGGCAAGAGGCTAAAAGTACACTGGATAGGAATAATATTAACCACTTATTGCAGTAAGAATTTTTAAAAGGGGTGGGTGTTTGGCAAATCAGAATGCTGCCTGGGACACTCACACTTCAGATTGGAATGCCTGGGCAGCTTCCTGCTAGGGTGTACCCTGGGAGGTGATGGCTAGAACACCCGGCTCTGCGCCAATCATCTGGGAGATGTGGATGGAGTCCTGGGCTCCTGGCTTTATCCTGGCCCAGCCCTGCCTGTCGTGGGGTTTGGGAGAGTGAATCAGCAGACAGGAGATGTCTGCCTTTCAAAAGAATAAAAGGCAATTTTTAAAAACAGAAGGATGACATATGTTGGATTTTATTTTTTATTTATTTGAGAGACAGAGAGACAGGGACGTATCTCCTGTCCATTAGCTCGCTGCCAAAATGTTCACAATAGCCAGAACAGGGCCAGGCGAAAGCTATGAGCACAGTGAGCATGGAACTCAACCCAGGTCTACCATGTGAATGGCCAGGGGCACAAGTACTTCTATGGAAGAGTCACCTGCTGCCTCTCAGGGAGTGCTCAGCCAGAATCTGGAATGAAAGCAGCACCAGGGCTCAAACTCAAGTACTCCCATACCAGATGTGATATGTGAAGTGGCGGCTTAATCCTCTGGGACAAACGGCCACTCTAGACTTGGTTTTTAAATCGAGGTAAAATACACATAACAAAATTCACCACTTTTATCACTTTTGTTCATGCATCATTTTCCTGATTTCATTTAATGGCTCTATGAGTTCTTTTTAAAAGATTTATTTACTTGAAAGGCAGAGTTACACAAAGAGAGGGAGGGAGAGATGGAAGAAAGAGAGGAGGGAGAGGGAAAGAGAATATCTTCCATCTGTTGGTTCACTTTCCAAGTGGCCACAAGGGCCAGGCAAAAGCCAGGAGCTTCTTCCAGGTCTCCCACGTGGGTGCAGGGGCCCAAGTACTTGGGCCAACCTTGGCTTCTTTCCCAGGCACATTAGCAGGGAGCAGGATAGGAAGTTAAGCAGCCAGGACTTGAACTGGCATCCTTATGAGATGTCAGTGTTGCAGAGGGCAGCTTTACTTGATAATTGAAAAAGACAGTTAATTTAAATATTCTAGTGAACTCAGAGACCTATGTTTTACTACAGCGAGTTCTGGGAAATCAATTCAACCATTTTTTATGTGTACAGTTCAGGAGCATTAAATAATTCAAGTTGCTGTGCAAACATTAGCACTACCTTCCTCCAAAAGACATTTCATCTTTCAGAACTAGAACTCTGTACCCACTGAACAAGAAGTCACCAACCCTGCCTCCCCTCAGCCCTTGGCAGCCTCTGTCCTACTTTTTTGCAGTGAATTAGATTACTCTGTGCACCCCATGTGAGTGAACTCACACAATGCACCTGACCTTGTCTGACCAGCTGACTTCTATTGGTATTATGTCTCCAAGGTTCATTTCTGTTTCAACAGCACCGGTCAGAATGTTCATTGTTTTTAAGGCTGCATAATATTCCATTGTAAACGTGTCGATCACATTTTGTTTATTCCTTCAATTTTTGAGTGACGCTCGTTGCTGCTACTTTCTGGCTACTGAAAATAACGCTGCTATAAATACGGATGTACAAATATCTGTTCATATCCCGGCTGCTAATTCCTTTGGAGATAAACCCAGAAGAGGGATTACTGGATCATGGGATAGTTCTATTTTTAGTTTTTTGAGACACTCACATGCATCTTCTTACATTCCCACCAGCGCACACAAGGGTTTCAATTTCTGCACATCCGGGCTAGTACTTGCTTTCTGTTTTGTTTTAGACAATAGCCATCCTAGTGGCTATGAGTGGCAGGTCATGAGGCTGTGATTTGCTTTTCTCCAGATACTGGTGATGCAGAGCCACTTCTCACAGGGTTACTGGCCATGCCACTTGAGCACCTTTTTCAGAGGATATTTACTGAGGAATGTTTCCATTTTTGAGTTGGATTATTTTCTGTTGTTGAATGGTAGGTGTTCTAACCAAATATTCCAGGTGTTAGTATCTTACCAGATACATGATTTGCAAATGTTTTCTCCCATTCCATGGTTTGTCTTTTTATTCTGTTTGTGTCTTTTGATATACAAAAGCTTGAAATTATAATACAGTTTGTCTTATATTATTGTCTGTGCCTTTTGTGTCCTATCCCAAAATCACTGCCAAATCTAATGTCTTGAAGCTTTTCTTTCTTTTTTTTTTTTTTTTTCTCTTTTTGACAGGCAGAGTGGACAGTGAGAGAGAGAGAGAGAAAGGTCTTCCATTTGCCGTTGGTTCACCCTCCAATAGCCTCCGCGGCTGGCGTGCTGTGGCCGGCGCACCACGCTGATCCGATGGCAGGAGCCAGGTGCTTCTCCTGGTCTCTCATGGGGTGCAGGGCCCAAGCACTTGGGCCATCCTCCACTGCACTCCCTGGCCACAGCAAAGAGCTGGCCTGGAAGAGGGGCAACCGGGATAGAATCCGGCGCCCCGACCGGGACTAGAACCCGGTGTGCTGGCGCCGCAAGGCGGAGGATTAGCCTAGTGAGCCGCAGCGCCGGCCTTGAAACTTTTCAATAATGTGTCCTAAGAGCTTTGTGATTTCAGGTCTGACATTCTGATCTCTGGCCCATTTTGAATTAATTTTTGTACACTGTGTAACATAAGGGTTCAATTTCATTCTTTTTCATGTGGATATCCAGTTTTCCCAGCAGTATTTGTTGAAAGACTGTTCTTTCCCATTGAATGAATTTGGCACCATCATCGAAAACCATGTGGCCATATACATGAGGATTTCTTTCTGGGATCTATTCTAAGCACCATTGATCTATTTATCCATCTTTGATTGCGGTAGCTTTGTTCTAAATTTTGAAATTGGGAAGTACGAGACTTCCAACCTTGTTCTTTTTCAAGATTGTTTTGGTCATTCAGCATATGATGAGATTCCACGTGAATTATGGGATGAATTTTCCTATTACACACAAAGCCAGGTCTCCCATATGGGAACAAAAGACAAGGCACTCAGGTCACCATCTGCTGCTTTCCCAGGCACACTAGAAGGAAGCTGGATTGGACGAAGAGTAGTCCAGACTCACACAGCGCTCTGATAGCGGATGGTGGGGCTGCAAGTGGTGGCCAACCCACTGTGCCACAAAACTGGCCCCTAGAACTTCTAATTCTATGCTGAACAAAGGTCACAGCACTAGGCATCCTTGTCTTCTGCCTGTTCTTAGATGAAAATGTTTCCTTTTTTTTTTGAGGTTTATTTATTTGAAAGTTACAGAGAGAGGTAGAGACAGAGAAAGAGAGGTGTTGCAAAAAGAGAGGTGTTGCAATCCCTGGTTCACTCCCCAGATGGCCACCACAGCCAGAGCTGAGCCAGTCTGAAGCCAGGAGCCAGGAGCTTCTTCTAGGTCTCCCCTGCTAGTGCAGGGGCCCAAGCACTTGGGCCATCTTCTAATGCTTTCCCAGGCCATAACAGAGAAATGGATTGGAAGAGGAGCAGCTGAGAATAGAACTGGCTCCCATATGGGATGCCGGCGCTTCAGGCCAGCGCTTTAACCTGCTGCGCCACAGTGCCGGTCCGGTTTCCTTCTTTCACAACTATGACATCAGCTGTGGGCTTTTCATATATGGCTTTTTTTATACTAAGGTAATTTCCCTCTACAGTGAATTTGGTCAAATGCTTCTTCTGCACAGAGATAATCAAGTGGCTTTTGTCCTTCCTTCTGTTAATGTGACTGCATTAATTCTCAATGTAAGACTGCTCTTGTAATCCCAGGACACATCTCATTTGCTCACAGTACATAAATCCTTTGAAGTCAGTTTGTTAGTATTTTGTTCCAGACTTTTCCACCAGTGGTCATAGGGGATACTGACGTGTCGTTTTCTTACAGTGTCTTTGTACTTAGTAGTAGGGAAACACTGGCCTCATACAACGAGGGAGTAAGTGTTCTCTTCCAATTTAGGGGAAAAGTCCGCAAAGAAGTGATGTTGCTTCTTCGAGTGCTTGGTAGCATTCGCTGTGGTGCCATCAAGTCTGGGGTTTTGCTTTTTTAGGAGGTTTTGGATTCACTCATGACTCCATCTCCTAACTAGTTGAAGAGCGAGTCAGTCTTGGCAGGTTTTGCGTTTGTAGGAATTTGTCCACTTCATCTATACCACCCAGCTTGTGTCCTAAATTTGCTTTCAGGCTTCTACTGTCTTTTCCATGTCTGTAGAATCAGTAGTAACACCTTTTTCCCTTTTTAATTTTAGTACTATGACTTTTTTTTTTTTTTTTTTGACACACAGAGTGGACAGTGAGAGAGAGAGACAGAGAGAAAAGGTCTTCCTTTTCCATTGGTTCACCCCCCAAAATGGCCGCTACGGCAGGCGTACCCTGCTGATCCAAAGCCAGGAGCCAGGTGCTTCTCCTGGTCTCCCTTGCGGGTGCATGGCCCAAGCACTTGGGCCATCCTCCACTGCATTCCCGGGCCACAACAGAGAGCAACCGGGACAGAATCCAGCGCCCCGACTGGGACTAGAACCCGGGGTGCCGGTGCCTCAGGTGGAGGATGAGCCTAGTAAGCCACAGCGCCGGCCTAGTAATATGACTCTTTACATCAATCTAGCTAAAATGGTTGTCAATTTTGCTAATTAACTTGAAAAACCAATCAGTGACTCCTGTTAACCTTTCCAGTGTATTTCCACTCTCCGTTTTAGAATTCACAGGAACGCGCCACAGGCTATCATACATTCCAGTGGTAGTAGCCGTATAGCTGTCTTGTCTCTCCTCATGGTCTTCATTTCTGCTAGTTAGTATGCAAGGCCCTTTCTTTCCACTTCAACGTGAGGCATTTCTTGCAGGATATGTCTAGTGGTAACACACTGCCTCAGTGTTTGATTATCTGGAACTTAGTTTTATCTTTACTTTTTAAGGAATTTTCCAACATGCAGGATTATTGCTTGGAAGGTGTTTTTGTTTATTTGAGAGGCAGAGGCACAAACAGGAAAGGGAGAGAGAGAGAAAGAAAGGTTTTTCACCTGCTGGCTCACTTCTCAAATGGCTCCAACAGCCAGAGCTGGGCCAATCCAAAACTAGGAGCCAGGAGCTTATCCTGGGTCTCCCATGCAGGTGCAGGGGCTCAAGCTCCTGGGCAATCTTCCACTGCTTTCCCAGGCCATAAACATAGAACTGGATCAGAAGAGGAGCAGCCAGGACAAGAACCAGCGCCCATATGAGACGCCAGTGCCACAGGTGGAGGCCTAGCCTACTATGCTGGAAGGTGTTTTTATAATTCAACTGTTTGAATATATCAGCTACCTCTCCTCTGGCTCTCACAGTTGCTGATTTAAAAAATCTGCCAATAAGTTTATTAGTTATCCCTTGTATACTCTAAGTTACTTGTATATTGCAGCTTTCTAAACTGTGTCTGCCTTTGGACAGTCTGGTTATAATGTAACTCCCTGTAGGTCTCTGAGTTTATCCTGCTTAGCTTGCCAACCTTCTTAGACATTTACATCCATGACTGCCATCGAGTTTCGGAAGTTTTCAGTCAAGTAACCTCTCTGCTGCCTTCTCTCTCTTCTCTTTCTGGGACTCCCATTATTCTTACGACGGTCTCCTTGGCTTTATCCTAGAGATTCCTCAGATGCTGCACAGTTCACTTCATTTCACTTGATTCTCAGAGCTGATAATTTTTAATAGCGTTATCATCACTTATGTTGATTCTTCTGTATCTTCAAATCTGCTTTGGAATTCCTTCAATGAATTTTTGTTTCACTTACTTAATTTTCAGAATTTATTTTTCATTCACTTTTGTGTTTCTTTCAATTGCTATTTTCATTTTGTTCATTCAACATGTCCGTCAACTTGAGTCCTAGCTCCACTCTGGATTCCAGGTTCCTGCTAATGCGTATCCTGGGAGGCAGTGGCAATGGCTCAAGTACCTGGGTCTCTGCCATCCACACTGGGGAGACCTGGATTGAGCACTGGGCTCCTGGCTTCATCCTGGCTATTAAGGGAATTCAGGGAATGAACCAGATGGAGAAGATCTCTCTGTCTCTCTGCCTTATCAATAAATGTAAAAATAAATATACAAAATAAAAGACCCTTTCTAAAAATTAAGTATTTGTCTAGGGGGCCGGCGCTGTGGTGCAGTAGGTGAAGCGTTTGCCTGTGGTGCCGGCATCCCATATGGGTGCTGGTCCTCTTCTGGTCCAGCTCTCTGTTATGGCCTGGGAAAGCAGTGTAAGATGGCCCAAATGCTTGGGCCCCTGCACCCACCCTGGGAAACCAGGAGGAAGCATCTGGCTCCTGGTTTCGGATCGGCGTAGCTCCAGCCATTGTGGCCATTTGGGGAGTGAACCAATGGAAGGAAGACCTTTGTCTCTGTCTCTCCCTGTCTGTAACTCTACCTCTCAAATAAATAAATCTTTTTGTAAAAAAAAATATTTCTCTAGTAAGTAGAAAACATCTGGTTCTTCACAGGAACAATTTCTGTTGATCCATTCCCCACCCCCTCATTAAATAGGCTCTTTCCTGATTCTTTGTATGTCCTGTGGTTTTTTTCACTGAAAACCCAATATTTTAACTACAGTTATATTTGGAATTACAAATATAGTTCAAACTCTGGAAATCAGTCTCATCATTCCCCATAATTCACTGTCTTTATTTTTTCAATGTTAAATTTTTCTTAACAATAATATATTTCTCTCTCTTTTAAGATTTATTTGTTTACATGAAAGTCAGAGTTACAGACAGAGAGGGAGAGACAGAGGTTTTCCATCCACTGGTTCACTCCTCAGATACCCACAATGGCCAGGGCTGGGCCAGGCCAAAGCCAGGAGCCAGGAGCTTCTTCCAGGTCTCCCATATAGGTAGCAGGGGCCCAAACACGTGGGCCATCTTCCACTGCTTTTCCCAGGCAATTAGCAGGGAGCTGGATTGGAAGTGGAACAGCTGGGACACAAATTAGGGTCCAAATGGGATGCCAGCATCATGGCTGGCAGCATTACCTGCTATACCACAACACCAGCCCTATCTATTTCTTTTCTTTATTAACTATGTAACAAGGGGAGAAAAACTACATCAATCCAAGTGCATTCCTACAGTATTACTGCATAGTGATTCATTGATTAAAATATGAATTAGTTACTAAAATATTAAGTAATCTGTTGTAACTGCTGCAAACAGAAACTCATTAGAAAACGGTCTCCACAGAGATAATTTTTAGTCTGCTCAACTCTCTGGTGCTTTCTAGAAATGATCATACAGTGGCTACCCAAGAGACATCTGATGAATGAGTGAATGCATTTCAATGTGAAGCCTTTCTACTATGGTTACTTATGAAAAAACTTAACATACTACACTTTTCACATGAAATTCAGGTTTTTAAAACCATTCATTTAAAAGTAAAGGCAGTTCCACGCATCTTGGTGTATAGTCTCAGTGGGCACAATTTGTTTCTATACCTGCATTCCACATGTCCACCATGTTTTAACCAACACTAGAAACATACCTTTACAATGAACTGCAATGGCGCCCTCGGCATTTTCACAAATATCCAGAAATTCTTTGACAATGGTGTCGGTAGGGGTGCTGCCGTCCGCAAAGAAAAGGTCATGGTGATCAAACCCGGCATCCGTAAAGCGCTTAGCATCGTACATCTTTTTATTCAGGCGAATAATGGTAGTGACATTGTGATTCTTGAAATAGGGAATGTAAGTCTCAGGAGAATGTTGGTGGTAACCTGTATAAAGAAATGCACCACTTGTAAAATGCATAAAGAAAACAACATGTAACAGTTGTACCTATAATTGGGAAGAAACATCAGAGTGGGGACTGAAAACCAATTTGATGGTAACTGCTTTAAAAAAACATAAAAAACAAAGTTAAAATCCAGGATAATGATAAACAAAAATGATTAAGGATACTTAAATAGTTAATACTTTGTCAAGTTCGTTTAACTCTTTATAGCCTCTTTCAAAAGAAAAATGCAGAATGGACACTTTCAATAAGAAGACTCAACACAGTTTTTCCTACCACTTTCAAGCCTGGATCTTGCGTGAGGTCCACAGAAGGCAATAAATCGGTCTGGTATTATCCAATTAAAGTCTCCATTTTCTGCTTTCTGCAGAGAGAAAACCAGCACAATTCATTTTTAGAGGCAACCTCCTCCCCCACCTCCTTTCTCAATACTGAGTCTCTGAAGGTCTTTGAAACCATTTGTCTTAGCACAAGGCTGTTTATAAACAACCATGAGACAGGAATCTAAAACTCACCCTGCTCTGAGTATTCCCAGGGACAGTTAGGTAACTGAACAGTGTTTCTTTGCTAGGGTAGTCAGACCTTGGAAAATAGAGCTAACTGCTGCCATCCAAAACACAGTATGTACTTGGCTTTTGATCCAAAGTCATTTGATTACCTGAATAAATTCTCATCTGCCGTTGTACTTTCCTTATGAGGGACTTGTAAAACTTCCCTCTTTTCCTAAATTTACTGATTCCTTAAATAAGGAGAAAAACCTTCCCATTTGTTTCTGTTTTTTCAATACACCTTTCCTTCATTTTTCTATTTAATAAGAAAGCAATCAAACAATTTCAGTAAACCAACCAGGAAATTAAAAATTACAAGTATACTGAGAACAGAGTATGTCACCATAAAGAAAATTAGTGTAAACTGATATGTCGAACACATTACTTCCTGTTACGCTAACTCAGTCATTTGGATTGAGTTACCACTACAAAAGCCCTAATAAATATAGCTCAGAGTTAACAACAGAAACATCTCTTAACGAAATGGATAAGGAAGCAGAACATACTTGATGGTGGAGGAAGAGAGAACCAGTGTGTGAGGGGCAGACAGATCAGCTTGGCATTGAGGTGCTTAGATGTGTATTCAAAACGAGTAAGAAATAAATAGTCTATGAACATCTACACGGTTGGTCTAAGCAGGGGACCCAAAACCAAATTCAGAGAAGATAGGGAAAAAAAGGACATTCTGTAATCAATGAAATATACTAATTTCAAATTTTAAAAGACCAGTGGTCTGTGCCTACCTCGTGTCTCAATGCCCTTTCAGTAAAGGTTAAAAAAAAAAAAAAAAACAGAGTGGTGTCCTTGCTCCTCCCCCATCCTCAGTCCCCCCAGTTTCCACAGCAGTGAAAGGGAAGCAATCCAGTTCCTGTATTACTCCTTAGAACCAAAAGGCACCCCTTCTGCCACAGAGAACAAACGCCAATTAGTGTTCTCAGTAGTTTTGCTTACCTACATGAGAAAGTATATTTTACTTCAAATCTTTACTTTCAAAACACAAGGGCAAAAGAAGTTATTTGGCAGCAAAGTGCTTGATCCCCTGCTACCCACAGAAGTAGGGTACCCAGATGAAGTTCTATCTAGGCTTCAACCTGGCCAAGGTCCAGCCATCGCAGTCACTTGGGGAGAGAACCAGCAGGTGGAAGATCCTTCTCTTTCTTAGTTTTTCCCTCTCTCTGTGTAATTCTTTCAAATAAATAAATGAATGAATGAATGAATAAAACTATCTGTGCCTGAAAAATGCCATTAGCATAGTACCTAAGTCATTATCTATGTGGAGCATAGAACATAGAATCAAATATCTTCTTTTTCACAAACATACTGTATTAGAAAGACACTCGTGGTTTTAAAGGCCTGAACTCTCTCAGTGGATGGATAGGGCTGACCCCGGGATCCTGGCTCCTCAGATGGCCAGAAAACTAAGACTCACAAAGTATTCCACAGCTCCCCAGGGCACAGAACACAAGCTGGTTCAGGGACTGGCACGGTCTCCTACTGCAGGCGGTGAGAGGCTTTTGTGGGTCTTCTTGCAGGAGCTAAGAATATTCTTTTCTGATAGATCAAAGCTGTTGGTGGCCATCCTGATCACCATGGAGGGGACTGGCCTAGAACCAACGTTGGCTCCAGTCCAGGTCCTCCTAAGTGGTTGGGCACGTGAATGTGGTCATGCTGGAAGTCATACTTGCCCCAGGGCTTTTCATTTATGCAGTCCAGTAAGTTTCCTTTTAAAATTTAAGCCATTTGTGTTTACTTTTATAACATAAAACTAGGATTTTTTTAAAAAAGATTTTATTTATTTATTTGAAAGGCAGAGTTACAGAGAGAGGGAGAGACAGAGAGAGTCTTTCATACACTGGTTCACTCCCCAAATGGCCACAGTGGCTGGAGCTGAGCTGATCTAAAGGCAAGAGCTTCTTCCAGGTCTCCCACATGGATGCAGGGGCCCAAACACTTGAGCCATCTTCCACTGCTTTCCCACGCCATAACAGAGAGCTGGATTGGAAGAGCAGCAGCAGTGCCTATATGGGATGCCAGTGCCACAGGCGGAAGCCTAGCCCATTATGTCACAGTACTGGCCCCAGAAGGATATGATAAAAAGAAAACTATTTCCCCAAGGTAATTAACAAGATGATTTAACAACTACTGATGGGGCCAGTGCTGTGGCATAGCAGGTAAAGCCACTACCTGCAGTGCTGGCTTCACACAGCGGTGCTAGTTCAGCTTTGGGCTGCTCCACTGCAATCCAGCTCTCTGCTATGGCCTGGGAAAGCAGTAGAAAACAGATCAAGTCCTTGGGCCCCTACACCTGCGTGGTAGACCCCAGAGAAAGCTCCTGGCTTTGGATCGGCCCAGCTCTGGCCATTGAGGCCATCTGGGGAGTAAACCAGCAGATGGAAGACCTCCCTCTCTCTCTTGCCTCAGCTTCTCCAATAAATAATCTTAAAACAAAACAAAACAAAACACAACACAACTACTGATGTACTAAATGCCATCTATCCCTATGCTAAAAAATTTACAAACTCAACCACCTTGTGGAAATCAATAAATACTGACAGACAAAACCAACAGGAAAAATATACGGTGCACACTCATTTACCACACGTCAAATGCAGGAATCACCACAAAGTGCTGGGACTGCTGAAATGGGGGAAATGAGATGAAGACTGAACTTTTTTTTTACTCTACACACGTCTCAATTGTTTGACACTTCTGTCTTTGAAAGATAAGAATATTACTTCCATAAGTACAGTGAATGAATAAAATCGTTAAAATGGGTAGAGAAAGAGGAATTCTGGTCAGTGAGGACAGACTCTGAGTTCTAGGATTAGTAGGTACGGAGGACTGATGTAGACACTGTGTATGAGAAATCTACTGAGTAGATCTTCAGTGTTCTTGATACAGGCCCGAAAATGTGACCATGTGGGGTGACAAGTGCCTTAATCAGCTTGACTGGTAGTAATTCCACAATTACATGTATAGCAAAGCATTAGTTTGTACCCCCTTAGATATACACAATAGCTATCTGCCAATCACACCTCAAAGTTAGGGGGGAAAGAGTTTGAAACTTTATTCTGGAAGACTTACTTCATAGTGCTCATATTCATCAAGGTTAAATGTGTTGAAATCAAGGAAGCCATACTGCATTGCCTAAAATCCAAAAGAAAGCTATTAAGAACAAAGACGGGAATAAGCCATATTTTAACACTCTAGAAAAATATGTCTATATTTAAATTACTTTACACTAAAATAGTCTCAAAAGAAGTAGACTGTACCTTTTAGGTGCTTCATTATCTGGAAATCAGGTCTAACAGTATTTCATGAGACTTGATTTATTTTTTTTTTTGACAGGCAGAGTGGATAGTGAGAGAGAGAGACAGAGAGAAAGGTCTTCCTTTTGCCATTGGTTCACCCTCCAATGGCCGCTGCGGCCAGCACATTGCGCTGATCCGAAGCCAGGAGCCAGGTGCTTCTCCTGGTCTCCCATGCGGGTGCAGGGCCCAGGGACTTGGGCCATCCTCCACTGCCGTCCCGGGCCATAGCAGAGAGCTGGCCTGGAAGGGGGGCAACCGGGATGGACTCCGGCGCCCCAACCGGGACTAGAACCTGGTGTGCCGGCGCCGCAAGGCGGAGGATTAGCCTGTTGAGCCACGGCACTGGCCAGACTTGATTTTTAATCTGAACTAAGAAGTCCTCTTATCCATACCTAGTTAATTCATCATGCCTCCAAAGTACTCCTACAGTACTACATCACCGCCCACCCTTGGCTGAAGATTCAGAAGTTTAAGACTCAAGTACGATGCACAACACAATGGTCTCTAAATAAATAATAAAGAGGAACAAAACCATGGGCTAGCTGATTCCAAACAAAGCCCACTTCATAAATATGTACCTTCTTGAAACTTGAATTACACGATCATTGTTCCTGACACTTTTATAGACCAGACAACAATCCTAAAATGCAAATTTGAGGGTGAAAAAAGTATCCTTTCCATAAGAAAATAAAATTTGTGTTGTGCAAGAGCCTCACTGAGATGCAGGAACAGAGCGTGCTGAGGGGAACAAGCAGAACCCAGACCTCTGGGTCAAGGACAAAGAGTCAAAGTCCCCGGGAAGTGTTCTGGTTCACAATCACTGAAGCCAGACGGGGGAGGAAGCCAGAATTTTGGTCAACAAGGTAGTCTTTACTCAAAGGGGGTGAACCTTGCAAACCCAGTTTTCAAAATTTAAACTTCTGAAATATGAATGAAAAACAAGAAGGCCAAAGTGCAGATTAAAGGGTCCTCCTTTTATAAAATAGCTGTTCACACAATCATTTCGAGAGCAAATCCATGACACACTTTATTTCCTTAAATTCAAAATGCTTGACACAATTCATGATATTTGGAGTAGAGGTGCTCCTAACAGAATAATACAATAACTTGAGGTTCACAGGTAACTTCTGTTTTCCTTGGAATTACACAAGGTGATGCTATTCAAAGTAGAATGAAAATAAAGACATAACTACACTGATAGTGTTGCACGTATGTAAGAATATTCAGAATCAGTCACAAATACAAAATACTTCAGCTGAAAATCCAAAGTTGCTGACCCCTAAATAAAAATGAATATAGTTTGGCGTGGGGGACAACCTTTGACCTATCAAATACCAGTTAATCAGACTCGGGGGGAAATGCCTTAAAAGAACAAGCCAGGCCAATAAAGAACTGAAACTGCTACGCAGTGTTACAGAAGACCATTTCCAAGCTCCGCCAAGCTCTCCTCTTCTCTGTGCAAAGGTGAGTGTACCCACACATAAGCCATCCCCCAGGGTTCACCTGGCAGGGATGGCCGCTGACCTTAGAGAAGCCCAGCTGAGGGAGCAAGAGGTCTGCACTGGGCCTGCTGGCTGCACAGCCCAAGCGAACGAGTTCATGGAGAATGTGGTTATGAAAGAGGGTGGTCCCAGGGTGCAGGGCAGCAGTCCAAGTTGAACCACTGGGCAGGTTTCAGAAACAGTTTTAACAAACCAGATGGCTATTGAAATCCTGTTGAGCTTGAGATCCAATGCCTGAAGAAACAAACCTGTGTGTGACAGCTATGGTCTCAGTACTATGGTGGTAATCAGACCCATAAAAAACACACATCAGCGGCAACTTGGACTAGTCATGTATTAACTTTTTGTTTTTCTTTTAAATCACAACCCACTAAAGTCAATACTGAATCCAGAACCAAAGTGGCTTTTGACCCAAATCATGCCAGGAAGTACCCAGAAATTCTGAATGAACCGTGTCCTAATGCCAGCTGAGAAACGGAGGGCATGTGACATCACACAGATCCTGAAAGAAATTCTAAGACTTCCACCACACTGGGAGCAACCTCTGGGCACTTACCTTCTTCACTGCATGGAAACAGTCAAGCAGTGTGATGTAGTAATTGCAGCTTCCATAGGCAGCGTCTCTGAAATTATGAAATATATAACTCAGTGATTCAGATTTCAATTATCTACAGCACACCTACCTCAAGATACGGCTGACTAAAATTTAAAAAAGAAACACATACTCAGAGAACCTTTCTGAAAACTGATTCCAAAATAAACCCTTGCCTTTGGTTTTACAATAAACGATAACACCCTGTTGGAAATTTCACAGCAGTTCCCACCGATTTCAATAGGTATTATTTCATGGACTTGGATCCATGAAGACTACTTCCTGTAGTCCAAATGATCTGCCATTTTTGGCTCTGACAGGTGAGCTTCATCTTGAAACCAACTTATCAATAATATCTGTCCCTTCCCCTAAAAAGGCAGGCCATTTGAATTTTTTCTTTAAACTGGAAAATCCCATGTCAAGTTATTAGCAGGCAAAATACACTTTTGAATAAAGTGTGTCTTATGCAATGTTACATGTGTCTCCATCCAAATAGAAAATACTGAGGAACTGAGATATCTGAAATATTAGATGCAAGGTGCTAAGCATTTTATCCCTTATAATTACAATAGACCTTTTTTTTTTTTAAATTTTTTTAATTTATTTGAGAGGTAGCGTTACAGACAGATGGAGAGACAAAGAGAGGTCTTCCATCTGCTGATTCACTCCCCAAATGGCAATAATGGCTGGAGGTGGGCTGATCAGGAGCCAGGAGCCAGGAGCTTCTTCTGGGTCTCCCACGTGGGTGTAGGGGCCCAAGCAGAGAGCTGGATCAGAAGAGGATGAGCCGGGACACAAATTGGTACCCATATGGGATGCCAGCCCTGCAAAGCAGAGGCCTAAACTGCTGTGCTATAGCGCCAACCCCTAGAGTTGGACTTTTAATAATTTAACAGGATTTTTTTAAAAAAAGATTTATGTAAAAGAGAGGGAGAGGGAGAAGGAGAAAGACAGAGTCAGAGATCATCCATCCACTGGTTCATTCCCCAAATGGTTACAAAGGCCAGGGCTGGGCCAGGCCAAAGTCAGGAGCCAGGATCTTCATGGGTGAAGGTAACTGGCAAGAGCCCAAGCACTTCAGCCATTTTCTGCTGCTGTCCCAGGTGCCCTTAGCAGGGAATTGGGAGTGATAGTGGAGCAGCTGGGACTTGAGCCGGCCACTGCACCACAAGGCCAGCACCAACAAGATTAACCTCCTTCTAATTCTTAAGGGCCAACAGGAATGAAGAACAGGAATGAAGGGGTCGGTTACCTTGGTAGAATCACTGTAGTCTTGGGGGAAAGTACTTAGTTTATAAACAACTCCACCCAAACTCTGCATCAACACCTATCAGTATTTTTACAACAAATTTTTTAACAGGTAAGATTTTTTTTTTCCCCAGAAGAGTAAGACATGCCCACCCCTATCAGCTTCTCCTTTTGAAGGCTATCTTGAGTCACTACAAGATGACACTTCCTGGAATCAGGAAAGGTAAAAATAAAGTTACTATCGCTACCCTAGGTCCAAACAAATGTGCCTACCTTACTGGCACTCATTTGTTCCCCAAGTGGAACAGGACTGCTCCTGGAGCCATCAGTAACCACTGCCTTAGCTGGGTTTCCTGATGATATTTCTTGCCTGAGACATTAAACTACACATAAACTTTTGATTCTCGCACAAGCCTTAATAGCCAACACTGTTATTTACAGCAACATCGAACCAATGACCAGGGAAAGAAAGAGCATCCTCTTCAGCTAAAACGGTTTTCCACGCTGCTCAGTGAACCGGTGAGAATTACTGAGCTACGTGAGCCTTCACAACCACTGGACACAGGCTTTTGCAGCACACACCGTTTCTGATCAGGACAGCTTTTCTTGAAGCTAGCAAACGTCTCCATCCAACCCGGAATCCAGTTCCACCAACAGCTATTGGCAGTATTTGGGAAGAAGGAAAACAGACGCCTTGCGGCAGTGGCTCTCAAAGTGTGGACGGGGCCAGCAGCAGCAGCTCAGCCCAGCATCCTAGAAATGCCACCCCACACCTGCCAAATCAACCGTTCCAGGGAGCAGTATCTGGTGACTGAACAGGTGAGTCCTCTCTCTGACTGTGGTGATGTTCAAGTTCATCAACCACTGGCCCACAGAATCAACAAATACTTGTTTTATAGGGGGGAAAAAGCTGTTTTTCATGAAACCAGGAGCATTTTTGCATAGAGAAACTATGGCAAGAAAATTAAGTATTTTATTTAACCCAAACCAGCCCAAAGTTGTTCGTGGGAATAGGGTGAACTCTCAAATTGCACGCCAGTGATTTTAACCGTGTCTCCTGGGTTAGCCACTATCATTACTGTCTTCCTAATGACAGCTCTCCCAAGCCAGTGAAAAGGACGCTCATTCAGTCGTGGTGACAGCTCAATGGACCTAGAAATTTCAGACCCTACTATGGGCCAAGCCGTGCGCTATTCAGCAAGGATTTGATAAGCTATCGTCTGTACTCAGCTCAAATGCTGCCTCCCCCTACACATTATCTGAATAGACTGAATCTTTCTTTATTCACTCAGGTTTCATGAACACCTCCAACTTCACACACACCCGCACCCCTCCCTCCCACCCAAGCTTCCTGAGGCTTCCTCACAGACACAACTGCAGCTATGCAACTGGAGGTCAGCTTTCAGGAGGGAAAAAGTCTTCTCACCAAGATCATTCAACGAACTTGGGAAAGTAGATGAAAATCAACAAACGGGTGCTGCTTGGAATTTGTAAAGCAATGTGTAAAACAAGTTTTGAAAATAGCAACTTTTTAAAAAATTTTATTTCTTTGAGAGGCAGAGTTACAGTGAGAGGTAGAGACAGAGACAGAGAGAGAGGTCTTCCATCTGCTGGTTCACTCCCCAGATGGCCGCAACGGCCAGAGTTGCACCGATCTGAAGCCAGGAGCTTCTTCTGGGACTCCCATGTGGGTTCAGGGGTCCAAGTGCCTAGGCCATCTTCCACTGCTTTCTCAGGCCATAGCAGAGAGCTAGATAGGAAGAGGAGCAGCTGGGACTAGAACCAGTGCCCATATGGTATGTTGGCCGCCGCAGATGGAGGCTTAACCCACTGTGCCACAGAGCGGACCCCAAAATTAGCAACTTTCATAACAGTTTGTATTCAAAATCCAAAAAGAAACCCATCAAAAAAACAATGGATACATAAACTGTAGTATATTAACAGAAGGGAATGCCATAAAAGCAATAAAAAAAGATTGACTATTCAAATGTGTAACAACATGGATACATATTACAGGTATTATATATTTTTTGCTTAAAGATTATTTATTTATTTGAGAGGCAGAGTTACAAAGAGAGGGAGAGACAGAGAGGTCTTCCATCTGCTGGTTCACTCCCCAGATGGCCACAATGGTTAGAGCTGGCATGATATGAAGCCAGGAGCTTCCTCAGGGTCTCCCACATGGACGGAGGAGCTCCAGCACTTGGGTCATCTTCCACTGCTTTCCCAGGCCATTAACAAGCAGCAGGATCAGAAGAGGAACAGACGGTTAAGCTGCTGCCTGTGGTGCCAGCACCCCATATGGGCACTGATTTAAGTCCTGGCTGCTCCACTTTGGATCCAGCTCCCTGCTAATGCACCTGGGAAAGCAGTAGAAGATAGCCCAAGTGCTTGCACCCCTGTACCCATGTGGGAGACCCGTGAAAAGCTCCTGGCCCAGACCATGACATTTTTGACATCTAGGAGTCAGTCAGTAGATGGAAGATCTCTCCATGCACACCCTGCCCGAACCCACATGTCAAAACTCTGTCTTTAAAATAAATGAAAATAATTTTTTTGAAGAAAAAGGTGCCACCTTTCCAAATACAGAGTGTGTATGACTGCAGTTACATGACATTCAAAGGCAAGCAAAACTAATTTATGGTAGAAGTTAACTGATACAATGAAAAGTGACTGCAAAGGGGTGGGATCTCTCGAAGTTCAAGGCATTTTTGCACCTTCAACTGTGTGGTTGCTGCATATACAACATAACACTTCGCTGTATACTTAAGATCAATGGTTTCTGGGGCCAGTGCTGTGGCATAGTGGGGGGGGGGTCGCCACCTGCAGTGCCAGCATCCCGTGCGGGCACCAGATGGAATCCCGGCTGCTCCTCTTCCAATCCAGCTTTCTGCTATGGCCTAGGAAAAGCAGTGGAGGATGACCCAAGTCCTTGAGCCCCTGTGCCTGCATGGGAGACCTGGAGGAAGCTCCTGGTTCCTGGCTTCGGATGGGTGCAGCTCCAGCTGATGTGGCCAATTGGGGAGTGAACCAGCAGATGGAAGACCTCTCTTTCTCTCTGCCTCTCAAATAAATAAATAAATAGATCTTAAAAAAAAAAAAAAAGAAGAAGAAGAAGAAGAAGAAGAAGAAGATCAGCAGGTTAATGCCCTGGCCTGAAGCGCCGGCATCCCATATGGGCGCCAGTTCAAGACCCAGATGCTCCACTTCCCATCCAGCTCTCTGCTATAGCCTGGGAAAGCAGAAGGCCCGAGTCCTTGGGCCTCTGTACCCACATGGGAGACCTGGAAGAAGCTCCTGGCTCCTGACCGGCGCAGCTCCGGCCATTGCGGCCAATTGGGGAGTGAACCATCGGATGGAGGACCTCTCTCTCTCCCTTGCCTCTCCTCTTTCTGTGTAACTTTGACTTTCAAATAAATAAATAAATAGATTTAAAAAAAAAAAAGATTTTTTTTTTTTTAAATTTTTGACAGGCAGAGTGGACAGTGAGAGAGAGACAGAGAGAAAGGTCTTCCTTTTGCCGTTGGTTCACCCTCCAATGGCCACCGCGGTAGGTGTGCTGCGGCCGGCGCACCACGCTGATCCGATGGCAGGAGCCAGGTGCTTCTCCTGGTTTCCCATGGGGTGCAGGGCCCAAGCACTTGGGCCATCCTCCACTGCACTCCCGGGCCACAGCAGAGAGCTGGCCTGGAAGAGGGGCAACCGGGACAGGATCGGTGCCCCGACCGGGACTAGAACCCGGTGTGCCGGTGCCGCAAGGCGGAGGATTAGCCTAGTGAGCCGCGGCGCCGGCCCAATAGATAAATCTTAAAAAACAAAACAAAAAAAAGAATTGTCTATAAGGTATAAACCAACTCATGAATATTCAATAAATGTCGGCTAAGGCCAAAACCACTACACCAAGTGTTTTATGTCCCTTATACCTCACATCCATTTTAGGGCTCAGACTTGGAAAAGACCACAGAAATATTAGCAGAGCTGTAAGCCAAACCTCCACCAGTCTGCTGTCAACAGCTAAGCTTTAACAACTAGTCAATATTATCTCTCAAGAAAACAGAAAGCAGATAAATAAATCACACACACACACACATTCTTAAAACTCAGTGGTTAAAGAATTTTATCCATGTTGGATTAAGTCTAATGAAACACTGTTCTTGAACATAAAAACATGATCTACTGCAAATGAACATTGTGTTAGCAATATTTTGTTTTATTTATTTTATACTACAGAAGTAGCAAGGATTTAAAAATATATAGTTTTATCAGGCTTTTTAAATTCGGGTTGGTGTACTTTCCAATTAGTAAATGCTACAAAACAGTAAAATGAGATGAAGAACCAAATTTTAAAAACTTAAGTTCATCATAGACTGATACCAGTAAAATACAGCAAATATGAAATACAATAATATTCTGTTACATACTTAAAATAATGCAATAATCCTAGTTTGATAAAGAGAAATAAATTACAGAAGGAATGGAAAGGGGGACATGAAATACAAATGCATATCTTCTATTATTTGATTCCAGACATACAATTACTATATTAAATTACTATAAGTATCTCTAAAATCTAGTCTCAATTTCTGCATTTAATCCCGTAACAGGTTGGCCACAAAAACTAGACAGGCTGGGACCAGTCCACAGGCCACAGTTATAGAAATACTGCTCTTAAGAGGAATCAAGTATCTGAGAATGTTAAGTCTTGCTTAAAAGTTTTAGAGAACTGGGATCAAAAGTAACTATTCATTTCTCGTGCCAAATTTCAATAATTTTTATAAAAGATTCACTTATCTTATTTGAAAGGCAGAGAGGGACAGACAGAGGTCTTCCATCTGCTGCTTCACTCCCCAAATGGCCTAACCCAGGAGGAAATTAGGAGGCCTGTCTGTGGCACAGCAGGTTAAGCTGCTGCCTGCAACAGCAGTGTCCCATGAGCACCTGTGCATGTCCTGCTCCAGTTTTGATTCAGCTCCCAGCTAATGTGCCTGGGAAAGCAGGGGAAGGTGGCCCAGCCTCAGCAACTGTGGGTATTTGGAGAGTGAACCAGTGGATGGAAGATTCCTGGCAGTCTACCTTTCCAATAAATGAATAAGCCTTTAAAACAAAAGGGGAGATGCCGATTTCAAGTCACTTTTTCTAATTTGCTGAATCATTAACATAACCTTCAATGCTGTATGTTCTTTATTTCATGATGTGGGGGACATATCTCAAAGCTCCCCTGTGACAAAGCCAGGTTCATAACCAAGTCTTTGTGACAGCAAAGCCACACCTGCAAACTCAGGCCTTAAGCGATCCATATGACAATCCCAGAACAACTATGGGTGTAGTGTCCCTAATCAGGCCTTGAATTGAGCAATGTTCAGCTGATACAGTCTATGCAGATACTCTCAAATCTGAAAACAAAACAAAACACTTCTGGTCCTCAGCATTTTGAGTAAGGGATACTCAACATTAACTAATTTGTGAGTGATGAACAATGCAGTGTTTGCAAATATCAATAAAATAAAATAATGCAACAAGTAAAGTTATTTCACCCATCTGCTACCCACTAATTACCATAAAGTATGTAGACTATACAGCTAAGTATTTTCATAAACAAGCAGAGGAATTTTTAGGGCTAAGCCTGATTGACAAGGGAAAATATTTTCTTTCGAAACAACTCCAACACAAGCCCACGCTTGAGAGTGAGACGGGGGTGGCATCTGTGTGCGTAAAGGCGTTAGCACCCACCACCTCCCTGCACAGCTGCTGGACGGGTTTTTCTGGCATTGGTCTGCACTATAGCCACCTCACTATCACCTCTGCTGGTTGTCTCCCTGGAAGAAAGGGTTTTTGCCCCAGAAGGCAACTCTGGGTTACTGGACAAAAACTAACTCCTGGGTGGTGGTGCGAGTCCTGTAACTCCAGGATTCTCAGATGAATACAAAGCTTAGTTTTCAATCAGTGGCTCTCAACCAGGGCAGATTCTGCTCCCTCCACCCCAGCACCACTTCCAGGTACACTGGGTATTTTTTAGGAAATATTCTGGGTTTTGACAACTTGCACCAGTGGGCAGAGGCCAGGGATGCTGCTCACCCTTCAAGACAAGATAAGATAAAGCCGCTGCTGAGAAATCAAGATTAGCTCTATAGCATTAGTCACACATACCTTAAAACAACTCCCACTACCTCACCCCACAACAACCGCCGAAACGCTTCTGGTGAGGATCTGAGATCAACCTACCACATCACTTCTCTATTTACCTGAAAGGGATATACGACGTATCTCCAAAGATTAATATTCTGTATGCTTCTTCCGGAGTTCTCCCCAAATATATAACCTGTTTTCGAAGAGAAGAAAAAGCAATTTACTTGTAAGTGAAGGTACAGCGAGGCAGAGGTTGCGCAATTTCCAGCCCATCAGTGGAGCCTCTGAGGCTGCCGGGTCATGCAATAAATCCCCTCTCTGCTTGGCTTCTGGTACCTGCCTTCGGAGCCCTGCCCCAGGATATTACAGATCCACCTGTGAGAAACACAGCACTCTGAAGGCAGTCTGCACGTCCGATGTTAGAGGCAGCTCATCCTCGTCTCCCTCCCACAGGGATCCTCCTGAGCTGACAGCAAAGTGCCGGGCATGGTCTGGGACCGTGGTGAAGTAGAAACACAAAAAAGCAGGAGAGATTTTGATGGGCTCCACCCATATAGACATAATCAGAACACTGCACACGGTTCCTGTAAAACTGCATTTGTGTCCTACCCTCATTTATTATTTCTGCTTTAGAACTGTGATATGCTTCATTTTCACTTGCTTGAATATTTCCAAATACAGGTTGAATATCTTTATCAGAAATACTTGGGAGCAGACATGTTTCAGCTACTGGATTCTGGAATAATTGCACAGACACAATGACGTGTTTAGGGCTAGGACCCAAGTCTAACCTCGAAGCTCATTTATGCTTCCTTACACACACAGTATTCCTCCCATTCCTGCGTTGTGACTCCCACCTGTCCGTGCGATCAGGTGTGGAATTTTCCCCCTGTCCTGTCCTGTCTGCGCTCGGGAAGCTGAGACCTTAGCGCATTTTGGATATCAGATCTCTGAATCAGGAACACTCAACCTGTAAGTTCTTTGGTATTTAAGATGCACGGCTGGTATTCCTTGCATTTCCAAAATTTCCTTGTTTTGCTGATACATTATTTTTGGACCATGAATAGGACATTTTTGGTCTGCGGTTTGTTTCTCTCAACAGTTTGGAGATATCAATGTTGCTCCACTGCCTTTTCATTTCTAGTGTTCTGTCCTCCCCCTCCTCCATACATAATCTATTCTAGCTAGAAACTTGGAATTCGAGACTCTTACCAGTACCTAAATAAGTCATCCGCTGGAGCTAGCACTGTGGCACAGTGGGTTAAGGTGCCTACAGTGCTGGCATCCCATATGGGGGCCGGTTTGAGTCCTGGCTGTTCCACTTGTGACCCAGTTCCCTGCCACCATGCCTGGGACAGCAGAGGAGGATGGCCCAAGTGCACCCACATGAAGACCCAGAAGAATCTCCCAGCTTCAGCTTGGTCCAGCCCTGGCTGTTACGGCCATTTAGGGAATGAACCAGTGAACTGATCTCTCTCTCTCTCTTCTTCCTTCCTTCCCTGTAACTCTTTTAAGTAAATAAAACAAGTCTTTAAAAAAAAAAAGTCACCCTCCCTCTTGGGACACCTATATTCCATTCTGGAGTGTCTGGGTTCCATTCCCAGCTTCACACCCAGTTCCAACTTCTTGCTGATGTAATAGCCTAGAAGACAGCAACTGAAGGCTCAAATAGTTGGGTTCTTGCCACCCACGTGGGCAATCTGGACTGGGTTCCCACGTCTTAGCTTCAGCCTGGCCCAGCCTCTGTCGTGTGGGCACCTGGGGATGAATCTGCAGGTGGAAGGGCTGTCTGTCTCTGTCTTCCTCTGCCTCTGTTTCTCTGCCTTTCAAATAATTAATTTTTTAAAGACAAATTTAAAAGGCTTGTCATCTTCATATAAAAATGACAACATTTTTAGAAATTATTGCATTTAGATACATTATTTTTCCAAAATCAAAGACCCAGAAAGGATCTTTGGAACTTAAGAGAACTCTGCTGTGGCCAGGGAGTGCAGTGGAGGATGGCCCAAGTCCTTGGGCCCTGCACCCCATGGGAGACCAGGAGAAGCACCTGGCTCCTGCCATCGGATCAGCGCGGTGCGCCGGCCGCAGCGCACCTACCGCGGCGGCCATTGGAGGGTGAACCAACGGCAAAAAGGAAGACCTTTCTTTCTGTCTCTCTCTCACTGTCCACTCTGCCTGTCAAAAAAAAAAAAAAGGAACTTAAGAGAAAAGACGTATCCTAAAATCAATCAGTCATTAAGGGTTTCCAGAAGGCACTTAACCAAGTTTCCACTTTAAGACTCATGAATGGAAACTCTTCCCAGGGCCTAGCTGATGTGATTTCATCTTACTTTAAAAAGAATGGACGAGGCTGGTGCCACGGCTCACTAGGCTAATCCTCCGCCTGCGGCGCTGGCACCCTGGGTTCTAGTCCGTTTGGGTGCTGGATTCTGTCCTGGTTGCTCCTCCTCCAATCCAGCTCTCTGCTGTGGCCCGAGAAGGCAGTGGAGGATGGCCCAAGTGCTTCGGCCCTGCACCTGCATGGGAGACCAGGAGGAAGCACCTGGCTCCTGGCTTCAGATCGGTGCAGCACAGGCCATGGTGGCCATTTGGGGAGTGAACGAACGAAAGGAGGATTTTTCTCTCTCTCTCTAACTCTGCCTGTCAAAAAAAAAAAAAGAATGGACGAGTGGGTACTGGGCCCAGTGGTTTAGACACCTACATCCCATCAGATTACCTGAATCTCAAACCCAGTTTGTTTGTTTTAGATTTTTATTTATTTATTTGACAGGCAGAATTATAGACAGTGAGAGAGAAAGAGAGAAAGGTCTTTCTTCTGCTGGTTCACTCCCCAAATGGCCGCTACAGCTGGTGCTGCGCTGATCCGAAGCCAGGAGCCAGGTGCTTCCTCTTGGTCTCCCATGCGGGTGTAGGGCCCAAACACTTGGGCCATCCTCCACTGCCCTCCTGAGCCACAGCAGAGAGCTGGACTGGAAGAGGAGCAACTGGGACTAGAACCAGTACCCATATGGGATGCCGGCGCCGCAAGCGGAGGATTAGCCTAGTGCGCCAGGGCGCCGGCCCTTCAAACCCAGTTTCACACCTGACTCAACTTCCTGCTAATGCAGACCCTGGGAGACAGCAGTGATGGCTCAGGCAGGAGCTGCTGCCTACATGGTCAACCTGGATTACGTTCCTGGCTCCCAGCTCTGGTCCCCACTGAGGGCCACACCACATCACGGGCATTTGGGGAGTGAATCAGTAGATTCACTGGCTCACTCACTCGTTCTGTGATCCTCAAAAAGAAAAATATACAACTGTTAACTATATAGAATCTTTAAATATGTATTTGCAGCAGTGTATGAACCCTCAGATCACCTCCAAGAAAAAGAAATGCTTTGTTAAATCTTATCAAATATCATACAAACTTTAAGACACATTACTGACTTGTGTGCAACTATAATTTATCACGAACTAACTAACAATATCATCTGTAGTCTCACTCAACAGATTGTATTTGTGAAACGTGCTTGTTCATACATTACTCACTCTACATTTAGGTCTCCCAAGCGTCAACTGATCATCAATTTTCTATTTTACTACTCTTTCCTTGGAAAAAAAGTGCAACAATTACTTCATGAAAATTTAAAATTATTTTAAATCCAGCGTATTTTCTCGTTCCCTTCTAACTCTCCGATGTGTCTTCTGTCTCTTCTAAGAATTAACCCAAACCATCCGTTAATTTTTTTCTTTTCTCCATTCCATTTTAGGACTACCCAACAAATCCCTTCCAACAAAAACAAAAACCTTTAAATCAAAACCAAATTTAAAAAAAATAGTTTGAGGCCAATGAGGGTGAGAACAGGGTTTGAGAACAGGGTTTGACTCATTTGTATATATGGAGGTACACGTGTATGCAGTATGTGTGTATACTTAAAACAAACTCATAAAATGAAACCTAGAGGTCTCTGAGAATTTTCCTAAATTTGTAAACCTTCTGTCAAATTATGTAAGTTTTCCTTATGCACCAATTTAAGTTAATTCTTTCTACGTAAGACTATGATTCTTTGGTTCCTTTAATTACTAAAACTGCAGTGGTATTTCCTTCTAACTTTCAAAAACAAAAATAGTCTGCAATGCATTAAATTACTGCTGGTCAGTCTTGGAACACAAGCTCAATTCAAAGAGCACAAGAAGAATGGAACATTTTTTCCTACGGGGGAAAAATTCCTAGCGATGAACTTCTAAATAGCAGAATAGTTAAATCCAGTGGGAGAAAAAAATAGAATGTTGTGAGGCACAATTACTTGTGCTCAATGAGGTAAACCAAGGAAACTGTACAGATTTAGAATATATCTACTATATATATGTTGTCAAGGAAATATTTGCAGAGATCTGTAATTTTTGCTTTAACAGCTACTCCACTCTAATTCAAAACTTTCCCAAATGAAATTACTCTGAATTTATTTAAGAATCTCATAAATGACTCCTGTATTAACAGAAATTCTCAGATGAGTACATTCTAATAAATAAATCAAAATGAAATTTATGATCAAACTGTTCTGGCAATTTGGACTCCAGGTGCTTCTTAGACCTATGGCCAAGTTATGTGCATATAATGGCCACTCTAATTCCACAGGGATATCTAAAAACAGGAAAATGACAAATAACAAAGAGAGATGATGAACAGCTGTGACAGCCAGCTTCCAAGACAGCCCCAAAATACCTCCTGGTATTTCCAGCCCTGGAGACTCTCACCCCCTGGTGTGTTCTCTGTCCCACAATGAACAGGGCGCTGCTGTACAAACACTAGGACAGTGCAGCAAGGACACAGTGCGACTCCCGAGGCCAGCTCACAGGAGACCTGGCGGCTTCTGCCTTGTTGCCTCTTGGATCCCTCTTGGATGACAGCAAGCTGTCATGGGGGGAGCATGCTCACGAAGCTGTTGTGTGCTGAGAACGGAGGTCTCCTATCAATCCCACTAACTGGCTGGGCACAGAAACAGGCCGCCCAGGCAGATCCAGAAGGAGACTCACTCAGGGGCAGCTACTTCTGGGTCCTAAGCCACAAGAACACAGTATCACACCTCACAAGGAGTAAGGAAAGCATCGCTGCAGTTTGTTGGGAGCGGCTGAGCAGAGGTGAGGCTCAGGAAGCAGAACAAGAACACTCTGGGGGCTAGCACTGTGGGACTCTGGCATCCCACACAGGGGCCGGTTCATGTCCCAGCTGCTCCACTTCCTATCAGCTCCCTGCTAATGGCCTGGGAAAAGCGGCAGAAGATGACCCAAGGGTTTGAGCCCTGTACCTACATGGGAGTCCTGGATGAAGCTCCTGGCTCCTGGTTCCTGGCTTCAGCCTGGCTCAGCCCTGGCTACTGTGGGCATCTGGGGAATGAACCAATGAATGGAAAATCTCTCTCTCTCTCTCTCTCTCTCTCTATATATATATATATATATATATATATAGTTTCAAATAAATAATTAATCTCGAAAAGAAGGAAAATAAAAGGAAAAACAAAGAGAAGTTCTCTCGGAGCTAACAGCAATCCCAGAACAACAGGCAGAATAAATACCACGGTGGCAAATACATGGGAAGTCAGCAGTGCTTTCAAAAACCACAGTGCAAGAATCTTCTCTTGCTCAACAACATCCAACCCATTCCCAGGACTTTGCACCACCCACCCCATTTCCAAGACCAGCGCCTGCATGCCCAGCCCATGAGGATGTCCCTGCTTCAAAACCTGGGAGGTGCTCAGTAGCAGAAGGGCCCCAACTGGATCACGGATCGGTTCAATTCTGACAAGCCAGGCCTCAGATAATAAAAACCTCATTAGACATGTGTTTCTTATTTCTATGCTTACACACGACATTTGGAAACTTTATCAACGTACTCCAAGAGTCTCTAGTGCCGTTTAAAAACAAAAAACATTACATAAGTCATCACGCCCAAGAGGAAAGAACAAAGGACACTGAAATCCCAACAAATGTGGCAGCCTGAGGAACCATTAACTTTTTCCAAATTTTTTTTTTAAAGATTTATTTCATTTACTTGAAAGGCAGAGTTACAGAGAGAGAGGCAGAGAAAGAGAGAGGGGTCTTCCATCTGCTAGTTCACTCCCCAAATGGCTGCAATGACCAGGGCTGGACCAGGCTGAAGCTAGGAGCCAGGAGCTTCTCCCAGGTCTCCCACATGCGTACAGGGGCCCAAGCACTTGGGCTATCCTCCACTGCTTTCCCAGGCGCATCAGCAGGAAGCTGGATTGAAGTGGAGCAGCCAGGACTCTAAACGGCATCCGTATGGGATGCTGGCACTGCAGGCCGGGGTTTCAATCTGCTGTGCCAAAACTCTGACCCCTCCAAATAAATATTCTTTGTGGGGAAATGTCACACTATTTCCAGCACTTACAAGTTCTTGCAAGTATTTTCACATGTCAACCAGATGACAGCCTTTGCTCTGCCAAGAAATTCATTGATCACTAAAAAATAATTCTCTACAATTTAACAGAGAATGTTCCCAAAGAAATCAGTGCAAGTTAGAAATAAGCATATATGTTCACTTGCTGGACACAAAAGGGAAGCAAAGGATAGGATGTGTGTAATACATAATATAATGTGGTAAAATAAGTAAATCTTCACAGCTCCTCCACAGCACAGAAAAAATTCTGCATCACTTAAAACTTTTTTGCATTTGAGAGAGAGTATACACGAGCACACTACAATCTACTGTTTCGCTCCCTGAATGCCCACCACACATGGGGACTACATCAAGGTCCCCATTATGGATGGCAAGAATGCAATCGCTTGATTCATCACCCTTGCCTCCCAAGGTCTGCACTAGTAGGAGAAAGCTGGGGTCAGCAGGGAGCCAGATATGCAACCTAGGAATTCGGCTATGAATATCTTTACTACTAGGCTAAACGCCTGGCCCCTAAATCACTTTAAAAAAAGTACACAGCCTTTCAGTTCAATAGTTTTAACTTTTCAAATTAGTTCAGCTAATAAAAATGAGTGAATTGTCCCTGGACATGATTGCACGTAAGATATATTGTTTGTGTAGCAGGGACATTTTTTTAAATATTTTTTTTTTCTAAAAGATTTTTATTTTATTTTTTTGAGAGGTAGTGTCACAGACAGAGAGGGAGAGACAGAGAGAAAGGTCTTCCAACCACTGGTTCACTCTCCAAATGGCCTGTGCCAGGCCGAAGCCAGGAGCCAGGAGCTTCCTCCAGGTCTCCCACATGGGTGCAGGGCCCAAGCACTTGGGCCATCTTCTACTGCTTTCCCAGGCCATAGCAGAGAAATGGATCAGAAGAGGAGCAGCTGGGACTAGAACCGGTGTTCATATGGGATGCCGGCGCAACAGGTGTAGGCTTAGTCTACTACTACGCCATAGCACAAGCCAGCAGGGCCATTTTTAAGACAACAACAACAACAAAAAATCTTGGGTTTTTAAAACCTATAATCTCTTAACACTGGGCAGGAGGAACCCCACAACTACTTAGAAATACTCCGAGTTACATAAAATTGGCAGACTACATCTTTCCACAGTGTGGCATTCACAGCTCCTCCCCAAGACCACATTGCTTGTTATCGATGGGAGAGGGCCTACGGCTCAGGCTTTATTTTCAGACAAGAAATCAATACTACTTTCTCAACAAGGCCTGAAGCCAGGACACTTAACCTGCAACCAAGGATCGTAAATGATCAGAGGGCCACTTCCCTCCCCCAGGATCACAGCAGCTGAGATTCAGGCAGGTGCACTTGGGTGACGAGACAGTAAAACTGTTTAGAATGGTGGTAAGTGCAGCCAGCTGCCTCTGCCGCAGGTCGTTCCTTACTGCCCTTACGCCTCCACTCCTGGCTGCTGTTCACAGTTGCCTAGTCACTGGTGGCCCTGCCCTTCACAACACCCAAGAAGGGTGTGTCCCTGGGTAGGTGTTTATGAAGACGTGGGCCAATCCACCTGTTCCATCTTCTGGTTTCTGTGGCTACATATGGATAGTCATTTGCTGAACTGGATTTCCACCTGCTGGTTCCACATCTTCATCCCATGAACCTTTTCCCTGCAGCCACCTCAGCCAAGCACTGACCAGTCCAGAATAACTAAGTCATACAATGGACCGCCATGTCAAAAGATCATCATTAAATAACAGGTCTCAGGACTGTTATTAAACTGCTGAGGCAACCTGAGATTTGACACAATTAGTATTCTACTCACAGAATGCGGAGTTAATGTGTCCTAGAATTTAATTAGCATCATAATTTTCCACATAAATGCTTACAAGGTAAGCCACACTAAAGGCTATACAAACTGCTTGAGAATAAAAAATAATAACATTTTGAAAGGGGAACCTACATGTTACACAATCAGCTCTACCAAAGCAATCTATTAAACACCGGAGGAAATCAAATTTGCAGGCTATGCACCAACAGTACACGTGTGCCATTACTTTTCTTTAAAACGTTTTGTATTGGGGCCGATGTTGTGGCATAGCAGGTAAAGTCACTGCTTGCGATGCTGGTGTCCCATAGGGACACTGGTTCATGTCCTAGCTCTCCACTCCTGATCTGGTTCCCTGCTAATGGCCTGGGAAAAGCAGCAAGGATGGCCCGAGTGTCTGGGCCCCTGCTACCCATGTGGGAGATCCGGATGAAGATCCAGGCAGAGGCAGAGAGAGGGGTCTTCCATCCGTTGGTTCACTCCCCAAATGGCCACAACTGCCGGAGCTAGGACAAATTGAAGCCAGGAGCCAGGAACTTCCTTCAGGTTCCCCTCGTGGGTGCAGGAGCCCAAGCACTTGAGCCATTTTCTACTGCTTTCCCAAGCCATAGACCTTGTATATGCAAATGCAGTAAAAGCCTCAATGACTGTGTTTACCAAAGACACACAGCTGGACCTCAGTACTCAAGAGGGACTGATTTCAGGACTGTCCTTAGATCCTAGAAGCCCTCACAGAGGCCACACTAAGCCCAGCAGACACCATGTGCCACCAGGAACACCTGCTCAGCTTCTTGCTGAAGTAGACCTCAGGAGGCAGCACATGATGGCTCAGGTAGCTGTCGTAGCTGGAGTTTTGTCATCCTTAAGGGAGACCAGGATTGACCTCCTGGCTTCCAGCTTTACCCCTGGCACAGACACACACACACACACACACAGATAACAGCATAATATTTACATATATCCTCTTGAATACTTCAAATCATCTCTATAATGTTTAGGGAATATGACAAGGAAAAGTCTGTGCATGTCCCCATACACACAGAACTGCTTTCAGTAATTCTGAGCTGTGGTTGGTTGAATCCATGGAGGTAGGGCTCTCAGATTTGGAGGCTGTCTGTACCCATTTTTTAAACTGCAATCAACCATGAAGTACACCTAATTAATCAAGTTCCAACTTCCCAAATGCTAATAAGTTGGTAAAAACCAATGGGAAATTGCTGTATCTTTAGAAATTTATTTAGCAAACGAACCCAAAACCTACTGAAGCTCTGTTCGATGATTTTTTTTTTTTTTTTTTTTTGACAGGCAGAGTGGACAGTGAGAGAGAGACAGAGAGAAAGGTCTTCCTTTTGCCGTTGGTTCACCCTCCAATGGCCGCCGCGGTAGCGCGCTGATCTGATGGCAGGAGCCAGGTGCTTCTCCTGGTCTCCCATGGGGTGCAGGGCCCAAGGACTTGAGCCATCCTCCACTGCACTCCCTGGCCACAGCAGAGAGCTGGCCTGGAAGAGGGGCAACCGGGACAGGATCGGTGCCCCGACCGGGACTAGAACCCGGTGTGCCGGCGCCGCAAGGCGGAGGATCAGCCTAGTGAGCCGTGGCGCCGGCCCTGTTCGATGATTTTAAAACAGATTGTAAAATTCTGCTTTGTGGCTATTAAAACAACACTTAACCCTGAAAACTGTTAATTAAAAGGAAACGACTATTCATTCTGCCTCTTCATTAGGAAATTTGGCTTCAAGGTGACCAAAAGCCCCATCTGTTTGAGGGAAAGTTCAAATATCATAAGAGAGAGCCAGCTAATAAATGAAGGATGAATAATTAAGATAATATAATAACTGGCATTCTGGCACAGTTAGGTTGCCGCCTGCATCCAGTATCAAGAATGTTGGTTCAAGTCTTGGTTACTCTGCTTCCAATCCAGCTCCCTGCAAATGTGCCTGGGAAGGTAGCTGATGGCCCATGTGCTTGAACCCCCGCTATCCACATTGGAAACCCACATGGGAGATCAGGGTTCCTGCCTCTGGCCTGACCAAGTCCTGGCATTTGTGGCCACTGAGGGAATGAAACAGAGGATGCAAGATCTCCACACCAACCCCACCCCCCAATCCCTGGACCCCGGCTACATCCCCTCTGGGCTCTCTGTTTCTCTTTCACTTTACCTTTCAAATAAATATACCAAAATCCTAACAAAACTTATTCAAGTAAGTCTTGTCAATTGTTTAAACACTAGATGAAAGGTTGATGGCACGGAATACTTCAGGTCAATTTGGGGGAAAAACCCTAGACACTGAAGGGATCTGATTGCACCTAGTTCAGTGGTCGTTTTTAGCCATCTTTGATGATAATGTATTTTATGTTTCTGATGAGATGCAACCTACACTATTAACAAACAAGCCTTTAGATATAACTTCCCATACAGAGAAATATACAGAATGAAGAAATAAGCTAAAATTCATCACCCAATTCAAAAGGTAGCACATTCTACAAGACGACAGGGCTCATCTCTTCAGAAAGCCAGTGTTGCCAAAAAAGAATCATGGTGGGGGGGGGGGGGGGCAGCGGAGAGAGGTCAAGGGTACAGCTACTTCACCCTGTGGTCCATGTGAGGTTCTGGGGAAATGGGAATACCATCTGGGTAAAACAAGCACAGGTCCCTGACAAAAAGTGTATGTTTGTGTGTATACAACGCACACTCATACATATACATGGACACATGTCCTGCTTCTACAAATACAAGATTTTTTTCTTAAGAGAGACTTATCTAAATGTCTCAAGGGTACAAATATTTGTTTTGTACATGACATCATGTTTTATTTACAATGAAGTGACAGAACAAAATTATAATCTTCCATTTTCAAACTGTGCTTTTAATACATAAAAATTTGCTTTAAAAGCCCTTAGGTTTCCACTTAAAATTTTACTCTGCTTTGCAATGATGGGTTAAGTACCACCATCCCAAAATCTGCTAAGTTTCAGCCACTGACTTATCACAGAACACAGCAAACTTATCTTGGAAGACAGTAAGAGAGAACAAAGAAAGAAAGAAAATCCCAAAACTTAGGGCATCATTTATGTTCTTCAACATCTTCACAGTGGTGCCAAAGATGTTTAGCTTTGCTCTGACTCGTTACGGAGGATTCTACCACTTCGATAGGAGAACAGGTAAATCTACTGCCAGTTCATATGAGGCATAATGCTTTCAAGCATGCTGAAGACAATGACCAGGCAAACTGCCCTTCCCGCTGCTTGCGACACACTCAGGGCGCCTCAGCATCTGAGAGAAGGGGCTAGGAAGGACAAGCGGTATCTCAATCTGTACCTTAAGTATCTGTGAAGCCTAATCTCTTTTAAGATAAAAAATAAATATAAGTACTAACGCTTTATTCCTGTGACTCAAAGGATCAACTCACACCACCTCCCCACTCCACAGTAAGTCTTTTTTGTGCATACGAGGCCAGATGGAAGAAGACCCCTTTCAGAAGCCCAGAGTTTAAAAGGGCACATAAAGATAAACAGAGGGGATCCATTTGGAATATTTCCTCCCTACAATTCTTCCTCCAGATTTTCTGCTTTTGTCTTAACATGACCATGCCACGTCGATCTCTAAAAAGCCTGTCTCCAAAATTTCCCAACAACACCAGAAAAGGTCACCAAGCCTGCACACCAATTTTGTACAGGATTAGTACTCATCTGTACAAATCTTTAATCCCAGTATTTAGAAGATTTCAACCAGATCAGAGCTGCACTTTGACTTTTAAAAAAATTATTTTATTTGAGAGGCAAAGAGAAAGAGAGGCCTCCCGTCTGTTGGTTCACTCCCTAAATGTCTCGGAGCAGGGAACTTGATCCGGGTCTCCCACATGAGTGCCAGGGACCCAACCACTTGACGTGCGGCAGGAAGCTGGTGTCAGGAGAGGAGGCAGGACTCAAACCAGGCACTCTCACATGGGGTGCAGCCATGCACGGTCGCGTCTCAGCTGCCACACGGATGCCTGTGCCTCCCTTTGACTTTCTGAAGCATCTTTATTATATCTTGACATAGGAGGGGCCTTTCAAGGCAAACGGTCATGGCAAACACCGCTGATGACAGTCTACATGAGGATGTCAGACGATCGTGCATGACAATAAATTTATCTTTGAATTTAATTTCCCACAAACTTTTTGAGGTACCCATGTATGTGTTACTACATTATCGTATATATACTTAGGCTGTCTTATCTAGCACGGGTGCAGCTCTAAAAGGCCGCAGTCCTGGTCCTGGACTTCAATCATATCATATCTAGCTTTGAAATGAGCGGAGTACAAACCTAGGGTCAATGACTCCATGAGCTCACCTGGAACCTTCCTAACCAATCACGTTAGCACTGACTGACCTGAATGTGTAAGATCCTGGAAGGCTTTCTAAATCTAAAATATATTAACTATAGAAAAACAAACTTCTATGCCAAATGCAACCACAGAGTCAGTCAAAACGTGAATCCAAACTGGGAACAAATATGCCAAGAGACATTCAGCAAAACTATCAAGGGTTTTTGTTTCTCCACTAGCAGTTTAAAAAAAAAAAAAAGACAGCAACACGATTTAAAAGGAATGATTTCCCTTTTTTGTTTAAAGAATTATTTATTTACTCAAAAGGCAGGGGAGGAGGTAGGAAGGGGTGTGCCAGAAAGAGAGACCTTTCACCTGCTGGTTCACTCTCCAAATGTCCACAACAGATGGGGTTGGGCCAGGCCAAAACCTGGAACTCCATTCCAGGTCTATGTGGATGGCAGGGACCTAGTACTTGAGCCATCATCTGCTGCCTCCAAGAGTGTACAGTAGCTGGGAGCTGGATCAGAAGTGGAAGGACCAAGCACTTTTACAGGAGGTGGGACATCCCCAGCAGCCAGCATCGGAACTCCTGCACCAAATACCTCGCCTGCCCTGGCTTTTGTTCTTAAGACAACTCTGAGTTCCCGCCACCCCCACAGCCACCACCTTAGTGGTTCTTCACCACACCTGGCTCTGACTCCACCACGTGCCAGAGGTAAGGGACTGCAGCCCCTGCAGGGCTTGTCTGCTGTGTGAAATCCGCTCCGTGGCGTCCAGTCTTAGAGCTGCCCCAGCTGCCCAGCCTTTCTCCTGGGCAGGCAGAGGCAAGACTCAAAGACGCACACCAGGCATCCTCTGGGTACGATGAGACTGCTGGCTGTATGCCTTGCTCTGTGAAGCTGTCACAGGGTGCCTCTCCCTGCTAACTGGCCAAACACCCACCTCACCATACTCTCTGTCTTTACTGGGGTCCTGGCACTGCACAGACCCTTTTCTGCCTTTTAAAAATGCTTATTAAGCATGTTGCCACAAGCACAAGAACCATGGAGGGAGAGTGGAGCAGCTGCACACCTGTGCACACGATCCCTCGCTTGGGTGAGCGAGGACTGAGACTTCAACAGACCTCAACCACTGCCCGGGTTTCACACTTTCAGGGATGACAATAACAACACCTGAAAGTTTCTCAGAAACCCATCTCTCAAGTACTACTGTGAGTACAAGCAGGAAAATGAAACAACCCCACCCAAAACAAAACAAGACCTTGGTCACTGTTAATGATACACCTTAAACATCAAAAAGGAAATTACAATGCAATTTCAAATAGTATCAACCAAAAGTACAACTTTTGGACTAACGGTTGTAGACGCCACGTTATCAAACTATTTACCAGTACAGAATTTCAAGTGGGGGAAGGCATGACAGGAGCCAGTGGGGAACTGGAGGTCAGGAGTGAAAGAACTCGCCTAAAGAGTAACAGCTACACCCCTCACTCTGGGGTGAGGGTGGGGGGCAGGGAGTGGAAGCAACACCCCCACAATCTAACCCTTATGCCAACACTGCCTATTTTGTGTCTGTGATCTACTCAGTGAGTTGCCTGTTCTCCTCTATGGCTGACCTGCTCAGTTCCCCAGGGACTTGTTCTGAGAAGGAGATGATCTTAGTTAGAAAGAAACTGTCTATACTCAGTTACAAAGCATTTATACCTCTTGTGATATACTCTCAATTTTTTTTTAATCAGTATTAGTCCTGATCCCAGTCACCTAACTTCACAACTCACATCACTGATCAGGAGTTCATAAAAACAGCTTTGTGGGTATCATTTTCCTAACTTTAAGGATCATAACATAATTTTTTAAATGATCTTTTTTAAAATCATCTTTAGGCTCATTGCAAAATAAACTGGAACACGGAAAGATCCAAACCCCCTCAACATAAACCTTCCTAAACTGGTCATTTTTAAAAACCAAGACAGGCCGGCGCCGTGGTTCAACAGGCTAATCCTTCGCCTTGTGGTGCCGGCACATTGGGTTCTAGTCCCGGTCGGGGCTCCGGATTCTGTCCCGGTTGCCCCTCTTCCAGGCCAGCTCTCTGCTGTGGCCAGGGATGGCCCAAGTACTTGGGCCCTGCACCCCATGGGAGACCAGGAGAAGCACCTGCTCCTGCCATCGGATCAGCGCAATGCGCCAGTCACAGCGCGCCGGCCGTGGCGGCCATTGGAGGGTGAACCAACGGCAAAGGAAGACCTTTCTCTCTCTCTCTCACTGTGCACTGTCAAAAAAAAAAAAAAAAAAAAAACACCCAAGACATACACTTTATGGAAAGAAATCGAGACATTATCTTAGAAGAAGTAACTTCAAAATTCCAGCCGCAAATCTAAAGGAATCGCAGCTGTGCACATTTCACTGACACGTAGGAACTCGGCACTTACCATATAACATCCAACAAGGAAAGCAGCATTTGCTTGTTTTCTCTCATCTGAGCCAGTAAAATGAATAATTTTCTTCCTTAGCATTGTAATGGACTGCACACAAAAAAACAGCTGTTAGTATCTTCTTTTTAATTGCGAGTTTTCCAAAATTTTACTTCGTGATGAAGACAAATCCCCAGTCTTACACCTAAGTATTCATATCAGCAAGATGTTTGAAAACATCAGCACTGACACCCCCCAAATACCATCTCCCTTCTTCCCACAAAAGCCATCTCCTGGGATAAAACAAACATAACTGAAGAGCAGGAGGGGAAGGAATAGACAATTCTAGAAGCACAGCCCACCTCTAGAAGGAGACACAAGCCAATCAAGGTTGGGGAAAACTTTCTTTCCTCTTCCTACTATTCAACTTTTTTTTTAAAGGTCTTTTCCAAAAGCCTTTAAATTAATAAAAAGGTATACAGGACAGGGCAAAAATAACCCATGATGTTAGGGATGCCGACAGTGAGTAACCGGGGCAGGGGTACTGCAATAGCAAGAAGTGAGGTGCAAGGGGCTCTTCCAGGGTGCTGAGGCTCTGTTCCTGATGTCAGGGTCAAGGTATTTACCAGGGACACTCAGTCTACAAAGATTCACAGAGCTGTACTCGCACGATCTGTGCTTGCTTCTGTATGCCTCTTATACTCTTATCAATGAAGAATACGGAGTTTTAAAATAAATGGAGCAATGCACGACTGGTTAGCACTTCCTGGGCCGTGTGCTTCACTCCCATTGAGTAAAAATCGATTTTCCGGAATGGGTGAGGGAGCAGATTATATTCCACTCAACAGGCATGTCTTTATAGGCTTCTGGAAGTCACTGTTTCAATGAGGAATGTGTACATCTTTCCCGGTACTTGTTACACAGAGCAGGAGATCCAAGATCATTAAGAAAACAGAAACCCAACCAGACATCTAGCAGAACAAGAACAAGACACTGTTCACTCAAACTCTCATCCATTCTGCTGCTATTAACTCAACAGGAAGTCATGCTTCAGTCAGGCCGCCTGGTCCACAAGTTCCCAGGTCTTCCAGTAAACAAAACCTGTTGGGTTCTGTCTTTAAGGGCTAGGACATTTTTGGCTGACCCAATGGATAAAAGTGTACAGATGGCTGAGCCCTCCAGGGGGTGGGGTGGGGCCTGGGATCTTCCAAAATTAAAGCAAAGCAAAGTCCCAGGAAGAAGCAATTATTTTTAGCTTTCTGCCCTGTCTGAAACCAAAGAGCTGTCACCAGCAACTGAAAAGGGGAAGGAGAGATAGGAAATAGAGGTCCCAGAAGAGTCCCTTCTGCTATGAATGTGTAGTAACTAAGACTTAATGCTCAAGGAAAGGACCTGCCAAGTGACCCATACATTGTTAATTGTATTAAAATTTTTGATTAAAGACAAGTTCGAGTGACTCTCTAATTCAGTAAGTTATTTTTTTTAAAGTATCTGCCCTCCTCCCCAAGTTATCGTCCCAAATGCAGTATTTTCAACTAGGGAACCTACAGTGACAAATCGGGAACTGCCAGCAAGCAGTACACAAACACATCTTAAGCTCAAATCAGTGAAAGTGCGTGTGTGTGTGTGTGACTGTGTACGTGTGCATGAGGGCACGCGTAGCTCTCAGTGGTATGTTCTTTGCCCTTGTTTCTCCACCTCCCTCATGATATGCATGTATGAAATGTCACCGGGAGAAGTCACAGTTACTACAGCCACATGGGAGCTCCCTGATGGGGCAAGAGCAATCACTTATGGGGGTGGGGCTGTTTGTGGGCGCTCCCTGTCACTGCAGAGGCAGAAGGCACACTGGCCACACCAGGAAGAGTTCCTGGTTAGGTTTCGGTGCCATCAGGTCACACAGTAAGAGGTTCACTTCATTTCCACTTTGGCTTTCCAAGTATTTGAAAATCAAATAACTCAAATTTAAACTATTTAATCAAAACTCTAGAAAACAGGGGGGTAGGTGTTTGGACTAACAGTTAAGACCCCAGTTAGAATGCCTGTTTCCCTTATCAGAGTACCTAAGTTCCAATCCTGCCTCCAATTTCCTGCTTACTGTAGACCCTAGGAAGAAGTGGTAATTGATTCAAACAGCTGGGTTCCTGCCATCCACACTGGAGACCTGGACTGAGTCCCCAGCGCCAAGTTTTGGTCCTGGGGAGCTTTGGGCCCTGGCCATTGCAGGCATGTGGGAAGGCAAGAGAGCTTGGAGCGCGCTCTCTCTCTGCCTTTCCACAATTTTTGAAAAACCTCTATAGTACATTTCTTCTATGCCTGTAGGAACGAAACATCATGTATATGTCCCAAACATCCCTGTAGTGGTAATAAGGCATTTCCTTAAAAAAAAAAAAAAAAAAAAAGACACAGTAGTCCCCCTTTATCCACGGTGTTGACTTCCTAAGCTTCTGTTTGCAGAGGTCAACCATAGTTCCAAAATATTAAATGGAAAAATTCCATAAATAAACAATCTACAAGTAGTAAATAAACGTTATTATAGTATATTGCTGTAATTGTTCTTTTATTATTAGTTACTGTTAACAAATCTTTTACTATGCCTAATTTATAAGTTAAAATTTATCATAGGTATGTAAGAGAGTACTTCAAGAGTTTGTGGGAAAATGTAATTCAAATGTAGGCTCACTTTGATGCAAAAAAGTTTTGAGATCCATGTATAGTTAGGTTTTTCATAATACATACTTTCTGTAAACGTTTTGAAAACCTCTCATATGGATGGATTTCAAATTTTCTTTGCACCACAGCTTAACTTTTAATCTCATTTTCTGCAAACTTTTGGAAGTACCTTTATATGTGGGGGGTGGACCCCCCCACAGGAGATACAGGGCGTGGTTCTACCTGTGGTTTCATGTATCTCTGGGGTTCTTAGAACAAAGACAGCCCCCAAAGAGAAGGACAGACTACTGTGTGTTTTCCTTATTTTTCTCCCCACGATTTAATGAACAATGATTACTTTGGTCAAATCTTAAGTAAAAGAGACTTTACCTTTAATTTCTTATTTATCTTGCAACAATATCTGTAAACCATTGCCAGATTGAGTGGTCCAAAATCTGCATAAAAGCTTTAAAATGAAAAATAAAAACAGACATGTATATTCTTGTGCTCTGAATAGAAATGCCCTGTTTGGGGTCTACAAGATCAGATTAAGAAAGGAAAGCAGACACTGAATGGCTATTAAGTCACACAATTTAAAGGGACTACTGCCTCACATGGAACAATCTGGAAAACAGTGCCCACTAACAGATCCCACAAGGGCACCACCCTAACACCTCAATCTAACCTCAGTTAACACGACAATCACTTCTAAGCAAAAATGTGCTTTTCCACTAGCCAAAAGCCCAGTAATCTTACTTTAGGACATGTTTATATCTCATGGCAGTGTAAGTTATCACAACAGCAACTTTTAAAGTTTAAATTTAGAAAGGTTCTCTCATTTTAATTTTTCCCTAAAGATCTATTTTCGTGCCAAGGTTAAAAGTATTCTGAAATTAGCAATGAACAGATAAGTTTCCAAGGCTACTCCATTTATAACCATACCTTTAGATTTAGACTCTTCAAAATAAAAAATGGTACCAACAATCTTTTAAAAAGCAATACTTACTTCTCATATTCAAGTTCATTATCTATGCTGAAATAATGTTCATTTGATGCACTCTTTGGTCTGCTGTAGAGAATGGCAAAACAAAGGCGATCTGAAATGGAAAAATTGCAATGTTCCTTCCTTCGGACTATTAAGATGTTTCACTTATCATGATGCAACTCTTCAAAAATGAAGGCAAAATCCTACTTTTCCTATGCATGTTTTGGATGACAGAGGTGGTAATGGGTAACTTCAAAATATTCTATTTTGGTGCGGAACAAATGAGCAAATCTTTAAAGGGGAAATTGCGTTTAACCGTTTGAGAAGTAGTGCGTGGTTTTTCATGTTGGATATGGTTTAATTCGTGAAGGAACCACTCGACCTAAAACGCCGGCTCCCCTGGACTGACAGGCATCGACGTTGGATGGCTAGCTTCTAGATCATTCTGGCTACCTTTCCAAGACATCCTGGAAAGTCATTTCAGTGAGGAAGCGCCACTTTTTAGGTAATGAGAAAGAATGCTTTCAAAATTGCTTCGAAATTACCACTCACGGCTCCAGCACAACAAACTATGTGTTTAACCAACTGTTCTGAAGGATCACTACTTTTTTAGAATTCAGACTCACGACTTGGGGATTTGTGCAATTAGGCAAATTATCATCTAAACAGAAGCAATGCTCGGTTTCTGCAGGATGCGTCTGAGAGGGGCGTGTGTGGCACACACCCAGGGCTCGCCTGCAGAGAGGTGTGCCAACATGGGCACGGAAGCTGAGGGGCTCCACCCTTCCCTCCCCCCCCCCCCCGCTCCCCCAAAGTCGCCAACACCTCACAGCAGTAACACCGGTGGGGCTCAAACCCGGGGCAAAGCCAGCGCAGCCTCCCAAAGCCGGCAAGCGCCCTCAGCACAGCGGGCGGGTGGGCAGAGCGGGGGACGCCAGCTGGCTCGCTTCCCCGAGTCCTGGGTTTAAAAATTTCTTCCTTCCTTTCTTTTCGGTCTGCAACTCGATTCGCACAACTGGCGCCCTCACTTCCTCGAAGCCCAGCTAGGGCGCTGCACAGCACAGCACGGCACGGCGGCGGGTGGGTGGCCGGCCCCGAGCCACGGGCGACCTCCGGTCCCGCGAGGGGACCCGGGCCACCCACGGGAGCGCGCCCACCCCCGGGCTGCGTCCCCCCGAGGCGGCGGTGGCCCCGGGCCGGGATCACAGGCGCCTTGCGCCCCGCACTCACCTTTGATCACCTCCGCCCGCAGCCGCGGCCCCGCGCCCGCCCGGCTCATGACTCCCCAGCATCTGGAAGGCGGAGCGGAGGGAAGGGCCGGCTGGGTCGGGAACGGGCCACTGGCCGAGAGAGGCGGCTCCGCGACCACACCCCCAAGTTTAAAAAACAAAGTTTAAAGGGCCGAGCCCCCGGGGCTGCGACGCCTCAGAGAGAGCCCGCGGCCAGCCCGGGAGGCCACCCCGGAAGCGCGGGGCTCCTCACAGCAGCCCCGGAGGCCGCATCGTGGCCCCGGGCCCCGCAGCCCGCCCAGCGCCATGGGGCCGCGCCGCGGTGCCGCCAGCAGCGCCCCCAGGGACGCAGGGAGTCGCGAGCACCTCGCGAAGGCCCTCGGTGGTGGTGGTGACAGCCCCCAGGGTGACGCGCCGCGCCCGCCCGCCCTGCCCACGCCGGGCCTGGCGCCGCCCCCGGCCGCCGCGAGGGGGCGCTGCAGCCGGGCCGGGCCGGGCCGCGGCGGGCAGGCGGGGAGCGCCCAGCAGGCCTGCTGCTCGTCAAAGGCATCCGATGGCTTAAAAACAAGGTTTCTGACACCATTCCAAGTAACTACTGAAAATATTTTCAACACAAGTTCGTATTTTAAGCTCAAGATACGCAGGTTTTGTTATCTGCCCTCCTATGGTGCTGGAATTGTGGTCATTTTCATCCCTTCCCGTATTTCCGCAAGTTTTCTACAGAAAAGAAATATTTTATGGTGATCCACCAACAATTGTCTGAGGACTTCTCCTTAAAACCTAATACAGTTAACAAGTCTTCCCCAAGAGCTACACTTGACCATCTCACTGTGCAATCTATAAGACGTTTACCTCAGAAGGAACCTGCACCACTCCTAACCCTTAAAACTTTGAAACCCTTAAAACAAAACTCACACACACACACACACACACACACAATCGTGAATTCTCTCATAATCTCAACTGGGCACGACTTTTTTTTTTTTTTTTTTTTTTAAGTCAGAATTAGAGAGAGGAAGAGTCCGCTGGTCACTCCCCAGATGGCCACAACCGGCTGGCCTAAGCCAGGAGCTTCATCCAGATCTCCCACATCGGTGGCAAGAGCCCAAGCACTCGGGCCATCTTCTGCTGCTTTCCCAGGAACATGAACAGGGATGGGAAGTAGGGCAAACAGGACATGAACCAGCGTCCATATGGGATGCTGGGCATTGTAGACAGGCAGCTTAACCCACTATGTGCCACAGTGCTGGGGAAGGCTTCTCTAAGAAATGATTCGAAAGTCTTAAGAGAACCAATTGATAAATGGATACACATTTCAGAACGTTTATTATGGCAATAAACACATAAACCAAACAGAGATGAACTGGAAAAAATTCTGTAAATTCATCACAAAAAGATGCTTGCCTACGTTGGTATGTCATTACAAAACTACAAATGCAAATTTCAACTATGGGGTATTATTTTTTTTTTCCCTCAGACTGGCAAAATTCAAGAATTGGCAAACTATGCCAGGGAAGTTAAGAGTGAAAGCAAACTATTCTATCAGCTGCCTGCAGGGGGACCAAAGCCCAGGGCAACTGCACGAGGGAGGTCTGGCAGAAAAGACTGAGACCTGGAAAGAGCACCAGGACAGCCTGTTAGCTACCACCTTCACCTGTGTGTACATACAATCTTATTTTATTTCATATACATGAAGCATGGTACAGGAAACGCTCCACAGCCAGTCTCTGCAAGGAGACACAGTCTGCTGGCAGGGGGTGCCTCTGTGACATTGAAGTGGGTCTCCAGGAAACAGGAAGGTGTAAAGAGAGGGGCCTTTCTGTAGCTTTTGCATTTTACACCATGTAGTACCTATTCAAGATTCTGAGGCTCTGGAAACTTGTAAGGCTAATAGTGTTTCCCCAGAGCTGGCTCCTCATGAAGAGGGGGAGCACGCAGTCACAGGCAGCTGCACACAATCACACAAGGGCACCGACTGATGACTGCTTTTGCTTTCTACACATCTCATGAAATTTCAGTTTCCAAGTCCAATTCTGAAGTTCAATTCCCTAAGGAACATTTTACTATTACACAGAGCCAAGAGGGACAAGAAATCACGTATTTCTGATGTCCACTTACCTCTCACCTCTCTCGTCAGAACTACAATTAAGTACCATAGGAACTAGAGGGCTAAGCAGATGGAACGCTCATTGGGTAACTGGAGCTAGATTAAGAGCTTATAATAGTTTTCCTTAAATGTTCATTATTAATCTTGTAATCCTACAAGGGGGCTTCAAAAAGTTCAGGGAACATGTGTGTTATGAAAAAAAAACTATACACTGGAGCTGGTACTGTGGCTTAGTGGGCTAAGCCTCCACCTGCAGTGCTGCCATGCCAGCTCCACTTCCCATCCGGCTCTCTGCTATGGCCTGGGAAAGCAGTGGAGGATGGCCCAAGTGCTTGGGCCCCTGCACCCACGTGGGAGACCCGGAAGAAGCTCCTGGCTCCTGGCTTCAGATTGGCCCAGCTCCCGCCTTTTCAGCCATTTGGGGAGTGAGCCAGTGGATGGGAAGACCTTTCTCTCTGTCTCTCCCTCTGTGTCTGCAACCTCTCAAATAAATAAATAAAATCTTTTTTTAGAATAAACTAATAAAAAACTATAATGCACTTCGAATTTCTGTACACAAAAGATTTATTTGTTCACTTGAAAGGCAGAGAAACAGAAAAAAACAAGACAGATCTTTATCCCTCAAATGGTGACAACACCTAGGACTGGGCCAGGTGGAAGCCAAGAAGACCCAGGAACTCCATCCTGGTCTTTCACATGGGTGGCAGGGGCCCAGTGCTCTTGGGCTACCCTCTGCTGCCTTCACCCTCTGCTGCTTTCTCGGGTGCATTAGCACAGAGCTGAATCCAAGGCAGAACAGCCATGACTTGAACTGGCATTCTGATACAGGATGCTGGCTTCTTGCTACTGGCCTCAACATCTTTTTTGTTAAATTATCTTTATTTGGAGGCCGGCGCTGTGGCGGAGTGGGTAAGGCCATTGCCTGCGGTGCCAGCCTCCCACATGGGCGCCAGTTTGAGTCCCGGCTGCTCTACTTCCGATCCAGCTCTCTGCTATGGCTTGGGAAAGCAGTGGAAGATGGCCCAAGTCCTTGGGCCCTGAAGCCACGTGGGAGACCTGGAAGAAGCTCCCGCCTCCTGGCTTCGGATTGGTGCAGCTCTAGCCATTGTGGCCATCTTGGGAGTGAACCAATGAATGGAAGACCTCTCTCTCTCTCTCTCTCTCTCTCTCTCTCTCTCTCTCTGCTTCCCTGTAATTCTGCCTTTCAAAAAACTAAAATAAACGTTTAAAAAAGTATCATTATTTGAAAGGTGGGGATTGGGGTGGGCTGTTCATTCCCCAAATGTGCGTAATACCCAGGACTGAGTCAGGAGGAAACCAGGAGCCAGGAACTTCATCCTGGTCTCCCAGGTAGATGGCAGGGATCAGTACTTGGCCATTACCTGCTACCTCCCAGGGTGTGCATTTTGCAGCAGGCTGGACTAGAACTTGAACCCAGACACTCCCACAAAAGATGCAAGTATCCCAAGTAGCACTGTAGCCACTGCCCAAAATGCTCACAACAATAAACTTTTAATCAACTTTGAAGTCCATTTCCGGCAACTTTTTGAAGTACCCCTGTATCATAAACTTATGTATACACTTTTTAATGTTTTTATTCTCAAAAACAGTAATAAATCTTCTTGCCTAACCTCCCTGCCTCACTGACTGTTATAACACAGTATAAGGAAATGAACCCTCATGATTTTAAAATGTTGATAAAGGGGCCGGCACTGTGGTATCGTAGGCCTCTCTGCCTGCGGCACCGGCATCCCACACGGGCGCCATCTGTGTCTGGCTACTGCACTTCAAATCCAGCTCCCTGCTGATGGCCTGCGAAAACTCTGGAAGATGGCCCAAGTGCTTGGGCCCCTACACCTGAGTGGGAGACCTGGAAGAAGCTCGTGGCTCTTGCCTTCAGATCGGCCCAGCTCCAGCTGTTGCAGCCATTTGGGGAGAGAACCACTAGATGGAAGACCTCTGTGTCTCTCCCTGTCTCTCTATAACTCTGTCTCTCAAATAAATTAATAAAACTTCAAAAAATAATCACTGTAACATGTTTTAAAATGTTACTAAAAACGTTTACAGGGCCTCATTTACCTGCAGATCTCTTTTAGCATTTTTGTCTTGACATAAGGACTGCCTCCTCCTCTAATAAATGTTGGAGAAATGAAAAACACGTTCCTGTATAACAACTCAATATTAGAGAATAATTAATCATAAAACAGTGAAGTATGTGTTCTAAATTACTGAGCAGGATAGGTAGGAGTCAGCGAGAACAACAATATGATGTCCCTTAACCTCTGTCGCAATTTCAGTTACCTGAGTCAGCCGGGCTCTGAGAACATTACTATCTATCGTACAGGGAGAAATCTAGACATGCGAGGGAAACAGAGAGAGAAAAGGGAAAGGAAAGACATGAGGCAGGATACAGACAGATTACCGTGCCTAACTTATAAACGAGTATCTGTTACACATACACTTGAGTAGGATAAAACACAGTACATAGAGGGTTTGTATGCTCTGTGGTTTCAGGCATCTACTGAGGGTCTTGGAACATATTCCCCCAGGTTAAAGAACCCCACGTGGACCTAGACACACAGCGGGCATTCCGCACTCCACACTTGCCCCTGGAAGTGCACTGACTTCACAGGTCCTAGCACAGCTACTGGAGAAATGCAAGGCTTCCCACAGGGTGGGCAAGTCACTGCAGGACAAGCAGCTGACAGGTGAACTCCCACCCCAGCTAGGGAGCGAGCGAGGGAACAGGCCCCCATCTCAGCTCCACAGGAACACAGACAGCAGATACCAGATTCTCATCAAGGGGAGCTGTGGAGAAATGCTTATAAAACACTGCTCCAGGGGCCCGTGCTGTGGCGTAGAGGGTAAAGCTGCAAGCTGCAACACTGGCAGCCCACATGAGCACCAGTTCAAGTCCTGGCTGTTCCACTTCCAATCCAGCTCCCTGCTAATGGCCCAGGTCCGTGGGCCCCTGCACCCACGTGGGAGACCTGAAGGAAGCTCTTGGCTCCTGACTTCAAATCGGCTGGGCTCCAGCCATTGCAGCCCTTTGGGGAGTGAACCAGCTAATAGAAGATCCCTCTCTATAACTCTGCCTTTCAAATAAATAAATAAATCTTTAAAAAAAAAAACTAATCTAAAAAAGCAGTCACATAACCCCTAAAATAACAGTGACGGCCAGCAGTTACTCAGAGTTACTGCCAGATATTAAACTTAGTTAATTAACATCCATGCAGTCGGGGCCTGTGCTGGGGTGTAGTAGGTTAAGCCTCTGCCTAAGCACCAGCATGCCATATGGGTGCTGATTTGAGTCCCGATGCTCCAATTCTGATCTATCTCCCTGCTAATGGTCTGGGAAAGCAGTAGAAGGTGGTCCAAATTTTTGGGCCCCTGCACCCACGCAGAAGACTTGGACGAAGCTCCTGGCTCCTGGCTTCAGCCTGACCCAGCCTTGGTTGTTAAGGTCTTCTGGGGGAGTGAACCTGTGAATGGAAGATCTCTTTCTGAGTTTCTTCCCTTCTCTTTAAAAAAAAAAAAAAAAAAAAAAAAAAAAAAAAAAAATCTGAACACAGGTCATTTGATTGAAGCGTGAGACTTTTAAGTACCAGCCTCAGAGACCTGCCCTAATATAAACCAAGAGTAATTATAACCATGTGATTTTAGCATAGCACTATACAAACTGGACCTCGGCATTTCAATACCTAGTACATGAGAAAAACCAGTGTTTCAACTCAGTGACAAAGAAGGTAGAAAACATCCATATACAGTCAAATTATGAGTCAGTAATTCCTTCTAGGTCTCTATACAATGGAAATTGCTTATATAAACCAAAAAAGGTATAAAAAATGCTTATACAGTGGGGCCAGCGCGTGGTGCTGTAGGTTAATCCTCTGCCTGCGGTGCCAGCATTCCTTATGGGCGCCGGTTCTAGTCCTGGCTGCCTCTCTTCCAATCCAGTTCTCTGCTATGGCCTGGGAAAGCAATGAAGGAAGGTCCAAGTGCTTGGGCCCCTGTACCCGCATGGGAGACCAGGAAGAAGCTCCTGGCTTCGACTGGCACAGCTCTCGCTGTTGCAGCCATTTGGGGAGTGAACTAACGGATGGAAGACCACTCTCTGTCTCTTCCTCTCACTGTCTGTAACTCTACCTCTCATATAAATAAATAAAATATTTTTTTAAAAGTTTATAGGCCGGCGCCACGGCTCAACAGGCTAATCCTCCGCCTTGTGGCACCGGCACACCAGGTTCTAGTCCCGGTTGGGGCGCCGGATTCTGTCCTGGTTGCCCCTCTTCCAGGCCAGCTCTCTGCTGTGGCCAGGGAGTGCAGTGGAGGATGGCCCAAGTGCTTGGGCCCTGCACCCTATGGGAGACCAGGAGAAACACCTGGCTCCTGCCATCAGATCAGCATGGTGCGCCGGCCACAGCATGCCGGCCGTGGCGGCCATTGGAGGGTGAACCAACAGCAAAGGAAGACCTTTCTCTCTGTCTCTCTCTCTCACTGTCCACTCTGCCTGTTTAAAAAAAAAAAAAAAGTTTATATAGAATAGTTGTTCATCATGGTCAAAACTGAACATAATCTGAAGATCCAGAAACTGTAGAATGAAACAGTGTGGTAGTGTCCTACAGCAGAGCATCACACAGCAATGAGCATGAGTGGGCTGGGGCTACGCACAGCACGGAAGACCCTTACAAATATCGCTTTGTGGAAGGAGTCAGAAAGAAGGGTACACAAAGATTCCACTCGTACAGATTTCAAAACCAGACAGACTCATGACAACACAAATCAGAAAGGCATTTATCCTTAACAGGAGGTGGTGACCAGGAAAGGGCACAAGGAGTGGCTTCTGGGTGTCACTGCATCTTCAGCTGCTCTAGCAAAGTATCCGAGGTTAAGCACTTTGTCAAAAGGAAGATGAGAGACAGAAATATATTTAGCTCTCAGTTCTGGAGACTGAACACCCAAGGTTTCACCCCATCCCCACCCCCAGCTGTATCCACGGCGGAGAAGCAGAAAGGGAAGTAGCTTCCTGCAGAAGAAGCCACAGCACGGGGCGGGGGATGGGCTTGCTTCCCAAGCGCTCCTGAGTGCGCCAACCGGGGAAAATGCACGAATCCCCACTCCTGCAGGCAGCTCAGCATCCCACCACCCCTCAACATCACCACTCTGGGGACCCAGCTTCCAGCACAACCTCGGGGCCACATGAGACACACACAGACCACATGAGACCTTGGCAGCTGTGGCAGTGTTATTTCCTGGTGCTGCGCTAGTTATCACCTAGGACATACACAGGTGTTCGCGGAGTTACTCTGTGGGAGTACCTATGATTACAAATACCTCTATCTATAGATGTGTGTGCGAGTATATACGTTAAGGTAATTAAGAGCTGAATACACTCATAGGTAGTAGCTGTGTTCCACCAGCCTGGGTTGCAAGAACAATGATGGACATGTGTCATGAACAGAAAATAAATCTTTGCTTGTTGTATTGCATGAGAGTCTGGGAGCAGCATCACAACATATCTTCACCTATCCTGACTGATACACAATTTAAGATTTACACACCGGGCTGGTATTGTGGTGCAGTGAGTTAAGTCACCACTTGCAAATGCCAGCATCCACAGGGGAATGCCCTGTTCCAATCCACTTCCTTGCAAATGCAAACGCACCTGGGAAAGCAGCAGCAGAAGGCCCAAGTGCTTGGGTCCCTGCCACCCACATGGAAAACCCAGATGGAGTTCCAGCTCCTGGCTTCGGCCTGGTCTAGTTCTTTTTTTTTTTTTTTTTTTTTTTTTTTTTTTTTTTTTGACAGGCAGAGTGGACAGTGAGAGAGAGAGAGTCACAGAGAGAAAGGTCTTCCTTTTTGCCGTTGGTTCACCCTCCAATGGCCGCTGCAGCCGGCGCATCGCGCTGATCCGAAGCCAGCAGCCAGGAGCTTCCTCCAGGTCTCCCATGGGGTGTAGGGCCCAAGCACTTGGGCCATCCTCCACTGCACTCCCGGGCCATAGCAGAGAGCTGGCCTGGAAGAGGGGCAACTGGGATAGAATCCGGCGCCCCGACCGGGACTAGAACCCAGTGTGCCGGCGCCGCAAGGCAGAGGATTAGCCTATTGAGCCACGGCGCCAGCCGGCCTGGTCTAGTTCTGGCCATTATGGCCATTTGAAGGGGGAAGATCTTACTCTCTCTTTCTCCCTGTCTTTCAAATAAGTAAAATATACAAGTACATGATATTGGATTATAGGAGCTGACATTGTGTAGTGGGTTAAGCTGCTGTTTTTATAACATCAGCATGCTTTGTCAGAACACTAGTTAGAGATCCAGCTGCTCTGCTTCCAAGCCAGTTCCCTGCTAATGTGGGAAGTGAGTCCTGGGGTGGGGGTGGGGGGCCCTGCCACACACATGGGAAACCAGGATAGAGTTCCAGGCTTCTGGTTTTGGCCTGGCCCAGCCCTGGTTGCTGCAGCCATTTGAGGGAGTGAATCAGTGTGTGGAAGATCAATCTCTCTCCCTCTCCTTTTCCTTGTCATTCTTTCAAAGGAATCAAATAAATCTTGAAGAAATTATAATACCAGATTACAGAGAAGAGACAAGCCTTCATTACACGGGAATTCCAAGTAACATACTTCCCTCCGAAGAGCGTGGACTTTCCAAAGGAGAAAGCTAGTAAACACTGCTTTCACCAAGTGATGCTGATAACCCAGCGGGACCAATGAATGTCACACACCCCCGCAGACAATGTGGTGATCATCCCCGAAACCCACTGTACCAGGAGACTATCAGACAAGTAACCCAAGCTGAGGAGCATTCTACAAAACACCTGACCAGCACTCCGCAAACCCCTGACGGTCATGAAAACAAGGCAAGATTGGGAGACCTTCCGCGGCCTTAGGTGACTAAGGAGATGGGTTACAACTAAACACAAGGTGGCATCCTAGACCAAATCTTGGAGCAGACAAGGGACGTTCAAGGAAAAACTCATGCTATCTAAATAAGTGAGGAGCAGGATGCTAACAAATGTTGGTTTCTTAATGTGCCACAGCAATATGTTATGAACTGAACAAAACTCATCCGTGGAGGCCCTGGTGCCCAATGTGATGTTGCAGGAGACAAGGCCTTGAAGGAGGTAACTTGGGTTAAAGGAGGGGTACACAGGTGGAGCCCCGTGGCACTGGGTGTCTGCTCTCCCCAGTGCAGAGGACAGGCCACATGAGGACACTGAGAAGGGGGCTAACTGCCTTGGACTTGCAGGCCCCGGAACTGAGTAAGTAAATTTCTGTTCTTTAAGGCACCCTGACCATTCTGTGTGGAGCTAAAAATCAATGAGGCCACCACCAGAAACCAAAACTGCATGAAGAATAAACAGAACACTCTGTACTATCTTTCTTTGCAATTTTCTATAAATCTACACATAACCAAAGGGAAAAAAGTATCTGTAGCATGCATAACAAAGAATACAAATACTAAAAATAATCCTATAAAATCTTAAAATTGTACAATCCAGTAGAAAACTAAGTCATATATAAAAGATGACCAAAAGACATGTTTTATCTACATAATTTATTTAAATTATAAAAATGAAAATTGGGCTGGCGCTGTGGCACAGCAGGTTAAAACCCTGGCCTGAAGCGCTAGCACCCCATATGGGTGCCAGTTCTAGTCCCGGCTGCTCCACTTCCAATCCAGCTCTCTGCTATGGCCTGGGATAGCAGTAGAAGATGGCACAAGTCCTTGAGCCCCTGCACCCACATGGGAGACCCAGAAGAAGCTCCTGGCTCCTGGCTTCAGATGGGCACAGCTCCAGTCATTGCGGCCATCTGGGCAGTGAACCATCGGATGGAAGACTCTCTCTCTGTCTCTACTTCTTTCTGTAACTCTTTCAAATAAATAAAATAAATCTTTAAAAAGATGATAATTATAAAATAATGTAATCTCATTTCATCTTATCAACTTGGAAAAAAATCAAGGAAGGAAAACTTGTGAAGACACTGCTACTTCTACACAAAGGTGGCAGGACTGGAAATTGACAGAGTGTCCTAGGGACAGTCTGGGAGTTGTTTGTTATAACGTAACCTTTGATCCCACCAGTCCCCCTAGAGATCTTTCCCTGGTGGAAATGCTGGCCAGGGAGCGCTGGAAGAAATTCTAAGGGTGTCACTAAGACTACAGCAGTCTGTAGTAAAATGTGATGAAAATAAAAAGTCACCAATAGGGAGATAATCACACACAAGGTGACTTACACCATGATAGGAAATTAATAAGGGAAATCAATACGTAATCTTCCCACAGCAGTACAAAGATAAATTATATATCTTTTTTAAAAAAGATTTGTACGATACATCTCCAAAGGGTAAAACAAAACTCAGCCACAATTCTACAGGTGAACTGACTTGTATGGAAACAGAAAAACAGCTGAAGAACACCTGCACCCTACAGTTACAGTGGTTGCTATGGAGACAAGACTGACATTAGAGGGCGAGAGAAGAAACTCTGCCTCAGGAACAGATATCAGAAAGCTAATGCACCTGGGAAAGCAGCAGAGGACGGCCCAAGTACTTGGGCCCCTGCACCCCATGGGAGACCCAGAGGAAGCTCTTGGTTCCTGGCTTCGGATCAGCGCAGCTCCGGCCATTGTGGCCATTTAGGGAGTGAACCAGTGGAAGGAAGACCTCTTTCTCCTTCTCTCTGCCTCTCTGTAACTCTGCCTTTCATATAAATAAATAAATCTTTAAAAAAAAAAATGGGTCCAGTGCTGTGGCACAGTGGGCTAAGCTTTCGTCTGCAGTGCCAGGGTCCAATATGGGCACCAGTTCCTATCCCAGCTGCTCCTCTCCTGATCCAGCTCTCTGCGTATGGCCTGGGAAAGTAGTGGAAGATGCCTCCAGCACTTGGGTGCCTGAACCCCCATGGGAGACCCAGAGGAAGCTCCTGGCTCTTGGCTTCGAATTGGCCCAGCTCTGACCATTGTGGCTACCTGGGGAATAAACCAGAAGATGGAAGATCTTTCTCAGTCTCTCCCTCTCTCTGTCTGTAACTCTACCTCTCATATAAATAACTATAATATTTTTTTAAAAAAAGATTAAAATGTTGTAAAAGTGATGTCATAAAAAGAAAAAGAAATAAGCTGGCTCTACACCTTAACCCCACCCTCTTCCATGCCAAAACAACGTGCCCACTTTCCCATGATGCACCTGAGTCTCCCACAGGACCAGGAAGGACAAAGTGCCATGCTGGGCATGTGTGCACAGAGCTGCATGTGGAGACTCTGAGAAGGCCTCATGAGTAACCCATCCCATTTGTATACTCAATTAGGGCAGCATCCTCTGCCCCGGGAAGGGGACTGACCACTGGACATGGAGCCTCCCCCGTTCTGGCCTTCCCACATGCTCTCACATGCAGGTCTTTTCTTCTGTCCCTCTCACGGGGAGCTTCTCTCATGGGCTTGTCCATACTCACACCTGAGTGTATTCCCACTCTCTCACTTTAAAAATATGTGGCCTTCATTACTGTGCTTTTCATGTGCCTCTGCTTTGAATTCTTATCTCACATCGGGGCAAGGATCTGGAATAAAAACTGGGAAGCACATTCCTACAATACACAGCATGATGTTAGAAGTAGCACCCCAGCTAGTGCCGTGGCTCAACAGGCTAATCCTCCGCCTAGCGGCGCCGGCACACTGGGTTCTAGTCCCCAGTCAGGTTGCCGGATTCTGTCCCGGTTGCCCCTCTTCCAGGTCAGCTCTCTGCTATGGCCCAGGAGTGCAGTGGAGGATGGCCCAAGTGTTTGGGCCCTGCACCCGCATGGGAGACCAGGAGAAGCACCTGGCTCCTGGCTTCGGATCAGCATGGTGCGCTGGCCGCAGCGGCCATTGGAGGGTGAACCAACGACAAAGGAAGACCTTTCTCTCTGTCTCTCTCACTCACTGTCCACTCTGCCTGTCAAAATAAATAAATAAATAAAAAAGAAGTAGCACTCTACCATGTCCACAGTCATTTGCATCACATCCATGGAAGTCGGATTCCTGATCAAGAGGGAGAAGTTGTACAGAAATACTGCAAGGCAGACAATCCTCCAGGATCGTAAGCCAACAACTTTAATGAGAAAATTCTAACATTTATATCTAAATATTTCAAAGGAAGAGAAACAGAAGCAAATGTCTATCATTTCAAATTCCCTGGCAGTGAATAAAAGACTTCCTGTAATGAGTATTTTGAATATATAAATGCTTTATGGGTAGAAAATTCTTATGCATAATACTTTATCACTAATGGTATTTCAAGTCCCTCCTAACAATTCTTAGGAGATGTCACAAGTCTAGGTCATTGACCACATTAATATGTAATTTTTCTTTAGAAAAACTCAGGCAGGTGCTATGGTATAGCATGTAAAGCTGCCACTTGTGATGCTGGCATCCCATATAGGTGCTGGTTTGTGTCCTGGCTGCTCCACTTCCAATCCAGCTGCCTGCTAATGGCCTGGGAAAGTAGCAGAAGATGGCCGAAGTGCTTGTGTCCCTGTTACCTATGTGTGAGACCTGGAAGAAGTTCCTGGCTCCTGGCTCCTGGCTTCAGACTGTCTCAGCCCTGGCTGTTGTGGCTCTCTGGGCAGTGAAACAGCAGATGGAAGATTTTTCTAATTCTTTCAAACAAAATAAATTAATCTTAAAATGAAAAAAAAAAAATAGGGGGCTGACGTTGTACTATAGCAAGTTAAGCCTCTGTCTGCAACACCAGCATCCCATACGGGCTCTGGTTTGAGACTCAGCTGCTCCACTTCCAATCCAGTTCCCTATTAATGCAGCTGGGGAAGACAGCCCAAGTGCTTGGGACCCTCTACCAACGTGGGAGACCCAGAAGAAACTCTAGGTTCCTGGCTTTGGCCGGGCCCAGCCCTGGCCATTGCAGCCATTTGGGGAATATACCAGCAGATGGAAGAGCTCGCTCGCGCGCGCTCTCTCTCTCTCTCCCTCTCTGTAACTCTGCCTTTCAAATAAATAAATCTTAGGTAGCCTTAGAAAGCATTAGCATGCCAATTTGTATGTGTTTTTTAAAATGGTGTAGAGTGGAATGGATTAACTACACATATATTTTCTTAGAATAGTAATGCAGGCAAAAGATTTTGAAAGCATTTCACAAAAGTTAGATTCACATAGGAATGGCCCCCAAGCTCTAGAAAAGCATTCCACATTAGGGAAAAGGAAATTAAAACCATAAGGAAATACCTCTTTACACCCACTACAAAGCCTAAAATTAGAATGACAACACCAGTTGTTAAGAGAAAATAAAGAGCAATTACAACTAATGGGAATGTGAAAGGATTCCAGACACTCAGCTCCCTACAGTGGGCTCTGCCAATAACCCAGCCACGCCACTCCCGGAAGAAACTCCTGGCTCCCGGCTTTGGATCAGCTCAGCTCTGGCCATTGTGGCCATTGGGGGAGAGAACCAGCGGATGGAAGACCTCTCTCCATCTCTCCCTCTCTCTGTAACTCTACCTATTAAATAAATAAAATTGTTAACAACAACAACAAAAAAGACTTCAATAACATGCATGGAGTTCTCTCCTCTCCTCTCCATTTTTCTTAAAGGGTCCAGCTTTCTCATACTACCTAGACCACCGCTGTGCCACAGAACCTTCTGCGGGGCCTCTGTGTGCTCTGTCCAGTCCAGCAGCCACTAGCCCCAGTGGTGAGCAGTTACTCTGATGTACAGCACAGACTTGGAAGAAGGAGCCTCAGACAAGAGGGAGACTGGAAAACAGGAGCCCTCCCTCAGCAAGGCAAACCCAGGAAGCCCACGCTCTCCTGCTCTGGGGGCCTTGGGTTGCAGGAGGCCTGACCGCTAGCTACCAAGCATCACGACCAGAAACATACTCTCCCTAGCACAGCTCCTAATACAAACAGGCACTCAGCCAATGCCTGTCTGACAGATGAGCCTACAACGGAGGAAGGGCAGGCAAGGACCGATCAAAGGCAGAGTGTCATTCTGGAGTACACCCCATCCGAGACACATGGTGTCTCATTTAGCTCCAACCAGTCACACAGGTATCAATAGTCCCATCTTACAGATGGGCGAGGCGGAAGCGCAGAGCTAGGGCAGGGTCACGGAGCACTTGGCATCAGGGTCAAACAAAGCCAAGGACCTGTGTAGCCCAAACACTCCCAATCAATTAATATTCAGGAGCGTACAGACCAGCAACCAGCAACCCGCCTACAGCATCTAAGAACAAAAGGCAGCCCTCGCACTTCTTCAAAGCAAGCTATGGAAAATTAAACGCTCAGGTAAGTGATTTCCAAAACTGCAGTTTCTGTGACTTGGCTTTCAAGATTTTTTTTTTCTTTCCCCTAATAAGAAAGGCAAGCAAACAGAAAACACAATGAAACTGGCTCATATAAGGAGCTTCCCAAAGGCTTGACACTGACTTGGCTTCAGGTGGGGGCTGGGCCACACAGAACAGCAGTGTGGGTGGCCCAGGAGGGGAAGCAGGGGCTGCTCCACTGAGTGCCGGAGCCCCTGGGGGGTGCCAGCAGGCAATGGACCTGGACTGGCTTGGACCACCAGGATCTTCCCAGCAGGGGCACTGTCCTTGCCCAGGGCAGCAATCTGTACAAGCTGAGAATGTGCAAGGTACTTACACATGAGGTTTTTACAGCTTTGCTTTCCCTGTGTGAAAAGGCAGTTTCACAAGTTATGACAAATGAATTTTAATGTCAATACTGAATTCTATTCATTATATATTTTTTAAAGTGATATTTAGCTTGTATCTGTGGGCAGCTTTATAGTTTATAGCATTATTTGGACAGCTGTAATAGAAAAACACTGCCTCAAAGCAGGAATTAAATCATTCTGTGGAGAGGAAAAAAATCATAAAATCTCCAATGAAATTTATAGCAATATATTTTTATTTTTTGGTTAAATTAAATGTGTATTCTGTTTATGCTTAGTAACACATCATGAATTTTTCTAAACCATTTTAATTTCAAATATTCTGCTCCATTCCTAGAAGAAATCCTTGTATTTGTCAGGCACATTTATTTACTTAAGATACAAGTAAAACATTCATGGAGTTCTTTTTCAAAATGTAAAACTTTTTATTATTTATAGGAGGAACAGAGAGCGCCCATCCACTAGTTCAGTGCCCAAGTGCCTGCAATGGTGGGCGGCTGAAGTCAGATCCAGTTCTCCCCAGTGGGTGGCAGGAGCCCAGGTACTTGAGCCACCACAGCTGCCTGTGGGCATTATCAGGAAGCCGGAATCAGGAACTCAGGATCAGCAGCCTATGCCAACCCAAACACCAGCCCCTGAAATTTGGATTCTTCTTATTTTTAAATTTAATCTGAAAGGCAGAGTGACAGAGGGGAAAAGACAGAGACAGACAGACTTTATCTTTCCTCTGCTGGTTCACTCTCCAAGTGGCTGTAACAGCCAGGACTGGGTCAGGTTGAAACCGGGAGCCCAAGAACTTAAGCTATCACCTGCTGTTTCCCAGGTGCATCAGCAAGGAGATGAGATTCAAACCAGCAGAGCCATCTGGGATGCAGATACTGGAAGCCACAGGTTAACCCCCTCCATACCATAACGTCGGCCCTGAAATTTGGATTCCTCATCTCATATAATCCAGGAGAATATACTTACACAAGTAACAGTATTTTTTTAAAATAAATTTTCTTTTTAAGATTTGTGTGAGAGGCAGATTTGGACAGGGAGAGGGAAACACAGAGAGAGAGAGAGATCTTCCATCTACTTGTTCACTCCCCAAATGGCGAAACAGTCAGAGCTGGGCTGATCCGAAGCCAGAAGCCAGGAGCTGCTTCTTCCTGGTCTCCCATGTGGATGCAGGGCCCAAGCACTTGGGCCAATTTCTGCTGCTTTCCCAAGGGCATCAGGAGGGAGCTGGATCGGAAATCAATAGCCAGAACTCAAACCAGCATTGCAGGCGGAGGCTTAACTGGCTATGCCACAGCACCAGCTGCCACAAATTACAATGTTAAGATAGCATCCACGGGGCTGGTGCAGCGACATAGTAGGCTAAGCCCCCCACCAGTGGCACCCACATTCCACTGATGCTGGGGAGTGAGCCAGCAGATGGAAGACCTGCCAGCAGAAAGACCTGTCTCTCCCTCTCTCTGTAACTCTACCTCTCAAATAATTAAAATCTTAAAAAAAAAAAAAAAAAAAAAAAGATTAGCATCCAGGCATCCAGAAATAAACTGAAGTTAAAAACACGTTAACAGGGGAGAGTATTGGACCCAGTGGCTAAGATGCCACTTGGATGCCTGCATCTCACACTGAGTGCCAGGGTTCCAGCTTCCTGTTAATGCACACTCTGTATATCTTCTTTAAGAGATCTATTAAGGTTCTTTTTAAATCAGTGTTTGGTTTTTGTTGTTGATTTGTAGGAGGTCTTTAGATATCCTATATATTAACACCTCATATCATCCCCTTGTCAGATACATGATTTGCTCCCATGCCAGGTTGACTTTTCACCCTAGTGTTTGCTCTGCTGAGCACGAATGTTTGATGCAGTCTCATTTATCCACTTTTGCTTCTGTTGCTTGTGATTATTGTTCAGATCAGAGAAATCATTCCCATGCGTTTTCCTAAGTGTTCTTCTAGGAGTTTTATTATTTTAGGTCTCACATTTGGGTCTATTGAGTCAATCTTTGTACACAGGCTAAGAACTCCAGTTTTTCCCCTGTGGATGTTGTTTTTCCAACATCGCCTGTTGAAGAGACATTTCCCCACTACTGCAACTTGGCGTCATGCCAAGCATCACCCGATCATGTATGTGAGAGTCTAGTTGTCCATTCCATCCCACCTGTCTGTATGTTTGCTTTTATGCCGATACCTTTCTGCTGTAAGGTTGTAGTATGTTTTCGAACCAGGAAATGTGAGGTTTTTTTTTTTCTTTCTCAAGCTTGCTTTAGCTATTGTGTCCTTTGAGATTCCACAAGCTGTTCTTCTATTTCCATAAAAAAATGTTACTAGGATTGTGATGGGGATTTTATTCAATCTGTGGATCACGATGGGTAGTACAGACATTTTAGCAATAAAAGGCTTTCTGATCCATGAGCACAGGATGTCTTTTCATTTATTTTTATCTTCCTTTGGCTACTTCCCTTCTTAAGCAAATTCCTGTTCACTTATCAAACAAAGATCTAGTCATTGAAATATGATCCTCATTTTGCTGGGCTGGCCCAACTTAGTCTACTTACTACACACACAGATAGCTAACAGGATATTAATAGAGCCTTATTTACAAGGGTAGCCTATAATAAATTACCCACAAGATTTGCTGGTGTAAACACTAGGATGTTAGAGCAACTCCTCACTCTTAACTTCCAAACTTTTTATTTTTAAAGATTTATTTATTTATTTTATTTGAAAAGCAGAGAGACAGATCATCTATCTCCTAGCTCACTCCTCAAATGGCCACAATAGGCAGGTCCGGGCCAGGTCGAAGCCAGGAATTCCATCTACATCTTCCATATGAGTGGCAGGGACCCAAGTCCTCTCTGCCTTAGTAGGAAGCTGGATAGGAAGTGGAGCAGCCAGGACTTGAACCTGCACTCTGATTTTGGATGCTGGCCTCAGGCATCGCAGGTTGCAGCTTAACCCGTTGTGCCACACAGCAGCCCTCAATAGGGGCAGGGAAGCTTTTTCCCTAGAAGGGTTATTTGGATATTTAAAATATCATTCATGGGCCATGAAAAATTACCAACTTAAAAATTAGCCTGTAATGGATTTACTGAATTTCAAGTGCCACCTATGGTTGCCTTGGCAGGGCCAGAACAATGATTTCAAGGGCTTTATACAGTCCCCATGCCTGTCAACAGCTGCTTCTACCTGCTACCCCTATGCTCAGCACTAGGAGTCAAAATCAAATCAAACCAAACATTTTCTCAAAGAGGCCAGCTAGGCATTCAGAGAAGGTCAATATGTGAAATAAAACAAGGGGAAAAGTCCCATTCACAATAGGGACAATGAAGACTGAAGACCTAAGAAGTAGTGGGACAAGTGATGCCTAGGACAGGAATGGAATTTCACCACCTTCCGAGGAGACAGGCAGACCATGCTTATGAACAGCAGCAGGTCATCCTCATCAAGTTTCCTAGGTCAACTCGTATATTAATCAGGAATTTTTGTTTAAGCAATAGGCGAGTTGATCCTAAATTTCCCTACATATGGGAAAATAAGCAAGAATACAGAAACAAAGAGCAGTTGAAGGGAAAAGCATTCTAACAGGCTGAGTACCACCAGATTTAGTAAAAGGCCCTTATCACCAAGACAGAGTGTTCCAGGCACCTGCTAGACATACACAATGGAAGTACTAAAATAGATCCAGGCACATCCAGGAATATAATTCATAGTAAAGATGATAAATCACACCAGGCATCAATTAAATAAAAGATACTAGGTAGGCATCTACAAACCAGTAATAGTGGCTCCGTAACTTCACAGTAGGCTAAATTTCAAATGCAGAAAATACTTAATCATAAGGAAGAATATTAGAAAAATGAAAACATAAAACCTATTTTTTTTTCTTTAAAGATTTATTTATTATTTATTTGAAAGAGATACACACAGAGAGAGGAGAGGTAGAGAGAGAGAGAGAGAGAGGTCTTCCATCTGTTGGTTCACTCCCCAATTGGCCGCAATGGCCGGAGCTGCGCCCATCTGAAGTCAGGAGCCAGGAGCTTCTCCCAGGTCTCCCACACGGGTGCAGGGGCCCAAGGACTTGGGCCATCATCTTCCACTGCTTTCCCAAGTGCATTAACAGGGAGCTGGATCAGAAGTGGACCAGCTGGGACTTGAACCCACACAGGATGCCGGTGCTGCAGGCTAAGCTTTCACCCACTGTGCCACAGTGCCAGCCACACTGGCATTTTTAAAAAAGAACAACTCAAGATTTCTATTGCTAGCCAAATTGGATTATCAAGAACCAGACTAACTATTCCTCCTGGGGAGAATAAAAAGAGGAAAACAATCTACAAACAGCCAAAATGCATGAAGTGATTTTTGAGACTGAATATCAAGCAATGGAGGAGAGTGGTCCCTGAGACAAGAGATAAAAAGGCAGCCCTTACAATGGCCTCCCCCTACTGCTGCTGCTGCAGAAGGTAAACTGAGGCAGAGCCTGGCAGACTCGGAGTAGAAGAGATGCAGCTGAGCCAGGGAAACCAAGGCAGGAAGAGTTCATAGGACAGAGAAAGCTACAAAGAGAGAGCTCAGGTAAAGGAACTACTGGAGACCCAGGAAGGAACCATTCAGAAGTTTTAAAGCAAACAGCATTTGACACTCCCACGGGCTGGGAACAATGTAAAGACTCCTACACAGGGCACAGGATAGGGTGCTCAGGTAGGCTGACCTCAATAACGAACCCGCATCAGACCTCAAACAAGGCTCTGAGCCACAGTAGTCCAACAAATCATACAGGCAAGATCTGAGAATGCCAGACAGCTTCCAAGTAAACAACTGCCATCCCTGAAAACAAAGCCCAAGATTTACAGAAAGATGAAAGCACTTAGCACCTACTACGGTACTGTTTGGTTTCCACTCAGGGACTGCCAGGCATACAAAGCAGCAGAAAACCATGACCAACACAGAAGAGAATACAGACCCAGAACTGATGCACAAATTATAGAGTTATATTATATTATATGCAACTTATTACAACATATTTCACAGATGAAGATTTGTATCTACATGAAGACTTGCATAGGAATGTTCTTAGCAGCATTACTCCAAACAGTCAAAGATGGAAACAGATGCTCTTCGGCTGGTGAAGAAACATGGCGTGACCGCAATTATTATTCAGCCTTAAAGAAAAATTGGGAGGTGGGGAGCGGCACTGTGGCTTAGCTGGTAGAGCCGCCACCTGCAGTGCCCACATCCCATATGGGCGCCGGTTTGAGACCCAGCTGCTCCTCTTCCAATCCAATTCTCTGCTACGGCTTGGGAAAGCAGTAGAAGATGGCCCAAGTCCTTGGGTCCCTGACTTCGTGAGAGACCACGAGGAAGCTCCTGGCTCCTGGCTTTGGATCGGCCCAGCTCCAGCCATTGTGGCCATTTGGGGAGTGAACCAGTAGATAGATCTGTGAGTCTGCCTTTCAAATAATAAGTAAATCTTTAAAAAAAAAAAAAAAAAAAAAACCGAAGTACTACTACATCCTGCAATATGGACAGAAACCTGTTACCAAAGATGATGAAGGGGACCAGCGCTGTGGCGTAGCAGGTAAAGTCACCTCCTGCAGTGTGCTGGCATCCGTGTGGGTGCCAGTCTGAGTCCGGGCTGCTCCACTTCTGATCCAGCTCTCTGCTAATGCCCTGGCAAAGCAGCAGGAACCCTGCTGTCCATGTGGGAGACCCTGATGGGGTTCCTGTATGCAAGGTGCCTCTTTTTTTTTTTTTTTTTAAGATTTATTTATTTATTTGAAAGTCAGAGTTACACTGAGAGAGGAGAGGCAGAGAGATAGAGAGAGAGGTCTTCCATCCGCTGGTTCACTCCCCAATTGGCCTCAATGACCAGAGCTGCACCAATCCGAAGCCAGGAGCCAGGAGGTTCTTCCGGGTCTCCCACGTGGGTGCAGGGGCCCAAGAACTTGGGCCATCCTCCACTGCTTTCCCAGGCCATAGCAGAGAGCTGGATTGGAAGTGCAGCAGCCGGGTCTAGAAAAGACACCTATATGGGATGCCAGTGCTTTAGGCTAGGGTGTCAAACCCTCTTGTCAGCCTTGACCTTTGCAGGCACCTAGGGAGTGAGCCAGCAGATGGAAGAGCACTGTCTTTCTCGCGCGCACTCGCTCTCTCTCTCTCTCTCTCTCCCCTTCTCTCTCCCTCTTTCTGTAGGTCTTTCAAATTTAAAAAAAAAACTTTAAAAAATTTTCTTATATTCTCTTTAAATAGTGATTGTTTTAACAAAGGTAGCAATAACACATATATATGTTCATAATATATGTGAAAGTTAAATTCATGGGATTAATGGGAGAAACAGAAAGAACACAGCTGAATTTAATGATTCGGTTAAGTTCAACCATGACTTAAGATCCAGAAGCCAGAAGATAAAGATTGTAGGCTCAGCTATAAAGTTTGCATAGCAAACACACTCAGTTCCACAAGTACAAGCAAATCAAAGGGCAAGTGATGGAATAGAAAATACATTTGTAATTCATCACAGCTAATAATTTTCCTAATACTGACTGGGGATAGGTGTTTGGGTCAGTAATTAAAATGCCATATTGGAGTACCTGGATTCAAATCCCAATTTCCCTTCTAATTCCAGCTTCCTGCTAAGGCGCACCCTGGGAGGTAACAGGTGATGGCTCAATGGGCTGGGTTCTCAGTTCCCAGCTTCAGCGTACTCTAGCCCTGGCTGTTGCAGGTATTTGGGGAATGAACCAGGGTACAGAAGATTTCTGCCTGGGTCCGGTGCTGTGGCGTAGCAGGTGAAGCTGCCGCCTGCAGTGCTGGCATCCCATATAGGCACTGATTCGAGACCCGGTTGCTCCACTTCCAGTCCAGCTCTTTGCTGTGGCCTGGGAGGGCAGTGGAGGATGGCCCAAGTGCTTGGGCCCCTGCACCCACATGGGAGACCTGGAAGAAGCTCTTTCTCTACCTTCCCCTATAACTTTATTCTTCAAATAAATAAAATAAATCTTAAAAAAAAAAAGAGAGAGAGAGAGAGAGAGAGAAAGAGAGGTCTTCCATCCGTTGTTTCATTCCCCAACTGGCCACAACGTCCGGAGCTGCGCCGATCCGGAGCCAAGAGCCAGAAGCCTCTTCTGGGTCTCCCACGTGGGTACAGGGGCTCAAGGACTTGGGCCATCTTCTACTGCTCTCCCAGGCCACAGGAGAGAGCTGGATTAGAAGAGGAGAAGCTGGGCCGGCGCCGTGGCTCAACAGGCTAATCCTCCGCCTTGCGGCGCCGGCACACCAGGTTCTAGTCCCGGTCGGGGCACCGATCCTGTCCCGGTTGCCCCTCTTCCAGGCCAGCTCTCTGCTGTGGCTAGGGAGTGCAGTGGAGGATGGCCCAAGTCCTTGGGTCCTGCACCCCATGGGAGACCAGGAGAAGCACCTGGCTCCTGCCATCGGAACAGCGCGGTGTGCCGCATTGGAGGGTGAACCAACGGCAAAGGAAGACCTTTCTCTCTGTCTCTCTCTCTCACTGTCCACTCTGCCTGTCAAAAAAAAAAAAAAGAAGAGGAGAAGCTGGGACTAGAACTGGTGCCCATATGGGATGCCGGCGCTTAAACCCACTGCGCCACATGCCAGCCCCTCTGACTTTCAAAGTAAATAAATAAATCTTAAAAAAAAAAAAAAAAATCTCTGCTTGCCTTTCAAATAGATAAATGAAACAAGAAATTTAAAAATAGCAATTCCCTTCATATTCAAGGACCTTAATACATAAAAACTTCAAACAGACAATGCCCCAAGAAAAAAAAATGAGCATTAGAATATTTATTGCTGGTTTTTAGAAACTCAATCTATACTCACATAAAGGAAATATAAATGAATACTACATTTGTTGAGAATGTGATTTTCCACCTCCCAGACTGGTAAGAGTCTAAGGTCTGTATCCCGCATGGTGCAGTTTAAAGAAGTGCTCTCATACATTGTTAGTGGGACTGTAAAGTGTTATAATATCCATCAAAACTGCAAATGTACATGCCTTTAACTCAACAATTCACTTTTTAAAAAATTCCCGTGACTTTTTAAAATATTTTATTTATTTATTTGATAGGTAGAGTTACAGAGAGAGGGAGACAGAAAGAAAGGTCGTCCAACTGCTGGTTAACTCCCCAATTGGCCGCAACAGCTGGAGCTGCGCCAACCAAAGCCAGGAGCCAGGAGCTTCCTCCGGGTCTCCCACTTGGGTGCAGGGGCCCAAGGACTTGGGCCATCTTATACTGCTTACCCAGGACATAGCAGAGAGCTGGATCGGAAGAGGAACAGCCAGGACTCGAACCAGTGCCCACATGGGATGCCGGTACTGTAGCCGGCGGCCCTACCTGCTACACCACCGCGCTGGCCCCTAGCAATTCACTTTTGTAATGTCACTCCCTACATACTTCTATACACAGGTGAAATGACATATGTCACAGGTTATTCAAATACCATTTCTTCACAGCTAAAAGCTGTAGATAATCCAAATGAACAGTAAGGGCTAGAGTAAAGACCTAGGTACATTATATAAAGTGAAATTCCACGCAGCCATAAAGAAGAGGACACTATAAAGTTGAAAACTCTCCAGGATGTGTATCATTCTCCATCAATTCTAAAGTGTACATTTGCCCATATTTGAACATTCCTGAAATTGGGCCATATCTTAGTGGCTCACAGTGGCAACTGGCAGCATGTCTGCTTTCTGGGACATACTGAAAATAGGAGTTCTCTTCTATCGTATTTTACACCTGCTCTCAGCCAAAACGCCGAGCATCGACATTCTGTTATATTTTAGAATGAATGAAATATGGTATCAGCTGAGAAAAGCAAGATAAAATATGCTGTATTTTAGTTCAAAAACTATTTGTTTAATGCAACGCAGTATTCTGGATTGTATCCTGGAATAGAAGAAAGGAATTAATGAGAAACCTGGGGAAATCCAAAGAAAGTCTGGAGTTTTAATTTTTTTTTTTAATTTGACAGACAGTGAGAGAAAGAGAGAGAGAGAGAGAGAGAGAGAGAGAGAGAGAGAAAGATCTTCCTTCCGTTGGATCACCCCCCAAATGGCCGCTACGGCCGGTGATGCACAGATCCAAAGCCAGGAGCCAGGTGCTTCCTTCTGGTTGCCCATGTGGGTGCAGGGGCCCAAGCACCTGGGCCATCCTTCACTGCCCTCCAGGGCCACAGCAGAGAACTGGACTGGAAGAGGAGCAACCGGGACTAGAACCTGGCACCCATATGGGATGCCAGCATGGCAGGCGGGAGATTAACCTAGTGAGCCACGGCGCCATCCCAATACATGTTTATTTGCAACAGTGAAAGATCCTACTACAATAGATGAAGTTGGGAAAAGTAACGCTATACCAGTGATTACCTTGTTGACGTAAAAAGATAGCTATTTCTCTAAAGACATCTATGTATCTAAAGATGCACTGGACCGGGGCCGGTGCTGTGGCGCAACAGGTTAAAGGCCTGGCCTGAAGCGCCGGCATCCCATATGGGCACCGGTTCTAGTCCCGGCTTCTCCTCTTCCAATCCAGCTCTCTGTTATGGCCTGGGAAAGCAGTACAAGATGGCCTAAGTCTGTTGGGCCCTTGCACCTGTGTGGGAGACCAGGAAAAAGCTCCTGGCTCCTGGCTTTGGATCAGCGCAGCTCCAGCTGCTGTGGCCATCTGGGGAGTGAACCAGCTGATGGAAGACCTCTCTGTCTCTACCTCTCTCTGCAACTCTATCTTTCAAACAAATAAAATAAATCTTAAAGAAAAAAAAAAAAAAGATGCACTGGACCGTGTCCAATGCTAAACGTGGTAGTCACTAATGCTGTTCACCAAATACTTCTGGCTCCCTGCATCACAGGCTCATTCCAGCCCCTGCCTCATGGAGTGGGACCATTTAACCCAGGCCAGGGAGTGAGTGGGAATATGCCTTAACCGTTGACTCAAGACGGGTGCGTACGGCTCTTCTTCCTCTGGCACTGTAGCACTGTAGCCAGCAACATTTTTGAGAAAAGGACTGCTCGTCAGCCCGGGCCCCCGAGCCGCCACAGTAAAGCAGAAGCCCCTGCTAGCCCACAGCAGGTGTAGAACTGACTCTTCACTTGAAGCTGCAGCGATCTGGGGGGCTTGTCTGTTCTTACAGCATAACCAAGTCTAAACTCAAGCCTTGCTAGTCCAGCACTGACACCTATGCTTTTCTTTTCCCTGTTGTCTGTTTTAAATACAATGAGCACTTACATCACAGCCACTCTGGCAGGGAGGGGGTGGGGAGAGCCACAGATCTCAGCCTTCTGAACTCAGCACTGAACAGACACTGCCCACGCAGAAGCCATTAACATCACATTTCCATCAAGAGCGCTCTCCAGCTCCCTCTGTTCAGATTCTGTGCTCAACGGAGCAACTTAAGGGCAGTGAACAAAGCGAGCTGCAAAATGTGGGACTCTGGCTCTGTGATGCCAATGAGGTAATCACAGACACAGACACTACTATGCTTGTATCCCCAAAAGTCCACATGAAACTCAGGCCTCTGAGAGGTGATTAGGATTACATGATGTCACGGGGGTGAGGGAGGAACCCTTGATGGCGTTAGTGGTCTTATAAAAGAAAAAAGGGGGACGGCGCTGTGGCTCAGCAGGTTAACACCCTGGCCTCAAGCACCGGCATCCCATATGGATGCCGGTTCTAGTCCCAGCTGCTCCACTTCTGATCCAGCTCCTTGCTATGGCCTGGGAAAGCAGTGGAAGATGGCCCAAGTCCTTGGGCCCTTGCACCTGCATGGGAGACCTGGAAGAAGCACCTGGCTTCAGATTAGCTCAGCTCCAGCCACTGCGAACATTTGGGGAGTGAACCATCAGGTGGAAGACCTCTCTCTCTCTCTCTCTCTCTCTCTCTCTCTCTCTCTTTCTCCCTGTATCTTTCTCTCTCTCTCTCCCTCTGTCTATCTCTCACACACACACACTCTGCCTCTGTAACTCCGCCTTTCAAATAAATTAATTAATTTTAAAAGAAGAAAGCCCTCACCAGATGCCAGCACCATGACCTTGGATTTGCCACTATCCACAACTGTGAGTCAATTAACATATTTTCTTTATCAATTACCTGGTCTCAGGTATCTTGTTACAGCAACAAGAAACAGTGTAAGAGACAAAGGAATATCTCAGATAAGACATGGAAGAGGCTAGTAGTGCTAACTGATTCTGTAGAGGGAAAACAAGAAGCCAGGTGTCTTCATCAGTGCTGTACTTTTTTTTTTTTTTTTTTTTGACAGAGTTAGACAGTGAGAGAGAAAGGTCCTCCTTCCGTTGGTTCACCCCCCAAATGGCTGCCACAGGAGCCAGGTACCCCCTCCTGGTCTCCCATGCGGGTGCAGGGCCCAAGGACTAGGGCCATCCTCCACTGCACTCCCGGGCCACAGCAAAGAGCTGGACTGGAAGAGGAGCAACCAGGACAGAATCTGGCGCCCCAACCAGGACTAGAACCCGGGGTACCGGCGCCACAGGCGGAGGATTGGCCTAGTGAGCCGTGGCGTAGGCCAGTGCTGTACACTCTTGTCTCAGATTCTGAACCACAAGCATGTATTACTTATTCAAAACATAAAATGAAAAGCTAAAATTAAGCAGACAAAAGCCAACTCCTGGGCATGTGTGCAACAGTGTTGTCTGGTGGGCATGTTCTTGTTGATGTTGTTTTTAGGATTTACTTATTTGGGGCCTGTGCTGTGGCATAGCGGGTAAAGCTGTGGCCTGTGGCAGCAGCATCCCATATGGGCGTCAGTTTGAGCCCCGGCTGCCCCACTCCCAATCCAGCTCCCTGCTAACATTCCTGGGAAAGCAATGGTACTCGGCCCAAGTGCTTGGGCCCTTGTACCCATGTGAGAGACCTGAATGAAGCTCCTGGCTCTGGATAAGCCCAGCTCTGGCTGTTGCAGCCATTTGGGAAGTGAACCAGTGGATGGAAGATCTCTGTTTCTTCCTCTCCCTTTCTCTCTCTCTGTAACTCTGCCTTTCAAATAAATGACTCAAAAAAAAAAAGATTCACTTATTTATTTTGAAAGGTAGAGAAATAACCACTTCTCAGTGTTCTTGCTAAGATCAAACGAAAGGCAGAGTGACAGAGGAAGAGAGAAAGATCTTACATCCACTGGTTCACTCCCCCAAGTTGGGGGTAGGTACCCCAAGACTTGAGGCCATCTTCCACTGCTTCCCCAGGCACACGAGCAGGGAGCTAGATCCGAAGCAGAGCAGCAGCTAATACAGGGTGACAGCGACACAGGCAGCAGCTTAACCAGCTGAGTGACAACGCCAGCCCTGGGCTATGTTTTAATAAAGGGCTATGCACGCATGAAGCAAGGATGAACCTAGAATTGTGCCTACTTCAAATGCAAGGAACAAGGCCTTCATGTAGGGAGAAAAGATCACCAGCACTATTTTAAAAAGTTCTTAAAGCTGCCCATGAAAGAAACTTAAGAAAAATTATTTCTAATGCTTCCAAAGACGAGGCTTTTATTATTGAATCCTGACCTCATATGAAAGCTTCGGCACTGTTGAATTCCACCTCTTACAAGATTAGCAGTATGACTTATTTTTCCCCTAGGCTAAGAACAATAGACTGAATTCTTCTTCCCCAAGGAAAAATGAAAAGGCACTGTGCAAGGCTTTAATAACGTTGGGGAAAGTATCCAAAAAGCTAACAATGGAAAATAGCATGTAGTTACACACATGTGGGGGACCCTGTGGCTCCCTCACTTCCTATCTGCTAACACTTTGTGCAAACATACCACATACAGATTATGAACGCTCCAGCAATTACACCAGTGGAGTTATTTATCTTGAAACATTCCCAAGAGTACCTACGCTTGTTATCTGACCTCATCAAAAATAAAAGACTTCAGGTGGTTGGCTTCCCACGTTGCGCATTAACTCCATCTAGCTGACTGTGAGGAGTTCCTGGAAATGAACTTGAACGGAATCTGAATCTGCAAAGTCTCCATGGAGATCCATTCCTGGCATCCTCTGTTGGCAATGGCTCAGCTCTTTCGGTCACCGCACATTCCACAAGTCAGGAGTTGTCACTGATCGTAATTCTTCTAGATGCTAATCACACATCGCTAGTCAAACCTCTAAGCTACAGTGATCTTTATACAGCTGTTAAAAAAAAAAAAATCAAACAACTACTAACAGTCCTTAATGGCACACCGATCTTCACCTTCTAACATTCTTTTGGAAGCGCCTCATTAAGCCTACATTTTAGACATGCTCTATCAGAATCACCGTATAGTGACCATTACACACTCAACTCAAGATAACGGTTGATATCCGACCAGCTAAGAACTTAAAGTAGTATTAGAACTAAGAGCACATCCAACACAACTGGATGCAACAAGCCCTTTAAGAACCCCACACGTACCCCTGACCCTCTTCCATCACCACTTCCAATTGCACCGACACCTCCTGTAGGAGGGCTGTCTCTCTTCCTACAGAGCCCATTCTGCACACCCTCCCAGCACTTGAAAATTACCACTCGCTCCTCCCCTGCAGTCCTCAAGCAGTAACTGATTTACTGGTGTACTAAGGTCCTTCAAAATTCACAGAAAATGAGTATTTCCCCCTGCAGGGTCTGCGATGTGGCACAGTGGGTTAAGCAAACACCTGTGATGCAGGCATCCCATACCCCACATCCGAGTTCTGAGTCTGGGCAGAGTCCTGACTGCTCCACTTCTGATTCAGCTCCCTGCTGATGCACCTGGGAAGGCAGAGGAGAGCAGCCCAAGTGCTTGTGCCCCTGCCCCTGCCCCTGCCCCTGCCACTGTCACCCACACAGGAGACCCCAAATGGAATTCCTGGCTCCTAGAGTTGGCTCGGGCCCAGCTACAGCCATTGCAGCCATTTGAGGAGTGAACCAGCAGACAGACAATTGCTCGCTTTCTCTCTCTTTCTTTTTCTCTCTCTCTTTTTTTTATTTGACAGAGTTAGACAATGAGAGAGAGAGAGAAAGGTCTTCCTTCCATTGGTTCACTCCCCAAATGGCCGCCACGGCCGGCACACTGCGCCAGTCCGAAACCAGGAGCCAGGTGCTTCTTCCTGGTCTCCCATGGGGGTGCAGGGGCCCAAGCACTTGGGCCATCCCCCACTGCCCTCCCAGGCCACAGCAGAGAGCTGCACTGGAAAAGGAGCAACCGGGACTAGAACCCGGCGCCCATATGGAATGCCAGCACAGCAGGCAGAGGATTAACCAAGTGAGCCTCTCTTTCAAATAAATAAAACCTTTTTTTTAAAATGCATGGATTTTAGGGCCAGCGCTGTGGCATAGCAGGTAAAGCCACCGTCTGCAGTGCCAGCATCCATATGGGTGCCAGTTCAAGCCCTGGCTGCTCCACTTCCAATTTGGCTCTCTGCTATGGCCTGGGAAAGCAGTGGGGGATGGCCCAAGTCCTTGGGCCCCTGTACTTGTGTGGGAAGACCTGGAGGTCTTCCTGGCTTCAGATTGGCGCAGCTCCGGCCATTGTGGCCAATTGGGGAATGAAGCAGCGGAGTGAAGACCCCCCCACCCCTGCCTCTCCTCTGTGTACTCTTTCAAATAAATAAGTCTTTAAACAAATAAAAATGAAATAACGTAAAATGCATGGATTTCAACTTTTTGAATCAAAATAAATGTATCTTTTCATTCCATTTTTCCACTAACTTTCTGAAGTAGCCTCACACAAAAACATCCCAACCCCCATCACCCTCAAAGTCACCCCTCACGTGTGTGCTCTGGACTTGCTCCCAGGTTTCCCCAATGGGCTCAGACTCCAGCTATGACCAAAGTAATCTGGATCATGAATCAGCTGTCTGCCTTCCCCAGCCATCAGGAAGTCCCTGCCCTGGGATCCTGGAGGCTGTGTCTGCTCTGGGGAACCCAAGGCGAGCACTGACTACAGCTTTACATATGCCTGTTTGTGCTTTGTTAAATAGTTCAAAGACAATATAATTGACAGCAAAGCAGCCCAGCACAGGATTATGTTAAATGGGGTGTGTAATAAGTACACAAAAATTCACATTATTATTGCTTAAATAGCATAAAATTCTACATTCCTACCCATAAATCTATATATTAGAACATCTACTCACTGAAATCATTTTAAAATAAGAGTTCTCAAACGTTTGCTTCCTTTGAAAAAAAAAAGTCCTAGTTTATCTGTTAGCTTTCAGAATATCCCACGTTTGTTTTGTACATCTCCAAAACTGTCATATCAAGAAAAAACAATTCCTTCAGCACTCTAGCTGGAAATGGTTAACGTCGGATTTTCCCAAAGCTAAGCTCTAAAAACGTGTTTGGATCAGAGCCATCTGACAAGGTCCTCATAGATACAGGCTGCTTCTCCTGCCCCCGCAGTAACAGGAAGTTCACGGGGTGCACTGCTTCTTCATCTTGGAACACAGCTGGTACTTAATGCGGGTTCAATGTCAGTCTCCAGGCTCCTTAGTGACAGAGTGAGGGTGAGGCAGCCCTGGGGAAGGATGAAGAGGATTATCCTGACTGGGAGAGTCTGCCCATCCCAGCAGCCACTCCATCCCCAACTGCCATGGGGCGGGGGAGGGGAACGGCCAGAAGAAGGCATATTCTGGGGCAAGTGCTTGGCAGTGGTCAAGCTGACATTTGGGACGCCTGCATCCCACAGCAAAGTGCCTGGGTTCAGGTCTCAGGCCTGCTCCCTATTCCAGCTTCCTGCTATTGGAGACCTTGGGAGGCAGTAGGGGATGGCTCAAGTATCTGGGTCCCTGCCACTCTCAATAAGAGACCCAGATTTGAGTTCCTAGCACCTGGCTGGGCATTTGGGAAGTAAAACAGGGTACAGAAGACCTTTCTCTGTCTCTGCCTCTAAAATAAATAAAAATAAAAGAATAAATATGTTTAAGAATAGCACCAGCCGATAGTGGAGGGGACAATTTCGCACCCAGCTGAAAGCTCTTCGGCAAGGACCCCACTCATTCTGCGAGGCGCTGACTGGTAAGCTCTTCCCACGACACAGCCGGCTGCACCAGGCTACACCTGTCTCATCCAGTTCCCCGTGCAGGTGTCACTTCCTAGACATCATTGTGGTCCTGTCTGGCATCTTCCCTGCAGCCCTTGCAGGAGCCACTGCAAGGACCAGACTATAAAACATGTCTTCATTGAATTTATGCTTTCGGCCACCATAGCTTAAAATTAGAATAGATTACAAGTGAAGATAAAATCCCAGTCTCAGTCGTGTTTGCCAGCTAAGCTCAAAGCTTTTCTGACAGTGCACTGTCACAAAGGAAAGAAATGCATGTCAAGAGACTTCAGTGCCATGTTTTAGGAGCTTCCAACAAGCTACCTAATATTACAATAATAAACTCCAAGAGCAAACTGAGAACAGCTCCCAAAAATTTAGGACCGTAATTTGAATTCTGTTTTACATCCCCTGTCAAAGCAATGCTTCTTTAGCACCCGGACGAGAATGTGAAAAATCAGAAATCTTCTCGGTTCAAGTCACACAGAGCAGGTCTGGTTCCTTGAAGTATTTAGTCATCTTTACTGCCTTCCATTTAAGAAGCAATATTCAGTGTAAAAGGTGCTCTGTAATTACTTCCAACCAAGAATAAACAAGGAATCTCATTTTTAAATTATACCCTCTGGGATACTAGATATAGAATTAATTGAAATGTAGACCTGGTTCTGTTTTAGTGGAGGAAGGGTTTTCAGTAAATTAACTATGTGCATTTATATATGTGTGTGTGTATATATACATATATTTATATATATGTGTGTATATATATATATACACACACACACACACCATCCTTTTAAAGGTTAAAACACACACATGAGAAAAAACAGATCCAACCAGACACTAGAAAAAAAATTCACCTTGCGTAGGAATTACCAAGCGACACGGAGACGTGACACTTTAAATGAAGAAGGGAGAAACGCGACACAGTGCCTGCTTCCTTCCTTCCCGGTCTTCTCTGACGTGAGGACTTCATGCACCTGCCCCTTGTCGGGCTTCGGAGCGGGGCGCATCATCAAGACCCGATCCCTTGCTCCAGGGAATGCTCACGGAACGGACACAAGAACTACTTCCCTAACACTCAAGACACATCCCAGTGAGCATAAATGAGTGGAATGCAGAGAGTGATTCGGCTGAGGTGGTCCTGCCATAGAGGACTTTACAGGACTCCGCATCTGTCATGACATTATACCATTAGGGACTGAGCATAAAAAGATCCACGTCGTAGACTGCACAGTGGTGTGGTGCCAAGACGGTCATTTCACTCTCAAATGAGAACGTGGAGGAACAACAAACACCATCCACATCAGGAACAAGATGTTTTTCTTTTGTGAAAAGTACACTGCTAACCAAATTTTAATGGCATAAAAGCGAGCTACCTGAAAAATGAAGTCAATATGTGATACGCACCAAGAATTAATTTATCAGGCCTAGCTTTGTCAGCTTTTCAAAGACCCAGTCTTTAAAACGACTGGCGAATAAAGCATTCTCTAGATGTGCCCTCCCCCCAGAATATAAGAATTTATATAAGGTTCTATAAAAGATCAAGAGAATGAAAATAAAGCCAGATTTTTTTTTTAAACATTCTGTGGCCATTCAGATTTGTCCTTTCATTTAATTGTCTTTATTTGAGGAATTTGAAAATCCTGAATGAATCAGAATACTCTTTAATCTTTTAGAAAATACAGGCAAGCATTGTCACACATCAGGTTAAGCTACCACGTGCAAGCCTGGGGCCCAGTGGCTCTGCTTCTGACCCAGCTCCTTGCTAATGTGCCTGGGAACATGGCCATTGTGGGAGATTCAGCTGGACTCCATGGATCCTAGCTTTGACCTGCCCTAACCCTGGTGGCTGTAGCCATATGAGGAATGAACCAGCAGAGGGAAATCTTTCTGTCACTCTTTCAAATAAATAAAATGATTTTTTTTAGAAAATAGAATATTTGGGGCCGGCGTTGTGGCATAGTGGGTGGCTATTGTCCAGGCTGCTCCACTTCCGATCCAGCTCCCTGCTATGGCCTGGGAAAAGCAGCAGAGGACAGCTTAAGAGCTTGGGCCCCTGCCACCCACATGGGAGACACGGATGTAGCTCCTAGATCCTGGTTTTAGCCTGGCCCAGCCTTGGCCATTGTGGCCTTTGGGGAGTGAACCAGTGCATGGAAGATTTCTCTGCCTTTTGAATAAATAAATATTAAAAAAAAAGAAAGAATCCCTAAGTACTTCCTTGTTCCCCAAGTTGGAATGAATGTTAACATTTCATGGGATATCCCTCTTGCCAAACACAGTAAATGGCTATATCCTGTGTATTACACAAAGAAATGCCTAGGATGAATAAGATAACCTAGGGAAAAAATAAAAAATAGCTTTTACAACACTAAAAACACCCCATGATAAATATACTTTCAGCAAAGGCCTACAAAACTGAGGTTCGATTTTAAAAGTTCAGTATTTCCAAAAATATCCATCAATTACAAACTTGGCATTCATAGTTAATGGAATAAAATGTCACAGAAACTACTTTCAGCATTATCTATAAACAGAAACCAACAAAACACTTCATATAAAGATAAATTTCAACTGAAGTCAAAAACACATCAAAGATACTCTACAGATACAGAAAATCAGACCCGCTACCCAAGACTGGGCAGCAGAGGGTAGAACCAAGAATCACAACTAGGCCGGCGCCGTGGCTTAACAGGCTAATCCTCCACCTTGCGGCGCCGGCACACCGGGTTCTAGTCCCAGTTGGGGCGCCGGATTCTATCCCGGTTGCCCCTCTTCCAGGCCAGCTCTCTGCTGTGGCCCGGGAAGGCAGTGGAGGATGGCCCAAGTCCTTGCGCCCTGCACCCCATGGGAGACCAGGAGAAGCACCTGGCCCCTGGCTTCGGATCAGCGAGATGCGCGGGCCCCAGCGGCCATTGGAGGGTGAACCAGCAGCAAAAAGGAAGACCTTTCTCTCTGTCTCTCTCTCTCACTATCCACTCTGCCTGTCAGAAAAAAAAAAAAAAATCACAACAGACTGACTACAGCTGAACATCATCGGAGAGCTGAATACCTTTGTTGGCGCAGATCCATGAGAAGCTACAGAAAAGAGAGAGAGAGAGAAGGGCGTACGCCTTACACGTCACCTAGAGAGCCGGTCAAGATGCACACATTCCACGTCAACATTTAGGACGGTTAAAACTGTTCCATAGTAATCCCTAAGGTAGAAGTCAGAGCTTCCTATAAAACTAGAAATGACTAAGTCTGGAAGCTATGAGGTCAAAGAATTGTGGGAAGGAGTATTTGAAGACAGGCCAGGGGCCCTACGAAACCCAGGCCCCGGGCCCCCTTATTTCTGGTTCACAACCACCCGGGGCAGCCACTGACCTCATTCCTAACAGTGCTCTAAGCAAGGACCTGTTTGGAGGTGCTCAGATCAACACTCTACCTATGTTTTTCACTTCAACGCACAAATCAAAACAAAACTAATTTTCATGTTACCTTACAGGATTTACTTAGAAAACAGTCTGTAGCTAGGAAGGGATGGAAAACAAAACAGTGGCTACTAAAATTCATTTTGTCCAGTCGTAATAAAGAACTAGATTTGGATATGATGTCTTATTTTATTTCCAACTCCCAACCCTCCCCAAAACTTGTGTCTCGGCGCTACAAGTCAAACATGGAAAGGCGGCACACAATGCTTTACAACAACGCCAGAAACACACACACGTACACATACCCACACACAAGGCCTACCTGCCCATAATATGAACCACCAGTACTAAGCCTTTGAGATAATCACCCGAGAAATGCTACTTTAAAATGGGCATTAGGGCACAGTCATGATGTACATTCATGTTCACAAAGCCTTATTATTCTAGCAGCAAGAAACGTTATACATTAGTCTTATTTTCCGTAGCGTTCTACCTGTGGCTCTCCCAAGAGGCCTCTGCATCTTTCTGAACCCCACCACCACCAGCAGCAGCAATAGAGCAGCAGCTCAGCCGCGATTTTACATCAGGCAACCTGCAAACCCTTCAGAATGATAAAATACCTAACAGCAGCCTCAGGAAGGAAGTCACAGCTTTGGTTTATTCTTCTCCTTAGAAGGAACCTTTCCAGAAAGCGGTAACATAGCTCCAAAGGCACAAAGACAATGAAGGAAGCCAAACCTCCTCGCCTCTGACAAGTTCTGAGCCCGCCGGCTCCGGAGCAGCCCTGCCCTGAGCTCGCGCTCTGCTTTTCCACTGTGCTGATTCACTCAAGCATTTGTGCACGCAGGCAGCTGACGGGGAAAGCTGGAAACCCTTCTAACCATGACGACCGTGCTCCCAGCCCCCAGAGAACACGCCTGCAGCCCTGGCCAACGGCAACTCACCAGGCACTACACATGCTGCCCCTCCGGCTCATCCTCACAGCAAATCCGTGACACATCAAAGAGCGGAGAGGCAATTATCTGTGCTCAGCCCCAGGGAGGGGCAGAGACAAGCTTTCCAGGCTGTCTCCTCATACAACTTTGCAAAAACTCTTCTTCCCCCAACTTTTTCTGCCCCAAACATTTCAACCACAGCTCGGTCCTTCCGTGAGCTATTCTTCCTCAGACCCTTTCCGGTTGATTTTCTCAACCAACACAGAAAACAAAGGCCAGGAGAGCAGGGCGTATCTCCAGCAGTGCTCTATTTTTAGCACTTGATGGGGAAAAAAAAAAAAAGAGGTGGCATTCAATATGTATTTGCTGAGTGAATGAAACCTCTTGAAAATGTGGGCTATAATGACAGTCAACTTGGAAATAGCATGCGCTTGGGAGAACCTGAAAAATCTATTTGTTGTGCTCATTCCTCCAAATTCCCCAATTACTCATCGCTCTCAGAGTTCAACCTTACAGACACTACTTAGGAAGCACCTGCTTCAACACTGTCCTGCAACTCGGTGGCACGGGACTGCAGGAGATGCTCAACCAGTCATTTGCAGACAACTCTTTGAACCAAAGTTCTAGGTTAGAAAGAGTGAAAGTGAGACAGTGAAGGCCTCGCCAACAGGAGACTGCATCCATGTGGCCAAATCAGTTATGGCTCTGGCCCTTGGCTTGTTGTGGGGAAGGTTACATTATTTATTTCTAGGTGATCTCCTGAAATACTTGAAAGATAAAACGAAACACACCTGTCCTATCAATTCAGTCCCAGAAACTAAGTCAGAACTCTCCAAGAAATGTGTCATGTATGCACCAAGGCCCTCCTTCCATCCTGAAACTGCAGGATTCTGTTCCAGTGTGGCACACCCCAACAGGAGCTGGGGAAATTCTCCCCCATCCAAAGGCACAGAGCAGTTATAATGGGTATAACTCTCTTTACTCCTTTCTCTTCTTCTGTAGACCCAACCATTCCTTATGTCCATTTAAGCAGGAATACTTGAAACTGTTCCAGTTTTTGCCTCCAAGTGATACTGGATCAATTAAGGAATAAGATGTAAAGTAGGTAACTTCCATGAACCATCAGAAGTGAAGATGTTAAGAGTTAAGCAAGCACATCAATCAAGAAAACAATTTCACATTATGCACAAATTTGAAAGTATGGAAACAAGTCACAGGCAAGAAGAATAAAGAACACTACATTCTTTGATGAGCTTCAATCCCAGAAACACAACCATCTACTACAACAGGAAACTCCTACTAAAATAAAATGGATTTATTGGGGCTGGCGCTGTAGCATAGTAGGCTAAGCCTCTGCCTGTGGCACCAGCACCCCATATGGGCACAGGTTCAAGTTCCAGCTGCTCCTCTTCTGATGCAGCTCTCTGCTATGGCCTGGGAAAGCAGTGGAAGGCGACCCAAGTCCTTAGGCCCCTGCACCCATGTGGGAGACCCAGAAGAAACTCCTGACTTCAGATCAGCTCAGCTTGGGCTGCTGCAGCCATTTGGGGAGTGAACCTTCGGATGGAAGATCTCTCTGTCTCTCCCTCTGTCTATAACTCTACCTCTCAAATAAATAAATAAAATCTTATAAAAAACGGATTTGTTTTCTCTGACTCAGGGCTCCATGTAACAGCACTACTTTTCTATCAAGAAAAATAGACTTCTATCACTGCAAACAATGAATATGCATGGTCATTTTACATAGTAAGCATTCAATAAATACTTCTTGAATTAATGAATAAATTTTCCCTAATGATGTCTGCTGTGAATTTTAAAGATCCTAAAAATAGAAGGGGTGGGAGGGGAGACGCTGTATCAGGTTAATTTTATTTGGTGAGTATCCTTTATTTGCTGAGTATTGCTTTAAAAGGGCAATCCTGACCTTAACAGGCTTCTCCAATAAAATTATTTGTTATATTACAGACACTCTAAGTTAGATAACGGCAGACACTGGAAAACTAAAAAAGAAAAGAAAGAAACTTAAGACAAACCACCAAGACTGTTTTGGCCAACAGTTATTACCAACTGTCTTTACTAAGCAGACACTTAGAAAAGGGAAAAGGGAAATCAATCGATGCTCTGCAACAACTAATTAAGTCCCACAAATTATCAAGCAGAGATTATACAGTAGTGCTAGTCTTCAAACAAAGTATCCATTAATCAAAAGGAGAGGGGACTATGTACTGTCCTTTATAGTGGACCTATTTAAGAGATGGGAAAACCTAGATTAAAAAAAAAAAAAGATCTGACCTCTGGCACCGAGTAGGCTGAGAAAAAGCACACAGCCATGGCCAGTGTTCAGAACTAGATCATCCTCTAGAGGCCACCCAGGGGAAACCCTCCTCACAGCCCCTCTTCTCAGCTCTCTTCACCGGTAGCAACTGACTCTGCCCTCTTCTAACCCCTTAGCATTCATGCAAATGGTTTTCACTGCATATTGACCTTGGGTCTCACGCTGTGCACCTGGATACAGCTGAAGTGGGAAAAAAAAATCCACATCACTGCACAAGGAGTCAATGTCCAGTACCGTGGTGTGACCACATAACAAGGGCCCACAGGAACAAAACCAGGCATCAAGTACCCGATATTAAACGCACACAAGTGAAATCCTCACATCAGTGGGAGTGTAATTTACAGATTAAACAGGCTGACATTAAAATGTCAGATGACTAAAGTTAAAAGTTTTTCCTGGGGCTGGCGTTGTGGCACAAAGGGTTAAGCCACTGCCTGCAATGCCAGAATCCCCATGTCAGCATCCCATTCAAGTCCCAGCTGCTCCACTTCCGATTTAGCTCCCTACTAATGGCTTGGGAAAGCAGCTGGGAAGATGGCCCAAGTGCTTGGGCCCCTGCACCCACATGGAGACCCAGAGGAAGTTCCTGGCTCCTGGCTTTGGCCTGGCCCAGTCCCAGCCATTGTGGCCATCTGGAGTGAATCAGTGGATGGAAGATTTCTGGAGGAAATCAGTGGATGGAAGATTTCTCTCCGGCCTCCCACCCCGCCCCCCACACCCAACTCTCTTAAATAAATAACTAAATCTTTTTAAAAAAATTACCATAGGTGCAGGCATTGATGTAGCAGTTAAGACTCAGCGTGGGACTGACATCCCATTTCACAGCCTGGGTTCCAGGCCCAGCCCCATTTCTGATTCTAGGTCCCTAGGAGGTAGCAGGCAATGGCTCAAGTAGTGGGTCCCTGCCACCAGCCACCAGCCATTGTGGGCATTCGAGGCAGAGTGGAGTGGAAGCACCAGTCAGATTGCTGTCTTTCAAATAAAATGAAAATAAAGAAATTCTTAAATCTTTAAAAAAAAAACTACCCAAGGGCAAAATTGACAACATGCATTAACACCCCATGTTTACAAACCAGCTCCCAGGGGTCCCCGGAATCTAGTAACAAGCGTTGGCAAGGCTGTGGAATGCGGTACACTGCTTGGGGGGGATGCTGGAGCCGCAGCAGTTTTGGAAGGGAGTCTGGCATCTCCTCAAAACATCAGACACAGAGCCACCACATACCCCAGCCCTCCTGGGCAGACACTCAAAGTTATTGAAAACACGTCCACGCGAAAACTTCATGAATGTTCACAGCAGCATTATTCAGAATAGCCAAAAAGTCCACTGAGGGATGGAAAAGGCCGCCCACACTTTGGCCTGGCATTTTCACAACCGGAAGTTCACAGACAGAGCTGCCAACATGTAGACAGACACACACAAACACAGATGCCACTGCAGCCACGGTAACTAGGGCCTGGAAAACCCCAAATAACCACTTACTTCTAACCACTCAACAAATTACAATTCAGCCACACGAGGCAGTACCAGCCAGCCACTAGCAAAAATGCTGGGATGGCACAATTTGTGGAAACTCGAATATGTGCAAAACATTGAAAGGGGGAAAGTGTCACCAAGGGAGGCAGACTTTTAGAAGTGCACGTGTGCTGCTTTTCAAATTGAGAAAACAGTGGCCGAGGGCAAAACAAGTTGGGGAGGAGGGGGGAGCTCATCTGCCATTTGCTGAAGAAGACAGGCCTCAAGCCTTCCCTGCAAACCCAACGGAAAGCGATGCAAACTAAGTTGTCTTAACTTGTCTTCCACTGGAAGGCTGGTTTAGCGTCGTTCCTCCAGGAGGGCGGGACCCCCTCCCTCAGGGACACTTGGAGAAACCCCTGGGAAAGCTCACCGCATCCTCTCCCTCTCCAGCCACCTTCCACAAGGCTGGACCCTCCCATGATTGTAGCTTGCAATCCGGCATTTTGGTTTTATGCTTGGTGATGCTTAGTTAATTAATCGGTCACCGCCTCACCTCAGTCATTTTTTATGTCATTGAAAGGAAAAGAAGATTCACTACAAGGACTGCTGTCAAAAACCTTTTTGACCGGAAACAAGTGTTTACCAAGAGCGAGCTAAGCAAGTTAATAAAAACATTTAAATTTCCCCCATCTCTCTCCACATTAAAATTCAAATATATATTTTATGGCTTTACTCTTTAGAACCGTATCTACTTTTAGCCTGAGCGGTAGTTAGATGAGGGAGTTTCGTATGCACCACTACAGAACAATGGTTCTGCTAAGAAATACTGTGACAACAGAACAATGCTTAACACACGCTGTGGGCTACCATGCATATATAGAAGGAAAAAAAATGTATCTATATACACATAATAGGAACACATGAAAATCTGTTTCTGGAAGTTTCCACGAAACTGCCCACAGCGGCCTGGGCACCAACTTTTCTGTCTACCCTTAGAGTCTGGGCCGTGGAGCTGTGTTACTTGCCCTACAATGAAGTGCCAAGAAACACAGATCCTGCAACACAGAAGAGGTGTCAGAAGCAAGGCGTAGGCACCCACCCCTCCCCGGGGTGCACACGGTGCAGAGGGCCCTGCGCTCAGCCTTAGCAAGATGGCTACAGGTCCTGCGGCACCCCTCTTGTACCTTGGACCCAGGCAGGTGCCAGCCGGGGACAGGTACTTACAGCAAGCCCGCCTCTTCCCTCCTCCTCGGATCCATCCACCAAACCCAACCTCCCTCCACTCGCAGCTAAACTTCCCATAGACCGTGCTTTTCGGCAACCCGACACGGTAACGGGTCACTCAATGTACGTGCAGGCTCTCAGCGCTCCGGCACACCTGGCTCATCAAAGGCTAAGGGCGGGAAACTATTTAAAAAAAAAAAAACACAGGCACCAGCTCACGCAGTCCGCGGGACGCAGCCCTGCGGTTCACAGCACCACACCGGACTCCTGCACGCTCGGGGTCAAGCCAGGCAGACCCAAAGGCTGCCAAGTCCCACTCACTGGACTTCCAAAGCGACACCATCCATTAACTCAAATGCAACAGCCACCCCAAGGGCCTGGCTGGGACTGCTCCCAGGTGACAACCCTGCCCGTTCGGCACGCCGGAGGGTTCCGAAGCGACAAACGCGACCCTCCTCTCGGAGTAGAGGAGGGGCAAGACCCCCGGTGTGGGGGGGCCACTGGAGAGCTGCATGCGTGAGCGCAGGCAGGACAAACTGGACCCGCGGTCGGCCGGGGACGCCGCGCCACGCGGGACGCTTCTGTCCACCGGGCAGCGGTGGCTCGGCCAGCCTTGCAAGGAGGCAGCTGCCGGGCCAGGCGTGCCCGGCGCACTCGGGGAGTCCTCTGGGACGGACCCCAGGGTCCAGAGGCCACGAGCTCGCAACCCCGGGAGGCGGCGTGTAGCGGAACGCCGAGAAAAGCCCGAGGGGAGGAACCGCACGTTCCGGGGCGCCGAGCTGACGCCCGCAATTTAGGAAGGTGACCCTCGGCCCTCCCCGCGAGAGGAGGGTGTTGCACGGGTAAAGTTACAGCTGACGCCGCTGCAAACTCGAGGCTGGGGGCTCTCCCAGGGAGCCCGCGCCCCGCAGGGGGTGTGGCGGCCGGGACACCCACGGGCACTGGGGGCCGAGAGGCCCCCGCAGGCGCCTCCGCAGCCCCGGGGTGGGCAGCGGGGTGCGGCCCCCCGCGCGCGCTCGCCCGCCCGCCCGTCGGCTCACCGGTGATGTCCAGGTACAGGTCGTCCTGGTTCAGGCGGTGCAGCTCCTGCGGCGTGGAGCTGCGGCTCTTCTTCACGCCCGGGGAGGTCGACGAGCAGCGCCGCGAGCAGGGGGGCGCGGCGGCCCAGCTCGGCCGCCGCTCGCTCTTCCGCTTCATGGAGGCGGCCGCGGCCCGTCAGGGGGCCACGACCATGGCCCCGCGCGCCCGCTCGTCCGCCGAGGCCCCCGCCAGTCCCGCGCGCGGGCGCTCGGGGCGGCGGGCGCGGAGCAGCAGCGCTGCGGGGACAGCAGCAGCAGGCGCCGGCCGAGCCTGCAGGGAGGCGGCCGCGCAGGAGCCGGAGGAGGGGCCCGGCCCACGGCGCCCGGCCCGCTCCCTCCCGCGGCCGCCGCGGGACCCGCGCCGCAGCCCTCGCTACAGCGCCTCCTGCCGCGGCCGGCGCCCCCCAGCCCGCCCCCAGGTGCCCGCCGCCCGCTGGCGCGGCCGAGGCGCCGCTGCTGCGGCCGGCGGCAGGGGCTGCCCGGGCAAAGCGCGCGCGCCCACCGCGGCCGCGGACGCTGCTGCCGAGGCGCCCGAGCACAGCGGGCCGCGGCTCCCGGGGACCCCAGGAGGGCTGTTCCGTGGAGCTTCATTCACAAAAAAGGGCCCACAACCCTCCTCGGGGCCCGCAGGCGGAGGCCTTTCATTGGCCGGCGCCGCGTGACGTCACGGGGACGGGGCCTTTCTACAGGCAGGTAGTCGGTGACGCCATAAAGAAAAGTCTGAGCGGCTTCACCAATCAGAGACAAAGCGCGCTCGCGACCCCCGGAGGGGGCCCCCAACTTTTGTTTGGCGTGCGGCCTCGGAGGGCCGGCCGGGCCGCGTCCGAGTTCCCTCAGGCAGACCCTCCCCCAGCGTTTACGGAGACCCCCGCCTGGTCACTCACTCCGGGTCTGGGGCACGCACACTCTATTTTTTAAGTATTTTTGGGCTTCCCTCGTTATTCGCGCCAAGCGAAAGGAAAGGGACCCCTGCCATGGCCGCCGGCTTGGGAAGGAGCCCGGAGTGGCCAGGCCGTGCGCACCTCGCGGGCTGCGGGGGAGCTGGTTTCGGACCTCGCCGGGCCGTGTGAGGCAGGCACGCCCCGCGTGTCGCTCAGCAAGCCGGAGCGGGGCTCCCCTCAGGAGGCGACGGAACTGCTCCCGCCGGAGCGCGGCGGAGCGGGCGTGCGGCTGCGCGCCTCGGGGAGCCAGCGCCCGCACCCACCCGGGGAACAGCGTCTACACCTGCGGCCGCGGGTGGCGGAGGCGTCCCCGGGGCAGGGCCGAAGCTGGGAGGACGTCCCGAGGCCAGCGGCTGGGAGTTTCGTCCTTGAACTTGTACCTTAGCGAGCTGTGGGGGCGGGGGGTCACAGCCCCTCTTGTTTCCCCCTGGGTTTCCAGACCGTCCCATCCTCGTGGGAGCTGTCATTTATTTACACGGATGTCCGTGGTAGCATTTAATTGGGGGGGGGGGGCTGGAAGGCAGCGCTTCGGTCTCCTGGGACCCCGAATTCGCGGTCTGCGAGCCGTTCCCATTCCCCCCACCCCCGGCATTCTTCACATTTTACCCCGCGGCGACCACCGCCAGCCTCCGGACGAGGAAGGTGGCTCCGAGCCGGTCCCCCGGGGGCCTCTCGGAAAGGCTGATTTCTCGGGGAGGGGCCGTTGGGCTCCCACGGTCGGTGGACGAACCCCCTAAGCAGCGCTAAATAAGGAAGGCGGGGAGTGCGCCCGGCCTGCCTCCGTCCGGCACCCGCGACCCGCAGCCCAGTGCCCCCCGTCTGCCTCCAGGGAGCCGCCCAAGGCCGAGGATCCGCGAGTGCGGAGCCCGTGGCGGGGCGGCGCGCCCGGGCCTCGGGGAGCCTGCAGCGCGGGGCTCACGAGCCTGGTGTTGGGACCAGGAGGAAGGGGAGGCCTTGCGGCCGGACTGCTGGCCGCGGCAGTAGCGAGCTCAGCTGTCGGCCCAGGCTCGGAGGGGTTTACCCCAGTAGGGCCTCCGAGCACCCAAGTAGGGACTCCACGTGGTTCCCCCAGACTCACAGAAACGTAAGGACCCCCAGGGCCTGTTCTCTGAGAATGACTCTTCCAAATGTCCAACCAGGACTGAAGTGCCGAGAGAAGTTTCAGACTGTGCTGGCACTAGAAATCCCAATAAAAGGCACAGACTGTACAGAATTAAGTGCCATAAATACCGCCCGAGCATTCCCCTAGTATATGAGGAGGAGGAAACCCTATCATTATGTGGAAATATCTTCCCTTCCTGGGAAACAAGGGGCCTGGGCAATGCATATTATGGGGAAAAAATGTGGATTTCAAAAGCTTTTCACACCAAAATGGACACCTTTAATTGCATCTTTCCATTGCCTTCTAAGGGTGGATGTTAAGTTGTACTAGGAGGGAGAACTAGTACAAGCAATTCTTCCATGACTGTTATAAGGTGTATATCCACAGGAGATGTAACAGGTAGATCAAAGGGTATTTTTAAAAAATTCTCATTGAGGGGCCGCACTGTGGCTTAGTGGGTAAAGCTGCCTCCTGCAGCACCAGCATCCCATATGGGCGCTGGTTTGAGTCCCAGCTGCTCCACTTAAGATCCAGCTCTCTGCTATGGCCTGGGAAAGCAGTGGAAGATGGCCCAAGTGTTTGGGCCCCTGCACCCATGTGGGAGACCGGAAGGAAGCTCCTGGCTTCTGGCATCAGATTGATTGCGGCCAATTGGGAAGTGAACCAGTGGTTGGAAGACCTCTCTCCCTGCCTCTCCTCTCTCTGTGTAACTCTGACTTTCAAATACATAAATCTTTAAAAATTTTTTCATTGATACTAACAATATTTAAGGCTACTTGTTTTCCCCTAGTCTTAAAATTACTAAATATAACCAACATTTTAAGTTTGAGAATAAAAATTCTATCTCAAAAAAAAAATTCTATCTCATTATTTTCTTTTAAAAAACAATTTATTTGAAAGGCAGAGTTACAGGGAAGGAGGGACAATCCTCTGGTTTTTCCACAGATGGCCACAATGGCCTGGGCTGGCCCAGCCCCAACCCAGGAGCCAGGAGCTTCATCCCCAGGTCTCCCACATGGGTACAGGGGCCCAAGCACTCAGGCCATCTGCTGCTGCTTTCCCCAGGTGCGTTAGCAGAGAGCTGCATTGGAAGTGGAGCAGAAGTTCAAGTCCAGACTCGAACCTGCGCCCATATGGGATGCTCCATCATAGGCGGCAGCTTAACCCGTTACACCACATGCCAGCCCCTCACCTTTATTTTCATTGCATTCCCCTGATTACAAGTGAAGCTGAGCATATTATAGAGTTCCCAGATATTTGCAATACTTTTTCTAAGAATTTCTTACTCATCTGCTTTGCCTATTTTTCTACTTGACTGTTTTCATTTTCTTTTAGATTTGTGGGAGCTTGTTATACATTATGGGCAGCAGCCCTTCAACATTTTTCAGATTCTGCCCATTTAATCTTTGTGACATACTCTCTCTATTCATGGTGCTCTACAATAGATTTTAGTGTCAAGTCAGTTTCACCAGTTTTTTTCTTTTTAAGGTTTCCAGGTGGTGTAAAATTTTTGTTTGTTCTATTTACTTTAGACATATTCTTGAATAAGTATTTAGTTTTTTATCTAGAATTCATTTGGGGGATACAGAATTTATTTTTATCCCAATGTGTTGTATTACACAGCTCATTTTCCACATTAACTGAAAATGTTACCCTTTTATAAATCGGTTCTCATTTATACTGTGCTCTGATTCTGGTCTTTTCTATTGATCTTTTTGCCTATTTGTGTCTGTGCACATTATTTAAATTACAGTAGCTTTATAAAAATGGTTTGATGTCAAGTGGGATGAGTTCCTCTTCCTATTTTTGTTTTCCAAAAATATTTTATCCTTTTAATTTTATTTACCTTTAGAAAACTTTTTTATTTGAAAGATAGCAATCTCCCATTCTCTGGCTCATTTCCCAAATGCTTACAACAGCCAGGACTGGACCAGGCCAAAGCTGGAAGCCAGGAACTCAATGTAGGTCTCCCATGTGAGTGGCAGGGACCCAAGCAGCTGAGCTCTCGCCTTCACAGGACGCTGGAATTGGGAATGGAGCCAGGACTGGAACCCAGGCACTCCAGTGTGGGATGCTGCTATGCCAAGTGGCATCTTAACTGCTGCACCAATGCCTGTCCCTCAAAAAACCCCTATAGATACGGCTGTCACCACCTTAAACTCTACATCAAAGTTTGCCTCCCTGAAGCGTGAGCGAACAAGGTATTTTGTGCTTCCTGTTGTGATACAACAGGAGGAGTCCAGGATTACTTACAGAGTATCCGAGTCAAAAATGTTTGCCGTGCATCTGATCAAGCCTGGAGACCTAACTTAGTTTACAGGCTACCTAGGGTTAGAGGAACGCTTGGAAGACTTGTAAGGAAACAAGAGCCCTGTGGTAAAAGAGCCGTTTAGTACTCAGATTTTTCTCTCTATACCCAATGCCCAAATTACATAATTACATCAAGTCGCTATAATCTATTAACCACTTACCTAAAGTAACATAAGACTTTGGGATTTAAGCATCGGTATGGGTGAGGGAGCCAAACCGTGCTCGAACCATAGCAACCTGAAGATGCGTGACAGGGGCTGGCCTTGTGGTGCAACAGGTTAGGCTGCCACGCATCCTGTATCAATCACCAGACTGAGTCCTGGCTGTTCTACTTCCTATCCAGCTCCTTGCTAATGTGCCCAGGTACTTGGCCCCCTGCCATCCATGTGGGAGACCCAGACAGAATTCTGGGCTCTTGGTCTCGGCACAGACCAACCCTGGCCGTTGCAGCCATTTGGGAAGTGAACCAGAGGATGGACGATCTCTCTTTCTGTCTCCTCCCATTATAACTCTGCCTGTAGAAAAATAAGTCTTTAAAAAAAAAAAAGATTTTATTTATTTGAGAGGTAGAGTTACAGACAGGGAGAAAAACATCTTCCCTCTGCTGGTTCACTCCCCAAACAGTCGCAACACCCGGAGCTGAACCAATCCAAAGCCAGGGGCTTCTTCCAGGTCTCCCACATGGGTACAGGGGCCCAAGCTCCTGGGCCATCTTCTGCTTTCCCAGGCCATAGCAGAGAGCTGGATTGGAAGAGGAGCAGCCAGGACTAGAACAGGTGCCCATATAGGATGCCAGTGCTGCAGGCAGAGGATTAACCTACTGTGCCACAGCGCCGGCCCCAGAAAAATAAATCTTTAAAAAATGCAAAGCAACCTGAGGGGAGAGGAGACATTTAGCCTATTGATTAACGTGCACATATGAGGGCTGGCACTGTGGTGTAGCAGGTAAAGCTGCCGCCTGCACTGTAGGCATCCATATGAGTGCCGGCTCCACTTCTGATCCAGATCCCTGCTAATGTGCCTGCAGCAGAAGATGGCCCAAGTGCTTGCACCCCTGCACCCATGTGGGAGACCCAGAGGAAGCTCCTGGTTCTTGGCTTCTGATTGGCCCAGCTCTGGCCATTGGTAGCCATTTGGGGAGTGAACCAGCAGTTGGAAGATCTATTTCTCTCTAACTCTGCCTTTCAAATAAATAAATCATATATATATATATATATATACACACACACACATATTAAAAAGGGAACATGTTTGGGACAGTTTGATGACACTGGGAACTACTGTTAAATATTTGAGGTGTGATAATAGTAATGCATGTATGTAGGTGAGTGGCATTATTCTAATGTCACTTGGAATTGTGCCTACCCCCAAATTCCTATGTTGAAGCCCTAACCCCCACATTGTATTTGGAGCAGAGGCCACCTTTGGCAGCTAATTAGGGTTATATTTGGTTATGCAGGTGGGGCCCTCCGTATGGGATTACTGTTCTTAGAAGAAAGAGTGGTATGTCTGTCTGACATGCGAGGACACAGTAGAGGGGACCTACTGTGTGCCGAAGACCCTTTTCAGCAACCTAGTCGGCCAACACCTTGATCTTGGATTTCTCCAAACTCCTGGAGAATAGAAATAAATGAAATGAACAGACTGCAAAATTCGTGTCTGCTGCATTTTATGACAACAGCCTGGCAGATTAGTAGATCTAAGGAGATGGAAGCAGTGTTAAGAATCATGGACCAAGATAACATCAGCCCACTTGAGAAGGAAGAATTAAGTTTACTTGGGGCTCATTAGGATTGCAGTATGCAAACAGAAAATTCAAGCCAAGGGAGAGAAAAGGTGCGGCAGGTTTTACACAGCTGCAGTTGGTTCCACAGCCCATATAGCAAAGGGACCGCCCTCCCCAACCCTTTGTTAATTACATCCAGTGTTTGTCAGGAATTAGGACTGGTCTCACCAAGGTCAAACTGTCTTGCCAGACAGGATTTGGACACAGTGTCTGCCCCCAAGGGGGATGTTTTCACAAACTGTTGCAGAGGCTGGTGAATTTCACTCCAGAAATAGCAGGTTGTCCCAGTCCACAGGGCCTGTCTACCCGGGTCACCCCGTGCAAGAGTGGAGCTGTCTGGACAGGAAGCCTCCCCCCACCACTGCACCTTCTGCTCCCCAGGTGAGGACTGCTCCCCCTTTCACTATCTTTTTTTAACAGAATGTGGGAACTTTACAACACTTCGGTGCACACAGACCTGCATGTCTTTAGCCCTTCCTGTTAATGAGGCAACTGTAACAAAGTATGGTTGACTGAGAGCAAGGATCACTAGTTTTCCAGTCTCTGTTTGAAAACTTTCATAATACAAGCTTAACTTTTTTCTATGTTCTTACTTTTTTTTTTTTTTACAGGCAGAGTGGACAGTGAGAGAGAGAGACAGAGAGAAAGGTCTTCCTTTTTGCCGTTGGTTCACCCTCCAATGGCTGCCGCGGTTGGTGCCCTGCGGCCGGCGCACCGCGCTGATCCGAAGGCAGGAGCCAGGTGCTTCTCCTGGTCTCCCATGGGGTGCAGGACCCAAGCACTTGGGCCATCCTCCACTGCACTCCCTGGCCACAGCAGAGAGCCGGCCTGGAAGAGGGGCAACCGGGACAGAATCCGGTGCCCCGACCGGGACTAGAACCCGGTGTGCCGGCGCTGCAAGGCGGAGGATTAGCCTAGTGAGCCGCGGCGCCAGCCTTTATTTTTTTTTTTAATTCTCACTGTGACTTTGCTTTGGGAGTAGCCTTCAGTTTTTAAATCAACAAGGAAAATGTATATATTCACAATACTGAATTTCTTTAATCAGTGAATTTCACTTTTTAAAGTTTATTTATTTGAGAGATAGTTACAGACAGAAGAAGAGGCAGAGTGAAAGGTCTTTTTTTTTTTTGAGATTTATTTATTTATTTGAAAGTCAGAGTTACACAGAGAGAGGAGAGGCAGAGAGAGAGAGATATCTTCCATCCAATGGTTCACTCCCCCAGATGGCCGCAACAGCCGGAGCTGCACAGATCTGAAGCCAAGATCCAGGAGGTTCTTCTGGGTCTCCCACACAGGGAGGGGCCCAAGGACTTGGGCCATCTTCTAGTTTTCCAAGCCATAGAAGAGAGCTGGATAGGAAAAAAAGCAGCTGGGACAGGAACTGGTGCCCATATGGGACGCCAGCGGCAAAAGCGGAGGTTTAACCTACTGCACCACAGTGCCGGCCCCAGTGAATTTCTTTAAAGCATCTTCTCGTTTGTCTTTTATGTCCTTCAGTAAGAAAACCATCATCATCTCTATTTATCTGAAAGTTGGAGTTACAGAGACAGAGGGAGAGCGAGCGAGAATCGGCCATCTGCTGGTTCACTTTCCAAGTGATCACCACGGCCAGGGCTGAGCCAGGCTGAAGGAGCCAGAAGCTTCATCCAGGTCTCCAACTGGTGGCAGAGTCCCAAGCACTTGGACCGTCCTCCACCACTTTGCCCATAGCAGCTAGATTGAAAGTGGAGCAGCTGGGACTTGAACCAGCACCTATAGGTTACAGACAGCAGCTTTTACCCCCTACACCACAATGCTGGCCCCCATCATAATCGTATTATGAGGCATTGCACCATTTTGGCTTAATTGTGAATGCCCTTCTCTCCCAAAACAGTTTCTAAGTGGTCATTGCTAATAGACGAAGAAATTATTGGTTTTGAGTATTATTCTTATAGCTTGCCTTTGTTACCATAGGGTACAGCCTATATCTATACTAAGGGATGATAACTAATTTTTTCGTTAACAAACTTTGCAGATTTTTGGATCACAGATGTGATATTTTAAACTCCTGTGCAGAGTAGATTCAGTTGCTTGTAGCTTCTCACATTGTCCAGAAGCTTGAGAACTTCATGGAAAAACGGAATTCAAAGGAAAATTTGTTTTTGGTGCAAAAAATTTTGAAATCTTGGGCGGGCTCTTAGCCTGACAGTTAAGCTGTGGGTTGGGATACCCACAGCCCATATCAGTCCTGGGTTCAGTACCAGGCTCCAGTCCTGATTCCAGCTTCCTGTTGATGGGCATCTTGGAAGACAGCAGTTACAGCTCAAATGTGTAGGTCTCTGCTGCCCACATGGGAGACCCCAACTGAGTTCCTGACTTCTGGCATCCCGTCTAGCCCTGCCCTGGCCATTTAGGGAGTGAACTAGTGGATGAGAGATCTCTGTCTGTCTCAAATAAGTAATTAATTGGCATGCTCCAAAATATATTTTTAAAAGAAGAAAAGTTTTTTTAAAGTTTTTTTTTCTTAATATGCATTTTCCATGATCCTGAAGATTCTTAAATGTATAGACTTCAAAATTTTTTGCACCACAACAAACTCTTTTTTTTTTTTAGGATATTTTATTTATTTGAAAGAGATAAAGTTTCAGAAACACAGAGAAAGAAAAAGGTCTTCCATCTACTGGTTCACTCCCCAAGTGGCTGCAATGGCTGGGGATGGTCAGGCTGAAGCCAGAAGCCTGGAATTCCATCTGGGTCTCTATGTGGGTTATAGGGGCCCAAGTGCTTGGGCCGTCATCTGCTGCTTTCCTAGGCACATTAATAGGGAGCTGGATTGGAAGCAGAGTGGCCAGGACTCCAACTGGCACTCAGTTATGTATGTTAGCATTGCAAGTGGTGCCTTAACCTGCTCTACCACAAAACAGATTTATCCAGGCCAGCGCTGTGGCGCAGTGGGTTAATGCCCTGGCCTGAAGTGCCGGGATCCCATATGGGTGCCGGTTCTAGTCCCAGCTGCTCCTCTTCTGATCCAGCTCTCTTCTATGGCCTGGGAAAGCAGTAGATGGCCCAAGTCCTTGGGCCCCTGCACCCATGTGGGAGACCGGGAAAAAGCTCCTGGCTACTGGCTTCAGATCTGCGGCCATCTGGGGGAGTGAACCATTGGATGGAAGATATCTCTCTCTCTCTGCCTCTCCTCTCTCTGTGTAACTCTGACTTTCAAATAAATAAATAAATTTTTTCTTTAAAAAAAGAACAGATTCATCTTTCAATTTCCTTTTACATAAACTCTTTGAAGTACTCTCATATCATTACCATACAATAAACGCAACAATCTTAGGTGTCAGTTCCGTGAATTGTAAGAATTACAGCCGCCCGGATAGTCACTGCCAAAACAGGGTACGGAGTCAGTGACCTTTTCCAGCCACCATGAGTGGTCCAGGAGTGGGGCCCCTAACCTGTCCCTCTCCTTCGGCCACTCTTCTGCACCCTCCTCCCTCCCTGCTGCTCTTGCTCTTGCTCACTGCTCTCTGGCTCTGGCAGCTTTTTGGCACCGTGTCTCAGCGTCTGGAGCCTACCTTCAGCTCTGTCACCCTGACCGAGTTGGACAAGACTCTGCTGGCTGGAGCCTTGGCCCTCTTCTTCAAACATGACTTGGCTGTTCCACCTTGGGCTCGGCAACATTTGCTGCAGATCCAAGCTGCCCTTGCCTGGAGCCCCAGCTGCTAGGCAGCCCCACTATAAGACCCCCACAGGGCGTGGTGACGGTGTGACAGAGCACACTTCAGGTGGGAATCGGCGAAGATCATCAGGTAACAGCCTCCTTCACCCTCCTACACACCTTTTCTTTCCAGTTGTTGCAGCACAAGACAGTCAATCTTGTCTGACTCTCCCCTTACCCACACTGTTAGAAGAAATTAAAAGCATCAATTTTAAGTCATTTTTGTAGTTACAGAAATGTAAAATCAGTTTATTCTCTATATCCTGACGTGGCTTCAAGAAAATTCCTTGCAAAGACTCTTCTGGCTTTGGAAGAGAACTAGCTACCAATTCCAATATATTGGATGATTTTCTTTTCTTTTTAATTTATTTTTATACACTTGAGAGGCAAAGAGAGAGAGAGAGAGAGAGAGAGAGAGAGAGATCTCCCATTGGCTGGTTCACTGCCAAATGCCTACTATAGTAGGGACTGTGTTGAGTACCAAGTCAGGAGCCCAGATTCCAATCCAGGTCTCCCAAGTGGAGAGCAGGAATTAGGAATTCAATTAGTTGAGCCATCGCTACTACTTCCCAGGGTCTGCAATGGCTGGAAGGTAGAGTCAGGAGCTGAACTGGGAATCAGGACACAGGCATCATTTTTTTTAAGATGTATTTATTTGGGCTGATGCTGTGGCACAGAGGGTTAAATAATGCCCTGGCGTGAGGCATCAGTATCCCATATGGGTGCCAGTTCTAGTCCTGCTCTCTGCTATGGCCTGGGAAAGCAGTGGAAGATGGCCCAAGTCCTTAGGCCCCTGCAACCACGTGGGAGACCCAGAAGCAGCTCCTGGCTCCTGGCTTTGGATCAGCCCAGCTCCAGCCATTGTGGCCACGTGGGGAGTAAACCAATGGGTGAAGACCTCTCTCTGCCTCTCCTTCTCTCTCTGTGTAACTCTGACTTTCAAATAAATAAATAAATATTAAAAAAAAGAAAAGGGAGGAAGGAAAGGAGGGAGGAAGGCAGGGAGGAGGGAAGGGAGGAAGGAAGAAAGGGAGGGGGACAGATCTTCCACTTACAGGTTCACTCCCCAAATGGCCACAATGGCTGGAGCTGGGCTGATCTGAAGCCAGAAGCCAGAAGGCAGGAGCTTCTCCAGAGTCTGCCATTGAAGTGCAGGAGCCTAAGGACTTGGGCCATCTTCCGCTGCTTTCCCAGGCCATCAGCTGTGAGCTGGATCAGAAGTGGAGCAGGACTAGAACCTGGGGTGCTGGTGCTGCAGGTGGCTTTTTACCCACTATTTACCCACTATTCCATGGCACCAGCCCCCAGGACACAGGCATCTTAACCTGTGTCTTTTTTTTTTTTTCTTGACAGGCAGAGTTAGACAGTGAGAGAGAGAGAGACAGAGAGAAAGGTCTTCCTTTTGCCATCGGTTTACCCCCCAAGTGGCCGCTACGGCTAGCGTGTTGCGGCCGGCGTGCTGAGCCGATCCGAATCCAGGAGCCAGGTGCTTCCGCTTGGTCTCCCATGCGGGTGCAGGGCCCAAGGACCTGGGCCATCCTCCACTGCACTCCCGGGCCACAGCAGAGAGCTGGACTGGAAGAGGAGCAACCCAGACGGAATCCAGCGCCCCAACTGGGACTAGAACCAGGGGTGCCGGCGCCGCAGACAGAGGATTAGCCTAGTGAGCTGCAGCGCCGGCAACCTGTGTCTTAACAGCTAGGACAAACACCCATCTACCTCTTACCATTTTTAAACGCAAAGTCAAGTGAGCAGTGATTATTTTAACCAAAATTATGGACTGTGTGAAAGAACTAAACAAAAGGTTGAGGTGGGCCACAATATACAAGCAGACTATTAGCTTCCAGACTGTCAGTGAAAGTGAATTGTCATTTAACAATATTTATCTAAAGAAAAGCAGTTTGGGGTCACACAGTGGGGTAAGCCTCTGTCAGCAGCTCCTACACCCACATGGGAGATCCGGATAAGGCTCCTGACTCCTGGTGAGCCTGGCTCATCCCTGGCTGTTGAGGCCATTTGGGGAGTGAACCAGAAGATGGAAGATTTCGCTCTCTTTCTCTCCCTCTCTTTCTCTTTCCCTCTCTCTCTGTAACTCTGCCTTTCAAATAAATAAATCTTCAACAAAAAGATGGTATGTTGTGCACTCTTGAATGTTATGTTAAAAAAAAAGTACACATCCAACTTAAAAGTAGCTGCCAAAATAATATTAGACTATATTTAGCAAACGCAAGGGGAGAACTTGGGATTTGGACTTGCCCTCTGGCCTACATGTTCAGCTCCTGGATCATGCTCCCAGTAAACTTTCCACGTGGAAAATGGAATCATGTCATTTTATCATTGAAAATGTCCTGCCCCTTTTAAGAAAGTTCTACTTGGCTTTTTCTCCTGACCCATCATACACATTTCTACAAGGGTGATCATCTTTGTTTTGTTTTCTTTTGGTTTGGTTGGTTATCTGTTTGATTTCCTTTTTCAGTTTGGAAATTTTCAAAAAAGTTAAAAAAGTTAATTTAGGGAAAAAACAACTCTGGAGCCATCTCACAGCGCGCTGGAGACATAATCAACTGTATCTTCTAAGATCAAGGATGCTGTCTTGCACAATCATACTGCAGTTGTCAAATTCAGGAAACTGTTATTAAGTTATTAACATTACTACAATGCAATTAGTCTGTCTTCCTATTTCACCAATTGTCCTTAAAAAAAAAAAAAAATCCCTTACAGCATTTTTTTTTCCTGATCCAGGAAGCAATCCTGAATTCCCCAAGGATTGGCCTCAGGATACACATTTTTGCAGGAGTTCTGTGTATAGATGATGGTGCATGGGCCGGGGAGTGCAGTGGAGGATGGCCCAAGTGCTTGGGTCCTGCACCTGCATGGGAGACCAGGAGGAAGCACCTGGCTCCTGGCTTTGGATCGGTGCAGCTCTGTCCGTTGTGGCCATTTGGGGAGTGAACCAATGGAAGGAAAGCCTTTCTTTCTGTCTATTTTTTTTCTCACTGTCTGTAATTCTACCTGTCAAATAAATTAAAAAAAAAATTTTAAGAAGATGATGGTGGTGGTGCCAGCGCCATGGCTCACTTGGTTAATCCTCTGCCTGTGGTGCTGGCATCTGTATGGGCACCGGATCTAGTCCCGGTTGCTCTTCTTCCAGTCCAGCTCTCTGCTGTGGCCTGGGAGGGCAGTGGAGGATGGCCCAGGTCCTTGGGTCCCTGCACCTGTGTGAGAGACCAGGAAGAAGCTCCTGGCTCCTGGCTTCAGATCAGCACAGCTCCGGCCGTTGCGGTCATTTAGAGAGTGAACCAACGGAAGGAAGACCTCTCTCTCTCTCTCTCTCTCTCTCTGTCACTTTCTATAACCCTACCTGTCAAAATTTAAAAAAAAAAAAGATGGTGCATCCTTGTTCTCTCCAGGTAGGAGGTCTTGTTTGTCCCATGCTGGGTCATTCATGAGCCTTGTTCCTTGGGTTCAGTAAGGTGCTATATCTGCATTTTTACTTCTGAAGCTGATAAATAATTTGTGGGAAGAAACTTTAAGACCACAAACTTCTGTATATTAATTTACTACACATTGATGATTCTGCATAATTGCTGTAGTAGTGACTATAGATTTTCTACTTGTCGTCTACATTTATTAATTATCATTCTGTAGAAAGAGACCCTTCTTTGCTCTCCCATCTATGTATGTATGTTTGTATACGTATAGTAGATTGATGGTGGGTTATTTAATTCTTGTTCTATTACGATGGATTATAATCCCTTATTGTCGCGACTGATTTTGATGCTCAGATCGTCCCAGATTCGATAAGCAGGCACCACTTCGTTCTGGCTTCTATCGCCATCTTGTTTTCAGCCTTTCCTTCGGTTTTCACCGGTCCTTTCCTGTCCCGGCCCTGAAACCAGTCATTTCTGCAGAAGGCCTGATTCCCTTCAGTGGGTGATGGTGTTTGAAAGGAGTGCTAGGGCCAGGCGTTTGGTACAGGAGTTAAGGAACACGCTTGGCACGCTGCACCCCCATCAGAGTGCCCAGGATTGCTTGGGATGCAGCTTCCTGCTGATGCACACTCGAATGGCAGCAGAGGATGAGCCAGGTCCCTGGCACCTGGAGACCCAGCTTAAGTTCCTGGCTCCCTGCTTCAGCCTGGCATAGCCTAGCTTTTGGGGGTATTTGCGAGTCAACCAGCAAATGGAAGACCTCTCAGTCTCTGTCTCCATCTCTCTCTGTGTCTTTGCCTTTCAAATAAAAAAGAAAGAAAGAAAGTATAGCAGGCCTCCATACCGACCTATGTGATTTCTTTTACAGTTTCTTTATTTACTTATTTGAAAGTCAGAATTACAGAAAGAGAGGGAGAGACAGACCAAGAGAGATATCTTCCATCTGCTGGTTCACTCCCCAGATGGCTGCAACAGTCAGGGCTGGGCCAGGTAGAAGCCAGGAGCTTCTTCTGGGTCTCCCACTTGGGTGCAGGGGCCTAAACACCTGCGTCATCTTCCACTTCTTTCTGGACTGGAAGTGGAGCAGCTGGGACTCGAACCAGCGCCCATATGGGATGCCGGCGGCTTAACCTGCTGTGCCACGGTGCTGGCCCCAACCTCTGTGATTTCTTCACTGGCTGTGTGTGTGCTCCAACCATGTCCCGTCCCAGTCTAAGTCCCCAGAAGTGCCGTGCTAGCGCCATGTTCCTCTGTGCAATGCCCTCTCCCTGGGTGACCTTCCCATTCCTCTGCAATGCACAGATTCTTAGTTCAAGTGCTGGCCCACGTGTGGTCTTCTGGTCCACCTGGGAATCCGTGCTCCTGGAAGGACCTCCCTGCACTCCTCTCAGAAGTGGGGAACAGGTGTCCTGTGTTCATTTCACCTTCTCCCATGACCAGCGCAGCTGAGTGCATGCTCTTTTGCAAGAAACAGAGAATATTGCTGCTCTCGGTGACACGAGAACTGGGACCATACAGCAATGAGGTGGATACTCTGTGGCACGGACTGCATTTTAGTTGAATCTCCTATAAACAGTTCATACCAGATAATGCAGAGGCAGTTGTACTGCAAGGACAATGCAGGATTTTTTTTTTTACTATTTATAAAAGTAACTGTATTTACTTATTAAGGAGATAATATATCAATATGATCCAAAATCCAGAAAGTGCAAAGCAATATATGATTACAGTACAGAATGTCATCCCAGGGCTTGTGCTCTGGCCGCAGCAGCCCTTATGGATTGCCTGGCTCCTCGCTTTGGCCTGGCTCAACCCTGCCATCTGGGGAGAGAACCAGCAGACAGAAGATCTCACTCTTCCTTTGTCTCTCTGTCCTCTGTTAGTCTGGCTTTCAAATAAATGTTTTATAAATTTTTTTATTCTTGTTAAAGATTTATTTATGTATTTGAAAGTCAGAGTTAGTGAGAGATCTTCCATCCACTGGTTCACTCCTCAAATGGTCACAACAGCTGGGGCTAGGCCTGTTTGAAGCCAGGAGCCAGGAGCTTCTTCCAAGTCTTCCAGGTGGGTACAGGGGCTCAAGGACTTGGGCCATCTTCTACTGCTTTCCCAGGCACATTAGCAGGGAGCTGGATCAGAAGTGGAGCAGGGGCTGGCATTGTGGTGTAGTGGCTAAAGCTGCCGCCTGCAGTGCCAGCATCTCTTATGGGCACTGGTTCAAGTCCTGGCTGCTCCACTTCCGATCCTGCTCTCTGCTCTGGCCTGGAAAAGCAGAAGATGGCCCAAGTCCTTGGGCCCCTGCATCCAGGTGGGAGACCCAGAGAAGCTCCTGGCTCCTGGCCTCAGATCGGCACAGCTCCAGCTGTTGCAGACAATTGGGGAGTGAACTAGCAGATGGAAGACCTCTCTCTCTCTCTCTCTCTCTCTCTCTCTCTGCCTCTCCTTCTCTCTCTGCGTAACTCTGAATTTCAAATAAATAAAATAAATCTTAAAAAAAAAAAGAAGTGGAGCAGCCAAAAACTCAAACTAGTGCCCACATGGGATGCAGGCATAGCAAATGATGGCTTAACCCACTGTGCCACATTTTTTTTTAAATCTCATCCTTTGGGTGTTCCCAAATCACCCAGGGGCCTTCCTTATATGTAGCAATATTAGCAATTTTTCATATTTCCAGACATATCTTATGCATATGCAAGCATATACCTATTATTATATTTTTCCACTTTAAAACAAAGTGACCTAATCAAAAACATTCAAACGGTATTACTTTTACAATTTTCAATGGAGCCATGTGTGATTTTGTTGTAGCCTATACAATCCAAGTCAATATTAAGATATTTCATTACTCAGGGCCGGTGCCATGGCACAGTAGGTTAATCCTCCGCCTGTGACACCGGCACCCCATATGGGCGCTGATTTGAGTCCCAGCTGCCACTCTTCCAATCCAGCTCTCTGCTATGGCCTGGAAAAGCAGTAGAAGATGGCCCAAGTCCTTGGGCCCCTGCACCCATGTGGGAGACCTGGAGGAGGCTCCTGACTCCTGGCTTCTGATCAGCGTAGCTCCAGCTGTTGCGGCCATCTGGGGAGTGAACCAATGGAAGGAAGACCTCCCTCTCTGTCTCTCCCTCTCACTGTCTGTAACTCTGCCTCTCAAATAAATAAATAAAATCTTTAAAATAAATAAATAAAAAGACATTTTATTTCTCAACACTGAATAGGCACATTTCCTCTACGAATCTGCCTCCAGTTGCTTCAGCTGTTTTTCGGTGGCCACGGGTCTCTACAACAATGTCCCTGGTGCTGTGTTTTGTTTTTCTGGTTACACAACAGATGTGGATCATTTTTTCCCATGCATTTCTGGAAATGGCTGTTTTTGCTAGTGCTCTTCATGTGTGGAAAACAGAATTCATTCTTAGGAGATCCTTGTCAATAGGGACACGAGCAACAAAATCCCAATATCTGAGCGTTCAGTCTGGCAGACTGGAGTGGAAAGCCCACTGGTTTAAGCAAGAAGGCGGATGAGCCTTGTGCCTATGGGATGCAGGTGCAGGGTGCTTGGAAATCCGCAGCTACTCTTTGTTTACGTTGTCAGCAAACATCTTCATATTTGGCATTTTAAGTCCCTGCAAGTCAGTCTGGAAACGTCAGTGCTGTCAGTGAAGATAGATAACAGCGTGCTGCAAGGATTTCTACAGAAACTTTGAAAAATACTGTGAGTAGTCACCTATTTTTTAAAATGGCATTGTAAGGAGACTGGCATACTATTTGAAAGAATTTTCTAGAAACTAGCTTTTTTTTTTTTTTTTTTTTGGACAGGCAGAGTGGATAGTGAGAGAGAGAGACAGAGAGAAAGGTCTTCCTTCTTGCCGTTGGTTCACCCTCCAATGGCCGCTGCAGCCGGCGCACCGCACTGATCCGAAGGCAGGAGCCAGGTGCTTATCCTGGTCTCCCATGGGGTGCAGGGCCCAAGCACTTGGGCCATCCTCCACTACCTTCCTGGGCCACAGCAGAGAGCTGGCCTGGAAGAGGGGCAACCGGGACAGAATCCGGCGCCCCGACCAGGACTAGAACCCGGTGTGCTGGCGCCGCAAGGCAGAGGATTAGCCTGTAAGTTACGCCACGGCACTGGCCTAGAAACTAGCTTTACTTCCACAAGAACTTTAATCCAGTGCCTCATCAGGATGACTCAGGCTCATCACACACGTGGCCCATGTGAGCAGCTTTTAAGTTCAGGCATCAGCTTTCCTCGAGCTCTTCATCCACTGTGACCCCTCCGTGACCTTCTACAAACTCCTGTGAGACGAGGCTGGCACTGCAGCGTAGCGGGTAAAGCCTCTACCTGCAGTGCTGGAATCCCATGTGGGTGCCAGTTCGAGTCCCAGCTGCTCCTCTTCTGATCCACCCTCTGCTATGACCTGGGAAAGCAGTGGAAAATGACCTGAGGTCTTCGGCCCCTGCACCCTAGTGGGAGACCTTCCTGGCTTTGGATCAGCCCAGCTCTGGCCGTTGCTGCCATTTGGGGAGTGAACCAATGGATAGAAGACCAACCTCTCTCTCCTCTCTCTCTCTCTCTCGCTCTCGCTGCAACTCTTTAAAATAAATTAATCAATTAAAAAAAAACTCCTAGGAGATTTACTGCATTGAGCAAATAAATGGCTGCCAGGTTTTTTTTAGGTACCCTGAAATTCTTTCTACCTTCTATATTACCTGGCCTTTAAATCAGTACCTGGGCTGGCACTGTAGCATAGTGGGTATAGCCACTGCCTATGATACCACCAGTTTGGTTCCCAGCTGCTCTACTTCTGATCCAGCTCCCTGCTAATGCACCTGGGAAAGCAGTGGAAGATGTCCAAGTGCTTGAGCCTCTGCCATCCACATGGGAGACCTGGAGGAAGCTTCTGGCTCCTGGCTTTGGCCTGGCCCAGCTCTAGCCGTTGTGGCCTTCTGGGGAGTGAACCAGCAGATGGAAAAATCTCTGTTTGTGTGTGTCTCTCCCTCTCTATAACTTTGACTTTCAAACAAAATAAATAAATTTTGGGGCTGGCCGGCGCTGTGGCTCAACAGGCTAATCCTCCACCTTGCGGCGCCGGCACACCAGGTTCTAGTCCCAGTCAGGGCGCCGGATTCTGTCCCGGTTGCCCTCTTCCAGGCCAGCTCTCTACTGTGGCCCAGGAGTGCAGTGGAGGATGGCCCAAGTGCTTAAGCCCTGCACCCCATGGGAGACCAGGATAAGCACCTGGCTCCTGCCTTTGGATCAGCGTGGTGCGCCAGCCGCAGCACGCCGGCCACGGCGGCCATTGGAGGGTGAACCAATGGCAAAGGAAGACCTTTCTCTCTGTCTCTCTGTCTCTCTCTCTCTGTCCACTCTACCTGTCAAAAAATAAATTAAAAAAATAAAAAAAAAATTTTGGGGCTGGTACTGTGGCATAGTAGTAGGCTAAGCCTTTGCCTGTAGTGCCGGCATCCCATATGGGCACCAGCTCCTGTCCTGGCTGCTCCTCTTCCAATCTAGCTCTCTGCTATGGCCTGGGAGGACAGTGGAGGATGGCCCAGGTGCTTGGGCCCCTGAACCCACGTGGGAGACCTGGAGAAAGCTTCTGGCTTCGGATCAGCCCAGCTCTGGCTCCCAGCTTGGCCTAAGCCTGGCCATTATGACCATTTGGGGAGTGAATCAGCAGATGGAAAATCTCTCTCCCTCTTTCTATAACTCTGCCTTCCAAATAAATAAATTTTAATTTTTTTTTCTTTTTAAATTCAGACAGACACAGAGAGAGGGAGAAACACAAAATGATTTTCTATCCACAGGGCTGGATCACAGTGGCTAGGGCTGGGCCAGGCTGAAGCCAGGAACCAGGAGCTGTCTTCCAGGTCTCCCACATGGGTAGCAGGGGCCCAAGCACTTGGGGCCATCTTCCACTGCTTTCCCAGGTGCATTAGTAGGGAGCTGGATCAGAAGTGGAGCAGCTAGGACATGAATAGGCACCCATATAGGATGCCGGCACAGTAAGTGGAAGCTTTACCTTTATCCACAATGCCTAAGCCAGTCAGCTTTTCATTGCTTCAAGTAAAATACCTAAAAGACCAACTTAAGAGGGAAGAAGTCTTATTTTGTCTTATAGCCCAGTCAGCTGGCCCCACTGGTTCAGGCATTGGGTAGGGCAGAGGATGGTGTAGGGATGACTGCTTGGCCAGCCAGGAAGCAGAAAGAGACAAGGAGCATGCTCTGTTTACATAATCAGTTCTTGTGCACTAAGCACTACCACTGGGCCCATCTCCCAGATGCCACAATGAGCTCACCCCTTAGTCCAATAACGTTAATACATTAACCTTTTTTTATGTTTATTTATTTTTTTGACAGGCAGAGTGTACAGTGAGAGAGAGACAGAGAGAAAGGTCTTCCTTTTCTGTTGGTTCACTCCCCAAATGGCCGCTACGGCTAGCGTGCTGCACCGATCTGAAGCCAGGAGCCAGGTGCTTCCTCCTGTTCTCCCATGGGGTGCAGGGCCCAAGCACTTGGGCCATCCTCCACTGCCTTCCCGGGCCACAGCAGAGAGCTGGCCTGGAAGAGGGGCAACCGGGACAGAACCAGCGCCCCAGGGTGCCAGCGATGCAGGCGGATGATTAGCCACGGCAACAGCCAATATATTAACCTTTAAAGTAAACTTTAGGGTTTAAATGGCTACATGAGTTTGAGGGGCCAAATTGCATTCAAACCATACACACACACACACACGCACACGCACACGCACACGGCGTGGGCCTTTGCTCCGACAGTTAAGAACTGGTTAGAATGCCACATCCCACCCATTGGAGTGCCTGGGTTCGATACACAGTTCTGGCTGATTCTAGATTATGGCTAATGCAGACCCTGGGCAGCAGTGGTGATGGCCCAAGTGATTGGGTTCCTGGCATCCAGATGGCAGACCTGGGTTGAATTCCTTATTACTGGCTTTGGCCACAAACCCCTGCCAATGTGGCCATTTAAAGAGTGAAACATCTTTCTCTATGTTTGCCTCTCAAATAAGTAACAATTATTTAAAAACTACATATATGAACATATATATATATATGCAGAACACACACTTTTAAAAAAATATTTATTTACTTATTGGAAAGGTGGAGTGACAGGGAGGAAGGAAAGGAGATGGATCTTCCATCTGCTGGTTCACTCCCCAAATGACCACAAGGGCCAGGACTGGGCCAGGTTGAAACTAGGAGTCTGGTACTTCATCAGGGTCTCCACGTGGGTGACAGGGGCCCGATCACTTGGGCCATCTTCTGCTGCCTTCCCAGGCACAGCGGCAGGAAGTTGGATTGGAAGTGGAGCAGCCAGGACCTGAACTGGCATGGGAATGGGATGCTGGCCGTTGTAGGAAGCACACATAGCTCACTGGGCACAGTGTCAGCTCCATAACACATATTTATTTAATTTTCAAATGTATTATATACCCACTTAGAGTACAAAAGGTATGAAGATGACACAACAGATACCCATGAGCCCCCACCACCCCAGGGAAGTCATGAACTGCTGCCACCTCAGCCAGAGCCCAGTGTCTACACCACCCTGTAATCCCCAAAGGACATCCATTATCCCAAATTTGCTACTCACCTTGCATTTCATTTCTTTAAAACTGTAACACATATGTAAGTATCCCTAATCAATATGTGCTTTTAAAAACCTTAGACAGGGGGCCGGCTCTGTGGTGTAGCAGTGCCGGCATCCCATATAGGCACTGGTTCAAGTCCTGGCTGCTCCACTTCCGATCCAGCTCTCTGCTATGGCCTGGGAAAGCAGAAGAAGATGGCCCAAGTCCTTGGGCCCCTGCACCTGCGTGGAAGACCCAGAGGAGGCTCCTGACTCCTGGCTTCGGCCTCTCTCAGCCCTGGCCATTGTGGCCATTTGGGGAGTGAACCAGTGGATGGAGAATCTCTCCATTTCTCTCTGGATCAGCCACAGCTCTGACTCTTGCGGCCAATTGGGGAGTGAACCAGTGGATGGAAGACCTCTTTCTCTCTGCCTCTCCTTCTCTGTGTGACTCTGACTTTCAAATAAATAAATCTTTAAAAAAAACCTTAGACAAATAACGTTGATCATTTATAAATACCATAGTAAAACATGTGTTTTTCTTTTCTTTTCTTTTCTTTTTTTTTTTTTTTTGACAGGCAGAGTGGATAGTGAGAGAGAGGGGGACAGAGAGAAAGGTCTTCCTTTTTGCCATTGGTTCACCCTCCAATGGCCGCTGCGGCCGGCGCATCGCGCTGATCCGAAGCCAGGAGCCAGGTGCTTCTCCTGGTCTCCCATGCAGGTGCAGGGCCCAAGCACTTGGGCCATCCTCCACTGCCTTCCCAGGCCATAGCAGAGAGCTGGCCTGGAAGAGGGGCAACCGGGATAGAATCCGGCGCCCCAACCGGGACTAGAACCCGGTGTGCCAGCGCCGCAAGGCGGAGGATTAGCCTGTTAAGCCACGGCGCCGGCCCAAACATGTGTTTTTCTATAATTGCTTTTTTGCTAGCATTCCATTTCTAAGATTCAGCCTCTTTGATACGCATAGCTTGCACTTGTTTTTCACCGGTATGGATTTCATTGCATACATGAGCCACAATTTTTTCATCCTTTTTTCTTTATAAAGATTTATTTATTGGGGCCTGTATTATGGCACAGTGAGTTAAGCTGCTACCTGCATTGCCGGCATCCCATAGGGGCACCGGTTCAGGTCCTAGCTATTCCCCTTCTGATCTCAGCTCCCTGCTAATGCACCTGGGAAATCAGTGGAAAGTGGCCCAAGTGCTTGAGTCCCTACATCCACATGGGAGACCTGGATGAAGTGCCCCAGGTTGGCCTAACCCTGGTCATTATGAACATCTGGGGAGTGAACCAGCAGATGAAAGATCTCTCTTCTTTCTGTAACTCTGCCTTCCAAATAAAAAAATACATATTTTTAACAAATTGGCTCCTGGCTTCGGATCAGCGCGATGCGCTGGCCGCAGCAGCCATTGGAGGGTGAACCAACGGCAAAAAGGAAGACCTTTCTGTCTCTCTCTCTCACTATCCACTCTGCCTGTCAAAAAAAAAAAAAAAATGTAGACAGACACAGAGAGGGAGAAACAGAGTGATTTTCCATCTACTAGTTCAGTTCCCAAATGTCCCCAATAGCCAGATCTGGACCAGGCTATAACCGGGAACTTGGAGCTCCATTAGCGTTTCCCACATGGGTGGCCAAGACCCAAGGACTTGGACCATCTTTGATTGCCTCCTAGGCACATTTATAGGAATCTGAACTGGAGGCAAAGCAGCCAGGACCCTAGCTAGCTTAACCTGCTGTGCCACATCATCGGACTCCATCCTTTCTTCTAGGTGATGAACATTTAGGATGCCTCCAGTTGACAGCTACGACAAATAATGTCGCTAGAGACACTCTTGTGCATTTCATCTTCATCTGTGAGGTTCCCTCTGGAGCTGTGTATGCTCTCAGTTTTACGAGCCTTTGCCACATTATTCTCCAAGTTGCTTCTCCAATTAATGCTGTCAACTGGCAGCATGAAAGGCACTCAAAAAATTCACAGAAATGTGTATCATATCTTAATTCCACTTTCCATGAACATTTATAAGCCATTTTTTAAAAAAAATAATAATTTCAAAGACAGAAAGGGAGGCAGAGGGCAGAGACAGAGATGGATTCCCCCATCTGCGAGTTGACTCCCAAAGTGCCTGCGACAGCCAGGGCCAGCCCAGGCCAAAACCAGGAGCCCAGAACTCAACCCCAGTCTCCATGTGAGTAGCAAGGACTCAGTTACTTGAGCTGTCACCCGCTGCCTTCCAGGGAGGAACAGGAACCCGGAGTCTGACTCAAACCCTGGCACTCTGATACTGGATGTGGGGGTTCTAAGTGGCAACCCAACCACTGCGCCCAACAGAAGCCCCACTTTCCAGGGGCTTTTTGAAGCCCCCCACCCCTGCATCCCTACACTTGTTATTATCATGTTTACTTTTCTGCAGAACTGACGGCTATAAAGAACATTGCCTGTGATTTTAATTTGCGAGTCCTTAATTACTCGTGTGGTTGCACACATTTTATGTGCGTATTAGCCATTTGCTTTTGTTGCTGCTGTGAAATAGTGGTCGTTTTTTATAGCCTGGCCTTTGTCCTCTGCTCCTTAGAGGTCATCTGTAACCCCCAGGGATGTCATACCTGATAGGAGTGTCTTTGCCTGGGGCCCCTGGGTCATAATGGATAGACTAGCAGTGCAATTAACAAACCATGTAATTTATGGTGGGGGCTTTGAGCCCACCCTCCTCACCCCATATCAGCCTGCCCTCCTGAGCCCAGGAAAACTGCGCTCACTGTCGGGCTGGAGTGAGCTGCCGGGCTGGGAAGATCTGGGCAGCATCCTCACACAAGCACGCCGGGGGAGGGCCGCAGCCCCGATTCAACTCAGTGGACTGTGGGCTCTGCACCTGGCGCTCTCCTGCACTCCACCCTACCTGTGCTTTTCCCCTTGCTTCATTGTAAACTTTTTAAAGATTTTAATGACCTGTTGGTCTTAATCTTTTCCTTACAATAAATTGTGACCGTGAGTACAGGTACAGCAGCGTTTAGTGAGTACTGGGAAGCCTTCCAGCAAATTCCAAACCTGAGTGTGGTTTGGGAACCTGGACTTGTGGTTGGTGTCAGGTGACGGGGTCTCCCGCATGGCATCCCTCTAACTTTGCAAAGCTTTACCTCTGTGTCTGCTTATCCTGTTACACTGTTTGTTTTAAAAAAAAGTCATTGGTAGTGTTTTGTTTTGTTTTGTTTTTCTGACAGGCAGAGTGGACAGTGAGAGAGAGACAGAGAGAAAGGTCTTCCCTTTCCGTTGGTTCACTCCACAATGGCCGCTGCGGCGGGCGCACCACACTGATCCGAAAAGCCAGGTGCTTCTCCTGGTCTCCCATGCGGGTGCAGGACCCAAGCACTTGGGCCATCCTCCACTGCCTTCCCGGGCCACAGCAGAGAGCTGGCCTGGAAGAGGGGCAACCGGGATAGAATCCGGCGCCCCAACCGGGACTAGAACCTGGTGTGCTGGCGCCGCAAGGCAGAGGATTAGCCTGTTAAGCCATGGCGCCGGCCAACTTTTCTATCTTTTTTCCTAACATTTATTTGAAAGGCAGAGAAAGAAAGACACACACACACACACACAGAACTCCCACTTGCTGGTTCACTCCCCAAATGCTGGCAACAGCTGGGGCTGGGCCATGTTAAAGGCAGGAGCCCAGAACTCCATGTGGGTCTCCCATGTGGGCAGCAGACGCCCAACTACTTGAGCTATCACCTGCTGTCTGCAGGGTGCGTGTTAGCAGGATGCTGGAATGGAAAGTGGAACTGGGGGGCCAGCACTGTGACACAGTGGTTTAGGCCAGGGCCAGCATTCCATTTGAGCACCAGTTCGAGTCCTGGCTGCTCGACCTCCAATCCAGCTCCCTGCCAATGTGTCTGGGAAAGCAGTGGAGGATAACCCAAGTCCTTGGGCCCCTGCACCCATGTGGAGACCCAGAGGAAGCTCCTGGCTCCTGGCTTCGGCCTCTCTCAGCCCTGGCCATTGTGGCCATTTGGGGAGTGAACCAGTGGGTGGAGAATCTCTCCATTTCTCTCTGGGATTTTGCCTTTCAAGTGATTACATGGGATGCTGGTGTTATAGGTGGCAGGTTAACCCACTGCACCACAATGCCAGCCCCTAGGTTCTTACATCTTTTGCTGTTGTTTTTTAAAGATTTATTTACTTATTTGAAAGGCAGAGTGGCAGAGAGGGAGAACAAAGATATTCCATCCACTGGTTCACTCCCCAAATGGCCACAATGGCCCAGGGCTGGGCCCAGGAACTCCATCTGCGCCTGATGTGGGTGGCAAAACGAAAGCACTTGGGCCATCACCTGCTGTCTTCATAGGTGCATTAGCAGGGAGCTGGATCAGAAGTAGAGCAGCCTGGACTGCAACCAGTGTTCTGCTGTGGGATGCTGCCATGGCCAGCGGTGACTTAACCCAATATCCCACAACAGCCCCCTTTTGTTTTGTTGTGGTTCGGGGCTGGCTAGAACTCTTAATGTAATGTTGAATACCAGGAATAATAATGGACATCCTTGTAGTATGCTTTCCTTAAAAGGCAATACTTTTCCATTAAGTATGTTGTAGGTTTTTGGCTGAGAACTTTCATCAGCTAAAGGAAATTCCTTTTATTCTTAAATTGCATCAAGGCTGTAAAAAATAATAATAATAATAATTGGGGCCACCACCTGCAGTGTCAGCATCCCACACAGGAGCCAGTTAAGAGTCCTGGCTGCTTCACTTCCAATCCAGCTCTCTGCTATGGCCTAGGAAAGCAGAAGATGGTCCAAGTCCTTAGGCCCCTGCACCATGCAGGAGACCTGGAAGATGATCCAAGCTCCTAGCTTCATTGGGCCAGTTCCAGCCATTGCAGCCAATTGGGGAAGTGAACCAGTGGATGGAAGACCTCTCTCTCTCTCTGCCTCTTTAACTCCACCTTTCAAATAAATAAATAAATCTTTTAAAAAAACTTAAATTATAAACAGATGCTAAATTTTATTAAATTCTTTTTCTGTTTCTTTGAAATGACTATAAACATTTTTCATCTTTTCTGTTAATATGGTGAATTATCTTCAGTTTCACTATAAACAAAATTTGTATTTTTAGGATAAATCCTCTTTGTAATAGATTAAATCTTTTTTTTTGACAGGCAGAGTGGACAGTGAGAGAGAGAGAGACAGAGAGAAAGGTCTTCCTTTAGCCGTTGGTTCACCCTCCAATGGCTGCCGCAGCCGACGCACTGCAACTGGCGCACCGTGCTGATCCGAAGCCAGGAGCCAGGTGCTTCTCCTGGTCTCCCATGCAGGTGCAGGGCCTCCTCCACTGCACTCCCGGGCCACAGCAGAGAGCTGGCCTGGAAGAGGGGCAACTGGGACAGAATCCGGCGCCCCAACTGGGACTAGAACCCGGTGTGCCGGCACCGCTAGGCGGAGGATTAGTCTGTTGAGCTATGGCGCCGGCCTTAGATTAAATCTTTTATGCATTGATTGGTTTGCCAATGTTCGATTTAGAAATTTTCCGTTATTCATGGGGAAGTCCAACCTATGATTTTCTATTCTTGTATTATTTTAGCCTGACTTAAGTAACAAAAACTGTCTCATTATTCTACTTTCTTTTTAAGATGTATTTATTTATTTGAAAGATTTACAGAAAAAGAAAAAAAAAAAAGAGAGAGAATGTTTTATCCACTGGTTCACTCCCCAAATGGCTGCAATGGTTAGGCCAGGCCGAGGCCAGGAGCCTGAAACTCCATCCAGGTCTCTCCCGTGGTACAGGGGCCCAGGTACTTGGGCCATCCTCTGCTGCTTTCCTAGGTGCATTGGCAGGGAGCTGGATTGGGAGCAGTTGGGGCTCAAATGGCACCATATGGGATGCTGGCCTTACAGGTAGTGGCCAACCCACTGTGCCACAATGCCAGCCCCAAGGGTGAATTTTTACAACGAATTTAGAGTAGCATTCACTATGTCAGATAACTTTTGAGAAAATGAACTTTGACAGGTTTTGCTTTGACTTTGTAAACTGGATGAAAAAAAAAAGGAAGTCTGTGAGGAGTGAATGTGTCTGCTTTTCTGCTTACATCCTCTGAGGACATGAATATGAAACTGGCAGCCTGTAGCTGTTGTCAGTTTTCTGCAGAGCCGGCGCCATGGCTCAACAAGCTAATCCTCCGCCTGGCGGCGCCGGCACACTGGGTTCTAGTCCCGGTTGGGGCGCCGGATTTTATCCCAGTTGCCCCTCTTCCAGGCCAGCTCTCTGCTGTGGCCAGGGAGTACAGTGGAGGATGGCCCAAGTCTTTGGGCCCTGCACCCCATGGGAGACCAGGAGAGGTACCTGGCTCCTGGCTTCGGATCAGTGCAGTGCACCGGCCGCAGCGGCCATTGCGGGGTGAACCAACGGCTAAAGGAAGACCTTTCTCTCTGTCTCTCCCTCTCACTATCCACTCTGCCTGTCAAAAAAAAAAAAAAAAAAGTTTTCTGCAGAGCCAGCACATGAGTACCCATGGCTTCATGGCACGCTTAAGAAAACTTAGACCTGAAAAGGAATGAGCTTGAAAGAACTCTGATCTACATGACGTGCATGTGCCTTCGGCAACTGCCTTGTGTGTGGAACACTCTTCAGACTGTTGAATTCTGAACATGACCTTGTTTCTTCAACAAGCTTGCCTTTCCACTCCCATGCAGTCAGTGGTACCACTCCAGCCTCCACGGTAGATGGCCGCGTGAACAGACATTTCACGCAGGCCGCCAGCTCATCATCCGGCGTCTGGAAAACACGGGTGTCAGGTGTTGTAATCCAACATGCACTTTGGTTTTACTGACACTTCTTCATAGCAGCTTAGGACACCCTTCCTCCTCTGCACCCTGTCGCTGACTGGGTTGGACGCGTTCTCAGACAGTGGCAAGCAGCCCCAGGTATCCCTTTGGAGTTGGCCAAGGAAGCGCCTTCTCTGACTTCTGGGATGAATTCCTGCTCCCCAGGGCAGTCATGGCTTCCCCTGTGGTCAGCGACCTGGTTTTTGCTTGCTTTGGGCCCTGTTGGCATTTCCTCACTTTCCTGAAAGCTCTCTGTAAAACAGAGATGATGATGATGGTATCAACTCCACGGAGTTAATGTGTGTAAAGTACTTGGAATAGTGCCCGGCAAATAACTAACACCAGGATGCTAACCGTGCAGAGGTTTTGTCATATTCTAATATCTGAGCGTTTTTCTTGCAGGAAGGCATTTCAGAATGTCAAGTCCAGCGTATGACTGGGTGCAGAGGTGAGCTTCCACCGTTCATGATACGTTATGGGGAATTTTATATTAAATACATTTGTCTGGTAGGCAGTTTACCACTGCACCATGCTTATGTAACTGTACCTCCTTGAAGCCACACGGAGAACATCCATTCATCTGAGAAGAGTGTGATGCGGCTTTTTAAACGTGTCAGTTTTTCTGTAAGCTTATGAGTCAGCAGTTTTAAGGAGTTTGGATCACTAGATTTTTTACTATAAAAGAAATAGCACAAAATAGTTTCATTTTAAATGTTTAAGAAATTTCATTTTTATTGATTAAAAACATTTACAGGGCATGAAAATACATTCAAATATTTGGATATTTTAAATATTTTTTCATTACTTTATAGGCTTTATGTGAAAGTATTATAAATTCAAAGCAGTATTATACTTGCTAGTAATTACCAATATTTTGATTTTAATGCACCTTTCATCAGAATTTCTGGGACACTTCCCAATGAGACATTATGAAAATTCTAGAAAAATAAGAGATGACAATAGTCCTCTAAATAAGAGCAATTTTATGGGTAAGAAGTAGCAACAACTTCAAAGAATGTAAAACCAAACCACAGTGTATGTTTAAGTTAAAAAATTTTTAAATTTAAATGATCCTTAAGGTTCCATTAAAAAACATACACACCATATTTGAAAGGTGTATCTTAAATATCTAAAATAAATCATTTTTCCTTAACTCTCCCTCCCTGTCACACAAACTCCAGTGAAATGAACACTGTACACGCAGGGGCCAGGTGCTCTCCATGCAACAGGCTCGGTGCACCACACAGCCTGTGCGTGTAGCGCTTGGGGTGAAAACCTGGGTCGCAGCCTCCGTGTGTGATGTGCACCTCTGTGGAGAAGGTTCTATAGGAACATCTCTGTCATGTCAGAGACCTTTTCCTGGCCCAGCCAAAGCAGTCATACTCATTCTAGAACAGTTGGGAAATATAGAAAATAAAAACACCTGTTAATGTTGCACACGGAGACAGCTATTGGCAATGTGCTGATGTGCTTACCCATACGTTCAAAAGCATAAACAGGGGCGGGCACTGTGGCATAGTGAGTAAAGCTGCCGCCTGCAGTGGCGGCATCCTATATGGCCGCTGGTTCAAGTCCCGGCTGCTTCACTTCCAATTCTGCTCTCTGCTATGACCTGGGAAAGCAGTAGAAAATGGCCCAAGTCCTTGGGCCCCTGTACCCATGTGTGTGGGAGACCCTGAGGATGCTCCTGGCTCCAGATCCGTGCAGCTCCTGCCATTGCAGCCAATTGAGGAGTGAATCAGTGGATGGAAGACCTCTCTCTCTGCATCTCCTCCTCTCTAACTCTGACTTTCAAATAAATAAATAAATCTTTAAACACCAAAACCAGGCCAGCGCTGCAGCTCAATAGGCTAATCCTCCACCTGTGGCGCCGGCACACCGGGTTCTAGTCCCAGTCGAGGCGCCAGATTCTGTCCTGGTTTCCCCTCTTCCAGTCCAGCTCTCTGCTGTGGCCCGGGAGTGCAGTGGAGGATGGCCCAAGAGCTTGGGCCCTGCATCCACATGGGAGACCAGGAGAAGCACCTGGCTCCTGGCTTCAGATCAGCATGGTGCGCCGGCCGCAGCGTGCCAGCAGCGGTGGCCATTAGAGGGTGAACCAATGGCAAAAAGGAAGACCTTTCTCTCTCTCTCTCTCTCACTATCCACTCTGCCTGTCAAAAAAACAAAAACAAAAACAAAAACAAAAAAACCGCACACCTGCCAAACTGTGGGTATGTTTGCAGAATCTGATGCTCTCTCTAGTTTCTGCAATGACTAAGATGGTTTCAAGTTGCTTTTCCTTCCCCTTAAATATTCTTTGTAAGAATTCACAATTTTAATTGCTAAAAAGGAAATCTTTCATCAAATGTATATAACACAGGTAAAATAATCAAAATACTTACAATTTTATAGCTTTTACAGTTTTACTGTATGTATTTATAAGCTGTTTTGTGTAAAACTGTTAAAAGCCATAAAATTAAAAACATACACCACATTTTTGACATCTGACATGTCTTGGCACACAATCCAAGCAGTAAGTAGGAGTTTCATCACAGGGACACTACACCTGGTGTGACAGCCTCCATTGCCCAGGTCCACTTGCAGGCATGGACTGCTGTTCGGTCACACATGCACGACTGAAGGTCTGTTTGTGAAGGTCACTGGCCGCGCGCCCACCAGCTGCAGGACAGAGTTTATGGGCTTGTGGTCCAGCCTGTTTCTATCCAGGTGCATGAAATGGATGTTGTTACCTGCAAGAGGCACCGAAGGCTCAGGTGTGCGTGTTAGCCATCATTCATTCCGTTTACTGCTTACTAGAATCAAGGAAGCTTTTCAGCTTCTAACTAGTCCAAAGGGAAAAATTAATTACCTGGAGCATATTACATTCTCTATATAATGCCATAATAATTTTTAATTATGGTAATAAACTATGACAAGGATTATGGTTAAATAAGAGCAATATTTAATGCTTTATGAGATCTGAGAGGAAAGACTGTTAAATTATAACCTTCTGTTAGAGTTTATTAAATATAATTAAATAAAATGTCCTGTCAGGCAAGCAGAATATGGAACTAACATAAACATCAAGCCAGAGAATCATATTCATAAATATATATATATATAATAACAAATAACTCACTTCAAAAAAGTCATTCCCAAATACTGACGTAATTAGGCCCTCAGTATTATAACCACGGACCAAAAGAGGCTCAAAAATAAGGGTTTATGATAATCAGTTATAATACACTTGGTAATCTACAACCCTTATCTGCTCAAATCAAAAAAGTCAACATTGATAAACCCAAGCTCCATGGACTCTGATTCTTGGGACTCAGCCAGAATTTTGATTTCAGACAGAAGGTGGAAGCATGGAGCACGTTTTCTGCACGCACTCACCTACCTTCTATGACAATCACTAGGGTGAGTATCAAACTGGCTCATTACCAAACAGGGTGAATGAAATAGTGCATTAACCACGGCAGGTGGTACAGTAAGTACACCCGGCTCCCCTGCTCAGAAGGCTGCATTTCTTCCAGTGGGCAGCATCAGGACGTTCTCCTTACTAAGTGGTTTCCCAGACTGGCACACACGCTCCACACCCCGAGCAGAAGCTATGGTCAAATGATTCAGAGATATGGAGGTGGGGGACTCAAAAAATAACCCCTTCCAGCCTGGAGATGGAAACAAGTCACTCAAAAATGCGGCTCACTGTCGTTCCAGGTTATTTTACAGGACTCAGTCTCAAAACACAGGGCTGCTTCTTAAATGAATCTAACTGGTGTAAATTCACGGCAAGAAGGGGAAGCCAGGTGTCAGTCATAATGTTCTAGCTGCAAGAAGCCCTGATGCTTGGTCAAAATCCTCCATCGGAAGCCTTCCTTTTAAATGCTAATTTTGTCAGTTTCTTAAGTGATGACAGGACTGGCACTGCGGCACAGCAGGTTAGGCTGCTGCTTATACCGCCAGCACCCCGCTGGAGCCGTAGCTGCTCCACTAATGCATCTGGTAAAGCAGCAGATAATGGCCCAAGGATTGGGCCCCTGCCACCCATGTGAAAGACCAGGATCAGTAAATTTATTTCAAAGTCGGAATGACCAGAGAAGGAGAAAGAGGGATCTTTCATTCGCTGGTTCACTTCCCAAATGGTCATAACAGCCAGGGATGGACCAGGCTGAAGCCAGGAGCTAGGAGCTTCTTCCAGGTCTCCCACGTCAGTGCAGGGGCCCAAGTACTCGGACCATCCTCCACTGCCTTCCCAGGCACATTAGTAGGCACCTGGACTAAAGTGGAACAACCAGGACTCGAACTGGCACCCATATGGGTTGCTGGCATTGTAGACAGCAGCTTAACCTACTGCTCACTAATGCAGAGTTTTAAAGAGGAACGGCCAAGAGTAATCAGTTTACAAGAGTGAACGAGCGTTCTGGCCCTGTCACGTACACAGGGGTATCTGTCCCACACAGCAACACGTGAACATGGTGGAGATCTAACTTCAACTCTCCAGTAGAGTGGAGCCAAAGGCTCTCTCAGGTGACCCAAACTGGGCGAGAAAGCTGCTCGCAGTCTGTGGCTGCCGACAACTCTCACCAACTCACTTGCCTCCCGACACTGGGCAAGTCTCATAGTGTCGTGAAGTGTAACTAGCTAGATTCTTTTATTGAAAAAAAAAAAAAAAAAAAAAGTGGAACTGGTGTTGTGGCACAGCAGGTTAAAGTCCTGGCTACTACTAACGTACCTGGGATGTAGCTGCCACCCAGGTGGGAGACCAGGATGGGGTTCCTGGCTCCTGGCTCTTGCCAGGCCCAGACTTGGCTGTTGTGGCATTTGGGGAATGAACCAACAGATGGAAGATATCTCCCTCCTTCCATGTCTCTCATTCTCTCTTGCTGTCACTCTGCCTTCCAAATAAATAAACCTTAAAAAAAGAGAAATGTTCACTCCACTGAACTTTAGAGGGTGTCACAGCCATGTATGGCTCTCCAACTCACAGCTCGCTTTCCCGATCCTAAACACCAGTAGGCACTGCAGCAAGGAATGCTGGGCGGCTCCACCGCAGGTCTGGACATCAAAGCACAGTGACTCCTCTGCAGACGCTGCCCCCCAGAACACGCGGAGGAGCCTTCGTTTACAAGGTACTTCTGTCATGGACAAAGTGCCAGGGCTCTGGACTTGGGAAAGCCGCCACTGTGCTGCTGAGCCGGGGCTTTCTCTGCTGCTTACCTGGACCTAAAATGAGGGTCCCGCCTTGCTGAGCTGGGTCGCCTTGAAAATCAAACAGAGGCCCGGTCACTGCCCGCCACAGGCTCTGGAGGCTTCCCGAGAGGAGGCTGGACTTTATGTGGGGGCTCCGTCCTGAAACATGGAGAACTTGCTTTAGCTAGCATCACCTTAGTCCTCTGCAACGTCACATCCTACTTTCCACTGGGTTTCTCTCCTGCCGAAGACTGGTTCCCCGCCTTTCACTACCGACGTTCTGGCTCGGTTCATTCTTTCCCCTGTGCAATGAGCCTTGTCCTCCACACCTACAAAGGTAACAACGGAACTGTCTCCAGACAGAGCCCCATGTCCCCTGGGGAAGGGGACAATGCCCACTGCTTTAAAGGGACACCGGACCCAGAGCATTTCTGCCTCAGGAAAACGTCACCTGCAGAACTGTCAAATTAGTCGTGCCTTCCGATTCCTCAGGTACATCCTGCTTGGTGTCTTACCTATTGCTGCATCCTTTTAAAATTTTTTTGTTATTTATTTATTTGAGAGATGGGGGGTGGAGAGAGAGAGAGGGAGAAACACTCCTCCATCTGCTGGTTCACTCCCCCCAAATGCCTGTGACAGCTGGGGCTGGGCCAGGCTGAGGCAGGAGCTGGGTCTCCCACATGGTGGCAGGGATGAACTACCTGAGCTCCCACTGCTGCCTCCCAGGCAGAACGCGGAGTGAGGACTGAGAGGCAGGTATCAAATCCAGGTGTCTCTACTGGCAACTTCCTCCCTGGGCCAGAGGCCTGCCCCCGGGGGCCGCACCCTTTCCGAGAGATGCCCAGGCGCTGACACTGACAGGCTCTCATTACTCCCTCTGGGCCCACACGAAGCTGCATTTTCCCGTCTTCCTTGAACAAGGCCATGTCCTCACCAGCGAGCAAAGCGCTGTGTGCTGCTTCCTTGCCAGCTCCCACAAACCGGCCACAAACAGTGCTTGCCATTCCTTCTATGCTCCTGGACAGCGCTTATGAGATGGAAACGGCCTGGGCTTCAGAACTGCTGCTTGGAGCAGAGGCGCCTGCACAGTTATTTTAACGTAAGAAAACCCGCTACCATGTTCTGCTGCAGCTACTACAGCGGCCTCTCTTTCCTTGGCGGTCTGTCTGCTATTTCTGCTCTCACCAGACTGACCACCTCATCCCACCTCCCTCTGAGCAGGGAAAGCCTCTCTACCGCGCTTTTAACTTACTTTTCTCCAATCTCTGCCTTGTTTGTTTTTAGGCTTTTTATTTTTTACACTTTGTATTTCAGTGACTACACAGCCTTGGTCCTGCCTGATCTCCAAATACCCAGTGTTTCTCTCCATCTCTTCTGTTTCTTTCCTGTTTTTGTTATAACGAATATTCAACTAACCTGGAAAAATAAATACAGGCTCAGCAGCTCAGAAGCGTGGGTAAAAGAATAAACTCCAATGTCTTACATGACTCTGAATCTAAAACAAAGGTTCAGAAATCCTGACTCCCTCCTGATGTACAAAGGAAGCGTCACTTAATGCTTATGACAGTCTTGTCAATTGGAGGAGATGCCTGTCTGAATCTAGACTGAACCATCTTTGCCATGAAGCATGGACCACTTCTGCCAGTTTGAATTCAGTTCTGACGTGTAAAGCTCCCATTTTCCAATCCTCTCAAACCTACGACGCTGTTGCCTTTAACGACTTTATTCGCTTATTCTTCGTTTTTCTACAGTGGGTCCAGTAACTTTAAACTCCGACTGTATATTCCCAGAGCCTTAATTTTTCAAGTAGGAATATTCTGAGACTGATCCTGAGATTCACGCTCTTCAAGGAGGAGTCTTCAAAAACATTATTTTATGTGAACCCATTATGTGATGGTTGGCAATAGAGTTTGTTAACACAGATCAAAGGAATTTAACAGGTCTGAATGGATCTCCACTTACAATTACAAGCACATATCTGACTCTGGCAGTCATCTGTTTTCTTTGCAGGCCCCTCCCCACCGTGGCAGTGAATGATGGGGTGTTACTGAAGTGAAGTCCCCAGATTCTACGTACGGTGCTACATGAGAAAAAGTCCTTACACATGCTGAGACAGGTGTAGCACTTAAAAACAGTGTACCAGAAAGGTGCACTATCTGTTCTGTTGTGACTTCCCATACTGAAGAGAGAGAGAGAGAGAAAAGATCAGACTTTGTGCTGATGTCAGCTCAGTGCGCATTAACACAGCTACCGCTGCTGGTCTTTAAGGTCAGCAGCAGAGGGCCCAGCGCTTTGGCTTAGTGGGTGAAGCTGCTGCCTGCAGTGCCAGCATCCCATATGGGTGCTGGTTTGAGTCTAAGCTGCTCCATTTCTGATCCAGCTCTCTGCTATGGCCTGGAGAAGCAGTGGAAGATGGCCCAAGTCCTTGGGCCCCTGCACCTGTGTGGGATACCCAGAGGAAGCTCCTGGCTCCTGGCTTTGGATCAGCTCAGCTCCGGCTGTTGTGGCCAACTGGGGAGTGAACCAATGGATGGAAGACCTCTCTCTCTCTCTCTGCCTCTCCTTCTCTCTCTGTGCAACTCTGACTTTCAAATAAATAAATAAATCTTTAAGGTCAGCAGCAGAGACCACGCAGTTCCACTGGGACTAGCTCTCACATCCTTCCCTCCTCACCGTTTCCACCAGAAGTTGGATCACTTCTTTCTAGCTGATTACAACAACCTCGCCACCAACACCACTGGTTCTAATTTGGCAGGTTCCAATTCCTTAGGCACACAGGTCACATTACTGTCTCTCCTCTCGGCTTCAAATAGTCCTGTGACTCCTCTAGCTGCGTGCGGAGTAAACCTAAACTCCTTGGCACGACACTTGGACTCAGCATCATCAGCTACAACCTGCTCCTTGGCTCACCCCAATTCCCTACATGGCTAGAGTTTAATCCTCTAGCCAGAGGCAGGGTCCCACACTTTTCTTTCTTTCTTTTTTTTTTAATTTTTGTCAGGCAGAGTGGACAGTGAGAGAGAGAGACAGAGAGAATGGTCTTCCTTTTGCCGTTGGTTCACCCTCCAATGGCTGCCGCGGCCGGCGCGCTGCGGCCGGCGCACCGCGCTGATCCGAAGGTAGGAGCCAGGTGCTTATCCTGGTCTCCCTTGCGGGTGCAGGGCCCAAGCACTTGGGCCATCCTCCACTGCACTCCCGGGCCATAGCAGAGAGCTGGCCTGGAAGAGGGGCAACCGGGACAGAATCCAGCACCCTGACTGGGACAAGAACCTGGTGTGCCGGCGCTGCTAGGCAGAAGATTAGCCTGTTGAGCCACGGTGCTGGCCTCCCACACTTTTCTAAATGCACCTGTTTTCCACGTCTTTGTGCTTCTGCACCCTGGGTACCCTTCCCCACCCTCATGCCCCCGGCTATCTCCCTCGGGGTGAGCTGAGCAGAGCCTTTCCAGAGCCTTTAAAAAAAAAGAAAATGTAAAAATGACAAAAGTTAATTTTTTCACTCATCCATAAATACTGCAGTATCTCTTAAAACTTTTTCACTAGTTTCTCTATATCTAGATCTTTATGAATTTTTTTCCAGAAATAAAATCATACTGAAACACTGCTCTCCAGCTTGCCTTTTCTCATCCAACAATTCTTTGCCAATAGCCTTTTAAGTCATTACATTCAGAAAATGAAATCTCTCAGTCTGGCGTATCTGGACCATTTACAGAACCAGAGAAAGCAGCCTTATTTGTGACTATGCCATTTGCTTCCTTGCATATATCCACACTTACACATAATCTGAGAACATTTTCTACTTGAGACATGTTCTATCTTACCTGAGGAGGCAATTTCTTCACCTCTTTTCATCCCCAGTCTTTTATAAATCTCTCTCTCAGGATCAACATAGATTTCATGAGAATACCCAGTCAGTTTGCAGAAAGGCTAAAAAGAGAAAAGAGTTGGAATTTTTCTAAGAATGAGAGAAACGTAATGATAATGGAACGAGCTACTTTAATATACTCATTGGTTCAAATAATGTAATTTCTACATCTGAAAGATTCAAGCAGTTTCCCAATCTGCTAGATATTTACCTCAATATGATGGTAGGATGACTGTCCAATCACTATAAGGGTGACATCTGCTTCCTTTAGGGGGAAAAAAAATAAGACATGTACACACTATTAGGAATTACACAGGTTCTATACAATTTCTCCTAATTCAACTCTTTATTTATTTCATTCTAATGTCATCTATAGGCTTCTGGAAGAATAGAATACACAACAAAATTGTGTGAGTCAAATCAAGTAACTTTTGCTGGAATGTTCAATGAAATCAGATCACTGCTTTGCTAACACTTTCAAGACTTAACATCTAAACTTGAAAACTGCTTGAGGAACTCATCAGGGCAATGCTCACATCCCACAACACTGGTCTGGGCAATGATTTCTTGGATATGACCCAAAAATGCAGGCAACCAAAGCAAAAATACACAAAGGATTGCATCAAACTAAAAAGCTTCTGCACAGGAAGGGAAAGAATTAACAGGAGGAAACAGATGACCTAGGAATGTGAGAAACTATTCTGTGAAGCGTACACCTGACAATGCATTGATAGATGAAAACTAAGGACCTGGCACTGTGGCATAGCTGGTAAAGCTGATGCTGGCATCCCACATGGGGGCCGGTTCAAGTCCTGGCGACTCCACTTCCAATCTAGCTCCCTATTAATGTGCCTGGGAAAGCAGTGGAAGACAGCCCAAGAGTTTGGGTCCCTACTACCCATGTTGGAGACATGGATGAAGCTCCCAGCTCCTGACTTTAGCCTGGTCCAGCACTGGTCTCACCCTTTCTCTGTAACGCTTTCAAAAATAAATAAATAAATCTTAAAAAATAATAAAACCACAAGGTATTACCTTACACCTGTTAGAATGGATATTAGTCAAAAAGATAAAGGATAAGAAGCATTGGAAAGGTTCTGGAGAAAGGGAAACTGTGTGTGCTACTGGCAAGCATATAAATTACTACAGCCATTATGGACAACAGTATGGAGGCTCCTCGAAAAAGTTAAAAATAGAATGACCCATATGAGTCAACAATTCTACCACTGGGAAATAATCCTACCAAAGAAAATAAAATCAGTATGTTAAAAAATGTGCATTCCTATGTTCACTGCAGTATTATTCACAACACTTAAGCTATGGAAGCGACCCAAATCCAGCAATGGATAAAGAAAATGTGTATATGACTTAATAGCCGACTCGCTGGTTAGGATGCCTGTGTCCCACACTGCAGGGCCTGGGTTCCATTCCTGGATCCAGCACCTAACTCCAGCTTCCTGCCAACACAGATCCTGGGAGGCAGCAGTGATGCCACAGGAGTTGGTTCCCTGCCTCCCATGTGGGAGACTGGGACTGAGTTCCTGGATCCTGGCTTCAGCCTCAGCCCAACCCCAGTTGTTGGAGCCATTCAAGGAGTGAAATGAGGGGCCAGCACTGTGGCGTAGCGGGTAAAGCCGCCGCCTACAGTGCCAGCATCCCAGATGGGCGCCAGTTCAAGACCCGGCTGCTCCAGTTCCACAGCTCTCTGCTGTGGCCTGGGAAAGCAGCAGAAAATGGCCCAAGTCCTTGGGCCCCTGCACTCATGTGGGAGACCTGGAAAAAGCTCCTGGCTCCTGATCGGTGCAGCTCCAGACATTGAGGCCATCTGGGGAGTGAACCAGGGGATGTAAGGCCTCTCTCTCTGTCTCTCCATCTCACTGTCTGTAACTCTACCTCTCAAATAAATAAATAAATAAAATCTTTTAAAAAAATTACTAAGAGATTGTAAATATTTTCATTGCAAAAAATGGGATGTATGTGAACTGATGGGTAAGTTGGCTGCACTATAAATATGTACAAAAGGGCCAGCACTGTGATACAGTCAGTTAAGCCATGGCCTGTGGTGCCAGCATCAACATGGGTGCCAGTTCAAGTCCCAGCTGCTCTGCTTCTGAATCAGCTCCCTGCTGATGTGCTTGGGAAAGCAGCAGAGGATGGCCCAAGTCCTTGGGCCCCTGCACTCATGTGAGAGAGACCTGGAGGAAGCTCTTGGCTCCTGGCTTCAGCCTGGCCCAGCCAGGGTCATTGCAGCCATTTGGAGAGTGAACCAGGGCATGGAAGATTTGTTTCTCCTTCTTTCTCTGTAACTCCTTCAAATAAACAAATTTTTAAAACACACAAAGGAATATTCTATTTTTAAAAATATGTATATGTATTAAACTGTGGCCAGTGTTGTGGTATAGCAGGTAAAGCTGCTGCCTGCAAGGCAGCACCTGTATCCCATATGGGCCCTGGTTTGTGTCCTGGCTGCTCCACTTTGGATCCAGCTCCCTGATGATGGCCTGGGAAAAGAAAAGGAGGATGGTCCAAGGGTTTGGGCCCCTGCCACCTGGGAAGGAGACCTGGAAGAAGCTCTTAGCTTCACCCTGGCCCAGTGCTGGCCACTGTGGCCATCTGGGGAGTGAACCAGTGAACGGAAGCTCACTCTCTCTGTAACTCTTTCAAGTAAGTAAGTAAATCTTTTTTTTTTTTTTCCATTTATTTATTTGAGAGGTAGAATTACAGTTAGAGGGAGAGACAGAAGGTCTTCTATCTGCTGGTTCACTCCCCAAATGGCTGCAATGGACAGAGCTGAGCCAATCAAAAGCCAAGAGCTTCTTCTGGGTTTCCCATGCAGGTGTAGAAGGCCAAGCACTTGGGCCATCTTCTACTGCTTTTCCAGGCCATAGCAGCTGGATCTGAAGAGGAACAGCTGGGACTAGAATAGGTGCCCATATGGAATTATCCTACTGCACCACAGCACCAGCCCCATTAGTAAATCTTGAAAAAAAAAATGTACCAAACTATCACCCCATTAATAGACACGATTATTGCCAATTTAAAAATGATAAAAGGGGGCCAATGCTTGCATTCCATATGGGCTCTGGTCTGAGTCCCAGCTGCTCCACTTCTGATACAGCTCCTGGCTAATATGCCTGGGAAAGCAGCAGAGGATGGCCCAAGTGCTTAGGCCCCTGCACCAATGTGGGAGACCCTAAAGAAGCTCCTGGTTGCTGGCTTTGGTCCAGCCCACCTCTGGTCATTGTGGCCAGCTCGTGAGTGAACCAGTGGATGGAAGATCTCTCCCTCTCTCTCTAAACTCTGCCTTTAAAATAAATAAATAGCCGGCACCACGGCTCACTAGGCTAATCCTCCGCCTTGCGGCGCCGGCACACCGGGTTCTAGTCCCGGTCGGGGCGCCGGATTCTGTCCTGGTTGCCCCTCTTCCAGGCCAGCTCTCTGCTGTGGCCAGGGAGTGCAGTGGAGGATGGCCCAAGTGCTTGGGCCCTGCACCCCATGGGAGACCAGGATAAGCACCTGGCTCCTGCCTCGGATCAGCGCGGTGCGCTGGCTGCAGCGCGCCAGCCGCGGCGGCCATTGGAGGGTGAACCAACGGCAAAGGAAGACCTTTCTCTCTGTCTCTCTCTCTCACTGTCCACTCTGCCTGTCAAAAAAATATATTTATTTTTATTTATTATAAAAATAAATAAATATTTTTAAAAGTACAAAAAATTATAAAAGGACATGCAGAAGAATTTTTAACAATCAAATAGACATAATCAATAAATCTCTATACTCCTCCCAGAGAAATACAACAAAAAGTAAGAACTGTAAATGTTGAGTAACTTAATCACACAAAATGTCATATTCTCACATCCCAACTGACAAGGCTGGTTGAAAATAGATCATGGGGCCCGTGCTGTGGCGCAGTGGGTTAAAGCTGAGGCCTGAAGCGCTGGCATCCCATATGGTCCCCGGTTCTAGTCCCGGCTGCTCCACTTCCGATCTAGCTCTCTGCTGTGGCCTGGGAAGGCAGTAGAAGATGGCCCAAGTCCTTGGGCTCCTGCACCCACGTGGGAGACCCGGAAGAAGCTCCTGGCTCCTGGCTTTGGATGCAGCCATCTGGGGAGTGAACCAGCAGATGGAAGAACTCTCTCTCTCTCTCTGCGTAACTCTTTCAAATCAATAAAATAAATTTAAAGAAAGAAAGAAAGAAAGAAAGAAAGCAAGCAAGCAAGCAGATCATACTGCCCAATGCCATCGCTCAGAAAGCTCGCCGGGCCACAAACCTGCTTAAGCTAAAAGAAAAGCACACCGTGGCACTGGTAGGATGCAGAACTCGCAGGTTATCAGAAGCACCAATTTGCAGCTGCGATATGTGTTACAACGAGCAGCTGTCTGGAGTGTCACCAGCACTGAGAGAGGACATCACCGACTTCCGGCGTTCGCTTTCGGGGCATTCTCATTCCACATCTTAGGGCGCTACTCCGGTGAATACGTGTCCGAGGTGGCACACAGGAGACAGAGCCCATCCGCAACGTGCCCCCAGCTCCGAGGGGCTGGGGCGAGCAGGCGTCACCCACGCCCAGGACACTCACCCGTAAGAAACTCCGGGGGACTTTGGCCAGGTCCTCGACGTACTCCTTGCAGACGTAGCACAGGAAATGCTGGAAGGAACAATGCCGAGAGAGTCCGCGGCGACGCCCAGGGAGCCGACAGGGAAAGGCGTCAGGGGCTCTCCCTTCCCCCCGGCGCCCCCCACCCAGCCCCCCGCGCTGTGAGGACAGGGCCTCGGCCCGGGCCGTGCCCCGCGCTGTGAGGACGCGGCCTCGGCCCGGGCAATGCCCCGCGCTGTGAGGACAGGGCCTCGGCCCGGGCCCCGCCGCCCCGCGCTGTGAGGACGCGGCCTCGGCCCGGGCAGTGCCCCGCCGCCCCGCGCTGTGAGGACGCGGCCTCGGCCCGGGCAGTGCCCCGCGCTGTGAGGACGCGGCCTCGCCGGGGCGGCCGGGGTCCCGTTCCCACAGGAGTGCCCACTCCCCGGGCGCTACAGCTTTAAGGGCCAGGCCCGGGCGACGCCCGCTCTCGGGCCGCCCGCCCAGGAGCCCCCAAGGTCCGCGTCCAGGTCGCCTCAGCCGCCCGCGCTCACCCGCACGAAGACCACCACGGCCCGCCGGTCCCGGAACAGGGAGCCGAACGGCACCCGCCTCCCGCGCGCATCCAGCACTGGCAGCTCCGCCACGGCGGCCGCCAGAGGCTGCCCGCGCTCGGGGCCGGTCGGGACCGGCGCCAGGGCTGCGCCGCCGAGGACCTGCCGCGTGACCGGGGCGGGGGCGGCCATAGCCGGCGGACTTTGAGGACAGCGGAGCCGTCCACTCCCGGGCGGGGCAGGCGGCGCGGGCGGCGGCTGGGCGTGGCGCGGCGGCGTGGGCGGTGACTGGGCGTGGCGCGGCGGTGTGGGCGGTGACTGGGCGTGGCGCGGCGGCGGCTGGGCGTGGCGCGGCGGCGTGGGCGGGCCTGGGCGTGGCGCGGCGGTGCGGGCGGTGACTGGGCGTGGCGCGGCGGCGGCTGGGCGTGGCGCGGCGGCGTGGGCGGGCCTGGGCGTGGCGCGGCGGTGTAGGCGGTGACTGGGCGTGGCGCGGCGGCGTGGGCGGGCCATGGGCGGGGCGAGTGCGTTGCTGCTTGGAGAGTTTGTGCGTATTTACTGGCTGGGGTGGGAAGAGAGCGAGGGGTGGGTTTGCTAAGGGTGAGACCCGAGTTCCAGAGCAGGAACGCCTCCCCCGCGTCCCGGTTATCGTTGGCGTCTGTTCAAAGGGCCCAGTTGGGTAGCGAGTGGGAAGGAGTTTTTCTATTCTGTGTTTAGGGCACCCTGAGTTCTGAAGCTTTTTTTTTTTTTTTTTTTTTAGCATAGAGGTCTTACCTGCAGAGTTCAGTTAGATTTTCCCAACATTTCATTATGAACATTTTTAAGATATCTAAGGAGTCTAAGAACATTGGCGTGGACATTGCTTATCGAGCACCCAGAGTGCAGGCACTGGAAAATTTAGGAATTTCTGTAGCCTTTTTCTTTCTCACACTGTACGATAGGTTGTAGTTTTTAAGAAATCAACAAAGCATCTGTTTTCCTATAGTACACTATGAAAGTATTAGAATGTACTGACTCAGTGTTCATCATGTAATTTTTTTTTCAGAGATTGCGAATAAAAAAAATGGGGGGGGGCTCTTTCAGACTCAGTGCTGGGAATTCATCTGTATCCAAAAGGCCTTTGTGAGCCGTGCCTGGGGATTCCTGTGAGTCTCTGGGGCAGGGCCAGCTAGGGTAGCTTCTTTGCCCACCGAATCTTGCTCTCCCTTGCATCTGGGTTGGGATGTAGAAGGCACCACCCTCTACCGAAGGCGTCTGCTGGTGGCAGCCCCTCATGGGGCTCCGTGCTGTCTGGGTTTGAGACCAATGTCACTGCCCACCAAGGGTGGGGGGATGTGTACTTATTCATTAAGAGCTCCCAGTAGGAGAAGCCACACAGCGGGGTTAGAAATGTTAAAGACAGATCTTGCAAAACAAGATACAGAGCAAGATATCCCCTAGGCACCCTAAACCGCTACAGTGAACACTTGAAGACACAGCAGGTTGTTTTAAGAACTTGAGAAAAACATAGAGTCGATATTTGTGTGTGTGCTGGAGATGGTTCCTAGTTTCCGTGTTAGACCTCACACATTCCTCTGGATGATGTCATATCTTTACAAATCTGAGTTTCAACAGTTGTAATAACAATCTAGAGCCACGTGCAAAAAAAATAGTGTGGAACAGGAAACGAGGGTAGCTGTGTCCAAACTGATGCTGAGGTTTGAGTTATACAGTGTTGGGAATGAAATAAAAATAGTAGTTTTTATCTACTGGTGTTATATTTTTAAGTGGGTACTAAGTTAGAATATAAATATCCATTGTTTGGACCTGACTTGTTTTGTTTTTAAAAGATTTATTTATTTATTTGAAAGGCAAAGTTACAGAGAGAGAGGGAGAGACACACAGATCCTCTATCCACTGCTTCATTCCCCAAGTGCTGCAATGGCCAGGCCAAAGTCAGGAGCCTAGAACTCCAACCAGGTCTCCCTGTAGGTGTCAGAGACCCAAGCACTCAGGCCATCCTCAATACTTTTCCAGGTGCATTAGCAGGGAGCTGGATCTGAAGTGGAGCAGCCTGAATATGAACCTGTGGGCAGCACAGGCAGGGGCTTAATGGTTTAACTCTTTGTGGCTGTGCCACAATGCTGGCCCCAGACCTTTTTTTAATTTAATTTTATTTTTTGACAGGCAGAGTGGACAGTGAGAGAGAGAGACAGAGAGAAAGGTCTTCCTTGGCCGTTGGTTCACCCTCCAATGGCCGCCGCGGTTGGCGTGCTGCGGCCGGCGCACCGCGCTGATCCGATGGCAGGAGCCAGGTGCTTATCCTGGTCTCCCATGGCGTGCAGGACCCAAGGACTTGGGCCATCCTCCACTGCACTCCCTGGCCACAGCAGAGAGCTGGCCTGGAAGAGGGGCATCCGGGACAGGACCGGTGCCCTGACCGGGACTAGAACCCGGTGTGCCGGTGCCGCAAGGCGGAGGATTAGCCTAGTGAGCTGCGGCGCCGGCCTTTTTTTTTCCTTTTAAAGATTTAATTGAAAGGTAGAATTACAAAGAAAGGTGAAAAGGAGACATAAAGAGGGAGCTACTGGTTCACTCCCCAAATGGCTGCAACGGCTAAGGCTGGGCCAGGCTGAAGTCAGGAGCCCGGAGCTTCTTCCAGGTCTCCCACATATGTGCAGGGGCCCAAGCACTTGGGCCATCCTCTGTTGCTTTCCTAGGCACATGAGGAGGAAGCTGGACTGGAAGTGGAGCAGCCGGGACTGGAACAGCCACTCATATGGGATGCCAGCGTCGCAGGTGGCAGCTTTACCTGCTAAGCCACAATACCACCCCCAGACCTGACTTTTTAATGAAGGCAATTATCAGGTATTTCTTTTGGCCTCAATGTACTGAGACACGAAGGAGCACACAGGCCAAGACCATTTGGGACCCTTTGAACTGGACGGCAAACTCCTTGCCTTCTGCAGCACTATAGAATCTTCATGGCCTATTACAAGGCTGGACACACTGTGGACCTCTGTGAATAGTGTTTGATTGATGAATGCGTGGATAGATGCCCAGACAGCTCTGGCCAGCGGTGTGCATGGAGTATGCACGAAGGCAGGGGGTCACAGGGCTTCCACACCACTGTTGTCTCCTCCCGGCTGGGCAGAGCCCTAAGGCCGTCTTGTGCTTCCTAGCCCCAGACTCTCCAGCAGAGCCTGGAGCATGGAAAGTGTCAAATGAGATGTTTGTTGCTTTTAGGGTTTTCTTTTGCACTTTTTTTTTTTTTAAGATTTATTTATCTATCTGGAAAGCAGAGTTACAGAGAGACAGAGTTAGAGAGAGAGAGAGGCCTTCCATCCGCTGATTCACTCCCCAGATGACCACAATGGCCGGAGCTGTGCCAATCTGAAGCCAGGAGCTTCTTCTGGGTCTCCCACATGGGTGCAGGGTCCCAAGGACTTGGGCCATCCTCTACTGCTTTCTCAGGCCACAGCAGAGAGCTGGATCAGAAGTGGAGCAGCCGGGACGCAAACCAGCGTCCATATAGGATTCAGGCACTACAGACGGCTACTTTCCTCATTACAGGTTATTCCTCTCTGCTGCTGTCACTAATGGGCCTTGGTTTTCCTAAAAACAAATAATATAGCTCCCGGGGGTTAATTCAGAAGAAAGTAACTTAGGTTGGAGGGATAATCAATGCAAAATATACCCTTTCAGTATTTTAGATAGAGCTCTGCGCAAAGGCAGAAGCCAAAGGTTTCATTGTGCCCTGTTTGGGTTTGGCTATTTCATTCTGGTTACTCAAACGTATTTGTTTTCCACAGTACTGCTCACGGTGTGTTGTTTCCTTTAACCTCTAAGCTTTGTAAGGTTATGAACTGTTTCGTGGAAGTCACTCAGGGGCAACAGGCAGAACCACTTGCACAGTCAACAGATATTTTTATCTATTAGAGAGAGAGAGAGAGAGAGAGGGAGGGAGAAAAAGTGAGAGAGCTCCTCCATCTGCTGGTTTGCTCCCCAAATTCCCACCACGACCAAGGCTGAAGCCGAGAGCTCAAGCCAGGTGTCCCACATGGGTGGCAGGAATCCAATGACTTGAGGGACCTCCCAGGGTCCTCACTAGCAGGAAGCTGGGTACCCAACCCAGGCATTCTTTTTTAAAGAGTTAGAGAGAGAGAGAGAGAGAGAGAGAGAGAGAGATCTTTCATCCGCTGGTGCACGCCCCAGATGGTCGCAATGGCCAGAGCTGCGCCAATCCGAAGCCAGGAGCCAGGAGCCTCTTCTGGGTCTCCCACATGGGTGCAGGGGCCCAAGGACTTGGGCCATCTTCTACTGCTTTCCCAGGCCACAGCAGGGAGCTGGATTGGAAGAGGAGCACCCAGGACTAGAACTTGTGCCCATATGGGATGCCGGCGCTTCAGGCCAGGACGTTAACCTGCTGCGCCACAGTGCAGGCCCTGAACCCAGGCATTCTGATATGGGATGCAGGCATTGCAATTGGTATCTTAACCACTAGGATGAATGCCTGCCCCTAGAGTCAACAAACATTTGCTTAGCAACAGTCCTAGTTTCAGACACTGTGTTGGAAACTAGGAAGATTAAGGGAACTAAGTAAAGTCTAAGGACAGGAACTTGTAGTGTAGCTGGGGGCAGAGTGTGGAATAAATAATTGTGAAGAGCAATAAAGATAGCAGTATGAATCAGGCCTGCTCTGGAAAAATCAGATCAGGTGATTCCTTTGAATTCAAGTAACAGGAAATCTTGACCCAAATGGCCCTGCGTGATAAGGATATTTATTATCAACATAACAGGAAACTCAGAGACAGTGGATTCTAAGTGTGCATCATCAGGGCTACTGTCCTCAGCTGTCTATTTGCTCTGCCTGCTCTTGTGCTGGCTCCAGCAGCACTGAGTGGTATGTCCTGCTTTGGATAAAGTGTCGAACACCTTCACCCTCCGGAGCCCCAGGTAAAACCCTTCCCTGTCGTCCAGATTGGCTTAGACTTGCCCTGCCCTGGGCCAGTCTCCCTCAAAGGAATGAAGTACCCATGATACATTTAAACTGATTTTGTTAAGTGTGCCCGCCGAGAAATAAACCAGAACACCAACGCGAGGAGTGATCGATTGCCCAAAGAACACAAATGAAATAGAGACGTGGAGTAATCAGAGAGGAACTGGGCAAGTGGATGATTAACTAGTGGTTGTAAGGTCATGATGCATGGAGTCATCCTCCAGGGTAAGTGGCCCTTCCTCCCTTGCCCCACACAGAGCTGTGCCCTGTCGGGGGTGGGGTGGGGGCTGTAGTAGCCATGTGTGGCTGTTCTTTTGCACACCAGAAGTCCTGCTGAGGCTGGAGGGGCTGCCGCTCCCAAGACTGGCCAGTTTCTAGTGATGGTAAACGACCTGCCTGAGAACATGCCCATCATCTACAAACCAGCCGACTCTCAGCCCAAACCCTGCGACGCCTGTGTTTTGGGGCCTTTATGCTCGGGGCCGCTCTTCCCCTGCCCTAGTCTTCCAGGTCCCTGCTCCCTGCGGCCTGCTGAGGTTATGCAAAGCAGCCGGTCCTAACCCTGCTCATTCTGCTCAGCCAGCTTCTCCCATCTGTTCCTGGGAGACCCACAGGGAACACTCTGGCTGCAGTTTTCTATTTCCGCCTCCTGGCCAACCTGGGGCTTCCCCGCAGGGCATGCACGACCTCTCCCTCTGGGGAACTGTGATGGACAGACTCTCTGTGGCAACGGTTTCTTCATCTAGTGGCCTCACCACTCCCAAACAACAACAAAGCCTACAGTTTAAAACCGGAGGTTTAATAGTTTACGGTGCTGGTTCGAATGCCTGCATCTCTCATATCTGAGTGCCTGGGTTCGAATCCTGCCTCTGGCTCCTGACTCCAGCTTCCTGCTAATGTAGACCTTGAGAGGTAGCAGGTGATGGCTCAAGCAGTTGAGTCCCTGCCAATCACATGTGAGACCTGGGTTGAGTTCCTGGCTCCTGGCTTCTGCCCTGTGGCCATTGTAGACATTCATTGGTGGATGTTCACATTTATCAACCAATGGATGAGAGCCCGCTCTCTGTCTAGCTGTCACTCTGCTTCTACACTTGATCTTAGCCAAAAGGCCGAGAAGCGATTGTCACTCTGCTTCTAAAATAAATTCTAAAAATTACAACAGGGAGACCAGAGGGACATTCCAGGAGTTACAGATGTGTTCGCGTGGTTTCGAAGTCTTTTCCTTTCGCTTGAGAATGACAGGGGATGTATGTAGCCGCGAAGAGCAGTGCTTTCTCCCAGCTGTGCACCCAGGAATGTGTGCTGTCTCAGCGAGCTGGCTGCCCAGCCCTGGCCCGCTGACCTTGTGCTGTTCTGCTGGGAGATGCCCCTGACTGCACCTGCTCACCCCCTGCCAACTCAGCCCCTCCACTGCAGGGAGTTGTTTCCCACGGCCTCCAAATGAAGGCCCTGCACGCTCCTGGTACCACCCAGTGGGCTACAGATGGGCCAACTCCCTCTTTTTTTTATTATTATTAATTTATTTATTTGAGAGGCAGAGTTAGAGACAGAGAGAAAGGTCTTCCTTCTGCTGGTTCACTCCCCAAATGGCCACAATGGCTGGAGCTGGGCAGATCTGAAGCCAGACGCCAGGAGTTTCTTCCAGGTCTCCCACATGGGTAAAGGGGCCCAAGGACTTGGGCCACCTTCTACTGCTTTCCCGGGCCATAGCAGAGAGCTGGATCAGAAGAGGAGCAGCCAGGACATGAACGGTTCCCTTATGGGATGCTGGCACTGCGGGCGGAGGCTTAGCCCACTACACCAGGGCGCTGGCCAGCCAACTCCCTCTGCATGCCTGCAGGGAGTCTGTGACCACCTGCCACCTAGCAGGGACTTTTCTGACTCAGGCAACCTAAAAAATGTCTTTGTTGTCCGGTGGAGTGACTCAGTCCCTTCTCAAGAGACCAGGGAGTCTGCCAGCAGGAACCCCACCGAAACCAAGGCTGTACAAACAGCCTGTGAAAAGGTCACAACCAAGCAAGCTGCCTGTGGGTCGTGAAGAATTCTCAGGCAGGAACACGAAAGGAACAGAGAGCCACAGAGCCGACCCAAGCAGGCAGCAGTTGCAGGAGGCACGTGTGCTCACGGTGATAAGTGCTTCCAAACCAAACGGGCAGCCGGCAGAGGGACATCAGCAGGACCCAAGGCCAGACCGTGCGCTGCGGCGTCCGCTGGTGGGGCGGGGGTTGTGGCACAGTTGCAACACCTGGCAAACCAGACGGCACGAAAGAAGAAATCACGAATGCCAGTTGTGCCGGTTGAACCCAAGCCAGGTAACCCATCTGGAAGGCCAGGCACAGGTGCTACTTTGGGTAACTTAGTAGAAACTTTCAGGGGAACGTTAAGTCACCGAAGAAGATACGGTAACACCCACTGGGGCAGAAGTGTTGTATCCTGTGATTTCCACCCACATAGAGAGATTGGGTAAAAGACAAGTTACGGCCGGCGCTGCAGCTCACTAGGCTAATCCTCCACCTTGCGGCGCCGGCACACCGGGTTCTAGTCTCGGTCGGGGCACCGGATTCTGTCCCGGTTGCCTCTCTTCCAGGCCAGCTCTCTGCTGTGGCCAGGAAGGCAGTGGAGGATGGCCCAAGTCCTTGGGCCCTGCACCCGCATGGGAGACCAGGAGAAGCACCTGGCTCCTGCCATCGGATCAGCGCGGTGCGCCGGCCGCAGCGGCCATTGGAGGGTGAACCAACGGCAAAAAGGAAGACCTTTCTCTCTGTCTCTCTCTCTCACTGTCCACTCTGCCTGTCAAAAAAAAAAAATAAAATAAAAAAAAAGACAAGTTACAGTTCCTCCCAGATGTAGGGAACTTTTGGCTAAAAAAGCGAGAACCACAGCACTTCCTCTAGGCTCTTGGAACCCAGGGGGCCTGCGATACTGCAGACACCTTGTCTGGTGGAAAGAGCACTGAGAAGGAGCTGTCAGCAAGAGAGGTGTTAGAGGCTCATCATCCGGGGAACCAGGAGTGCTGGCTATCAAAGAGGACACAGACAGGCAGAGGAGGATGTGAGCGATGGGGCCCCTGGGGCTCCCTCAGCTTCTCTGGGCACCGGAGACCAGAACCTGAGCTCGCACTCAGCGCTGCCAAGGTGGTCAATGAGGCAAAAGCTAAGAAAAACCAGCGGTGATAAAACAGCAGGGTGAAAGTAGCTGTGGATACCAAGGAAGGAGCGCTATCACCAGAGCCTGGGCAGGGTTCCTAGTCTGTGAATGAATCCGCTCACCGAGGAACTTTGGGAAGATTTTCACCAGTCTGAGTGTAGACAGTGGCGTCCAGGGCCCCCGCTCCAAGGCCTGCGGGCAGAGGCTGCGCCCCAGACCCCTCTGTGTGTCCTTACAGTCAGTGCCACCCACGCCAGCCTCCTGAAATGCACGGTGCCCCAGGACGCTGTGGAGGCCCTGGCCGAAGCACAGGGAAAGGGACGCAGAGCCAGGAGGGGGAAAACGTGTGGGAGAAAGTCGAGGAGAAAGCTGAAGAAGAACCCGTGGAAGACTTGGTGGAGGAGAAGAGCGCGCTCCCTTCGACTGCACATCAGAAGAGGCAAACTGCTCCCAGAGGGCCCCAAACTGCTCCCCTGCTCCATTGCTACTTCCTTCTCTTTTTTGTCAAATGTTTTAAATTTTTTTCTTTATTTATTTGAAAGAGTTACAGGGAGAGAGGGAGAGAGAGAGAAGGAGACAGAGATATTCCATCCACTGGTTTACTTCCCAAATGGCTGCAACAGCCAAGGTTGTGCCAGGCTGAAGCCAGGAGCTTCATCTGGGTCTCCTATGTGGGTGCGCGGGTCCAGGTATTTGGCCATCCTCTGATGCATTTCCCAGGTGCATTAGCAGGGAGCTGGATTGGAAGTGCAGCAGCCGGGACTCGAACCGGCATCCATATGGGATGCCAGCACTGCAGGCAGCAGCTTTACCCACTAGGCCACAGCGCCCCCCCCCGCTTATGCTTTGTCTGAGGACCTCCCCAAACACTTCATCCCCACCATTCACTGTTGCTAAAGTTGGAGCTGTCAACTCTGAAGTGGTTTCCTGAAGCCTAGCTTTCACCATGCGCTCTGCAGGCCCCCATCCCCTACCAGCACTCTGCCAAGTTACAGTGACTCTGGCCACCCCCAGGAGACACCTTCCGACACTCAGGAGTCCTGGCAGCCTGCCCCAGATGAGAACAATCCCGTGAAGAGAGAGGCAAGGAAGGTGCTGCAGCCAGAGACCTGCCGGGAGAAAGAGGTGACACTGTCCCACCGTGAAACAGACACAGCTGAGGAGCAGGACACACAGTGACAGATCGAGAAAGCTGAGATGGCGGGGACCTCACGGATGTCTTCCCAGGAGGGCTGGACAGCTCTGCCGCGTCCCCAGCACCCTCACAGGGCACAACAACGGATGCCAGCAGGAAGACGCTGCCAGTCCCAGAGCACCGGGAACAGACATGGGGCCAAGGACTCAGCAAGAACTGCATAGGAAACTTCCACGCCAGACACTGATGGAACAACCACACAGTGAGGTTTACACCATGTGGCATTTGCGTATCAAGTCTTTGGCTGGCGCAGGCTGACGTTTAAAGAACAAAATGCTTTGGCAGCAGGAAACGATTTGCCGGGATGGCTTCTGCACAGCGGTGTTTGTAGAGTCTTTGAGCATCCTAAGTGTTGGTTTGTTATGCTTTTCCAGAAAGAAACTTGAATTTGGTGTGCCTCGGTTCTTACAGGGAGTGTTGATAGATTTTGAGATTTTCAAAATTACCTTCAGTTGGGAAAGCAAGGTTTGTGTTTGTAAGAAATACATTCCATAAAGTTTCTTAAAGCAACAACAAAAAGAAAAAAGGAAAGAACCTTGCCATCTATACATAGTGCCTGCAAATCGCACCAGTATGTTCAGTTTGTGCTGAATATTTTTGTTTTAGTATTTGGAAAATGTCGCGGGGCCAGTGCTGTGGCGCAGTCGGTTAACGCCCTGGCCTGAAGCGCTGGCATCCCATATAGGCGCTGGTTAGAGTCCCAGCTGCTCCACTTCCAATCCAGCTCTCTGCTATGGCCTGGGAAAGCAGTAGAAGATGGCCCAAGTCCTTAGGCCCCTGCATCCAAGTGGGAGACCCAGAAGAAGCTCCTGGCTCCTGGCTTCGGATGGGTGCAGCTCTAGCTGTTGCGGACATCTGGGGAGTGAACCAGTGGATGAAAGACCTCTCTCTCTGTCTCGACCTCTCTCTGTAACTTTGTCTTTCAAATAAATAAAAATAAATCTTTTAAAAAAAAGAAAGTCGCGTCCTGGTTGGGGAGCTGCTTCCCCTGATCTGTGGACTTGTTGCTCAGTACAGAAATAAGGAGAGGGGCCGGCGCTGTGGCGTATTGGGTGCAGACACTGTGTGCAATGCTGGTATCCCACATGGGCGCCGGTTTTAGTTCCGCTGTTGTACATCCAATCCAGCTCCCTGCTATGGCCTGGGGAAGCAGCGGAGGATGTCCCAAGTGCTGAGGCCCTGCACATGGGAGACTGGGAAGAAGCTCCTAGCTTCTGGCTTCGGCCTGGCCCAGCCCTGACTGTTATGGGCATCTTGGGGAGTGAACCAGCAGGCAGAGATCTTTCTTTCTCTGTCTCTCCCTCTCTCTTTGTAACTCTGCCTTTTGAATAAATAATAAGTCTTTAAAAAAATATTTAAGGAGAAAAGCCCAAGAGTGCAAGAGCAAAGGCAAGCTTATTTGCCATAAGTGACAGAGCTCCCCGATGTGGGAGCGGGGCCCCAGGGCTGGGGCATGCAGTAGGGGTGGTATTTGGATTGGCTCCAGGCTTGTGTCCTTGAGCATGGAGGGGTGGGTGGTCGGATCCCCCTGACCCATGTCTACCTGTGGGGAGGCTCTGTAGCTGGTGGGTAATCCCCGCACCCACGTCTTAGGTGGTCTGAGGCCGCCTTCCTCCCGCTGGTCTGTTCTAAATTGTGTTTTCTTCCATTTGTTTATCCCGGGAGCCGTGGGATTTTCCAGGAAAAGTGCTCTCTTTTTCTCTCCAGACCTCAGGACTCAGACCCCTTGCCCCGGGGGTCCTCTTTCCCTACAAGAAACTTTCGATATTCTTCAATGTTGAGTTCTCATTTTGCCCCGTTCTCCTGTTATTTTCCATCTGCATTTGGCATTCCGTGGGTTAATGTCTGTAAGTGAAAGAGGAGCTGTCCCGTGCTGGCGCTGGCCACACAGCAGCTCCTGGGCAGCCAGAGACAAATGACCACCAGGTGGCCAGGACCAGCCGGACTCAGGGCACTTGTGCCCTGTCTGAACCTCCTTAGCTGGGGTGAGGATGCAGCACAAATCACACCAGACTCCGGTCAGCAGAACTCAGGCCTGCTCTAACCTGAAGCAGGCCGGCAGCTCGGGCTCTGTTGGTCTACCAAGTCAATAAACTCTGTTTTCTACTCTTTCTGCGTGAGACCCGAGCAGCAACTGTTTCCTTAGAGCCTCTGCCACGTTAGTCTTTGCACTGTTTGGCATCTGGCCTTCTGGGAGTTAAATTTTTTTTTTTTTTTTGACAGGCATAGTGGACAGTGAGAGAGAGACAGAGAGAAAGGTCTTCCTTTTGACGTTGGTTCACCCTTCAATGGCTGCCACGGCTGGCGCGCTGCGGCCGGCGCACCACGCTGATCCGAAGGCAGGAGCCAGGTGCTTCTCCTGGTCTCCCATGGGATGCAGGGCCCAAGCACTTGGGCCATCCTCCACTGCACTCCCAGGCCACAGCAGAGAGCTGGACTGGAAGAGGGGCAACCGGGACAGAATCCAGCGACCCGACTGGGACTAGAACCTGGTGTGCCGGCGCCGCAAGGCGGAGGATTAGCCTGTTGAGCCACGGCGCTGGCCTTATGGGAGTTACATTTACCAAACACAAAAGCAAACCTCTACAGCAGGCATTTGGTATGATGACGGTTCAGACGCCACTTGAGATGCCTGCATCCCAAACTAGAGTGCCTGGGTTCAAGTCCTGGCTCCACTCCCAGTTCCAGCTTCCTGCTAACACACACCCTGGGAGGCGGCAGGAAATGGCTCAAGTGCTTGGGCCCCTGCCACCCTTGTGGGAGACCTGGCTTGAATTCTGGGCTTGTGTGGCTTTCGCCTGGCCTACTTGGGGTTGTTGTAGGTATTTGGGGAGTGAACAGTGAATGGAAGACCTTTTAGTCTCTAACTCCCTGCCTTTCAAGTAAATGGAAAGAAAGAAATAAAAATTAAAAGCCACAACCAAAAACCAAAAAAGGAAATCTTTGCTTACAAAAACAGAGACGTATATGTGATAGTCACAGTCTGTCCTTCCCACACAGCAATTTATTTATTTTCTTTTTATTTGAGAGGTAGAATTACAGAGAGAAAGGTCTTCCATCTGCTGGTTCACTCCCTCAGTGGCCGCAGTGGCCAGAGATTTCCCAGCCATAGCAGAGAGCTGGATTGGAAGAGGAGCAGCCAGGACTAGAACCGGCTCCCATATGAGATAGCGGTGCCACAGGTAGAGGCTTAGCCCACTATGCCACAGCACTGGTTCCCCACCCCCATTTAAGAAGTAAGCTCCGATGTTCTATAACTTTATTTTTTCAGATCCTTCTGAATGAACAGTTTATGAACATTGCACTGATACCGTGGGAAAAAAGGCCATTTTGCTAGCAGGTCTGCAATTGCTAAGGGTTCCAAAATGGGAATGATAAACAGAACTCAGTCCCGCAGTCTTCTCAGGAATCCACACCTGTGTTTCCTTCTCCTACGGACAACAAAATACAAATGCTCAATGTTCTCCTATTTATACCGCATACAGGCCAACACAGCTATCCGGAACGCGCATCCTGTGATTTCCCCAACAAGATTCTTCATGTGTAAAATAGCTGACAGTGCTTCCACGTAAAAGATGATTCTTTTGTCTTCTTGTTCAGTAGCCAATCTGGTATCTAAAAATATGAGACTTTTGATTCATTGTTTTCTAACCTACCAGAATAATTTACATAAATTCGTGCTTGCTTTTTACTTTTAAGCTATTTCTGGTCTCTGTTTTCACCAACAAGCAGAGGAGATGGTGAGCTGTGACTTCATTTTGTTTTGTCCTAACGTATGTCAGGTAGCTTCAGGAAGAACTCAGTTCTAAGCTTTGTTCTAAGCTCTAAGAACTCTGTTCTAAGCTCAGGTCATCATCTCCCTGAGAAGTGGCTGTCAGTAACCAAAGTCACCATTCTCCACAGAGTCAGTATATTTACTATTTTTTTTTTTTTAAGATTTAGTTATTTATTTTGAGAGGCAGAGTCACAGACAGAGGGGGAAAAAGAGAGAGAAAGGTCTTCTGTCTGCTGGTTCACTCCCCAAATGGCTGCAAACGGCTGGAGCTGGGCTGTTCTGAAGCCAGGAGCCAGGAGCTTCTTCCAGGTCTCTAACACAGGTGCAGGGGCCCAAGCACGTGGGCCATCTTCTGCTGCTCTCCCAGGCCGTGCAGAGAGCTGGATGGGAAGTGGAGCAGCTGGGACATGAATTGGTGCCCATATGGGTCACCATACCAGGTAAAGAGCCACAGACAGCTGAAGTAATTGCTGAAGGCATAATGCTTGTGGAAGAGTAATGAGAGACGGCAGCAATGAACTGCAGATTTAGGAGCGGGCGTTCGGCCTCGCGGTTAAGACCCAGGCCAGGACGCTCACATCCACTATCAGAGGGCTTCCTCATGATTCAGGCTCCACCTCCCACTCCAGCTTCCTGCCTGGGGTCCAGCCCTGGCTGTAGTGAGCGTCTGGACAGTGAACCAGCAAGTGAGAGCTTGTACATGCTGTCTTTCTCTCTGCCTCTCAAAAACACATTAAAAAAAAAGATTTACAGGGGCTGGTGCTGATGCCGGCTACAGTGCTGGCATCCCATATGGGTGCCGGTTTGAGTCCCGGCTGCTCCTCTTTTGATCCAGCTCTCTACTGTGGCCTGGGAAAGAAGTAGAAGATGGCACAAGTCCTGGGGACCCTGCACTGGCATGGGAGACCCAGAAGAAACTCTTGGCTCCTGGCTTCGGATTGACTCAGCTCTGGCTGTTGCGGCCATTTGGGGAGTGAACCAGTGGATGGAAGACTTTCTCTCTCTCTCTCTTTCTCTACCTCTCTGTAACTCTGACTTTCTATATATATATATATATATATATATATAGAGAGAGAGAGAGAGAGAGAGAGACAGAGTGACAAAGAGAGATAAGGGGAGAGAGACAGATATATCTTCCATCTGCTGATTCACTCCCCAAATGGCCGTAACAGCCAGTCAGGCTGTAGCCAGGAGCCAGGAACTCCATTTGAGTCTGCCATTTGGGTGACAGCGACCCAACAGTTGGGCCACCTTTCATTGCCATCTCAGGTGTATTATCAGGAAGGTGAACTGGAAGTGGAGTAGCCAGGGCTTGAACTGGTTCTCCAACATGGGATGCAGGTGGCAGAAGTGATGGCTTAGCTCACTGTGCCACAGTGCTGGCCCTCAAATGAATTTTTTTTTTTAAAAAAATGAGGGGCTGGAGCCGCGGCTCAATAGGCTAATCCTCTGCCTGTGGCGCCAGCACACCAGGTTCTAGTCCCAGTCGGGGTGCCGGATTCTGTCTCGGTCACTCCTCTTCCTGTCCAGCTCTCTGCTATGGCCTGGGAGCGCAGTGGAGGATGGCCCAAGTACTTGGGCCCTGCACCTGCACGGGAGACCAGGAGAAGCACCTGGCTCCTGGCTTTGGATCAGTGCAGTGTGCCAGCTGCAGCGGGCCATTGAGGGGTGAGCCGAAGGAAAAGGAAGAGCTTTCTCTCTCTCTCTCTCCAACTGTCCAGTCTGCCTGTCAAATAAATAAATAAATAAATAAGGACATTCTTTAAAATAGAATTAATATGCAAATACCAAGTACAAATATGACCAGAATTGAGGATAGTAGTTATTATGAACACTTCTTATGTTGTTACTAACATGTTTGTGTGAGTAAAATTGTTTCCTTTCCTGCTTTACCCCTTTTTTATGTACCACAAAATGCATCAGCGTGGGGCCGGCGTTGTGGCGTAGTGGGTTAAGCCAGTGCCTGTAATGCTGGTATCCCACATGGACACCAATTCCAGCCCTGGCTGCTCCACTTCTAATCCAGCTCCCTGCTAATGCTCCTGGGAAAGCAGCGGAAGAGGGCCCAAGTCCTTAGGTTTCTGCACCCACATGGAGACCTGGATGAAGCTCTTGGCCAGTTACTTTTTTAGACTGATCATCACCACCCTCCACACCGTGGGTGGCCCTCATCCAGTCAGTGAGGGTCTTAAGGCCACAGACAGGTTTCCCAAGGTAGCTCTTCCCTGCTGCAGCTGGGGCACCCTACCTAGGCGTCCAGCCTCCTGCCTGCACCACTCACACTCCCAGGTACTTGGGCCCCTGCACTCACATAGGAGACCTGGAAGAAGCTCCTGGCTCCTGGCCCAGCTCCAGCCGCTGTGGCCATTTGGGGAGTGAACCAGGGGATGGAAGATCTCTCTGTCTTCTGTAACTCTGCCTTTCAAATGCATAAATAAATCGTTTTTTTTTTTTAATAACTGTACCCTGTACCTATGAAATCTGTTCTCTTTATAGTAATAAAAATGAAAAATTAAAAAAATAAAAAAAGAGACCTAGAGACAGCCTTACTCACCCCTGGGGGATGCTGGTGTGCCAAGATGGACTTCACCAACTCCACGCTGCAGGGCTCATGGCCAGGAGGTGGGGAGCTGGGAACTGAAGTGCGGGCCTCAGCCAGGGTGTATTCGCGTGGGCTCCGGCCTGGATATCTGTGCTGACGGCAGAGGAATGGCTGCAGCTGTGCAGTGGGGAGGTCCCTGGGTGGTGAGGGTGAAGACGGCTGGTCCCTTCTGCGAGAGCTACACGGAGAGGGCCGAAGGTGAGGAACTGACCTATAAGCCAGATCAGCCAGGCTGAGACAATGTCACCATTTGTTTTCCTTTCCTTCTCTCAAAAGCCAGTAAAAACCGGTGCGCAGGTTCAGCCAAGTCACTGGGGTAAGCAGGAAACCCAGGTGGGGTTGAAGGCGTGAGTGGGCGGACAGCGCCTCCTTGTGGTCAGCGCGAGGACGGCAGTGTTTAAGAAAATGGCTCTTAAATAAAGAATCGCCTTGTTGAATTGCAAGGCGGTCTGCCCAGAGCCTCGGAATCCATCCTGGCCGAGGTAGCAAGGGGAGAACCTGGGCGAGGTGCTGGGGTCCCCCAGGCAAGCAGGGAATCCGCAGCTCTGAAATCCACCCGTCCCTAGTGTCAGCGCATAAGAGGGGCTCCAACTGGCTCCCAGACCCGCTGAGGTGGGCTCATCCCACGCCGCAGATCTGAGGGCCATGAGGATTCGCTGCAAAACCTGGTTCTCCCTGCAACACGGGACACCCATGGCACAAGTGTGTGCCCTGTGGCCTCTGACAAGAAACTGGGAGACGGGGGTGGGGGGTGGGGCTGGTGCTGTGTCATCACGGCCATGGCTTGCGAAGCTTGCATTCCATAGGGGCTCCAGTGCAAGTCCCTGCAGGTCCACTTCCGGTCCTGCTCCCAGATAATAGCCTGGGAGACCCAAGTGCTTGGGTCTCTGTCACTCACTTGGGAGACCTGGATGAAGCTCCTGGCTCTTGGCTTCGGCCTGGCCCAGCACTGGCTGTTGGGCTATCTGGGGAGTGAACCAGTGGATGGAAGATCTGTCTCCGCTTCTCTCTGTAAGAAAGGAAGGAAGGGAGGAAAGGAAGGAGGGAAGGAGGGAGGGAGGATGAAATGAATGCTGGGAGCCGAGGGAATTCTGAGAGGCCAGTGCAAAGCCAGGTCCAGTTTAAGGGGTGTCCCAGCACACGAAGCATTTTGCCTTATTTGTTGCTGTGCATGGCATACAGCAAGGAATAAAAGATCTCCTGTGCCTGCAATTCTCCCCTTTAAAAAAAAAAGATTTATTTATTTTATTGAAAGAGAGAGAGACTTCCACCCTCGGGTTCACTCCCCAGATGGCTGCAAAAGCCAGGGCTGGGCCAGGCCAAAGCCAGGAGCCAGGAGCTTCAGCCTCTCCAGTTCCTTCCAATTCCCTTCCCACTTCCTGTTCTGCAGTGGTGTTGTGAGGCAAAAGGCTTTTTAAAGGGAAAACAGGTAGCTGGACAATGAGCCCAGTCAATAAACAGGCAGCATTTGCAGGCTTTGTTCTGATGATCCCCTGGGAAACCCAGGGTGTCAGGCCTGGAGCTTGTCATTCGTCAGGTGAGTCAGGTGAAGCTTTCTTTCTTTTTTTTTTTTTTGACAGGCATAGTGGACAGTGAGAAAGAGACAGAGAGAAAGGTCTTCCTTTTTGCTGTTGGTTCACCCTCCAATGGCCGCCGCGGTAGGCGCGCTGCGGCCGGCGCACCACGCTGATCCGATGGCAGGAGCCAGGTGCTTATCCTGGTCTCCCATGGGGTGCGGAGCCCAAACACTTGGGCCATCCTCCACTGCACTCCCTGGCCACAGCAGAGAGCTGGCCTGGAAGAGGGGCAACCGGGACAGGATCGGTGCCCTGACCGGGACTAGAACCCGGTGTGCCGGCGCCGCAAGGTGGAGGATTAGCCTAGTGAGCCACGGCGCCGGCCAAGGTGAAGCTTTCTTAGCTGGGTGTGAGGTCTGCCATTCTCTCACCCCCTTTCTAGGGACCCCGGAAATTCTCATGGTGTTATGCCCAGTTCAGTCATCCCCAAAGACCACCAAGGAGCTGATACCGCTGTAAAACACACGAGAGTTTTATTACAGGCCTGGGGCTGGACTCTCAATCAACACCGACGCAGCGGGTCTGAATTGAGAGCCCCGACCTTTCAGTGAACAGGGTTTGTATAGGGTTTTCAGAGACATTCTATACATCATGGTACCATTTAGCAAATCATCTCATCCCGCGGGAAATGCAAAGGACATCTCCTAGAATTGATTAGTGCATCCAGCGGCGGGAATGGACCTAGTAAACGTGGTTGGATGGCTTTGGGGTTGATGCCTTTTAAATTGATTGGCTAAAGTATAGGGTCCGAGCTGCTGGGGTGTAGTGCCAAACCCCAGGGTCTTGGGATGTTATCAATCACCTTAACTGCCTGAAAAGACACCTGGAACTTCGGGTATTTCTCTGCTATCTGCTGATTGGCTGTTGCTAGGAGAGTTTATTGCAAGGGGAGTTCATTTATTTATTTTTTCTTTTATGAACTTTAGGGTTCAGGGCCTGGTCAGGCCGAGTTACAAGATGGAGGTCTATTCTAAAATAGCTGCACCTTGATCCAGGCTCAGGTCTCTCCATGGATACATTATTGCTCACAAGACTAGTCACAGGTAACTCAGGACTGACTCCTCATGGGCATTCACCAGAGTGGTCACAATAACCCTTGGCAATATTAGTAGCTGGGTTTTGGTTAATTAAAATGTGAAAAAGAGAGGCCAGTGCTGTGGTGTAGCGGGTAAAGCCACCTGCAGTGCCAGCATCCCATATGGGCACTGGTTCAAGTCTCAGCTGCTCCACTTCAGACCCAGCTCCCTGCTATTGGCCTGGGAAAGCAGTAGAAGATGGCCCAAGGCCTTGGGCCCCTGCACCTGCGTTGGAGACCCAGAAGAAGCTCCTGGCTCCTGACTTCAGATCGGCTCAGCTCTGGCCATTGTGACCACTTGAGGAGTGAACCAGTGGATGGAAGATCTCTCTGTCTGCTTTTCAAATACATAAATAAATCTTTTTTTTTTAAATGTGAAATAGAAAGGCAGGCAAGATGCCTTGGCTGTGGGTACAGGAGAGCTTCCCTCCTGCCCCGTGGACCCACAAAGTCAGCCCTGGATCAAAGGGAGCTCTCTGCTTGACCTTGGTATAAATCTCTGCCCCGTGACGGGGCTGTGCCCGAGGTCAGACGCAGACCCACTGCCGCCCCTGAGAACTCCTGGGAGCACAGCCTCTGGGTAGCTGAGGACAGGTTGCGTCTAACAGGTCCAGGTGAAGCAGTGGTTCACGTTTTCCATTGTCTCCTGAAAACCTTCTGCGCCAAAGCCTTGAATCCCCATGTGGCTGCGGGGTTATTTCATCATATTTGAATCAACCTCTAAAAATGTATTTATTTGAGAGGCAGAGAGAATGAGAAAGAGGAGGAGAAGGAGAGAGAGAGTGAGCGAGACAGCCAGTTCCCATTCTGCCAGCTCATTCCCCCCCAGTGCGTGCAACAGGCTGGGCTGAAGCCAGGAGTCAGGAACTCAATCCAGGTCTCCCACATGGATGGCAGGAACCCAATTACTCGAATCATCACCTGTTACCTCCCAGAGTTTGCACTGGCCAAAGCTAGAGTCAGGAACCAGCCAGGGCCAGGAATCAAACCCAGGTACTGTGACACAGGGCATGGGCATCTTTAACGGTCAGGCTAAACGCCCCCTGCTGGTCAGTTTACACTGGTGCGCCATCACCTGAACATTGTTACAGTTCCTGCACACTTGAAGAAGCCCCACTAACACTGGCACACCCAGCCGATGGAGGAGGTGCCCCGCCCTGCCCCAGTGTGTGCCGGTCTCTGCCAAGGGGATTCTGTATGAGAGAGCAGGCCTGGAGCCCTGGTGGGGACAATTCTGTCTTTCCCTAAAGATGGTGAGTGGGTTCCTGTCCGGTTGCTACAATAGAGAAGGATCAGAAAACACAGCTGTTAAAACAACACAGCTTCATTCCTGAAAGGCAACGTGCTGGCAGGGCTGGGTGTCAGGAGGCTCTGAGGGGAGAACCAGCTTCCTGACCTGCACTCCTTGGCTCGTGACCCCTTCCTCACACCATCACAATCTCTGTGTCAAACCTCCTCCTACTTCCCCTGGATTACCCAGGATAATTCTCCCGTCTCAAGGTCCTTGTCCAGGTGCAACTTCACTTTGGCTGTATCAGGTAACATTCATAGGCTTTGAGGATCCTGATGTGGACATGTGGGGGCCATTATTTAGTCTAGCGAGATGGGGACCATGCGGTTTTCTCTCTTTCTCTTAATTAATTAATTATTTATTTGAAAAGTACTTACATAGAGTGAGGGGAGAGAGAGAGAGAGAAAGAAAGAAAATCTTCCATCCACTGGTTCATTCCCCAAATGGCCACAACGACCTGGGATGGGCCAGGCCGAAGTCAGGAGCCAGGAGCTTCTTCCAGGTCTCCCACATGGGTGGCAGGGGCCCAAGCACTTGGGCCATCTTCTGCTGCTTTCCCAGGCTCATTAGCAGGGAACTGGATTTGAAGTGGAGCAGCCAGGACTGGAACCGGCACTCAAACCACCTTTCTGTCCCCTCGGCTAGACCCTAAGATGCACAGTGTTTGGTTTTCATGGTTTTTAGTGGCTGTTGCACACCCAGCACCTGGAACATAATGTGCAGCATGATGGGTGCTCGTGTGATGGGTGCTCGTGTGATGGGTGCTCGTGTGTGTGCTGCATGGAGGAATGAGAACAACAAAGCCCGTCTGCAATTTCCTCTCCTTTTCTCCGTTTAATCCCACAGCCAAGGCTTTGCAGCAATGGTAGGGGAATATACTTGCCTTTTTTGCTTTCCTTGATGTTTGGTCAAACTATCCTTATATCCAGCTTGGTGCCATTTATGTATTTACTGGTTAACTGATTGCACATCTCTGGTGGGTAACTTACAGGGTTTCCCCCCCAGTAGCTGGAGGTTCTCTACTCCCTTTGCAGATATAGTCCCTGTGCTCCATCCACCCTGAGCTCCTGTGGGTGCGGCACGACGTGTCTCCTGGGAAATGAGGCTCCTCTAAAGGGCTGGCCGCTGCGCTGAGAGCCACCTCTCTCCAGCCATAGTGAGCTGGGTGTTGGTGTCTCCATAGCCTGCCTAGTTGGAACCCAGTCACCCATGTGAGGCTAACAGGAGGTGGGACCTGTTGGGAGACAAGCAGCCTCACTCTCAACATTGGGATCAGTGCCCTTACCCAAAGCGCCTTGCTTTGCATAAATACACAGCTAGAGGGCGCACCTGCGAACCAGGAAGTAGCCCTCACCAGACACCAAGCTTGCCAGTGCAGTTTCTGCTGGTGATTAGCGGTCCAGGTGATGGTGTTTTGTTATGGTAGCCTGAAGAAGCTAAGACACCCACCCACATTGTGATGCTCTTTTTGCTACCTGGCCAACCTCCTCCCTCTGGAAAGGTCTGGGAGCCCAGGACAAGCCTAGGTCTACTCTCAAAGCCCTATTCTTCCCCTTCCTCGGCCTGCAACAAATTCACAACAGAAGCAGTTCCTCCAGCAACAGTCTTTCCTGCTCCTGTGCCGCAAGCTGCACACGGGGCTTCTCATGGCTGTTACCTTGGTCTCAGGGTTCCCGGATCACAGACGCCATGTCTTCCCAGGTCAATAAAATTTCAGATGTAGAACCAAACATGCATATTGAGAGCACGTATCCTCCTTTACAGAAGATGGTTACAGTATAAAAACGCAGAGCATCAGTGGAAACAGCCTGACCCTCACTGTGACACCTGTGAGGGGTGAAGAGGGGACACAGGCGTCCACAGACAGTTTTACTACAAAACACTGGTGGTCCCACAGCTAAGAGGACTCTCGGGAAGACCTTTCATTCCTGAACCCCCAAAAGTCTTGGTGTGGGTTCAGTGGAGGCAGGAGGTGGCAGTAGAGACCTGGACCCCTTGGAGATATCACTGTCTACGGCATCATCAAAGGTTATGCTAGGATGAAAAGAAAAAAAAAGAGGAGGGAAAAAAAAAAAAACCACCTCCCTCATTAAAAGAATGCAGCCAAGATGAATGAGACCTGTGGTGAGTAATGAAGCAAATGAGAGGTCAACCAATTGGGGAAATATGGGGCCACATTCCTTTAGGGCTGCTCCTGATGTAGTCTCTTCAGGTGTCGAGTCCCCGTGCCCTCCTCAGGAACAGAGACCCCTCCTGTCTTTGACTCCTTTCACCCACTGTCCCCAACTGCCACCTCCTCCACTGGCTTGCCCCTCCCCCAAAGCTAAAGGAGAGAGTGTGTTAAGAACAGCAAAGCCGGTTCAAGTCCTGGCTGCTCCACAGCTCTCTGCTGTGCCCTGGGAAAGCAGTGGAAGGTGGCCCAAATCCTTGGGCCCCTGCATCTGTGTGGGAGACCCAGAGGAAGCTCCTGGCTCCTGGCTTTGGATTGGTGCAGCTCCAGCTGTTGCAGCCAATTGGGGAGTGAACCAACGGATGACCGACCTCTCTGTGTGTGTGTGTGTAATTCTTTCAAATAAAATGAATAAATTTTAAAAAATCTTGGAAAAGAAGATTTCCAAATTTCATAGCTAACTGAGAAGACAAGACAGTGTAGGAACAACAGAATAAATTGGCTTCAGGAAAAAACAAAACAAAACAAAACAGAAAACCAGACTAAATCTCAATCCAGAAATAAGCCATGACATTCACGGTGAATTGACTTTTGAGAAGGGTGTCAAAACAATATGATAGGAAAGGAGTAGTCTTTGCCACAAATAGTGCTGGAGAATTAGCTAGCCACAATCAAAAGAATCAAGCTGGACACCGTCCTACAACATAGAAATTAACTCAAGGCAAATCTGGCTGCTTAAGGGCAGAAACTACAAAACTCTTGGAAGAAAACATAAAGGTAAATCTTTATGACCTTGCTTTAGGCAATAGATTTTTTGTTTCTTTTAAAGATTTATTTATTTGAAAGGCAGAGTTCCAGAATCAGAGGCAGAGAAAGACAGAGAGAGAGAGAGGTCTTTCATTTGCTGGTTCACTCCCCAGTTGGCAGCAATGGCCAGAGCTGGGCCGATCCGAAGCCAGGAGCCAGGAGCTTCTTCCAGGTTTTCCACATGGGTGCAGGGGCCCAAGGACTTGGGCCATCTTCCAATGCTTTCCCAGGCCATCAGCAGGGAGCGGGATTTGGAAGTGGAGCACCCAGGACTTGAACTGGGGCCCATATGGAATGCCAGCACTGTAGGTAAGTGGCTTTACTCACTACACCACAGCATCCAGCCCCAGGCAATGATTTCTTAAAGATGACACCAAAAGTACCAGTAATATCACAAAAAATAGGGCCGGCATCCCATATGGGCACTGGTTTGAGTCTTGGCTGCTTCACTTTCGATCCAACTCTCTGCTATGGCCTGGGAAAGCAATGGAAGATGGCCCAAGTGCTAGGGCCCCTGCACCCACATGGGAGATCCAGAAGAATTTCCTGGCTTTGATTCAGCCCAGCTCCATCTGTTGTGGCCATTTGGAGGAGTGAACCAGCAAATGAAAGACCTCTGTCTCTATCTCTCCCTCTCTCTATCTGTAACTCAACCTCTCAAACAGAGTCAGAGTTACACAGAGAGAGGAGAGGCAGAGAGAGAGAGAGAGAGAGGGAGAGAGAGAGAGAGAGAGAGAGGTCTTCCATCTTCTGGTTCACTCCCCAATTGACTGCAATGGCCAGAGCTGTGCTGATCTGAAGCCAGGAGCCAGAAGCTTCTTCCAGATCTTCCACGCAGGTGCAGGGCCCAAGGACTTGGGCCATCACCCAATGCTTTCCCAGGCCATAGCAGAGAGCCGAATTGGAAGTGGAGCAGCTGGGACTTGAACTGGCACTGATATGGGATGCCAGCACTGCAGGTGGCGGCTTTACCCGCTACACCACAGCACTGGCCTCAATAAATAAATATTTAAAAAAATAAGCTGGACTTATTTTTAGATAAGCTGGACTTAATAAAAATTTAAAAACTTTTATACCAATGGACACCATCAAGAAAGTGAAAAAACAACACACAGAATAGGACAATACATTTAGAAATCACACGTTTGATAAAGATGTTATGTCCAAAATATATAAAGAACTCTTAAACCCAGTAATAAAAAGGCAATTAATCCGGTTAAAATGCTTCCTCCTTGTTGAAAAAGTCGTGAAATGTTAATCTTCCACTTAGAAAAAGCTAATATACAAAGGTTCTGAAAAGGTTAAATCACAGAACAATCTAAATGTACTCCAAATCAAAATGGTATGGCCGGTGTTGTGGCGAAGCGGGTTAAGCTGTTGCCTGTGACGCCAGCATCCCATATGAGCACTGATTTGAGTCCCGGCTGCTCCACTTGTGATCGAGCTCCCTCTATTGTGCTTGGGAAAGAAGCAGAAGATGGCCCAAGTACTTGAACCCCTGCCACCCACATGGGAGACCCAGATGGGGTTCCAGGCTCCTGGCTTCAGCCTACCCCAGTCCTGGCCATTGTAACTGTTTGGGGAATAAAACAGTGGTTGGAAGATCTCTGTCTCTATCTCACCTTCTCTCTTTGTAACTCTGCCTTTCAAACAAACAAATCTTAAAAAAAAATTAGTTATTCTTAGAAAACACTGTGAGTTTATGACTGTTCAGTTCTTTACTTATTTTTTTTTTAAGATTTTATTTATTTATTTGAGAGGTAGAGTTACAGACAGAGAGAGGGAGAGACAGTGAGGTCTTCCATCTGCTGGTTCACTCCCCAGATGGCTCTAACAGCCGGAGCTGAGCTGAGCCGATATGCACCAGGAGCTCTTCCGAGTCTTCCATGTGGGTGCAGGGCCCCAAACACTGGGGCCATCTTCTACTGCTTTCTCAGGCCATAAGCAGAGCGCCAGATCGGAAGAGTAGCACCCAGGACTCGAACCAGTGCCTATAGGGGATGCTGGCACGGCGGGCAAAGGGTTAACCTACTATGCCACAGCGCCAGCCCCCAGTTCTCTACTATTAACAAATTTTTATGTTGTCTTTATGTACATCAGAAAAGAAATGTAGAAAGAACACTAGCAAGCAATTTCCTGTCTTCTGAAGCTATGCAGAGGGATCCGGGCACACTATCACACTCTGAATTTCCCTTAAACGTGGTACACACAGCAGATGCCTAGTACAGGTGTAAGGTGCTGATGCCACTCTCTGTTACCATTTTTTTTTTTTTTTTTTGACAGGCAGAGTGGATAGTGAGAGAGAGAGAGACAGAGAGAAAGGTCTTCCTTTTTGCCGTTGGTTCACCCTCCAATGGCCACTGAGGCCGGCGCACAGCGCTGATCCGATGGCAGGAGCCAGGTGCTTCTCCTGGTCTCCCATGCGGGTGCAGGGCTCAAGGACTTGGGCCATCCTCCACTGCCTTCCCGGGCCATAGCAGAGAGCTGGCCTGGAAGAGGAGCAACCGGGATAGAATCTGGCGCCCCGACTGGGACTAGAACCCGGTGTGCCAGCGCCGCAAGGCAGAGGATTAGCCTGTTAAGCCACGGCGTGGACCACCATTTTTTTTAAAACTGGAAACGAAGTAGGGGGCTGACCTTATGCCGTGCCCTGATAAACAGCAGTGTCTGATACGCACAGACACTTGTGCTGCTATATCAAATCCCTTGTTAACAGCAGCCTGGGAACGAGTGGCTTTGTCAGAAGGGATGAAAGAGGTATTTTTCCCACAACTTGGCTACTACACAAAAACACTGGGGAGCTCTGTGTAACGCTGTTCACGATGAATAAGTCCTTTGTATCCCATTGAAATCTCATCACCACGACCTAACCTAAGCACACCCATAAACAAACCAAAGCCCTTCCGACAGGCCGTCAAAACGACTCTTGTGCTTAACCTATCCAGCACCTGTTGTTAACGAAGCTGCTCGAAAACTGATCAGGCCTGGCAGCTCTCCTCCGCGTTCCTGGTAGCTGGGGAGTCCAGCAGGACACCCTGGTGAAGGAAAACCTTCCCTCTGGTTCCTGGGAGATCAGCCAGGCCAGGCTGGGATGGGTGGAACACATATCATAGTGAAATCAAGTGTGAGCTGAACTCTGTGTCTGCTCAAAATGATGCTAGTGGCCAATCTTCTTTAGGTTTGACTGGACACATATAGCACATCTGTTTTAGTGAGCAAGTTTCATGAATATTGTTTGGAAGCTGCATTTAACACTGAGGGGCTAGTGTTGTGCTACATGGGGTTGTGCCATCCCATATCCGAGCCATGGTTTGAATTCCAGCTGCTCTGCTTTTTCTTTTTATTCTTATTTATTTATTTATTTAATTATTATTTTTTTTGACAGGCAGAGTGGACAGTGAAAGAGAGAGAGACAGAGAGAAAGGTCTTCCTTTTGCCGTTGGTTCACCCTCCAATGGCTGCCGCGGTAGGCGCGCTGCGGCCAGCGCACCATGCTGATCCAATGGCAGGAGCCAGGTGCTTCTCCTGGTCTCCCATGGGGGTGCAGGGCCCAAGCACTTGGGCCATCCTCCACTGCACTCCCTGGCCACAGCAGAGAGCTGGCCTGGAAGAGGGGCAACCGGGACAGGATCGCTGCCCCGACTGGGACTAGAACCCGGTGTGCCGGCGCCGCAAGGCAGAGGATTAGCCTAGTGAGCCGCGGCGCCGGCCTATTCTTCTTCTTCTTCTTTTTTTTTTTTTAAGATTTATTTTATTTATTTGAAAGGCAGAGTTACAGGGAGAGAGAGAGAGAGAGAGAGAGAGAGAGAGAATCTTCCATCTACTGGGTCACTACCCAATTGGCTACGAACGGCCAGGGCTGGACCAGGCCAAGGCTAGGATCTTCATCTGGGTCTCCCACTTGGGTGCAGGAGCCCCAAAACTTGGGCCATCCTCTACTGCTTTCCTATGCACAATACCAGGGAGCTGGGTCAGAAGTGGAGCAGCCAGGACTTAAGCCAACGTCCATATGGTTTGCTGGCACTGCAGGCAGTGGCTTAACCTGCTATGTCACAGCACCAGCCCTGCTGCTCTGCTTCGATCCAGCTTCTGGCTGTTGTGCCTGGGAAGGCAGTGGAAGATGACCTCTGTCACCCGTGTGGGAGACCTGGATGGAGATCCTGGCTCCTTGGGTCAGGCTGGCTCAGCCCCAACTTTTGTGGCCATTTGGGGGGTGAACCAACGGAAGGGAGACCTTTCTCTCTGTCCCTCTCTCTCTCTCTCTCACTGTCTAACTCTGTCAATTAAAAAAATAAAAAAAATCTTTAAAAAAATTACATTTTTTAATGTGTCAGTTTTTTAAAAACCAAATTTATTTATTTTAAAGGCAGAGCTATAGAGACAGAGAGAGAAGGAGAAAGAGAGAGAAGACAGAAGAGAAAAGAGAGAAGAGAGAAAGAGAGAGGAGATCTTTGAACTACCAGTTCACTCTGCAAATGGCTGCAATGGTTGAGGCTGGACCAGGCTGAAGCCAGGAGCCAGGAGATTGTTCCAGGTCTCCCACCTGGGTGCAGGGGCCCAAGCCCTTGGCCATTCTTAGGTGCTTTCTCAGGTGCATTAGCAGAGAGCTGGATTGGAGGTGAAGAAGCTGGGACTGGAACAGGTGCCCATATAGGATGCTAGTGCCACAGGCTTAACCTGCTGTGCCACAATGTTGGCTCCTGATGTGTCGATAGTTTGAAGTACCTTCCAAAGCTGGATTTCTTGATCTCAGCCCATTCTTTGTTGAACACATAGTAGAGCCTTCAGACAAGTATCAGGGTTTAAAGTTATCTGTAGGGGGCAGATGTGGTGCAGTGGGTTAAGCCACCTTGGGACCAGCATCTCCTATCAGAGTGCTGATTCGAGTCCTGGATATCCCATGTTTCTTATCCAGTTTTCTGCTAATACAACTGGGAAACAGCAGATGATGGCCCAGGAACTTGAATTCCTGCCACCCATGTGGGAGTTCTGGCTCTTGGCTGAGGCCTGGCCCCACCCTGGCTGGGCACAGAGAGATATGTCTCCCATTCATTGGCTCACTCCCCAAATGGCTGCAACAGCTGGGATTGGGGCATGCTTAAGTTGGGAAGTCAACCCAGTTCTCCTTTGTGGGTAGCTGGAGCCCAATTTCTTGAGTCATCACTAATGTTTCCCGGAGTATGCATTAGCAGGAAGCTGGAGTCAGGAGCCAGGCCTAGGAATCAAACCCAGGCGCTCCAATGTGGAAAGTGGGCATCTAAATCAGTCTTAACCAGTAGGCTAAACATCCATCCCTTCATTATACAAACTTGGATTCATTAGCATGCATGTGTGTATATAGCCCTATGCTATTTTAACCTCATAAATAGGTAAGTGTAACCACAACATTAACCACAAAATAACTCCTTTGTGCCATCATGTTGTATTCACACTCCCTCCCTCTCCACCCTATTCATATTCCTGACAACCTTTAATTCATTCTCCATTTCTATAGTTTCATCATTTGTACACTACATAAAGAATCACGTTGTATGTAGATTTATTTAGGGGACAGTGCTATGGCACAGTGGGTTAAAGTCCTGGCCTTCAGTGCTTGCATTCCATATGGACGCTGGTTCGAGTCCTGGCTACTCTACTTCTGATCCAGCTCCCTGCTAATGTGCCTGGGAAAGCAGCAGAGGATTGCCCAAGTTCTTGGGCCCCTGCACCCACATGGGAGACTAGAAGCTCTTGCCTCCTGGTTTCGGATTCGCTCAGTTCCAGCCATTGTGGCCATTTAGGGAGTGAACCAGCAGATGGAAGACACCCCCCCCCCCCCCGTCTCTACCTCTCTCTGTAACTCTTTCAAATAAAATTTTTAAAAAAGGTTTTATTTGTTTGGTTGCAAGGGAAAGTTACAGAGAGGGATGGAAAGAGAGGAGAAACGTGCATGTGTCTTCCAGGTCTCCCATGTGGGTGCAGGTGCCCAAGGACCTGGGCCATCTTCTGCTGCTTTCCCAGGTGCATTAGCAGGGAGCTGGATCGGAAGTGGAACAGCTGATTTCAAACAGGCGCCCGTATTGGATGCTGGCACTGCAGGTGACAGCTTTATCTGCTACACCACAGCACCAGCCCCAGCAACGTGTCTTTACATGAGTAGATTACTCTCAGATTATTCTTTATCAAAATTGTTTCAGCTGTTGTGATTTGTTTGCCTTTCCATATAAAGTGTAGAATACACTTGTCTTTACAAAAAAATCCTTCTGGGATTTTGAAAAAAAAAAAAAGATTTATTTATTTATTTGAAAGGAAAGTTACAGAGAGGCAGAGGCAGAGAGAGAGGTCTTCCATCCACTGGTTCACTCTCCAAATGGCTGCAACAGCCGGGGCTTGGGCTGGTCCAAGGCCAGTAGCAAGGAGCTTCTTCTGTGTCTCCCACGTGGGTGCAGGGGCCCAAGCACTTGGGCCATCTTCGACTGCTTCCCCAGGCTACAAGCAGAGAGCTGGATCGGAAGTGGAGCAGCCGGGCAGCTGGGACACAAATTGGCATCCATATGGGATGCCGGCACCGCAGGTGGAGGCTTAGCCTACTACAGCACAGCGTCAGCCCCTAAAGCATGAATTCTTAAACTAAGAACTAAACAAAACCACACAACAAAATCCCCCAACTTAACAAAGAAACAGTTTGTGTTGGAGAAGCTGCTCCACAGTAGTGGTGGGAAGATACAAGTGAAAGAATAATTCTCTTGTACACAAAGCGCTATCTCTCCAGCCCAGGTTTCATGTTGAATGGGGAAGGGGATGGTCCCATAGGTAGACTAGGGCCGAAAGATGGCACCAGCAGTCAGTGACAACCTGAGAGCTTATTTTAGGGACGAATACTAGCAGCAAAGACACAGCTACGCTAAATCTTGCAGGTTGATGTGTGCTGACCAGACACAGCAGTGAGGGCAGGGTGGACTGCACCTTTCTTAAGAGTTGGAAGAGGGGCTGGCACTGTGGCAAAGTGGGTAAAGCTGCCGCCTACAGTGCCGGCATCCCATGTGGGCTCCCTTTTGTTTCAAGTCCCAGCTGCTCCTGCCTGTGTAGGGGGCAGCTGAATCCACGTGCATTAAGGCAGCTGCTCCTCATGGAGTCCTCGGGTGTTCGGTCTCCCCCTTCTCCTTGCTCCCTGATGCTCCCCACAACTCCTCGGGAACACCCTGTTGTGAGGCAAAACCATTTGAGCTGAAGACATACATGCATTTTTAAATGGTGGTTTAAGTGTTACAAAGATAGGCCTCCTCCAGCGCCTACCCTGCCTCTTCCAACTCTTTTTTTTTTTTTGCTTTTGGAAGATTTATTGATTTACTTGAAAGGCAGAGTTACAGAGAGGGAGAGACAGAGACAGAAGTCTTCCATCCACTGTTTCACTCCCCAAATGGTTGCAATGGCCAGAGCTGTGCTGATCCTAAGCCAGGAGCCAGGTGCTTCCTCCAGGTCTCCCATACAGGTGCAGGGCCCAAAGACTTGGGCCATCCTCCACTGCACTCCCGGGCCACAGCAGAGAGCTGGCCTGGAAGAGGAGCAACTGGGACTAGAACTCGGCACCCATATGGGATGCCGGCGCCACAGGCGGAGGATTAACCAAGTGAGCCACGGCGCCGGGCCCCAACAATGGCAGGGTTGCTCTCCTGCGTGAATTCTCTGATGACTGCTACAAATTGCCATCTGGAGCAGTGTTCTTCCCATGTCGGTCTCCCCGCAGTGTGGATTCTGTCATGCCTTCTGAAAGCTGGTCTCTGGGTAAAAGTTCTGTCTCAGGCACCACATTTAAATGGTCTCTTTCCTGTGTGTTTTCTCATGTGGAACAAGATGTGTGTTTTTGCCAGGAGGATTTTGCACACTCATTACATTGCTAAGGTTTCTTCCCTGTAGGAATTATCCGATGATGGCTAAGGATTGCCTTTTGGGCAAATTTCTTTCCACATTCATTACATTTAAATGGTTTCTCCCCAGTGTGGACTCTGATGTACTATGAAGGTTGATATCTGTTTTACTCTCTCCTGTGTGAGTTTTCTGATGTTGCCTTAAATGGTCTTTTCTCCAAAGGACTTCTCACACGTGTTACAGTCCTGTTTTCTCCCATGAGTTTTCTGGTGTGTTCTGAGGTTTGACTTTTGATGAAGTTTTCCACACTCAGTGCATTCATAGGGTTTCTCCCCCGTGTGCATTCCGTCATGCACTCTGAGGGTTTTTTTCCTGGACAAATGTTTTCCCACATTCGTTACACTTCTGGGGTTTCTCAGCTGTGTGAATTCTCTGATGCGTACTGAGGTGTGACTTCCAGGAGAAAGCCCTCCCATGGTTACGACATTCACGTGGTCTCTCCTGTGTGGACTCTGGTGTTGAACGAGAGGTCCTTTCTGACAGGAGGATTTTTCACAGTCGTTACACTTACACAGTTTTATCATGGCCTGAGTTTCCTGGCCTACCTTGCAGGCACATATTGGGTGGGATGTCTTACCTTCATGACACTGAAAGGCTCTCTCATCCCCAGTCTGTACTCTGTCATCACACGGCCATGGCCTCTCTCCTGAGCTGGTTCCCTGCGTGTGACCGACATGACTTCACACACGTTCCGTTCTTGGTCTGTACCGGTCATGCCGCCTTTACTGCACCTCTCGGGAGCATTGCCCACACTGGTTAGGATGACGGCATTTTCCCTCTGTGCCAGTTCTCTTGTGTTCTTCCTACATCCATCATCTTTTTTTTTTTTTTTTTTGACAGGCAGAGTGGACAGTGAGAGAGAGAGAGACAGAGAGAAAGGTCTTCCTTTTTGCCGTTGGTTCACCCTCCAATGGCCGCCGTGGCCGGCGCACCACGCTGATCCGAAGCCAGGAACCAGGTGCTTCCTCCTGGTCTCCCATGCGGGTGCAGGGCCCAAGCACCTGGGCCATCCTCCACTGCCTTCCCAGGCCATAGCAGAGAGCTGGCCTGGAAGAGGGGCAACCGGGACAGAATCCGGCGCCCCGACCGGGACTAGAACCCGGTGTGCCAGTGCCGCAGGCGGAGGATTAGCCTAGTGAGCCGCGGCGCCGGCCCATCCATCATCTTTGTGGGATCTTCCTTCTCTGTGAGCGCTGCTGTGTGTAACACAGTCAGCCTTATCAGAGATGACGTCTCCAATTTCATTACATTCGACTGCCGGCTCCAGCGCTGGGCAGTTTTGAGGCCCAGGAAAGTTTTCCTGATAACGGAGAGGCTTCATGTTTTTATTATGTTCATAAGATTTCCCTCCAGTTTTAGTCTTGTCAAACTTAGTTTCGAAAGGCAAATTCTTACACACACACCATGGCAACCTAGTTTCTCTGTTGAATAGTTTCTATTATGAACAACAAATTGAGAAATATTTTGGAAATTCTCTCCCCTTGAGAGATTCTTGCGGGGTATTTTTGTTGAAGAAACAGGAGTTGAGTGCATATTGAATGGTTTTTCCCGAACTTTCTCTTCTTCTTTAGTTGCTGTTCTGTTATTGATGAATATTAATTGCTGCAAATGCTTGCCTTTAATTTTCTTGTTTCTCTCCATCAAGTCATCATCTCCGTAATCTTCTAAAGCTGAGAAGAACTGAAATCATCTAAGGAACCTTTGATCTCTGATGGGTGTGGCTTATGAACAGACAGAGGGTCTTCAAAAAGTTAAAGGAAAATGGTTAATAGGAAGAATTATGCATGGATTTTGAAATATCTTTGCATCAAAATAAATGTACCTTTTAATTCCATTTTGCATGAAATTTGAAGTACCCTTGTGTAGCCTGTATTGCATTTCATTCTTTGATTTCTCAAGATAATGTATGCCTCTGACTACATTATAGTACTGACACAGTACAAATGGGAGAAAAAACTGGTAATGAATACGTATCTGTATTTGCGATGTCATCAATAAGTCTCCTAATTGGGTGGATAAGGGAAAGAAAAGAAAAATAGACATTTAGAGTCTGATGGAGGTGAAGCTATAGTCTGAATGTTCTCTTCAAAACTCAGGTTGAAATTTGATCCCCATTGTGAGGTAGGAAGAGTCGGCACCAGACGAGATCTAATTAGGTGATGAGGGTTCTGTTTTCATGATGAACTCAAACATTTATGGTTTAACAGAATAATGTGTTAATGTGCTATCTGACAGCGAATCTGTTGAAAAGGCAACATGGCTTTCGTACGTGAGCCTTCTTGCCCTGTGATGTTCCCAGCCGTCTTGGGACTGTGGAGGACTCAGCAAACACAGACCCTGTCCTTAGATCTCTGGGCCTGCAGAGCTGTGAGCTGAATAAACCTCTGGTCTTTATAAATTACTTGGTCCATGGTATTCAGTTATAGCAACAGAAAACAGAGTAAGACAGGAGGCTAGTTCAGGAAGTGGAAAGTCAGACGACTGGATGAATATAGAGACTATAAAATTAAATGGAGTAACAATAGCAAATTAGGAGATACGAATATTCATGAAACAGGTCCAAAGGCAAAGCATTGAGTGGAGGAAGTAAATTACAGTATAGGTCCTGACATTCTAGACTAAAATGGAGGAACAGTCAATCATCTACATTTTTCTGATTTGATATCCCTCATGTCCATCAACTCTTAAAAAGCCAATTAAGTTGGCCGGCGCCGTGGCTTAACAGGCTAATCCTCCGCCTTGCGGCGCCGGCACACCGGGTTCTAGTACCTCTTGGGGCGCTGGATTCTATCCCGGTTACCCCTCTTGCAGGCCAGCTCTCTGCTGTGGCCCGGGAAGGCAGTGGAGGATGGCCCAAGTCCTTGGGCCCTGCACCCGCAAGGGAGACCAGGAGAAGCACCTGACTCCAAGCTTCAGATCAGCGCAATGAGCCAGCCGCAGTGGCCATTGGAGGGTGAACCAACGGTAAAAAGGAAGACCTTTCTGTCTCTCTCTCTCACTATCCATTCTGCCTGTCCAAAAAAAAAAAAAAAAAAAAAAATCCAATTAAGTTTTTAAAAGTATGAATATCCTTATAATGAAATGAAGAAATTTAAAGCTTAGCCTTTAGCCCATCTTACAAGTGTCATTCAGAAAAATACAAACAAGTATAAAGAAAATCCATTCTGACACTAAATTAGATTCACTGCTCAGTTCAGGCTATTGCGTCTTTGATTTGATCTATCAGAACTGAACAATCATTGAAACTGACCATACATTCAAAACTTCCACATTTTAATTTGACACAAGGGGTTGTAATTTTAAATTGGGTATCATGGAAGACCTTACTGCAAAGGTGACATTTAAGAAACAGTCAGGGCCGGCTCCATGGTGCAGTAGGTTAATCCTCCGCCTACAGTGCTGGCATCCCATATGGATGCCGGTTCTAGTCCCGGCTGCCCCTCTTCCAATCCAGCTCTCTGCTATGGCCTGGGAAAGCAGTAGAAGATGGCCCAAGTCTTTGGACCCCTGCACCCACATGGGAGACCTGGAAGAAGCTCCTGGCTCCTGGCTTCAGATAGGCGCCGGCACACCAGGTTCTAGTCCCAGTCGGGATGCTGGATTCTATCCCGGTTGCCCCTCTTCCAGGCCAGCTCTCTGCTATGGCCCGGGAAGACAGTGGAGGATGGCCCAAGTCCATGGGCCCTGCACCCGCATGGGAGACCAGGAGAAGCACCTGGCTCCTGGCTTCGGATCAGCGCGATGCGCCGGCCGCAGCAGCCATTGGAGGGTGAACGAACGGCAAAAAGGAAGACCTTTCTCTCTGACTCTCTCTCTCACTATCCACTCTGCCTGTCAAAAAAAAAAAAAGAAGACCTCTCTGTCTCTACCTCTCACTGTCTGTAACTCCACCCCTCAAATAAATAAATAATTTTTTTTTTTAAAGAAAAGGTCAGAACTCTTTATGTATCCTAATGCTCCCCCACCATGTTACAGGGCAATCATCACTTCTTAAGGTCCCCCTAACATTTTGTTAAATGTGAAACATACACCTGCCTAAAACTTTCACCTGCAACTTGACAGTACTGAGCGAGCACCACTGAAACTGGAAGCCACGACAAGAGGCAGAACACAGGGACGGGTGTCGCGTGACTGGCCACTGCTTGGGATCCTTGAACCCTGTATCAGCGTCCCAGCTAATCTATGCTTCCAATCCAGCTTCTTCCCAATGTGTCTGGGGGGCTGTGGATGACGGCCCAGGTGCTTGAGTTCTTGTCTCTCCCCTAGGAGGCCCAGATGGAATTCCTGGCTTCTGGCTGTTTGGGGGGTCTGGGGAATGAACTAGCAGATGGAAGATCTCTCCCTCTGTCGTGCTGCCTTTCAAATAAATAAATAAATCTTAAAATGAAAAAGAGAACATAAATGGCTGTAAAAAAATCACTATTTATACCTGCGTGGTTATAATTTCTTTTTGTTTAGTTTTCACTACTCTCCTAATATTCTATTCATTTCGTTGATTTTCACTATTCTTTTACTAATATATGAATTCCTAAAAATGTAGCCAAGTTTTGCCTTACTGCAAACCATGATATAAGTGTACATATATTTTGGGGAGAGGTTTCTTCTATTTTTTTTTTTCCAATGCAAAATATTTGAATAGGATGTTGAATACACAGTTATTTAATTATTTAAATTTCACTTATAAAATTGGTTTATCACATTAGATGATTCTATAAAATAAAAACATAAATCACATTGACAAAACTTCTGCAGTCCAAGAATATCCCACATCAATGGTACAAATTGCAAATACAGGGTCGGCACTGTAGCGTAGAGGGTAAAGTCGCTATCTGCAGTGCCGGCATCCATATGGGCGCCACTTTGAGACTGGCTGCTCCACTTCTGATCCAGCTCTCTGCTATGGCCTGGGAAAGCAGTAGAAGATGGCCCAAGTCCTTGGTATGGGAAGACCCGGAGGAAGCTCCTGGTTCCTGGCTTTGGATCAGTGCTGCTCCGGCCATTGTGGCCAATTGGGGAGTGAACCAGCGGACAGAAGACCTCTCTCTCTCTCTCTCTCTCTCTCTCTCTCTCTTTCTCTCTCTCTCTCTCTGCCTCTCCTCTCTCTGAATAACTCTTTCAAATAAATAAATAAATCTTTAAAAAAAATGCAAACACATTAAAAAAAGACATAAGACAGTTAAAGTAACTACGACTAGATACATTTACTCAGCAAGTACAGTTAATTTAGCATTGCTGCTTATAGTCTCTAAGAACACAATTTTAGGTGCAGTCTCAGATGCTTTCATAAATCTCCCAGCACAGTTCCCATAGTCAAGGGTCTTTGTGAACATCACTTTCATTTATATGCAAGTGCGTCACATTTCATACTTAAGACTATTTCATTTCATAATCAAACTGTTCATTAATTGGAAATAAACACTGGGCGGAAAGTGAACTCCAATAATGACAAAAAACTTAAAAAGTAAAAAAAAACATTCTTGAAAGTACATCCCAATTTGTTTAACTGCCAAGACTATCAGAAAGAGCAACAAGAATTTAAATATGAACTTGAAAAAAGATGGATGTTGTAACCTTCCTAAAATGTTAACAGGCATTTTAAATAATAATGTAGTTTTGTCAGTTAAAAAGTAATTTCAGGGCCAGTTAAGCACCTGCCTGTGGCATTGGCATCCCATATGGGTGCCAGCTGCTCCACTCCAGATCCAGCTCTCTGCTGATGAGCTGGGAAAGCTGTAGAAGTTGGCTCAAGTGCTTGGACCCCTGCACCTGCATGGGAGTCCAGGAAGAAGTGCCTGACTCCTGATTTCAGATTGGCCCAGCTCTGGCTGTTGTGCCCATTTGGGGAGTGAACCAGCAGATGGAAGATCTCTCTCTCTCTCTCTTTTTCTGTTTCTCCCTCTCTCTCTCTGTAACTCTGCCTCTCAATAAATAAATTAAAAAAAATCTTTAAAAAAATAATTTCATCTTTTTAAAAAATATTGTTATTGTCCAGCGCCGGGGCTCACTAGGCTAATCCTCTGCCTGTGGCGCTGGCACAGCGGATTCTAGTCCCAGTTGGGGTGCTGGTTCTGTCCCGGTTGCTCTTCTCCCAGTCCAGCTCTCTGCTGTGGCCCGGGAGGGCAGTGGAGGATGGCCCCAGTGCTTGGGCCCCTGCACCTGCATGGGAGACCAGGAGGAAGCACCTGGCCCCTGGCTTCAGATTGGTGCAGTGCGCGGCTGTAGCTGCCATTTAGGGGGTGAACCAACGGAAGGAAGACCTTGCACTCGTTTTTTTTTTTTTTTTTTTTTTTGACAGGCAGAGTGGATAGTGAGAGAGAAAGACAGGGAGAAAGTTCTTCCTTTTTGCCGTTGGTTCACCCTCCAATGGCCACTGAGGCCGGTGCACCACACCGATCCGAAGCCAGGAGCCAGGTGCTTCTCCTGGTCTCCCATGCGGGTGCAGGGCCCAAGGACTTGGGCCATCCTCCACTGTCTTCCCGGGCCATAGCAGAGAGCTGGCCTGGAAGAGGGGCAACCGGGATAGAATCCGGTGCCCCAACCGGGACTAGAACCCGGTGTGCCGGCGCCGCAAGGCGGAGGATTAGCTTGTTAAGCCACGGCGCCGGCCATGGAAGACCTTGCTCTCTCTCTCTCTCTCTCTCTCTCACTGTCTAACTCTGCCTGTCAAAAAAATAAATAAAATAATAAAATTATGTTCATAAGATTTTATATGGTTGTAAAATTCTCCCTTAACAAATATGACTATTTCTCTATTACATTGCTGTAATATCTTTTATGGTTTCTAAAGAAGAGAAACATACTTTCTTGCAAGGGTGTTCGGTTAAAAAAGGCATTGGTTGATTATAACATAGGTAGACCATTACCTTGATTAGAAAAATCTCTTGATTTTACAGTGGTTTATTTACTTATTTATTTTGTTTAGAGATCTGTTTATTTATTTGAAAGGCGGAATTACAGAGAGGAAGAGAGACAGAGGCAGAGAGAGAGAAGTCTTCTAGCTGCTAGTTCACTCCCCACATGGCCACAATGGCCATGGCTGGGCCAGTCTGATCCAGGAGTCAGGAGCTTCATCTGGGGCTCCCATGTGGGTGCAAGGGCCCAAGAACTTAGGTCATCCGTGTTGCTTTCCCAAGCCCGTTGAGATGGAGCTGGACTGGAAGTGCAGCAGCTGGAACTCGAACCAGCAGCCATTTGGGATGCTGGTGCTGCAGATGGCGGCTTAACCCACTGTGCCACAGTGCCACGGTGCCAGCCTCTTCACAGTGGTTTAACAAGTTTACATTTCAAGTCAGTAAGTCTGTTAATCTCACTTCAAATCTTATCTGTTATTTCACCTCCTATTTCAACTAATGAAACTGAACATATTTTCAAAAATTTACTGGCTATTTTGAATGTTGCTGGTCAAAATCTCAAACACAGTGGCAGGGACCCAACCATTTGAGTCATCACCTGTTGCCTCCCAGGGTGCGCATTAATAGGAAGTTGGAAATGGGAGCAGAGCTGGCATTTGAACCCAGGTACTCTGATATACGACTCAGCGGTCCCAAGCAGTGTCTTAACCACAATTGATAAACTCAAATTGTGGAAGTTCTTTACATTTTCAGGAAACATATCCTTTCTAGGTTAATCATATTTTATATATATATATATATATATATATATATATATATATTCCTCTACACTGTGGCTTACCTTCCTATTCTTTTATCATTATATTTTATTAACAATGCTGTTAATTTTAATGGAGCCAGGTTTATTAATTATTAACTTTTTCTCAGTGCTTTTTGTAAGCCTCTGAGATTTTTTTTTTAAAGATTTTATTTCTTTATTTGAGAAGTAGAGTTAGAGAGAGAGAGAGGGAAAGACAGAGAGGAAGGTCCTCCATCCACTGGTTCACTCCCCAAATGGCTGCAATGGCAGAAACTGGGCTGATCCGAAGCCAGGAGTCAGGAGCCTCCTCAGGGTCTCCCACATGGATGTAGGAGCCCAAGTGCTTGGGCCATCTTCTACTGCTTTCCCAGGTCATAGCAGAGAGCTGGATCAGAAGAGGAGCAGCCGGGACACAAACTGGTGCCCATATGGGATGTTAGCACCACAGGTGGAGGTTTAGCCCACTACGCCACAGCCTCGGACCCACCTTGGGATTTCTAAGAGAAGTCTTGGGATAAAAGGTGCTGACCCCTAAACTGACCATGGCTAGTGGCCAATAACTCACCTGGGAGACCCTGGCTTGAGAAGTCCTCCTCTGAGAACCACGCCTCTTCTCCTTGCTCCAATCTGAAGATCACCTCTGGTTTGAAAACGCAGTAACCTGGAAACAGGGAACAAATGAGGACTAAGGCCAGACAGATGGGCTTCTGGGCCACAAGAGTGGAAGAAACATCAGGAACAGCGTCCTGAGGCGCTCAAGTGGATTCATCACTGAGTGTTGGTGACACGTTCTTTCTAGCCCTGAAAAGGTCATCACTGTAGACTCTTGAAGGAAAAGCCTAAATAACACCAAACGTTAACTTCCTGTGCATTAAAAATGGAATGCTTTCTGTACGGAGTTACGTGGGCAAGTTAGGCTCGCAAACTCACCCAGTGAGACAAGGTGGCTGTAGTTCTCCAGTCTTCCAACTAGAGGGAAGACTGACTTCATAAAACCACTTATCATATACCAGGATATACGTGTATTAAAAAGGAAAAGTTATATCATGTAGCCATTAAACAAAAGAAATGTGATGTGGTTACCCTGGTGTTGAAAACAGTATACCTTGGGGCTGGCGCCGTGGCTCACTTGGCTAATCCTCTGCCTGTGGTGCTGGCATCCCATATGCGTGCTGGGTTCTAGTCCCGGTTGCTCCTCTTCCAGTCCAGCTCTGCTGTGGCCCAGGAAGGCAGTGGAAGATGGCCCAAGTGCTTGGGTCCCTGCACCTGCGTGGGAGACCAGGAAGAAACACCTGGCTCCTGGCTTTGGATCAGCGTAGCTCCAGCCATAGCGGCCATTTGGGGGGTGAGCCAATGGAAGGAAGACCTTTCTCTCTCTCTCTCACTGTCTAACTCTGTCAAATAAAAAAAAAAAAAAACAGTATATCTTACAGTAAGAAAGCATTGTAAAAGATAATGAAGTATAATGTATAATGAGAGAATGTTTATTTTATTTATTTGGAAGTCAGAGTTACACAGAGAGAAGAGAGGCAGAGAGAGAGAGAGAGAGAGAGAGGTCTTCCATCTGGTAGTTCACTCCCCAATTGGCCGCAATGGCTGGAGCTACGCCAATCTGAAGCCAGCAGCCAGGAGCTTCTTCAGGGTCTCCCACGTGGGTGCAGGGGCCCAAGGCTTTGCACCATCTTCTACTGCTCTCCCAGGCCACAGCAGAGAGCTGGTTGGGAATTGGAGCAGCTGTGACTTGAACCGGTGCCCATATGGGATGCCAGCACCGCAGGCAGCAGCCTTACTCACTACACCACAGCGCCGGCCCTGAGAAAATTCATTTCTTGTGATTGAGCTGCTGCACAGCACACTGTGAGACCCTGCCTACCTGAGGTCCTGCATTAGTAGTTAGGTGGCCTGTCTTATCATCTTTTTTTTTTTTTTTTTTTGACAGGCAGAGTGGGCAGTGAGAGAGAGAGAGACAGAGAGAGAGGCCTTCCTTTTCCGCTGGTTCACCCTCCAATGGCTGCCGCAGCCAGTGCACCACGCTGATCCGAAGCCAGGAGCCAGGTGCTTCTCCTGGTCTCCCATGGGGTGCAGGGCCCAAGGACTTGGGCCATCCTCCACTGCACTCCCGGGCCACAGCAGAGAGCTGGCCTGGAAGAGGAGCAACTGGGACTAGAACCCCGTGTGCCAGTGCCGCAGGCGGAAGATTAGCCTAGTGAGCCGCGGCGCCGGCCCTGTCTTATCATCTTGGCTCTCCTGGCCTCCAGGAACCAGTCAGATGGCCACACCTACGCCCCTGAAATCCTGGGTAGCTACTGGGTGGCTTGCATTGAGTGATTTGGTCCCTGGACCCCATTCTGCCCTCCTGAGGCCTATACACTAGCCAAGTGCCCATACTACTGTGCTCTGGGAAGCTATCAGGACCTGCACTGTGTGGGTTGGTGGCCCAGAGCACCCTCCTGCATCCCCAGGAAGCTACGAGGTGTCCTACACTGAGCAGTTTAGACCCCTGAAGGTCTGAGACATAATTTGATGGCTCAAATCCTTCCCCTGAGACCTGGAAAAAAGCCAGGTGGCCCAGCCACATAGGTGCAGTCCTGGGAAGCCCCACACTCATGCCTCAGAAGTTCTGGGAAGCCAATGAGTGGTCCCATCTCTGCCCCTATATGCTCAAGAAGCAGCAGAGCAATTTGCCCTGTGCAGCTTAACCTGCCAAAGTCCTGCAAAGGCAAGTGTGCCACCCTTGGCCGTAGATAGAGGCCACTGATGCAAACCAGTCATTGATTGCATGGTTTTCAGGCACTGGCAAGTACCCCACTCCCACTGCTGGGAGTGCAGTACCATGCCCACTTGGGTTGCTGAAGCAGCCCACCCCCACAGAGCCCTCAGTATCTGTTGGGCACCCTGTCTCCACTGCTCCAGGGCCATGTGCCTCACCTGCTTGGACCTGCCAGAATGGCCCTGCCATCGCATGACCTGAGAAAAAGGAGGTACCCTGCACCCACAACGGCACACAGAATTATCAGTGAACTGACCCTGCCTGCCTGAGAGTGGCATTCTAACTGGTAGAGCAATCCCATAAACCCCTGCAGCCGAGGCCACTGGGACACCTGCAGGCATCACCGGTGCTGATGGTGGATGGCCAGGCTATACAGAGATCATAGTACTGTGCCCAGCAGGAACAAAACCCACCTAGTCCATCCTAGGCCACATAGCCAGGGTAAAATGTTTTATGACACAAACCACCTTAGAAAATCAGACAATGCAGGGCAGGCATTTGGTCCACCAGTTAGGATGGCTGCATCCCATCTTAATGGATGCTTGCGCTTAACGGTGCCTAAGCTCCACTCCTGGCTCCTGATTCCAGCTTCCTGCCCGTGCAGACCCTAGAAGACAGCAGGTGCTGGCTCAAGTGGTTGGGTTGCTTTCGCCCTCATGAGACCCGGACGGAGTTCCTGGTGCCTGGCTTTGGTCTGGCCCAGTCTAGCCACTTGCAGGCATTTGAGGAATGAATAAGCAGATGGCAGCGGTCTTCCCGTCTGTCTTTCTCTGTGTTTCTGGAACAAATACATAATCCTCCCCCCAAAAGTTAGAAAAACTGATTCACCAGATGCAAATGTGAACATGGGGACATAAGAAGCATGTAAAAGCAGAGTGCATGATGTCTCCAAGGGAACACAATGACTCTAGCACCAGACCCCCCAAAGAGGAAACTGGTGAATTGTCTGATAGAATTGAAAATGGTGACTTGAAGCAAACTCAATGAGCTCGAAGAGAATACAGACAAGTAAGAGAAATTAGGGGAGCAATTCTTGGTATGAATGAGAAATGTAAAAAAAGATACAGCAATCACAAAACAATCAAACTGAACCTTACAGTGGAGAGCTTCCACAACAGAACACGCCAAACAAAAGAAAGAATTTTTGAGCTTTAAGACTCAAGGGTCTTAAGGTCTTTTGAAATAACTGAGTCACACTTTCAAAAAATGAAAAAAAAAACCTGCTGTATTAATAGGTAAATTTAGCAAATAAATAGGAGAATAAACTAGAAAATGAAAAAAATTAAAAATATTATTTCAAATACAAAGCAAGTGAGAAAGAGAAAAATATCTTCCATTAATCCCCAAATGGCCAGAATAGCCAGGCCTGGGCCAGGCTAAAGCTAGGAGCCAGGCGTTCTATCCTGGTCTCACATAGGGGTGACAGGGCCCAAATCTGCTGCCTTCCCAGGCATGTTAGCAGAAAGCTAGGGTGGAAGTGGAGCAGTCAGGATTCGAACTAGCACTCCGATGTGGGATGCTGGAGTTCTAGGGGCAGTTTAACTTGCTGCACAGTGGCAGCCTTGGAAAACTGTAAAAATAGTACCATTAGCTCTAGTACTGAAATAGGTTAAATACCTTCAAGTAAATCTAAAGAAAAATTGCCAGATTTCACCTGTATTCTGAAACACTTCCCAGAAGGATTTTCAGAGGGAAACTGCTAACATTTCCAAGAAAAAGTAAAGGACCTTAACATTATAATTTTTTTTCCCCCCACAGGCAGAGTGGACAGTGAGTGAGAGAGAGACAGAAAGGTCTTCCTTTGCCGTTGGTTCACCCTCCAATGGCCGCCATGGCTGGTGCGCTGCGGCCGGCGCACCGCGCTGATCTGATGGCAGGAGCCAGGTGCTTCTCCTGGTCTCCCATGGGGTGCAGCACTGCCCTCCCGGGCCATAGCAGAGAGCTGGCCTGGAAGAGGGGCAACCGGGACAGAATCCGGCGCCCCGACCAGGACTAGAACCTGGTATGCTGGCGCCGCTAGGCAGAGGATTAGCCTGTTGAGCCATGGCGCCGGCCTAACATTATAATTTTTTGAAATACTTTTTAAAAATTTATTTATTTGAAAGGCAATTAGAGAGAGGGAGAGGAGAGAGATCTTCCATATGCTGGTTCACTCCCCAAATGGCTGCAATGGTCAGGGCTGGGCTGAAGCCAGGAGCCACGAGCTACCTCCAGGTCTCCTGTGTGGGTTCAGGGGCCCAACGACTCGAGTCATCCTCTGCTGCTTTCCCACGCTCATTAGCAGGGAGCTGGATGGGAAGCAGAGCCGCTGGGACGCGAACCAGCACCCATTTGGAATTGCTGGCACTGTAGTTGGAGGTTTAACCTATGATGCCACAATGCTGGCCTCTATCCATTCTTGAAGAACTTGGATGCCTTACACTTTCGTATTTCAGGGGTTGCTATAAAGCATCTGTACTAAAAATAGTGAAGTAGCAGCAAAAAGATAAAATGATCAAAGGAAGAGAATACACAGTGTAGACACAGATCCATACATACACACACTAATTGTAAGAGAATGATCTTTTTCTTTTCTTTTCTTTGCCCAGGAAGGCAGTGGAGGATGGCCCAAGTCCTTGGGCCCTGCACCTGCATGGGAGACCAGGAGAAGCACCTGGCTCCAAGCTTCGGATCAGCGCGATGCGCCGGCCGCAGCGGCCATTGGAGGTTGAACCAACGGCAAAAAGGAAGACCTTTCTCTCTGTCTCTCTCTCTCACTATCCACTCTGCCTGTCAAAAAAATAATAAAATTAAAAAAAAAAGATTTATTTATTTGAAAGTCAGAGTTACACAGAGGCAGAGAGAAATCTTCCAACCACTGGTTCCCTCCCCAGTTGGCTACAACAGCTAGAGCTGCGCTGATCCGAACCCAGGAGCCTCTTCTGTGTCTCCCACGCAGGTGCAGGGGCCCAAGCACTTGGGCCATCTTCTACTGCTTTCCCATGCGATAGCAGAGAGCTGGATCGGAAGTGGAGCAGCAGGGACTCGAACTGGTGCCCATATGGGATACTGACTCTGCAGGCGGTAGCTTTTCCCATACACGACAGCGCTGGCCCTGATCTTTTTGACAAAGGGTTTGAGAGGGATGGCAACACAGCAGGTTAAGCTGCTGCTTGGAATGCCTGCAGCCTACATCCCATATACAAGCACAGGTTCAAATCCTGGCTCCTCTACTTCCTAACTTCCTGCTAATGCAACTGAGGCAGCAGATGGCTCAAATACGTGAATTCTTGCCACCCACATGGTTGACCCAGATGGAGTTCTGGGCTCCTGGCTTTGGCATGGCCCAGCTCTGGCTGTTGAGAGCATTTGGGGTGTGAATTAGCAAATGGAAGATTTTTTCCTCTCTGTTACTTGGCCTTTCAAATACCTTTTTTTTTTTAAGTAGTTAAGAGGAAACAGTTTGGTCAATGTTGTGGTGCAGTGGGTGAAGCCGCTGCCGGCAATGCCAGAGTCCCATATGAGCACTAGGTTGTCTCCACTTCTGAACAGCTCCCTGCTAATAGGCTGGGAAAGCAGCAGCAGCAGCAGCAGGTAGACCAAGTGCTTGAGCCCTGCCACCCATGTGAGACCTGGGGTTTCCGGCTCCTGGCTTCAGCATGGTTCAGCCCCAGCTGTTGTGGCCACTAGGGGAGTGAACCTTGAACAGATCTAATTTTGCCTTTCAAATAAACTGGAAAAAAAAAAAAAAAAAGCCAATAGTGTTAAGGATTGATTTCTGGACCCAAAAGGTGCTCTAGTAAATAACTCTTGAAAAAAATCTAAATCCCCCCCCCCCCCCGCCTCCACAGTATAACAGCAACCTAACATCCACCTGGGAATAGAAACTGGACATTTACCTTTTACCATTCATAAAAGCTATGGCTGGCGCCGTGGCTTAACAGGCTAATCCTCCGCCTTGTGGCGCTGGAACACCAGGTTCTAGTCCTGGTCGGGGCGCAGGATTCTATCCCGGTTGCCTCTCTTCCAGGCCAGCTCTCTGCTATGGCCCGGGAAGGCAGTGGAGGATGGCCCAAGTCCTTGGGCCCTGCACCCGCATGGGAGACCAGGAGAAGCACCTGGCTCCTGGCTTCAGATCAGTGAGATGCACCGGCTGCAGCGGCCATTGGAGGTTGAACCAACAGCAAAAAGGAAGACCTTCCTCTCTGTCTCTCTCTCACTATCCACTCTGCCAGTTTAAAAAAAAAAAAAAAAAGCTATTTCCAGGGGGATGAAGCCTAAATAATCAAGTATCCGTGACACTGTAGAATATCTTTATTATCTTTGGGAAAATTCATCAAACAAGGGTACCGATTCATTAAATTTAAGCACTTAGCTTAATATTGAAATTCCTACTGATAAGTAAAACAATCTAATGAAACAGGCATTGAACAGGTTCTTTTGTTACATGAGATATCCAAATCATCACAACACAAATAATGGTGATGAACATGAGTGTTCATCACACTAAACTACAGAATGGCTTAAATTAAAGATTGACAGTAAGTATTGGTGAGGACTTGTTAGAACAGGAATGCTTGTGGATATCTAAACTGACACAACTACTTTGGTAAGCTACTTGCAGTGTGTTATAGCTGAATGTGTATTCTGTGAACCACAATTTCATTTTCTAGGTACTTCCCCAAGACTGATGGGGGCAATGGGGCGTTCACAGCATCCGACACTGGAAAAATGAAACACTCGCTAACAGAATGAAGGAATCATGGTTCATTCCAGGAAGTCTGCCCAGCAGTGAAAGGGATACTCAAACTGCAGCAATGAGTCCAGATACTATGCCCAGGGACACGTGCCCTCCCTGAAAGAGTACACGCTGTCACTCCATTTATATGATGTTCTCACCTGTGAGGTCAGAGCTGTGGACTCCCTTGTGGAGGGGAACAGTGGTTATGAAGTGGGAACTGGGTAAAAATTTCAATGGTGTCAGAATGTTCTGAATATGATAGATCATTATTATTGAGTTACTATGAGTACATATGTAAAAGCCCATCCAGTCACACCATTAAGAATGTGATTAACTGGCATTAAAACTGTACCTCAGTTAAAAAAACTAAATTTAAAAAAGGGAAAAATATATAAGAAAAAAAATTTAAGGACTTTTATTTATTTGAAAGGCAGTTTAGAGATCTTCCATCCACTGGTTCTCTCCCCAAACGGCAGCAGTGGCCAGGGCTGGGCCAGACTGAAGCCAGGAGCTTCTTCCTGGTCTCCCATGTGGGTGCAGGGGGGCCTAAGCATTTGGCCCACCCTCTGCTGCTTTCCCAGGTGCATTAGCAGGGAGCTGGATATTGGAAGTGGAGCTGACACCTAAATGGGGTGCTGGTGCCCTGGGCAATGCCTTTACCTACTATGCCACAATGCCAGCCCCCAAAAACATTTTTAAAGATTTGTATGGTTGGTAATTTGGGAGGGGAGGGAGATGTCACATCACTCCTTTGCATCTTTTTAGATTTGAAACTTTTCTCAATCCCTTGTAAGAAAAGGAATTTGCATCTAGACAGACAGCACGGATGTGAAGACACAGGGAGAAGACAGACAAGCCACAGACAACACAGTCTTCCCTCAGCACTCTGAAAGTAACCAACATGCTGGCGTCTTTTTTTTAATTAAAGATTTATTTTATTTGCTTCAAAGGCAGAGTGACAGAGGAAAAGATCTTCCATCCACTGGTTCACTCTCGAAATAGCTGCAACAGCCAGGGCTGGGCCAGGAGCCTGGAACTCCGTGTGGGTCTCCATGTGGGTGGCAGGGGCCCAAGCACTCGCTGCTCTTCCAGAGGTGGCTTAACCATAACGCCGGGTCCTTTGCTGGTTTCTTGGTGATGCCACATTTTCAGCCTCCAGAAAAATGGGAAAATAATGTTAAACCATTTAAAGTACTGATTGTTCATATTTAAATATTAAACATGCTACTTAAATATTTAAATTACTGATGTTTAAACTGCCAGTCTCTGTGATATTTTATTACTAATATGTTCTTGGTTTGTCCTAACATTTATCTATATCCCCATCCCATTACGCCCTAAGATGAGGTCCAAATAACTGGCAAAGATTTTTACTGGCCCTTCTATGCTAATACGGGCTGTTCTTATCAGAACTCCTAAGGAAAAGGTGCTGAGGTAGGAACCTTTCAGGTTGTCAGTCAGAGATGAATGCAGCTCCCTTGAGAATGGGTTGTGTGGTCGTTGAGGAGCGGGCAGTTATAAAGCGAGCCTGGCACCACCTCCTCCTACTCTTGCCCACATGCCCACCTCTACATGGACCTGCTGCCCTTCCCAAAAGCTGAGCAGATGCCAGTGCCATGCTCTTGGGACTTCTGGAACCATGAGGCTAAATAAACCTCTTTTCTTTATAAATTAGTCGGAAGTATTTTGTGACAGCAGCAGAAAATGGGCCATGACCCGGGCCTTGCATTCACCACACCCATTCTTCAGGACTGACCCGGACCTTTTCCACTCTCCACCTCCCATCATCGCAGCCTCATCACCAATCCCTGCTTTCTCTCACAAACTATCTACCTCAAGGTCTGTTCCTGTTCCCTGAGGATTGTCTTAACAAAAGCTCTGCTATGGCACTACACCATCCACTGAGGAAAACCTGGAGCCAACATACTGTATTTCCTTCCGGGCTTTTACAGGAAATATATTTTATCACTTATGCAAAGGTCAACACATAATTCTTAAAAATCCCTGTTTTCCAACTTCAAGGAATTCAGATTCCACAAGGAAATTTAATGGGTTCAGGTTTCCCATCAAGTGTTGTCTATGCGCCATGGGCCAGAAGGTTAGGAATCAAACCTGAGTTGGGGAATTTGTAACTGCCCCTTTCCATATCCTAACTCTGCTGTACCCTTCACATCTTTGTCTATTATCTTCCTGGAAGATTCTGACCCATTTCTTTCTTTCTTTTTTTTTTTTTTGACAGGCAGAGTGGACAGTGAGAGAGACAGAGAGAAAGGTCTTCCTTTTGCCGTTGGTTCACCCTCCAATGGCCGCCGCACCGCGCTGATCCAATGGCAGGAGCCAGGTACTTATCCTGGTCTCCCATGTGGGTGCAGGGCCCAAGGACTTGGGCCATCCTCCACTGCACTCCCTGGCCACAGCAGAGAGCTGGCCTGGAAGAGGGGCAACCGGGACAGAATCTGGCGCCCCGACCGGGACTAGAACCCGGTGTGCCGGCGCCGCAAGGCGGAGGATTAGCCTAGTGAGCCGCGGCGCCGGCCTAAGATTCTGACCCGTTTCTATTTCTAGCTTTCTGTGATAGTACAGACCCTTAAAGCTCTATAAAGCCCAAGAAAAAAAAAAAGTGTTGTTAAATAACTTACCCCTTGCATGTTCAACAGCCAATGTTTGTGTTTGTAGAAGACTATGGAGAACTGTGCAGGACAAGCTGGGGGCAAATAAACAGTTAGGAGAGGGGCAAGCAGCACCTGTATCAACCTGCTTAACGCCTCACCTGAACGGCTGCAGAAGAGGCCTCTAGGAAGCCAGAGAAGCCAACACTTCCTGCACAGGTGTGCTTCTGACATGTCCAGGTAGATGTAACCCTGCCGTTACCCACTGCGTGGATGTATTCGAAATGCCTACCTTCTTAAACTAATCTCCAAAATATTACAATGGAACACTCCTGTCAATATTCTATTATCATTTACACCAACAGAAAATCCACAGGAAACTGAGGAAAGACAAGACGATTTTGAAATAATAATTTCATGTCTGGTACTCCAACTTTTTTTTTCAGTTAGACTTACAATGACAGACTTCTGACAGAGTGAACAGCAGTATGCTGTGCTCCAGCTCTGTCCTGGGGGGGCATGGACAAATCAGCCCAGGCTCTGGTTTTAAGGGCACATGAGCCACAAATACAAATCTGTGCTTTATAATGGCACGAGAGTGGCTCAGACCGTGGCGAGGAGAAAATGGGGCTACACAAGGAGGACTGGAGAGAATTTCCTGAACTCTGGCTGGTTATGCCTTCTCTAGAGACCATGGAGAGAAGCCTCCAGGAAGTGGGGCTTTTCCTGTGCAGCCGGACGGTCACCCTCCCTCTTAACCCCAGCTCACCTCTTGAACTTTGCCTCAGAATCAGGAAGTCCGCATGGTTGGGAGAGGCCTGTGGCTCTGGTGACATCGTCAAGTCTGGCTCTGCCTGGACAAGAGGAGTTGAGAATTACTTTAGGTGGAGCAAGTTAGGACCTGCTCTCCTCTGGGTCCGCACGTGTTCTGAAGCTCCTGGCAGTAGGTCTCTGTCAGAGGATGGTCTTCCAGGTGGGACTCCCCTCTTCCTGCCACAAGAGGAGCCGTTTTACTCCAGAGAAGCTAGGATTAGATCTGGGAAATAAATTCATTTTAGCTGAAACTTTGATGGGAAGCGGTGTTCTCTACCTTAGCCCTTACCAACACTGTGAACTGGATCATTCTTTGCTGTGGCGGGCTGCCATGTGCGTGGCAGGATGTCTACAAAGATTTCCAAGTGCTACCAGATACTAGTGATATGGTGAAACAGCAGCAGAGAAAAGATTACCTTCGTTCTTTGTCTCGCATGGAAGAGGAATTTCCAGGAGGACAAGGTAGAGAAAGCAAGAGGTATCTAAGAGCAAGATTTATTTAAGTCAGAACCCCCGCCCCCCAGCCAAGGTGGCCTACAGGGGGTTTCCAAGAAAGGCAAAACCCATGGGGCCGGCGCTGTGGCTTGCTTGGTCAATCCTCTGCCTGTGGCGCCGGCATCCCATATGGGCACCGGGTTCTAGTCCTGATTGCTCCTCTTCTAGACCAGCTCACTGCTGTGGCCCGAGAGGGCAGTGGAGGATGGCCCAAGTGCTTGGGTCGCTGCACTCGCATGGGAGACCAGGAAGAAGCTCCTGGCTTCAGATCAGCCCGGTCGGAGCAGCCACTTGGGGAATGAACAAATGGAAGGAAGACCTTTCTCACTGTCTGTAATTCTGTCAAATAAAAAAAAGGCAAAACCCAGAGACTGGTGGTAGTGGGTTTTAAAGCAAAATTTTGGAGAGAAAAAAAAAAACGTGATAATCAGCTTGACATTCAATTACAAGGCAAAGACAAAACCCATCAAAAGTACATTTCTGGGGCCGGTGCTGTGGCATAGTGGGTAAAGCTGCTGCCTACAGTGCCAGCATCCCATGTGGGCACCAGTCCTGGCTGCTCCACTTCCGATGCAGTTCTCTGCCATGGCCTGGGAAAGCAGTAGAAGATGGCCCAAGTCTTGGGCCCCTGCACCAATGTGGGAGACCCAGAAGAAGCTCCTGGCTTCACATCAGTGCAACTCCTACTATTGCGGCCAATTGGGGAGTGAACCATCAGATGGAAGACCTCTCTCTCTGTGTAACTCTGACTTTCAATTAAATAAACTAAAAAAAAAAAAAAAAAAAAAAAAAAAAAAAAAAAAAAAAAAGTACATTTCCAAAGCCCCTTGGCAGAAAAATCACCTTGGGTGACAAAAATGACACAGGGCCTTAAACCTAATTCTTAAATGGATTCTTTGGGACTTTAATCCTGCTGGTGTGCCTTGGGAAGTAGCTGAGGATGGCGCCCAGGTCCTTGGGCCCCTGCACCCACAAGGGAGACCTGGAAGAAGCTCCTGGCTTTGGGTCGGCCCAGCTCTGACTGTTGCGGCCATTTGGGGAGTGAACCAGCAGATGGAAGACACCCTCACTCCCCGTCTCTACCTTTCTGTAACTCTTTCAAATAAAATAAAGTAAGTTTTTAAGAAAAATGCTGGGAGCATGTTGTGGGATAACAGGTTAGGCTGCTGCCTGCAATGCTGAAATCCCACATGGGTGCCAGTTTGTCTCTACTGCTCTACTTTTTTTAAAGGATTTTATTTATTTGAGAGGTAGAGTTACAGACAGTGAGAGGGAGAGATAGAAAGGTCTTCCTTCCTGGCCGGCGCCGTGGCTCAACAGGCTAATCTAATCCTCTGCCTTGCGGCGCCGGCACACCGGGTTCTAGTCCCGGTCGGGGCACCAGATTCTGTCCCAGTTGCCCCTCTTCCAGGCCAGCTCTCTGCTGTGGCCCAGGAAGGCAGTGGAGGATGGCCCAAGTCCTTGGGCCCTGCACCCCCATGGGAGACCAGAAGAAGCACCTGACTCCAAGCTTCAGATCAGCGCGATGCACTGGCCGCAGCGGCCATTGGAGGGTGAACCAATGGCAAAAAGGAAAACCTTTCTCTCTGTCTCTCTCTCTCACTATTCACTCTGCCTGTCAAAAAAAAAAAAAAAAAAAAAAAAAGGAAGGTCTTCCTTCCTTTAGTTCACTCCCCAGATGGCTGCAACGGCCAGAGCTGCGCTGATCCAGGAGCCTCTTCTGTGTCTCCCACGTGGGTGCAGGGGCCCAAGCACTTGGGCCATCTTCCACTGCTTTCTCAGATCACAGCAGGGAGCTGGATTGGAAGTGGAGCAGCTGGGAATCAAACCAGCACCCATATGGGACACTGGCACTGCAGGCAGAGGATTAACCTACTGTGCCATGCCACCAGTCCCCTGCTCTAGTTTTTTTAAAAAAAAAATGTATTGGGGCCGGCGCTGTGATGTAATGAGTAAAACTCGGATCCAGCTCTCTGCTATGGCCTGGGGAAGCAACAAAAGATGACCCAAGTGCTTGGGCCCCTGCACCCACGTAGGAGACCACGAAGGAGCTCCTGACTTCGGATTGGCACAGCTCCGAAAGTTGCAGCCAACTGGGGAGTGAACCAGTGGATGGAAGACCTCTCTGGCTCTCCCTGTAACTCTACCTCTCAAATAATCAAATCTTAAAATTGTATTTAAGTTACTTATGTGGCTCACTTTCCCTTACATTGGATAGAACTGCCCTTGAATATCAGACTATGACTAAGGAAGACAGAAAGAACCCAGACTCTAAGGTGCCAGGAGCCCCCGACCTGAGGTCTCCAAACCCCAGAACAAATACACCCGCCACACAGCAAGATTCTGTCCACTGTGACTGCACGTGGTCCCGGAGACCCGAGGGCAAGTCAGTCAGCTGTATGAAGGCTGCCAGGAGCCTCAGGGATGCAGGATCTGAGGATCAGGATGCCTGATTCAGTGCGTAAAGCCTATCCGTATTTGCACTCTAGCTCCCGCAGAGAGGGGGGAGAGAAAGGTCTTCCATCCACTGGTTCACCCCCCAAATGGCCTCAATGGCCGGAGCTGGGCCGATCCGAAACCAGGAGCTCCTTCCAGGTCTCCACGTGGCAACAGGGACCCAAGCACTTGGGCCATCTCCCACTGCATTCGCAGGCGCATCAGCAGGGAGCTGGCTCGGAAGTGGAGCAGCTGGGGCCTGAACCGGCGTCCATAGGGGATGCAGCGGCGCTGGTGAAGGCGGCGGCTTAGCCTGCTGCACCACAGCGCCGGCCCCTCGCCTCCTCACTCTTCAGAGGAGAAACCTGGCTTACGCACGCCCAAGTGACACGGCCACTCCGATTCCTGCACACACACACACACACCAACGGGCCAGGTGCGCCTGGTGGCGGGGCTGGCAGTCGGATCACACACCCGTATTCCGGTCCGGCCGCTGGAAAGAGATGGCCCAACGTCCGGCTGCAGGTGGGCGCCCACACCTCGGCCGCACAAAGGTCCCCCCGTCCGAACTCACCCCCGCAGGGCTCCCTCTCCGTCAGCCTCTCTCAGGCACAAGTCCAGGCCCGGCCAAGGCGCGGTGGTGGGGGTCCTGTCTGGGCAGGAGGCTCCCCAGCGCAATACCCCTAGGTAGGGCTGCACACCGCGCCAACGCCACGTGGCTCGGAGTACTCACCCGCCTCTTAACTCCGCAGCTGCACAACAGGACTGAGCAGGTGGGGCGGAGTGCACATGCGCAGAGGGAAGAGCGGGCTCTCTGCTCCCGAAATGCTGCGCGAAAACTCATTCCATGAAAGACTACATTTCCCATAACGCTTGGCGCCCGGTCGCCATGTTTTTTGTATTTATCTTCGTGTGGAAAGAGTAAAGGAGTTATGGCGTGTTAGTGACAGTGTATGCTGACATGAGTCCCAGGTTCTGTCAGGGCCCCAGCCTATAGCAAATGCCGTGTTCCTGATTACAGAAAACCATTGGGAGAAATCAGGGAAATTTGTCTATAAACTAGGTACTCGTAGTAACAATATTAAAGTTACCATGCATTTTGTTGAATGTGACAACATTGGGGGCTATGTAGACAGTTTCACCTACTGTTAAAGTCAAAGTGAAATATTCATGTTTTAAAAGAATTGTGGGGCCGGTGCTGACACTAGTGGGTAAAGCCGCCTCTGCAACGCTGGCATCCCATATGGGCGCCGGTTCAAGCCCGGCTGCTCCAAATAAATCCTTTTTAAAAAAAAAAACCGTTGTCAAAAAGGGCAAACATAGCAAAACTACCTTTACCATAGAAGAGTGTACCTTTTACTATTTTCTACCTCTTTGTCTGTTTGAAAGTTTGGTAATGTAAGTTCAGAAAGGGAGCAATTTGGACAGTCATTGCTGTAGTGTGTTTTACTAGAGCTTGTGTGTCAACAGCTCTTGTAAATAAGGCTGTGAAGTATAAATAATGCTTGAAAATGGAGTCCATTAACATAAAAGAAAAATATCTGTACTCCTCAGAGTATTTCTCTTGGAAAAAAAGGAAAGACAAAGCAAGAACATTGTCCTGTGTCCTATAAAGCATGAAAGTACACACAACCCTGAACAGGGAACCGTTGTGCAAATCTTCAATTTCCTAGGAATGCACTTGCTTAAAGTGTTAGGTGTTAGGATCTTCGGGTTCAAAGAAGGCAGGAAGCCAGTTGAGAAGACAAGACTTTATCTTTGAGGGGACGGAAGTGAGGGGTTGAGGAAAGAGGGGGGTGGAGCCTGCTGGGACACAGGGCAGGAGTTTGAAGCCAGGCTTCATCTCGAGCAGCAGGCAGAGTGCCTTCTTCCTAGGCTAGTCCGGGGAGGTGCGGAGCACCACAGGGATCCTGATAAGCTGGGAGGGGGAGAAGAGAAAGTCACCTTGGTGCAATTTATAGTGCATTGTTCTAGCGGTTTGGACTGTCCCCAGGTGCAGGGCTCTCCCCAGAGAGATGAACATTCCACTATCCTTTACATTATGTTAGGAAAAGACGTAGTTTGGTGCCTCCTCACATGGGGCACCAGAAATGTTAGGAAAAAGAGGCACGGAATAGAGAGGAGGCAGTGTATGGATTTACAGCCAGACCGAATTTATTCGTAGAGGTGGTGACCAACTGCCAGCGTACACAAGATGGAACACGTGGTAAAAGGCCGGGCCTTTTTAGATTTTAGGAGGGCTGGGACTGGGGGTGGGGGTAGCAGGTGGAGGGGAATTCCTGGAACTGGTCTTTCTGGTGGCCATGGGGGGTGGGGCATGAAGACAATAGGGTGTGAGACCCAACTGAGATTCAAGGGCCAGGAATACATTCTAATGTTCATCTATTTTTTGGGCCACGAGTGAGAATGGCTATGGTTTATGTCCTTGTTCCATCACATTATCTATCTGCACCCAGTTTCATTGTGCCTGGGGGTGCAGGCCCAGTGACCTAAAGGATTCTATCAGACCTCAGTAGCCTGATAGATTCTAACCGACTGTTAAATGCATCGTGAAACAAAGAGGTAGAGAATCAGGGAAATCCTGCCGTCTTTTCAGAGAAGAGCTAACTTGAAAATAATTTCCGCGGGTGGGAGGGAAGTTATGGGGGGGAAGCCATTGTAATTCATAAGCTGTACTTTGGAAATTTATATTCATTAAATAAAAGATAAAACAAGAAAAGGATTTCCATCTAATCTCATCCAAACTAATCTCGCATAGCCTTCAACTTCCACAAACCTTCTACAACATGCTTATTCCTTCAATTCCTCTATCAAAAATTTTTTTCTATCAAAACATTCATTCAATTTTCCTTCACCAAGAATACGTTCTCACGCTTATAGCTTTCTCCAATTTTCTTTCCTGCCACCCAGTTCCTTCAATTCATATCCTAAATAGTCCTCAAGGCCTTTAAATTAAGAAAAAAAAACTTTTAAAAGAGCATACACAGTTACTTTAAAGCAGTTTTTGAATTTTAAAAACATTAAACAGTTTTTTGAACATTGGAGAAATTAAATTACTTTACCAAGGTGTTGTGAACCCTAGGAGTTCCAGGAAAAAATCCGTAACCTAGAAATCTAGACCCTTAGGCATAGTACTAACAATGCTTTGCTAACAGGCATAAATATTTTTGGGAATCACATTGTGGATGACAAAGGATTTAAACTAGTCATGATTACAATAACAACTGAACAGTTTATAGCCTCTTAGGAAGTATATAGGGTTTGTGAGGGAGGAAGTTAGAAATTAGCCTACGTGTGTGTGTGGGGGGGTGGGGTGGGAGGGGCGAAGGAAAACAAAACATCAGCAGAAGCGCACCTTGGAAGCAGCCCAGTATTTTACGTTACAAAGTCTGGCCCAGACCCCAGTAACTTTCCTGGTGGCCTCAGCCTCCCCTCCCACCAGGGGAGCACCCCTTCACAATCCAGTCAGCTCAGCACCAAAAGGGTTGCCTGGCCTGATAACTTTGAGCAATAAACCCTTTACCTCCTTCCTCCAAGGCAGGCACCGCAGGTGGGCTCCAGGTGGGCTCCGGGTCTGCTAGCCCAGAGTAGTGAACTCTCGGGAGGAATTTCACCTAATTTACACGCGGCAGCTCTTTGTCCTGGAGAAGAAGGGGGGGAGGTGAAATGGCAGATAGAACTGGATCTCTCCCTTACAGCTCTCAGCTCTTTCCTGAGCCACCCGCCCGGCCTGCCACGTGTATTCTCTCCATTAAACCACATACCTTGCTTTCCCCAGTCTGAGTGGGCACTTCCTCGGATTCTGTCCCATATGTTCTGATGGATGCCCTACTCCATCAAACTTTGCTACCTTGCTTACCACTGCTCTCTGTCTCACATCTGAATTCTTTCTTGCACGAAGACAAGAACCTACCCCACTCATCTACATTTGCTAGTTCACTCCCCAGATGGCCATAACGGTCAGAGCTGCACCGATCCGAAGCCAGGAGCTTCTTCCAGGTCTCCCACACAGGTGTGGAGACCAAGGACTTGGGCCATCCTCTACTGCTTTCCCAGGCCATAGCAGAGAGCTGGATCAGAAGTGGAGCAGCAGGGACTCAGACCAGCGCCCATTTGGGATGCTGGCGCTTCAGGCGATGGCTTTACCCGCTGCGCCACAGTGCCGGCCCCAGAAAACTATTATAGTTTAGCAACTGAGAAAAAGTGGACTTTTTGCGTCAGAGATCGGAAAACATGGCTCTGAAGGTTGGTGGGAAAAACAGCAGATTAAAACAAACCCTGTTGTGATCAGTTCTTGTCAGTGTGTCTTTTTTTTTTTTTTTTTAAAGATTATTTTAGGGCCAGCGCCATGGCTCACTTGGTTAATCCTCTGCCTGTGGTTCCAGCATCCCATATGGGCGCTGGTTCTAGTCCTGGTTGCTCCTCTTCCAGTCCAGCTCTCTGCTGTGGCCCAGGAAGGCAGTGGACAATGGCCCAAGTGCTTGGGCCTCTGCACCTGCATGGGAGACCAGGAAGAAGCACCTGGCTTCTGGCTTCGGATCGGCACAGCACTGACTGTAGCGGCCATTTGGGGAATGAACCAACGGAAGGAAGACCTTTCTCTCACTGTCTATTACTCTGTCAAATTAAAAAAATTTTTTTTTAATTTGTTTGAAAGACAGGGTTACAGACAAAGGTAGAGACAGAGAGAGAGAGAGGTCTTCCACCTGCTGGTTCACTACCCAAGTGGCCACAACAGTCGGAGTTGAACCAATCCATAGCCAGGAGCCAGGAGCTTCCTCCGGGTCTCCCACATGGGTGTAGGGGCCCAAGGACTTGGGCCGTCGTTCACTGCTTTCCCAGGAGCATTAGCAGGGAGCTGGATCAGAAATAGAGCAGCTGGGAATCAAACTGGTGCCAATATGGGATGCCTTTAACCTGTTGTGCCACAGCACTGGCCCCATCACCATCTTTTTTAAATGGTGTCCAAGGAAGTAGGGGAAATGAGACACAGGGCATCGTTTAGTAGGGAGGGCCTACTGAGACCAGGTGCTGGACCTTGGCTAGTGAACTTCCCAACATTTGAGATGAAGGAGAGCGGGTAGGGAACAGACCCCATGCAGATCAGGCAAGCCAGGGTCAGGAGGGCCCAGGTAGAGTTTGGGAGAGTAAGTTGGCCTAGGTCTCTGGTAAAACATTCCTCCTGTGTGAGTGGGGCAAAGAGACTTTGGCTGAAAAACAGAGGAGATGCCAGGGTGGCTAGGTTAAAAGAGAGCGGGCAAGCCTCTCTCCATGAAGTATTGGCAAAGAGACTTTGGCAGCCACTAGACAAGGCAGGGGAAAAGAAAGAAGACTAGGCATGGAGCATTCTTCAGGACAAAGTTGCTCAGGACTTACTGTAGGGATAGAGTCCCTAGCTTGCTAAATGTCGGTTTCTCACTCTGGCTTGCTCGCTTGCCAGCCGTAAGGCCATGACAGGCCCATTCTGGACTGGGAAGGAGGCAGGCTGGGTCCTTGAGAACAAAGAAAGTAAGCTCCCCTGGAATTTATGGCCCAATGCTTCCCCCCAGTGCCTCCCGGTGCCATCTCCTTTGTGTGGCCTTCCCACCACATAACGTATATAGCCTATACGTTTAAATGAGCCAATGAACATGTTAGGTCCCAATACCTTGCCATATAGAGAGTAAGAAGGTAACCTACATAGGAGATCACCTGCACCCTTGCAAGTGTGAGGCTATAAAAACCTCTCTTATGCAAGCGAGAGGGCCTTTTGCCTGCTAAATGGCTGTGTGTGGGTAGGTGGTCCCAGCCGGCTGGAAACAAATAAACTGTCAGAGACCACGCAGCATGTGGCCTCTTAGTGGAAAACTACTGAGGCAGAGCTAGGCAGCCCAGGCCGGAGAGTACCGGTAACGCAACCTTGTGTCTTAAGACCTTGTAACCTTTCCCCTACTTGCACAAGCATTGCAGCTACAAGAAAAGCTCCTCCCCTTCCCCCGCCCGACATCCTGCCCTCCCAAACGCCCCTCCTTCCCCCGGTACTTGGCCCTAGTTGACGTCCCGCGGGACGGGACAACGGTGCCCAACGTGGGGCTCGAGTGCGGCCCTTGGGGTTCGAGTACCTATAAGACTGGAGGAACGCCGCCTTCCAGGAGGAAAACTTGGATCCAAGTGATTGTGCGACCGGCTCGGAACTGCCCACCCGAGACATCGGCATCGGTTGACGCTGCGGAGTGAAGACGGCGCAAGGAATGAAAAGACCCGGCTGGACGGCCCTGTTAATCATCGTGGGACTTCGCATTATCACTGGTTTGCTAGCTATCATAGCCATCCCTGTATCACACCTTCTGTCTATTCTTACCCACCCCAGATCCAACCAAACAGCCTGAGGGTCCAGAGTCAAGCCCCTCTAAATGGCCTTGACAAGGGATCCTAATTGCTTAAACCATGTTTCCCTTCATTGCCTCCCTGATGCTGGTAATTCACACCACCCACTGGGCTCCACCAGTCTTCGCAGGGATGGACGACCCTCAGGCCATCCAAAAGTTCCTTCAACAGCATAACCCTTGTCTTTGCTCCGGGGGCATAATAATATCCTTCCCACGGACATCAACCTCCTATGGAACCCGCGTCCTCAATCGCAAGCCGCATTTTACACACGACTGCGGGGATAAAACTGCATATCGGGCCGCCACGGATTCCAAATGGCGCTGTATTCTGAAACCTAAACTAGACTCTTCCCGCCCTGGGGATCAATGCCCGTCAGAGTGCAATAGTACTATCCATTACTCCGTGCACTCCTCCTGTTACACTCAGTATCAAACCTGTAGAAAGGGGGATCAGCATTTATTGTTTGCCACTATAACAGATTATGGGGGAGCATTTGGAGGAGGCCTCAGCTCTCCTCCCTGTCCCCCTGAGGGACAAATTGCCTGCTGGTACCCATAGTCCCTGTGGGAGTGTCTGATAGGGGAGGCCCTCAGGATACCCTTACACAATTAAAAACACAAAAAAACACTTAACACCCTATTTGAGAGCCTTTACCTTTCCCTTCAATACCACCCTCTGGCTAAAGTTCATTCTAGAGGAAACGAAGGCTTAGATGCCAATACCATAGATATCCTTACCAATACCCACAAATTACTTAATTCCTCTGCCCCAGACCTTGCAAAGGACTGCTGGCTCTGCTTACGCCAGGGACACCCCCTTCCTCTTGCTATTTTCCTGCCGCTTAATGATACCCTTAGTTTTAATACTTCCTTTGGTTGCTCCCCTATACGGTCTTTCCCTGTTCTTCCTGTTCCAAGGGCTATCACTTGTCTTTATAAGCCTCCTAACAATGATTCCTTTGATATTGATGTGGGCCTTGCACCCTTCTGTACAGATAATATAACAGTAGATTACCCTCTTTATGCCCCTAACTCCACTGTTTTTGTATGTAGGGATAATTTAGCTTATACCATTTTACCAACGAATTGGACTGGTAGTTGCATGCATGCTATACTTCTTCCTGATGTAGAGGTTATTGATGGATATACCCCTGTTCCTATCCTCTCCCTTGATTATATCGCAGGGAGACACATTGGGATTTCCACAGCTGTGGTTACAGGATCCACAGGGCTAGGGATTGTGGTCCAAAAATATAGAGAATTGTCCCAACAACTTATTAATGATGTACAAACCCTATCCACCACCATTCAGGACCTTCAAGATCAAATTGATTCCCTAGCAGAAGTGGTTTTACAAAATCATAGAGGCTTAGACTTGCTTAACTACTGAACAGGGAGGTATTTGCTTGGCTTTACAGGAAAAATATTGTTTTTATACTAACAAATCTGGCATTGTTCGCGATAAAATCAAGACACTTCAAGAAGATCTGGAGCGTTGTCGACGTGCCATGGCTGAAAATCCCTTTTGGATGGGATGGAATGGACTGCTTCCCTATTTGCTACCACTTTTAGGCCCCACTGCTGGTTTGCTTGTTATACTATCTGTAGGTCCTTGTCTTTTCAATAAGCTGATGACTTTTATCAAACAGCAAGTAGATAATTTGGCAGCCAGACCAATTCAAATACATTACCAAAGTCTGGCCATGGAAGATCCCCTGGACAACGTTATCTCTCTCTGGCCGGTGAGGTCTGGCCAGTGAGGTCGCGGTCCCTCCAACAACTGACTCTCCCCCGTCTGCCGCTGCCCCAGTTGGGAGCCCAGGAAGGGTCCCAGGCCTATCAATAAGACCGGAAGCCCAGGAAGGGCCCCAGGCCTATCAATAAGACGAGCAGTAAGCCAATGACGGGCACCTTCCCGGAACCTCACCCACCTAAGACAGGAGTCCTTGGGGACTGGCAAGGATATCCAATGACGGGTAAGAGGTGCTGGAGCTCCGGGTCGATTCCTAAGACAGGCACTGCTCGCTCATCACGCTTGGCCTAACCGGTAGCCATTTCTACTTAATTAATAAAAAAGGGGGAGATGTCAGGGACCACGTAGCATGTGGCCTCTTAGTGGAAAACTACTGAGGCAGGGCTAAACAGCCCAGGCCGGAGAGTACCGACAATGCAACCTCATGTCTTAAGACCTTGTAACCTTTCGCCTACTTGCACAAGCATTGCAGCTACAAGATAAGCTCCCCTTCCTTCGCCTGCCCAACATCCTGCCCTCCCAAACGCCCCTCCTTCCCCCGCCCGACACCCTGCCTTCATGATATATAAGTGTGTGGTTGAAAAATAAAATGTGCAGATTGATCAGAACTCTTGTATTGCTCCCACCTTTGTGTCTCCTGTCCCTTTCATTCCCCATTCTAGGTACTTAGCCCTAGTTGATGTCCTGCGGGACGGGACAATAAACCTCTGCTTTTGCATCCTCCACTGTGCCTTGTGCATTGATTGGGAAATTCGGACACAACATTACCACTGTTTTTGTGCTTTTTCCTTGGCTAAGTATACTACTGGACATGGCTGAAACAGAGGTTTTATCTTCATGCAAGAGAAAATTTAGATATGAGATAAAGTAGCAAGGTTTAATGGGGTAAGGCATCCATCAGAGTAGATGGGCACCCCTCCTGAGAGAGAATGAGAATCCAGTCATTTAGACTGTGGTAAGCAGAGAGAAAGAGGTCTTCCATCCAATGGTTTACTCTCTAGATGGCCGCGATGGCCGGAGCTGCGCTGATCCGAAGCCAGGAGCCAGGAGCTTCTTCCAGGTCTCCCATGTGGGTGCAGGGGCCCAAGAACTTGGGCCATCTTCTACTGCTTTCCCAGGCCATAGCAGAGAGCTGGCTCGGAAGTGGAGCAGCCGGGTCTTGAACCGGCACGCATATGGGATGCTGGCACCGCAGGCCATGGTGTTAACCCACTGAGCCACAGCACTAGCCCCTGTTTAATACTTTTCATTCTGTGGTCAGCGGCAACTTGTCAATGGCATAGCAGTCAAACTCCCTTCTCCAGTGGGTGTTCTCCAAGGGTATTTAAGCTGGCTCCAGAGCCATAACATCTTGGGTCACTGGGAGTGGATGATTTGTGGATCTATTTTTGTGGCTATGGATACCTTTTAGCATTGTCATCTTGGTCTTCAGAACTTTTACATTAGCTTCAGTCTTAGGAGGGGCAGGAGCTTCTTTCTTCACCTTCAGCACCACCTTGGTGGAAATTGTTTTTAACTGCAGGTATCTCAGTGTGAGATATATCACGATGTAATTCATTTGCATTTCGCTAATGGCTGATGTTATTGATGATCTTTTTATGTACTTGTAGACCATCAGTATATTTTGTTTGGAGAAAAGTCCATTCAAGTCATTGCTCATTTTTGAGTTGGATTGCATGTTTTGTTGTTGAGGTATACAAATCCTTTATTTTGGATATTAGATTCCTATCAGATGTATGATTCACAAAACTTTCCTCCATTTTTTTGGGTTTTCTTTCTTCTTTATTAAAAAACAAAAAAACCAATCCTGCTGCTATGCAGAGTGCACAATAGCATGAAGCTAGAACTGGGAGCAGAACTGGGACTTGAGCTCTGAGATGGGATGTGGAAATCCCACAGCATCTTAACTAATGTTAAAAATGTCCAACCCCTCTGCTTTCTTGATGCTGTTCTTTTTTGCACAAATGTTTTAATGTTTATGAAGTCTAATTTATAACAACTTGTTGTTATTATGTTCTTGGTACAAAACCTAAGAAATAATTGCCAAACCCAAGGTCAAAAATTCACTTCTATGCTTTTTTCTAAGAGTTTTGTAGTTTTAACACTTATATTATTGGTCTGATAGCCTCACTTTTTTGCACGTGGATGTAGAATTGTCCCAGCACCACTCATTGAAGAGACTCTTCATTCCCCATTGAGTGTTCCTGACACCAGTGACAAAAATCAGTTGAACTACATGTATGGGGTTATTTTTGACTTCTCAAATCTATTTCATGGATCTGTATATCTAGCCTTATGCCAGCAACATGTAGTTTTGATTACTATAGCTTTGTATATATACATTTTAAGATTTATTTATTTGAAAGGCAGAGTTCAAAGAGAGAGAAGAGAAACAGAGAAAAAGAGAGATCTTCTTTCTGTTGGTTAACACCCCAGATAATCGCAATAGCCAGGACTGAACCAAGCTGAAGCCAGGAGCCAGGAGCTTCTTCTGGGCCTTTTATGTGGATGCAGGGGCCCAGGCACTTGCGCCATCCTCTACTGCTTCCCCAGGTACATCAGCAGCCAGGACTCCAACTGGCATCATATGGGATGCCAGCACTCTAGGCTAGGGCTTTAACCTAATGATCCTCAGCACCAGCTCCATGTATTAAATTTTGAAATTGGGAAGTATGAATGTTCCTACTTTTATTTCTGATTTTAATAGTTTGAGTCTTTTTTTTTCCTTAGTGCTAACTTAAAGGTTTCTAAGTTCTGTTGGCTTTTTCAAAGAACCAACTGTCTGTTTTGCTGAATTTCCTTTAATGTACTGCTTTAACTACATCCATATATGTCAGTATGTTATTTTCATTCATAGAGTGTTTTCTGGGACAGACATTTGGTGCAGTGGTTGACACCACATGGGACGCCCACATTCATACTGAAATTCCCAAGTTTGAGTCCCAGCTCCACTTCAGTGTCAGTCTCCCACTAACATACATCCTTGGAGGAAGCAGGTGATGGCTGAAGTGCTTGGGCCTCTGCCATTCACAAGGGAGACTTGGATTGGATTTCTGTCTCCAGGCTTTGACCTGGTCAGTCTTGACTGCTGTAAGCATTTGGAGAGTGAACCAGCAGATGAAAGATACCTCTCTCTGCCTTTAAAATAAATAAAAATAAATTTGACAGAATAAAAGTATTCTCTAGTGTTCCTTGTGATTTTTTAAAAAAATTTTATTTAATTTTCACATATTTATGAATTATTGCTCTTATTGACCTCTGTATTCATTATAATTGTGATAGATACTTTGTATAACTTTTAAAATTCATTTAGAGTTGTGATGTGGCCTAACAAATGTCTCTCTTAGAGAATATTTCATGTGCAACTTGATTGAGAACCATGCTTCCTCTGCTGTTGTTGGGTAGCATGTTCTATATAGATGCTAACTGGTTTACAATGTAATTAAAACTATTCCCTTTTTGATCTTCTGTCTAGCTGTTTTACCCATTATTAAAAGTGGTGGTAGGGGGTGGATATTTGGCCCAACAGTTAACATACTGTTGTAATGCCTGCATCTCATATTGGGGAGCTTGGGTTCAAATACTGGTTCTGCTTCCTACTAATGCGCACCCTTGAGGCAGCCTCAAGTATTTGAGTCCCTTCCGACCATGTGGGAGACCCCCATGGAGTTCCTGGCTCCTGGCTTTGACCTCACGCAGCAGTGGTTGTTAGAACATTTGGGGAGTGAACCAGTGGTTGGAACATTTTTGTCTCCCTTTCAAATTAAAAACAATTTTTTTAAAGTGAAAAAAGTCATATTAAAAAAAGTGGCATGTTGAGGTCTATTAAGAGCTATCAAAGTGGCTTGCTATTATAATTTGTAGCTTTCAAATGTAATTGTTGTGATCCCTCCCTTCCTTTCCACCATATAACCAGCACTCTGATATGGGATACCAGTGCTGCAGGCAGTGGCGTTTAACCCACTGCATCATGACGGCCAGTAGCTGGTTCTAGTGAGGACTCAGAGACTGATGCATTGAGTTGGGGAATTTAATTTAGTACACCTGAATACCATACAGGAGAGCACTAAATTTTATTGATGAAGTATGCTAAAGCTAAGTTACAGACTGGCATCTCAACACTTCAGATTTCCAAAAAATATTTCTTAAAAATGTAGCCTCATCACTTCTGCCATTTGAAGGACTGAATTATTAAGAATTTGTTCATTGGAGACTGACATGCTGTGGATAAGAAACCAAATGAGGATAGGACATACTCATTTAGTCCCAATACTCCTGATGCCAAACTTGCAAACAGTCAAATTTATCAAGCTGCAATATTGTTTTCAGATTTCTTTTCACAAGCCAGATCAGCTAGTTTTTTAGTTTACTAATTATGTACCAAGGATCAGGGAGCTGGAGATTAATCTAATCATATTGTTTTGTCAGTGTTCCTTAGAAAACTGGAAGATCAATAAAAAAAAATCAGGGAGCAACACAGGCTAATGGTACTTGGAGATTGCAATGAGACTATAAGAAAATAATTGTTTTTTTCTCATTATAATACAAAATTTCCATTAGAAATGTAGAATATATTATTTCTGTTGGGCTTCCAAGACTTTTAATACAAGAGAAAAGGTATCAAGAAAGACAAACATGGAGGCAGAAGGTCAGATGCAGGTGTTATACCCTTTTGGGGTGAGAAATATAAAGGACTAGATTCTTCAATGTGACAGTTTTCTCTTTGAAATGTTAGGATGTTGTGAAAAGTAAGAGTGAGTATAACTACTATTAAGATGGATTATTGGGATGAATTCTAGAATTTCTTTGCCTGTTCATTTAGTTGATCTTGGGAATCTGATTTTACCATTTTTTGTCATTTTATTAAGTTGTTTGAATTGGTACTTAGGAAGTCTTTGTGTGGAAGTGAAGCAAAGCAAAACCAAAGGAGGGGAAAAAATGTTCCACACACTCTAATAATGCTTATAAAAAATGATTAGGAGCAGGCATTATGGTACAGTTGGTTAAGCCACCCCTTGGGACCCCTCTATTCCATATCTGAATGCCAATTTAAGTCCCAGCTACTCCACTTCTGATTTAGCTTCCTTGTACTTCATCCTGTGAAACAGCAGATAATGTCTCAAGTATTTGAGTACCTGCCAACCATGTGGGAGACCCAGATGTAACTCCTGGCTCCTAGCTTCATCCTGAGCCAAGCCTGTCTGGTGCCGACATCCACATGCAAGTTTTCCTGATGGAAAGCATGCCCTGTGACACAGAGGAAGTACAGCACATATAATACTAATTCCTACTGTACTTTAACATGTAGGAGTAACCATAGTACATCCTACTGGTCCCAAAGGCCTCATCCATGGAGTTAGAGTTTTCCTTCTCTGAACCCGATTAGCTAAATTTAGGCATCCTCTACCCACAGAGGAACTGGTGAGGTGCTAACTTGGGCACTATATGCAATACAGCCATACAAATTGGAGTCTTTTCCTTCCTGAAGTTCTCCAGAATACTTATGTGTCAACAGCCTCCTTCTCAGTCTCCACTGGAGACAGGGAAACATCTTTGTCCTTAAAGGAGCTTTTGTTGGGATACAGAGTTGTCAAGAGGTGAGGAAGCAGTGACTTCATGTTATTAAACAAGGCACTCCAAGCTGCATGGCAGCTGCTCACCATCAGCCAAAACCAAACTCCCAGCATTTAGGTTTATATATGTCCTGTATCAGGTGGTACTGTCCATTTCATTACATTGAAAGATGTCTTTCATATGGATTCTCTAATGATCTTTGATGGACTCTGACTCGAACCTTCTGATTAGGTTTGTGTCCTCTGGCTTACATAAGCCGAGACAAGAGTTTTCTGCTTTCCTAGCACAGGGATATGAAATTATGTGTGAAAACAAACAGATCTGAACATGTACAAGACCGACAGAATATAAGCTTAATTTTTGCTCACAAAATGTTCAACTGATAAAGTTTCCATTATCTTGTCATGTGCCACATTAAGGCATGTCACCCAAGATTGTTACAAAAGTCACATACATTTTATTCTGATAGATTCCTGGTAATCTTTTATTTGTCAGTTTGGGATGTGACATACAGCATAGCTACGCACATTCCATTGCCTAGTCACAAAGCCCCATTTTCACAAAAGGCAGCGTGGGAAATTAAGACTAGATAAGTGCTAAAAAAATAAAGTTGTTACTGGTGAATACATTATCATGTTGTGTGGTGTGTAGGTTATCTAATGGGGTGTGACTTTATTTAGGACTTTCCATACTCCTTTGAAAGAAACATGAGTCTGTGTGAAAACTCAGATGTACTCTGAGGGTTTGCCTTTTTGACAAATTCTTCCTATTTTTAGGTTCAAATGATTTTTTTGTCCTGTGTGAATTCTCTAGAGCACTGTGGGGGTTGACTTCTTGGATTATTTACTTATACTCACTAATTTAACTAGTTTTCCCCAACAGTATTCTGAGTTAAATGTGGTTGTCCCTTTGTCAGAAAGATTTTCCACAGTTATTACATCATTAGGGCGCTAACCCTCCTTGAATTCTCTGGTATACAGTTGACTTCTCATACAATTCCCCATATTCATTACATTCATAAGATTTCTCCCCACTGTGAGTTCTCTGATGTATTCTGAGGTTTGACTTCTGGCCAAAAGTTTTCCCACATTTATTACATTGAAAGGGTTTCTCCCCGGTATGAATTCTCTGGTGATCACTAAGGATTGCTTTCCGGACAAATTTTTTCCCACATTCATTACATTTAAATGGTTTCTCTCCTGTGTGAATTCTCTGATGCACTCTCAGGGTTGATGTCCGGGCAAAAGTTTTCCCACATTCATTACATTTAAATGGTTTCTCTCCTGTGTGAGTTTTCTGATGTTGAATGAGATGGTCTTTTCGCCAAAAGGATTTTTCACATGCATTACATTGATAAGTTTTCTCTCCACTATGAGTTCTTTGATGTATTCTTAGGTTTGACTTCTGGCCAAAAGTTTTCCCACACTCATTACATTGAAAAGATTTCTCCCCTGTGTGAATTCTATGATGATCTCTGAGGGTTGACTTCTGAACAAAAGTTTTCCCACATTCACTACATTCATACGGCTTTTCTCCTGTGTGAATCCGCTGATGCCCCCTGAGCGTTGATTTTTGGACAAATGTTTTCCCACATTCATTACATTTATAGGGTTTCTCTGCTGTGTGAATTCTGTGATGTGTACTGAGGTGTGATTTCTGGGAGAAAGTTTTTCCACAATCATGACATTCAAATGGTTTCTCTCCTGTGTGAGTTCTCTGATGCTGAACGAGATGCCCTTTCTGAAAGAAGGACTTCCCACATTCATTACAGTTATAGGGCTTTATCGCAGAGTGAGTTCTCTGGCGTGTTTTGTGAGTCAGTACCTGCCAGGATTTCTTATTTTCATGACATTGAAAGGACTTATCTGCGGTTTGTGTTCTGTCATTACATATTAATGGAGTATCTTCTGTGATAGTTCTCTGTGGTTGAGGAAGGAATGACTTCCTGTTGAAATTATTCTCATGTGTATTACATTCATAATGTTTCACAGTCATAAATTCATTGTATTTTTCCATAGCTGATTTTTCAAAGAAGGATTTCCCATATTGGTTAAGATGAGAATGTTTTCCCCCTGTGCTAGTTCTTTGGTGGTCAATGACAGTTGTGTTATCACAGTTTTTCCCAAATTCATCATCTTTACAGGATTTTTCTTCTGTGTGAAAACTCTTACGAGCAATGCAGTCAGTCCTACCACATAAAGACTTTCTAATTTCATTACACTCAAAAACTTGTTCCAATGTTTGAAAAGTTTGATGCTCCAGAAGGTTTTTCTTATAACTGAGGGCTTTCATATTTTTATTATATTCATAAAATTTCTCTCTAGTTTGAGTTCTGTCACACTTAATTTTAAAAGGTAAATTCTCACATATGTTAGGATAATCTGCTTTTTTTCTTAAATAGTTTCTATTACTAGTGACAAATTCAGAAGTATTTTGCAAATTCACTTGCCATGAGTCACATTTGCAGGACATTTTTGCTGAAGAAATAGAAGCTGTGCTCAGATTAAATGGTTTGCCCAAAGCTTCCTCTTCTTCTCTCGTCGATGTTTTATTGCTGATGACCTCTGTTTTCCACCAGTTTTCATGCCTGATTTTCTTGTTCTTGGTAACGTCATCATCACTGTAGTCTTCTAAAACTGAGAAAAATTGAAAATCTTATGAACCTTTTATCTGTAGTAGGGCTTAAAATATAGCTTATATTGCACTTCATTCTTTGGTTTATTAAGATTAAATAATTCACTTATGTACATACGAATATGTATGTATTTGACCTCCCTACTTGGAAACTGGTTATAAATATATATCTGTAGTTGCCATGGTGAAAAGTAAGATTTTCTCAATTGAGTGGAAAAGAAAGAAAAGGAAATAAAAATTAGAGTTTTTAGGGATGGTTATTTTAAGGAGCAACAAAATGAGAGAAATGAGTGAATACAATGAAGACTATAAACTTTAGAGTAACAAGAAAAATTAGGAGAGAACAGCACTCATGAAACATACCTAACACAAAAAGCAAAGTAGAGTCAAAGTCTGATATTTTCTAGACTATCTGGTAAAATATTCAATTGCCTATGTTCTTCTAATTGATACCCTTCTATTCCATCAATCATTATTATTATTATTATTATTATTGACAGGCAGAGTGGACAGTGAGAGAGAGAGACAGAGAGAAAGGTCTTCCTTTTCTGTTGGTTCACCCCCCAGTGGCTGCTGTGGCCGGCGCACCTTGCTGATCCATAGCCAGGAGCCAGGTGTTTCTCCTGGTCTCCCTTGTGGGTGCAGGGCCCAAGAACTTGGGCCATCCTCCACTGCACTCCCAGGCCATAGCAGAGAGCTGGAATGGAAGAGGAGCAACTGGGACAGAATCCGGCTCCACGACCGGGACTAGAACTCGGTGCGCTGGTGCCGCAGGTGGAGGATTAGCCTATTGAGCTGGGGCGCCGGCTTCCATCAATTATTGAACAGCAACTTAATTTTATAAAAACACCAACTTCCTTAATGATTAAATGAAGAAATCTGTACCTCCACTTTTCATCCTTACAAGTATGATCCACGGAAATACAAGTGCTGATGAAAATAAAATACATTATTACAACTGAAATACACTGCTCCATTCTGTCTGTCCTATCTTTGATATATTCTATTACAGCTGAAAAATAAGTGAGTCCAGAGGCCAGTGCTATGGCATAGTGGGTTAAGCCTCTGCCTGCAGTGCCAGCATCCCATATGGGCACTGGTTCTGAGTCTGGGATGCTCCATTACCAATCCAGTTCCCTGTTACTGTGCCTGGAAAAGCAGCAGAAGATGGCTCAAGTGCTGGGCCTCTGCACCAGTGTGGGAGACCTGGAGGAAGCTCCTGGCTCTTGGCTTTGGCCTGGCACAGCCCTGGCTGTTGTAGTCATTTGGGGAGTGAATTAGCAGATGGAGACTTCTCTGTCTCTCTGCAACTTTCTCTTTCAAATAAATTTAAAAAAACTCAAAAAAAAAAAAAAAAAGTGAACCTAATCAACCCACCCTGTGTTCTGTATTTCAATCTGAAATGAGCAGTACAATTTTAAAAGTGGTATCATGGAAGTTCTTACTGTAAAGGTGATATTTATAAAGGGTCTGATTCATTTATTATGTCTTCTAAATGCCTATCTTTGATAAGTTATATTGAAAATATCACACACCACTTTACCCTTGGCTTTTTTTTTTTTTTTTTTTTTTTGACAGGCAGAGTGGATAGTGAGAGAGAGAGAGAGAAAGGTCTTCCTTTTTGCCGCTGGTTCACCCTCCAATGGCCGCTGCAACCGGTGCATCGCGCTGATCCGAAGCCAGGAGCCAGGTGCTTCTCCTGGTCTCCCATGCGGGTGCAGGGCCCAAGCACTTGGGCCATCCTCCACTGCCTTCCCGGGCCACAGCAGAGAGCTGGCCTGGAAGAGGGGCAACAGGGATAGAATCCGGCGCCCCAACCGGGACTAGAACCCGGTGTGCCGGCGCCGCAAGGTGGAGGATTAGCCTGTTAAGCCACGGTGCCGGCCCTTGGCTTTTTTTTTAAACCTTTTCGGCCATTTAGGGAATGAACCAGTGGATGGAAGACCTTTCTCTCTGTCTCTCCCTCTCACTGTGTGTAACTCCACCTCTCAAATAAATAAATAAAATCTTTTAAAAAATAATGAAATTGAACACATTTTTAAAGATTTACTGGCCATTTTAAGTGTTCATGGTTAAAATCTTTTCTGCAGTTTTCAGTTAGATTGCCTATCTCTCACATTGCCTTGTGGAAGTTCTTTATATTTTCTGGAAGTTTAGCCTTTGTAGGTTACTAGTACCAAATAAATATTTTGCTGCTCTGTGGCTGGTCTTTTCATCCTTTCATCAATATCTCCTATCAACAAAGTTTTAAATTAAAACAAAAAATTTTTTAGCTAATTTATTTGAGACGCAGAGATACAGAGACAGGTAGAGATCTCCCATGTCCTGGTTTACTCCCCACATGGTCGCAAGAGCTGGGGTTGAGCCAGGCCAAAGTCAGGATCTGGGAACTCAGTTATTTAAGCCATCACCTGCTGCCTCCCATGGTGCATATATCAGGAAGCTAGAATCAGGAGCAGAGCTGGAACTTGAACTTGGGCACTTAGATATGGGATGCAGGAGTCCCAAATGGTATCTTAACTGCTGTGCTAAATACCTACCCCCTTCAGCAGCCCTGACCCCCCAAAGTTGTTAATTTTATTGGAGTGAGGTTTATTAATTATTACCTTTGACCAGTGCTTTTTCTGTCACTGGGCTTTCTAAGAAAAGTATTGCAATACAAAGGTGTACACATCTAAATTGACCTTCAAGAGTCTAGCTACCACTACAAAACGGGGTCTGCTAATGCTCAATAACTCACCTGGGAGACCCTGGCTTGAGAAGTCCTCCTCTGAGAACCACGCCTCTTCTCCTTGCTCCAATCTGAAGATCACCTCTGGTTTGAAAACGCAGTAACCTGGAAACAGGGAACAAATGAGGACTAAGGCCAGACAGATGGGCTTTTGGGCCACAAGAGTGGAAGAAAACTACGTCAGGAACAGCGTCCTGAAGGCGCTTGAGTGGATTCATCACTGAGTGTTGGTGACACGTTCTTTCTAGCCCTGAAAAGGTCATCACTGTAGACTCTTGAAGGAAAAGCCTAAATAACACCAAACGTTAACTTCCTGTGCATTAAAAACGGAATGCTTTCTGTACGGAGTTACATGGGCAAGTTAGGCTCACAAGCTTACCCAGTGAGACGAGGTGGCTGTAGTTCTCCAGCATCACGTCTCTGTATAGGGTCCTCTGAGCAGGGCTCACGTGCTGCCACTCCTCCGGGGTGAACTCCACACTCACGTCCTTGAATGACACTGATGCCTGTAATAGCACATTTCGGTTCAATCTGAGGGCTTCACATTTACATGACACAGAAAATGCCCATGAAAACAATACTTGTCACATTTACTAAAAAGAGCTTAAAACAGATACAAAGGATGTCTATTTTGGATCTATTATTACCATATACTTTGATGCTCAATTAGTAAAAATATGGACAGGATAATTAATGTTATATGTATTTATGAGTTATATATATGTACTAGCAATAGATACATCAGTAAAACTTTTAAAAAAATTCTTATTTTTGCTAAAAAATGTAAATAAACTTGTTACAGTTTTTATTCTGCATCCAACAGACTATTTTGGGCATACTCTAATCATCAGTAAATTATGGCTTGTGGGCCAAATCTGGTTTGCTGATTTTTTTAATGAATAAAGTTTCCTTGGAATACTCAATCATTTGGCATTGCCTATAGCTGCTTTTATGTTGAAATAACAGTACTGAGAAATTCTATCAAACAGGTTACGACTGTCAAATCTGAAAATATTTACTGCCTGATTCGTTACCAAAAAAATGTTGCCAACTCTCGACTAAACAATCCAACTACAAGACTGATAACATGAGAATAACATGGAAGACATATTTCACATACAGGGATATAGCTAAGCTGAAGGTAAAAGAATGGAAAAATATAACTGGCTATATTAATATCAAAAACATTAAATTATGATAAAAAAGAACCATGAAGAAAATGAGAAATAATGTATAAAAATAAAATGATCCTGGGGCCAGCGCCATGGCTCACTTGGTTAATCCTCCTCCTGTGGCGCCAGCATCCCATATGGGTGCCCAGTTCTGGTCCTGGCTGCTCCTCTTCTGGTCCAGTTCTCTGCTGTGGCCAGGGAGGGCAGTGGAGGATGGCCCAGGTGCTTGGGCCCCTGCACCTGCATGGGAGACCAGGAGGAAGCACCTGGCTCCTGGCTTTGGATCGGCGTAGCTACGGCTGTAGTGGCCATTTAGGGGGTAAGCCAACAGAGGGAAGACCTTTCTCTCTGTCTCTCTCTCTCACTGTCTAACTCTATCAAAATAAATAAATAAATAAATAAAATGATCCTTTCAATAGCCATTTTAAAAACTAATCTCATAGCTTAGCTTCTAAATCCAATCAGAAAGGGATAGGATTAGGATTCTTTTTATGAATCAATAATAAGTATGCATCTTTTTTTTTTAAAGATTTATTTATTTATTTGAAAGTCAGAGATACACATAGAGAGAAGGAGAGGCAGAGAGAGAGAGAGAGGTCCTCCATCACTGGTCCACTCCCCAGCTGGTTGCAACGGCTAGAGCTGTGCTGATCCGAAGGCAGGAGCCAGCCCAGCATTGTTTTTTTGTAAAGGAAAATGAAACAAATCAGTATCTTTAAAAATATTTATTTATTTATTTGAAGGGTAGAGTGTTAGAGTGAAAGCTAGATATCCTTCCATCCGCTGGCTCACTCCAAGAGGCAGAGACACAGAGAGAGATAAGCTTCAATCTGCTAGTTCACTCCCCAAATGGCTGCAATGGCTGGAGCTGTTTCAGGCTGAAGATGGTTGTCCAGAGCTTCTTCCAGATCTCCCACATAGGCGGCAGGGGCTCAAGTACTTGTTCCGTCCTCTGTTGCTTTCCCAGGCACATTAGCAGGGAGCTGGATGGGAAGTGAAGCAGCCAGGACTTGAAGCAGGGCTCTAATATATGGTGCCTGCATTGTAGGAGGCAGCTTAGCTCACTGTGTCACAACTTGTTCTCAATAGCAGCATCCATTTTTTTTTAAAGATTTATTTATTTGAAAGACAGAGTTAAGGCCGGTGCCGCGGCTCAATAGGCTAATCCTCCGCCTTGCGGCGCCGGCACACCGGGTTCTAGTCCCGGTCGGGGCACCGATCCTGTCCCGGTTGCCCCTCTTCCAGGCCAGCTCTCTGCTGTGGCCAGGGAGTGCAGTGGAGGATGGCCCAAGTGCTTGGGCTCTGCACCCCATGGGAGACCAGGATAAGCACCTGGCTCCTGCCATTGGATCAGCGCGGTGCGCCGGCCGCAGCGCGCCAACTGCGGCGGCCATTGGAGGGTGAACCAATGGCAAAAAGGAAGACCTTTCTCTCTCTCTCTCTCTCTCTCTCTCACTGTCCACTCTGCCTGTCAAAAAAAAAAAAAAAAAAAAAAAAAAAGAAAGACAGAGTTACAAAGAGGCAGAGGCAGAGACAGAAAGGTCTTCCATCGCTGGTTTACTCCCCAAATGGCTGCAACAGCCAGAGCTGGTGGATCCAAAGTCAGAGCTTCTTCCAGGTCTTTCATATTGGGTGCAGAGGCCCAAAGACTTGGGAAATCTTTTGTTGCTTTCCCAGGCACATTAGCAAGGAGATGGATCAGATATGGAACACCTGGGACTCGAACTGGAACCTATATGGGATGCTGGCACTGCAGGTGGTGGCTTTACTGCTACGCCACAGGGCTGGCCCTGCTTTATCTCTCTCTTTTTTTTTTTAAGATTTATTTCTTTGAAAAGCAGAGTTACAGAGAGGCAGAGAGGCAGAGAGGCAGAGAGAGAGAGAGAGAGAGAGAGAAAGAGAGAGAGAGAAAGATCTTCCATTCTCTAGTTCACTCCTCAAATGGCTGATCCAAAGCTAGGAGCCAGGAGCTTCTTTCGGGTCTCCCATGCAGGTGCAGCAGCCCAAGGGCTTGGGCCATCTTCTACTGCTTTCCCAGGCCATAGTAGAGAGCTGGATCAGAAGTGGAGCAGCCGGGACTTGAACAAGCACCCATATGGGATCCTTGCTCTGCAGGCAGCAGCTTTACCCACTATGCCACAGTGCTGGCCTGATGCAGCATCCTTTTTAAAAAAATTTTTTTTTTAAAAGACTAATTATTTATTTGAAAGTCAGAGTTACACAGAGAGAGAAGGAGAGGCAGAGAGAGAGGGAGAGGTCCTCCATCGCTGGTCCATTCCCCAACTGGCTGCAATAGCCAGAGCTGAGCTGATCCAAAGGCAGGAGCCAGGAGCCAGGAGCCAGGAGCCAGGAGCCAGGAGCTTCCTCCGGGTCTTTGCACATGGGTGCAGGGGCCCAAGGACTTGGGCCATCATCCTCCGCCCTCCCAGGCCATAGCAGAGAGCTGGATCGGAAGTGGAGCAGTTGGGACTCAAACCAGCGACCATATGGGACGCCAGCACTGCAGGTACCGGCCCCTGCAGTATCTTTTTAATAAGCAAAATTTATTGGAACACAGTCACATTTATTGCTTCTGTATGATCTCTGCTCTAGCTATAGATCCATTTATTTCACATTTACCAGAAAAGTTTTCTGACCACTGATTTAGTTGGTTTAAATGGCATCAATAATCATGCTAACATATTTGGTAACCTCTGTATAAAGTCATTTTCTGATGTACTTTGCATATTAAAAATATAAGGAAACACATTATATCTCACCCAGTTGGAAAAAATAACATATAATGTACCTCTGGATGTTAGCACAATGAAATAGGGACCTGAAAAGAGCAATACTAACATTTTTACAAGAAGAAAGCTTGGAAAATTGAAAATTAATGTCTTTTTTTGTATCATCAGATAAGAGAGGAGCACCTACATAGAGAATTAGGACATGCTCATTTTCTTAGTGATACAGAGGCCACCAGACTCCATACAAGAACAGGAAGTCGGCTAAGGTGAGTGTGTCGAGTCCATGGGGCCACACAGGATCAAAGCAGAATCGAAAGAGAAATTGGAAACACATTGAGACTACTGAAAATGAATGTGCAAAGTACTGAAATTTAGGGAATGTAGTTAGAACAGTGCTTAGAGTGAAATTTATTGCTGTTAACACCTATTTAAAAAAAAGGAAGTCTCAGGGGCCAGTGCTATGGCGCAGAGGGTTAAGGCCCTGGTCTGCAGTGCCGGCAGCTCATATGGGCACCAGTTCTAGTCCTGGCTGCTCCACTTCTGATCCAGCTCTCTGCTGTGGCTGGGAAAGCAGTAGAAGATGCCCCAAGTCCCACGTGGGAGACCCGGAATAAGTTCGTTGCTCCTGACTTTGGATCGGCTCAGCTCTGGCCATTGCAGCATCTGGGGAGTGAACCAGCGGATGGAAGACCCCTCTCTCTCTCTCTGCCTCTCCTTCTCTCATTGTGTAACTCTGACTTTCAAGTAAATAAATAAATCTTTTTTTTTTTTTAAAAAGGAAATCTCAGAATAACCTAACCATACACCTTAAAGAACTAAATGAAGATGGGGACAATTCTATTAACCATACAGAAATAAAAGGGACAAGAGAATACAATGTAGAGTTTTACACCAACAAATTGGATAACCTAGATGAAAGAGAGTCAATAATCAAAATCCTCCCAAGAAGAATGCCCAACAGCAGCTGGCATCACTGATGAATCCTAACATTCAAAGAAGAATGACCTCCAATCCTTCTCTAAATATTCTAAAAACAGAAGAGGGCACACCCCTAATTCAATCTACAAGCTATTTTGAATTAAAACAAGACAAAGAAATATCACACACACACACACACACTATAGATCAATACAGGTGAGAAGTCCTCAACAAGTACTACCAAGCTAAATCTAGCAGCATATACAAAGGATAGCAGGGGCCAGCGCTGATACAGCAGGTAAAGCCATTGCCTTTGATGCCAGCATCCCATATGGGCGCTGGTTCAAGTTACAGCTGCTTCATTTCCCACCCAGCTCCCTGCTATGGCCTGGGAAAGCAGTGGAGGATGGTCCAAGTGCTTGGGCCCCTGTACCCACATGAGAGACTTGAAAGAAGCTCCTGGCTCCTGGTTCCGGACTGCCCCAGCTCCAGCCATTGTGGCCATTTGGGGAGTGAACCAGTGGATGGAAGAATTGTCTGTCTCTGTAACTCTGCCTTTCAAATAAATAAATAAACCTTTAAAAAAAAAGATGGAAGTTCCCAATTTATGATGTTTTGACACATGATTTTTGAAACTTATAATGGTTTGAAAATGATACACACTCAATTAAAACCACAGTTTATTATAAAATAGATGTATTTGATGATTTTGCACAGGGTATAAGAAGTGTTCTGAGTATGTTTAAGGTAGGCTTGGCAAGACTATGATGTTTGGTAAGTTAAATGTACTGAATTTACTTTCATCTTAAAATGATAGAGATATATTGATTTCCAATGGGATTTTTAGGATATAACCCCATCCTACATTGAAGATCACCTGTATATACCATAACAGAGTACAATTTATTCCAGGAATGAAGGATCGCATGCAAAAAGAAGATCAATCAATGTAATATATAACATTAATAGAATTAAAGAAACCAAATGATCATCTTAACTGATTCAGAAAAAGCATTTGACAAAATCCAACACCCTTTCAGAATAAAAACAACGTAATAGAAATAGAATAGAAGGAAACTGTGGCATAATAGGGTAAGCCGCCGCCTGCGGCACTGACATTCCATGGGGGCACTGGTTTGAGTCCCAGTTGCTCCACTTCTGATCAACCTCCATGCTAATGTGCCTGGGAAAGCAGTAAAAGATGGCCCAAGCATTCAGGCCCCTGCCACCCATGTGGGAGATCTGGATGAAGCTCCTGAACTAGTGGATGGGAGCCTTTCTCTGTAACTCTTTCAAATACATACATACATAAATAAATGTTAAAAAATAAAAACCACCACCCAAACCTTTATCAGTTGATAGGATTGTTCATAAAAATGGAGTTTTATTGAGCTATAAAAAAGAATGATGTACAGGTACATACTGTAACATGGATGAACTTTAAAAGGCAAATTTATAGAGACAGAATATAGTTGAGCAGTTGATTAGGACTTGGGTCAGGAATGTTGGGATAGGTGGGTGATAGATAATGAAATAGAGTTACTTTTTGAAGTGATGAGAATATTCTTTTTTAAAAATATTTTTATTTATTTATTTGACAAGTAGAGTTACAGACAATGAGAGACAGAGAGAAAGGTCTTCCTTCCGTTGGTCCACTCCCCAAATGGCCACAACGGCCGGAGCTACGCCGATCCGAAGCCAGGAGCCAGGTGCTTCCTCCTGGTCTCCCATACAGGTGCAGGGCCCAAGGACCTGGGCCATCCTCCACTGCCTTCCCAGGGCCACAGCAGAGAGCTGGACTGGAAGAGGAGCAACTGGGACTAGAACCCGGCACCCATATGGGATGCCATATGCTGATGCCACAAGTGGAGGGTTAACCTAGTGCGCCACGGCGTTGGCCCCGAGAATATTCTAAAATTGTGGCGATGACTGTACAATTCTATGAACATATTAAGAAATGAATTGCATACTTTTCTGTAAAGATTAATTTTACTTATTAGAGAGAGAGAGAGGGAAGGAGAGGGGGAGAATGAATCAAAGTTCCATCTACTGGTTCATTCCCCAAAAGGCTGCAATGGCCAGAGCTGGGTCAGACTGAAGCCAGGAACTTGGATCTCTACCCAGGTCTCCCCTATAGAAAGCAGGGGCTCAGGTGCTTAGGCCACCTTCTGCTGCTTTCTCAAGCATATTAGTAGCAAGGGATGGGAAGCAGAGCAGCCAGGACTCCAACTAGTGCTCATATAAGATGCCAGTGTCATAGGCAGTGGCTTAACTCACTGTGTCATGATACAGGCCCTCAATTGTACACTTAAAATGTGCAAATTATGTGGAATATGAATTATATTTCCATAAAGCTGTTACAAGAATCACAACACTAGAAATTAAAGAAATTTAATTCACACGTGAAAAATAACTACAAGAAACTCTCTAAGATCCCATTACCTCATGAAATCTTAAACTCTTTCATAGAACAGAAAATAAGTAATTGTTTTTGCACTCATTTTATGAGAACATAATGTTGATGTCAAAATGTGGCAAGATATTACACAACAGGAAATGTGCAGGTCAATATTTCTTTATCAATGTAGATACAAAAATATTAACAGAAGTATCAACCAACTAAATCCAGAAATATACTAACTCGATGACACTGCATGACCAGGTGGGAATTATCCCAGGAATGTATGGTTGGTAAGACACTAATAAGTCTGTCAATATAATTTACCCTTTAACAGAATAAAGGAGTAAAATTATATGATTATCTCACTATATACAGGAAAAGCAGTTGGCAAAATTTAATATGTATATGTAATAAAAACTCTTAAGACATTAAAAACAGCAGTGGAAGTTCCTTATTCTAACAAATAGCATGTAGGAAAAATCTTACACTTAAAATTCATTGGGGGCCGGCATAACTCACTGGGCCACAAGAATGGCCTGGCCTATTCATTTTTAATCATTTTCTGATAAAGTGTTCTTAAATTTAATAAATCATTTGTTTCAAAATCATAATGATAATTCCCTACACTGCGACAGAAATTTGATTAGTTTAGCCTCATCCACTTGGAATTAGCTTTTGTGAATGGTAAAAGGTGAGTGTCAGGACTCCTATTTTCATGGATACTGTTACTCTTATGCCATTGTTGAAAAGACCATTCTCTGTCCACTGAGTTTTTGTAGTGGTTTCTGTTTACAATTAAGTGTGTGTGTGTGTGTGTGCATTGTGTATGCTTTTCATCTATTTTAGCTTGTACTTTACTTTCCTAAATATTATGCTTTATAGTAAGTCATGAAATTAGTAGGCCTTTAAGTTACACAATAATTGACTGTTTAAGGGCCTTTGAATTTTATAGAAACTTTATGTTTCCACTGAAAATTCTGCTGGGAAGTTTCTCAGATTAGAGGTGAAGTCTTTGACATTTTTCATTAGATTTATTCAAAGATTTTTTTTTTAAAAAGATTCATTTATTTATTTGAAAGACAGAGTTACAGGGAGAGAGGAAGAGACAAGAGAGAGAGATTTTCCATCTGCTGGCTCACTCCCCAAATGGCTTGAACAGCTAGGGTTGGGCCAGGCCAAAGCCAGGGGCCAGAAGCTTCTTCCAGGTCTCCCACATGAATGCAGAGCCCTAAGTACTTGGGTCATCTTCCATTGCTTTCCCAGGTACATTAGCAAGGAGCTGGATTGGAAGTGGAGCAGCCAGGACTTGAACCAGTTCCCATATGGGATGCTGGCACTGGTAGCTTAACCTGCTCCACCAAAATGCCCACCTCTATTCAAAGGTTTTTGACAGCCCTGGCTGTCATGGTCATGTGGGGGGTGATCCAGCAAGTAGATCTCTCTTCCCACACCTTCCACCCGCCATGTAACTTCCTTTCAATTAAATAATTAAATCTCTAAAAAACAATGGGCAAATAAAAGAATCCAAGAACATCAGCAATACATTTATGTGAAAAAGAACTAGTATTGCTAATGCTGAAAGAATCCTTACTAATCAATAACAAGAAGGAAACAATCCAATTTAAAACTCAAGAATTATATACATTCTTTACACAAAAGGAAAGGATATCCAAAGGATATCCAAATCAACAAAACACAAATAATGGTGCTCAATATTAGTATTTATCACAGAAAAACAAATTAGAAATTTCTATGAGACACAACTACAGAATGACCAGAGAGCTAAAATCACAGACTAGTAAGACGGGGCCACAGCATAGCAGGTCAAGCCTCCGCCTTTGGCCTTGGCATCCAATATGGGTGGTGGTTTGAGTTCTGGCTGCTCCACTTCCGATCCAGATCCCTGCTAATGCTCCTGGGAAAGCAGCAGAGGATGGCCTGAGTGCTTGGGCTCCTGCTCCTACCTGGGAGACCTGGAAGAAGCTCCAGGTTCCTGGTCCAGCTCCGACCATTGCAGTCATTTGGGGAGTGAACAAGTGGATGGAAGACCTGTCTGTCTGTCTGTAACTCTGCCTCTCAACTAAATAAGTAAATCTTAAAAAAAAAAAAAAAAGACTATTAAGAGGAAGTCTACTGGTGACAAATGTTACCACCAAAATACTGGTGGGTATGTACACTGATAGTACTTTGGTAAACTATTTGTAATACCTGTTAAAGCTGAACATGTTTATTATGTTAAGCAGCTATCTCATTTCTAGCTTTGTCCACACAAGAGCGATGAGAACATACCAAATGTGACACAAAGCAACATTCGGGCCAGCGTTGTAGTGTGGCGGGTAAAGCTGCCACCTGCAGTGTCAGCATTCCATATGGGCGTCAGTTTGTGTCCTGGGTGCTCCACTTCTGATCCAGTTCCCTGCTGTGGCCTGGGAAAGAAGTAGAAGATGGCCCAAGTACTTGGGCCCCTGCACCTCTGTGGGAGACTTGAAAGGAGCTCAAGGCTCCTCCTGGCTTTGGATCGGCACAGCTCCAGCCATTGTGGCCAATTGGGGAGTAAACCAGCAGATGGAAGATCTCTCTCTCTCTTCCTCTCCTCTCTCTGTATAACTCTTTAAAATAAATAAATAAATCTTTAAAAAAAAAAAACAAAAAACAAAAAACAAAGCAACATTCATAGAAGCTTATTCATAATATCCCTCTGATTGAAAAAACTCACTGCCAGGAGGAGAATGAGGAAATAAATTACAGTATATTCATATATTGGAATACTGCTCAGTGGTAAAATGGAAATACTGAAACACATAGCAACAATGATGAATCTAAAATTTGCTATGTACAGAAAAGAGCGGACTTCCCTAAGGCTAAGTCTTAACAAACAGTACATGCTGCATGTTTCCATTTACATGATGTTCAAAAATGAGTTTATCCTTTTTTTCCTAACATGCAAGGTCAGAACAGTGCTTGTCCCTGCAGAGCAGGAGCAATGTCTATGAACTGGGAACTGGAAGGAAGGGAATTCCATGGGTGGGGGAGACATTCTCCTTCTTAACGTGGCTGCTAGGTTACCAGTACACACAGGTAGAAGTCCATCTAGGTAAAAGCATACCGTACTTGTATTAAATCTGCATGTCAGTTAAACAACTAAACATAAAAAAGAAGAAAAAAACCTGGTAATCTAGGATGGTAGGAACATATTTATTATACTATTTCTTCATTTCTTTCTGTTTCAAAGATTTCTTGGGGTGGGCATTTTGGCACAGTTAAGACACTGCTTGCAATATCTGCCTCCCATACTGGAGTACCAGAGCTTGAGTCCTGGCTCTGCTTCTGATTCCCCCTTCCTACTAACGCATACCCTAGCAGGCAACAGATGATGGCTCAAGTTCTTAGGTCTCTTGTCACCTATGTGGGAGACCTGCCTGGATAAAATTTCTTTCTTTTTTTTTTTTTTAAGATTAATTAATTTATTTGAAGGACAGTTAGAGAGAAAGAGAGAGACAAAGAGAGAATCTTCTATCTACTGGTTCACGCCCCAAATGGCCACAATGGCCAGAGCTGGGCTGGTCTGAAGCCAGGAGCCAGGAGCTTCTGGATCTCTCACATGGGTGCAAGGGCACAAGGTCATCTTCTGTTGCTTTCCCAGGTGCTAGCCGGGAGTTGGATCAGAAGTGGGGCAGCCAGGACACAAAGTTGTACCCATATGTGACAGGGCACCGCAGGCAGCGCTTTACTGGCTACGCCACAGCACTGGCCAGGGGGTTGGATTTCTGACTTTAGACTTTGATCTGGCATAGCCCCAGCTGATGTGAGCATCTTGAGACTGAACCAGTGGATGGAAGATCTATCTTTCTCAAATAATATAAAATTTAAAACATTTCTCTCTGTCCCTTATAATAGGAGGAAATTTGAACACGGACCCATACAGAGGAAAGATGATATGACGATAGAGAGAACAATGACATCTGTAAGTCAAAGAGGCCTGGAACAGATCCTTAAAGGAAACTAACAGGCTGACATCTTGATCTTGGATTTCTAGCCTCCAAAGAGGTGAGAGATAAATTTCTGTTGTTTAAACCACTCAGTCTGGGGCCAGCACTGTGGTGCAGCAGGTAAAGCCACCACCTGCATCCCATATGGGTGCTGGTTCGAGTCCCGGCTGCTTCACTTCTGATTGAGCTCTCTGCTATGGCCTGGGAAAGTAGTGAAGATGATCCATCCTGGGGCGGAGCTGTGGTGCAGTGGGTTAACACCCTGGCCTGAAGCGCCAGCATCCCATATGGGTGCCAGTTCTAGTCCTGGCTGCTCCTCTTCGGATCCAACTCTCTGCTATGGCCTGGGAAAGCAGTAGAAGATGGCCCAAGTTCTTGGGCCCCTGTGCCTGCGTGGGAGACCTGGAAGAAGCTCCTGGCTCCTGGCTCCGGATCGTTGCAGCTCCGGCTGTTGCGGCCAACTGGGGAGTGAACTAGCAGATGGAAGACCTCTCTCTGTCTCTCCTCTCTCTGTGTAGCTCTTTCAAATAAATAAATAAATCTTAAAAAAAAAAAAAAAAAAAAAAAAAGATGGTCCATTCTTGGGCCCCCGCACCCATGTGCGGGACCTGGAAGAAGCTCCTGGCTCCTGGCTTCGGATTGGCCCAGCTCTAGCTGTTGCCACCATTTGGGGAGTGAACCAGGGGATGGAAGATCTCTGCCTCTGCCTCTCTGTAACTCTTTCAAACAAATGAAAAAAGAAAAAAAAAATATGCTAAACCACTCAGTCTGTGGTACTTTATTATGTCAGGCCTAATATACCTAGCCTACATTTTGCAAAGCAAAAAACATGTAATACCTATCTTTATCCTCATTTTATTTCCTAAGAGGAAGTCCAAATTGTAATGGGCAAAGATTCTAATTGGATCTTATATGCTGTGATGATTTAGATGTGGGTTGTCCACACCAAAATTCATGTTGAGATCTTGTTTCCAACAAAAGTGTTAAAAGGTGGTGAAACATTTAAGAGGTGATGAGGTCACAGGGGCCCCATCCTCTAGAAGGGATTAATGTAGAACGTGCGAGAGGAATTAGTTGTCATAAAGTTAAGTGTGACACTGCTGGTCACTCTCTTGAACACATGCCCGCTGCTCTTCCACCTGAGGCCTTCCACAGAAGCTGAGTAGGATCTGATGGACTTCCAGAACCATGAGCCAGACAAATCTTTATGAATTACCCAGTCTCAGATATTGTTTCAGCAACAGAAACTAGATTATGACAAACGCCTTGTTTAGTCTTCTCTAAAATGCAGTAACCCACATGCTCTGCAAGAAAAACCCCATCCATTCTTCAGAATGTAGTGGGGATCTGTGAACAGAGAGGTGAGACACCAAGGCCTTTAACAAGAAGTAGTCTTTATTATGCCGGGATAAAGCTCAGCTGGATTTATGAGCCCTGAACAAAGAAAATCATTTTAAATATACACTTTTTTAGCTTCTTTGTCTCCTTTATATGGCTACATACATACCTTTGGATATTCTAACGCTACTTGGCAGCTATAGATAAGAGATTGTTCGTGCATACATAGTATTGATAATATTTAACTAGTTTTCCTTAGCACACCTACTATTTCCTCCCCCGCCACACTGAGCTGTACACTGTCCAGCACGGCTGGCACCATCAATCTGTGCTGACAGGCAGGTAGAAAAATAGTTACAAGCAGTAGGAAGGGGCTGCATCCCATCCTAGGATAGGCCCTTTCCTCCTTTATTTCAGGAAGGTCCCTGTCACAAGAACTGACATGATTCTTTTCTACTCTCAATCAGCCAATCTGTTCTTGCCTTCACAAAATGTCTACTCGATTCTCTGTTTAGTTACCTGAAAAACAAAAGCCCTGCTTGGAACTTAGACCTCTACTTTCAGTGTGAAAAAAGTGGAATCATGGTACTGTATTTAATTCAGGGCTGTTATCAGAAATATTTTCTGTCACATTAAGACCCACAGTTATTTTTCTTGAATTCAATCAGTTTATATTCCACAAGGACTCAATTTGGTTTAAGCTTTTTTTTTTTTTTTTTTTTTTTATTTGACAGGCAGAGTTAGATAGTGAGAGAGAGAGAGAGAGACAGAGAGAAAGGTCTTCCTTCCGTTGGTTCACCCCCCAAATGGCCACCACGGCCGGCAGTGCGCCGATCTGAAGCCAGGAGCTGGGTGCTTCCTCCTGGTCTCCCATGTGGGTGCAGGGGCCCAAGCACTTGGGCCATCCTCCACTGCCCTCCCAGGCCACAGCAGAGAGCTGGACTGGAAGAGGAGCAACTGGGACTAGAACCCGGCGCCCATATAGGATGCTGGCGCTGCAGGTGGAAGATTAACCAAGTGAACCACAGCGCCGGCCCTGGTTTAAGCTTTTTTTTTTTTTTTTTTAATTTTTTTTATTTTTGACAGGCAGAGTGGACAGTGAGAGAGAGAGACAGAGAGAGAGAAAGGTCTTCCTTTTGCCATTGGTTCACCCTCCAATGGTCGCTGCGGCCGGCGCACCGCGCTGATCCGATGGCAGGAGCCAGGTGCTTATCCTGGTCTCCCATGGGGTGCAGGGCCCAAGGACTTGGGCCATCCTCCACTGCACTCCCTGGCCACAGCAGAGAGCTGGCCTGGAAGAGGGGCAACCGGGACAGGATCTGTGCCCCGACCGGGACTAGAACCCGGTGTGCCGGCGCCGCAAGGGGTTTAAGCTTTTTTTAAAAATGCAAATTTAAATGATACTGTGTATCTGCCCATCTGCCATGGCTTTCAGAAAGGTGAGAGTGACAAATGCAGCTCCATGTTGGAAAATTTGTGATCTCTGAGGATCTGCATCTTCCCACATCCCAACTCTGCTGTGCTATTCACAATGCTTTTGTATTTTTTCAAATTTTATTCAAGTTATACAAGTTTCATGTGTTTCCACAATGCTTTTCTAAGTCTTCCTTCTTTTCTATTTCTATTTCTACTTTTCCATAGTATGTTATGGACCCTTAAACACTTATAAAAGTCTATGGTTTAAAAAAAAAGGTGTTAGTAACTCACCTGAGATACCTTCATTTTCTTCTGTTTAGATAAGAATGTGGAGAACTGTGAAGGACAAGCTAGGGGTAAGGAAAAAGTCATGAGCGGTATGGACAGCCACTCTATCAACCTGCCTAAAATCTCATGTTACCAGCTGGGGAAATGGTCTCCCCATTGAAAAATGTTTCTTTGAGCCTAGCGGAGGGGTAGGAAGCACCATGAGGAGACAATATCTCCTAGATACATGCATTTCTAATACTAGGGTACTTCAAAAAGTTTGTGGAAAAAATGAAGGTAAGGACATGAATTAATTTTAGTGCAAAATTTATTTTTGTGCAATCTTTTTTTCTTTTTCTTTTTTGACAGGCAGAGTGGACAGTGAGAGAGCGAGACAGAGAGAAAGGTCTTCCTTTGCCTTTGGTTCACCCTCCAATGGCCGCCGCGGCCACCGCACCGATCCAAAGGCAGGAGCCAGGTGTTTCTCCTGGTCTCCCATGCGGGTACAGGGCCCAAGGACTTGGGCCATCCTCCACTGCACTCCCGGGCCATAGCAGAGAGCTGACCTGGAAGAGGGGCAACCGGGATAGAATCTGGCGCCCCGACCAGGACTAGAACCCGGTGTGCCGGCGCCGCTAGGCGGAGGATTAGCCTGTTAAGCCACGGCGCCGGCCTGCAATCTTTTTTTCTTCACACATGAAAAATGCATATTTTGAGAAAACTATGCATGATTAAAATTTTTTTGCATTAAAATAAACTCAGAATTTCAGTTCAGTTTTTGAAATACCTTCAACATGTATCACATGGATATAATCTTGGTGTTTTCATTGGTGATTGTAAATTATTTTTCATGATTTATGTAACTATAGATCTTCTCTAATTAATAATGAAAAAAATTAAAACAGATCACCCATATCACTAATCTATATTATTTATACCAACAGAAAAATCAACAGAAAACTGAAAAAGATGGCATCTTGGAGACAGAATGTCTTCTAATCTTGTGTTCTAACTTGGTGCAGTGTCTCAAAAAGACTTCGGGTGCCCCTCATGTGACAGCATGAACAGCAGTGTGCTCTGCTCTCGCTCTGTCCTGAGGACCATGGACATATCATTCATCTCAGAATCAGTACTGCTTTAAGGTTTCGAGAGTGAGAAACAGAAATATGCTCCTGTACTATCATTCTGTGATTCTACATGTGCAGTAAAGAGGACGCCTCAGCACGCAGTCACCCATCCTCTCAAGCCCCGCTCACCTTTCGCAAGCTGGTCCACCGCCACACAGTCTGGGATGGCTTCTGGATGTGGCGACATCATCAAGTCTGGCTCCGTCTGGACAAGGGGAGTAAGAATTACTTCAGGAGAAGCAAGTCAGGACCCGATCTCTTTCTGGTCCTTCCTGTGTTCTGAAGCTCCTGGCAGGTCTCCACAAGAGGTTATTCTTCCAGGGGGCACTCCTGCCCCGGGGCTCCCCTCTTCCTGCCAGAAAAGGAGCTGTTTTGCTCCAGAGAAGATGGGATTTAGGCCTGGGAAACAAATTCAATTTGAAACTGTCATGGAAAGTGGAATTCTCTACCTCACCACTGGTGACATTTTGAACTGGATTTTTTTTTTTTTTTAATGTTCGGGGCTGCCATGTGCATCCTAGGATGTCTAGGAACATTTCCAAACACTCCTTAGACACCAGTGTATCCTTTCTCCCACGTATGAGAATCAAAAATGTTTCTAGACATTTCCAAAGTTCCAGGGGAGCAAAAGCACCCCTGACAAAAGGCCTTACACCTGATTCTTCCGGAATCGGTAAACTGCCGTCCATTACCGTGGCTGCTAGTCACATCTGACGGCTGAGCACCTGAAATCTGGCTGGTGTCATGTGTTGAAATACCATTCTGAATACACTGAAAACCAGAATATGTCCTTGAAATAAGTTCATTTTTATTTTAGTCTTTCTTGCGGCTGGCTGCTAGAGCATTTGAAACAAATGTGGCCCACTTTGTCTCTGTTTTGGACGGATCTGCCCTAAAATATCAGACTGTGTCTGCTGAAGACAGCTGCAGAGGTGCTTGGCGCCTCGGGCTGACCCAAAGGTTCTGGGGAGATGCCCGAAATTACAGAACGAATACACCTGCCACAGACTTGAGATTCGGAACACACTGACTGCAGACAGTCCTACGGACGCGGGGACAAGTCACTTACCTTGTATGTGGCGAAGTCTGCAAGGAGGAGCTAGGTAGGCAGGATATCAGAAATGGCTTGATTTTCAGCGTAAAGCTTCTCCGTGTTCGCATCCTAGCCCTTCCATACTTTAGAACTATCACCTTACCCTCCCCACCCCGTTCTGCTCTCACAATGGTAAGGCAGACACATAAATATGGTGCTTGTCTGAATTAAAGGAACGGAACGAAGCATGTCTTCCGAACACAACGGGGGTGGCCATTCATGGACTGCTCCACAAGTGACAACGTCCCTCCCCGAACAACAGCGCGAAGCACTTTCTACTGACGTCCTCACTGTCCGACGACAGCTCTTAGCTATGCCCAAGGGGCAGAGTCAGCAAGGCGCCCGAGCCGGGGCCTCCGCCGGCCCCCGCGCCCCCGCGGCGGACCCACGGCTACCACCACAAAGGCGCAGCACTCGGCGGCCTTACTCAGGTAAGGGGTAGCCAAGGCCCGCCCCCATAACTCAGCCCCTACCGGGCACCTTCCAGACGGAGCGAGGCCGGCAGCGCCCAAGAGCCCGCCCCTACGGGTCTCCGTCAGGTGGGAAACCCAGGCCTGGCCCGGGGCTCCGGGTCCTGTCAGAGGAGGGGGCGTCCCCGGGGCGTCGCGTCCCCGCCCCAGGGACACGAGCCCAAGCCCCTGACTTGGTCCGCGGACAGCAGGGAGCCCCCGCCACCCGCAGTCCTCACCTCAGGTGCGAATCCTCCGCCCCGAGCTGTAAGAGGGCGGAATCAGGGAGGTGGGGCTGAGCGCACATGCGCAGCAGGACGCGGGGCTCCTGCGTTCCCAGGATGCTGAGCGAAAATCCGTGCCAGTCAAGACTACATTTCCCACAGCGCACCGCGGCCTCTCGCCGTGCCGTTCGTTTTGGGCTGGTCAGGGAGGTACTGACTATTCATTAACAGGGTGGGTACGACGTAGACCGTTCGGTCTTTGATTTGTTCCTGCGGAAGCCTTGGGGAGCATTTGGGGAACAGTGCGTATGGACAGGATACGTCGTCAGTTCTGCCAGTCGTGGAGACATTGGGGTTGTGAAGATTACTTTTTAGAAGTGTATATTAACGTGTTTAAGATTTCAAAGTAACAGTTACAACAGGGAAACACAGCAAAACGTTAGGAATTTCGACTTCAGCTGTGAAAATGTTTTTTGCTCATTTCTGTGTGTTTGAAATTTTTAAAATTGTATAAAGGGAAGCATTTGGACTGTCTTCCCAAGTGTGCTTTTAAACTCAGATCTGTCGAGAAAAGTTAAGAAATATATATGTCAGCAGCTCTTGGGAATAAAAACAAACACTAAAAATGGAGTGCATTGTTACCATAAAAGAATAATACCTGTGATCCTCAAAGTTTACCTCTTGGGGAAAAACTGAAAAAGCAAATAAACAATACCTGAAAGTCCATAGCACCCCAAATAAAACGATTGCGATACAAGGTATGTGTCTCCTATAGAGATGCACCTGCTTAAAGCTTAAGTGTTACACTTCTGATATCAAAAACTTGGAAACTCTAAGCACAATATTTTATGACACTTTTTACTAATAAACACAAACGCATATTTTTCTTGGTTGATATTTCATAAGGTAGGTTCGTTTGACAGTGATAAAAAAGAGAATAATTTTTGATTTAACAAGGAAAAAATGGGATTAATGCTACCAATAAGGTAGTGTAATTTATAGTACAAGACTTTATTGTGACAGTGAAATAACTAATTAGATATTGATGAAAACATTAAAGTTTATTTGACAAAATTCTAATCAGTGTTGTTTTCTATGTGTTTTTTGGTATTCATATACTTTAACTGATGCTCATACAGGATGCCCATGTCGCAGGCGGCAGCCTAACCTGCTATGCCACAATGCAGGCTCCAGGCTCTATAGAAAACTCTGAAATCTCAGTGCAAATCCTCAAATTTTTGTTTCCCCCTTTCACATCGTTTTGGCTATCCTAATTCCTTTGCTTTGTGGATATTAATAAAATGGATGGCTGAGATTTGGGAGGATTGGTATCTGAATCTTAAAACCATCAGAAATAGTATATATTCTACTATATGGGTTCTTGATTTCTTTTGTCTGTGTTTTGTAGTTTCCAGCACACAAATACTGCACAAATTTTGAGATTTGTATATGGGTCTTTCTTCCTCCCCCTCTCCCTCCCTTTTTCCTTCCTTTCTTTTTAAATTGTAAGTAGATTAAAAAAAAAAAGATTTATTTATTTGAGAGGCACAGTTACAGAAAGGGAGAGGGAGAGTCAGAGAGAGAGGTCTTCCATCTGCTGGTTCATTCCCCAGATGACTGCAACAGCTCAGCTGTGCTGATCTGAAGCCAGGAGCCAGGAGCTTCTTCCTTTTCTCCTACGTGGGTGTAGGGGCCCAAGCACTTAGCCATCTTCTACTGCTTTCCCAGGCCATAACAGAGCGCTGGATTGGAAGAAGAGCAGCTGGGACTTGAACTGACATCCATATGGGATGCCAGCATGCAGACAGTGGCTTAGCCCACTATGCCACAGCGCTGGCCCCTTGCTAGGAGTTTTTATAATGACTGTATGTTGAACTGTGTCAATTATTTCCCTCATATGATATGATATGGCTGCTTCTTTTTAAAAAAAGATTGATTTATTAGAAAAACACAGTTACAGGGAAAGAGAGAGAGCGAGAGCTTCCATTTGCTGGTTCACTCCCCATATGGCCACACTGGCTAAGCAGAAGCCAGGATTTAGGAGCTAAGAATACTAAACAGGAAGGTTCTTGATGTTCTTGAACAGATGCCTAAAAATGCAGCATACAGAAAATATACTGAAGAGTTTACAAATGAGAAGCTGAGTATGGTGCAAGTGGAATCAGATTTTCTAATATATTATTGAAGGTTTTTGCATGTATATTTTTGGTAGATATTGATTTACAGTTTTCCATAACTGTTTTTGACTGCTTTTGGTACAGGGTAATGTCGACTCAATGAATAAATCAGATGTATTGGGTTGGTATTATGTCTTCATTAAATGTCTGGAAAAATTCACCAGTAAAACTGCCTGGGTCTGGAAGTTTTTTCCTTTTGTAAGGTTTTTTACTGCAAATTTAATTTTGTTAACAGTATGAGTATAGGACTATTTGGGTTATTCATTTCTTCAAAACGTTTTGGTAGTTCATCCGTTTTCAAGGACTTGGTTCATTTTATCTAAGCTGTTAACTTTATGGGTATGGAGTTGTCAGTGTTTATTCTTCTTTTAATGTTTTGAAGTTAGCAGTGGTGGTCCCTCTTTCATTCTTGAAATTGGTCATTTGTGTCACCTTTTTATATTTATATATATATATATTTATATTTATATATATTAGACTGGTAAGTCTGACAAGTAAGACTTACTAGAGGTATTCTAATTGTAATCCTTCCCATTTTTTAACAGTTTCACAATTTTTGGTTTTAATTTTATGATATCAGAGTGCAAGTTCTATATATTCTTATTAATTTTCTGTCAACTAGTCCTTTCAATTACTGAGAGAGGAGCAATTTTTAGCTATAGTTGTGGGTTTACTTATAACTCCTTTCGGATCTACTCTTATGGCATATTATGTAGGAAATTCTTTGGCTAGATACATGGGAGGGATCTTCAAGAAATTCCTTGAAAATGGGTATTGTGAAAAAGCTATGTGTGGATTTCAAGGTTTTTGCACACAACTAAATTTATCTTTTAATTCCACTTCCCCATAAAGTTTTCTGAAGTACCCTTGTATACATTTTTGGATTGAGGCATCTTCTTAGATAGGTAACTATTATTATGTAATATCCCTTTTTTATACCCAACAATATCTCCTTGTCTGAAGTCATCTTTGCTTGAAATAAATGTGTCTATTCTAACTTTTTTTTTCTTAGATTTATTTATTTATTTGAAAGTCAGAGTTACACAGTGGAGAGGCAGAGAGAGAGAGAGAGAGAGAGAGAGAAAGAGAGAGAGGGTCTTTCATCCACTGGTTCACTCCCTAATTGGCTGCAATGGCCGGAGCTGAGCCGATCGGAAGCCAGGAGCCAGGAGCTTCCTCCAGGTCTCCCATGTAGGTGTGGGGGCCTAAGCACTTGGGCTATCTTCTGCTGTTTTCCCAGGCCATAGCAGAGAGCTGGATAGGAGTGGAGCAGCTGGAACTCGAACCAGCGCCCATATGGGATGCTAGCACTGCAGGCGGCGACTTTACCTGCTATGCCACAGCACCAGCCCCTATTCTAACTTTTCTTTTGTTTAATATCTTGTGGCTTATTTTCTCCATTCTTTTACTTTTAACTTAGCTAAGGCTTTATATTTCAAATGGGTTTCATTTAGAACACAGTAGTTCTTTTTTTTTAATTCAATATAATTGTCTTTTCACAAATATATTTAGAATATTCACATTTGTATTGATTAATATCCTTGAAGTAAATATACCATCTTGCTATTTCCTATTCATTCTATGTCTTTTCCTTTCCTTTTTTACCTGTTAGATTTTAGGGTTTTAGGTCTTGGAGAGACACAGAGACCATGGGTTAAAGCAGAAGACTTTTTATTGTAGAAAGGACTGCATTGAGGGGGTTTGGGATATGATTGTAGGCTGAGAGTGGGCGGGGAGGCCGAAATGAATGTTGAGGCCAAGCCCACTCTGCTTCTGCAATGGGCAGCAGCCTATTTACATAGTTTTCTGGGAGGGGTCCTGCTGCAGAAGGGCCAGTTGGTAAAGTTCTGTTTTTATATGTCTTGTCACAGCAATTTGGACTGTCCAGGTGAGGGGCTTTCCCAATCAACAGACCTGCTATTAACCTTTAGATTATCTGCGCTCAGCTTTATCGGGTTTGGGGGTTTTAGACCTTGGTGACCTAATGGTTCTATTGGGCATCAGTGGCTTAATAGGTTCTAACAATCTTCACTGTTTTTAGCTGAGCAATTATTATTCTACTTTATCTTGTTATTGGTTTTACAGTTTTTTAGTGGTTGCCTATAGTTTTGTTTTTATTTATTCATTTTTATTTTTTAAATATGGAAGGCTTCACAAATCTGTGTGTCATCCTTGCTCCGGGCCATGCTAATCTCTGTATCTTTCCAATTTTAGCATTATGTGCTGCCAAAGTGAGCAATGATTTGTGGTTAGGATGAGGGATAAGTTGCCAGAAATTTCTTGGTATTTGTCCTCAGTTGGCCTCTAGGCTTCCTTTTATGCTCCCCCAGGCAGAATCTGTATCTTACAATTGCTCTTCTAGTCATATCCACTGTATTTTTTTTTTTTTTTAATTCTTAGCTGGTTCAAGTCCCGGCTGCTGCACTTCCAATCCAGCTCTCTGCTATGGCCTGGGAAAGCAGTAGAAGATGGCCCAAGTCTTGGGCTCCTGCACCTGTGTGGGAGACCCAGAAGAAGCTCCTGACTCCTGGCTTCGGATAAACTCAGCTCTGGCCATTGCAGCCATCTGGGGAGTGAACCAGCAGATGGAAGACTCTCTGCCTCTCCTCTCTTTGTGTAACTCTGATTTTCAAGTAAATAAATAAAACTTTAAAAAATGCTTATTTATTTGAGGGGTATTTTTACAGAGAGACAGAGACAGACAGGATCTTCCATCCATTGGTTCACTCACCAAATGGCCACAAGAGCTGGGGCTGCAGCAGGTGGGAGCTAGGACCACATGGGTGGCAGGGCCCAAGCACTTGGGCCATCTTCTACTGCTTTCCCAGGCACATTAGCAGGGAGCTGGATCAGAAGTAGAGCAGCCAGGACTTGAACCAGAGCTCATATGGGATGCCAGCATCACAGGTGGCAGCTTCAATGTGCCACAATGCCAGCCCTTCCACTGTGGTTGTAATGGGATCCTTGTCAGTACTGTGAATATGGGGATATGGGTGTTCTCTGATGTTCAGAGTAAGCCTCCTATTAGGCATGCACTGTGAACTGGGGTCTCAGGTGTGTGGTATTCACGATTGCTTTTCCTCTCCTCTAACTATAGCTCAGCCTGGGCACATATTTCTGCCTCTTCACTGGGAGGAAAGCTTTGTTGTTTCGTTGTTCCCTGTACTAAGTCAGCTGCAGTCAGCCCCACCAGAGTCCTAACGCTGCAGTTTTCTTACACTTCCTCCTGAATATTTAGACTTTTGTTTCCCAGGACAGTTAGAGGAGCTGGTCTGGATACAGGCTGGACAATGACACTTGCACCTGAGGGAAGGTTTCTAAAGATGCTAATAGTCTCTTTTGGTACCTGGTAAGAAAACCTGACAGAAGGGGCAACCCCCACTCCCGACGTCTGTGCCTCCAATCTGAGTAGCCCCTGCTTAGTTTTCAGTGTTGCATCTCGCAGGTTTAAATGTCATCCTGGTAGCAACTGCCATAGGTAAGCAAATGCTCAAGTTCTCTTTCTCCCTTCAGGCACTTGCTTCTTCTAAGTGTGGGAATGACATTCTCAGTTCTCTACATCTCCAGGATAAAACTGAAAGTCTAAGCCCTTTATTTTAACAAATTTTTCAAAAAGGATTGATTTATTTGGAAGGCAGAGCCACGGAGAGGCAGAGGCAGAAGCAGAGGGAGAGAGAGAGGTCTTCTATCCACTGGTTCACTCCCTAAATGGCTGCAATGGCCAGAGCTGAGCTGATCCGAAAGCAGGAGCCTGGAGCTTCTTCCGAGTCCCCCACAGGGGTGCAGAGGCCCAGGGTTTATCCACTATGCTGCAACACCAGCCCTTATTTCCATCTACAGGAGAGAGAGAGAGAGAGAGAGAGAGAGAGAGAGAGAGAGAGAGAGAGAGAGAAACTAAAGTTTCTTTGGAAAGGAATGAGGAATGTAGCATCCTTGGAAGAACACCTTGGAAACCACCCAGTATTTTATACTACAAAGTCCTGCCCATACCCTAGTTACTTTTTTTTTTTTAAAGATTGATTTATTTATTTGAGGCTGCCACACCCAAGGGAGAGCTTTGTAAAAGCTGGTTGTTTAAACACCCAAAGTGTTATAGAGACATTTATTTATAATAGGAAAAGGAAGACTAAATCAGCATGGACATTTTTTAAAGAAAAATTTTTACTAATGTACTAATACAATATATACAATATATACTTGACTTTTCTTTAACTCTACATTGATAAGACTATTTGTTAAAAGTCATATATCACTTCTAAATAACTTCAAGCTTAAATTTCTTTTCTTTTTCTTTTTTTTTTTTCTTTTTGACAGGCAGAGTGGACAGTGAGAGAGAGACAGAGAGAAAGGTCTTCCTTTGCCGTTGGTTCACCCTCCAATGGCCACCGCGGCTGGCGGGCTGCGACCTGTGCACCGCGCTGATCCGATGGCAGGAGCCAGGTGCTTCTCCTGGTCTCCCATGCGGGTCAGGGCCCAAGCACTTGGGCCATCCTCCACTGCACTCCCTGGCCACAGCAGAGAGCTGGCCTGGAAGAGGGGCAACCGGGATAGAATCCAGCGCCCCGATCCGGACTAGAACCCAGTGTGCCGGCGCCGCAAGGCAGAGGATTAGCCTAGTGAGCCGCGGCGCCGGCTTCAAGCTTAAATTTCTTTCCACATTTATCTAATACTTTCCTCACATAAAAATAAATTGCAGATAGTCTTCCGTTTTGCTAAAGTCTTACAGTGAACTGAAGTATTTAATTTACCAAAGTAGGATTGATTCTCAGAAGTAGTTAACAAGTAAACATATATAAGCATGTTTACCATCCATATGTTGTGATTTTATTTTCTAATAAGCAAAACATGCCAGTACTAGTGGAAAATATTTTGACTTCACAGAATGATGAGCGATATCCCAACAGGCAACGATCCATTTCCATCTTTTCCCACAAGAAGGCTGTTCAGACAATGCTGACCAGATCTGAATATAACAAAGGTTTTCAAAGAAAAGCACATCTGCATTTTGCGTATAAATTTCCTAGAGGATGCCTTCTTTTCAGGTTTGTATTTTAGTCTATAGTCTGTGCATAAAACCTCAACTTTTTTTTTCTGAATCTGTACTCAATTATTTATAATTTTGAAATCACAAAATTTAAGTCAATATATTAGCATTTTCAAATATAACATTTGTATTTTTATTATTTTAATAGGTACATAGTTTTCTTATTTAAATAGAAGGGTACTTCAAAAAGTGTATGGAAAATGGAAAAGTTTATTTTGATGCAAAAATTTTTGAAATCTATCCATTGTACCCACTTTTCATGAACTGTTTGACGATCTTTTGTATCAATAAATTTCAATTTTTTTGCACTGAAACAAACATCTTTTAATTCCATTTTCTATGAACTTTTTGAAGTGTTCCCATGCATGTAACCCAAGTGCTGATGGGATTGAACCTCATCCATTTAACTGATTGCCTGCCTTGCAGTGTTCACTGCTATTAAAGCTAAAAGTCCTTTTTATATTTACCAGTTGGTTACTATTCAATCCATTTGTACATATGAGGGGTCTTTAAAAGTTTATGGGAAATGTGTATTATGAAAATGCGGCGAGCCTTGACCAGCAAGGCACAGAATTAAAGGCACGAAGATCCTTCTTCGATCACGGTTTATTGAGACGCCACTCGGTTGTCAATACAGATGTAGGCGGAGAGGCACTGAACACATTTCTCTCACTGCTTATATCCCCATCCCCTTGTCCCAGTACATAGTCATACATTATCTTAAGTCTAAACATAGCGAAAGAGCAGTACAATAAAACCATAAAACCAGGGAGCTTCAGAATAAACAAGCATTACGCAGAAACTGGCCCTGTCAAACATCAGTGCCTTCACAGACACTATCTAAGGCTCCTGTAAGATCGCATAAACAATCTTTACTCAGCACGTAGGCATGCAAGCAATCTTTACTCAGCACGTAGGCATCTTGCCTTACAAGCCTTCCACAGTTCCCCCTTTTTTGTGTGTTTTACAGCAAATGAGGTCTTATCCCCGATCAGGCCGTCACCTCATGATGTGCTGGCCGATCAAGGGGCGCCTGTGCTCAGGGATACTCCCATTCCGGTGCAATGAGCAAAAGCTCTCGGAGTGCTAAGGCAATATCCCAGATGAAAAGAATTCCTATCAGGTGCGATGGCACTAAGGCCCCTGAGTGCAAGGACATTCTTTTAAGCTTCTTTAAACATGCTGAGCCAAACCGCGGGGGAACTGCCTGCCTCAATTGCGGCCATTGCTTGCAGGAGAGCAATTTTTTCGCGCTTGCGGCTCCGTACTAATCGGAAAAGAACAAAAAGAGTACACAACAGCCCTAATAGTAATACAGCTCCGAACAATCCAACCCCCACCCATTCTTTGAACCATTGTAACCCCTGTAATATATAATCAGAAAACCCTTTCAGAGTGACAACAGATGCTCTAGTTTCATTCAGCTGCAAAATCATGATAGTAAGATTTTGCTGAAGTTCCCCAAATTTCATAGACCAGTTCCCTGATAGATAAGACCCAAGTTTTCTTGACTCATTTAGAGAGGCTGGATATGGCGTAACACACATATGGTGCAGTCTCTGAACGCAACCTAGGCTGGTAACTTCAAAAAGATCTTCCATAGCTGCTTGCAGCAAGTCCATGCGTTTATTTAATAGTAGCACCCCTGAAGCCAGATGATCATTTATGCGTTCCTGGACAAATAGAGCGTCTGATGATCTTTTTACGACGTCATTAATAGTCTGCACAGTTTGAACAGTGGAAGCCATGGCCACTCCCGCCGTAACAGCCGCTGCGGCAGAGGCGACAATTGCCGTTACAATGGCTATAATCCCAAAGTCCCGTGGCTGTCGGAACAAAACTGCCAGAGGAAATTCCTCTGGGTCAGTCACTACTGGTATAGGAACATAGGTAGGTACACGCATTATTACCATAGTTTTCTGAGTTCCATTCCAACACTGGGTTAAATAGCATGTATCATTTCCTGCACATTTTATTATCGTCCCATTATCTTGTTTATCTCGTGTTCTCTTGTCGTTCCTCTTCTTTCTTATCTGTCACTCTCCTTGTCAGTCTTTCTGGAATCCAGATCGGGTCTGGTCGTTCCTGCGGAAAAACACAGATTGCTCCCCTGGATCTCTGTATCACAGGATCCGGGCCATACCATTTGTTATCTAGTACATCTTTCCACATGACCTTTTGGCTAGTTTGTACAGGATTTTTTGTATGTCTCATAGCCGCTGATTCATTCTCTGTATTAAAATGTAAGAAATTGAGAGTGTATAATGCAATAGCGAGGCGTTCTCTGGGGGTTGCATGGAGTGCAATTCCCCCTCTTTGTTTTTGCAATGTTTCTTTTAGGGAGCGATTAGCGCGCTCCACAATGCCTTGGCCTTGAGGATTATACGGTAGGCCAGTTTTATGAGCTACTTGCATTTGTGACATAAAGGTAGCGAAGCCTTTTGAAGTATAAGCGGGCCCATTGTCAGTTTTTATGAGGGCAGGCTTTCCCCAAGCTGCCCAAGCCTCAAGACAATGAAGTTTCACCTGTGCTACACGTTCCCCAGACAAGGAAGTGGCATGAATGACACCAGAATATGTGTCCACTGAGACATGTACGTATTTTTGCCTACCGAATTCTGGGATGTGTGTAACATCCATTTGCCATAAGGATAAAGGTTTTAGTCCCCTAGGATTAATACCAGAATGTGGCGGATGGAGGAATATTGCACAATCTGGACAGGCCTTTACAATTTGCCGAGCTTGTTCTCTGGAGATATGAAAGCGCAAGCGCAGCGTATTAGCTGGAACATGATAAGAGGCATGAAAGTTTTTTGCTAGGTCAACAGAAGTCAGAGATACAAAGACACTATTACGGGTTGCAATATCTACCTTGGCATTAGTTTTACTCATAGGTCCAGGGAGGCCAGAATGAGCTCTTATATGGCCAATGAAAAAGGGCATACGTCTAACCAGGATAGCTTGCTGGATTTGTCGAAATATCGGGGCTACCGTGCTATGCGACTGTATATGAGCTACAACTTCTAGTGAACGGACAGCATTAACCACATATTGGGAATCTGAGATAATATTAATGGGTTCATCTGAAAATGTGCGAAATACTGTCAATACCACTAAGCACTCTACCACTTGAGGGGCGTTAGGGCGAAAATGAAGAATCACAGGCTCCGAATCAGTTGTAGCATACGCTCCACGACCAGTCTTGGAACCATCAGTATAAATAGTTGTCGCAGCGGGAATGGGTTTGCTCTTTGTAAGTTTAGGAAAGTAAACTAAATTTCGCTGCACAAAAGTTAATAATTTGTCCGCTGGCAAGTGATTATCAATTACACCTGAGAAGGCAGTTAGAACAATAGGCCAAACGTTAGTGGTACCGGCAAGAGTCTCAATTTGCATCTGAGTATAAGGCACAATCAGCTCATCAGGATGTTTACCAAAATGCATTGTGCAAAACTTGAGACCCAGAAGAGCATAATGAGCTACTAATTCAGGATAATACCGCAATGTTCTCACACCCGCTGAATTACCATGTATCCACCACAAAGGAGCATTTTGCCACACCACTCCAGTAGGTGTAGTGGGCGTAGCAAGAATGCATAGTAGTAATTTTTTAGACGGATCGAACCTACATAGTTGGGCTTTACTAATGGCCTTTTCTACGAGTTGCAAAGCTTTAACGCCCTCAGGAGTAAGTTGACGAGGAGAGGCAATATCTGGATTGCCCTCCAGAATAGAGAACAAAGGTTGCAGGTCGTTTCGGGTCAGCGGTAAATATCCACGTAGCCAATTTATGTCCCCTAGCAGCTTTTGAAAATCATTCAGTGTGCATAGGTTTTGAGTGCTAATGCAGAGCTTCTGTGGCCGAATGGAAGTTGTAGTAATTTTTGCTCCTAAAAATTGCACCACATCAGATTGTTGTATTTTTTTCTGGGGCAATAGAAAGACCATATGCGTTAAGGCAGGAGGAGAGCAATGCAAAGGCCTTATCTACTAATTGCTGTGAATGAGCTGTGATAAGAATGTCATCCATATAATGAATGATACGGACTTGTGAAAACTGTTTTCGCACTGGTGCGATAGCCTGATTAACATATAACTGGCAAAGAGTAGGGCTATTAGCCATGCCTTGAGGCAACACTTTCCATTGATACCTTGCGTCAGGCATTTCATGATTCTCTGAAGGGAGAGTAAAAGCGAATCGCTCTCGATCTAAAGAATGTAAAGGTATGGAAAAGAAACAATCCTTAATGTCTACCACTAGCATAGGCCAGCCCTTTGGAAGGGAAGACAGAAGAGGCAGTCCTCTCTGTACTGGTCCCATCAATTGCATCTGTCTATTGACTGCTCGCAGATCATGCAAAAGCCTCCATTTGCCTGATTTTTTCTTTATGACAAAAATTGGAGTATTCCAGGGCGATACTGAGGGCTCTATATGTTCTAACATCAGCTGCTCTTGCACAAGTTCTCTAGCGGCGGCGAGTTTTTCACGACTGAGGGGCCACTGGGGCACCCACACTGCCTTATTCGTATTCCAGGGAATACGTAATAGCTTTTCCTCAGTGGCCCCTAGGAAAAACCCACGCCGTTACGGTCTGTTTTTTGAACTAACTCCACCGGTTCTGATATACCCTGAAGATTTTTCCCTAACCCTTTATTGGGCATATATCCTTGTCTTGCCATGATATTTTTGCTAGTCTGCGAATACTCATTAGTCAATATGAGTTTCATCTGGGTTTGTATATCCCTACCCCATAAATTTATAGGTAAATCTACCACAAAGGGACGAAAGGTGCCTTGTTGTTTATCGACTGTCCAGTGGAGTTCCTTAGAACTTATTTCTGGAGCCTGTCGATATCCCAATCCTACCAAGTCTTGAGAGGCATGCTGCAAAGGCCATCCCTTTGGCCAAAATTGTTTACTCATAACGCTACGATCTGCTCCTGTATCCACTAAGCCTGAAAAATGTTTACCCTCCACCTCTATCTGTAACATTGGTCGGTCATCTAATTCCATGCTTAGACATGCGAGATCGATTCCTGTAGATCCAAAACCAGATGCGCCGCGGTTATGTGACCAGGCGGGGTATTTTTCATGACCTGATTGCAGTATCAGAAGTTGTGCTACACGATCACCAGGGGAAATGGAAATTACTCCAAAAAGGGGAGTAGCACATTACTTTAATAACACCCTCATAGTCAGGATCAATTACTCCTGGTAAAACAATTAACCCTCGTAGCGTTGATGATGACCGTCCAATGATTAATCCTGCGGTATCCTTTTCTAATGGGCCCTGCATGTCTGTATCTATTATCTGTACTCCCATGCTCTGTGTTAATACCAAGCCGGAGGTGGCACGGAGGTCCAGCCCTGCGGAGCCCGCGGTTGCTCTGCGGACTTCGGGGGTGGCTGCATGGAAGGTTCCTGTAGTGCCCCATATGCTTTCGGGCCCTGGGGACGGGGGCCCCGATATCCGTTTTTTGACTCCTTTTCTATTGTCTCGAGGGGTTGTCCGTTAATGTCTTTTACTGACCTGCATTCATTAGCCCAATGCTTCCCCTTTTTGCATCTGGGACAAGTGCCAGGTATTTGTCGCACAGGATTGTTATGCTCCTTTTGTTCTTTACAATTTTTCTTAAAATGACCAATTTTCCCACACTTAAAACATGCACCATTATTGTTATTACGTTTTGTTGCAGTTAAAATAGCAGCAGCAAGCCCAGCATTAGTTAATGGTCCCCCAATTTCCCTACATGCCTTCAACCAGGCTTCTAGCCCTTTTCCTTTCCATGGAGTTATGGCTCGTTTGCAATCTTTAGTAGCTTGCTCATATATAAGCTGCTGAATTAAGGGCATTGAACTCTCCACGTCCCCAAAAATTTTTCCCGCTGCTTCCATCATTCTACCCACAAACTCTGAAAAAGGCTCATTGGACCCTTGAATAATTTTTGTTAAATTCCCCGAGACCTCACCTCTTTTGGGTAAAGTCTTCCAAGCCCTGAGATATATGTCATTAATCTGTCTGTATACTTCAAGGGGGTAGCGAGTTTGATCAGCCGCCCATTGTCCTTGTCCTAAAAGCATATCTGCTGTCCAATGCGGCTGACCATCCCGCACATTTTGTCTAGCCTGTGTATGTGCAGCATCGGTAACAATGGATCTGTAATCGAGATATTGTCCCGTGCTGAGGCTGCCTCGTGCAATCTCAAACCAATCTGAAGGTGTCATAGCATTAGTGGTTAATCGTCCTAACAAAGTTAAAGTATAGGCGGCATTGGGACCAAATTGGCGAGCGGCCTCCACTAGATCTTTTAACTGTTTATATGGTATAGGCTCATGAAATCGGCGTTGAGTCTGTTGTTCCTCAAATACCGGGAAGGCTGATGCCAATTGGGCCCACGTTTCCCTTTTAATAAAATGGCTGCCTTTACTGTGCATAACATAAGGGGGAGGGCGCACGCTAGCAGCCTGAACTTTATTATCTGCGCCCTGTTCCTCAGTCTCAGTGAAATCATCATCCAAATTTTCTTCATACTGCTCCTCTTCTGCCAATCTAAGATCCTCAAACTCACTTAAGGCGGGGTACAAAGGTGCTGAAGGTTTTTCTTTTTCTGAGCTCAAAAATTTCTTCATTTCCTTGTGAGATCTCTCATCTTTTACCTTGCCTTTTCTTTTGGTATGTTCCCTCTCCTCAGTAATACTTTGTTCCGACCAACTATCCTGCTGGTCAGCTAGTGCTCTTCTCCCTTGTTTGATAATTTCCACATTTTTACCAGTTTGTAAGCAGGAATGTATCAATTTCCAAAACGGAAAGGTTCCTGCCCTAAGCGACCCCTTTTCTTTAGCCTGCTCCAAATCCTTTCCTAATTTTTCCCAACATTTCAAATTAATATCTCCAGTGTAAACAAACCAAGGGGCTTTCCTGTCTATATCTTCTAAAATCGTCTTTATTGTTTTTGTGGAAACTTTTAATCCCCTTTCTTTTAACAATGCTTGTATGGGATCCACGAAATTTTCACTTTCATGACTATTGGTAGTACCCATATCTATGATTCTAAAAGGCACTGTTTCCTTTTACTCTGGGCCGCACACAACTTTAGAACTATAACAGCGAGTATTAAAACAATAATAAGAGAGAAGGCAAAAATGATAATAACCAGGAGAAATTCTTCTAACATACCCTTCCTCGACGTCGACCCGTCTCCCGTGTGAAGTTCTGGATCTTACCTCTCCAGTCGTGCAATGTTACGCGTCTGGTTCGAGTTCCCGGGTTTCGGCACCAGCTGCGGCGAGCCTTGACCAGCAAGGCACAGAATTAAAGGCACGAAGATCCTTCTTCGATCACGGTTTATTGAGACGCCACTCGGTTGTCAATACAGATGTAGGCGGAGAGGCACTAAACACATTTCTTCCACTGCTTATATACCTATCCCCTGTCCCAGTACATAGTTAAACATTATCTTAAGTCTAAACCCATCCCCTGTCCCAGTACATAGTTAAACATTATCTTAAGTCTAAACATAGCGAAAGAGCAGTACAATAAACCCATAAAAGCAGGGAGCTTCAGAATAAACAAGCCTTACGCAGAAACTGGCCTTGTTAAACATCAGTGCCTTCGCACAGACACTTATCTAAGACTGCTGGGAGATCGCATAAACAACCTTTACTCCAGCACGTAGGCATGCAAGCAACCTCTACTCCAGCACGTAGGCATCCTGCCTTACAAGCCTCCCACACTTGATATCCATTGTTAGAGCTTCCCCATACTCTTTACATTCATAGAGTTAATTCTCTGTGTGGGACTTCTGATGTTCTCTAAGGCTTGATTTATGGCTGAAAGCTTTTACACATTTATCACATTTATAAGGTTTCTCCCCTGTGTGCGTTCTCTGATGTTTTCTTAGGTCTGACTTCTCACTGAAAGCTTTTCCACAGTCACTACATTCGTAGGGCTTCTCCCCTGTGTGCGTTCTCTGATGTCCTCTGAGGTTTGTTTTCTGACTAAAAGCTTCCCCACACTGGTTACAAGGGTAAGGTTTCTCCCCTGTGTGAGTTCTCTGATGTTTTCTTAGGTCTGACTTCTCACTGAAAGCTTTTCCACAGTCACTACATTTGTAGGGCTTCTCCCCTGTGTGCGTTCTCTGATGTCCTCTGAGGTTTGATTTCTGTCTGAAAGTTTTTCCACACTCATCACACTTAAAGGGCTTCTCCCCAGTATGGGTTCTGTGATGCACTCTGAGGTTTGACTTCTGACTGAAAGCTTCCCCACAGTCATTACATTCAAAGGGTTTCTCCCCTGTGTGAGTTCTCTGATGTACTATAAGTATTGACTTATAGTTGAAGGATTTCCCACAGTCATTACATTCAAAGGGTTTCTCCCCTGTGTGAGTTCTCTGATGTATCCTTAGGCCTGACTTGGCTCTGAAAGCTTTCTCACATCCATCACATTTATATGGTTTCTCCCCGGTGTGGGTTCTCTGATGTTTCCTTAGGCGCGACTTCTCACTGAAAGCTTTCCCACATTCATGACATTCATAAGGTTTCTCTCCTGAGGGACTTTTCTGAGTATGAATTACACAGGAATTCAAAGAGCAGCATTTTCCATATTCATTACATTCATTGGGTTTTGATCTTATGTTAGTTCGCTGATGTACATTAAAAGTGGGCTGGTAGGTGGATATCTTTGTACATGTGCTATCCTCAGAGGATTTATCTGATATGTGAGTTCCCTGACGGAGCAGGAGTGCAGAATCATGGTTAAGCTTTTTCCCATATGCACCGTATTTCACCTCTGTATGAATTCTCTCATGATCTCCAATGTGTGACTTTTGGCTGGAAGATTTCCCTTTTGTGTCAGTTTTTTGAGTGGTCCTATTGAAACTATTTCCATTTTCACTAAATCCATAGTGACTCTTCTCTGGATGAATACTCTGAGAGACAATAAATGTTGATTTAGCACATTGGTTTTCCCCAGGTTTATTCAATTTATAAGATTCCACTTTTCGGTGGGCACTTTGAGATGTAATAAGGACAGTTTTTCCAAAGAAATCTTTTCCACTTTCATTATATTTACAAGCTTGTCCCAAGTTCTGAATTTTCTGATGCTGGATAACTTGCTCTTTAAGACTTAGGGCTTTTAAATTTTTATTATAAACAAAACCTTTCCTGCAAGTATTAGTTCTGCAGTTCTTAATATTGAGGAGCCATTTCTCACATAAGTTAAGCTCATGAGCCTTTTCTCTTGAGCAGTGGTCGTGTGGGGCCAGTGGGCTGGCACCCAGGTAAGTAGCCCCTGCCACACCACATTTACAGGGAGTCCTTGCAGTAAGATGGTTCATGTCCAGATTACATGGCATTTCTTGACTTGTAGTCAAGGATTTGTTGGTGAATAAAAGCGGCCACAAATATTTGTCTTGGTTTTCTGGGCTCTTCTCTGGCAATTCATCAGGATGAAAGTCTTCTGAAAATGAGAAAATTAAAAGTACTATGTAATGCTTAACAGTGCTCATGAATGGACACAGGTGAAGGGGCTTGCCAAAAAGTTCATGGAAAAATGTGTATTCTGGAAAAAACCAGCATGGACTTCAAATTTATTTTTTAAACTTTGATAAAATCCATTTTATCTATTTTAAGTTTTGTTCAAGGTCATGAAGATTTATCTGCCTGTTTTAGTCTAAGAGTTTTATAGTTTTAACTTTTTTAAAAAATTAATTAATTATTTATTTGAGAAGGAGAGACAAAACGAGAAGTCTTCCATCTGCTGGCTCACTCACCAAATGGCCACAATGGCCAGGGCTGGGTTAGGCCAAAGCCAGGAGCTTCTTCTGGATCTTCCACATGTGTGCAGAAGCCCAAGTACTTGGGCCATCTTCCGCTGCTATTGCAGGCATATTAGCAGGGAACTGAATCAGAATTTGAGTAGTCAGGACTCGAACCAGCACCTGAACGGGATGCTGGTGTCACAGGCAGCAGCTTAACCTGTTATGCCACAATGCCAATCCCTCAAAACAGCTTTGCACCAAATAAATGTATCTTTTAATTCTGCTTTCCACGAACTTTTTAAAGCTTCCTCAAATCATTATGCCCTATTATGTATTTGATTTCTTAATTTCTGTTTTAGTTTCCCAGCAATAAAGTATTTCCAAGTGGCATTTGGGTACATGCTAGATGGAAGGTACATGCTAGATGAGCAGCCCACAAGAAAACCCTGGTATCTAATCTCTCACGGCCTCTCTGGGTGGGCAACATGCATATATGTCACTATTCACTGCTGGGGAAACCAAGTATCTCCCTTTGAACTCTCAGAAGCTTGTACCTGATTTCCCTGGCCTTCACCCCACTTTTTGGCTTGGTTGATTTTGCTTTGTATCTTTTCTGTTAGATGTGAGCCATTAATATCCCGAAGTCTTGTGAGTCCTCCTAGTGAACGAGTGAGTTTTCTGACAGTATTCAGTAACTTACCTGGGGAGCTCCTGCTTAGAAATTCTTTATCTAACAACCATGGATCTTCTCCTTGTTCCAATATGAAGATAAGTCCTGGTTTTGTAAAGCAACACCCTGTAAATTAGAAGCAATTTAGGACTTGAGTTATCTGCATAGGTTTTGCTATTTCTGAATGTGAAAGAAGGTACAGTTTCAGAAGCAAAACACTGAGGGTGTTTGTTCACTGTATCTTTGGGGGAAGTGACAACAAAAACCATTTTCTTATGCCTACAGTAATCTCCTTGAATTGCAAGTCTAAATAACATTACATTCTAAAACACATGTCTTGGGTTTCAAACAAGAGATTTCATGAAGACTTCCATAACTGGTCATAATAAAAACTGATTTACTCCTTAAAAACTACACAAAATATATGAAATGTTATTTAGACTTTACACAACAGGTAGTGCAGACAGAGATCCTTGAGAATGGAGAAACAAATGAGATAAGCTCATAACAAATAAGGTTACTGCTGTGAGATTTTCCAACCCATAGAAAAATAACATCATTATCAACAACAACAAGAAAAAAAAACCAAAAATCCTCAAAACAAACATCAAAACAGCAGGCTGACAGATTCAGTGAGTTGAAACAATGGAATTATATGTGTAGAGAAGTTGGACACTAGAATTTGTGAGATAAAATATCAGAGAAGGAAGAGCTGTACTTATACAGTGTTCTGGAGATCTGCAGCAGGGTTTCCTGTGTGCGAATTGTGCACACACATAAGAAAATCACTTGGGCTTGGCGTAGGCGGAGCAGGTAAAGTTACTGCTTAAAACACTAGCATCCCATATGGGTTGAGACCTGGCTGCTCCACTTCCCCTCAAGTTCCCTGCTGATGTGCCTGAGAAAGCAGTAGAAGATGGCCCAGGTACTTGGAGCCCTGCACTCATGTGGGAGGCCCAGAAGAAGCTCCTGGCTCCTGGCTTCTACCTGATCCAACCCTGGCCATTGCAGAACTTAGAGAGTCAACCACCGGATGGAAGATCTCTCTCTCTCTCTCTTTCTTTCTTTCTTTTTTTTTTTTTTGACAGGCAGAGTGGACAGTGAGAGAGAGACAGAGAGAAAGGTCTTCCTTTAACCGTTGGTTCACTCTCCAATGGCCGCCGCGGTAGGCGCGCTGCGGCTGGCGCACCGTGCTGATCCAATGGCAGGAGCCAGGTGCTTCTCCTGGTCTCCCATGGGGTGCAGGGCCCAAGCACTTGGGCCATCCTCCACTGCACTCCCTGGCCACAGCAGAGAGCTGGCCTGGAAGAGGGGCAACCGGGACAGGATTGGTGCCCCGACCGGGACTAGAACCCGGTGTGCCGGCGCCGCTAGGCAGAGGATTAGCCTAGTGAGCCGCGGCGCCGGCCTCTCTCTTTCTATACCTCTGCCTATCAAATAAATAAATCTTTTTTCTTTTTCTTTTTCTAAGATTTATTTATTTATTTATTTGAAAGTCAGAGTTACACAGAGAAAGGAGAAGCAGAGAGAGAGAGAGGTCTTCCAAACGATAGTTCACTCTCCAATTGGCTGTAACGGCTGAAGCTCTGCCGATCCGAAGCCAGGAGCTTCTTCCGGGTCTCCCACACAGGTGCAGGGGCCCAAGGACTTGGGCCATCTTCTACTGCTATCCCAGGCCATAGCAGAGAGCTGGATCAGAAGAGGAGCAGCTGGGACTAGAACCAGCGCCCATGTGGGACGCCGGTGCTTCAGGCCAGGGCGCTAACCCACTGTGCCACAGTGCTGGCCCCAGTAAATCAATCTTAAAAAAGAAAAGAAAACCACTCACAGCTGGAGGAAAAAAACCAGCGAAAAAGAGTAGGCTGGGAAGTCACCAAAGCATATACAAAAGTAGGAAGCTTATGTAATCACCAGTCACAGTAGAAAAACTTCCTAATTTATGACCAATTAGGTAGAAAAATCAGAAGTTTATTGCCTTATTAGACTAGAGGCCAAATTCGTTCTAAACTAAAGTGAACTCTGAATCCAACATAACATATCTTAAAGCAAACCCTGAAAAGACTAATCTAATTCTAAATAATTTAACTACATTCCAAAAAGGACCCAAAATATTTAAAATGTGGTGCTGGCATCCCATATAGGTTTTGGTTCAAGTCCTGGATGCTCCACTTCTGATTCAGCTCCCTGTTAACGCACCTGGAAAAGCAGCGGAAGATGGCCCAAGTGCTTGGGCCATTATACCAATGTGGGAGACCTGGAAGAAACTCCTGGCTCCTGGCTTCAGATCGGCCCAGCTCTGGCTGTTGTGGCCATTTGGGGAGCAAACCAGGAGATGGAAGATCTCTCTCTCTCTGCCTCTCTGTAACTCTGCCTTTCAAATCAATCTTTAAAAAATAAGCTTAAAAACATTTTTTTAATAAAAAAATTAATCACTAGCAACAGAGTAAGAAATGACATATGACAAAACCAACAGTCAAGACAATACTGTCTAAGATAGAGAGACCTACTACATAATAAGAAAGGGAGTAATTCATCCAAAGGATGTGACATCTTAAAATGTCTCTCCTTCCTGCAACCCTATTCAAAATAGCAAATCCTGATGAAACTGAAATAACCGAAGTCACACGTACAGCTCATTTCTCAATAACTGATCGAACAAACACATAAAAATATATGGAAGATTTGAACAACATATAACAAAAAATTCAAATTCCCATCTGTAGAACACTCCACTTTCAGCATTGGGCAGACCATAGAGCCAGAAAATCAAAGTTAAACTGCAGTTTAGGTCAAACAGATCTAACAGACAATTATAAACCATTCTGGCCAACAGCTGAAGAGTACACATTCTTCCCAACAGCACACTGCACATTCTCCTGATCATAAACTGGACCACAAAATAAGTCCCAACGAATTTTTAAAAATCAAAATCATATCAAGTAAATTTCTGATCACAATAGAATAAAACTAGAAATCAGCAACAGGTAGAAGGGTGGAAACTCTGCTAATACAAAGAAATTAAGCAACATGTTGCTGAAGGAATTAATGAAGAAATAAAATAATTTCTCAAGGTAATCTAAAATGAAAACACAACACATCAAAATCTCAGGGACACAGCAAAAACTATACTAAGGGGTAACGTTTGTAGTAATAAACACATGCCTCAAAAAATGTGAAGGCTCTTGGGTCTGTGTTGTGGAGCACATTATGCCATTGCCTGTGACACCAACATCCCACGTGAGTGCTCATTTGAGTACTGGCTGCTCCATTTCCAATCCAGCTCCCTGCTAATGGCCTGGGAAAAGCAGCAGAAGGCGGCTCAGGTGTCTGGGCCCCTGCCACCTATGTGGGAGATCTACAAGAAGCTACTGGCTTTGGCCTAGCTCAGTGCTAGCCATTGTGCCCATCTGGCGAGTGAACCAGTAGATTGAAGATCTCTTTCAAATAACTAAATCTTTTTTTTTTTTTTTAAAGAAAACTATAGGCTAATGTCTCTAATGAATACAGATGTGCAAATTCTCAAAGAAATATTAGCAAACCAAATTCAATGGCACATTTAAAAGATCATTCATGATAATCAAGTGGGATTCATCTCAGGGATGCAAGGATGGTTCAATATATGCAAATCAATAAATGTGATCAAACACATGAACAGAATCAAGGACAACAACCACATAATCATTTGATATTCAAAATGATAAAAATCCCTCAACAAATTAGGTATAGAAGGAATGTACCTTGACACAATCAAGGCTATGTATTACAAAATGACTGCCAGCATACTGACAGGAGAGAGGCAGAAAGCTTTTTCTCTGAAATCTGGAAGACACAGATGCCTCTTGACATAGTACTGGAAGTCTTAGTGAGAACAGTTATGCAAGGGAAAGATAACATCCATATTGGAAAGGAAAAATAAAATTGTCGTGTCACAGACACGATGATCTAATTTATAGAAAACCTGAAGATCCCACCAAAAGAATCTAAAAAAAATTTAAAGAAATCATAAATTTCAGGATACAAAATCGGCATTAAAAAATCAAGGTGTTTCTATATGCCATGGTGAACTATCTAAAAAAGAAATCAAGAAAGGAATACCTTTTACAATAGCTTCAAAATAATAAAATTCCTAGGAATAATTTAAACAAGGAGGTTTCTACTCTAAAAACTATAAAACACTGATGAAAGAAATTGGAGAGGACACAAATACCTGGAAAAACATCCCATACTCACAGACTGGAAGAATAATATTATTAAAATGTCCAAATTACCCACAGCAATCTACAGATTCAGAAATTCCTATCATTAAGCTGATTACTTTTTTCACAGTTGTAGGGAAAAAAATCCTTAAATATGTACAGAATCAGAAGAGACCCTGAATAGCTAAAGTAATCCTGGGGGTGGAGGTGGGTGGGGAGATGGTAGCATCACAATACCTGATCTCAAAATACACTGTAATGCAATAGAAAACAGCATGCTATTGACACAAAAACAGACACATAGATCAATGGCAAGGAAGGCCCAGAAATAAATCCTCACATCTATAGCCAACTGATTTTTGACAAAGATGACAAGAACACACTTGGGAAAGGACAGTCTTTTCAATACATAATGCTAGGAAAATCGGATGTCCACATCTCTCCCTATACACAAGAACCAACTCAAACCAGACCAAAGACTTAAATATAAGATGCTGAACTATAAAAGTACTAGAAGAAAACAGGTGAAATGCTTCATGGCTTTGCACTGGGTAAGGATTTTTTTTTTATAAGATCTCAAAAGAATAGACACCAAAAGAAAGACAAACTGGATTATGTCAACCTGAAAAGCTTCTGACTAGCAAAGAAAACAATCAAGAGAATGAAGAGACAACATACTGAAATGAGAAAAAATATTTGCAACCCATACATCTGATAAGGGGTTAATACCCAGGATATATATAAAAGAATTCAAACATCTCATCAGCAAAAAAAATTTTTAAAAAGCTGATTTAAAAAATGGGCAAATTAGGCCGGCGCCGTGGCTCAACAGGCTAATCCTCTGCCTAGCAGCGCCGGCACACCGGGTTCTAGTCCAGGTCGGGGCGCCGGATTCTGTCCCGGTTGCCCCTCTTCCAGGCCAGCTCTCTGCTATGGCCCGGGAGTGCAGTGGAGGATGGCCCAACTGCTCGGGCCCTGCACCCCATGGGAGACCAGGAGAAGTACCTGGCTCCTGGCTTCAGATCAGCGCGGTGTGCCGGCCACGGTGGCCATTGGAGGGTGAACCAACGGCAAAGGAAGACCTTTCTCTCTGTCTCTCTCTCTCACTATCCACTCTGCCTGTCAAAAAAATAAAAAAATAAAAAATAAAAAAAAAATGGGCAAATGACTTGAATAAAGATTTCTCAAAACAAGACATAAAAGTGAATAATAGGTACTAAACAGTGCTCATTTTCATTACCCACTAGTGAAATGCAAATAAAAAAATAAGATATCACCTCATTTTAGTTAGAATGACTTCTATCAAAAATACAGAAAACACCAAGTGTTGGGGAAGATGTGTAGAAAAGGGAACCATTATTCACTACCGGGGAGAATATTAATTAGTGCAGTTATTATGGAGAGCAGTATAGAGGTTCTTCAAAAAATTAAAGATAGGGGCCAGTGTCTTGGCAGAGTAGGTAAAACTGCCTCCTGCAGTGCCGGCATCCCATGTGGGCGACGGTTCAAGTCCCAGTTGTTCTACTTCCAATCCAGTCTCTATTATGGCCTGGGAAAGCAGCAGAAGATGGCCCAAGTCCTTGGTCCCTATACCTGAGTGGGGGACCCAGAAGAAGCTTCTGGCTCCTGGCTTCGGATACGCCCAGCTCCAGCCATTGTGGCTATTTGGGGAGTGAACCAGCAGATGGAAGACCTCTCTCTCTGCCTCTGCCTCTCTGTAACTCTGCCTTTAAATAAATACTCTTTAAAAAAATCAAAGATAGAACTATCATAAGACTCAGTTATCCTACTAAGTATCGCCCAAAGGAAATGAAGCTAGTATCTTGAAGAGCTATCTGCATACCCTTGTTTATTGCAGCATTATTCACAACAGCTAATATAGGAAATCAGCCTAAGTGTTCATCAACAGATGAATGAATAAGGAAAATGTGGTATATATACACAATGGGTCATTACTGAGCCATAAAAGCATATATATATATATATATATATATTTATCACTTATATATAAAAGATAAAAGATATATATAAACATTATATATAATATATATATCACTTATATATGAAAGATATATATATATATAAACATTATATTATATATATATATATCACTTGCAACAGTGTGGATGGACTTGGAGTAGCTTATCTTAAGTGAAATAAGCTAGGTACAGAAATACAAATACTACAGGATCTCATTTACAGGTGGAATCTAAAGACATCTGTCTCAGAAGTAGAGAGTAGAGATTTAAGGTTACAAGGTTGGTGAGGTTGAAGTAGGGATGGGGCTGGTCAACAAATACAAAGTTACAGTTAGATAAGAGGAGTAAGGTCTGAAGTTCTATACAGCAGGGTGAATATGTCAATAATAATGTACTATATGCCACAAAATACCTAAAAGTAAGAATTTTTGAATGTTTTACCACAAAGAAATGATATATGAGGTGACAAATATGCTTATTACTTGATCAATACACAATGTATACATGTATTGAAGTATTACACTATACTCCATAAACTTGTATAATTATGTCAATCTATAACTTTAACATTTATTTATTTATTTATTTATATTTGAAAGAGAGACAGACAGAGGGAGACTTCCCATTTGCTGGTTCATGCCTCAGAACACCTGCAATAGCCAGGGGCTAGGACAGGCCAAGGTCAGGAGCCTGAAACTCAATCTAGGGCTCTCATGTAGGTCACAGAGATTCAAACACTCGAGCCATCACCTGCTGCCTCCCAGGCTTCCCAATAAGAGGAAGTGGAATTGGAAGTAGAGCTTGGACGTGAACCCAGGCACTTGAATACGGGAATCCTAAGTGGCACCCTAACTCCTGCACCAGATGCCCACTCCTAAAAAAGTTTTTCAAACAAAATATTTGTAAAAATGTTGTCTCTATGCCAGATGGATAGAGTTTGCAAAATATAAGTAAGACAGGTATGAATTTTAATTCAATAATAACAGAAAAAAAAAAACTAAACAAAAATGGCTAAAGGTTTGATTAGACATTTTACTAAAGAGCGATAAACGGCTAAAACACACATCGGGGGTTGGCATTTGGCACAGCAGTTAAGATGCTACTTCAGACGCCCTCATCTGTTTGGTAGAGCTGAGCTGGAGTCCTGGCTCCACTTCCACTTCCAGCTTCCTGCTATTGTGCCACCTGGATGCAGCAGTGAAGGCTCAAGCAGCTGGATCCCTGCCACCCAGATGGGGACTTAGACTGAATTCTTGGTTCCTGGATTGGGGTGGATCCAGTTGTGGACATTTGGGGAGTGAACCAGTGGATGGGAGACTCCTAACTCTGCTTTTCACGTAAATAAAATAAAAAAATTTTTTTTAAAATACACCAGAAAAGGGGCCAATGCTGTGGCACAGTAGGTTAAGTCTCCAACTGCAGCACCAGCATCCCATATGGGTGCCAGTTCTAGTCCTGGCTGCTTCTCTTCTGATCCAGCTCTCTGCTATGGCCTGGGAAAGCAGTAGAAGATGGCCCAAGCACTTGGGCCCCTGTACCCACCTGGGAGACCCAGAAGAAGCTCCTGACTCCAGATTAGCTCAGCTCTGGCCATTGCGGCCATTTGGGGAGTCAACCAGCAGATGGAAGACCTTTCCCTCTATCTTTTCCTCTCACTGTCTGTAACTCTACTTTTCAAATAAATAAAATTATTTAAAAAATACAAAAATACATGGGAAGGAATTCAACATTGCTAGTAAACTAGATTAAAAGCCAACAAGAAGGGCCAGCATTGTGGCACAGTGGGTTAAGCTGCTGTTTGTAACACTGGCATTTCATATGGAATGCTGGTTCAGGTCCTGGCTGCTCTGCTTCTGATCCAGCTTCCTGCTATGTGTCTGGAAAAGCAGTGGATGCTGGCCCACTCATGTGGGAGACCTGGATAAAATTCCTGGCTCCTGGCTCTGACCCAACCTAGCCTTGGCTGTTGCAGTTATTTAGGGGGTGATCAGTAGTTAGAAAATGTCCCTCTCTGTCTCTCATTCCCTGTCATTCTGCCTTTCAAATAAATAAATCTTTAAAAAAAAAAAACCCATGAAGATATAACCAGATACTAAGCAGAATGGTTAAAATAAGACTTACCAAATATTGACAACAAGAACACAGATATTACTTATGGGCATAAACAACAGTTTAGTCAGCATGAAAAGATTTGTCAGTTTCTTTATAAAGTTACATATAAATATACTAAAAGATCTAGCAAGTCCACTCCTAGGTATTTATGCAAAAGAAATGAAAATATGTTGACACAAAGATTTGTATGTGAACGTCCATAGAGTCTTTATTTATAATAGCCACAAACTAGAAAGAACCGATAGATCCATTAGGTGATAAAGAATAAAAAATAATGGTATATGCAAACAAAGAAGCAGTATCCAGCATAAAAAGACTGGACTACTGATATAAACACATACCTATATCTCAACAGCACTTTGCTAAGTAAAAGCAGCCAAAAGAGTATATGGTTTATGATTCCATTTGTATGAAATTTGAGGAGAGGCACAATTACTACAATAGGAAGCAAATCAATGGTGGGGTGAGAGGGTAAAGGGTGGCGGGAGCAGGGACCTCACTGCAAGGGGCTACCAGGAATCTTTTTGGGGTGACAGAAATATTCCAAATCTTGATTTTGTTGGTGGAAATCAACTGAACACAAGGTTTTTCAAAACCCACTGACTAGTAGACTGAAAGGTGCTGAATTCAATTTTCCATTGAACCTCTGTAACTGAAGTGATTGACATTTAAAAAAGGGAAAAAAAAATGAACCTTGGTATAGAGGGAATGGCATGGTAAGGTTTGCTCACCCAGTGAGACGAGGTGGCTGTAGTTCTCCAGCATCACGTCTCTGTACAGGGTCCTCTGAGCTGGGCTCACGTGCTGCCACTCCTCCGGGGTGAACTCCACACTCACGTCCTTGAATGACACTGATGCCTGTAACAGCACATTTCTCATCAACCTGACAACTTCTACTCAGCAGCAGGAAACTATTTTTGGAAACAAACTCTTATTATGTTCACAGTGGAGTTTGAAACAAAATGCTTTAAAGGATGCCTCTCATAGTCCTTGGTCTGTCTTATACTTTGGGAATGCATACTTAGCACAAATAGCATTCTTATGCTTTGACTTATTTTATTTATTTATTTATTTAATTTAAAAATTTTTTTTATTATTTTTTTTTATTTTTGACAGGCAGAGTGGACAGCAGAGGGAGACAGAGAGAAAGGTCTTCCTTTTTGCCGTTGGTTCACCCTCCAATGGCCGCCGCGGTAGGCGTGCTGCGGCTGGCGCACCACGCTGTTCCGATGGCAGGAGCCAGGTGCTTATCCTGGTCTCCCAAGGGGTGCAGGGCCCAAGAACTTGGGCCATCCTCCACTGCACTCCCTGGCCACAGGAGAGAGCTGGCCTGGAAGAGGGGCAACCGGGACAGGATCAGTGCCCCGACCGGGACTAGAACCCGGTGTGCTGGCGCCGCAAGGCGGAGGATTAGCCTAGTGAGCCGCGGCGCCGGCCTATTTATTTTTTTGACAGGCAGAGTGCATAGTGAGAGAGAGAGACAGAGAGAAAGGTCTTCCTTTTTTCTGTTGGTTCACGCCACAATGGCTGCTGCGGCCGGCGCACTGCGCTGATCCGAAGCCAGGAGCCAGGTGCTTCTCCTGGTCTCCCATGGGGTGCAGAGCCCAAGGACTTGGGCCATCCTCCACTGCACTCCCGGGCCACAGCAGAGAGCTGGCCTGGAAGAGGGGCAACCGGGACAGGATCAGTGCCCCGACCGGGACTAGAACCCGGGGTGCCTGCGCCGCAGGAGGAGGATTAGCCTTTTGAGCCGTGGCGCGGGCTGTACTTTTTAAAAAATTTTTTTATTTGAAAGGCAGACTGATGGAGAGAGGGAGAGGGAGAGAGATCTTCTATCCACGGTTCAGTCCCTAAGTGGCCTCAATGGCTGGTGCCAGGGCAGGCCAAAGCCAGGAGCCTGGAATTCTATTGAGGTCTCCCACATGAGTGACAGGGGCCCAAGCCATTTTCCACTGCTTTCCCGGATACATCAGTAGGAGCTGGATGGGAAGTGGAACAGCTGGGACTCGAACCAGCACTCACTGGATGCTGGTATTGCAGGCAGCGGCTTAGCCTGCAGTGCCACAATGCTGGCCCCTGTATTTGTTTTTAGATTACAACCATACACTGTCACTTAATGTGCCTCATTTTTAGGTAAAATTATTTTAAATAGATTTTCCATACACCACTGAAATACCCTGAGCACTCTGTACAGCACACACTCCAACCTAGAGATCTGTGTTGGGGCAATGGGAACCATGTCACCCAGTCAGACTTACAGAACATGGTTTCTTAAACTTGGCACTACTGACTTTGTAGACCAGATAATGCTTTTTCATGAGAACAATCTTGAGCATTTTAATATACTTAGTGGTATCCCTGTCTTCTTACCATTCAAAGCTAGTTTCAACAAAATATCTCAAAAACATTATCAGATAACTTCTGGGGAGCATAATCACCCCAAATTAGGTATCATTGCACTACATGAAATGTGGACTTCAGCAGCAAAAGACCCAATTTAAGATATGACCTGTGTTAAGGAAAAGCAACAGAAATAAAGAGTGAGAAGGTAATCTCTAGAAAACAAGATTCGTTATTGTTTTCTGGGGCAGCTACACATGACACTGCGTGGACAACTAGGTAGATACTGATACCACACACAGAAACTGAAAATATGGTAAGAGCAAAAGGTTGAGCAAGGCTCAAAATGCCTGCAGAACACACAAGGGGTCTTGAAAAATTCATGGAAATGGTATGGAGGAACTATGCACGCATTTCCAAAAAAATTTTACACCCAGAAAACCATCTTTGAATGCTATTTTTCTGATAGTTTTTGGAGGTACTCTTGCACAGATATACTTATCTGTCCACTTTTGGTCACATGATTTTGGAACAAAGGGAAGTAGAAAATGAAAATAAGGATCTAAGAAACAGTAGTCATTAAGATGGTAACTGAATTCATCAGAGAGAAGGAGTTGGCTCAGAAAGGGTACAGAAACTGAAGAGAGAAAAGGATCAAATACTGAATTCAAGAGAATAGCAATACTAACAGATAAGCCAAAGAAGAATAGGACATGAAAGCTGAAAAAACCATTTCTAAGAGAAAGAGAAACCAGAGGGGCCAGTGCTGTGGCGCAGTAGGTTAATCCTCTGTCTGTGGCGCCGGCATCCCATATGGACGCTGGTTCTAGTCCCACCTGCTTCTCTTCTGATTCAGCTCTCTGCTATGGCCTGGGAAAGCGGTACAGGATAGCCCAGGCGCTTGGGCCCCTGCAGTTGGTAGGAGACCCAGAGTTCCCAACAGTTCCAGCTGTTGCAGCCATTTGGGGAGTAAACCAGCAGATGGAAGACCTTTCTCTTTGCTTCTCCCTCTCACTCTCTTTAACTCTACCTCTCAAATAAATAAAATCTAAAAAAAAAAAGAAAGAAAAAAAAAGAAAAGAAAGAGAAACCAGAGAGATTAGCTTACGAGAAGAGAGAACTGCAAGCAAAATGCTTCTTTTGGTTCTGGATAATAGACTGAGCACACACATTGTATCTCCTGCCTCCAAAAATGCACTTAGGTTTAAAAAAAAAAAAAAAAAAGACACAACATACTATAAATGTATGACAAAAGAGGAAGTGAGGGAAACATCCCACGAGGCTGGAAAATTTGAACAAATTCTGGAGTTGCAGGGTAAGGCAGTATTCGATAAGAACAACTGGGCAATACTGTTGAGCAGGAATCTTGTATCAGAAGCTGGAGTTGGGAATTGAAACAAGACACTCCCGGGTGGGAAGTGGGTGTCCTAATGAGCATCTTAACTGCTAGGCCAAACACATGCCCCAGAAAAGGAATTTTTGATGTTGCAAAAGCAGTAGTAATTTCGAGATCCTAAGAAAATATTATGAAGTTCATAAAAACACATTTAAGAATAAAAAGTATTTTTCTACAAAAATATGAAAAAAATAATATAATGAAAAATATAATTCAATGTAGGTTTATGGTAATTAATTGGTTAGCAAATTGATTAGAGGGGCCAGTGCCATGGCTCACTTGGTTAAGCCTCCACCTGCAGTGCTGGTATTCTGTATGGATGCCGGATTCTGTCCTGGTTGCTCCTCTTCCAGTCCAGCTCTCTGCTGTGGCCGGGGAAGGCAGTGGAGGATGGCCCAGGTGCTTGGGCCCCTCCACCTGCATGGGAGACCAGGAAGAAGCACCTGGCTCCTGGCTTCGGATTGGTACAGCGCCAGCCGTAGTGGCCATTTCGGGAGTGAACCAACAGAAGGAAGACCTTTCTCTCTCTCTCTCTCTCTCTCTGTCTATAACTCTACCTGTCAAATTAAAAAAAAAAAAAAAAGTAAATTGATTAGAAATCAAAATTGTCACATAAAAATTCTCAGAAGGCCCAAGTTGATAAGCATCACATAATTTACATATAACACAATTTTCTAATTTTTGTAAATTTAGAAAAGAGGAGAAAAAAGTACCCCCTTTCCTTTTATGAGATTGTAACGATCATATATGATATCACAGTTGGACAGGAAAATGGGTATAGCCTAGTCTAACTTGTGAATACAGAAATAAGAATCCTAAGTAAAGGATAAGCAAACATCCTAGGGAAATATGTAAGAAGCAATTTACTACACTTATTAGCAACTTAGGTCTACATGGGGATTCAACATTAAAAAATCATTTACCTTATCCAAAATAGTTACAGATGAAAGGAAATAGCCATAGCTCTATTCTGATGGATAAACAAAAGTTATTCAATATAATTCAATGCACATTCATGGCTAACTTGAAATCTTAGTGACCTGGTAACTTTAGGGAACCTGTTTACCTGGACAAAGGTTACCTACCAAACACCAAGAGCACGAATCAGAGTTCATGGGAAAGCTCTGACTATCTTCCTTCTAGGGAGTCAAGAAAACTTGACTTGGTCCATTTCCCCTTTTACATGTAATGCACGAGTCCTTCTAAACCTCATAAATGCATTACAACACAAAGTGAGGGATAAATAGAGCTCACCTGAGATGTGTTCATCATCTGTGGCTTTTGGGACGCTGCAGAGAACCGTGAAGGCTCAGCTGGGGACAAAGAAAGAGGATGGGGTTATGAGATCTGCCTGCCTCACTGCTCCCTGATAAAGCACTCTGAATCTCAACAACCGGCTGGGGAGAGGACTCCCTAAGGGGATAGGCCCCTTTTTGGCCTTGGAAAGACATAAAAAGGATCAGGTGCAAGGTGGCACCACCTGTCCCTGTGCCAGCCTGAAATGATCCTGGGGGTTAAACTTGCTGCTTATTTTATTGAAATATAAACTTTTCTCAACTGATTTAACAAAAATGCACATGTCCTTCTAACACAGAGAAATAAAGACCTCAGGAGATTAGTTGAATTAAAATTCACCAAAGGGTAAGACACTAACTATTCTTTGATTAAAGTTGCCTTGGCAGAAAAATACTGTGTCACCTATTCATTTTTCTTGGTAATAATGTTTGTTCACAGAAAGCCTAGTAAAGATCAGCTACAACTGGATATATTTCTCAAAAGTTGCTTTTTCTCAGTTTTCTAAAATCATATTTTATTTGAAAGGAAGAGGGGGGGGGAGGAAGGGAGGGAGGGGGGGAGAGAGAGGGAAGAGAGGGGTCTTCCATCCCCTGGCTTACTCCCCAAAAGCCTGCAATAGCAGGGGCTGGGCTAGGCTGAAGCCAGGAGCCTGGAATTGAATCTAGGTTTCCCACATGGGTGGTGGGGGCCTAGGTACACAATCATTTACCACTATCATTATCATCAGGCAGCCACTCCACCTCTCAGAGTGTGTATCTGCAAAAAGCTGGAATCAGAGGCGGAGCCGGGACTTGAACCCACAGACTCCAATATGGGATTGCAGGTATCCCAAGCAGCATCTTAACCACTACACCAAATACTTCCCTCCAAAGGCCCTCCTGAAAAGATGCTTTTGGAGACTCACCTACGAGAGGATGAACCACGGCGTCTTCCTCCTGGTTCTGTCACAAACCAAGTATCCCGGGAGAGTCACTGCACCTTTCACGCCTAATGTCTTTGAAGCTTTCAAAGCAGCCCGAAGTAGCTAACTTTGGAAAACCCTTTGGGAACCATCATTCTGGAATCCTGTGCAGCCGGGATCGTATCATTAGTGTCACACATGGTGATGGACCTGTGTGAGAGTAGCCCAGCGTCTGTGGAATGTGGAGAACAAGGGAAAAGCTAAGACAGAATTTCCACCCTCTCCCTGACCAAGCTCTACAGCGAAGTGTCCTCTCCCAGGCAGCCTGTGCCTGGCCTGGCCAGCTCACTTTGCTCATCTCAAAGATGGCCAGCCTCCCACTGCCACACCGTCTGGCGTGAGTTGCGGTTGTCCCCAGGTCTGGCTCACTCTGGGCAGGAGCATGAGGAACTGCTTCTGACCACGCAAAACTAGGACCTGCTCTTTCCCAGGCTTTTCTGTGTCTGCTCTGCAGCTCTGGAGAGAGGCCTGAGCTCAGTGGGGGTCCTGCTCCAGGGACCTCCTCATCTCGCCTGGGGATTACTTGATTTCAAAGAGCTGGTCCCTGGACCTGAGAATCAGGCTCCCTTTAAGGGCAAAGACCCGACTTTTGGAATTCGTTCTATCACACGTACAGACAGCCTGACGAGTGCAGAAGGGGGACGCACAGGCTCTGAGGGGACACCCGCGGGCCCCTCTCCGTGCACTTCCCTTCGCATCCCTGCGTGGTGCCGTGAAGGCGGCATCGCTGGCACACCTGCCCGAGTCAGAGCTCCCTCTCGGCCAGCCTGTGGCCTCGGCACGTCACTCAGGGCTCAAGAACCTGCGCTTCGCTCTCTGCTTCGCAGGCGATGACTTCAACCTCAGTTTCCAAACAGCGCCACGGAGCAGGCTCATCCTCCGAGGAGAAAGCAGGGTCTTGCCCAGGCCCCTCTCGGCGCTGCTCGCGGGGGACAGAGCTGGGACCCATCTGTCCGACTCCAGACCTCGGGGTCTCGCGGCAGACCCACCGCCCGCGCCTGCGGCACGGGTATAGTGGGTTTTCCCCTCGTGCCTCAGGCGCCGGGCTCACGGGCCTCGCACACCCAGGTCCGCCCGGAGCTCAGCCCCACCTGCGCGCTCCACGGGACTGCGGGGCTCGGTCCCTGCGCACCGGCCTCTGCCGGCCCCGACTCCCCCCGCCCCAGCGAAGGGCCCGGGGGCGAGAAGGGAATCGCAGCGATTTCCCGCTTCCCCTCCGGGGCGCGAGAGCATTCCTCCCGTCTGGTCCCCAGCGCTGTTACCCCAGGTGCACCCCCTCTACTTTCCGACCTGACCCCGAGGCTGGCAAGCCGCTTCCCGGGATCCCAGGACGCCAGCGGGAAGGCGGGGCAGCAGCTGCACATGCGCAGAAAACGTCCGGAGCCCCCTTCCCAGAGTGCAGCGCGGTTCACCCGACCGCTTCAAGACTACATTTCCCGTCAGCCTCTGCGACCACTCTTGCAGGCGAGTCTCGCCATTTCCATGCCCGAGGACGAAGTTTTGTTTTGTTTTTTTTTTTGAAGCTAATGGTCTTTTTATTGGGGGGAAAAAATTAGAGACTAGCATTTACAATTTTTGGAATGGACGTAAATTGTAGTTTCACTATTTTTTATTTTACTTATTGGAAAGGCAGAGTTCCAGAGGTTCCATCCGGCGGTTCACTCCCCAGATGGCCACAAGGTCTTTAGCAGGGAGCTGGATGGGAAGTGGAGCAGCGGGAGCTCAAACTAGCGTCCACAAGGGATGGGGCGCAGCTGGCGGAGGCCTGACCAGCTAGGGCCCAGGATGGTGTAGTGTGTTAGGCGGCCATGTTGATGGTCCTGCAGGAGTTCGGGAGTTCACGGCCGCAGCCCATTCTGCCAACGCCAAAGTCATGCTCCAGAAAGGTTTTGTTGGGCACCAAAAAATATGTTGTGTCCAGATCGTTAGATCCCCGCAGAGACCCCCAGAGAGTCGATCACACCGAACTGCAAAAGCAAGGTTTATTTGGGAGTACAAGCCGCGACAGGGACCCCATCCAACCAACCGGCACAGCGGAGGAAGGAGTGAGGAGGCCCCAGTCTTTGTTTGGGAGAGTTTTTAAAGGAAGAAAGGGCTACATCAGCAGGAAAAAAGACTTACATACAGCATGGAAGCTTTGGGTACAGGGAGTTACAGCGGGGGCTCACAGCATGGAAGCTCTGGGCACAGGGAGTTACTTTGTTCAGCAATCTCTACTGTGCTGTCCTTGGTCTACCGAGCTAGCTGTTCCTGGTAAGCTTTGATACCTCCGGAATGCCTGAATTCCTGCTTTTACAAGGACCTGGGTCTGCTATGGGAAACGGAGGCTGTTTTTTTTAATTGTTTTAAAATGGAGTCACTTTGGTTCTTCAATACAGACGCCTGAGTGCCCAAATCTTCAAGCTGCGTACCTGACAGGTCAGCCCACACAGCGTGTTACTAACCAGCAAATGGAACCCGAGGGAGTCCACTAAGTGCTTCCTTGTCATTGAGGTAATCGAGTATTTATAGTGCATTCGGCCGTGTAGCTTGATCTTCAGGGGGCAGGACCGGCAACCAAAACGTGCGGATTGTGTGTGTGTGTGTGTGGACAGAGGTACTTCTGAAATTCACTTTTTTTAAAAAAGATTTATTTATTTATTTGAAAGTCAGAGTTACGCAGAGAGAGAAGGAGGGGCAGAGAGAGAAGTTCACTCCCCAATTGGCTGCAAAGGCCGGAGCTGTGCTGATCTGAAGCCAGGAGCCAGGAGCTTCTTCCGGGTCTCCCAAGTGGGTGCAGGGGCCCAAGCACTTGGGCCATCTTCCACTGCTTTCCCAGGCCATAGCAGAGAGCTGGATCGGAAGTGGAGCAGCCGGGATTCGAACCGGCGTCCATATGGGATGCCAGTGCTTCAGGCCAGCACGTTAACCCACTGCGCCACAGCGCCGGCCCCGAAATTCACTTTTGCTATATAGAAAGAGAATGAATAAGCTTTCCCTACCCCCTACCCCCCGCCCCCCCCCCCCCCCCCCCGACTCAAGTAAAACATTCGGTTTGATTCTTTTAGAGGGGCAAGGGAGTTGAAAGCAGGTATTCATTTTGTAGTCACAGGGGCTCATGGTTGACGTGTCCGTCTCCGTCCACATGTGCGTCTCTGGCCATTGTAGTGTCTGCTGCGCTGATACAACTGTTTCCATTCCTGTCCTAGACTGGGGAATGCGTCAGGAGTCTCCTCTTTACTAGTTTTCGTCTTTCTGGCCATCCTAGTCAAGAATTCTGGGAGGTCAGTGGTGCCGCTGCGGCGATCCTATCCGGCAGTTCAGCTTCTGTTGGGTTCTGACCCCGTGACCTCATGACAGCTCCAAGTTCCTCTGTTGTGATGGTGTCATGACCCTCTTTAATCGACTAGGGCGAAAGTTTCCTTGAAATCAGCGATCTGTTCTTCGCGCCATCGATTGGCCGCGGTGCGAGCCAAGGGAGGACCATCAAGGGGAGAGCAGGGGCTGTGACGGCGGCGGAGGTCCCCCCGCTGCTAAGGCGGAGTGCGTGGGCTGTGGTGCGCTGAGGACACGCCTTGTGCTGTGCTGCGCCGTGCCGCGCCACGGCCTGTGGTTGGGCCGTGCGCGCTCTGGTGCGCTGTGGTTCTCTGTGCGCGCTGTGGGTGTGCCCTGGGCTGTGCTGCGCCGCGCCACGGGCTGTGGTTGGGCCGTGCAGCGCTCTGGTGCGCTGTGGTTCTCTGTGCGCGCTGTGGGTGTGCCCTGGGCTGTGCTGCGGCACGCCGCGCGCTGTGGTTGGGCCGTGCAGCGCTCTGGTGCGCTGTGGTTCTCTGTGCGCGCTGTGGGTGTGCCCTGGGCTGTGCTGCGGCACGCCGCGCGCTGTGGTTGGGCCATGGGCGCTGTGGGTGCGCCTTGTGCTGCGCTGTGTCGTGTGCTGGGGTGCGCCGTGCGCTGTGGATGCGTTGTGTGCTGGGGTGCCACAGGACAGTGCACTGTGGGCGCTGTGCTGTGCTGTGTTGTGACCGCCACCACCGCGGCGGGACCCAGGATGAAGTTCTCAAAAGTGTGATAGACAAGACTCTGCAGGAGTCGCAGCAAGTTAAGAGTTAAATTTGAACTCCACTGCCAGAATGCAGAGCGTGGCTCCCCCGAAATAACAGCATCTACACCTCAAGGCTTTTGGAGACAATTGGGTAGACTGAATGTATATTGGGTGTTGAGAAGGAAAATTTCCATTATTTTTGTGAAGTGCAAAAGAACTCTTGGAGTTATGTTGGAAAATTGATTTTTTAAAAAAAGTCACGGTTACTGAAGGTTTTAGGACTGAAATGATAGAACCTTCAATTTACTTTATAAATTTATGTGTTTTCAACCTACCTCTTTGTAGCCACTTGATCCACTAACTGGAGAGCCCGGGGCTTGGTGCCCCCTGAGCCAGGGATGGGTTCCTAAGGAGGGTCATGGCTGCAGGTGTACGCCTACAGAGAGTTGGTATTTTTATGGTGACATTGCTTCTGGCTGAATTCTCTTATTTTTTTAAATTTATTTTTTATTTATTTGAAAGAGTTACATAGAGAGGTAGAGACAGAGAGAAAGGTCTTCCATTCGCTGGTTCACTCCCCAGATGGCCTCAACAGCTGGAGCTGTGCCAATCCGAAGCAAGGAGCCAGGAATTTCTTCCGGGTCTCCCATGTGGGTGCAGGGGCCCAAGGACTTGGGCCTCTTCTACTGCTATCCCAGGCCATAGCAGAGAGCTGGATTGGAAGTGGAGCAGCCAGGACTAGAACCAGCGCCCAAATGGGATGCCGGTGCTTCAGGCCGGGGCTTTAACCTGCTGCACCACAGTGCCAGCCCCCCTCTTATTGTTTTAACACATTTTAATGTTAATTATCTTGGATGTCCGTGCTCATAATGATACTCTTTGCTTACTTTTTGCCTCTATTTACGATTCTTTTTCATTCTTTAATGAATTACAAATAAAAGGACAAAATGCTGATTGAACTATATTAAATTAGTCATAATAGACTTTAGCAAAAAATCACTAACGGGAAGTGGTCAGTAGGTGTGTTATTTCCTGAAACGTTTGTGGAAAACCCGCTGTGAATAGACATCTTTCTAGATGCTGGGGTAGTAAAATGAAAATCTCCTCTAGGAGATAATTTCCCCTACATCCATGACCCCAGCTGTAATGCAGACAAGAGACTACATGATGGCTGGCGCTGTGGCTCACTTGGTTAATCCTCCGCCTGTGGCGCCAGCATCCCATATGGGCGTCGGGTTCTAGTCCCGGTTGCTCCTCTTCCAGTCCAGCTCTCTGCTGTGGCCTGGGAAGGTAGTGGAGGATGGCCCAAGTCCTTGGGCCCCTGCACCTGCATGGGAGACCAGGAGGAAGCACCTGGCTCCTGGCTTCAGATTGGTGTAGCCCGCCAGCCGTGGTGGCCATCTGGGGGGTGAACCAACAGAAGGAAGACCTTTCTCTCTGTCTCTCTCTCTCTCACTGTCTAACTCTGCCTGTCAAATTAAAAAAAAAAAAAAGAGAGAGAGAGAGAGAGAGAGAGAGACTACAGGATACTAGAGGTGAGTCATGGGGCCATGAAAATGTGGAGAGTGTTGAAGCATCCTAGAGACTATCGCTAGAACCTGGCAGGAAAATGTTAGCCTCACAGGAGTTGTGACCCTAGGCGTTAATAGCTAATTCACAGCTTACTGCAAAGAAGCAAAGGAGTAAATTACCCAAACTGCACTTGTTTTCTTCCCTCTAATGTCCTATCCTCTGTTAAACATCTTTAAACATCATTCTATACCTATTCCTAGAATTCTATTCAAAATATCTATACCAACCCTTTTGTTGCCAATTTTCCAGTCTTACTCTTTTCTAGATCCTAGCTACTATTGAGCTATTGGACTATGAGCTATATGAATCCATATAAATCTGAACTACAGATATGTATGTCTTCAAAGTGAATAACCTGAAATAACTTCTTAAATTCTGCCCCTGGGGAAGTGTCTTTGTACCACACATTTCAGAACCACCCCTACCAGGATCGGAATTGCAGCAGCTGACGTGTCCAAAGAGGCCACCATACGTTGTAGACCCACTTTGAAGGAGATGCAGTCAGTAGATGGGCACAGGTCTCAGGAATGCTTGGGGAATAACTCAGAGTATATACTGTGACTAAGTTATGAGGAATTTCATCAAAGAGAGCCAGCCTCCCCTTCTCAAGAGACACTCCCCTAGGGTGCTATCTACCTCATTTCAATGGACTTGCTAATCAAAGAGCAGCCACCACAGATCCATTCATATCACCATAAAAGATGGCTACCCATCAGAAATAACTGATTTTAAGAAGTATTTGTTAGATCTCAGTGGTAAAATATATGTTATTTCATAGGTATGAAATGCAGCATGAACTGCTCCTAAGGTCTTAGTGAGTATGCTCATATTGATATATTTGGCCCCATCCAAACATAGTTTGATCCTTCCTGGTATAATATCTTAAGAGTACACTTTTATATATGCTATCTAGTTTCTACTCGTACTATTGATCAAGATCTTGAGTTCCTTTGGTGTTTTGATATTTTATTTTGTGTTTTGATTTTTATTTCTAGATAAAACTTTATAATTCTCTCTTCAGGTATAGCTGTATTAAAACAAAATATGTATATTTTTATTTGAAAGAGTTATATATATATATACACACACACACACACACAGAGGGAACTCTTCCATCTGCTGGTTCACTTCCCAAATGGTCACAATGGCCAGGGCTGGGCTAGGCTGAAGCCAGGAGAATAGAACTCCATCCAGGTCTCCCAAAGGGTGGTAGAAGCCCAAGCACTTGGGCCATCTCCCGCTGTTTCCCAGGTGCGTTAGCAGGGAGCTGAAGCACAGATAGAACACTTAATGACTGTGGAATGCACATTCTTTTCAATAGCATGTGAAAATTCTCCAGGATAAACCATAGTAGGTAATAAAAATTTCATGGGAGTGGAATGATTAAAAATATTCTTTCCAATGACAATGGAATGAAAAGAGGTATCAACAGCAGAACACATCTGGGATATCCACACATTTTTGGAAAGTAAGTGACCCATGTATGAGTAATGCATGAGTCAGAAAAATCAGAAGGGAAGTTCAAAAGTGCTTTGAAGTAAATAAAAGTGTGAAACAGACTATCAATATTTATATGATGAGCCTGAAGCAACGCTCATAAGGAAGTTCGTAGCATTCATTATGTAGAGTGTAAGAGAAGAAATGTCTCAGATTAACAACTTAAGTTTATGCCTTAAGAAAGTAAAAAAAAAAAAAGAAGCGCAAACTAAGTCAAACAAGCCAAAGAAAGGAAATAACAGAGCTTAGAAAGGTGTCAATGAACTATAAACCAAAAATTGATAAAACCAGAAATTTTCTATTTAAGATCCTGAAAATTGATAGTCTTCATAGAAAAAATAGAAAACAGAACTTACTAAAATCAGATACTAAAGGGCCATCATTAACAACCACACAGAAATGAAAGGATTATAATATTCTGAAAAACATTATGCCACAAATAAGACTGTATGTAAGAAACAAATTCTTTTTTTTTAGACAGAGTTAGACAGTTAGAGAGAGACAGAGAGAAAGGTCTTCCTTCCATTGGTTCACTCCCCAAATTGCTGCTACAGCTGACGCTGTGCGGATCCGAAGCCAGGAGCCAGGTGCTTCCTCCTGGTCTCCCATGTGGGTGCAGGGCCCAAGCACTTGGGCCATCCTCCACTGCCTTCCTGGGCCACAGCAGAGAGCTGGACTGGAAGAGGAGCAACCGGGACTAGAAGCCAGCGCTTATTATTTTTGGGAAGTCTATTATAGATTTTTGCTTTGTGGTTACCAGGAAGCTTATAAAAATCTGTTATTTTGAAATGATGGCAACTTGATGTTGTTTATAAAGATAAGAAAAGAAACAAAATACTAATAAAGAACTCTAATTTTGCCCTCCATTCCTCCCTTATTTTGAAATGGTGCTGTCCCATTTAACATCTTTCTACCTTGCCTGTCTTATCACATACTAATGTTGTTATGATTTTTTCTCATCATACTAAAGATGCAAATGTTTTGTGCATGTTTTCTATATCAGAGCATTCTGAATTTGTTTATATAGTTACTTTTATCAGTGAGTTTTCCACCTTGTGATATTTTAATCTTTTTTTTTTTTTTTTTTTTTTTTTTTTGACAGGCAGAGTGGACAGTGAGAGAGAGAGACAGAGAGAAAGGTCTTCCTTTGCCGTTGGTTCACCCTCTAATGGCCGCCGCGGTAGCGCGCTGCGGCCGGCGCACCGCGCTGTTCCGATGGCAGGAGCCAGGTGCTTATCCTGGTCTCCCATGGGGTGCAGAGCCCAAACACTTGGGCCATCCTCCACTGCACTCCCTGGCCACAGCAGAGAGCTGGCCTGGAAGAGGGGCAACCGGGACAGGATCGGTGCCCCGACCGGGACTAGAACCCGGTGTGCCGGCGCCGCAAGGCGGAGGATTAGCCTGTTGAGCCACGGCGCCGGCCAGATATTTTAATCTTACTCATTAGCATCTCTTTCGGTTTGAAGAAACGCTTTAACATTTCTGATAAGGCAAGATGATGTTGTTAAATTCTCTCAGCTTATGGCGGTCTGGGAGTATCTTATGTCTCATATCTAAAGGATGGCTTTGGGGCCCGTGCTGTGGCGCAGTAGGTTAATCTTCTGCTTGCAGTGCCGTCATCCCATATGGGCGCCAGTTCTAGTCCTGGCTTTTCCTCTTCCAATCCAGCTCTCTGCTGTGGCCTGGGAAAGCAGTAGAAGATGGCCCAAGTCCTTGGGCCCCTGCACTCATGTGGGAGACCCAGAAGAAGCACCTGGCTCCTGGCTTCGGATGTGCGCAGCTCTGTCCGTGGCGGCCATTTGGGGAGTGAAGCAACAGAAGGAAGACCTTTCTCTCTGTCTCTCCCTCTCACTGTCTGTAATTCTACCTGTCATATAAACAACATCAAGTTGCCATCATTTCAAAATAACAGATTATTTTTATTTGGCTGGAGACTTCCTCCCGTTACTGTGACGATTTCATCCCACTCCCTCCTGGTCTGTGAGGTTGCTGCTGAGAAGTCAGGGAAATTTGGGATCCTTTATGTTTTATATGTTTCTTTTCTCTTGCAGCTTTGAGAATTGTGCCTTCATCTTTAACCTTAGATATCTTGATTATAACATATCTTAGGGTGGACTTGGTTGGACTGAACACAGCTAGTGACCTCTGAATTCCCTGTGCCTGGATAGTTGTATCTTTTCCTAGTTTGGGGACATTTTCTATTATCTCTTTGAATATGCTTCCACCGCTTTGGCTTTCTTAAGTTCATTTTTAAAAAGTTTTATTTATTTTAAAGTTTATTTGAATGGCAGAGAGAAAAAAAGAGATACACACAGATCTTCCACCTTCTGATTCACTGGGGCTGGGCTAAACTGAAGCCAAGAGCCAGGAATGCTATCCATAGCAAGTACTGCTGCCTTCCCACTAGCATTAATCTGGATTAATTTTAATATCAAAATAAGCAGAGCCAGAACTCTTAAGTGGGCACTCCAATGTGGGGTGCAAGGTGTCCCAAGCAGGGTCTTACTCAAATCAAATGCTTCAAGTCCACCTTAAACTCCAATTACTTGGATATTCGTTCTTTTCATGCTACCTTAAAGTTCTCATGAGCTTTCTCCATTCCTCTTGCTTCTTTTTTTTTTTAATTCTGAGTATTTTCAAACAGCCTGTCTCAGTGCTCCCTGACTCTTCTGTTTGACCCATTCTGTTGTAAATCTTCCTTAGTGTATTTTTCAGTTGAAGTTAATATCACATAATGTGGAATTCAAGATAAAGACTATGTAAATTGTATAATCCAATGAATACAACACATTGGCACACTGAAGGATTAATTATGTTTTCCTGTTTCATATTCTGGCTTAGTTTGTGATTGTCACAGCAATTCTAAACAGAATGCTTATTTCCTCAGTGCCTGTAGACACTTCCCCTATTCTTTTTTTATTTTTTTAACTTTTATTTAATGAATATAAATTTCCAAAGTACAGTTTATGGATTACAATGGCTTCCCCACACACACACTTCCACTATTCTAGCACCAGAGGGCGCTCCAAGTCGAGGTTTGCTGCAAGTCTGCTTTTCCAGCGCTGTTGCTGCCTCAGACTCAGGATGCTCTGAACTCCTGTTTGCCCCTGCGGCTGGTTTGCCACTCAGATGAACTGAGGAGGCATCCAAAAGGAGTATCCTGTCCCTACAAGCCTCCTCCTAAGGTCAGCGCGCACCCAGACACTCAGTTCTCTGTGCACCAGTGATGCGGACCTGGAACCCAGGGCCTGCTGAGACCAACACAGCATGGATATAGGACCCTAGCCCACACCACCACGGTCTGTCTGCTGCTGAGATGGATGGACTCACAGCCTGGTGCTGCCACCATTGGCCCCAAGTGATGCTGGCTGGGATGAATGGGGCCATGAACTCCACTTGCCCTGGGAGACAAGTCCAGAAGTATCACCCACAGGTGCTGGCCAGGGTATGGAGACTGTTAGGATCTGCACAGTGTTGGGTTTTATAGCCCAGCATTGGGTCCCAGGATCAGCCCTGTGGTTCCTTACTGTTTTTCCATGGATAGGGGAACAGTGATCGAGGAAGCCTCTTGGCTGTCCCGGCCGGCAATACACAAGGCCGCACTTGGGTCTCACAGCCACCAGCTTCTGTGCAATCTTGGGTGTGCACACCAGGCTCACAAATCTGGGAGTAATACACACCAAAGTGAGTCGATCCCATGGGGACACAGCTCTCCGCCCAATGCCAAAGCAACTCTGGAAGCTGTTTGAAAGCACTGGCTAGGGGCTTTATCATAATTTTAATAACAGTTCTTTTCATAAATGGATCATTCACACTATCCAGACTACTAGAGAATATATATGAGTAAGTATAGTGATTTTTAGTCAAAACATGATTTATCTCAACACTGACAAATTAAGCTCCATTCAGTCTGATGGAAGATGAGTCAGAACTGGTATTGGGCTTTAATGTCAAATATGCTGCAGGCCCATTTGCCTTATTTTTCTTAAAGAATATACTAATATCCTAATAAGTACCCTAATTACTATCTTTTTCCTGGAAGTACTTCATGACCCTACTGAATCAAGAAATCTGGACCATTAATTCTCTTTAAGCTTTCCTATTAACTATTCTATTTCTAGGAATTTGAGCATCTTACCCATGACTATTTAATGTGACCAATTCATACACCTCCTTGGAAAGATTTCTTACCTGTGACTGTGCATATGACATATCTCAGTACCCATCTTACTATCAAACATTCTAGCACAAACATAAGAAATACCCATCTATTCACAATGCTGAGGGGCCAGTGCTGTGGCACAGTAGGTTAATCCTCTGCCTGTGGCACCGGCTCCCATATGGGCGCTGGCTTGAGTGCTGGCTGCTCCACTTCTGATCCAGCCCTCTGCTATGGCCTGGGAAAGCAGTAGAAAATGGCCTAAGTCCTTGGGCCCCTGCACCCATGTGGGAGACTGGGAAGAAGCACCAGGCTCCTGGCTTCGGGTCAGTGCAGCTCTGGCCGTTGGGGAATGAACCAACGGAAAGGAAGACATTCTTCTCTGTCTCTTCCTCTCACTGTCTGTAACTCTACCTCTACAATAAATAAATAAAATAAAATATCAAAACAAAAACAAAACAAAATGTGCTGAAGGAAGAATCGTGTCAACCAAGAATACTGTACCTGACAAACCTGTCCTTCAGAGTTGAGGAAGAGTGTGGTACAGTGAGTTAAGCTGTCACTCATGACACTGGCATCCCATATCAGAGTGCAAGTGGGAGTCCTGGCTGCTCTACTTTCAATCCAGCTTCCTGCTAATGCACCTGAGAAGGCGGCAGATTATGGCCCAAGTACCTGGGTTCCTGCCACGAGACTTAGATGGAGTTATTGGCTCCTGGCTTCAGCCTGCCCCAGCCCTGTTTGTGTGGCCATCTGGGGAGTGAACCAGCAGATGGAAATAAAATAATGACTAGAGTTACCTCATATGAGGTTGTCTGTGCTGTTGTTCAACACTTTTCTTTTCTTTCTTTCTTTCGTTTTTTAAGATTTATTTTTCTATTTGAAAGGCAGAGTTACAGAGGCAGAGGTGGGGGGAGTGAGGGGGAGAGAAAGAGAGAGAGAGAGAGAGAGAGAGAGAGAGAGAGAGAGAAAGGTCTTCCATACGCTGATTCACTCCCCAAATGGCTGCAACTGCTGGAGCTGGGCCAATCTGAAGCCAGGAGCCAGGAGCTTTTTCTTCCAGGTCTCCCATGTGGGTTCAGGGGCCCAAAGACTTGGGCCATCTTCTACTCTTTCCCAGGCCATAGCAGAGAGCTGGATTAGAAGTGAAGCAACCAAGACTCAAACCAATGCCCATATGGGATGCTGGCAGTACAGGTGGTGGCTTACTCAGTACGCCACAGCGCTGGCCCCTCAACACTTTTCAATAAACTTAGGTTTATTTCTGCTTTAAAATTTTTTTCCCACTGGTTAGTATTTCTATTTTTATGAAAATAACATGCTGTGTTTTGTTTTGTTTTTTTGTTTGTTTGTTTGTTTTGACAGGCAGAGTGGATAGTGAGAGAGAGAGAGACAGAGAGAAAGGTCTTCCTTTGCCATTGGTTCACCCTCCAATGGCCGCTGCGGCCGGCGCATCTCGCTGATCTGAAGGCAGGAGCCAGGTGCTTCTCCTGGTCTCCCATGGGGTGCAGGGCCCAGGGACTTGGGCCATCCTCCACTGCACTCCCTGGCCACAGCAGAGAGCTGGCCTGGAAGAGGGGCAACCGGGACAGAATCCAGCGCCCCAACCGGGATTAGAACCTGGGGTGCCAGCACCGCAAGGCGGAGGATTAGCCTGTTGAGCCACTGCACCAGCCAACATGCTGTTTTTATTATAATGGCCTTATAATAATTTTGAAATCAAAGGCTTCTAGCTTTGTTCTTTTTGATAAAAATTGCTTTGGATATTTTGGATCTTTTGTTCCATATGACTTTTAGGGCTGTTTTTTCTATTTCTGTAAAACATGACATTAGAATTTTGATAGGAATTACTTTGCATCTGTAGATCACTTTGGATTTTATGTACATTTTAATAATATTAATTCTTCCAATCGATGAACATGGTTTGTTTTTCCGTGTGCTTGTGTTGCCTTCAATCTCTTTCATTAATGCTTTACAGTGTTAAATGTGCTGATGTCTCACCTCCTTGGTTAAATTTACTCCTAAGTATTTTTTTGATGCTATTACAAATGGAATTATTTTCTTGATTTCTTTTTCAGATAGCCCTGTTGTTAGTGTATAGAAACATCACTAATGTTTGTATGCTGGTTTTGTAACCTGCAACTTTACTAAATTTATCAGTTATACTAGTTGTTGGTGGGTTTCCTATAAGATCATGTCATCTACACACAGGACTAATTTCACTTCTTCCTTTCTGATTTGGATGACTTTTCTTTCTTTCTCTTACGTAATTGCTCAGGCTAGGACTTCCAATCTTATGTTGAATAAAAATGGAAAGACTGTCTTGTTCCTCATCATAATGACAAGCTGTCTGCTCACTGCTGAGTATGATGTTGGCTATGGGTTGGTCATATGTGAGTAATGATAAAACTTGAACTTTTCCTCTCCCACTTCTGAGTCTTAGAATAACTATCACTAAATTCAGGTATAATCTTATAACATGACAAAAGTTAGCACTAATTGAAACTTTATGCCAAATATCACTATCAGTTTATACAATCACAGTGTTAATAATTGTTCTATTAATTTGAGTAGGAGGTTGAGGAAGACTTAACTTAGTAATGCAAATCCTAGCCTACTCATCAATTGCAAGATAGGATGAACAACACAATCTTCATCTATTTTTCTTTTCAAATAGAATCATGGAAGTTTTTTAAAAAGATTTATCTATTTATTGGAAAGGCAGAGTTACAGAGAGGCAGAGGCAGAGAGAGAGAGAGAGAGAGAGAGAGGTCTGTCATCTGCTGGTTCATTACCCAGTTGGATGCAACAGCTGGAGCTGCACTGCTCCAAAGCCAGAAGCCAGGAGCCTCTTCTGGGTCTCCCACGTGGTACAGTGGCCCAAGGACTTGGGCTGTCTTCTACTGCTTTTTCAGGCCATAGCAGAACTGGATTGGAAGTGGAGCAGCCGGGACTCAAACCAGTGCCCATGCCATACTGCAGGCAGTGGCTTTACCCACTAGGCCACAGTGCCGGCCCTGGAAGCTTTTTTAAAAAGATTATTTATTTGAGGCTGGCGCCGTGGCTCAACAGGCTAATCCTCTGCCTAGCGGCGCCGACACACCAAGTTCTAGTCCTGGTCGGGGCGCCGGATTCTGTCCCGGTTGCCCCAGCTCTCTGCTGTGGCCCGGGAGTGCAGTGGAGGATGGCCCAAGTCCTTGGGCCCTGCACCCCATGGGAGACCAGGAGAAGCACCTGGCTCCTGCCTTTGGATCAGCACGATGCGCCAGCCGCAGTGCGCCGGCCGTGGCGGCCATTGGAGGGTGAACCAACGGCAAAGAAAGACCTTTCTCTCTGTCTCTCTCTCTCTCACTGTCCACTCTGCCTGTAAAAAAAAAAAAAAAAAAAAAAGGATTATTTATTTGAAAGGCAGAGTGATAGAGATGAGATAGAGAGGGCGAGATCTTCCATTCACTGGCTCACTCTTTAAATCTGTAGCAGGGGCCGGCGCCGTGTCTCACTTGGTTAATCCTCTGCCTGCAGCACTGGCATCCCATATGGGTGCTGGTTCTAGTCCTGGCTACTCCTCTTCCAGTCCAGCTCTCTGCTGTGGCCCAGAAGGGCAGTGGAGGATGCCCAAGTTCTTGGGCCTCTGCACCTGCATGGAGACCGGGAGGAAGCACCTGGCTCCTGGCTTTGGATCGGCACAGCGCCAGCCGTAGCGGCCATTTGGGGGGTGAACCAACGGAAGGAATTCTCTCTGTCTCTGTCTCTCTCTCACTGTCTATAACTCTACCTGTCAAATAAAAAAAAATAGGAAATAAAAATTAAAAAAATAAAACATCTGCAGCAGCTGAAGCTGTGCCAGGCCAAAGCTAGAGCCAGAAATTCTATTTTCTCACAAACTTGTTGAAGTAGTCTTGTATATTTTCACCTTATCTTGATTCAAAAGAATCTCACATATTGTAACTTATTATCCTGGAATAAAAGGAACCATCTGAATATATAGGAATAGTATGAGCTGTAATATCTCTTGGTCCCCTAGGGTTTATAGTATAGGCCCACCACCATGCTTACAGACAATAATACCACAGCATAGTTCACAACAATTACCATAATTATTTCTATCCCTATAGGAGTAAAGGTATTTAGTTGATTGGCAACTTTGCATGGCAGTATTATTAAATGATATTTAGCCATTTAATGAGCCATAGGCTTTACTTTCCTATTTACTGTTGGAAGCCTAACAGGAATTGTGCTAGCCAATTCATCATTAGACATTGTTCATTATACTTACCATGTTGTAGCACATTTCTACTATGTTCTATCTATAGGAACTGTTTTTGCTTTTATAGGAGGACTTACACAATGATTTCCACTGTTTTGGGGATAGTACCCCAACCTGAGCTAAAATCCATTTTACAGTTATAATTGTGGATGTCAACCTCACTGCCTTCCCACATTTTGTTGCACCATCAGTCATGCCCCGATGATAGCCTCATTACCTGATACCTATGCAACACGCATGACTGTCTCATCGGTGGGGTCACTTATTTCACTAATAGCCAGTTTAGTAACAATCTTCATGATGTGAGAAGGCTTTGCTTCAATATGAGAAGTTTCAGTAATAGAGCTTGTAAGTTTGTGGCTCTCATCATAGCCTTATCTCCACTGTACTTGAACTAGTTCCACTAGAAGATTTTGAAAGCTGACTATGTTACATTATGTCGATGTTATAATGTCATTGTGAAGCTAAGCAGCATTACTTTTCAAAGACTGAGAGTGTCAACCCTTCCACAATGAAATGCCACAGTTAAAGACATCAACATGATTTATTACTATCATCTCAATAATCTTAGCATGGTTTCTCTTATTGTAATTAAAACTCAAAATACACCTATTCCTTAAAACCTTCATCAAAGAATATTGAAACATGTAATTATGATATCCCCTTGAGGAAAAAAAGAACTAAAATTTCTTCACCTCTTTCATTACCCATATATTAGAACCTATTGCTACTCTAATTACCTTCTTCTCAAATATTATCCATCCTGCCCCCAAGTGCCTGATTATTCTCTGCTCAACAGTGACTAGTATAACTAGTACTCAAATAATGCTATTTGATTAACTCATTTTTTTTTTTGACAGGCAGAGTTAGACAGTGAGAGAGAGACAGAGAGAAAGGTCTTCCTTCCATTGGTTCACTCCCCAAATTGCCGCTACGGCTAGCGCTGTGTCGATCTGAAGCCAGGAGCCAGGTGCTTCCTCCTGGTCTCCCATGTGGGTGCAGGGCCCAAGCACTTGGGCCATCCTCCACTGCCCTCCTGGGCCACAGCAGAGAGCTGGACTGGAAGAGGAACAGCCAGGACAGAATCCGGCACCCCGACTGGGACTAGAACCTGGGTGCTGGCACCGCAGGCAGAGGATTAGCCTAGTGAGCTGCGGCGCTGGCCATTGACTTGATCTTTAATACCAATTTATCTCTTGGCTCAACAAATGTACTGGGAACTGTTCACCAGAAACAGGTGAAAATTTTGAAGAAAACCCAGTAAGACCTACAATAAAAACAATACTTAACACAGTACAGTGTATGTTATAATTACTACATGACATTTAACCAAGGCTAATGACATGAAAAGTCATTGCTTTTTTTCAGCTGTAAGAACCCTGATGACCAACATTTGGAAAACCTGCCCCCTCATTATGATAATGAACCACTCATTCGTTGTCTTACCAGCCCCATCAGATATTTCAGCATGATGAGATTTTGGCCTCCTTTTAGTATTTAGTATTCTAGGTCAGCCCAGGCTAGCAGGAGCCATGCACTGTACACCAGACACAATAACCACATTCTCCTCTCCCCATATCTGCCAAGGAGTGAATGGCAGCTGAATCAGCCCATGTTGCTGTGCTAGTGGAGCACTCACCCTGTCCATCTGCTTATCTTAACACGTGAACCAAGGGACACAGCTCACCTAGCTTTCTCGAAACCTGGCATATCAGGGTTATCCTGTTATTTGCAGCCGTGGCCACAGCATTCATGGGTTGTGTATTTCACTAAGGGCAAATATCTTTCTGAGATTCAATAGTAATTACAAATCTATTATCAACGACTCCAGACACTGTTACTGATTTAGTAGAATGAATGTGAGGGGACTTTTCAGCTGACAAAGCTATCCTTACAAGATTCTGTTCACTTTGTGTTACTATTTATTGTTTCAGTCCAAGACATTATTCACTTTCTGTTTTTTCATGAAACACAAGCAAACAGCCATCAGGAATCTCCTCCAATTCAGGTAAAATCCTGTCTCATCTCACTGCACAACTAAAGACATTCCAGGTTCCCTTTCTAACCACCACTCCTGTGAACCTTAGTTCTGTTCTCCTTTGACCTTTTAGGAGACCCAACAACTAAATTCCACTAAATCTTCTCTACATCCTTCCCCTTTTTGAACCAGAACAATTCCTTTTATTTGTTTACAAAGTATTCCACTGTATCCCAAATGTATTAAGAGGCTTCTTAGCCTTATATTTTCTTCTTTCTTTCTTTTTTTTTAAGGTTTTATTTATTTATTTGAAAAGCAGAGACAGAGAGAGAGGGAGAGAAAGAGAAGTCTTCCATCTGCTGGTTCGATCCCCAAATGGCTGGAACAGCCAGAGCTGGGCTGATTCGAAGCCAGGAGCCAGGATCTTCTTACAGGTCTCCCACACAGGTGCAGGGGCCTCAGGACTTGGGCCATCCTCTACTGCTTTCCCAGGCCATAGCAGAGAGCGGGATTGGAAGTGGAGCAGCTGGGAATCGAACCGGTGCCCATGTGGGATGCCAGCACTGCAGGCAGCGGCTCTACCCACTATGCCACAGCAACGGCCCCTGCCCTGTATTTTCAATTTTAGTTTTAGCTGTTATCCCTATGTTTCAGCAATCAAAATGGTGAAGCCTAATACTCTGATAATTAAGCCAGTCCTTATCTAAATTCTAGTAGCTGATCGCCTCACATTTATATGAATGAGACAGCAACCAGTGGAACATTCTTTTATTATTAGTGGACAAGTGGCAGCTATCATATATTTACTTATTATTCTCACATAAATGCCATATACCAGTCTAATCAAGAACAAGTTTCTTATATGAGGATGGAGTATATTATATTACTTTTGTCTTTTTTTAAAGATTTATTTATTTATTTGAAAGGCAGAGTTACAGAGAGTGAGGGAGAGACAGAACGAGGTCTTCCATCTGCTGCTTTACTCCCTAAATGGCTGCAACAGCCAAGGCTGGGCTGGTCCAAAGCCAGAAGCCAGGAGCTTCCTGTGATTCTCCTACATGAGTGTAGAGGCCCAAGCAGTTGTGCTATCTTCTGCGTGCTCAAATGGAATGGTGGTGCTACAGGCGGCTGCTTAACCCACTATGCCATAATGCCAGCCCTTTACTTTGGTCTTATAAACCAAAAAAATGGAGACCACTTCTCTCCAGGGCAATCAAGGAAAAAAGACTCCACTTCGGCACCCGAAGCAGAAATTCTACTTAAACTGTTCCCTTATTCTTCTACTTGAAGCACAGAAATTACTCTAAAGTATGATGGTAGTATTAACAAAAATAAAGGTCTAAAGAGTTGGCACTGTGGTGTAGTGGGTAAAGCTGCCATCTGCAGGGCTGACATCCCATATGGGTGCTGGTTTGAGTCCCAGTTGCTCACTTCTGATCCAGCTCCCTGCTATGGTCTGGGAAAGAAGTAGAACATGGCCCAAGTCCTTGGGCTCCTGCACCTGTGTGGGAGACCTGGAGGAAGCTCCTGGTTCCTGGCTTTGGATCAGCCTAACTCCAGTTATTGCAGCCATTTGTGGAGTGAACCAGTGAATGGAAGACCTCTCTCTCTCTCTGCCTCTGCCTCTCTGTAAATCTGCCTTTCAAATAAATTAAAAAAATAGAAAAAGAAAGGTCTAGTATCCTATGTACATTGTGTTATGTGCATAACCCCATTAATAACACATTAGTGCTATAAATATTTGGTCATATATAGTACATGCATGTTTAGCTGAGCATTAAATTACCATTTCATATAAATATTACATAAACCTTTTAGATTTTATAACACATTATTAGGTAATTACTAAAAGTAGTTTACTATTTGGATGTTATTTAATACATGCAAATTTAATCTTCCATTAGACATATGGAATTGTACATACAGCATTAATTTATTTTTTAAAAGATTTATTTAATTTATTTGAAAGGGTTACAAAGAGAGATAGAGCCAGAGAGAGAGAGAGAAAGAGAGATCTTCCATCCTCTGGCTCACTCCCCAAATGACTGCAACAGCCAGAGCTGAGCTGATCTGAAGCCAGGAGCCAAGAGTTTCTTCTGGGTCTCCCATGCAGGTGCAGGGGCCCAAGGACTTGCGCCATCTTCTACTGCTTTCCTAGGCTATGGCAGAGTTGGATTGGAAGTGGAGCAGCCTGGGCTCGAAACAGTACCCATATGGGATGACAGCACTGCAGGCTGGGGGGCTAACCTGCTGTGCCACAGCGCCAGCCTCATATAGCATTAATTTAAAACAGTTCTCCACAACATGCTTATCACCTTCAATATTTAAGTGTGTTCTATCAAGCTTTGAGACATCAGCTACTGCTCAGGTAGTATCCGTCTTCTTGTTCCAGGGCATAAAACCTGGGGGTTTCTTTATTGAAACTATATCTGGCATCTTGCTTCAGGGACATATCACTAAGATTGCCCAATTGCTCCCCTTAAATAAGACACCTCGATGGACTAATGAGCTTTAACTGAATATTCTTTATTTTTTTTATTTTATTTTATTTTTGACAGGCAGAGTGGATAGTGAGAGAGAGACAGAGGAGACAGAGAGAAAGGTCTTCCTTTTTGCCGTTGGCTCACCCCCCAGTGGCCGCTACAGCCAGCGCATCTCGCTGATCCGAAGCCAGGAGCCAGGTGCTTCTCCTGGTCTCCCATGCGGGTGCAGGGCCCAAGTACTTGGGCCATCCTCCACTGCCTTCCCGGGCCATAGCAGAGAGCTGGCCTGGAAGAGGGGCAACCGGGATAGAATCCAGCGCCCCAACCGGGACTAGAACCCGGTATGCTGGCGCCGCAAGGCGGAGGATTAGCCTGTTAAGCCACGGTGCTGGCCTGAATATTCTTTATTCAAATATATACCATAAGGTGCCAATTAATTCATGCTTGATGGATATAACAGACAACATGAATATATATATATATACAGAGTATATATATATATACACATACACATGTGTATGTACAAAACTTCCTCCTACAATTATAATCAACTGCATGACTCCTGCATACCCATATCTCAAGCTGTATTATCAAAATTTATATATATTAACATACTTACATAATGTTTTATTCTCACCAGACTCCTAAAATAAGAAATCTTATAATCAATTATTAATGTAAAGCTTATATTTAAACTACCAAATTCGATTATAACTTTATCTGGAAGCTAGTTTCAACCTAACTCCTAACTGAAGCAAATTCTAAAACATAAATATTTTATAAAATAATAGGCTTTCTGGACTATGACTTTCTTCCTTTTTTACAAAGGTTACTATAGAAGCCTCAATACTAGAGTAACAAACAGCAGTTTATTTTCAAGACAGAATCCTCTAAATGTAAGTTAATTAATGTCATTCTAAAAGCACGGCACTGAAAATGCCTAGATAAATCCACATGCGTATAGGTTTGGTCCTGGCCTTTTTTTTTTTTTTCTTTTTTTTGACAGGCAGAATGGACAGTGAGAGAGAGAGACAGAGAGAAAGGTCTTCCTTTTTGCCGTTGGTTCACCCTCCAATGGCCGCTGCGGTAGGCGCGCTGCGGCCGGCGCACCGCGCTGATCCGATGGCAGGAGCCAGGTGCTTCTCCTGGTCTCCCATGGGGTGCAGGGCCCAAGTACTTGGGCCATCCTCCACTGCACTCCCTGGCCATAGCAGAGAGCTGGCCTGGAAGAGGGGCAACCGGGACAGGATTGGTGCCCCGACCGGGACTAGAACCCGGTGTGCCCGCGCCGCAAGGCGGAGGATTAGCCTAGTGAGCCGCGGCGCCGGCCGGTCCTGGCCTTTTTATTAATTTTTGGTAGAGCACACATGCAAGTATCCTCATTCTAGTGAGAATACTCTCTGAATCAAGAAAAGGTCAAAAGACATGCAGCACACCATCAAGTAGCTCTTAAGATTGCTCAAACACATCCCAAGGAGAAATGGCAGTGACTAGGATTAATAAATTCATGTCAGTCACTGTGGCTATACAGTTAACCCAAATTAATAATAACAACCGGCATAAAGCATGTTTAAGATCATACAAAGGGCTGGCGTTGTGGTGCACTGAGTTAAGCTGCTGTCTGCAGTGCCAGTATCCCATATGGGCTCTGGTTTGAGTCCTGGATGCTGCACTTCCAATCCAGCTCCCTGCTAATGTGTCTGGGAAACCAGTAGAAGATGGCCCAAGTGCTTGGGCCTCTGTACCCACGTGGGAGACCTGGAGGAAGCTCCTTTTTTTTTTTTTTTTTTTAAGATTTATTTATTTATTTGAGAGACTTACATAGAGAGAAGGAGAAGCAGAGAGAGAGAGGTCTTCCATCCACTAGTTTACTCCCCAGTTGGCCACAATGGCCAGAGCTGTGCTGATCCAAAGCCAGGAGCCAGGAGCCTCTTCTGGGTCTCCCACATGGGTGCAGGGGCCCAAGGACCTGGGCCATCCTCCACTGCTTTCTCAGGCCATAGCAGAGAGCTGGATTGGAAGAGGAGCAGCTGGGACTCGAAGCGGCGTCCATATGGGATGCCAGCATTGCGGGCGGCAGCCTTACCCACTATTGCCATAGCGCTGGGCCCTGGAGGAAGCTTCTTGCTCTTGGCTCTAGCCTAGTCTAGTCCTGGCTATTGCAACCATTTGGAGAGTGAACTGCAGATGGAAGATCTCTCTGTCTCTTCCTCTGTGTCACTCTGACTTTCAAATAAATAAATCTTAAAAAAAAATCATTCAAAAATTGAGTGAAACTTTAAACTGTAAAAAGCTACTGCTAAAATAAAAATAAGCTATGCAAGTGACTTTGATATGATATGAATACATGAAAGCTAAGACCCAAACTGGGATTAAATACCTCACTATGCTTATAGCGATAAACTTAATAGTTTCATGAAAAAAAAAAAAAAAAAGTGCTTTCCAGGGAGCTACCAGCAGCAGCTTAGAACTCAAAGGACTTGGCAGGGTTTCACCTCCCTCTAGAGTCTCCTGCTGTGTAGTCCCTAAACCTCATCAGCTTCAGTATCTTTTGCAAATTCAATCTAAATACTGCCATCTTCAGCACACCCTAATAATTCACCGCCGTAGGCTTGATCAGTAACATGAAAACACGACTTCAATGTGTGGCTGGTGAGATGGAAACAAGCAGGCTAGAGTTACAAAGTGAACTCTAGACCAAAATCCTGAAACTAGATGAACCACTCATGAACAGCTTTATGAACTCATCTCTGTAGCACAATAATGAACAGATCGGGAGTAGAGGTGAGACACCAGCTACGCCTGGTGAGAACTGACTACCCAACAGAATCTCAGTTCAGTTTCAATTTTACCTGAAGAAATAATAATTTAATGTAAATAAATGCTAATCTAAAGAAGAAGGGCTCTTTAGAAGCAGGGAATGATCTTATAGAGAGTGAATGATCAGAATTCCATAGTTGGCTTAAAAGCAGCTACCAATTAAGAAGATATTCAAGCTCAACAACAATAACTTAATTCCAGTTTTTTCAACAAACTGCTAATATTTTACTGGAGTAAATATACTTATAACTAGAAGAAATACTGTTATTATAAGTAATAAGAAACCTATCCTTGCATAAGTTTATGTCAGATTGGATAGTTAACAACCAAATAAAAATAATTAATTAATTAAATAACCATTAAAACAACTATTAACCCAACATAGGCATGCGTTTAAGGGAAGATTTTAAAAAGTAAGAGACTCGGGGGCCGGCGCCGTGGCTCACTTGGTTAATCCTCTGCTTGCAGCACCGGCATCCCATATGGGCGTCGGGTTCTAGTCCCGGTTGCTCCTCTTCCAGTCCAGCTCTCTGCTGTAGCCCAGGAGGGCAGTGAAGGATGGCCCATGGGCTTGGGTCCTGCACCTGCATGGAGACCAGGAGGAAGCACCTGGCTCCTGGCTTCGGATCAGTGCAGCGCTGGCCGTGATGGCCATTTGGGGAGTGAACCAATGGAAGGAAGACCTTTCTCTCTGTCTCTCTCTCTCACTGTCTATAACTCTACCTGTCAAAAAAAAAAAAAAAAAAAAAAAAGACTCAGCACATACAAACCTTGCCTGTTTACCAAAAGCATCACCTCCAGCATATCCAGTAGTAGAGGCATCATCTGTCCAGTGACACAGAAAGGTCCTTCAAAAAGTTCACGGAAAAGTGGAATTAAAAGATGATTTTATTCTGGTACAGGATTTTTTGAAATTGATGCATCCTTGTATGATTAATGGCTGCAGTATCCTGATCATGCAGAAGTAGCACAATCATTTGTTCCCTCACTAGGAACTTGTACAAATGATCACATGAGGATTTAACTCCGAAATGTTTTTTAAAGATTTATTTATTTGAAAGAGTTACACAGAGAGAGGTAGAGACAGAGAGAGAGAGAGAGAAATCTTCCATCCGCTTGTTCACTCCCCAGATGGCCACAACGGCCTGAGCTGCGCCGATCCGAAGCCAGGAGCCAGGAGCTTTTTCTGGGTTTCCCACGCGGCTGCAGGGGCCCAAGGACTTGGGCCATCTTCCACTGCTTTCCCAAGCCTGAGCGGAGAGCTGGATTGGAAGTGGAGCAGCTGGGACTTGAACTGGTGCCCATATGGGATGCCGGTACTGCAGGCGGTAGCTTTACTCACTATGCCACAGCACCGACCCCTAACTCTGAATTTTAATCCGTGAAACTGACCCTCCTGTGAGGACGTCAATGATAACATTTGCTTAACTGGGCTAAAGACCCTGGTTGGAGTGACTTGGAGAATAAAAGTCCCTCCAGGTAATTTTAACTTATATTTACCAAAATAATAAGATCACTGTTGGTGCAAGTGATTTGATCAATAGAAAGAGTACAATTCTATTTGAGAGTTCAAATCAGGTGTTTATGACTTTGATGTTGGGTTGAACATGCAAATATTATCAGTGGTGAAACTATTAATGGCTCATTTGTTCAACAATTAGCATCCTGTGTGATCTGAGCTCAGTAGCAAACTCCAGGTTGGTTTTACCCTACTTAATATTTCTTTTAGTACAAAAGGACACGAGAAATAAGGTCTACTTCTAAAAGTGCCATTAGTTTAATAGATGATATTATCTGAATCTAATACATTACCCCATGCCCTGCCCAAGAATGGAGCTTATTAAGGTGGCAGAGGCTGGAGATCGATCAAAACCAAAGCATTACAATCAGAGGTCCAATTCTTTATAGCAACATATTCATAACTAACATTCTTTTACTTGCCGTCTCAGTTTTTGCTGCTATAGCATATCTAACTAGTTGAACAAAAAGTATTAGGTTACGTACAACTTTATAAAGCACCAAACAGTATCAGCTCCTATGTCATTACAACCAATTGCCAAAGTAAAGAAGTATTTATTAAAGAACTATTATGAGGGCTGGCGTCGTGGCATAGTGGGTAAAAGTGCCACCGGCAATGCATTCCATATGGGTGGCAATTCAAGTCCCAGCTGTTCCACTTCTTATCCAGCTCCCTGCTAATGCAACTGAGAAGCAGTAGAAGGTGGCCCAAGTGCTTGGGCCCCTGCACCCACGTGGGAGACCCAGATGAAGCTCCTGGCTCCTGGCTTCGGCCCTGCTCAGCACTGGCCGTTGCAGCCATCTGCAGATGGAAGATATCTCTCTCTCTGTGTTTCCCCCTATCTTTGAAACTCTTTCAAATAAATAAATTAATCTTTGAAAAAATTAAAAATAGGCAAAGGACCTGAATACTTGAAAGAAGATGTACAAATGACCAACATGAAAAAATGCTTAACATTTCCAACCTTCAGGGAAATGCAAATTAAAGCCACCATGAGACACCACCTCATACTTGTCAGAGTGGCTATTATCAAAAAGACAACAGGTAACACAGGCTGGCAAGGATGTGCAGAAAAGGGAATCTTTGCACACTGTTGGTAAGAATGTAATGAATACAGAGGCTATGTGGAAAAAAAGCATGGAGGTTCCTTAAAAAGCTAAAAATATAACTACCTTATAATCCAGCAATCCCAAGGAACTGAAATCAGTGTGTTGTAGAGGTATCTGCACTTCTATGTTCCCTGCAGTACTAGTCACCAAGATCTAGAAACAACTTACGTGCCCATCTACAGATGAGTGAAGCAATACGTAATGGAATACTACTCAGCCTTCAGAAGGAAGGAAATTCTGTCGTTTGCAACAGGTGATCCTGGAGGACCTCACTCTAAATGAAACAAGCCAGGCACAGAAGTACTGTGTACTCTCACTTCTATGTGGACTAAAAACAAGCTGACTTAATCAGAACAGGGACTAAGAAGGTGCTTGCCAGAGGCTACAGGTTGGTTAGTGGAGAGGGCTGAGAAGAGGGGACATGTTGACTCAAAGCGTGCAAAGTTTCATTTAGATTGGAGGAGAAACGTTTTAGTCTATTGCACTGTTTTGTGACTATAGTTAAGAATGTTTTATGTATTTCAAAATTACTAACAATAGATTTTAGTATTCTTATCACAAAAGGTATGAAGTTGATGAGGTGATGGATATGTTAATCTGATTATCTTTCTATAATTGTATACTTAAGATTGAAATATCACTTCTTACTCCATAAATATATTCAATTATCATCTGTTGATTTTTTAGAATTAATTTATAAAAGAGGAGGTCATACTGGATGTGCTCAGAGAGAGGACACCATGTGATACCTAGGGCAGAGACCAGAGTGACCTAGCAGAGGCCAGCAACACTCAGGACTGCCAGAAACTCTCAGAGGTTACAAGGGCATGGGTCAGCCTTCAGAAGGAACACTCTGTCTCTCTCTCAAATGAACAAATAAGTACTTTTAAAAAGGGCTGGGCATTAGCTAGTGCTGATGCCTGTGAGGATACCTGCATTCCACATCAAATGCCCAAAGAGTAGGGCCATCTTCCACTGCTTTCACAGACCATCAGCAGGGAGCTGGATCGGAAGTGGAGCAGCCAGGACTCGAACTGGCACCCATATGGGATGCCAGTGCCGTAGGCAGAGGCTTAACCTCTATGCTAAAGTGCTGGTCCCATAAGGTTATTTATTTATTTATTTTTGACAGGCAGAGTGGACAGTGAGAGAGAGAGACAGAGAGAAAGGTCTTCCTTTTTGCCATTGGTTCACCCTCCAATGGCCGCAGCGGCCAGCGCACCGGGCTGATCCGAAGGCAGGAGCCAGGTGCTTATCCTGGTCTCCCATGGGGTGCAGGGCCCAAGCACCTGGGCCATCCTCCTCTGCACTCCCTGGCCACAGCAGAGAGCTGGCCTGGAAGAGGGGCAACCGGGACAGAATCCGGCATCCACACCGGGACTAGAACCCATTGTGCCAGCACTGCAAGGCAGAGGATTAGCCTATTGAGCTGCGGTGCCAGCCAGGTTATTCTTGAACACTGCTAAGACGGTACATTTTAGTGCTCTCAGAAAGAAAATGGTAAGAATGTAGGAAACGGATATGTTAGTTCCATTGAATGTAAACGTGTCAAAACAACAATTGAAAAAACCCTGAAAACAACAGCTTTTCCTAAGTTCATTAGAAAATTGAGATCCCTGGGAAAAGTACCACCCTCAAAACTTGAGACAGACAGGTAGACCCAGGGCAGCCCAGCTTGCCGGGAGCAGAAATCTCTGATGGAGCCAGCCCCAGGCAGGAGGCCTCCAAGGGCAGTGCTGGAGACCCAACACTGACAAACCCAAGAGACAGCAACTCCTGGGGCTGCAGGAGTGAAGACGAGAGTGAGTCCCCTCCTGCTTCCGGCAGGGCAAGGGGGAAACAGGGATGCTGAAATGTGTGCAGTGTGCTGTCCTCCCTAACACAGGCCTGTCCACAGGGAAACTGAGCCCCAAGCAATGGGGCTCTACCAGACCCCAACCTACCTGGGGAAGGAAATGAGCTACTCTAGCCCCTGCTGTCCTTCCTGTGTCACCTACAGTGAGGGATGGGGAAAGAGCATGAAACAGCCCAGGGAAACAGGGGCACTAAAGCCTGAGACCTAATTACAGGGCTAGAGAAGGCATCCCTCCACACACACCTCACCCCTCCATAGGGCTGTTGCAAGGTAATGGGATAGGATGGGAACACTGCACACTGCCGATCTTTCTACAGCAGCCCTCAAACTGCACCACCTGCACCAGAGTTCCAGCCCTGTGTGTATTTTTTAAATTATGATCTTGGTATGCTGTGAAATATTTTGTTGAAATGGTACACTGGTGAAGGAATAGAAGTGTGAGGTTTTGCACTTGTTAAGCTATGTATACTTAGGCCCTTGCACCCATGTTGGGAATCCAGATGAAGCTTCTGGCTCCTGGCTTTGGATCAGCCCAGCTCTGGCCATTATGGTCACTTGGGGAGTGAACCAACAGATGGAAGATCTCTCTCTCCCTCTCTCTCCCACTCCCCTCCTCCTCCTCTTCCCTCCCTCTGTAACTCTGCCTTTTGGATAAATAAATCTTTTAAAATAAACCACACACACATTGGGAAAGGACAGAGCGATATCAGAAACAGCAATATCAGAAGCAGGGAGTTTGGAATTGTGAGCTGTGAACTTAAAATCACTGTGATTAATATGCTGAGGGCTGTAATTGAAAGAGTGCACCACATGAAACAACAGATGGGCGGGGTCAGCAGACAGAGAAACTGTACGAAAGAATTCAGCGAAAATGCTTGAAAGCAAAAGCATAACAGAAAATGCCTTTGTTGGGTTCAACGGTAGACTGAACACAGTTGATGAAAAGAGTCAGTGAACTTGAAGATATCTCTAAAGAAATTTTTCATACTAAAAATCAGAAGAGAAAAACCAGAATAGAATATGTATGAACTATGGGACGGGGCCGGGGCCATGGCTCACTTGGTTAATCCTCCACCCGTGGTTCTGGCATCCCATATGGGCACTGGGTTCTAGTCCCGGTTGCTCCTCTTCCAGTCCAGCTCTCTGCTGTGGCCTGGGAAGGCAGTGGAGAATGGCCCAAGTCCTTGGGCCCTGCACCTGCATGGGAGACCAGGAGGAAGCACCTGGCTCCTGGCTTCAGGTCGGCGCAGCTCTGGCTGTAGCGGCCATTTTGGGGGGTGGACCAACGGAAGGAAGACCTTTTTCTCTGTCTCTCTCCCTCACTGTCTAACTCTGCCTGTCAAAAAAAAAAAAAAAAAAAAAAAATTACAATCTTAACCATTTAAAAAAAAGAACTATGGGACAGTTATGAAAAGTGTAACTTAGAGTGGGAATATCAGAAGAAGAAAGAGAGAAGCCATGGCTGATCATTTTGTAAAATCAATGACAAACACCAAATGACAGACCCAGGAAGCTCAGAAAACACCAGGCAGGATTAACACCAGGAATTCTGTAAGTATGCATGTCATACTCGAATTACAGAAAATCAAAGACAGAGAAACTGGAAAGAATGCTGATGGAAAGAAAATACCTTACCTATATATGAGCAAGTGTCAGAATTACAGTGGCTCTCATAAATTATTCAAGCAAGAAGTGAAATAATTAAAGTGTTGAAGGAAAAAAATCAAGCCGGAGTTCTGTATCTGGTGAGATTATCCTACAAAGACTTTCTCAGGCAAACAAAAACTCGAGGGAATTGTTTCCAGGAGACCTGCCTTGCAAGAAATCTTAAAAGAATTTCTCCCATATGGAGAAAATTGAGATAGCACAGAAACTCAGCTCTGTGTGAAAAAGGAAGAGCATTTGAGAATGGATAAATGAAGGTGTGCTAAGGTTCTTCCGATAAACAGAACCAATCGTGTGTGTGTGTGTGTGTACAGATATGTGTATTTGAAGAGATTCATTATGAGGAACCAGCTCCCTGATTATGGGAGCTGAAAAAGTTACCTGATCTCTCATCTGCATGCTGGAAACTTATGACCCAGGAATCGTGGTAAAATTCCAGTCCAAGATCAAAGGCCTGAGGAACAAAGGGAGCCAGTGGTGTCAATCCAGGCCATAGTCAGGAGTAGAAATGGCACAGCACAAGCAAGCAAGCAGGAAACTCATGGGGGTCAGTTTCTTCTTTCCTACGTTTTATTCTATTCAGGTCCTCAACAAGTGGATGATGTCCACCTACAGTGAGGGCAGCAATCTATCACACTGAGTCCATTGACTCATATGCCTGACCCATCCAGAAACACCTTCACAAAGACAAACCCAGAGATAATATTGAATGTGGGCACTCTTTGGCCCAGAAATTATAGAAAGCAAATTACAGAAAGGCAATTACAGAAGGCAAACTATTTTTCTCATTCTTAATTGACCTAACATATAATAATTTGTTCACATTAGCAATAATGTACTTGGTGTAACAATGTACTTGGTGATTATAGCTCATGAAATGAATGACAGCAGTGTTGTAGGAGACAGGAAGGAGACACTGGGAATACCACATTAAACCATGTTGTACCCATGAGGAACTACAGTGTTTTAGGCCAAGTGGACTTGTAACGGCAGGCAATATCAAACATTTCTGAAATGTTGGAGAATTTATAGACTAAAAAGAGAGACCACAAGGAAACATATCAAATGCTCAACTAAAACGAGGGAAGCAGAGAAAGAGTGGAAGATTAAAAAAGAAAAAAAGTTCAAGGGCAATGAACAGAAAACAGTAAGAAATACAGTAGACATTCACCAACAATCAATCTAAACACCAGCATCCTAAATACATAAATTTAAATGAGACAATTTGTCACAGGCAAATCCTAGCTATATGCTGTCTTCCAGATACCCACATTAAATAAAAAAATAGATGTAAAGTAATTGGATGGAGAAAGATCCACCATGTTGTCACTCAGCAAATAAAAGCTGTGTTGTTCATACCGATGTCAAATAAAGCAAACAACAGAGCAACGAGAAGTTACCGGGTCCAGAGAGAGATAAGAAGGGATGGGTAAGTGTGGTGTGGGGGATGGGTAAGTGTGGTGTGGGGGATTTTTAGGGCACTGGATCCTGCATGCCACTGTAATAAAACACACACAACTTTACACATTCATCCAGAGTCACTGAACTGATCGACACAAGGAGGGAACCCTGATGAAACTATGGTCTTTAGTTAGTCATGACGTATGACCAATCACAGGACACACTGCCTAGAGGAAGCAAAGGGTATTTGTGAATCCTCTTTCCCTGCAAGTTTTCTGCTCTAAAACAACAAAATGTAATGCAAAGCAAAGCAGAGTCAACTATCACTCATGCCGCGAGCCACCTGTTTCCCTCGTGGCCAGCCCCGGTCAAATGGTGGACAGGTGTGGCAAGAGCCCTGGAATTGCTCAGGAGCCCCAGAGTGGCCTCAGGGGCCAGCTGCCTCATTTTCTCATTTTCCTCTTTGTAAAGTTTCTGGGGATAAGTCATTCGCCATACAGTCTTGGACCAGGGGGAGCCGAGCCTGAGACTGCCATAGCGACACAGGAGAGTGAGACATGGTTAATGAAGATCAAGGTGGTAGACCCCTCCCCCCACAGAGGCAGACAGGTGAAGCTGAGTCTCCCAGGGCAACCGAGGGAGATTAACAGCACAGCAGGGCCTGAATCACCTTCAGAAAGAGTTTCTCCATCGGGGCCCTAGAGGTGAACCGGGTTAGAGCTGGGGCTGGAGTGGGGGTGTGGGAACCCAGTGGCTCCACAGAAAAGTCATGACATTCTAAGACCCTGCCAGTTACATTTGATTTATTCTGATTTGTTACAGCTGAAATCCAGTCTCACAGTGCCTACGGGAAGGCCCTTTGAGCCCACGGCCCCGCCTGCCAACACTGACCAAACACAGGGGAGGGAAAGCCCCAGAGGAGGGCGATCCCTGGGACCTAGGAAGGCAGAACCAGGCTTGCCTGCAGCAGAAGGAACTGTGAAATCAGAATAGGCTTCGCTGGGGACAGGCCCGCCACTCTGCCCTGATCACATCGGAGAAGAGGGTGTGGCGTGGCCCTGCTGTGAACTCTAGGCTGGCTGTGGGCCAGGGAAGGCCTGCAGAGAACTGAGCTGTAGCACACAGGAGGGCCTTTCCATCTCTTCAGTGCACTGCAGCATAACACCACTTTATTGTAGCAGAACACAGGAAACATCTAGAATCCCATTGGTTTCCCCTTCTCCATTCCACCGGCGGTCTGCCCTAGTTGCCAGGCACTTGTTTGTGTTAGAGAAGGAACGCTCTGCAAGGTTCCTCAGGCCAGCTATGGCCGTCGGCCACTGGCCAAGTGGAGACAGAGCTACGGAGGGCCTGTTGCCCACCTCTGAAAGGTCTTCTTTGCTGTTCCACAGCTGCTGTGGGATGTTCTGCGGGTGAAGTGTGAGAGGTTGAGGCAAGGGTCAGGAGTCTCCGGGTTGCTCTGGGCGAGCCTGGTGTGCATTGCTGGGGTGGTCTTCAGAGGGAAGAGAGAGGGAAGAGGGAGGGAGCCAAGCAGTGTTCAGCCTGGAGTGAGGGCCACGGAAAAGCAAGCACCAAGCTGGGACCAGCCACACAGGCCCATGAGGCTGTCGCACCATCCTCTAGTGCTACCAACTCTTTCCTGTATGACTCTAAACAGAAATCGAAACAGATCTTCTTTTCAGGGCAGAGCTGAATTCCTCCAAAAAGCAAGGAAAACTTCAACTCCTGAAGTCTTTCAACATCTTACAGGCATCGAAGAAAACAAGAGATGGTCTGAACAACATCACTGATGTTCAACAAAGGGAAGTGCTCCACCAAGAACCCGTGAGATGGGAGTGGAGAAGGAGGAAGAGAAGGGCGGGATACTTGAATCTGTGACACCAGAGTTAGTGGATTCAAAAGCCTGGCCCCAAGAGCCCTGAACCTCTCACGTTGCTCTACCTCCTTAGGGCTCTGAAGTAGAACGGGGACTTGGACACAGAGACGGAGGGAAGCAGAAGATGGTGACTGTCCAGTGTCCTAGTTGCCTAAAGAGGGTCACTGATGGTGGTAACCTTGCTGTGTCCTTTGAAAGTCCTGAGATGGAGAATGAAGAACCAGCCCCAAAACTGTGGGAGGAAAGTGAACAAAGGAAGCGCTCGCAGCTCAGAGAAAGTCTCCAAGCTGAGCGAGTGTCTCTGCAGGATGAAAACTCACATCTGGACGAATGCAGTTGATTAGAACAAATGACGCCGGCGCCGTGGCTCAACAGGCTAATACTCTGCCTTGCGGCGCTGGCACATGGGGTTCTAGTCCCGGTCGGGGCACCGGATTCTGTTCCGGTTGCTCTTCTTCCAGTGCAGCTCTCTGCTGTGGCCGGGAGGGCAGTGGAGGATGGCCCAAGTGCTTGGGCCTTGCACCTGGCTCCTGGCTTTGGATCTGCACAGCACACCGGCCATAGCGGCCATTGGGGGGTGAACCAGCAGAAAAGGAAGACCTTTCTCTCTGTCTCTCTCTCTCTCACTGTTCACTCTGTCAAAAAAAAAAAAAAAAAGGAACAAATGACAAGCCAGGTAAGGCCAAGATAGTTCCTGAGTTAACTAAAACACACATCAAAGCACAATAAGCAAAGTAAGCCAAAGGACCACATGAAAAGATAGGGAAGACACAGGTTTAAGACAAAAAATAACTCCAGTACAGGGTGCTCTTAATGAACTGAACACCTTGCATCTGATCAGCTGGATCAGAAGAGGAGCAGCGGGGGACTAGAACCAGGGCCCATGTGGGATGCTGGCGCTGCAGGTGGAGGATTATCCTACTGAGCCACAGCACTAACCCCTAGATTGTGATTTAAGCGGCCGGCGCCATGGCTTACTTGGCTAATTCTCCACCTGCAGCACTGGCACCCCGGGTTCTAGTCCCGGTTGGGGCGCCGGATTCTGTTCCGGTTGCTCTTCTTCCAGTGCAGCTCTCTGCTGTGGCCGGGAGGGCAGTGGAGGATGGCCCAAGTGCTTGGGCCTTGCACCTGGCTCCTGGCTTTGGATCTGCACAGCACACCGGCCATAGCAGCCATTGAGGGGTGAACCAGCAGAAAAGGAAGACCTTTCTCTCTGTCTCTCGCTCTCACTGTCTAACTCTGCCTGTTTAAAAAAAAAAAAATTGTGATTTAAGCACGAAAGCTTGAAAATAGATCTCATTGGCCCCTGATTAATTTGGATATTGTGAAGAACTGCCTGGAAGATTTTCAGAAGTCCCGCTGCCTAGAAATGTTAGACAACTCACTAAGGAGCTGGTTGACTTGATTCAAAACCTGGGATGGAGAGGAGAGGTTGTAATGGCATCGGTGGCATCAGTGTTAAATTTTGGTTGTTCACTTGAGAATCACTGAAAAGCTAAAGAAACATACCCAAAACCAGTTTCAACTAATGACAGATACTGCAGCAGCACCAGGGCCGACTACAGCCCTTGTGATCCAAAGCAGTAATGATGAGGCCAATAAAAGCAGATATTTCCAATCCATGATCCCGAGTCATGACAGAAAGTTCAGGAAGATCAGCAAATTGGTTCTGTGGTGGAACTCAGAATGTAAGGTAAAACCTCATTTACAAAAGTGAAAAACATGTCTTGTGATGATAGGATTAACATGTGTTATATGAACATCCAGAAAACTTGGTTCCCACAGAGGGTTTAAATATAGCAGGTTGCAGGGAGAGACCAGCCAGAGGTGATCCATTATGAAATATAAAAAGTTATCTTTGCACAGTCTTGAGAAAAATTCTAAGAAGGGACTTCAAGTTTAGTAAGAACAGTGCCTGTGTAGACTCTTCAGGGTTGAAAAGTGTCCCTTAAGTCTGAGCATAAAGTCCATAGGCCAGCGATGGGAGTTCTAATAGGAGAGTAACCAATAAAAAATGTTCACAGAAAAGGCCTGGGAAAGCCACCCATGTAGGATTACCTGGGCCCCTGCCATCCATATGGGAGACTCAGATGGAGTTTTAGGCTCCTGGTATCAGCATGGTGCCATTGTGGCTATTTGGGGAGTAAACCAGTAGATACAAGATCTTTTTCTCCCCCCCCCCCCCCCGTCTATAACTCTGCCTTTCAAATAAGTAAAATAAATCTTTTTTTTTAAAGACAGTATCAAGCATATAAGATTTAATTGGTTGATTATCTCTTTTCTGGAAGAGAAATCTTACAGTATTAGCAGGACCATCTTCCTGTAAACATTTACATCTACCTGAGATCTTGCCATCTCTTTAGAGAGAGGAACAAGGTACCACCTAAGCAGTGTGAAGAGAGATATTAGAGGGACACGTAACATAGAAGTCTGTAATAACAACAGCTGTACAAACATAAGACTCTATGGCAGAGCAAGGGGAATCGAAGCATCATAATGCTAATCCCTCTGGGGAGGCATGTAAGCCTGAGCCATCAATAAAGGAAAAGTCCTATTCTGCCTCCCAAGCCCTGACAGAGGAAGATGCACAGAAGGTTCAGCCTTAGTAAATTATTTTCCTTTATCAGCAAACCTCCAGAATCGGTGGGTGTTAAAGACTTGTCCTGGGTGTACCAATAATGGTCATGAATTATAAAGTTGCTAAAATAAACATAGTGAGGAATCCTGTAGCCTGAGGGGTTGATTCAGTTCTTTTTTATTTTTATTTTTTTAAATATTTATTTATTTATTTGCAAAGCAGAGTTACAGAGAGGTTGCAACAGAGAGCTAGAGAAAGGTCTTCCATCTGCTGGTTCACTCCCCAGATGGCCACAATGGCTGGAGCTGTGATGATCCAAAGCCAAGAGCCACGAGCTTCTTCCAGGATACCTACACGGGTGCAGGGGCCCAAGGACCTGGGCCATGATTTTACTGCTTTCACGGGTCGAAGCAGAGAGCTGGATTGGAAGTGGAGCAGCTGGGACTCGAACTGGTGCCCATATGAGATGCCAGCACTGCAGGTGGAGGATTAACCTACTGCACCATGGCGCTGGCCCCTGATTCAGTTCTAGCACAGGTAGGTGTTAGACTGAATGGAGAACACTGAGAAGTACTGGTGATGGAAGTGGCGAGTCTGTAATCACAAGGAACTCCCCAAGAATATCCATGGGTGAAAGGCAAGGGTGGAACCCCTGAAGCAGAGACATTAGGGAAGGTAGTGTGTAAAGATCGACATCCAGACATCCTTGTCATCCTTCTCATTGTCTGAACTGCTGTCATCAGAGGACCTTCATCAGAGCTTGAGAAGTCACAATGTTCTCCAGAAGCTAAGTAACCTAGAGAACACTGCTTATCTAGAGATTTAGGCCATGCAATGCATCGCAACATGGCAAATCAATTTAGTCCTAACAGGGTATCAGAGTGATGCTTCTGTTGGGGCCAGTGCTGCGGCACAGAGGGTTAAAGCCTGGCCTGCAGTGCCGGTGTCCCATATGGGTGCCAGTTTGAGTCCCGGCTGCTCCACTTCCGATCCAGCTCTCTGCTAATGCACCTGGGAAAGCAGTGGAGGATGGCCAAGGTCCTTGGGCCTCTGCACCCATGTGGGAGACCAGGTTGAAGCTCCTGGCTCCTGGCTTCGGATTGGCTCAGCTCCAGCCGTTGGGGCAATTTGGGGAGTGAACCAGCAGATGGAAGATATCTCTTTCTCTCTGTGTGTGTGTTTGTGTGTGTACCTCTTTCTGTAACTCTGTCTTTCAAATAAAGATAAAATAAATATATAAAAAAGGCCGGCGCTGCAGCTCAATAGGCTAATCCTCCGCCTGCGGCGCTGGCACCCCGGGTTCTAGTCCCTGTTGGGGCGCTAGATTCTGTCCCGGTTGCTCCTCTTCCAGTCCAGCTCTCTGCTGCGGCCCAGGAGGGCAGTGGAGGTGCTTGGGCCCTGCACCTGCATGGGAGAGCAGGAGGAAGCACCTGGCTCCTGGCTTCGGATCAGCGCGGTGCGCCGGCCACAGTGCGCCGGCCATAGTGGCCATTGGGGGGTGAACCAACGGAAAAAAGGAAGACCTTTCTCTCTGTCTCTCTCTCACTGCCCACTCTGCCTGTCAAAAATAAATAAATAAATATTAAAAAAGTGATGTTTCTCCTTGGTTCCAGTGTCCTCCAGCATTATAAAGCCTGTTTGGAGAAAACTGATTGGGGGTGACATAAGTAGGCTAATTAGTTGCAAAGCAAGATATGTCACCCAGTGAAAATTGATATGATTTTTTTTTTAAAGTCAGAGTTACAGAGAGAGAGGAGAGGCAGAGAGAGAGAGAGAGAGAGAGAGAGAGAGAGAGAGAGAGAGGTCTTCCATCTGATGGTTCACTCCCCAATTGGCTGCAATGGCTGGAACTGCACTGATCCAAAGCTGGGAGCCAGGAGCTTCTTCCAGGTCTTCGACAAGGGTTCGGGGGCCCAAGGACTTGGGCCATCTTCCACTGCTTTCCCAGACCATAGCAGAGAGCTGGATCAGAAGTGGAACAGCCAGGTCTTGAACCAGCATCCATATGGGATGCTGGCGCTTCAAGCCAGGGTGTTAACCCACTGCGCCACAGCGCCGGCCCCAGATATGAGATGTTAAGAGAGTTTTATAATGAAATTTATGTGCAGAAGACTTAGAGCGTTTCTGGTGAGAAGGGATGGATGCTGATAGTGGTGAAATAAGAGTATAAAAGTTGGGAAAAGGAGAAATATAGGTACTGATTTACATAGGAATTAGAAAACTAGTCTGACTTCTCATCCCAGTGCTTAAATCCAATATGAAGTTGCCCTAAGTTCCCCTGTATCTAATAATTTGGTTGTGTGGGCTTAGCATTAGGGGGTATCATCATTCTCCACACTAGGAGATGCCCTTAAGTCAGAGGCAACATCAGAACCAGAAATGACAACATCCAATCCTAATGTTACATCTGACACCACAACATCAAGAGAAAAAGCAGGAAGAAAGTAGAAAATTGCATAAAGTATACATTTAATGTATCTGAATGGATGAATGGGAAGGGATTCCATTAGAGCATCTGATGAGTGAACTGGTTCATTACTGGTTGGCATATTGGGTATGGTTTGGCTTCTTGTTTTCCTGTCATTAGGTCATGAGCCTTTTCCATAAGAGCAAAGCCCATGGTATAATAGAGATTCTGGTGCAATGCCAAATGATTAAGCCTTGTAGGCAGAGAAAGCTGCCTCAGATTCTAAATAATGGTCCTTAATAGCAGATCGTGCTACATCATTTATACTCTGAATAAGCCAACAACCTTCCTTGGGACAACCAGGCCAGAATTCTAACAAGTTAGAAGGGGGAAAATCAGGAGAGAAGGGTTAGTAGCATCACATTTCTTTTCTTTCTTTTTTTTTTTTTTAAGATTTTTAATTTATTTATTTGACAGGTAGAGTTAGACGGAGAGAAAGAGAGAGAGAGAAAGGTCTTCCATCCGATGGTTCAACGGATGGAATAAATGGCTGCAATAAATAATAAATGGAGCCAATAAATGGCCGCAACGGCCGGAGCTATGCTGATCCGAAGCCAGGAGCCAGGTGCCTCCTCCTGGTCTCCCAAGTAGCACCACATTTCTAACAGAAAGTATTGGAGAAGGTCCAGGCATAGGAGCACAATGCTAACTGGAATGCTGGTAGGAACTGGGGATTCAAACAGGATTTTTTTTTTCTAGAATTCCCCACTCAGATAAGAATAATCTTCTCTGATGGAGGAAATACCTGTAAAAAGAGTCCTAGGTCATTGCCTCTGTCCTTCAGGTGCTTCTCCTGGAGCAGTCAGTCAATCAGCCCAGGCAGACAGTGATGGAGATCCACTGGGGAGCAGCATGTCATCCCAGTTTTGATCACAAATACCTTGGAGTGATGATGATGATGGAGATGGTGATGATGCAGATGGTGATGGCTTCACTGGTAATGGTGGTGGTTCTGATGATGCTACTGAAGATACTGCCTGCACTACTGGATCATGTAATATTGAAGCTTCGGTGCCACTAGAGAGAATTATTGAAGAAGATTGAAATTTCCATCACTAGATATGCCAAAGTAGACAGTAAAATTACCAAGAGAGTAAAGCAATTGCATATAGTGCAAGCAAAAAGAAAAGCAAGCAAAAAAATTTATACATGCTTTCTTGATTATTTTTCCTACCAGGGAATTCACTGAAGCTAAAAAAAAAAAAAAAAGAATTCATAACATAGGGCAACATTTCACAGATGTGATGCTGCGTGGGTGGTAAAATTGTAAATATGCGACAGTGAGCAAATAGTGTAGGTAGCTGGAGTCAGGGCAAGCAGAGGTGAACCAACAGCTGATGCTAAGGACACACAGATCATTGGTAAGGACACACAGAATGAAGTCAGAATTGTATTAATTAAATACGATATGAACATAAGGCAGATACATTTTATTCTGTAGAAAAAGGACATCAGAGCACTTAAATCATTTCTATTTTCTCTTTCCGCATGGCAGCCCAAAGAGTATTCCTTAAAACTTGAGTTAAAAATATCTCCTTTGTCATCATTCCTACCCTGCTTAAGGGTTTTAGTATAAAGTATTTGTCTACAAGGTTTATCAGTGAGGAAAAGCCTTGAGTCACTTAGTGTATCTAAACTAACAGATGTTTTTAACAGAAAATGTCTTCATTATGTTTAGTTAAATAGGTAGCTTTCCATAGGTCCTTATGCCATATTTTCAGGTCCCTATCAGCGTTACCTGTTGCTTACTCAGTCCACTAAGACGTAATGAAGACCGAGGCAACCGGATTACAAGGGAAACGGAAGCTCCAAGATATGTCCTGTGATCAGCCCCATTGCTGAACTGCTTTGGCCAGGAAGTGTGTTCCCTGGTCAGAATCAGTAGAAATGTCAAAATGACGTACCCTTGACTCCACAGCTTTTATAGAGATATATTGCTTAACTTGAAGTGGGATTTCCAAACCTGAATAGCCACCAACTATAGTGCAGCAATAAAATTTTGTTATTATCACATATCTGGATGATCTGATTAGATCTGAGGGAGCATTCATTATCAGTTAATTCTTTTTGTTCATATAGATGTTCAAGCAAGTTTTACAATGACATTGTCTGTTTAATTTCCTATAATGTGATATTCCTTTAAGGCAATTATATACAACAAATACCTCTGTGTTCTGTCTGGATGTGGATTTCTGTAGTTTTCTCAAAATGTTAGTTTGGGGCCTGTGCTCTAGTGCAATACCAGCACCCCATAGTTGAAGTATCAATTGCAATCCTGGCTGCTCCTATTCCAATCTAGCTTCTTGCTAATGTGACCAGGAAGGCAGTGGAAGATGGCACAGGTACTCGGGCCACTGACACTCAAGTAGAAGACCAGATAAAGTTCCTGGCTCCTGGCTCCTGGCTTCTGGCTTTGGCCTGGTCCAGCTCCGGCTGTAATGGGCATTGGGAGATGAACCAGTGGGTGGAAGATCTCTCTTTCTTTTTCTTTTCTTTCTCCCCACCCTGTTTTGCCTTTCAAATAAGTAAATAAATCTTTAAAAAAAAAAAGTTATTTTGTCTTTGTATGACTATCTTAGGAACTTTAGCTGATCTAGTAAGGATATTGATTGCGTTACTTAAAAACAGACATATTATTGTCCCCTTGATGAGATGCAATATGAGAAACAAAAATTTCCATATGCTTGGAGGCCTCAAGTAATTCATCCTACTAGCTTTAGACCATAAGTCCTTTCCTTTAATCTTCTATTTAGTCGGATCATTTATTTGACTATATAGTTATACCACTGGCAACTGCTCAAGGGTCTGCAAAAATATGAATTTGATTTTGGCCTTCTTACAAAGAATGCCTCACAGCCAGCAGAATAGCAGATAAGTTTGTATTTTGGGCACTTTGGGACATACCTTGTTCCACTAGGGTACAGCTTATGTGCAGGCCTCTGGGTGGTCTACAGTGTTCGTGGCCATTCTTGGATTGATCAGCAACAGGAGGCTCGTGTGTTCTTCTGAAGACGCTGTGATGACAAAATGGGTCTCAGCCCGTCTGGGGGCTGCCAGCAGACTGCTTGATCAGGGCTTGAGGTTCCTGAGAAACATGTCAAAACAGAGTCTAGTGGTAGGATGTTAGTCATAGAGATGATAATTCTGAGTCTTGCAATGCAGAGTCCTGCAGGCCCCTCCTGACCCTTGTACTGCTCCCTTAGTTTAGTGAGTCAGTCTTTAGTAAGGAGTTGTCTGGTAATCACCATAGTGAAGATAGAGGAACTGCAAGCTCCAGAAGAGACGGGGTCTGAAAAAGCCTACATCAAGGTACTAGGAACAGGGGCTTGGTTTCAAGTCCTGGGTGAGCTGCTGCCACCAGCTGCTTTACCCGAGGATAGTCAATACATGCAGGAGACTCAGGAATTGTTTGATCACAGAGTACAGGATTCTGCTTAGTCAAATAAAACTTAAAGTGCAGTGGGGTAAGCCATGGCTTGGGGTGCCTTCATACTGGAGTGCCTGGAGTTGAGTGCCACCACCTCTGCTTCTGATCTAGCATCCTGCTAGTGCACATGAGAGGAAGATGATGGCCCAAGTACTTGGGTTCCTACCATTCATGTAGGAGACCAGGATGGAGTCTTGGCTCTTGGCTTTACATGGCTCTGCCCTGGCCATTGCAGACATTTGGGGAGTGAACCAGTAGAAGGAAGATCTCTGTCATTCTGCTTTCAAGTAAATAAATCTTTTAAAAAATTTATTAAAAAAATTTTAAGTAGGGGTCAGTGTTATGGTGTAGCAGGTTAAGCTGCCACTTACAATGCCAAAATCCCTTATGGGCACCAGTTTGTGTCCTGGTTGCTCCTCCCAATCCAGCTCCCTGTTCATGGCCTGGGAAGGGCAGTGGAAGATGGCCAAGTTCTTAGGCCCCTGCCACCCATTTGGGAGACTTGGATGGAGCTCTGGCTTTTGGTTTTGGCTTGGCTCTGCCCTAGCCATTGTGGTGATCTGTGGAGTGAACCAGCAGATGGACGACCACTCTGTCTCTCCTCTCTGTGTAACTCTTTCAAATAGATGAATAAATCTTTTTTAAAAATTAATTAAAAGGAACCTTCTCACTGCAGCAGTTTGACACACTGGACCAGTCGGGGTGGCCTGGTTTCCCCAAAACCTAATGACAACGGCAACCTCAAGGATTACAAGTTTCCCAAAAGAAGCAGGTTTTTACATTTAAACAAATGACTAGCCAAGTAAGACAAAGATAGTTCCTGAGTTAATCGGTTTATTAAAATCCACACAAAAGTGAAATAAACAAAAATAAGCAAAAGGAATATTTGGAAAGACAGTAAAAACAGGTAAGATTACTCAGGTACAGAATGCTAATAATGAACCAAACATGGTGCTTCCATGGTGAAAATTTTCCAAATGGTCCAGGAAAACACCACCCTTCATGCTATGAAGCCATAAGCAATGATGCCCTTGTGGGGGCAGCTGATGCCATTTCATCAGGAATGGAGTCACAGTGAGATGTGTCTCAGGAAGCAGTCTGAAGGCACAGTCTTTACTGTCTCAGATGATATATTACCCTAGCTTTTGGATGTCAACCTGGGAGAAAAAAGTCTCAGACCCAGACTCACTCAGCTGCACGTCAGCACACAGTTGCCAACATGGCTATCAGTCAGCCGGTGCAAAGTTGGCCCCTTACCATTAGCCAGCCACTTGGCTCAGTGATTGCTTGGGTTACAAGAAAAGCTTGGAATAGAGGAAGGGCAATCAAACCACAGTCATATAGTCATAATTAAAATATTTGCTTCAAGGGGCTGGCACTGTGGTATAGTAGGCTAAGCCTCTGCCTACGGTGTTAGAATCCCTTATGGGCATTAGTTCATGTCCTGGCTGCTCTTCTTCTGATCCAGCTCTCTGCTTGTGGTCTGAGAAAGCAGCAGAGAATGGCCCAAGTCCTTGGGCCCCTGCACCCACATGGGAGACCCAGAAGGAGCTCCTGACTCCTGGCTTCAATTGGCCTAGCTCCGGCCATTGGGGCCATTTGGGGAGTGAATCAGTGGATTGGATGGAAGACCTTTCTCTCTGTCTCTTTCTGTCTGTGGCTCTGCCTCTCAAATAAATAGATGAAATCCTTATATATATATATTTCCTTCAATTCACAAGAATCACAAGGCAAAACATACAAGATCCATCTTCCGCAAACCTTCTACAACCTTCCTATATCTCTAGCGTTGTTTATCCACCAATCATTCCACTTAAAATACTTTTCTCCTTAACAGGAACATGCTTTTCCTTAAAAACAAAAAAACAAAAAACAAAAAACAAAAAACCACTATTTATTTATCTACCTGGAAGGCACAAAGAAAGAGAGCCATCAATCTTCCATCCGCTGGTTCACTCCCCCAAATGACCACAACAGCCAGGGCTGGGCCAGGCTAAAGCCAAGAGCCCACAATTCTATCTGGGTCTCCCACATGGGTGGCAAAGGCTCAGGTACTTGGGCCATCACCTCCTGTCTTCCAGGATGTGCATCAGAAGGAAGCCGGATAGGAAGCAGAGTGGCTGGGCTTGAACTGGAAGCCCAATATGGAATGCAGGCATCCCAAGTGGTGGCTTACCTTCCTGTGCTCCAGCGCCTGCTCCAATGCTTTTCTCATGTTAGCAACTCTTAGCAAAAACACATCTTACTTTCCCCACATATGGAGTTGTTTCCCCTGTCATTTCTAGTTTTAATTATATTAATTATAATTTTTATCTATTAGCAGTCTTAAGTTTTAGAAGAAATCTAGGGAGTAAGCAGTTTTGAACTGTTTTCTATCAGCATTTGTAGATGAGCACCATTTCATAATTTTTAGAAATGTTCCATAAAGCACAATTTTTCATGTTTTTTAGCAGACACAAATATATTTAACATCACTATATCATCTTAAAACAAGGAGTCAATATGCATACACTTTAAATTTATATTCAGCAATTAATGTCAGTATTTTAACCTACTTAGAGATTCCTCAGATTTTTATGAATCTCTATTATTTATTTTAACAAGACTTTTTTTTTTTTTTTTTTGACAGGCAGAGTGGACAGAGAGAGAGAGAGACAGGGAGAAAGGTCTTCCTTTATTGTTGGTTCACCCTCCAATGGCTGCTGTGGCCAGTGCACCGCGCTGATCGAAGCCAGGAGCCAGGTGCTTCCTCCCAGTCTCCCATGCGGGTGCAGGGCCCAAGGACCTGGGCCATCCTCCACTGCCTTCCCGGGCCAGAGCAGAGAGCTGGACTGGAAGAGGGGCAACCGGGACAGAATCCGGTGCTCAGACTGGGACTAGAACCCAGGGTGCTGGCACTGCAGGCGGAGGATTAGCCTATTGAGCCATGGCGCCGGCCTTAACAAGACTTTTTCAAAAAAAGATTTATTTATTTATTTATTTACTCATTTGAAAGATTACACAGAGAGAGAGGGAGAGATGGAGAGAGAGATCTTCCACTTGCTGGTTCACTCCAAATGGCCGCAACAGCCAGGGCTGGGCCATGACAAAGCCAGGAGCCAGGAGCTTCTTCCAGGTCTCCCACATGCATGCAGGGGCCCAAGCACTTGGGCCATCTTCTGCTGCTTTTCCAGGCACATTAGCAGGGAGCAGGATAGGAAGCAGAGCAGCTAGGATTCGAACTGGTGTCTGTATGGGGTGCTGACACTGCAGACAGTGGTTTAACTCACCACGCCACAGTGCTGGTCCCCTAAATGTGACTTTAAAATTCTAAGTTACTGAAAAAAATTTCTGAAAGTATGATAAATTCATTTAGAAACTTGTACCCCATTTATATTCACCCAATTTACTGGTTCTTTTTTAAAAATTTTGTTTATTTAATTAAGGCAGAGAGAGAGAGAGAGAGAAAGCCTTCTGTCTCTTGGTTCATTCCCCAACTGGCCAAAACTGCCAGGGCTGGGCCATGCCAAAGCCAGAAGCCCTGAACTCCATCTGGGTCTTTTATTGTATGGCAAGGCCCCAAGTAGTCGGGCCATCTTCCACTGCCTTCCTAACTTACTGGTTCTTTTTTTTTTTTTTTTTTTTTTTTTTACAGGCAGAGTAGATAGAGAGAGAGACAGAGAGAAAGGTCTTCCTTTTTGCCGTTGGTTCACCCTCCAATGGCCGCTGGGGTCGGCGCATCGTGCTGATCCAAAGCCAGGAGCCAGGTGCTTCTCCTGGTCTCCCATGCGGGTGCAGGGCCCAAGCACTTGGGCCATCCTCCACTGCCTTCCCAGACCATAGCAGAGAGCTGGCCTGGAAGAGGGGCAACCGGGATAGAATCCGGCGCCCCAACCGGGACTAGAACCCGGTGTGCCGGCGCCGCAAGGCGGAGGATTAGCCTGTTAAGCCACGGCGCCGGCCCTTACTGGTTCTTAACAATGATTCTTGACTTGCTCCTTTCATAAAACTCGCCATTAGAAGTAGTTCAGGAAACGCCACCCCAAAATATGTGACTTAGATATACTGATGACTTCTGGCGAAAAGCACTTAAGCAATAGTAAACTGCAGAGTGAGGGTTTCTGGCTTCCCCTTATCTGCTAAAGACAGATCCACCAAAAGGAACCCAATTGGCACCAATCCCCTTCTAGGGAGTTCCAGAGTCCAAAAGGACGAGCCTTCATCACAGGAGACTTCACCACACTCAGATAGCCCGTAGCACAAGCCATCATGTATTTCTTTTTCTTTCTTTCATTTTTTAAAAAGATTTTATTTATTTATTTGAGAGTCAGAGGTACAGAGAGAGAGGGAGAGAGAGAATCTTCTATCCACTAGTTCACTCCCCAAGTAGCTGCAACAGCTGCAGTAGGGCCAGGACGAAGCCAGGAGCCAGGAGCTTCTTCTGGGTCTCCCATGTGGGTGCAGGGGCCCAAGGACTTGGGCCATCTTCTACTGCTTTCCCAGGCCATAGCAGAGAGCTGGATCAGAAGAGGAGCACCCAGGACTAGAACTGGCACCTATATGGGATGCCGGCACTAGGCAGAGGCTTTGCCTAGTTTGTGCCATCATGTATTTCTCTAAGAGCTGATTCACCCCAGACAGATAATGTCTCTCTCTTCTTCACCCCCCTACCATTATGTTCTTTCTACTGGGGAGAGGGTTGAAACCAGGGACTCTGGTCCTTTTCTTATTGAAACAGAAGCTGAGTTGAAAAGATCATCTATCAATACTAAATTAGTCTCCAAAATACACTTTTCTGGCATTTAGCTTGCTACTGTAAACCTTTCATTAAAACATTTTTTTAAAAAAATTCACAAAAAAATTTATTAATGAAAATCACTAGAATTCTTATGACAGGAGAGAACACTGGTGGAAGCTCTTGCCTTATCTCTGTCTTGACTGATTTGCCTTATTGCCCCAGGCAACTGTTAGCAAGGTTGGTGCCTGCAGTTCCTGCCTGTTTATATTTCTCCCAACAGGTTAAATACAGTGGACAGGCTTGGGGCCCTATAATGTTGGGGCCCAGCAAGGGTGGGCATGGGAATGATGGGGATCTCTCTAATCTAATCTTTGCTGGAGTCAACATTTGTTTGAACCCCATCACTGTGCATTTTATTTTATTTTTTAAAGATTTTATTTATTTATTTAAAAGTCAAGAGTTACATAGAGAGAGAAGGAGAGGCAGAGAGAGAGAGGTCTCCTCCTCCACTGCCCTCCTGGGCCACAGCAGAAAGCTGGACTGGAAGAGGAGCAACTGGGACAGAACCCGGCGCCCATATGGGATGCCGGCGCTGCAGGCAGAGGATTAACCAAGTGAGCCACAGCGCCGGCCCCTCAACTTAGCTTCTGCTTCTTAGCAAGATCACTGAGTTCAAGTTGGAGCCCGTTAATGAATAGAGCAAAGAAAGCATTTTCTGTGCCTGGACTCAGCATGGACAGCTCCAGAAAAGAAGCCAATCTGCTTCACCTGAGGGCCAAAACCACTTTTTCTAGTATTCTTCTCACCTTCAGGCAGGACAGTCACTAAAGTCACAAAGGCTGGTAGAATTTTAAAAAATTCATTAAGGTTTGCATTTGCCTTCTGTTGAATCTTTTAAAAATAGACAATGAAATAAAAAAAATCATTTTAGATAATTTGGGAGTCCTCATTTTTACATGCACTTCTTAGTCTGCAGTGCTTTCATTAGGAATATTTCACATAATGACCACAGAAATTCTAGATTATCTGTAGAAAGATTTCACCATTTCTGAGTATTTGCTAGGAATAGCCTGAAGGTGAAGTGTTTAATTCTTTAGAAATTAAGGAGCCCATTTTGATGTTGAATCTTGGTTATCTTGGAGCTGAGATAAAAGCCCAGAGAGAAATGTCATAACGTTGGGTCACATAATGCTTTCACCATGTACTTCACTGCACACATGTTTTCCCTGCGGCTGGAGGGTGAGCTGATGTCAACTAACCCATTTCCATGACCAGCTATCCTAACCCCTGAGTCTTATTTTTGGTGGCAAGCAGTCTAATAGCTCTTAAGTGTCCAACCCATGCTATCAGTCATCAGGTTTGGCTTTGAGATCCCTTGGACAACGAGGCCAGTGATTTCCTGAGCACTCAAGAAAAGAAAATCCCTGCAAATCCCTGCAAATCTCCCAAAGCCAGAAAGCCCATCTGCTGCACTCTCAGACCTGGCCACAACCTGAAGCTTCCCTTCGGGGCCTGGTTCTGTTTCTGCTGTGACTTCTGCTCTGGCCAGTGATTCGCTGGTGACTACAAACCCCAAAAAGTTACAGCACAAGCTAGCTCTGGATTTGAAAACAAGAAAAGATAGGAGACTCAATGCCAGAAGAGAAAGATTGGAATGGAGAGAACTTGGAACCCCGGGGCTCCACGAGCGCTCCTCAGAAGCGCTCAGCAGCACCACCCCAGCATTCCACAAGGGGCCTGGGGAGTCATCAGCAGTGTCCTTTGGGTCCTTTTGTCTGCTGGAAGATACAGTCAAAAGGAAAAACAAAAAGCAGATCTCAAGATCTTAACTGGCTTCTGTCTGTGGTTCTAGAATACGGGAACACAACATGCTATCCAAGAGAATGAGTGGGTCCCCATAAGCTGAGCAGAAAAGGCAGAGGGGCCAGCGCCGCGGCTCACTAGGCTAATCCTCTGCCTGTGGTGCCGGTACCCCGGGTTCTAGTCCCAGTTGGGGCGCAGGGTTCTGTCCTGGTTGCTCCTCTTCCGGACTCTGCTGTGGCCTGGGAGTGCAGTGGAGGATGGCCCAAGTTCTTAGGCCCTGCACCCGCATGGGAGACCGGGAGGAAGCACCTGGCTCCTGGCTTCGGATCAGCGCGGTGCACCGGCTGCAGTGGCCATTGGAGGGTGAACCAACGGCAAAAAGGAAGACCTTTCTCTGTCTCTCTCTCTCACTATCCACTCTGCCTGTCAAAAAAAAAAAAAAAAAAAAAAAAAAAAAAAAGGCAGAGGAAGGCAGAAACAGAACAAAAAGCAGACTAGTCATTTCAAATGTACTTTCCTTGTAGAGATTAAAGCAGGGAGGACTTGCTTGTCATGCCAACGAAAACTGGCCCATTATCTCTCTCCTGACTTCTTGGAAGTTCAGATAAACAACTTGGCTTGGTGGCATGGGACTTCAGCGTGAGTGTCTTCACCTGTTAGGTCTGTTAGGTCTAGTGCAGGAGCCCAGTCTAAACCTGTGGTGTCTTATACAAATATGAAGCTGCCAGGCCAGATAAGGAACTTCTAGAAAGACAATGAAAACAGGAGGACAGTGTGATGGTGACCGTTCACTTTCTGAGAGGGCAACTCCCCTCCCTGGAAGTTTCTGATCAGCTGCTGTGGGGTGGGGCCTGGACATCTGTCTGTTTTCAAGTTCCTCATGATTCCGATGCCAGCCAAGCCGGGGAACCACCACACTTGGATGTCACACGCCAGGGCAGAGTCGTGTGTCTTCCTCTGACTCAGAGTCTCATGACCCCATGGTTTATGATATCATGCGTCGTTCCATTTTACTCTCTGTCCTCCACCCTGCTCTCTTTGGCTGAGCTGCAGAATTTTGGTCACAAACAGGTTCCTGTCCTTCCAGCACTCTCTGGCTTAGCCCAGTAGACTGGACACCGGGACACAGGGGAAGCCAGGGCAGTTGATTTCCTGGCTCCTTCCTGACAAGGTTGCCTTGAGCTGGCTCTGTGTGTTGGTTTAAGACTGTGCTTCTATTCACGATGACTTACCACGGCTCCCTTCCTTGGGGTTTCACCAGCACACCCTTCCTGGGGCCCTTGAAATCTGACTGTGGTAATGGCTGTACTGTCACTAGCCCCAAGTTAATGCAAGTTACTCATTCCTTATTGCTCCTGTAACAGATCCCACAAACTTGATAGCTTAACACAACACAAAGTTATATTACAGTTCTAGAGGATAAAGTCCAACATCAGTCTCACTGGGCTGAAGTCAAGTTTCAGTGGGACTGGCTCCTAGACACTCCGTCTGCCTCTTGCAGTTTTCCCAGGGCAACTGTGTCCCTGGGTGGTGGGCCCTTCCTCCACCCTGCAGGCCATCAGAGCAGCAGCCCCTCTGATCCCTGCTTCTGTTAAAACATCTCTGACCTTCCTGCCTCCCTTGTTAGAACCCTTGTGATTGCAATGAACCCACCTGACTAGCCTAGGTAATCCCCCCCATCTCACAATCCTTAACTGAGTAACTTCTGTAAAGCCCACTTTTCCATATGGAAGGCAAAGTATTTGTGGGTTCGGGGGACTGGCGTGTGGACATGTCTGGAGGTAGAAGAGGCATTCTTCTGTCTGTTGTGCACTGTTGTATAGTATTGCAGTTCCTACACGCACATTTTGTAAATGGTCTCTTTGTAAATTAATCTTCTGCAACGTAAATTACAAACAGCAGCATCTATTTCCCTGGCTGGGTGAGACATCCGCTGTATCTATTTAAAAATAAACTCACTTGGCATTTAACCACCTTCTTTCCAAGGAAATGAATAGATTACAGCAGATAACTGATCATTTAGAGGATCCCCGTGGAGTACAAGCAGGTATCCTTGAACTGGAGCTGTCTGAAAGGATAAGAAAAACACAAGGGGAATCATGTCTGCACAGACGTGACCCACTTTTGTAGGTCAAAAGAGTCAAGGCTTTAGCATAATGCATTACTCTAAGAGTAAATCTGTTTTTCACTCAAAAAAAAAAAAAAAAGCACATTCCAGTTCAGCTAAGTAGACACCTCCAACAAGGCTGTGCAGTGAGCATGACACAATCATGTGACAAGCTGAATAATGTTCTCTTTTCAAAGATGACCACACCCTAGTCCTGGGAACCCATGAATATAGTGTATGACATGGCAAAAGAGACTTTGCACAGGTAATTATGACTGCGGACTTTCAAGCAGGGAGATGGAATGAAGACCCTGGTTAATAAGTCTCATCCCACATTGGAGTGCCTGGGTTCAAGTCCTGGCCCTGGCTCCAGCTTGCTGCTAATATAGACGCTGAGAGGCACCAGGTGATGGGGCAAGTATTTAGGTCCTTGTCACCCACATAGAAGACTTGGATTGAGTTCCCAGCTCCCAAGTTTGGCTTGGCTCAGCCCCCATTCTGAGCATTTGCGGAGTGAACCAGCAGATAGGAGTTGCCTGTCTCTCCAGCCCTCTTTCAAATAAAAAAAAAAAATTTAAAGTAACAAAATTAGGGAGACAATACTGAATTAGCTGGTTGTGTTGAATCTAATCTCACAAATAAAGTAGACAACTTTCTGAGACTAGATACTACACTGAATGGCTGTATCATACTGCAATCTAGCTATTCATACAGAAGTTGATGGACATTTGGATTGTTTCTAGTCAGGGGCTAGTGTGAATAAACCTGCTATATATACATTTTTGGGCAAGGCTTTTTATGGAGATAAGTTTTTGCTTTTCTTAAGTTGTACATTTCTCCCAGATTCTATATAGTGTTATTTATTTTTAAAGATTTATTTATTTATTTAAAAGGCAGAGTTACAGAGAGGCAGAGAGAGAGAGAGAGACAGAGAGAGAGAGAGAGAGGGAGAGGTCTTCCATCTGCTGGTTCACTCTGCAAATGACTGCAATGACCAGAGCTGGGCCAATCCAGAGCTAGGAGCCAGGAGCTTCTTCCAGGACTCCCAGGTGGGTACAGAGGCCCAAAGACTCAGGCCATCTTCTACTGCTTTCCTAGGTACATTAGCAGGGAGCTGGGTAGGAAGTGGAGCAGCCAGGACTCAAACCAGCACCCACATGGGATGCTGGAGCTGCAGGTGGCGGCTTCACCCACTAGGCCACAGTGCCAGCCTTGTGTCTTTTTTTTTTTTTTAAACTATAAATTAGCCATAGTTACCATATCCTAAGAGCCGGGCGCATGTGATCAGTTTCAGACATTGTGTCTCTGAGTCTTTACAATGACACTAGGAATTGCTAACCTCTTCTGAGGCTTGGAGGGAACCCCGCGAGGAAACCACAGAGCACAGATCTGAACCCAGACTCCATGTCTCAACTGCTGTATTAACCCTGTGCTGGGATGTGAGGCTCTCACTTGCTTTTCTTCCAGATTTTTTTCCCTCAAAATATTAACCTAATGTTTTAGAGTTATTTACTGAGTCTTTCTCTCTTAACTTCCAATCTGCAATTTTTAAAATACATTCTAAGTTTTATATGTATTAGGGCCTGATTTTAAGCTGTGGTTTTTGTTCCATTAACTTTTTTTTAAATTTTCTGCCACAACGATAAGCTAAATAATTTAATGTTATCCATTTATTGAATGTTTCATCCTTACATGTCTCCTCTTGTCTCATCCATTTCTTTTTCTTTCCTAAAATTTACTTATTTGAAGAGGGGGAGGTGGGGCATGAATCTTTCACTTGCTGGTTCACTCCCCAAATGCCCACGATGGCCAAGGCGGGGCCAGGAGCTCCATCCGGGTCTCCCATGTGGGTGACAGGGTCTCAAGTTCATCTACCATCACATGGAGCTGGATTGGAAGTGAAGTGGCTGAGATTCGAATGGCAAGAGGATATAGGATATGGGTTTTGCAAGCAGTGGCTTATCAGCTATTCCACAAGGCCTCTATTTTTTTTTCCTTGAGGTACATGAACAATTCTTTTGGGATTTTTAAAAAAGATATATTTATTTATTTGAGAGGCACAGTTTCAGACAGAGGGAGGGAGAGATAGAGACAGAGAGAGATCCTCCATCCACTGGTTCACTCCTCAAATGGCTGCAATGGCTGGAGCTGTGCCAATCCAAAGCCAGGAGCCAGGAGCTTCTTCCGGGTCTCCCACGTGGGTGCAGGGGCCCAAGGACTTGGGCCATCTTCTACTGCTTTCCCAGGCCATAGCAGAGAGCTGGATTGGAAGTAGAGCCTGCACTCCAACAAGGAGCAGGTCAGACAATAGGACTCAATATATAAAGGGTAACATGTGCACTGCAGACCATTACAACTGGGTAAGGGAGTGACAGGACAACCCTGAGGAGGTGAATGGCAAAAACTGAATTCTAAAGATAAGAAAGAGGCCGCCTAAGAGGGAGGGGGGAGAATATTCTGTACACAAAGAAAAGGTCATGTCAAGCCCTGAGCACTTGGAGCCAAGAGGCCAGGCTCAGGAGGGTGGTGTCAGGGAGCCAGGCTTGTGGCAGACATGATCTGTGGTGCAGTAGAAACACAAGGCAGGAGTGCTAATTTTGTGGTGAGGGGTAACAAGTTGTGGGTGGGAGCATGGTGCAAAGTGTATTTACAAAGATTTAGGTGTCTTGGAAGGAATACCACATGGGATGAGGGTGCAGCCCCAGTGAGGGTCCTTACAGGGTCTGCACTGGGGCAGGCCCTGTGGGGGTCATCGAGGAGATGGAGAAGGGAGGAGGAATGAAGAATATATTCGCATAATCCTATGTATTTCAGGCAATACTTTAAACAACCCTTGGTAAATTCTCAGCAGGAAACCAAGGAAAAAGTCTGCAAGTTGTAGATGTGTTAGATCCTTCTAAGTCTGCTTTTCTATAGACAGTGTGTGGAACGAGGTTTATCTTACAATACCTGAAGGTCCTGATGACCAGGTGCTCTCATGTCACAGGTGCTTCCACAATGGGGAATCCAAGGGCAGGAACAGGAAGGGCTCCAGGATCCCCACCTGAGGCAACTACAAGCTGTGTTCAGCAGATACCATGCTACCAGTTGGGAAAATCAAGAAGAATAAGGTTAGCCCCAAACCTCACAGCCAGCCATGGAGAAAGAATCATGACCTACAAGTAGTCATGAATGTGTTGAGTCCACAGTGCTGGTGCTATGCTCACCTCTCTCCCTGTCTCCGCAGAGTGCTAGGGTGGGATGGCTTGGTTAGGGAGGGCTGCCTGGAGGAGGTGGCCCTGAGCTGAAGACTTGACAGGCAGGAGTTATCTACAATGCTTAGCAAACTTCATGATTCCAGGGAATTGCTTGGAGACCTTGAGCACAAGGACCCACAGACTTGAGGTGACCTCTGGGGAAGCCAGCCATGGATGACGTTCTACCTTCTGAATCTTCCTTGTTAGTCAGTAGCCCCTTGACCAATCAGACACTCCGCCCAGACAGCCACCGCCCTCATGCTCCCACAGATTCTACCAGCTGAATCCCTGTGTTCTTTTCTCCCCCTTTCCACTATCACCTTTGCTGTGCAAACCAACATGACCTTCCCTGGAGCACACAACTCTATTTGCCCCTCTCCCTGGGCTCCCTATTCACTCCTGCCCCATCCCATCCACTCCATGCAGCAGGCAGAGAGGACCCTTGAACCAAAGGCCTGGGCAAATCACTCATGAAGCCAGAGCCTGCAGGGCACTCCTGTCCTTGCATAGTTCCCCTATGCAGTTTTAAAATTTCTTCAAAAAGGACAATACATTATATTATCACATAATGATGCTTTGCCTTTGCTCAAACTTTTTCAGACCTGCAACATTAAAATAATAAGTCCACGAGCAATATAGACAAGTTAAATCTAAAGCCATGAAGAGTCAAAGAAACTCTAGTTTTATGAACTTGACCACTGCAGGGACATCGTGCTTTTGGGTAAGATGATTCTACATATTTGACAACCAATTACAAGCCATATTTGCTCTGAGAAAGTTGAATCTGAATGACATGTGACAGAAAAATATTGCTGAGAATGCCTGGGTTAAACTAGGGTCCCTTCAAAATACCTAAAGAGACTATATGGGATCATCCTGTCACAAGAGCCCACTCTGATGCAAAGTCCACATGATGCACTGTTTTGTGGATTACAGACAAACGGTCCATCTGTTTGACTCAGACTCAAGAGCACTTCTGTCTCAAGATACAAGATAAAGACATGAAGCTGCCATGCCTGGAAAAAAAAAAAAAATGAAGCAGGAAGTGTGACAGTGACCATTCACTTCCCGAGGTCCTTCTCTGGGAGTCTATGATCAGTCGCTCTTGGCTGGGGCTCTTCTCTGAGTTCCATGCATGATTCTGATGCACAGCAAAGTTGGGGAACTACTGCGCTGCGATGTCAACCCTAGACCTGGTGGAGCTGTGTGTCTTCCTCAGATTCAGCACGAAGAGCGCCTCACTCATCACAGCACACAACCCCGTTATCTGTATCCTCAGCGTGTCCCTCTGTTTCTACTCTCGGTCCTCCAGCTGCTGAGCTGTGAGGTTTTGGTAACAGTTTCCTGTCCTTCCAGGTTCCTCTGGGTTCACCCACTTGGGGAAGCCCAGGAAACTAGGGGCCAGGCCATTTACTGTCCTCACGCTGCCTGGACATGGTTGCCTTGGTCTACATGGGCTTAAGGTCATGATCCTCTTAATAACGGGCCAACTCTACATGCTCTCCTTCTTGCAGTACCACTCACACACTTCTGGGTGGTCCTTCAGGCCTAGAGGTGACACCAGACTGCACCTAGCCCCGTGTCATTGCCTGGATTCATTTCCTGTACTGGTCTAACAAATCTGGTAGCTTAAAACAACACGAATGTATTATCTTGTAGCTTAGAAACCAAAGTCCAAAACCAATGTCCCTGGGCTAAACTCGTCTCAGCAGGGCTAGATTCTGTAGGCTCCTTCTGCCTTTTCCAGATTCTAGAAGCTAAATACAGCCCCTTTCTCTGTCTTCAAGGCCACCAGTGCACTTTTTTTCTTTTTTTAAGATTTATTTTATTTATTTGAAAGACAGAGTTACAGAGAGAGGTAGAGACAGAGAGAGAGGTCTTCCATCCGCTGGTTCACTCCCCAAATGGCTGCAACGGCCGGAGCTGAGCTGATCTGAAGTCAGGAGCCAGGAGCTTCTTCCGGGTCTCCCACACGGGTGCAGGGGCCCAAGGACTTGGGCCATCTCCTACTGTTTTCCCAGGCCATAGAAGAGAGCCGGATTGGAAGAGGAGCAGCGGGACTAGAACTGGTGCTCAAATGGGATGCCGGCGCTTCAGGCCAGGGTGTTAACCTGCTGCAGCACAGCGCCCCACCCCCCAGTGCAGTTTCTTCCCTCCCCTCTGATCCTGCTTCTGTCATCACATCTCCTTCTCAGACCCTCCTGCCCCCTCTGATAAGGAGGGCTGCCCTGGCTAATCCAGGTAAATCTGCCTTATACCTGACAGCTCTCCAACAGTCTACTTTATGTCTTCATGAATCTGACTATTGGAGGTATCTCCTATTTTGTGTCTGCCACATTTCATGTAGCATAATGTTTTCAGCATGCACTCATTGTTGTAGCATACATCTGAATTTATTTTAAAGTTCAATAATATTCCATTGTATGTATACGCCATAATTTCTCCATTCATGTGTCAATGGGCATGTGGGTTGTTTCCACCATTTGGAAAATGTAAATAATGATACTATGAACATGGAGTGCAAGTGTCTATCTGGGTCCCTACTTTCCATTCTTTTGGATATACACTAACCTAGTACTGAATCAGATAATTCTGTGTTTTACTTAGGAACCACCTAATTATTCTCCACAGTGGCTGCATCATTCTTTTAGAAAAAAACTTTTATTTGAAAGAGTTACAGAGAGAGGTAGAGACAGAGAGGTCTTCCATCTGCTGGTTCACTCTCCAAATGGCCACAATGGCCACAGCTGAGCCGATCTGAAGCCAGGACCTGGAAGCCTCCTCTGGGTCTCCCACATTGGGGCAGGGGCCTGAGAACTTGGATCATCCTCCGCTGCCTTCCCAGGCGCATTAGCAGGGAGCTGGATTGGAAATGGAGCAGCTGGGTCTTGAACCAGCACCCATATGGGATGCCAGTGCTACAGGCCAGGGCTTTAACCTGCTGTGCCACGGCGCTGGCCCCTGGATGTATCATTCTACATTTCCACCAGTGGTGCATAAGGATAAGAATTTTGATCTCTATATACTTGTCAGCATTTGCCATTATCTGTTCCTGTTTTTTTTTTTTTTTTTTTTTTTTGTAAGAGCCGTCCTAATATACCTGCAGTAGTATCTCACTGTGGCTTTGGTTTCATCTACCTAATCATTAGTGATAAGTAAGCCTTTTTTCATGTGTTTCCTGGTCATATGTATACCTTTGGAGAAATGTCTATTTAAGTCCTTTCCCATTTTTGAACTGGGCTTCTTCTGTTGTGAGAATTCATGAAACTTGTGTGTTGAAACCCTAACCCTCAGGGTGACTATATTTGCAGAGAGGGCCTTTAAGGAGGTAATTAAGGTTAAATGAGCTCATAACAAGGAGGGCTCTAATCACTTAGGGCCTGGTGTACTCAGAAGATGAGGAACAGATACCAATTTAACTCATCGTGCCACAGTGCCAGCCCCAATAAATAAATCTTTTAAAAAAATTAGAAGACAGGCTGGCGCCATGGCTCAACAGGCTAATCCTCTGCCTAGCGGCACTGGCACCCCGGGTTCTAGTCCCGGTCCGGGCGCTGGATTCTGTCCCGGTTGCCCCTCTTCCAGGCCAGCTCTCTGCTGTGGCCAGGGAGTGCAGTGGAGGATGGCCCAAGTGCTTGGGCCCTGCACCCCACGGGAGACCAGGAGAAGCATCTGGCTCCTGCCTTCAGATCAGCGCGGTGCGCAGGCTGCGGCAGCCAATTGGAGGGTGAACCAATGGCAAAGGAAGACCTTTCTGTCTGTCTCTCTCTCTCACTGTCCACTCTGCCTGTCCAAAAAAAAAAAAAAAAAGCAAGGGTAAAAAAAAAATTAGAAGACAGGGCCAGCGTTGTGGCATAGTGGGTAATGCTGCTGCCTGCAACACTGGCATCCTGTGTTGGACTCCTGGCTGCTCCACTTCCGATCCAGCTCCCTGCTTATGGACATTTGGGGAGTGAACCAGTGGATGGAAGATTTTTTCTCTGTCTCTCCCTCTCTCTGTCTATAACTCTGCCTCTCAAATAAATAAATACTTTTTTTAAAAAAAATTTTTGACAGGCAGAGTGGACAGTGAGAGAGAGACAGAGAGAAAAATAAATATTTTTAAAAAAAAAATTAGAAAAGGAATTGAACAGGCACTTCCCCCAGAGAAGAGAAATAGACAGCAAACAAAAAGGTACTCATTATTAAACATTAAGAAAACGAAAATGAAAACCAAGCTGAAATGTCACTGCAAACCTAATAACTTTCAGTGGCTTAAATATGGCTTAAATGAAGAAGCCTGACAGTGGTGATGAAGACACAGAGTGAGTAGAACTCACGTTGGGTTGCAGACTGGTCCAGTCACTTTGAAGAACATGTCAACAGCTGCTTAGGAGCCCCAGCAATTCCACTTATCTTTCATATTAACCCAGGAGAATGAAGACAGAAAGCAAGCTGCCATGAATATTTATGACTGGAAATCACCCAAGTATATAATAACTGGTAATGGATAAATGGTAGATCATCCCAATAAGCCACTACTCATGAAAAAAGGGAACTACTAACAGACGCTCATTTACCCTTGACAGAGTGAGCGGCAGGGTCTGACTCCTGGGCCTGTACAGACTAGGTGGCCCTGGACAAGTCACTGACATTCAGGTCTTCACTGAGTCAGAAGTAGATGCCCATCAAAATCCTCATGAAGCCTCTCCACAGGACTCAGATCAGGATGTTCAGGACGGCAAGAGCAGTGTCACCCGCGCTGATGGGCACAGCTGGCAGCAATGAAGCATATTGTACAGCAACGGTGGCTGTAGAGGAAGAGACCCAACTCCCAGACTCCCCCTGCTTCCCTCCTCCCCCTAGACTGCCGCAGACAAGTTCTCCCGAGAAATGGTCTTTTCTGGGCAGCTTCCCACTGGCTCTCTCCAGCTCACCGCATCCTTCTCAAAGTTGGGATACAGTCTGGGTGGCTTCTAGAGACAGGGCCATCACCAAATCCAGTGTGTTCTGGGCCGGGAGACGAAGAATTGCTCTGGCCTGCTCCCGTCTTAGCTTTTCCATTTTCCGTCCCGAAACTCTGGAGAGAGGTCTAAAGTCAGAAGTGTGTTCTCTTTTCGGGTAAGATTTCTACTCATGGAGGCCCCTCTGCTTCCTGATCACAAGTGCTGCTCTGCTCTAAAATCAAAATACTTCCCAGAGGCTGGGGCCTAGGCCTGGGAAACTAACTTTAGGGGCACAGAAGTCACTCTGTGGAATGCACTGAAATCCCCGGGCAGCCTGAAGTGCCTGAGGGGCTGGGCGTCTCCGCGCGACCCCAGGGCTGCGACAGTGTCTCTGTCCCGTACACCGCAAAGCCCAGAACACACCTGACGTCTTCGGGGTCTATCTGCTTCTCTCCCTCTACATTCCTGGGGACTCGGGGCCTTTGCTGGGCGCTGCTGGGGTTGCAATGCCGACTGGAGGCAGGTATGGCATCAGCCAGCACGTGAGACGGGAGGCAGACCAGGCCTGCTCGGCGCCCCGGCCCGGTCACGCAGAGCTTCCGCGTCGTTTCGGAGCAGATGGCTACGCTGACCTCACTGTGAGGCGTGGGCGAGCCATCCAACGGTCAGAACAAAGCGTCTTCTATTACAACAGCTGCCGCCAGCCAGGGCTTCGGAGCCTGCACTTGGCTGTCGGCCATGCAGCTTCAACCCAAGGCCGTGGAGCGCTCAGTCTCCAGCTGAGAACCCGACTCCTACCCAAGGTTCCTCCCTGGCCCGGGAGTCTGCCTGGGTCTCCCGGCGCGTTCTGGCGCGCTCCCATCAACAGTACAGACAGGCTTTGCCGGGTCGGGCCGCCCGCCGGGCCACAGCCGAGCCCGCACGCGAGCTCAGTCAGCCCCACTTGCGCACGGGGGCCCCACGGGGGCCCCACATCCGCGCCCTGGGGGTCGAACCCGGAGTCGCCCAGGGCGTCCTGCCCTTGCTCTGGAGGTCACAAGCCCGCGGCTCTCCGGAATCTGCGGGGCGCGGGTGGACCCTCATCCCCGGAATCCCCTCCCCTCCTAATGCAGAGCACTGAGCCGGACGGTGGGGCAAAGCCTGCGCATGTGCACAAGTAACCGGCCGACCCATTCCCAGAGCGCTGCGCGGGGAGCCACGGGACGCAGCACTACATTTCCCACAAGCCACCGCGCACTGACGTCACCTACCCGCGTCCCCTCTGCGTTAGCCGGTTGGGAGGTGGGGTCTTGGCCTCATTCCCAGGTTCTGTGAGCACCCGGTGAAGCCATGGGTTAAATATGAACTTTACTGCCAGTCACAATGTGTGAGCCCCACCAAATAGCCTCCAAAAACATTGGAAATAATTGGGGAAATTCAAATGTAGACTGGCAATTCGAAATATTAAAGAACATTATGGTTATTATTATTTTTAAAAGATTTATTTATTCGAGAGGCAGAATCACAGAGAGAGGGAGGGAGAGAGGTCTTCTTCCTCTGCTGGCTTCCTCTGCTGACTGCTGCTGCTTCTGCTGGCTCACTCCCCGGGTGGCCCGAACGGCCAGAGCCGGGTTGATCCGAAGACAGGAGCTTCTTCAGGATCTGCCACACAGGTGCAGGGCCAAGCACTTGGGCCATCCTCCACTGCTTTCCCAGGCCACAGCAGAGAGCTGGATTGGAAGCGGAGCAGCCAGGACAGGAACTGGTGCCCATATGGAATGCTGTCGCCGCAGGTGGAGGCTTAACCCACTACGCCACAGAGCTGACCCCAATTTATTTTTAGAAGAATATTCCCATTTTTATATATATATATATATGGTGAACAAATATATATATGGTGATATATATATATATATATGTGATGAACAAATTTCGTGTATTTCATATCCACAGAATTAGGAGCATAGTGATATCCCCCCCCCCCACGCTCCCCACCCTTTCTCCTCCTTCCTTTCTTATTCTTTCTTTTGATTTTTACAGTGACATACTTTCAGTTTATTTTAAAATCAGAAGATTAACCCTCCACTTAGTAAAGAATTTAATAATATGGGGCCAGCGCCATGGCGCAGTACGTAAATCCTCTGCCTGCAGTGCTGGCATCTCGTATGGGTGCTGGTTCTAGTCCCAGCTGCTCCACTTCCTATCCAGCTCTCTACTGTGGCCTGGGAAAGCAGTAGAAGATGGCCCAGGTCCTGCATGGGAGACCCAGAAGAAGCTCTTGGCTCCTGGCTTCAGATTGCTCCAGCTCTGGCTGCTGGGGCCATTTGGGAAGGACCTTTCTCTCTGTCTCTCCCTCTCACTGTAACTCTACCTCTCAAATAAATAAAATATTTTTTTAAAAAGAACTCAACAATGTGTAAAAAATAACACTTTCTCAACAGTAGAGACAAGGGCTGTAAACAATAATTCTCAAAATGTCGATTTCACTCCTATACGTTATATTTTTTATATTCTATTAGTAACCACAGATCAGGGAAAACATGATATTTGTCTTTTTGGGACTGGCTTATTTCACTAAGTATAATAGTTTCCAGTTGCATCCATTTTGTTGCAAAAGACAAGACTTCAATCTTTTTATGGCTGAGTAGTATTCCATACTACATATACTATACTATATGTAGTATTCCATTATATACATATATATATTCCAAGCTATATATATGGTATTGTATTATACACACACACACACACACATAACCATAATTTCTTTATTCAGTCATCAGTTAATTGACATCTGGGTTGATTCCATATCTTAGCTATGGTGAGTTGAGCTGCTATAGACATAGGGTTACAGATAACTATTTCATATGGTGATTTCATTTCCTTTGAGTAAATTTCCAGGAATGGGATGGCTGGGGTCTGAGGGTAAATCTATTTTCAACTTCCTGAGGACTCTCCATACCCAGTTATTCTTAAAATTTAAAAAGCATATTAGAAAATACTGATCTTGATAAAGGCGTGGCTAGTGAATCATTTAGCACTGCGATTACCTTTGTTAATTCACTTAAATTTTCTGGAAAAACGAGCAAAGCAAACATGATGAAGGGCTAAGTTTTATTAAATCAGGGGTATGGAAATCCATTTAGATGGACACTCATTTTACCATGTTCTGCTCTTCCGTGTTTGCAAATTTTGCGGCCGGGGGGGGGGGGGGTTGGGGGTAAAAAAAAAAAAAAAAAGAAAAGAAAAATAAGATCCTCCCTCTATCAATATGCCGTTCAAACTCCACGCTGCCCAGAAAGTCAGGGTAGATAGAAATCTCTTGGGGGTACGGCTGTGAAATAGAAATAAAATAACTGAACATGGAGCACAACAGTACTATAAGAGAGTAGGTGCGTGACCAAGGGAGTTTACCTCCAGACACGGGGAAAAAAGCCTCCGCTATCCCCGCAAAAACAGAAAAACTTCCCCAAATACATCATCTCCAAGACAGCATCCTGTTTATTTTTATTTTGCCGAATGAGGGGTTTTATGCAGGCACAGTATTACAGGAACATCTTTTATTAAGTTACACATACTGAGCGTGTATCTGGGCGACATTATTCCACATCAATCATCCCTTCTATGAAGCGATAAGTGTAAAAATGAGATGCGGCGTCAGTGCAACCCGAGGAAACCCAAGCGTGCAGCTTCGCTCCTCCGCGGCTTCTCTAGGGAACGCGCCGGCCCCACGCGCGGCGCTCAGCCTGCCCGGAGGCATCCCCGCGTGTCCTCCCCTTCCCGGGAGCTTGCCGGGGTTTGCGCGGCCGCACCCCGGGGCGTCCTCGCGCCCCGCTGCAGCCAGGTGAGAGGCGTTCCTGCTGGGACCGGAACGGTCTTCAGTGCCGGTCACTTCCAGAGGTCCTGCGGGTGTCCCCTTGTTCCGACTTTTTCTGCAAAAAATGCACCCTGCTGCCTGTCTTGTGAGCTTTCTTTGAGCAAATAGTCTTCTCCCTTTTCATTAAATGGAGTTTTCTGTATAAAAGCCCTAGAATGTGTAAGCAAAATCTAAATGCACCAGAGTGATAACCAATCAGCCACTTTTGTCATTTTGTATTAAGTTTGGAAAACTGACATTCTGCCCTTACGTTCTGGACGGAGCAGGTCTCTTACATAAGCGTTGCTATTTTTGTAAACATTTGAGTTTTGCTATTCATTGTTTAGTGGGAGTATATGTAAACGTTTCTTTTAAACGTTTGAATACATGCTGAGTTTGATCAGAATGAGGAGTGCAGGATGGGATCCTAGAATCTCCTTCCTCCTTCCCATCCCCTCCCCTCTCAAAACCCAGTGATAACTGAGGCTTAACTCTAAGTTGCTGTGAGGGCTAACAATGCATTTTTCAAAAACATGGTTACTGCTTATCTACAACTTGTTTTCAACACTTAAAATTGCTCACCTAGTTATCTGTAGGCTATTTAGAATTAACCATTCTGTTCCTCCTTTGCATTGTAGAGGATTACCGTGTCTATTTAGTCAATCCTTTGTGATGGATGTTTTAGTTTGTTTTTGGTTTTTACTGTTATAAGTAGTGTATAGCGAATATATCTTTTGCATATGTAGGTGGTTGTTTCTTTGGCAGAAATGCTAAAAATAACAGAATTGCCTAGTTAAAATTATACAAATTAAAATTTTGATAGATGCTAACAAATAGCCCTCAGAAAGACTATCAGTTAAGCTGTTTCTTCTTTTTTTAATAAAGATGTTATTGATTTATTTGAAGGGCAGAGTTACAGAGAGACAGATGGAGAGAGAGAGTGAGAGGTCTTCTACTGGCTGATTGACTCCCTAAATGGCCTTAACAGCCTCCAAGTCTCCCACGTGGGTGCAGGGGCCCAGGCACTTGGACCATCTTCCACTGCTTCCCCAGGTTTATTACCAGGTAGCTGGATTGAAAGTGGAGCAGCCAGGACTCGAACCAGCACCTGTAATGGTATTCTGGCATTGCCGGCGGCAGCTTTACTTGCTTTTCCACAGCGCCCTCCCCTAAGCTGTTTTAATATCCCTTCCCATATTAGATAACAGGCATTTTTGATAAATGATTAATAAAATGCTTGTTATTAAACATCAAGTTCTACAGCATAACTTTTTATTTGAAAGAAATGCATAAGGAATTACTATTCTTGTTCTAATGGAGAGAAAGTGGTAATTCATATATGCATTTAACAAACATTTATTGAAAACCCACTGTGTGTGACAGACGTCATTCTAGATGCTGGCGGAATAACAAGGAATAAAATAGTTACAAACCCCTCTCTGTTGTGGTCAGTTGTTAAACAATAAAACACTAAAGGATATCTAATAAGAGGGACCCTGTGACTGGTGACAGTAGAAGCCTTTATCACCATACCAGGCTTGACGTGAGGGGAAAAGACAGAAAAGGCCAGCCTTCAAGGAGCTGTGGCCTTAAGAAGAGGAACATGATGACCTACTTGTAGCACAGACTAATAGAGTCAAACGCACACATACCCGAACCCCACTTGTGTTTCAATCCTGCAGTATCCTGTCCCCTGGCTGGCATTCCCGTCTTCCCACTGTGTGTCATTCTAGGGCTCCTTACTAATTTTGCGCTTATATTCTTTCCCGGGCTGCTTATCAGCTGAGTCAGCCATTTGTCATGCATTGTCTGCTCACTGCACACAACCAAATGGACCTTCCCAAACTCTGCCCACTGGGAGGATGTGTCTCTGCCTCGGACTTTCAGGGCCTTCCCTGAGCGGGCCTCGAAGGCAGTAGTGAGTCATTCACTTGCAGATCACGCACCACACCTTGCAGACTTCTCCATAAACCGGGCAGGTGCTTTGTTTTCCAAAGGTTTAGAGTGGACTCCCCACGGGGCTATGAGAGGCACTGAGAGTCACGTGTTAAGGCACAAGGTGTCAGTACCCTGTGAATGTGAGCCACTTATTATGGTTTGCTCATGCCTTTCGGTCTGGTCTTGCTCTAGTCTGTGTTTACCACTCCACTTCATAAAGGAATAGAACATTCTGACTCAGTGAAAGATTACACGGTTTCATGATGGATATTTTGGGTCACGTAGTCACTGGCCATCCCACGTTCAGAAACCAAATCAAAACTGAAAGTGTTACAGAATACCCCACAACTGGCTGGAGGAATTGCTATTACACCCCACCCCCTACCCCCTGCCCCAGTACTGGGTCCACTCACCTAACATGCAGCAAGCAAATACCTGACTCTGGAGTGGTGGGAAGAAGTAGCTGTTTACAATGCACAGAGCAAGCAGTCAAACTGTTACTCAATTCCTGGACTTCCTGAGGGATTAAGGGCCCTGATTCTTATGGATTAAAATAGGGGTTGAGCAGTGAGCAGTCTGTGCGTGGGTCCACAGAACTCACAGCCTTCTTTGGATTGGTCAGCAACAGGAGGCTGGTGTGTTCTGAAGATGCTGTGATGGCAAAGTGGGTGCCAGCCTGTCTGGGCTCTACAGGTCGATTGGCTACTACTGTGTTTGATCAGGGATTGACATCCCTGAAAAAAAAAAATCTCAAATGGAGTCCAGTGGTAGGATGTTAACTAGAGAGGTAATGATTGAATTCTGAACCTTGTGATCTGGAGTGCTGGAGGCCCAGCCTGAACCTTGCAACCATTCTTAATTCAGGGGGTTGATCTTTAGTAAGGACTTGACTCAGAATCACAAGACCGAGGACCAAAAGCCAAGGGAGACAGGGGCCTTACAAAGTACATCGAAGGCATCAGGGAAGGGAATTTGGTTTCAACTGCATACCTTGCTCCAAAATCCTAGGAATCTGAGCTCTAGTGCATCTTCCAATCTGTGACTATGGTATGCCTTATCATTTATTTAGGTAGCATTTGGTTTTTTATCAGCTTATTGATTATGAATGTTTGTGGTAGTGGGGAGAGCAAACACCCTTACTTTGGTTCTGATTTTAAGGGAAAAGCAATGAATGTTTAAACATTAACTGTGATGTTAGTTATTTTGTAGCTTCTTTTAGCAGATCGAAGAAGTTCCCTTCTATTTTTTAGCTTCCTGAGAGTTATTATGAACGGATGTTGAATCTGGTGAAATACTTTTTCTGCATCAACTGATAAGATTATGTAGTTTTCTTCCCTAGCTTGTCAAATTGCAGACAACGTGGATTGGTTTTTAAATACTAAGCCAGTTTTGCATTTCTGGAATAAACTGTAATCTGGTTGATAGTATATTTTTCTTTTTATGTATTTAGGGATATGATTTATATTTTGAGAACTTCTGTGTACTTATTCATAAGAAAACTGATTTGTAGTTTTTCTTCCTTCTTTCTTCTCTTACTATCTTTAACTTTGATATAAGAGTGACCCTGGGGGCCGGCGCTGTGGCTGTAGAAGTTTGGGCCTCTGCCTGTGGAGCCGGCATCCCATAAGGGTGATGGTTCGAGTCCCAGCTGCTCCACTTCTGATCCAGCTCCCTGCTAATGTGCCTGGGAAAGCAGTAGAAGATGGCCCAAGTGCTTGGGCCCCTGCACCCATATGGGAGACCTGGAGGAGACTCCTGGCTACTGGCTTCAGCCTGGCCTACCTCCAGTCATTGTGGCCATTTGGGGAGTGAACCAGCAGGTGAAAGATTCTCTCTCTCTCCCTCTCTTCCTTCTTCTCTCTCTGTATTTTTGCCTTTCAAATAAATGACTAAATCTTACAAAAAAGAGAGAGAGAGAGAGAGAGAGCAAGAGCAACACTAGCCTTGCAAAATGACACAGGAAGTATTTCCTCCACTTTCATTTTCTGGAAGAATTTGTGTCAAGTCCATGTTGTTTCATCCCATAGAATTCACCCATGAAGATATGGGTCTTGAGCCAGTTCCCATATGGGATGCCAATGCTGCAGGTGGCGACTTTACCGGCTGTGCCACAACACCATCCCCTTAAATTATCTTTTTCACCTTAGGTCAGTTGTGTTATTCAGGTTTAAAGGAATTGACCATTTTGTCTAAGCTGTTGACTTTCTGGGTGCATAGATTTGTTTGTTATCCCCTTGTCTTTGGCATCTGTGGAGTTCCAGTTAGAATCCCTCTTTCATCCCTGATATGGTAATTTGCATCTTCCCTTTACCTTTGTCAATCTTGCTAGATGCTTATCATCTTTTCAGAAAAGTCCACAACTTTTGCATTGACTTTATCTTTTTATTTTCATATTTTAAATTTTCTTGGTTCCAGTTTTTATCTTTATCATTTCCTTCCTTCTTACTAGTTTTTGGCTCATTTTGCCCTCCTTTATCTAGTTTCTTGTAGTAGAAACTTTATTATTATTTTTATTATTCAAGAGGCATGTAGATAGACCCCCTTCTGTTGGTCCACTGCTCACATGCCCACAACATCAAGGACTGGGCCTGGGGCTAGAGCCAGGAGCTGGGAACTCATTCCAGGTTTCCCGGTGGGTGGCAGGGACCTACCTGGTGGAGCTATTGCCTGCTGCCTCCCAGGATGTGCATTGACAGGAAACTGGAATCAGGAGCTAGAGTTGAGAGTCAAACTCAGCCACTCCAATACGAATGTAGGAATATTAGTTGGTATCTTAACCACTCAGTCAAACGTCTACCCCAGAAGCTTAGATTATTGATTTGAGGCTTCTCTTTTTCTATCGTAAACAATTTATGTTCTAAATTTTCCTGTTTTCCTCTTATCTTTCTGTTACTGATTTGAGTTTATTTTCACTGTGGTTATACATATTTTCTATGAGTTTAATTCTTTTAATATTTTCTCATTTGTATTATATCCTAAGACATGGTTTTCTAGGTATATAAAACATGATGTAGTCTTTTGTTCTGGGTACACTTGAAAAGATTTATTCAGCTATTGTTAGTTGGAATATTTGATATACTTCAATTAGATCCTGTTGACTGGTGGTTATTACATTATTTTGTGTTTTTACTATCTAGCGCACCTTTCAACTACTGGGGGAAAGAAGTTGAAATCTCAACTTATAATTACAGATTTGTCTACTTCTTTTATCTCTGTTGGATTTCATTTTGTGAATTTTGAGTAGAGATTGTTATTTGGTACCTATACATTTGCAATTATATCTTCCTCATGAATTGACCGTTTTGGAAAGCTTAGAATGTTCTTTTTAATTCTGGTAATTTCCTTTACTTTAAAATCTACTTTAACTGATATTTATATAATTATTCCAGTTTTCATGGTTTAGTGTTTGCATGTTACATCTTTTCCATATTTTTTTTTTTTAATTATTATTATTTTTTTTTTTTGACAGGCAGAGTGGACAGTGAGAGAGAGAGACAGAGAGAAAGGTCTTCCTTTTGCCGTTGGTTCACCCTCCAATGGCCGCCGCGGTAGCGCGCTGCGGCCGGCGCACCGCGCTGTTCCGATGGCAGGAGCCAGGTGCTTCTCCTGGTCTCCCATGGGGTGCAGGACCCAAGGACTTGGGCCATCCTCCACTGCACTCCCTAGCCACAGCAGAGAGCTGGCCTGGAAGAGGGGCAACCGGGACAGGATCGGTGCCCCAACCGGGACTAGAACCCGGTGTGCCGGCGCCGCAAGGCGGAGGATTAGCCTGTTGAGCCACGGCGCCGGCCCATATATTTTTTTTTTACAGGCAGAGTTAGACAGTGAGAGAGAGAGACAGAGAGAAAGGTCTTCCTTTTTCCATTGGTTCATCCCCCAAGTGGTTGCTATGGCTGGTGCATTGCGGCCGGCGCACTGCACCGATCCGAAGCCAGGAGCCAGGTGCTTCCTCCTGGTCTCCCATGCTGGTGCAAGGCCCAAGGACCTGAACCATCCTCCACTGCACTCCCAGGCCACAGCAGAGAGCTGGACTGGAAAAGGAGCATTTTAATATACGTATATAATTATATTTCAAGTGAGTATTTGGTACATAGCAAATAATTTGGAACTTTTTTTGGCAATCCATTCTTTCAATCTCTGTACAATATGATTGTCTATTGGTATCAACATTTCACTACTTCAAAGAGAATGTAGAGGTTTTATAAGCTTTTAGATTCCTTAACCTATTCTATGTATAATACAGTTATACAGTATTACTATAGTATAATACTATTATACAGTATTACTTCCATGTAAGTTAAGATTCACGTCAAACAATGTTATAATTTTTGCTTTGAACCACTAAATATAGTTGAAAAACTCAAAATAAGAAGGATAGGGGCTGATGTTGTGGCATGGTGGTAAAGCCGGGGCCTGTGATTCCCATAAGGGTGCTGGTTTGAGTCTTGGCTGCTCCACTTCCCATCAAGCTCCCTGCTTATGGCCTGGGAAAGCAGTGGAAGATACTCAAGTCCTTGGGCCCCTGCACCCACATGGGAGACCAGAAGAAGCTGTTGGCTCCTGACTGCAGTGTGGCCCAGCTCTGGCCATTTCAGCCATTTGGGGAGTGAACTAGCAGATGTGAGATCTCTCTCTCTCTCTCTCTCTCTCTCTCTCTCTCATTCTTTCTCTGTCTCTTCTCCTTATAACTCTGCCTTTCAAATAAATGAATAAATGTTTAAAAAAAGATTTATTTTATTTACTTGAAAGACAGAGTTACAGAGAAAGAGAGAGGGAGAAACAGAGAAAACGTCCATAAAATATTTTTAAAAATGAATCTTTAAAAAAAAGAAAAAGAAAAGAAGGGTGCTATATTACTTTAACTGTATATTTACATTTTAATGCTATTTCTTCATTTCTGATATTCCAGTTTTCTTCTGTTGTTGTTTCCTTTTTGTCTGAAGGGCTTCTTTTATCCATATGTTAGGTAAGTCCGACTGGTGATAAACTCTCTTATTTTTGCTTCAACTGAGAATGTCTTTACTTCATCTTCGTTCATAGAGGATATTTTTGCCAAGTATTGAATTCTATCTAGGATGACATTTTTTGTTTGTGTACAATACAGAACATAGAATAAGAGAATGAGTAAAATGAGTAAAAATAAAAATGGCTTGCCGAGTTATTGGTGGGAACTAACGTTGGTTATTAGAAGATAAGCAGAGGGGCCGGCACCGTGGCTCACTTGGTTAATCCTCCGCCTGCAGAGCCAGCATCCCTTGTGGGCACTGGGTTCTAGTCCCGGTTGCTCCTCTTCCAGTCCAGCTCTCTGCTGTGGCCCGGGAAGGCAGTGGAGGATGGCCCAAGTGCTTGGACCCTGCACCTGCATGGGAGACCAGGAGAAGTACTTGACTCCTGGCTTCGGACCAGTGTAGCTCCGGCTGTAGTGGCCATTTGGGGGGTGAACCAACGGAAGGAAGACCTTTCTCTCTATCTCTCTCTTTCACTGTCTAACTCTGCCTGTCAAATAAATAAATAAAAAAAGAAGATAAGCAGATTCATTTGTTATCATTCAGAATAAAGCTATCATCCAGTATGTTTTTCTTATTTTCCTTTGAAAATTTCATAGGATAAATTCTTTTTATGCCTGAGAACAAATAAAATGTATATATTTCTAAAAAGAGTTGACTTCCATTAATCAGGGATTTTGAATTATCCTTTGATTCTTTTCCATTGAAACTGAGCACAATTAGAGATTATATTAATTTCTTTGGAAACATACTCCCATTTCATTTTAAAAGATGATTTCCAGGCCGGCGCCTTGGCTCAACAGGCTAATCCTCCGCCTTGCGGCACCGGCACACTGGGTTCTAGTCCCGGTTGGGGCGCCGGATTCTATCCCGGTTGCCCCTCTTCCAGGCCAGCTCTCTGCTATGGTCTGGGAAGGCAGTGGAGGATGGCCCAAGTACTTGGGCCCTGCACCCGCATGGGAGAGCAGGAGAAGCACCTGGCTCCTGCCATCAGATCAGCGAGATGCGCTGGCCGCAGCAGCCATTGGAGGGTGAACCAGCGGCAAAGGAGGACCTTTCTCTCTCTCTCTCTCTCACTATCCACTCTGCCTGTCAAAAAAAAAAAAAAAAAAAAAGAAAAGAAAAGAAAAAAAAAAGATGATTTCCATTATTTATTTTAATCTCTATTTATTATAAATGAAAACCATCAAGCTGAATTTTAAACCTATTTTTAACTGAACACTTGGGTTTTTTTTTTTTTTTTAAAGATTTATTTATTATTTACTTGAAAGGCAGAGTCTGAGAGAAAGGGGGAGAGAGAGAGAGAGACAGAGAGAGAGACAGAGAGAGTACACGCGAGCTTCAATCTGCTAGTTCACTCTGTTAAGTGGCCACAACAGCTGGGGCTGGACTAGGCTGAAGCCAGGACCCCGGCACTCCTTCCAGGTCTCCCGCATGACTGACAGGGGCCTAAGTACCTGAACCATCTTCTGCTGCTTTCCCCGGGGGTATCAGCAGGGAGCTAGAACAGATGGATCAGCCAGGACCAGAACCAGCCTTCTGTTAGGGTACGCCAGTGCCACAGGCAGTGACTTAACCTGCTGTGCCACACACTGCCATTTTTTTTTTTTTTTTAAGATTTAGTTATTCGAAATGGCAGAGTAACAACTCCATGTGAGTCTCCCACGTGGGTAGCAGGAGTCCAAGTACTTGAGCCATCTTCTGCTGCTTTCCCAAGTGCATTAGCAGGGAGCTGGATTGGAAGCGGAGCAGCTGGGACTTGAACCAGCGGTCATATGGGATGCTGGCATCAAAGGTCGCTGTTTAATCTGCTGGGCCACAATGCTGGCCCTCCACATCAAGTTTTTGATTGAAACAAAATTCACAAATGCAGCAGTAAGTGGGGCTGGTGCTTGCAACACTTGCATCTGCTGCCTGTGACACCTGCATCCCATATCAGAGTGGCCTGGTTCATTCCCCGGTGGTTGGAAGGTCTCTCTCCCAACTCTCTCTCCCTCTCTCTCTGTCACTCTGCCTCTCAAATAATTAAATAGATTTTTTTTCTCGGCCCACATTATTTTTTTTTAATTTTTATTTAATAAATATAAATTTCCAAAGTACAGCTTTTGGATTACAGTGGCTCCCCCCACCCCAATAACTTCCCTCCCACCCGCAACCCTCCCATCTCCCGCTCCCTCTCCCATTCCATTCACATCAAGATTCATTTTCAATTATCTTTTTTTTTTCTTTTTCTTTCTTTCTTTTCTTTTCTTTCTTTTTTTTTTTTTTTGACAGGCAGAATTAGACAGTGAGAGAGAGAGAAAGGTCTTCTTTTTTCCATTGGTTCACCCCCCAAGTGGCAGCTACAGCTGGGGCTGATCCGAAGCCAGGAGCCAGGTGCTTCCTCCTGGTCTCCCATGGGGGTGCAGGGCCCAAGGCCCTGGGCCATCCTCCACTGTACTCCCAGGCCACAGCAGAGAGCTGGCCTGGAAGAGGGGCAACCAGGACAGAATCTGGCGCCCCGACCAGGACTAGAACCCGGGGTATCGGCACCGCAGGTGGAGGATTAGCCTATTGAACTGCAGCGCCGGCCAATTTTCAATTATCTTTATATAAAGAAGATCAATTTAGTATATATTAAGTAAAGATTTCAACAGTTTGCACCCACACAGAAACACAAAGTGTAAAGTACTGTTTGAGTACTCGTTATAGCATTAATTCACAATGTACAACACATTAAGGACAGAGATCCTACATGAGGAGTAAGTGCACAGTGACTCCTGTTATTGACTTAACAATTGACACTCCTGTTTGTGGTGTCAGTTATCACCCTAGGCTCTTGTCATGAGTTGCCAAGGCTATGGAAGCCTTTTGAGTTCGCCAACTCCGATCTTAAATAAATAGATTTTGAATAAACAACTTTAGGGCTGGCATTGTGGTATAGCAACTTAAGTTGCTGCTTGTGATACCAGCATCCCAAATCTGAGCACAGGTTTTGATCTTGGCTGCTCCACTTCTGATCCAATTCCCTGTTCATTTGCCTGGGATATACCTGGACCCTTGTCACCCATGTGGGAGACCTGGATGGAGTTTCAGGTTCCTGGCTTTGGCCTGGCCCAGATCTGATTGTTGAGGCCATTTGGGATTTATTTACTTATTTATTTGAAAGGCAGAGTTTCAGAGAGGCAGAGGCAGAGGTAGAGAAAGACAGAGGTCTTCCATCTGCTGGTTCACTCCCCAGATGGCTGCAATGGCCAGAGCTGGGCCAATCCAAAGCCAGGAGTGAGGAGCTTCTTCTGGGTCTTCCCATGTGGGGGCAGGGGCCCAAGCACTTGGGTCATCTTCTACTGCTTTCCCAGGGCATAGCAGAGAGCTGGATCGGAAGTGGAGCAGCTGAGACTCAAACCAGTGGTCATATGGGATGCTGGCACTGCAGGTGGTGGCTTTACCTGCTCTACCACAGAGCAGGCCCCAATAAATAAATCTTAAAGAAAGATAAATAAAAGGAGAGGTCTGCTCTCTGTGACACCAGCTGGGCTCGTGGAGCCTGAACAAGGCAGACAGAAAGGGACAGAGCGGCCTGGCTTCTCAGAACTCAAATGACTACCAGGCTGCCTTTTGGTCTAGGGCTCCACACCAAGGAAGTGAAATCAAAGTCAAGCAGGATGCTAGCAAAGATGGCAGAAGGAGGAAGTTTGGACTGAGCTGGGAGGAGACAACAAGCAGACCATCTCCGAAAGCAAAGCCCCCATACTTTTGAGCCGTAGATTCAAACAATAGACAAGAAAGCTCTGTGAGGTTTGAAAGCTGTTTGTGAAGCCCATGTCTTTCTATAAGTTCCAAAAATAAATTTGACATAAAAAGTAAGCAATAGGGGAGGTCTCTGGTTCTGCCGAGATGGAGGAACTTCATCCTTCCTCTAATAACTGGAAAATCCCTAGAGATAAAACAGCAAGCACACATGGGAAGAATCAAAAGGCACCAAGGAAGAAGACGGGCTGCCCAGAGACCTCAGGACTTGATGAACTACAGCATGATAAGTTGCCCGAGTTTCCTTACGCCTCCAACCCAGACCTGCCAACAGGCACAGAAGAAAAAAAAAAGTCCCAAGAAAAGTCCGTTCTCCTTAGACAAAGACTTGGGAATGGATGGCCTACCAACAAAAAATCTTGGAGCCACACCAGTCTGTTCCTGCCAAGCACCAGCATAAAAGCTATACTACCCCCTCCCCCCCCCCCCCCCCCCCCAGCAGAAGCAAGCAGTGGCACTCTGATTCTCCAGCCAGGTACCAGCAGGGCTGAGTGTGGAGCTCACCTCCCATCACCTGACTGGCAGAAATAAGCAGGTGGCAATTATTTGGTTTCCTGCTAGGGTAGGGGTGGAGGAGTTGAGATTCCATCCCCTACCTGGAAGTAGGCAGTGCTCTGATTCCCTTCCCAAGGCAGTGTCAAGCCATGGGCAGAGTCTCCACCACCAGCCAGCAGCAATGCCACATGACAATGCAGTCCAAGGCAAGGCCAGTTGTAAGCCAGGCTTCACACCTTGCCTGCCTGACTTTAAGGTCCGGAGGGGGAGCTGACCTTCCACCTCCACTTGGCTGTCAACAAGCAGAATGGAGCAGAGTTAGTGATGTCCAGAGGGGAGCTGACCTTCCACTCCTGCCCATAGCAACAAAGAAGATGAGTCAGTCTTCCGCTTTTCCTCTCTCCCGCCTACCTTGGGGGAGAGAGCCAATCATGGAGCTGATCCTACAACCCCACTCAGAGGCAACAAGGTGGTGTGAGTCAATGTCCTACTTGGGCTGAGAAGGTGACTGCAGGGTGAGGAAGGGTTGAACTTTCCCCCCCACCCATCTGCAACAAGGCTGAGTGAGTCAGTGCCCCATTTATGTCAAGATGGTTTGGAGGAGTCCAACAGGAAGCTGAACAAACATTCCTACCTTGTGCTTGCATTATAACTGCTCAGAAAAACATAAATAGGATCCACAGTCTCATAGTACAATATGTAAGATATCTGGGATACAATAAAAAGATCACTTGCAACCAAAAAAAAAAAAAAAAAAAAAAAAAGACAATCCACAGACACTGACACCAAGATAAATCTGTGTCTCCTTCCAGGATTCTGATGGCGCACGTGCTGACTCCTTTGTTATTGTCTCACAGGTTCCCCAGACACCCTCATTTCTCTCTCCGGTGTTGCTCACAAGGGGTAAATTTGATTGGCTTATCTTCAGATTGACTGATTCTAGGCCCCAGTTTTGGGCGTGAACGAGTGAGTGGGAGGTCTCCCTTTCCCTCTGTCTTTCAAATAAAAAGGAAATAAATTTAAAATATAATAACCAAAATTAGAAACTTGCTGGATAAGCTTAATTGTACAGTGGACATGGTGAGGGATAGAAGCCATGAACCCGAGAACAGCTCAATCGCATTTATCCAATGTGAGCAACAGAGGAGAGGAAGAAAAATGACAACATCTCAGGAGCTGGCGAGACAGTGGCACAGGGTTCACATGTGTGTCATCAAAAGGAGACACAGAGAGGGAGCCTGAAAACGCATCTGAAAAAGTAATAGCCGAACGTCTCAAAGTTTGGAAAAGACATAACACTTCAGATTCAAGAAGCTGGGTACCTCTAAACATGATAAACCCAAAGAAACCTATGCAAAGTATATCATAATTGAAGTTATGAGACCGTGTTAGTTACGGCAGAACACCATATTCTTCTCTGAAATCCTCAGGCCAGAAGAAAATGGAAAAAAAAATGTTAAGCACTGAAAGAAAAAAAAGTGTCAACCCAGAATTCTGTGTCCAGTGAAAAGAATGAAGGGGACATCAGGACTTGTTACAGAAAGGAAAATTAAGAGAATGTTGTGTGAACAAGCCTACTACTCTTCAGATATGGCCAGTAGAGAATTGTATCTATAAATCACATTGAATGTGTGAAAGATGAGTTAAAAATTTTTTAAAAGAATCATTCTTGGCCGGTGCCGTGGCTCAATAGGCTAATCCTCCGCTTGCGGCGCCGGCACTCCAGGTTCTAGTCCCGGTCGGGGCACCGGATTCTATCCCGGTTGCCCCTCTTCCAGGCCAGCTCTCTGCTGTGGCCTGGGAGTGCAGTGGAGGATGGCCCAAGTGCTTGGGCCCTGCACCCCATGGGAGACCAGGAGGAAGCACCTGGCTCCTGGCTTCGGATCAGTGCGGTGCGCTGGCCACAGCGGCCATTGAGGAGTGAACCAACGGTAAAGGAAGACGTTTCTCTCTTTTTCTCTCTCACTATCCACTCTGTCTGTCAAAAAAAAAAAAAAAAAAAAAAAAAAAAGAATCATTCTTGGAGTCAGTGCTATGGCATAGCAGGTAAAGCTGCCACCTGCATCCCATATAGGTGCCGGTTCGAGTCCTGGCTGCTCCAGTTCCCATCCAGCTCTCTGCTATGGCCTGGGAAAGCAGCAGAAGATGGTCCAAGTCCTTGGGCCCCTGCATGCACATGGAAGACCCAGAAGAAGCTTCTGGCTCCTGGCTTGGGATCGGCACAGCTCTGGCCGTTGCAGCCAATTGGGGAGTGAACCAGAAGATGGAAGACCTCTCTCTCTCTCTCTCTCTGCCTCTCCTCTCTCTGTTAAAAAAAAAAAAAAAAAGAATGATAGCCAATAGAAGTTCTCTAACAGAAAGGTTTGTTTTGGAGAACATCAGAATGGGTAAAAATAGGGAGAAATATGAAAAGCTATCCAAACTCCCATGAATTTCTAAATCATATTTTAGTTTTAAAGCAAAAGTTATGCTCTAACTTGGTGTCTACCGTAAAAGAAGGAAATATGACAAAAATTACATTTTAAAATGGAGAGGCTGGCACTATGGTATAGTGGGCTAAGCCTCCACCTGCAGCACTGGCATTCCATTTGGACACCTGTTCGTGTCTTGGCTACTCCTCTTCTGATTCAGCTCTCTGCTAATGCGCCTGGGAAAGCAATAGGAGATGGCCCAAGTGCTTGGGCCCCTGCACCCGCGTGGGAAATCAGGAAGAAGCTCCTGGCTACTGACTTTGGGTTGCCTCACTCTGGTGGCTGTTGTGGCCATTTGGGGACTGAACCAGCAGATGGAAGAACTTTCTCTCTGTGTCTCCCTCTTTCTGTAACTGTGCCTCTCAAATAAGTAAATAAATAAAATCTTTTTTTTTTTTTTAAAACCCTTACTTAGCTAAATGGAAGTAAGGTTTCTAAACTTGACCAGAATTGGTTAAACAATTATTAGTAGATTATGATCTTTTATATGCATATTATAATACTTAGAGTGACCACTAAGAAAATTATACAAAGCTATATTTGGCCATTTCTTGCTTTGATGACGTGGGTATATTCTGAGAACTGTCATAGGGCAGTTTCGTCATTGTGTGAACATCATAGAACTGCTCACATAAACCTAGAAGGTATAGACTACTACTCCTAGGCTACACAGTGTGTGTCAATATTTATATCTTTATATACATGTATACAGGCATACATGGTATAGCCTGTCACTCCTAGGGCTATGATGAGCAAAGCAACACAAGATTAAATCAAGCACAAGAGAAATTTATGCAATCAAGAGACTCAGGAAACTTGAGATGTATGAGTCTGCTGCCAGCATAACACGGCATACTGTTTTTCAGCAAACTTTAAACAACTTTTAGATATTTGTTTATTTGAAAGGTGTGAGTGTTGGGGGAAGAGAGAGACAAAGATATTGAGAGAGAGAGAGAGAGAGATCTTCTATCTGCTTGTTTACTGCCCAAATGTCCACAACAGCCAGGACTAGGCCAGGCCAAAGTTAAGAGCCTTGAACTCAATCCAGGTCTTCCAGATGGGTAGTAGGGACCCAAGTATCTGCCGCCTCCCAGGGTGTACATTAACAGGAAGCTGGAATTGGGAGCACAGCCAGGACATGAACCCAGGCACTGATATGGGATGCGGGCTTTCCAAGTGGTGTCTTTTTTTTTTTTTTTTGGACAGGCAGAGTGGACAGTGAGAGAGAGAGAGAGAGAAAGGTCTTCCTTTGCCATTGGTTCACCCTCCAATGGCTGCCATGGCCGGCGCACCGCGCTGATCCGAAGCCAGGAGCCAGGTGCTTCTCCTCGTCTCCCATGCGGGTGCAGGGCCCAAGCACTTGGGCCATCCTCCACTGCACTCCCTGGCCACAGCAGAGAGCTGGCCTGGAAGAGGGGCAACCGGGACAGAATCCGGCGCCCCGACCGGGACTAGAACCTGGTGTGCTGGCACCGCAAGGCAGAGGATTAGCCTATTGAGCCACGACGCCAGCTCCAAGTGGTGTCTTAACTTAAGCATCAAACACCTGCCCCAGTAAGCTTTTCTAAGTAGAAGCAAACTCAAATAATGATAAAAAGTAAATATACTAAATCCAATCGCTTCTTGGTCTTTTGGCTAAAATCAAGTGCAGTGCTTGTTCTTATTAGTAAATACAAAAGCCAGTAACATACTTATTTATTATCATTATGAAGTATTAAGTACTGGGACTGGGGTTGTTATGCAGCAGGTTAAGCCACTGCCTGAGATGCCAGCATCCTGTATGGGCACCATTCTGAGTCCTGGCTGTTCCACTTCTGATCCAGCTCCCTCTTAATGTGTTTAGGGGCGAAGGAATATGGCCCAAGTGCTTGGGCCCCTGCCACTCGCTTGGGAGTTCCAGGCTCCTGGCTTTGGTCTGGCCCCACCCCAGCCATTGCAGGCATTTGGGGAGTGAACCAGCAGATGGAGGATCTCTCTTTCTCTCTGTTTGTCCCTCCCTTTCTATAACTCTGCCTGTCAAATGAATGAATGAATATTTTAAAGAGAGTATTACGTATTGTACATAATTGCATGTGCTATAGTTTTACACAACTGCCAACACAGCAGGTTTGTTTGCACCAGCATCTACAACCAACATATGAGTAATGTGCTATGATGTTATGATGGTGATGATGTCACTAGTGTATAAAGGAATATTTCCGCTCCTTTATAATCTTACAGGACCACCTTCATATACACAGTCCATTGTTGACTGACATGTTATGTGGCACATAGATGTACTCCAAAGCTCTATCAATAAATCAAGGTAGAATCTTAATAACTGTTCAGATAATCCAGAGAGGTTAAATAAGAGAAATAAGAACAAAAACAATAGAAAACAAACAGCAAATAATAAAGTGGCAGACTTCAGCCCGAACACGTCGGAATTAACTTGAATCATGCTAATTAAAAGACCGAGATTGGCAATCATGATCCAAAAAGATGCTGTCTATAAGAAACTCACTTGAAATATGATACAGAGGTGGGTTGGGAATAAAAGGGTTAAAAAAGGATGTTAAGCATTAAGCTACATAAAAGCAGGAGTGGTCATGTTAATACCAAGTGGATTTCAGAGCAAAGAACTACTGGAGATGAAGAGGGACACTACGTAATGCTAAAATGATCAGTGCCCTAGGAAGACATTTGTCCTAAATGCACCCATCCCAACAACAAGCAAAAACCCTTAGACCTGAAAGGAGAAAACAAACAAATCTACAATCATAGCTGGGACTTTTTTGTTATTTGTTAAGGGTACTATTAAACCATTTCTCCTTTATCCCATATTTAGGTCATTTTTGAGTACATATACATATGTTTTTAAATAAAATTTAACACATTTGTGACTCATCTCAACATAGAGCTTTACATTTACACAAAATAAATTGCGTTCTATGAGTTTTAGTCTTTTGAGGGTTTGAGAATTCCTCACATTCTGTCTCTTTTTCAGTCTTGGTTCTTCGGTATTCTATCATGGGTATGTGCTGTTCTTGCCTCATGGTCAAGGTGTCCTGGTTTTTTGTGGAACCATGGTTGTTCAAATAGCAAGCACATGGCGTAGCTCAGTGACCACCTGCTACGTCCCAAGGAAGGTGCCAGGCCCAGGAAGGGCCAGGCAACCACTTTCCTCCAAGGAGAAAAAGAGAGAGGCTGGCTGAGAGTGTTTCCAACATGGAAGAAAGCAGATCTAAGGGCTGGGATGTGTTGGGGTTCTGTGAGGCCTGAGTCCAGCCACGCCTGCAGGCTTTAAGCCCTTCCTCTTGCATAAGCCAGTTTAAAATTGATTTCTGTCACTTGCAGCCAAAAGACTTACTTAACAGATCATCCCTCCAATTCTGTCTGCAGCTTCGACAATGATTTTTCTTGCAGGAGGGGTGAGTGGTGACAAGGGGCCAGGAGACTAGTTTCGGAGCTGTATTTCCCTGGCGAATATAGTTTCTATTTAAATGCCTTGTGTGTCTGGGGTGGCTTAGTGGGAAAGATGGGTGTGTGTGCGTGCGTGCGTGCAAAGTTCCCTCAAGCCTCCTGCAATGCCAAACGGCTAATACATATGACGGAGGGAGTCAAGGACAGCCTGATTATTTGCCATCAGAGGCCAAGTGCAAATTGACAGTAATTAACAGTATTTTATTGAGTCATGCCTTGGCCTTCTTTTATCCTGGTCATACTAGAACAATGATGCATTATTCCACCTTCAGACAATAAAATTCTGATCCATGTGAAACATAAGCAAACCTTGAAAATACTCTGCCAGGTAAAAAGCAGACTCCAAAGGACACGTGTTACGTGATTCCTCTCACCAGAGCGCCTAGAACAGGCAGGAAGCCAGGTAGAGGTTACCAGGGTCCTGGGGGAGAGGAGAATGGGAAGTTACTATTCAGTGAGGACAGAGTTTTTCTTTTGCATGATTAAAAAAAGTTTGAAGTATGGATAAATACGCTAGTCAACATTCAGAATGTGTCTAATGCCACTGAATTGTGCAGGGTGCTTCAACAACGTCACGGGAAAATGAGAAAAAAAGGTAAGTTTATTCTCTGAATGGAGGAGAGAACTTCCACTTTGACTATGACCTTGTCTAAATATGATCAGAGTCAGCGAACTCAAAAGGCCTCCATAGCCTTGGCAACTCATGACAAGAGCCTAGGCGCCATAAACAAGAGTGTCAATTTGTTAAGTCAACAACAGGAGTCACTGTGCACTTACTCCTCATGTAGGATCTCTGTCCTTAATGTGTTGTGCAATGTGAATTAATGCTATAACGAGTACTCAAACAGTATTTTACACTTTATGTTCTGTGTGGGTGCAAACTGTTGAAATCTTTACTTAATATATACTAAATTGATCTTCTTAATATACTAAATTGATCTACTTAATATATACTAAATTGATCTATCTTAAAGAGAATTGAAAATGAATCTTGATGTGAATGGAAGGGGAGAGGGAGCGGGAGAGGGGAGGGTTGCTGGTGGGAGGAAAGTTATGGGGGGGGAAAGCCATTGTAATCCATAAGCTGTACTTTGGAAATTTATATTCATTAAATAAAAAGTTAAAAAAAAGGTAAATTTATTTTGCTGCAAGATTTGTTGAAGTCCAGGCATACAAGGGGTCTTCAAAAAGTACATAAAAATGTACATTAAGAGAAAACTGTGCATGGACTTCAAGTTTCTTACACCAAAATAAACTCTCTTTTAATTTTATTTTCCATTAATTTTTGAAGTACTTTCGAGTGTTTAAAATGATAAATTTTATATTATGTATTTCTTACTATAGCAAACAAAACGTTTTGCAAATACCAGTTCTTCCTCTTAAATAGTTTAGCATGCATATCAATAGTCATTCAGTTTCAAAATGTGCACATAATGAAATGCACAAACCTTAGGTGGACGTTCTTTGAGTCTGACAAATGCATACTCCTGTGTAACTCAGATTCTTATAAGGTCATGCGACGTTATCGTCACCCGCAAAGTTCCCTCATGGCCTTTCCCTGTGAAACGACAATACTCTGCCATGATTTCTGGGAGCAGAATTAAGAGCCCCAGGTGCAGGCGGTGCCCTTTGCTCCCAACTGTGTCAGACACAACCCCCCCATCCCTCGCCCTGAGTGTTGGTGCCAAGACATCCGCTGCTGCTCCTGACTATGGAGGAAGAGGAGAGGGGGCAGCAAGCAGGGACAGCGCACCTCTGTCCATATCTCCATGTCCTGCCCCGTTGTTGGGTGTGGCAGGTGTGTGTGTGTTGGGGGAGGGGCTGCTGGTGGTGGATGAGAGCTAAAGGTCAGGAATGTTCTGGAATTCTGGCCTGGGCCGGGGGCGTTCTCACTGATGTAGCCTGATTAGAGCCTTGTCCTGTGGGGGGTTTCCCTGAGGTCATCTCCCCTTTGACTCTTAGTGAAGCCCTCCCTGTCTCCCCTGGCTGGGAACCCTCAGCCCACCCTGCTCAGAGAGGCTCTGTGTAGCTGAGAATTGCACAGGCGACGCTGGGGTCAGCTGCTGGTGGAGGCTCCTGTGTCTGTGCCCTGGGAGGGAACGGCCGGGCAGGCTCAGTGCGAGTCCCAGGACAGGCACCCCCAACCGGAGATGCCTCTTAGTCAAGTTACCCAAGGACCCTCTGTGTTTCTCTGTTTACCAGTTGATTTTTTTCTTTTTCTAATTTGAGGACCAGAGAGAGCTCCCATCCAGGGGTTCAACTCACACCCAAAACAGGCAGGCTGGGCTGAAGCCAGGAGCCAGGAACTTAATCCACATGTGTGGCAAGGAGCCAAGTACTTGAGTCATCACTACTGCCTCTCGGGGTCTACTTTAGTGGAAGCCAGAAGTAGGAGTCAGAGCCAGGAATTATGTCCAGGCACTCAGATGTGGGCTATGTATCTCAACTGGTGCCTTAACTGCTTGACCAGATGTCTACCTTCTAAGTTTTTTTTTAAAGATTTAGTTTTATTTATTTCAAAGGCACAATTACAGAGAGGCAGAGACCGAGAGAGAGAGAGAGAGAGAGAGAGAGAGAGATCTTCCATCTGTTGGTTCACTCCCTAGATAGCTGCAAGGGCAGGAGCTGCACCAATCCGAAGCCAGGAGCCAGGAGCTTCTTCCGGGTCTCCCACGTGGGTGCAGGGGCCCAAGCACTTGGGCCATCTTTTACTGCTTTCCCAGGCCACAGCAGAGAGCTAGATGGGAAATGGAGCAGCTGGGACTCGAACCAGTGCCCATATGGATGCTGGCACTGCAGGTGGTGGCTTTACCTGCTACGCCACAGCACTGGCCCCAACCCTCTAAGTTTTTTTCTTAAACTGTATACTTCTGAATATATTATCTCATGAGAAAATATTTGTATATATTTTTTAATTAAAATGATGCAACATAGAGATAAAGTGACTCCTACCTGCAGAAGCATATATAATGTTTATATACTTTGTGAACATTTAAAAATGCATGGACAAGAATGTGCACATTCTATTTTTTCTTAAACATTTATTTCCTTGAAAGGCAGAGTCACAGAGAGGGAGAGACAGAGAGTGTGATCTTCTATCCACTGGTTCACTCCCCAAATGGCTGCAATGGCTGGAGCTGGGCCCATCTGAAGCCAGGAGCCAGAAGCATCTTCTCACATGGGTGCAGGGGTCCAAATACTTGGGCCATCTTCTGCTGCTTTTCCAAGTGCATTAGCAGGGAACTGGATCAGAACTGGAACAGCCAGGACTCCAACTGGCACCCATATGGGATGCTGGTGTCATAAGTGGTGGCTTTAACTGCTACGCCACAGCACCGGCCCCCTGTTTATCCTTAAATGGCTCTAAATTGTTCATATTGCTCTGTTACCTTTCTTTCACTAGAATATCATATTTCATAGGAGAGAGTAAGTATTTTTCTTTCAAAGTATTATCAATTGAGAAAATTACTCTAATAATTCCCTCAGAGTGCTCTCTCTCTCTGTGTTTCTCAGGTTTATTATTTTCAAAGTTATGTGGATTAATTCCAATTTGCCAAGTAAAGCTTTGATTATAATATGACATAGTTGGGGTGGATGTTGTGGCCCAGCAAGTCCCAGACACTCTGCTTCTGATCCAACTTCCTGCTAATGCTTCCTGGAGACAGCAGATGATGGTCCAAGTACTTGGGCACTGGCCACTCATATGGGAGACCCAGATGGAGCTCTGGGCTCCAGGCTTTGGCCTGGACCAGCCCTGGCTGTTGCAAGCAATTGAGGAATAAACCAGGAAATGAAAGATTTCTCTCTCTGTCACTCTGCCTTTCAAATAAGTAAAAATAAACATTAAGCAAATGGCACAGGTGACCAAGCAAAACAACTTATGAACTCAGCGACTTCTGGACATTTATCCTCACCCCAGGACAAACGCTGTTTTGAAAAGCACGTAAAGCAACATGCTCAGACACACTGAGATTTTTCTTTACTGGGGGATGGGCAGAAAGTAAACCTTAAACTCTCAAAAGTAGCAAATCTAAACTCACAGTGACAAAATAGAGAACCTAAAACCCTAACCCCAAGTTTTGCTGGAGTCTGGTGTCAAGTTATGTAACATGATGCACTTTGTAATCTCCCATGTATGCAAGGTATTATCTTATTTTTAATTATTATATTGGGAAGTAGCTCTAGATGGGAAAAATAAACTCTGGATCATGAAATGCGTGGTGAGTAGGTGGCCTCAGTCCTGAAACCTGAATCCTGAAGATGCTTCCTATTAAAAATCATAGGATGGGGAGAGCTACAACCTATAAAAGGCATTTAAAAAAAAAAACACCTCATCCAGAATGTATTAATTAGCCAACGGCAAACACTTACTGTGGCTGTCTTGAAAGTTTAGAAAAATAAAAAGAGTCAACAGGTGTTGTGGCACAGTGGATTAAGCCACTTTTGATACCAGCATCCCACAGTGGGACTGGTTTGAGTCCCATCTGCTCTGCTTCCAGTCCAACACCCTGCTAGTTTGCCTGGGAAAGCAGTGGAAGATGACCCAAGTACTTGGGCCCCTGTCACCCACATGAGAGACCCAGATGGAGTTCCAGGCTCCTGGTTTTGGCCTGGCCCGTCCTTGACATTTGGGAAGTGAACCAACAGATGGAAAATTTCTCTCTCTGTTTGTCTCTCTCCTTTCACATAAGTAAAATTAACCTTTAAAAAATTTTTTTTAAGTGTGACGTGTTGTGGATGTAAGGTGGAGATGATGGCAGGAGAAGGAGGAGCAGGTGGACAGGTAGGGGAGGAAAAGGGGGTAGGAATACATCAAGGAGAACGTCCCTGTGTTGGTAAATTTTGTGTCAACCTGGCTAGGCTATGGTTATGCCAGACACAAGTTTAGATGTGACTGTGAAAGTGACTGACATCTAAAATCACTGGACTTCGAGTAAAGCAGATTAATCTGTGTAATGTGAGTAGGCCTCACCGATCAATCCTAAGAGTGAGAACAGATTTCTTGAATTCTGGCTCCAGAATGTAACACAGAAACACTGCCTGAGTTGCCAGACCACAAATTCTGGACTTGCCACCACGGTCCTGTGAGTCAGTTCCTCAGAACACAGACTGTGTGGCTGTGACTGATGGTGGCTTTGGAAGGAGCTCTACACTGTGTTTTCTGGATGGTTCTTGGGTTATTGGTGGTGATACTCTAATCTGATTAAATGTAAAGACAATAATTCCCTTTCCAGTGGCAAAAGTGGTGTCGCTAGTCCTTGGTGTGTGTGGCAATAGAGATATGCAGACTATCACACTGGATACTCCGAATCAAACACTAATGGGCATGTATGTGATACATTAAACATTTCTGTCAAAGTAACCAGTGTGAGATAGTCTGATTGCTTGTAAATGCACTGGACAAAACAGGCATTGAAAGGATGAACTCAGGGCTTCAAATTCCCAGCTCATTTTGAGATTCGATGACTGTTTACTGCCCTTGTCTCTATGTTGAGTAACAGTGTTTTGTTCTTTTTTTAAGATTTATATATTTTTATTTGAAAGAGTTATAGAGAGGAGAGGCAGAGGCAGAGGTTTTCCATCTGATGGTTCACTCCCCAATTGGTCACAACGGCCAGACCTATGCTGACCTGAAGCCAGGAGCCAGGAGCATCCTGGGACTCGAATATGGGATGCCAGCACTGCAGGTGGCGACTTAACCTGCTACACCACGGCGTTTATTTGAAAGAGTTACACACAGAGAGAAGGAGAGGCAGAGAGAGAGAGAGAGAGAGAGAGAGGTCTTCCATCTGCTGGTTCACTTCCCAATTGGCCGCTACGGCCGGAGCTCTGTTGATCCAAACCCAGGGGCTTCTTCCAGATCTCCCACGCAGGAACAGGGGCCCAAGGACTTGGGCCATCTTCCACTGCTTTCCCAGGCCATAGCAGAGAGCTGAATCGGAAGTGGAGCAGCCGGGACTCGAACCTGCACCCATATGGGATGCCGGCAGTACAGGTGGTGGCTTTATCTGCTATGCCACAGCGCCGGCCCCTTGTTCTTCTATTTGTTGAATTCTTTATTTAGTGGAGGGTTAACCCTATGATTATAGGATAAACTGAAAGTATGTCATTGTAAAACTTAAAGAATGAGGAAGGAAGGTGAAGGAGGGTGGGAGCATGCTGGGAGGGAGGGCAGTGGGAAGTGTCACTATGCTCCTAAATCTGAATATGTGAAATACATGAAATTTGTTCACCTTACATAAATTTTGAAAAATTAAAAAAAAAATTTCCCAGCTCAAGGGCCACAAAAATAATCTGAAAATTCCCAATGGGCTCTGAAAAAAACCCTCATCACCTGTAGCCACAGAGCTAAGGCTTCAGACAACCAGACTCAAAGTCCTCTGCTGTGAGTAGATGAATTACAAGGCACACTGAGTTCATTTGCAGTCTCGTGGGCTGTTAGAGTGATTGGGAAGGACAGAGGTCTGAAATCTGGAAGGAAGATACGTGGGCACATGCTGACGAAGCTGGGTGCACTGACCTTGTAAGTTCTGTTGTTTCCTCCACCAGGAGGAAGCCCTTCCCACCTCCATCTATTTTGCCTGCAGAATCTAAAATGGCATCCCCCTGATGTGGTTGTCCTGCAAGACACTGCTAATTTTCCTTAGAATTCACACTCACCAACTCCTTTTGCTTCTAGAGCTATAGCTAGACTCAGGTCCCAGCAGGTGCTGAAAGGTGAGGTAGAAAGTGTAACCCAAGAAGTGAATTATATTTCCCAAGAACTGCCTGGGCTTTCCAATTGGTACAGATTTAAGTCTGTATTAAGAATGGATGTTATGGGTGTTAAGATAATGGTGGAGGGGCCGACGCCGTGGCTCACTTGGTTAATCCTCCGCCTGCGGTGCCGGCATCCCATATGGATGCTGGGTTCTAGTCCTGGTTGCCCCTCTTCCAGTCCAGCTCTCTGCTGTGGTCTGGGAGGGCAGTGGAGGATGGCCCAAGTGCTTGGGCCCCTGCACCCACGTGGGAGACCAGGAGGAAGCACCTGGCTCCTGGCTTCGGATCAGCGCAGTGCTGGCCGTGGCGGCCATGTGGGGAGTGAACCAATGGAGGGAAGACCTTTCTCTCTGTCTCTCTCTCACTGTCTGTAACTCTGTCAAATAATAATAATAATAATAAAAGATAATGGTGGAAGGAACATAAAGCTGGATCAGAATAAATTCATTGATAAGGGCCTGTTAGGCAGGGAGCTGATGCAACCTTGTAGCTCAAGGATTTAGGTTGGTGCTGAGGCATGGGCCCCAAAGTAGCCTACTCTCAAAAAGTTGAGATGCCGAGGCTACCTTTGGCATATGAGAGAAGACAATATCCCAGGTCTGTGGGAAACTGAAATGTTGGAGTGGATTAGTCAGGTAAGATCTGCTCACTCATCCCAGGTGGGTACAGCAACCATGACTTGGCTTGACCACGCTTCACTCAGGCTCCTGAATCTTACGCAAGACCATCCGTGCATTTCCTTGTAAATGTTGAAACCTATGCATAATTTTTCATAATATGCATTTCCTATACTTTTAAAAGTATCCTTGTATTTGTTAGAAGGGAAGAAATAAATTCTACAAAAATGCAGGTGCCTTCCACCTCAGTGAAGTTTCTAGCAGTCTAGTGATATGGGGCACATTGAAAAGTCCCTTTTAAGGTGAAGGATGAATTGTTGCATCTGGCCCCTCATAAGACCCACCCTTGGGACTTCTTTGGATTTTGGAGACAACATATCTCTCATTTGAGTGACAGTTTTTGGTAGGGTCCAGACAAGAAAAGGCTCTGCATTGGGTCAGGCTTCTGCACAGAGTCCCTCTGCCACATGGGCCGTATGATCCAGCAGATCCCAGGGGTGCAAAGGGTCAGCAGCATTCCGATGCGGTTTGGAGCCACTGGAAGGCCTCCACAGGCAAATCAGTGCAGACCGTTGGGATTCTGGAACATACCATCCTCTGCAGAGGACTACTTTCTTTTGGAGAAATAGCTGTTTGTTCTTGGGCCTTAGTAGAGGCTGAACTGCTTACTCGTGGGCTACCTGGCTACCCTGCAGCCTGAACTGCCTATCATGAACTAGATGTTGTCTGACCCACTGAACCATAAAGTTGGGCTTGCACACCAAATGCAGGTTGGAAGTTAAGTGTTTGGTGCAGCGGCTAAGACATTGCTTGGGATGCCCACATTCCATATTGGAGTCCTGGGTTTGAGTCTAGGCTCCTCTCCTGATTCCAGGTTCCTGTGAATGTGCGCCCCGGGAAGCAGTGGGCTGATGGCCCAAGTACTTGGGCCCCTGCCACTCACATGGGAGACTTGGCTTGAGTTCTAGGATCCTAGCTTCAGCCTGGCCCAGCTTCAGCTGTTGAAAGCATTTATGGGAGTGGGCCAGTGGATGTGAGCTCTCTCTCTATCCTTCTGCCTTTCAAATAAATAAATAAGTGAAAGTGGTATATGCATGATCTGATGAAGTAGGTCCTCTAAGGCAGGGGTCCAAATGCCGATGGTCCTCCTACCACATTACCTGCTAACCGTGGTTTCATGGGGGGAATTCCTACCATCATCTGACTGAAGAGAAAGCTTGGGCTTACTTTATAGATGGTTGTGCAAACTATGCAGGCACCATCTAAAAGCACACAAATACCATCCTTTTCTGGGACATCCATGAGGGACAGTGATGAAGAGAAATCCTCCCAGTAAGCAGAACTTCAATCAGTGAACCTGGCTGCTCACTGTCTGGAAGAAGTGGCCAGATGTTTAATCATAAATAGAATAATGATTGACTGGTCAGGGGCTCGGAACGACCATGATCACAACACTGGTGACAAGAATCTGGGGAACAGGCCTGAGGCTAGACCTAAGTGGACAAACCATATCAAGGAGAGCGCAACAGAGGAAGGTTTTAACAATCAAGTGGATAAGGATGACCCTTTCTGTAGATATGTCTGTATCTGATACAGCTACCCTTTTCTCTGAAGCCAGGAGCCAGGTGCTTCTCCTGGTCTCCCATGCGGGTGCAGGGCCCAAGCACTTGGGCCATCCTCCACTGCACTCCCGGGCCACAGCAGAGAGCTGGCCTGGAAGAGGAGCAACCTGGACAGACTCTGGCGCCCCAACCGGGACTAGAACCTGGGGTGCCGGCGCCACAGGCGGAGGATTAGCCTAGTGAGCCGTGGTGCCAGCCTAACAGCTGCCCTTTTCATTACCCAATAGGCTAATGATCAAAGTGGCGATGGTGGCAGAGAGAGGCCACAACTACTGGCTTCACTGTTTTCCCCAGAGTGCAGCACAGCACTCTTGCATGGGTGCCCAATAAGTACTTACAAGAGTAAATACATTTATAATGAACATTCTAAAGTACTGAGGGAAAAAGAGCACGAGATCATGGAGCAGCTCTTGGTAATAGTTTTACTTATTAACTTAAATTTACAAATAGAGATGATCACAAACATTTGCACACTTAAGTGTTTATAGAGAAATGGCTTGAGATACATAGTCACATTAATGTTTGGGTAAACAACAGAACACACATACTACAGTAGTCCCATCACATCACATCACCTAGTGACACGGTAGCCACCTTAGTCTATGGAAGAACACTCCTAGGTTTGCACAAGGAAATCTTTGAGAACACGTTTCTCAGAACAATCTCCACTGTTAAGCAACATATGGCTGTTCTTTCTAAAATCTGAGTTTTTTCTTCTTGAATCTTAGACTTCTATCTCAGTTAACAGTGAAATTAATTTAGAAAACACCCAGTTTGTTTACACAGGCAAAACACACAAATGCAAAATGCACGTTGTTTTGAATGGACATTTGCTAATTATTTCAAGTCTTCACTTTACTTCAAGCTCATGTGTTACCATGACATTCACACCCCAGCCAATTCCTCCCTCATAATTTGCTCAACCGTGTCTAGCTCCCCTTTCCTTTCTCTGCAGTTTAACTAGGAGAACAAAATAATTTAGATGTTGAAGTGTAGGAAATGCTGGTACTAAGTTTATGTTTCAAGGCAAATTTTTCCAGTCAATTGGCTTCTCTGAAAAATATTTTTAGACCCAGATGTAATTTGGAACTTTTCAGTGATTTTGAAAATTACAAGACCTTCAAAAATCTGCTATGGTCTACACAACTGAGGGGTAATCTGCTTTGAGACTTAAAATTTCCTGCTGCCAACAAAGCAAAATGAAGGAATCCTTCATCAGTAAACACTCCAGACTCAGTGTGGTAGGGTGGCTATCCCAAAGCTGGCTGTACATAGGCTGTTGAGAGCTTTCTGGAATATGCCTCCCCCGCCTCTCACGCCCTCCACGATGGAGTATGGCTCAGTTAAACATCTCATCTGCTCATCCCTTGTATTCTTATTTTAAATACATCGCTAATAAAAACACACGCCTTTTGCAGGAAGATAAATAACTACCCATACTTCCTCTAGAAGTCTCACCTGTTTATTGTCTTTTAAATAGGCAAACATTGTTTTGTTTGTATTTACTACTATGCATTTAACTATATGCTTGGCGTGTTTTGCTCTTTTGAGTTTAATTCCAGGGATTAGATAGCTGAAATGTTAGTTTGGCTTAGTGACTTCCAGCCTGTCTTTGGCTTGTGACCTCTTACCCAGCTCAAGGCCAGAACTATTTTCATAACCTACCCTAATCTTTCATTGACCTTGGACACATTTCTCTACCTATTACCTAACCCCTGAGATTTGTTAATCACAAGAAAAATTTATTTTCGCTACCATGAGGTAACCAATGAGGTTTTCCTAGCAGAGCCAGGTGTACTGTCACCAGCCCTGACAAAACAACAAAACAGCCTCAGCCACCCCTCTGAGCCTGGCCCATCCTCAAGCTGAATAGTCACATGGTCTTCACAGCAGTTCATCTCGGAGGATTCTCCTTTTCTATCCTCTAACACCTATGAATCTCAATGTCCAGTCACTTTTCTACACACTGAATATTTTCTTAATTCTCCTTTGTCCTTCCAGACTGTCAAATTTTGCTGGATTCGAGAGTTAGTTAGGTTCTGGTGTTCTTCTACATTGCAAGGTGACTATGGTTATAGTACTATATCATGTATTTCAAAACAGCTGAGAGCTTTTTGTGTTTCTTGTTCAAGCTAAGGTTTTTAGGTGTTCTTATGAGAAAGAAACGATGAGGTGATGGATATGCTATCATCCTACAATGTGTACATGTATCAAAAATCATATCACACCACTAAATATATAAACTATAAAAAGTTGGTCAGAAACAGCCAGTGAGTGGCTGACATAAAACCTGCATAATTTAAGTAGAAGCCATCGCTTTTCTCCTAATGTGCCACTGGCACACTGAATCACCTCTTCAGGGCCAAACTGTTTTTCCTGATTACACAAGAAAGGTAATGCATTAAAACCAGGAAGAAGCCCAGAGCAGATGTTTGGCCTAGGGCTGAAGACACCAGTCAAGATGCCGCATCCCATACCAGAATACCTGGGTTTGATTCCCAGCTCCAGCTCCTGATTTCAGCTTCCTGCTGATGTGTACCCTGGGAGAAAAAGTACTCAAGAAAAAGTTCTTGAGTACTTCTACTGCCACTCCTGTGGAAGACATGGATTGAGTTCCTAGCTCCTGGCTTCAGCTTGGCCATTGTGTACATCTGGGGAGTGAACCTATAGATGGGAGCTTTTTTCAGTTTCTCTCTAAAGTTTTATTTTTAAATTTTAAAAAATTTTATTTATTTCAAAGTCAGAGTTACACAGGGAGAGAGAGAGGTCTTACTCCTTTGGTTCACTATCCAAGTGGCTGCAAGGGCTGGGGCTGAGCCAGGCTGGAGCCAGGAGCCAGGAGCATCATCCAGGTCTCCCATGTGGGTGACAGGGGCTCTTTCCAGGTCATTAACAGAGAGCTGATTTGGAAGTGGAGTGGCTAGGACTCAAACCAGCACCCATGTGGGGTGCCAGTGTCGTAGGCAGTGGCTTAATCCCGTACACCACAATACTGGCTTCAGTTCTCAAGTTTAAAAAAATTACTAAAAAGAAAGAAGTCCCATCTGTACATACTGAGTTAAAATTTATTTTAAAAGGTAAAGAAAGCTTTATACATCCTTTTAAAAAATGAAAATTCAAAAGTCTTAGAATTAAGTAGTGAGTCTTCAATATCATAAGGCTGTTTATAACAGTAGTTAAAATAGTGGTAACATTTTACCCTTGTAAAAATGTCACAGAATTCAAATCACAACTTGGATCCTCAGAGATTCAAGTGTTTTATCTTGCACAATAAGGCCTTGTCAGTTTTAAGATAAAAATCCCTCCAGACGTACATCCTCAGGTCCTCCATGTGGCCATCCGTCAGCTCACACCGTGGGATAGCTGGCTGCCGTAGCAATCCCACAGTGGTTGTCCTTGTCTCTGATGATCTTCACATAGCCTTCGTCGCCCCAGGTTGTACCCCAGCTGAAAGAGGAGCAGGTTTGAGTTATATACAAAGAATTCAATGAACCATTAGCTTATTAATCACAGCACTTAAAACATAGTGCTTACCACTCATCAGGTCCTATTCTAAGTGCTATCATATCTTTCTATAAATATATTAATTTCTGTGGGTCCTTATCTTGACTTTCAAAGATAGAAAATTGAAAAATTGATGCAGAGCTGGGACTTCAATATAGCTGTTTTCAGATGCTATCTTATATTCCATTCAATTAAAGATAATCTACATGTACAAATTGATCCTGACAACCTGAGGGCCACAGAGTGAAATGTGATGCAAGGCATCAAATAATAGGAAGGGACAATGTGTCAGCCACCGGATTCTCTGACAATCTCTGATTTCACAAATCAGCTGAGGAAGATGTTGAAAAACTAAAGACAAGATGGAAACCAGCCCTCAACCTATAGGCCCACGATCTTTTATCTAAAACCCTGAAGCCAGATATGTTCCAGAATTTCCTAAGAAAACTTTTAGAATTTAGAAATACTTATAAATACATATAAGTAACCCCCAAAAGACCAGTATAGAATCTTATAACCAAACATTAATAATTCTGTGTTCCCTGTAAATGGAAGAAAGATTTCTAGGCTTCTAGATTTCAAAATCGAGCTTTTATGGACTAGAATCCAAATGCTGATTCCAAACGATTCCCTTTTCAATTTAAGATACAAATATGCTGTGTAGAGTTTTATACCTGTTCTTCACAAGCCAATATTTAGTGGCATTTGAATTCGTTCCTTCAAAGCCATAGCCAACCACCAAAATACCATGGTCAAGATCTTTGCTGCTGCAGTCTGGATCATAATAAATGCCTGAGAAAGTAAAATGGACATTGGGGTGAGAAGCTCCAAGCGACATGTGAAAGAGACCTACCCCATCCCCCAGTGAGAGAGGCACCTCCAAATTCAGTGGAATGTCATCAACAAACTCCAGTTCCTGTGTAAGGCTTAAAAATATTTGGCCAAAGCAGTAATGGCTGATAAGGGAAACATCAATTTATTTTCCTTTTGATAGGCAGAGTGGACAGTGAGAGAGACAGAGAGAAAGGTCTTCCTTTGCCGTTGGTTCACCCCACAATGGCCGCTGTGGCCGGCGCACTGCGCTGATCCGAAGCCAGGAGCCAGGTGCTTCCTCCTGGTCTCCCATGCGGGTGCAGGGCCCAAGCACTTGGGCCATCCTCCACTGCACTCCTGGGCCACAGCAGAGAGCTGGCCTGGAAGAGGAGCAACCAGGACAGAATCTGGCGCCTCGACCGGGACTAGAACCCGGTGTGTTGGCGCTACAGGCGGAGGATTAGCCTATTGAGCCACAGCGCTGGCCTCAAAAGATTTATTTATTTATTTGAAAGTTAGAGTTACACACAGAGAAGGAGAGACAGAGACAGAGGTCTTCCATCTGCTGGTTCACTCCCCAATTGGCCACAACGGCTGGAGCAGCACTGATCTGAAGCCAGGAGCCAGAAGCTTCCTCCGGGTCTCCCACATGGGTGCAGGGGCCCAAGCACTTGGGCCATCTTCCACTGGTTTCCCAGGACACGGCAAAGAGCTGGATCAGAAATGCAGCAGCCAGGAATCAAACAGGCGTCCATATGGGATTCCGGCACTGCAGGCAGCGCGGCCTTACCCACTATGCCACAACACCGGCCGAGGAAACATCAACCTTAATTCATCAGAAATCAATGAAATCAGGGACATTTTACACTTAAAAAAAATTCCAAAAAAAAAAAAAAAAAAAAAAAGAAGTTAAGGCTAAGATGTTTTAGCCGCTCATCTTCCAGACAAAGCACTAATCAGCATAATCCCATCATATTCCTTGTCAATTTAAAATACAAAACACCTTTAAGCCATGGGTTTCTTTACAGTCCTGATTACAGCAGTAAAAACATTCAGAAAAATAGGTTCAACAGGGGCCGGAGCCATGGCAAAGTAGGTTAATCCTCCGCCTGCAGTGCTGGCATCCCATACGGGCACCAGGTTCTAGTCCGGGTTGCTCCTCTTCCAGTCCTGGGAAAGCAGATGGCCCAAGTGGTTGGGCCCCTGCACACGCACGGGAGACTAGGAGGAAGCACCTCACTCCTGGCTTTGGATCGGTGCAGCTCTGGCCGTTGCGACCATTTGGGGAGTGAACCAACGGAATGAAGACCTTTCTCTCTGTCTCTCTCACTGTCTATAACTCTACCTGTCAAATAAATAAATAAATAAATAAAATAGGTTCAACAATTGAACAGATAGGTAAATTACACTGTAGGTATAGAACTAATTGTATAGTCATATAAAAATATTTAGTTTATAATCATGAGAAAATGCTTAATTATGTCAAATGGAAACATCACTATGTTAAATGCACATCAGGCAATCCTACACTGTTGGGAAGGACATAATACTAAAAGGTTGACCAGAAATTCAGTGAAAACCTACCTGATTTATAGAACTGGAAGGACATATGGCCTGCGTCAATAGCAGCAGAGATGGGCCCCACCGTGGCCACGGCCTTCAGGAGGGCCTTCTCATGCCCAGGGATGTCCACGAAGCCAGTGTCATTAGCCACAGAACATTCGGGCTTGTACTTACAGGTTCCATCCTTTCAAAGTTAAAGGGGAGAGACTTGATTACTACCACCTACCTCTTAGGAATTACAAGTTCTAGAATCAAGATACTCGGCAATCTGTAGCCTGTGTTTTATGTTACAAAATCATCCCAGGAAGTAAAATGCTCCGAGTATTAGCTGATTTGACACTGAAAAATCAGGTGAAGCTTCTCTGATTACACCTCTTGTTCACAAGAAATTCTTTACAGTGGAAAAACCTGTGATATGTGGAATGGTGTGTATATTCTCCATGTTACATAGAAGCAAGAATAGCTAGGTGTTCACCATCTCAGAAAACTGTGCAGAAAGCTAATAATGTATGACAGTACTGACAGTTTAGAGACAGAGATGGCACCATCTAAAATGTGCATTCTAAAAAACTCATGTTATTTCTGAAAGCGTTCAACTTTCCCAAAAGCAGAGCTAGAATGCTAAACTGAAAAGGTCCACGTACCATTCCTTCATACGGGTAGGACTCCTCTGAGTCCAGGCCGCTGTTGTCCTTAACGTACTGGAAGGCGTAGTCCATGAGGCCACCATTGCAGCCCTGGTTGCCCTGAGGGTGAGAGCAGTCCACCAGGTTCTGCTCGCTCAGGGAGATGAGTTTCCCAGTCTTCTGGAACATCTGCCCTTCAAGGGCTCCAGTGGCACTGAAAGCCCAACAAGAACCACACTGGCCCTGAAAAGACACAACAGTTCCCATATCTGAATACTGAACTGTATGCTTCTTCCTCAAAGCAACCCTGCCAGTTCCTTCTTGGTTTCTCTGTGGGACACAGATGGCTTGAATCTGACATTGTCATACCTGATTTTTCACCGGAGTCACGTAGCCTTTCTCTCGCCAATCCACAGATTTGGGGTACTGAAGCAACAGAGGTTCACGAAACATTTTCCCCTTCTTGTGTTTCTGGTTTTGAAAGCCGTTCATCACTTGCCTGAACTCTTCATTGGTCTTCAAGGAACGGTAAATAAAAAGTTGACAAAGCAACAGATTACTTTGGTCAAGAGTCAGGGAGAGAAGGCGCGGGGTCACGGGATCCGCAGCACACTCACCATGTCGCCGTAGGCGTTCATCGCCATGGTGAAGCCATGTTTCCCTTGGCTGTACTCCCCATTGTGCAGGTCAATCATTTTCATGTTCTTCTCCCACACGGCTCTCCTCCATCCTTCTTCATTCTAGGGGTAATCACACAGCTGATGGTCGCTATCTCCACTCATGACCCAGCCCGCCCTCACTGAGTGGCCTTGCAGACAGAGGTGGGACAGGATCCATGGCCGGGGTGGCTTTGAGGGAGCTGGGCTCCACGCTCAGACCCAGCAGGCGGGTCTGCCCTGCTGTGCTCATCAAGAGCACTATTAAATTACTGCTTTGGTAAAAGCTGGTCTCTAGAAGCTACTCTTTGTCTGTAAACTCCCAACAGGGACCCTCTCTACAGGGTCTCTGGACAATTTCAGTGTTACCAACCAGGCCATACAGTCTCTTGTGCGTTGCCTTCCACTGGTACCATTGCGTGTCTAAATTTTGATCAAATTTTGGGGTAGCTGAAGCTATTCCCCAGCAAAAGGCAGCCAGGAGAAATGAAGGATTCATGGTTCAAAAACCTAGGAAAGGAAAAGAAATGAGCAACTGATTAGACCACTTCTTTTTTTTTTTTAAAAAAGCCATCTACTGACACATTACAACCACCGTGCTGGAGTGAGGCATTTAAATAATCTTCCCAATTACTAACACCAGGACTGTGAAAAGGCTAAGAATGTGGGCAGGGGAAACCAAGCCAGGGACTAATTAAAAAAAAAAAAAATCGGATTCAGCTACCAAAAATGAAAAGCAGCTTGACAAGTGCTATAGGAACTGAAATTGATTTCACTGTACTAATAATTTTGGTTTTGATCAGTGTCATAGAACTTCGTGGGTTGGAATCTTAAGGTAACAACTAGGAAACAAGAAAATGATTGGTCCAGGTTACTGATCGACAAGCAGCCAAGTCACCTCACTAATGGGGTCCTCTGACCCCAAGTAGGGGTGAGGCAGGAGGCTGGCCTCACACCTCCCTGTGGACTAACGCACAGCGGGAGGTGAGCCAGGCCCCCGGACCCCCGCCCGAACCCAGACCCGAGCGAAACGCCTTCCCCAGGGCTCCGGGGAGCCCGATCCCGCGGCAGGGGGCGCGCAGGCCGCCCCCTCCTCCGCGAGCGCCGGCCGTTGCCCCGGGTTACGGTGGCTCAGGGACACCGCGGCCGGCGTGCGGGGCCCTGGTGCCTGGTCCGGCCCGGCCAGGCCCCGAGATCGGGGGGCAGCCCTCCGCGGAGGCCGGACGCTGACTGACCCAACGCCCGAGCCGGAGTCCGAGGCGACTTCGGCGCCTCCCAGGGTTCTCCAGCCGCCCTCTCTCGCTGCCCCGCTTCAAGGCGGCCAGAGCTGGGGGCAGCCACAACCTCTTCTGGACCGCGTCCCCGCAGGAGCCCCCTCCTCCAGGCCGAGCCGGGCCGGGGGGCGCTCACCTGGCACGGCCGCCGCTGCGCAGGCGCACTCCGCACACGCTCGGCTCTTCGGAGGCCGCCGAAGGCCGAGGTCCTGGGCCAGCTGGGACTGACTCAGGCTTTAAGGCCCCGGGTCTGAGGTCTGGAAGGCCCCGCCTCCACCGCATCCCCGCGCTGCGATTGGCGGCGCCGGCCGCTGGGCGGGGCCTGCGAGCGCGCTGACTCCCGGCGCGTGACGCGGCTGGGTCCCAACTTGCCTGAGGGCCGGGAGCAACTGCCTCAGTGGGCCGGGAGGTGAGCTGGCCGCCCGGGGTACCGTGCAGGGGGCTGCGGGGCCAGCGCTGCTGCGATGGGCGGGCGGGCGGGGCGGGACAGAAGCAGGGAGCCCGGGGTGGAGGTGCATCCCGACCCTGGTACGGGTCACCCCTCCCCTCCTCAGGTTCACGGCCGGCTGCGGCTGGCCTCAGAAAGGTCTGGAAGGGACAGGCAGGTGCGATGTGCGGGTCGGGGTGGGTCTCCGGGGGCTGCTCCTGGCTCCGCCCTCAGGGATTCCAGCCGGTGTGAGCCCCTGCTCCACATCCTGCCCCGCTCCCCGTTAGTGCACCCGGGACCCTCGAGGGAGACCTGGACAGGGTTCCGGGCTCCTGGCTTTGGTCTGGTCCGGCCCCAGCTGTTGTGGCCATTTGGGGAGCTAACCAACGAGGTGGGAGATCGATCTCTGTCTCCCTCTGTTACTCTGCCTTTCAAGTAAATAAATAAATCCTTTAGAATAAAAACAGAAACCTGGTTGATAAGCAGCAGAAAACCGGTTGAGAACAAGGGAGACAGCTCTTACCTACTAGGCCTGATGGATTACGTCTTCAGTCTCCAAATTGCTGTTTTTTTTTTTTTTTTTTTTAAGATTTATTTGAAAGGCAGAGTTACACACACACAAACACACACACACAGAGAAAGAGAGAGAGAGAGAGAGAGAGAGAGGGCTATCATCCATCCCCCATTCACTCCCTCAAATGGCGGCAATGTCAGAGAGAGAGAGGGCTATCATCCATCCCCCATTCACTCCCTCAAATGGCGGCAATGTCAGGGCTGATCCAGGATGTAGCCAGAAGCCAGATCTTCATCCTGGTCTCCCATAAAGGTGCAGGGGTCCAAGTACTCAGGCCATAATCTTCCACTGCTTTCCCAGGCACATTATCAGGGAGCTGGATTAGAAATGGAGCAGCCAGGACTAGAACTGGCACCCATATAGGCTGCTGGCATGGCAGGCAGTGGCTTAACTCATTATGCCACAATACTGGCCCCAAGATTATTTAACTTTAAATAGTTTGAAGAAATGCTTTAATTGGAGAGAATATACAAGGAGACTTCAAAAAGGTACTTGAAAATGCATATTCTGACAAAACTGTGCTTGGATTTCAAAATTTTTCCACCAAAGTAATCTTAACTCTGTTTTACACAAACCTTTTGAAATAGCCGTGTATGTTGCTAAGTATTTAAAGAATACAGCAGGTTAATACCTTGGCCTGAAGCACTGGCATCCCATATGGGCACTGGTTCAAGTCCCGGCTGTTCCACTTCTGATCCAGCTCTCTGCTATGGCCTGGGAAAGCAGTAGAAGATGGCCCAAGTGCTTGGGGCCCTGCACCTATGTGGGAGACCCGGAAGAAGCTCCTGGCTCCTGGGTTCGAATTGGTGCAGCTCTGGCTGTTGCGGCCATTTGGAGAGTGAACCAGCAGATGGAAAACCTCTTTCTCTGCCTCTCCTTCTCTCTGTGGAACTCTGACTTTCAAATAAATAAAATAAATCTTAAAAAAAAAACAGCAAAAAGAAATTGTCAGTTTTTTTGGTTGTTAAAAGATGTATGTATTTGAAAGGTAGAGTGATGCAGAGAGATCTTTCATCTGCTAGTTCACTTTCCAAAAGACTGCAAAGGCTGTGACTGCGCCAAGCTGAAGCTAGGAGCCTGGAACTCCATTTAGGTCTCCCTTATGGGTGGCAGTGGCTCAAGTACTTGGGCCATTGTCTGCTGCTTTCCCAGGTTCATTAGCTGGAGGGTGGAAGCAGAGTAGCAGGGACTCTAACTAGTACCCTGATATGGGATGCCAGTGTTGCAGACAGCGGTTAACCCTCTGCACTACAAAACCCACCGCAATTCAGAAGCGTTTCTAATGTATTTTTTAATTTTATTTTTTAGTTATAAAAGAAATATATTCATTGTATAGAACATATTTTAGAAAATAAAAATTCTGGGACCAGCGCTCTAGTGTAGTGGGTTAAGCCATCGTCTACAATGCCAACATCCCATATAGGTGCATGTTCATGACCCTGCTCCACTTCTGATCCCGCTCCCTGCTGATGTGGCTGGGAAAGCAGTGGAGGATGGCCCAAGTGCTTGGGCCCTGCATCCACATGGGAGATGTGGAAGAAGCTTCTGGCTCCTGGCTTTGGCCTGGCCCAGCCCTGGCTGTTGTGGCCATTTGAGGAGTGAACAAGCGACTAGAAGATCTCTCTCTCTCTCTGTATCACTCTCTCTCTCTCTCTCCCTCTCTGCCTCTGCCTCTCTGTAACTCTGTTTTTCAAATAAATAATGAAATAAAAATTCCTTGTCTTACTCTCCATAACCCTTTTCTAGGCATTTATATCCTTTTTTATTTTATAAAAATGGAGCCACAGGGGCCAGCGCTGTGGTGCAGTGGGTTAAATAAAGACCTGGCCTGAAGTGCCGGCATCCCATATGAGAGCCGGTTCTAATCTCTGCTGTGGCCTGGGATAGCAGTAGAAGATGGCCCAAGTCCTTGGGCCCCTGCACCCATGTGGGAGACCTGGAAGAAGCTCCTGGCTCCTGGCTCCTGGCTTCGGATCGGTGCAGCTCTGGCTGCTGCAGCCATCTGGGGAGTGAACCAGCAGATGGAAGACCTCTCTCTCTGTCTCTATCTCTCTCTGTAACTCTGTCATTCAAATGAAATAAATCTTAAAAAAAAAAAAATGGAGCCACAGTGCATATCAGTTTGTGAACTCAACTTTAAAATGATGGGCAGGTATTGTGGTGCAGTGGATTAAGCCACCTCTTAGAACAAATATATAACATATGGAGTGATGTCCCAGCTACGTTATTTATGATCCAGCTTCCTGCTAATGTGCTTAGGTCCCTGCTATCCATGTGGGAGACCCAAATGGATTTTCTGACTCCTGGCTTTGGCCCGCCCCAGCTCTGGCTATTGCTGGCATTTGGGAAGTAAACCAATGGTTGGAAAATCTCTCTCTGTCTCTCACTCTGTGTGTGTGTCTTTGCCTCTGTGCCTTTCAGCTGGCTGAAAAATAAATGAGTAAATGTTTAAAAGCAAAATTAATTTAATTATATACATAAATATATATACAATTTTAAAGAAATGATTATTTATTTGAAAGGCAGAGTGAAAGTGAGAGAGAGAAAGGGAGAGATATACACAGAGAGATCTTTCATCTGCTGGTTCACTCCCCAAATGGCCACAACAGCTGGGCTAGACCAGACCAAACCCAGGAGCCCAGAACTCCATTAGGGTCTCCCACATAGGTGGAGGAGCCCAAGCGCTTAGCCATCTTCTACTGCCTCCTGGGATCTCATCAACAGAAAGCTGAATTGGGCCAGCACTGTGGCTCATTTGGTTAATTTTCTGCCTGTGGCACTGGCATCCCATATGGGAGCCTGGTTCTAGTCCCGGTTGCTCCTCTTCCAGTCCAGCTCTCTGCTGTGGCCTGGGAGGGCAGTGGAGGATGGCCCAAGTGCTTGGGCCCTGCACCCACATGGGAGACCAGGAGGAAGCACCTGGCTCCTGGCTTTGGATCGGCGCAGTGCCGGCCATAGCGGCCATTTGGGGGATGAACCAATGGAAGGAAGATCTTTCGCTCTGTCTCTCTCTCTCTTTGTCTGTAACTCTACCTGTCAAATAAATAAAAAAGAAATCTCAATTATAAGTGGCACAGCAGTTCAACCTGCTGCACCACAGTGTCGTTCCCTATTTCTGCAATTTTTATTTGTTAATTAAAACCTAACAAAGCTAAGTTTGATAGCGTTTCTGGAAGCACAGACAGATGTTTGTTCCCAGCTTTACAGTGGGAAGAAAGGGGAACTTCAGGTAAGCCCTGACCGGAGGTTCCCGTGGGGAAGCTGGAGGAGGGGTATCTGGAGGGGAGGGTCTTATGTGATTGATTAGGGGAGCATAGTTAGCTGGAAGAGGCCTCAGGAGAAATAGGTCATTTTATAAGTTTGCTTTGGGGAGTACTTTTGGTGTTCTCATGTTTGTCTAGGTTGGAAGTAGAGGCAACAAGTAAGAACAATCGCCAGGCACTGAGCAGTCCTGACTGTTCTGAGCTGGCCACTGTGGAGATTATGTTTCTGTGCCTCTGTGGGTCACAGTCCTGTTGCCATATACTCTGCCCACTGTATGTTTGTTTAGTTAGTCTATCACAAGAAATCTAAGTTATTCTGACACGTGGGATTTACAGCTGCCCTTGGGCCACAGCTAGCTCAAATTGCACAGGGTAGAAAAACCTGTCACCCCATTGAGCTGTAGGCCTTGAGCAACAGCCTGACAGGCTATGTGGAAGGTGCTGCCCTGTAGAATGGCATGCCCTTTGTCTCTTGAAATGTGATACAAATGCACTAGAGAAAACATGGACCCTTTTGATACTAAGTGTACCTAACATCTAAAATGAAGAAGGGCCAGCATTGTGGTGCAGTGGGAGTTAAGCTCTGCTGTTCCACTTCTGATACAGCTCCCTGATAATCACTCTGGGAAAGCAACAGAAGATGGCCCAAGTGCTTGGGCTACTGCCACCCATGAGGGAGACCTGGATGTAGTTCCAGGTTCCTGGTTTCAGCCTGACCCAGCTGCTGTAGACATTTGGGGAGTGAAACAGTGACTGGAAGATCTCTCTCTTGCTTTATTATATTTTTCAAATATAATAAATATTAAAAAACAAGAGGGGCCAGCATTGTGGCATTGCAGGTAAAGCCTCCACGTGCGACACCGGCATCCCATATGGGTGCTAGTTCAAGTCCCAGCTGCTGCACTTCTGATCCAGCTCCCTGCTATGGAACTACAGGCTTAACCCACTATGCCACAATGCTGGCCCCAAGAATAATCCTTATAAAATATTATCCAGTAAAGTGTCCATTTGCAAAATGGTTTAGTACATTGATGACCATCTTGTAAGCAGCCTGCTTGATGTTCAAATGAAATCATTGATGAACTCTAACTCTTCCAAATTACTGTAACCTTCATTTTCCTGGAAGGTTAAGCCATCAGCCAATTTGTCAAGTAAATCAGTCAGCTAGGATTCATTGACCTCTGGTTTGTGCTCCTTGTCCTTTTCTGGGGCAGTTTGAGCATTTACTTACTCCACATGTAGCTTTCCTAACAGCTTTCCCAAGGCTCAGCCTTCCCATTGTAAACAGGACAGTCGTATAGGAATCTTGCTTTTACAGCAAAAGGGCACAAACCTGGGCAGATAGATTCCAAGGAAATCCTGGCCAAGCACCTCGGTGTAGTAGATGACAAGGGTATTTCCCCCCTCCCCTGAGATTCTAAATCCACAAACTATCAGCTGAAGGCCAGAGGGGCTCTTCCTCAAATCTAAAAGATGGTCTTTTCTTACGGTAGCTTAGAACAACAGGATTTAATTCTCACAGCTATGGGGGGCAGAAGTCTGGAACCAGCATCCCAGGGCTGAAAACCAGGTATTGGATGGGGCTGCACTTCCTTCCCCCAGGGACTCTCGGGGGCAATTTGTTCCTTGGCCTCCTACAGCTTCTGGTGGTTGCCTGCATTTCTTGACTTGTGGCCACATCATTGGGGTCTTTCTGGTCACACTGCCCTCTCTTCCTGTGTCTGTGTCAGTTCTTCTGCCTCCCTCTTATGTAGACATGACATTTCTAGGGCTCCCCCAGGTAATCTATGATATCGCTCTATCTCAGAGCCCTTGACTTAATCACAGGTGTAGTCTTTGCTACAGAGGGTAACAGCGATAGGTTCCAGGAATGAAGACCTGGTATTTCCAGAACTGTTATTCATCCTGTTAAATATGGCATAGATAAAAGTGAGTTTTTTGGCAATTGAAACATTTGTGCTGACCATGACTCAAGACTGGCTTCCCTGGGGCAGGTAGTCCCTAAACGCCATGGGAACTCCACACACTGTAACTTCTTTTTATTTATTTATTTATTTTAAAGATTTATTTATTTATTTGAAAGGCAGAATTATAGAGAAGCAGAGAGGGAGAGCTTCCATCTGCTGGTTCACTTCCCAGGTGGCCGCAATGGCCAGGGTTGAGCCAGACTGAAGCCAGGAGCCAGGAGATTCATGTGGGTCTCTCACGTGGGTACAGGAACCTAGGGACTTGGTCCATCCTCCACTACTTTCCCAGGTGCATTAGCAGGGTGCTGGATCAGAAGTGGAGCAGCTGGGACTTGAACCAGCATCCACATGGGACGTCCTTGCTGCAGGCAGTGGCTTTACCCACTACGCCACAGCGCCGGCTCCACACTGTAACTTCTTTGCTGCAGCTCAGGCCTAGATCCCTGCCTCCTGTGCCTGACTGCAGACAGCATTTCCTGCCTCAACTTTCCCTTGCAATGTCTGACACTGTTTTTAAAGTTTCGAGACCCTACAATGCAGTTTTTACCACTCCCCAGACCCCTACTCTTTCCATGACCATTTATCTCATGGCCTGAAAGCATGGCTCATTCACCTTTCTCCTGACACATTTCCACTTTAGGCTGTGGGCATCTCCTTACTACAGTAGGCCCCATTGGCAAAATCTTTCCTTATTACTGTACTCACAGAAATTGCATTTCCCCCCTCTGGATTCCCTGTGTCTATATAGTAAGTGGTATAGACAGAGAACACCCTTGTGCTGGTTTTTTTTTTTTTTTTTTAAGATTTATTTATTTATTTGAAAGTTGGAGTTACATAGAGAGAGAAGGAGAGGCAGAGAGAAAGAGAGAGAGAGAGAGAGAAGTCTTCCATCCTCTGGTTCACTCCCCAGATGGCTGCAATGGCCGGAGCTACGCCAATCTGAAGCCAGGAGCCAGGAGCTTCTTCTGGGTCTCCCAAGTGGGTGCAGGGGCCCAAGGACTTGGGCCATCTTCTACTGCCTTCCAAGGCCACAGCAGAGAGCTGGATCAGAAGTAGAGCAGCTGGGACTCGAACAAGCGTCCCTATGGGAGGCCGGCACTGCAGGCGGCAGCTTTACCCGCTATGCTACAGCACCGGCCCTGACTCTTGTGCTGTTAAAGAGGCACAGTTTGCCCATGTCCCTCCTATGGGGGTTCCAGAGGAAGGGCATCTGTGTCGGTGAATGCCTGGTACTCTGGGAAATCAAGCTTTATTAGAAAAGAGTCCTGCCAAGATGATGATGATGGTGATGGTGAAGACAGGAGCAGCACCTGCCGCTCGGGTGCTGGGTGTGGGTACTGAGCCTGTTACACACAACCCTCACAGTATCTTCACCACAACCCTGGGATGGCAGCTCTCACACTCCACCTGGAGGGCCCCTGAATGACTTGGGGCCACCATCACTCTGCATCAGGTGGTCTGGGCTGGGTTCAAAATTTGCTTTATAACAAGTCCCAAGTCCCCCAAGAGATGCAGATGTGACTGGGCAGGGACCCCACTTTGAGAACCACTGCCCCAGGGGAGAATGGTCTTATGAGCCCCATTTGACAGGGCAGTTGGTCCCAGCAGTGGGGATGCAGAATCAAGGGTGGTGTCGGGTTCCTTTCTAAAGTGAAGAAACCACTGAAATGCACGTTAGGGCAGCAGGGCCTTGAAAGGAAGTTCAGCTTTTAGGCCTTTGCCCTCGTCTCTTTCCCTAGCCCCCATCACTCACTTGGCAAACTAGGAGCCTACGGGCACCGGTGGAAGTGGACGTGAGCATTGAGGCCACAACAGGTAAAGCCCCAAGGCTCCCAGGGCCAGTGTCTTGGCTTTGATACAGATGCCAGCTCATCCAGTGTCACGCTGGAAGGAGGAAGAGACAGGTGAGCCATGCCACAGGCAGCTGCCTGGGCTGGGCTCTGCCTCCTCCTACTGCAGCAGCTTCCAGGAGGCTGCTCTGCCTGGTGCCTCCAGGGAGTTCCTCACTGGATCATTTCTGGACGAAAGCCCTGTTCCTTGCCTGGATTGGCTCACTGCCAGCTCTTTAGGCCTGGCTCTGATGACCACGTTTCAGTGACTCATGGTTTTGGGAAGCTCAGGTATTAAAACAGCGAGGTTCATTCATTCACCAATTCTAAAATCAACACACGAAACATTCTTTTAAAAGCGTTGAGACCACGAGAAGCAAATAGAACCTTATAACCAAGCACCCCCAGTTTCTTCTTTGATCCCCTCAAAAAACCAGGTTTATCTTCTCCATACAAACTCTGGCACTTCTGCTACATCCCCGACTCCACTCTGATGGTTTCCCTGATTTTGTTGTGTCCTGCTGCCCTCACTGATTCCCCAAGCCAGTAGTTGCTGCCTCCCTGTCGGACCTGAAGCTGTGGTCCAAGCTTATCCAACTCCATCCTGAGTCACCAGCACCCACGGAGGAACCAGCTCCTACTCTGAGAGCAAGCTCCCTCTGAATAAGGAATCGACTCTTTTTCAGGATCATCCCTAAGATGCCAGTGGAGAGTTCAGTATAAAACATAGGGCCCTGATCCATGGATGTGTCTTCCTACTGCAAGTTATACCCGCAGGACCCTGTGCCCAAGGGCCGTCCTCTCCCTGCGGGAGTGAGACTCGGCCATGGCAGAAGCTCAGATCTTCCCAGTGTCACAGCCTTGCTGGGCAGTGAGTGAGTGAGACCTGGGATCTGCTCTTTCTGCCTGGGTGTTTCCTGTTTCCCTGGGTGTTTCTAGGTTTGCTGTCCAGGGAGCAGGGGCCACACAAGTTGGCCATTCCCAGGCATATTAGCATCTACACTGGGGATCTGGCCTGTGTGTCCTCTAAATCCATGCCGTCTTCCAGCTTCTGAATGTCCTTGAGCCCCGTGAGAAAGTCGCCAACACGCAACAGCCGCCGGTGTTGTCCCATGATGCTTTCATGGCTTTGTGGAAGACCAAGAGTGTTTGAAGAGAGGCAAGGAGGAGTCTTTGGCTAAGTTCAAAAATGGAAACGGAACTGAATGATGATTTGAGTGACGTATGGAAAGTAGGTTAGTTTGAGCAGGAGAACAAGCAAAACTGAATTACACACCCCATCTCTCCAAGAGAAGCATCTTGAGGCCAGAGATGTGGTTTCATAACACTGCCTGCAGCCCCAGGTGTGTGGCACCCAGGAAAGACCATTGCAGAATGGTAAGTATTAGGCTAAGAGCTGAATTGTTGCCAATTTGGCTGCAACTCCCTGGGGACTCTAGTACTTGACCCCAAGCTCAGAGGCTCTCAGGTGGACTTGAAGGGGGCTTCTCCTTTCCCCAGGATGCAGAAATTCTAGCCTCTCCTCTTGTCCTGGAGATGCTTAGAAAAGCCTCATGGACTTATTCTTTCTCAAGGGCAAAATGTTAATTTTAACTGAGTGGAAACAGAATCCATCCTCTGCACACCACTAAAGACAGTAGCAAAAATGTCTAGGATACTATGTAGCAGCACATAATGAAAACTTTTCTATTTTAGATCCTGTATTACACCATGGACATCCATTTCTGTCAATACTTAGCTGGCATTCCATTGTTAGACCAAATCCTAATTCATTTAAACAATCTCATTTTCTCCTACTGAGAGACATTTAGTTTTTTTTTGCTTGCACATAGCACTGTAATGAATATCTTTGCATAAGTATCTTTACAGATGTGTGCAAATATGATTATAAAGTTAATTCTTGCAAATGGAACTACTTGCAAAAAAAAAAAAAAAAAAGTTACTCTAATGTGAACTCTCCCTTGCACCAAATGAGAGTATGTATGTCCTTACAGCTCAGAAACCAGCTGACTTCACAGACAGAAGGGGACTTAATAGTTGTTTTACACTGAGATCTCACTTATCAAAACAACCACACCAAGAAAGATTGCTAATCTACTTTATAACTGAAAAACAAAATGTTTGTTAGCATGGCCTTCAGGCAAATACTTTAAGTCCTCTGAGCTTCCAGTTTCCTTGCAGCAAAAGGATTGATAAAATATTCCTTATCTACTGCATAGGGGTGATGGCCAGCTTATTTGTCAGTTTGGATAGGTTACAGTCCCCATCTACTCCATCCAACACTAATCTGGGTATTGTGCAGGTGCTTTGTATTGTGATACAAGTCACATTAGAAGACTTTAAACAAGGAAGATTATTTCAGATAACCTAGGTGGATCTGATTTAATCAGTAACAATTTAAGAGCGGAAACAGTCTTCCCTGGGGAACAAGAAAGTCTCCTGTGGCACTGGCTGTGGTGGAGAATCCAGCTTGCTTTTCCTCATGGCCTTTCTGAGGACTTCAGCCCCTCCATCGCATAAATCAGCTCCTTGCTCTAAACCTCTCTTGACAGCTCTTATGGAGATGTGTTAAAAATGAAAGTGCTTTATATGTGCAAGATATTATACAATGCCCGTGGATTGTTTGCTTGGTGACAACAGTTTACAGTTTAAATTGCTTTAGAGGGTGGCAGAATAAGAAAGAAGACTGGAAAGATGGGCTGATGCACTTGACGTGGTCTCATCTGAGGAGTCAGTCATGTGGGATATTGTGGAAAAGATTCTGCAGTCCCAGCCAGAAGTAGCCATGAGACCGTGTATGGTGGACTAGCTTCAAAGAAAGAAAGAAAAGGTGTTGACATTCTGGTAGGAGCAAAGGGATCTTGTTCAGTTTGTCTTTCTGTTCTGCCTCTTTCTAGTCCAAAATAGAACTTATGGGATATAAAGCAGCAATGAGCAATTTTTTTAACAGATCTATTTATTTATTTGAAAGTCAAAGTTACAGAGAAACAGGGAGAGGGAGAGAGGGAGAGAGAGAATGAATCTTCCATTGGCAGGTCCACTCCCCAAATGGCTGCAATGGCCAGGGCTGAGCCAGACTGAAGCCAGGAGTCAGGAGCTTCATCCAGGTTTCTCACATGGGTGGCAGGGGCCCAAGCACTTGGGTCATCCTCGGATGCTTTTCCCAGGCCATGAACATGGAGCTGGATTGGACGTGGAGTAGCTGGGACTCAAACATATGGGATGCCAAGTGTTGCAGGTGGTGGCTTTACGTGCTTACACCACAGTGCTGGCCCCAACAATGAGCAATTTGAAATTAGAATGATGACAATAAAAAAAATCATCTTGGTTCAACTCCAAAGCCCACCTAAAATCTATTTTACCTAGAGCTATTAACTGGAAAACAATTGCACAATAGTTTTCTTAAAATAATTTCAAGTGTTTTTTTTTTTTTTTTAATGGAATGCTCCAAATTTCCCATCACTCAAATGCAGTGAGAGAGAGAGAGAGAGAGAGAGAGAGATCTGGTTTACTCCTCAAATGTTTGCAACAGCCAGGAGACAGGAGCCAGGAACCAGGAATTTAATTCGGATCTCTCATGTTGGTGGCAGGAAGTACTTAAGTATTTGAGCCATCACCTGCTTCCCTCCAGGGTGTGCATTAGCAGGAAGCTAGAATTGGAAGTGGAACTGGGACTCTTAACTCAGGCACTCCGATATGGGATGCAGGTGTCCTGAGTGGCATTTTAATTGCCATGCCAAATACTCACCCCTAAAATCCTTATGCCAACCTACAGAATCTTCCCAAGAATGTGGAAATTCCTCAGGACTTTAGAGACTTGGTGGTCACTACCTGGTCAGGGGCATTGTCCAAGGATTCTGAAAAGTTTGACTCAGTGGTCAATGAAGGCCCTTCCAAGTCTCTAGAGTCTGCCGTCGGGCTCCTGGTGAGACCGGATGCCTTTCTCAACACCTTTCGTGTGGAAAGCCCATCTGCTTCATCTTCTGTAGTGACACAGATGGCCACTGTGAAGCTCCGTGGTGAGATTCAAAGAGTTTATTCTCTCATGCATGACACAGATAGGCATGGATTGACAAGTATGTTTGTTCTGTGTTTCATATTCAGATGCACAGGGCCAAGTTTACTTCATCAGTTGTACTCTTTGTCTTCCTTCTGTTCTGTCGGGCATCAAGTGCACTGTCATCTCCGTGTGGGTGCTCTGCAAATGCTAATTGGTAGGGCCTGGGATAATGATGTTGATAAATGACCTTGTGAAACTGTTGAGTCATACAGCTGGAGAGGCCCAGGTTCAGTGGTTATGTAATGTTGTTTCACCAAACAGGTAATGTTTCATACCTTGGAGCAACACAGAACATTCTGCCTGCCAGTGCCTACTTATTATTTCCACTCCGAGCCAAAAAGCCGCCTCTGTAGACGAAAGAACTTTTGGGAACCTTTGCCCCTGTGGGCAGATTCTTCATGTGAGAGACACAGCTGCTTCCTTCAGTTCAGGATATTACCAAAACTGCTACCAAAGTTCCCATACCAGTTGGCAATCAAATAAACAAAAAGATGAAGCAAGAAAACTGAATCAGACAATAAAAACAAATAACCTAACTCCTATGAGTCTCAAGACTTTAATGGTATTATGGAAAGATCTAGACATTTTAAAATAAATTGGCTATGGAGTATATTTATCTATAGGTAGGCTTTTGGTTTACCCAAACTTTGATCATTCTTTACCTTTAAAAATGACAGTTTTAAAAAAATTCTTTGGGGCCAGTATTGTGGTGATGTTGGCATCCCATATCAATGCCAGATTGAGTCCCAGGTGCTCTGCTTCAGATCCAGCTTCCTGCTAATGTGCCTATGAAAAGCATCAGAAGATGGCTCAAGTATTTATGCCCCCGGCATCCACATGGGAGACTCGGATGGAGTTCCAGGCTTGGCCCAGCCCTGGCAGTTGTAGCCATTTGGGGAGTGAGCCAATGGATGGAAGATCTTTCTATCACCCTGTCTCTCCCTTTCTCTCTGTAATTCTACCTTTCAAATTGATAAAATAAATCTTTAAAAAAATTCTTTTTTTAAAAAATTTATTTGAAAGGCAGAGACACAGAGGGAGAGAGACAGAGGTAGAGAGATCACCCATTTGCTGGTTTACTCCCCAAATGCCCACAACAGCCAGGGCTGTCCAGACTGAAGCCAAGAGCCTGGAATGAGTTCAATCCAGGTCTCTTGCACATGGGGGCTGGGGACCTAAGGGGAGCTACCACCATTATCGCCAAGGGTGCACATTTACTGAAACCTGGAATCAAAACTGGACCTAGGACTAAAGCCCAGACACTCCAGCACAGGGATGTTTGTTCCAAATTGTCTCTTTAACCATTATGCCAAACCCTTGCCCCTAAAATGACAATAGTATATGGTTCAAACCAATAACAATTTTAAGAATCTTTTACTCAGGATATGTATATTTAAATATAGGTAACTTGCAATGTAAATATAGATGATTCTAAAGTAAAATTAAGTAAATTTCTAATACTTGTTTCCTGGCAAATTTGTGTTCTTTATCTTCTGGTTTAGGTATGGGGGAGAACGTATTCACACATCTTTCTAAAAGCTAAAGTCAAAAATTGTAGTTGAAAATTGGAATTTTGACCTTAAGGATTATTTCTTTTTTTTTTTTTTTTTTTTTTTTTTGTTGACAGGCAGAGTGGATAGTGAGAGAGAGAGACAGAGAGAAAGGTCTTCCTTTGCCATTGGTTCACCCTCCAATGGCCGCTGCGGCTGGCGCATCTCGCTGATCTGAAGCCAGGAGCCAGGTGCTTCTCCTGGTCTCCCATGCGGGTGCAGGGCCCAAGCACTTGGGCCATCCTCCACTGCCTTCCTGGGCCATAGCAGAGAGCTGGCCTGGAAGAGGGGCAACCGGGATAGAATCCGGCGCCCCAACCGGGACTAGAACCCAGTTGCCGGTGCCGCAAGGCGGAGGATTAGCCTGTTAAGCCACGGCGCCGGCCAAGGATTATTTCTTAGGCCAAAATCCAGTCCTTCAGTCAGCACTTTCTCTCTCTTTTTTAAAAGATTTATTTATTTATTTATTTGAAAGTCAGTTACACAGAGAGAGGAGGAGAGGCAGAGAGAGAGAGTCTTCCGTGGAGCAGCCGGGACTTGAACCTGTGCCCATATGGGATGCTGGCACTGCAGGTGTGGCCCTACCCACTACAGCACAGTGCTGGCCCCCTTCAGTCAGTACTTCTTCATTGCTTTACATCAGGGGTAAATTGGTGGCTGGATATGACACGCAGGTCCCTGAGAGTCTGCACAACCGTCAATGGTTGAACGTGACTTTCTTTAGATAAGGGCAGCAGTCTGCAGGTAGCAGAGTCCTCACTGTGATCCACAGGTCCCTTCAGCACTGACTCAGACTTTCCAAAGGCCCCCTCCAAGCATCTCAGTGTCCACCCTCGATCTTAATGACACCAGGGCTCCTCTTCCAACGCGATGAAAACCTTCTGAGTCAAGAAACGAAGAAGGGAAGCCATGCTGTCTCCACAGAGTGCACTCATGTGGCCCTCTCTTGTTCTCAAAGTGTGCGCAAAGGAGACAAAATCCCAGGAAAGGGGCAAATTGCAGTATCTTTTAATTTTTAAAGAAATTTATTGTATTTATTTGAATGGCAGAGTGACAGCAATAATGAGGGAGAGGGCGAGAGGGAGAAAGAGTTTCCACCTGCTGGTTCACTCCCCCAAAGGCTGCAACAGCCAAGCCGGGTCAAGCTGCAGCCTGGTATCTGAAACTCCATCCAGGCCTCCTGCATGGGTGGCAGGGGCCCAAACACTTGGGCCATGTTCTGCTGTTTTCTCAGGTGCATTTGCAGGGAGCTGGATTGGAAACAGAGCAGTCGGGACTGAATAAGCAATGTGATATGAGATACTGGCATCACAAGTAGCAGCCTAACCCACTGTGCCAACAATGCTGGCCCCTCTTATTTTTTCACTTGTAAGTTTTGCAAAAGTAAAAAGATTAGTGGTATATTTAGGGTTGGCGAGAGTGTGGAGAAATGAGTCCTCTCACTTGTTGGTAAATTGATGAAATATTTTGAAACAAATACAGATGGAAACACAACATACCAGAGCTTAATGTGTATGGCGTGCAGCAAAAGCAATTCCTTTTTATTATCACATTTTTGAAAAAAAAATTAATTTATTTAAAAGAGTTACATAGAGAGAGGGAGAGCAAGAGAGCAAAAGAGTGCTTCCGCTTGCTGGTTCACTCCCCAAATGGCTGCAACAGCTGGGCAAGGCTGAAGCCATCAGCCAGGAGCTTCTTTCGGGTCTCCCACATGGGTGGCAGGGTCCCAACCACTTGGGCCATTTTCCAATGCCTTCCCAGGTGCACTAGCAGGGAGTTGGATTGGAAGTGGAACAGCTGGGACATGAACTGGTACCCAAATGGGATGCTGACATCTCAGGCGACAACTTAGCCTGCTGTGCCACAACGCAGGTCCCCAAAGGCAATTCTAAGAGAGAAGTTTATAGAGATAAATGCCTACATTTGAAAGAAGAAAGAGCTCTAACAACCTTAGGTTATATCTCAAGGGGATAGATAAGAATAAGCTAATTCCAAAGTTAACAGAAGGAAGGAAATAACAAAGATCAGAGCAGAAATACATGGAATGAAGACTAGACAAACAATAAACAAGGCCGATGAAACTAGAAGTTGAAAAGACCAAACAAAATTGGTAAATTTTTAGTTTGAATGAGCAAAAAGGAGAGAAGACTCAAATCAATAAAACCAATGAAAGAGGAGACATTGCAACTGATACCGTAAAAAACACAAACGATCCTAAAAGATTACTATGAATATGCCAGCAGATTAGATAATCCAGAAGAAATGGATACATTTATAGAAACATAAAGCCTACCAACACTGAATCATGAAGAAACAGGAAATCTGAACTGACTATTAAAGAGTAAGAAATTGAGTCAGTGATACAAAATCTCCCAGGATTGATATTGTAACACAGCAGGATGAACCACTGCCTGTGAGCCTGCCATTCCATAACAGAGTGCCGGTTACTGCTCCACTTCTGATCCAGCTCCCTGCTAATGTGCCTAGAAAAGCAGCAGAAGATGGCTCAAGTACTTGGGGGCCCTACCACCCCGTGGGAGACCTGGATGGAGTTCCCAGCTCCTGGCTGTGGTTGGGCCTAGCCTTGGCTGTTGTGGCCAATGGGGAGTGAACCAAAGAATGGAGGCTCTCTCCCTCTCTGTTGCTCATTTCAGAGGAACAATTAAATAAGTCTTAAAAAAAAAAAAAACCAAAAACCTCCCATCAAAGAAAAGCCCTGGATCTGACAGCCTCCTTGGCAAGTTCTACAAAGCATTTATAACCTTAATACCAGTCCTTCTCAAACTGTCCAAAAAGTTGAAGAGGAGGGAATGCTTCCAGATTCATTTCATGAAGTCAACAATTACCCTAAACCCAAAGTCAGAGAAGAACACTATGAGAATAGAGAAGTATAAGCCAATATCTCTGATGGAGATGAATGCAAAAATCCATAATAAATACTAGTAAATTGAATTCCACCACATGTTAAAATGACCATACAGCATGAAAAATCGAGATTTTAAAAATTATTATTTATTTTTATTTCTCTGAAAGATACACACACACACACAGAGGGAGAGAGAGAGAGAGACAGAGATCTTCAACCCACTGGTTCACTCCTCAGATGCCCACAATAGCTGAGGTTGGGCCAGGCAGAGCGGGAACCCAGAACTCCATTTGGGTCATCCACATGGGTGGCAGGAACTCAGCCTCTTGAGCCAATACCTGCTGCCTCACTGGATCCCATTAGCAGGAAGCTGGATGGAAGTGGAGTAGCTGGGACTCAAACAGGCATCCCCGCAGCAGCTGAACCCACTACACCATAACACCTGCCCTAGGATTTATCTCTAATATGCAAGTTTGGCTCAACATATGCAAATCAATGTGATAAACCACATTAACAGAAGGACAAAAACCAAACATACAAAGCATTTGACAAAATTTAACACCCATTCACGCTTTTTTAAAAAATCAACAAATTAGATATAAAAGCATTGTTCCACAATATAACGAAGGCTATACATAACAAGGCAACAACTCACATCATACTGAATGTGAAAAGCTGAAAGATTTTCCTCTAGGATCGGGAACAATGTGAGGATGCCTATTGTTCAACAATGGAGTACCAAAAGTCCTAACCAGAGCAATTGGCAAGAGGAAGAAATAAAAGGTATTCAGATTGGTAAGGAGTTAGTAAAATTGTCTCTGATTGCAGATTACTTGATCTTGTATACAGAAAACCACACAGCCTCCTTAAAAAAAAAAGCCTGCTGGAAATAATAAATGAACTCAGTAAAATCACAGGATACAAAATCAACAGAAAAATCAGTTGCATGGGGCAACATACATTTAACCTCACCCACATCTTATATTTCAAGCTAATGTCTAAAATTTAAAATTCTCCAGCTCTGAAAGAGACAAAAATGCATTTTATATTCTCTGTATCTCATCTGTTAGGCTCTCATGCCTGGAGAAGCTAATGTCAACTCAATATGTGATAAGTCAATTTGTAAAATAAATCATGAACCTAGAAAAAAAAATAGGCAAAGACGTGAACAGATAGTTCTCAAAAGAAGCCATACAAATGGCCAACACATCAACACATGCTCAGCAGCTCTAAATCAAATTGAAACCACAAGATATCACCTCACAACTATTTAAAGGGCTTTTTATTTTTATTTATTTTATCATTTTCTTTTTAAAAATATTTATTTATTTATATGAAAGTTAGAGTTACACAGAGAGAGAAGGAGAGGCAGAGAGAGAGAGATCTTTCACCCACTGGTTCACTCCCCAGTTGGCTGCAATGACTGGAGCTGAGCCAATCCAAAGCCAGGAGCCAGGGGCTTCTTCTGGGTCCTCCATGTGGGTGCAGGGGCCCAAGGACTTGGGCCATCCTCTACTGCTTTCCCAGGCCATAGCAGAGAGCTGGATCAGAAGTGGAGCAGCCGGGACTTGAACTGGCTCCCATATGAGATGTGGGCACTGCATGTGGCGGCTTTGCTCACTATGCCACGTGTCAGCCCCTATCAATTATTTTATTTGAGGGGCAGAGAGACAGAAGAGAGGGACACAGAGAAAGCTGGTTCATTCTCCAAATGCCTGCAGTGGCCACGGCTAGGCCAGGCCAAAGCCAGGAGCCAGGAGCTCAATCCATATCTTAGATGGGGGTGGCAGGGACCCAAGAACTTGACTCATCACCTCTGCCTCCCAGAGTGTGCATGAGCAGGAAGCTGGGGTCATGAGTGATGCTGGGACTCTGACCTGCGATGTGAGCATCCCAACTGTTGCTTAACTGTTAGGCCAAACACCCACCCGAGGAGGGCTGTGGTTGAAAAGATGAAAAGCACATGTTGACCAGGAGGTGGAGACAAGGGAACCCTTGCAGGTGGTTTGTGGGAATGTAAATTAGTACAGCCATTGTGGGAAAAAGCGTGACAGCTGCTCAAAAAACTGAAAATAGGACTGCTAGTCAGTAGTCCTACTTCTGGGTATATTTCTAGGGAAAATGAAGTCAGAATACCAAAGAGATAGCTGCACTTCCATGTTTATTGCATCATTACTCATATGATATGGAATCAGCTTAAGTGTGCATCAGTGAATGAACTGATTTAAAACATGTGGCATATATACACAAAATAATGCTACTCGGCTTTAAAAAGGGTGGCAGGGGGTAAATCATATCGCTTGCAACAACATGGATGAATCTGGAGGATATTATGCTAACGGGAAAAAGCCCGGTAAAGAAAGACAACTGTGTGATCTCATTGCACCTGGGCTCTATAAAAGATGAGCTCACAGAAGCAGAGAGTGATGTGATGGTTACCAGAGGTGGGGGCAGGATGAGGAAGAGGGAATGGGGAGATGCTGCTCAAAGGATGCCACGTTTCACATACACAGGAGGAGTAGGTTTCTAGATCTATCGCACAGCAGGGTGACTATAAGGATTTTATATTTCTTTCTTTTTTTTTTTTTTTTTTTTTTTTACAGAGTTCAACCAGTGGTCTTATGTAGAACAAACAGCAACAACAACAACAACCACAACAACAAAAATACTAAAAGGAATAAAATAGTAAGTTGTTCCTCAACAGTCTAGACAAGGGCTGATCATGTCACTGTTTCTCACAGTGTCCATTTCACTTCAATGGGTATCATTTTAGATGCTCGTTTAGTTGCCATCGATCAGGGAGAACATATGATATTTGTCCCTTTTGGATTGGCTTATTTCACTCAGCATGATGTTTTCCAGCTTCCTCCATTTTGTTGTAAATGCCCAGATTTCATTGTTTTTTACTGCTGCATAGTGTTCCATAGAGTACATATCCCATAGTTTCTTTATCCAGTCATCCGTTGATGGACATTTAGGTTGATTCCATGTCTTAGCTATTGTGAATTGAGCTGCAACAAATATCGAGGTGCAAATGGCTCTTTTTTTCTCCCCTTTAATTCCATTTGGGTAAATTCCAAGGAGTGGGCTGGCTGGGTCCTGTGGTAGTGCTATATTCAGGTTTCTGAGGACTCTCCACACTGTCTTCCATAGTGGCTTTACCAGTTTGCATTCCCACCAACAGTGGATTAGTGTCCCTTTTTTCTTTCAAAAATGTTTTAATTTATTTTCATTTACATTTAAAATATAATATAAATTATATACATATGTATATGTGTATATATATATATATATATATATACACAGAGAGAGAGAGAGAGAGGGAGAGAGATCTTCCATCCACTGGGTCACTCACCAAATGCCCACAGCTCCTGGAGATGTGGGCCGGGCTGAAGCCAGGAGCATGGAACTCATTCCAAGTCTTCCACATGGGTGGCAAGTACTCAAGCCATTGCCTTGCTGCATATTAGCAGGAAAGTGGAATCAGAAGCAGAAAAGGGACTCAAACACAGGCCTTCTAATATGGGATACAGATGTTCCAACTGATGTCTTAAACACCAGGCCAAACATCTGCCCCAATATTTGAAAGGCAGTGTTACTGAGAAAGAAGGAAGACACACACACACAAACACACACGCACACAGATTTTCCATCTGCTGGTTCACTCCCCAAATGGCTAAATGTCTGGGGGCTGGGCCAGGCTGAGGCCAGGAGCCAGGAACTTCCTTTGAGTCTCCCATGTGGTTGGCTGGGGCCCAGGCACTTGGGCCATCTTCCATTGCTCTCCCAGGTGCATTAGCAGGGAGCTGGACTGGAAGTGGAACAGCCAGGACTGGAACTGACACTGATATGGGACGCTGGCATCACAGGCATCAGCTTAACCTGCTGCTACGTCACAATGCTGGCTCCTGTGTATTTCAAAATAAGGGAGTAAATTTCAAACGTCTCACTCTAAAAATGATAGAAAAGAGAGGGGACAGATATGTTGATTAGATTGATTTAATCTTGCCACATTGAATCCATACAGTAGATTTCTCTTCCCCTAAGATATTTATTTCCAAGAGTGCCAGTGAGTGCTTGAAACCATGAATAGCACTAAACCTATACATACTATGTTTTTCCTATATATACATACCTGTGATGAGGTTTAATTTATAAGTTAGGCATAGTAAGAGATTAACAACAATAACTAATAATCAAACATAACAAATGAAACAATAAACTCGCACTGTGAGAGTTGATCTGATCATGGAGAGGGCTTACTAGGACTAGTGGGCAGGTAACATACGCGTATAGTATGGACATGCTACACGTATGTGTATGGCGCAGACATACTTCACATACACACATGGCAGACACACTGCACATACACACACGGCACAGACATGCTACATGCATGCATGGCAGAGACACGCTACACAGGCATGGCACAGACATGCTACACATACACACATGATGCAGGCGTGCTATGCATACACACATGGCAAGGCATACTACAAATACATGTATGGCACAGGCATGCTACACAAACACACATACCGCAGACACGGTATGAATACATGAATGACAAGGCATACTATACATACACCCATGGCACAGACACGCTATGCATACACTCCTGGCAAGACATGCTATCCATACATGTATTACATAGGCATTCTCTGTGTACATGCATGGCACAAATATGCTATATAGACATGCGTGGCATGGACATGCAGGACAAAGGGACGATTCACATTCTGGTGTTACAGAGTGGGGCTGGTAGAGGTTTCATTAGATTGTTCAGAATGATGCACAAGTTAAAATATATGAACTATTTATATCTGAAGATTTTTATTTAATGTTTTTAGACCTTTGTTGATGGTGGCTAAAGGGGGATTATCATGCATAAAACATTATATTATGCCCCATAAATGGATATAATTATTACTTTATCAAACCACAGTAACATTAATTTTTTTTTAATTTATTTGACAGATAGAGTTAGACAGTGAGAGAGAGAGAGAAAGGTCTTCCCTCCACTGGTTCACCCCCTAAATGGCCGACACGGCCGGCGCTGCTCCAATCCGAAGCCAGGAGCCAGGTGCCCCCTCCCTGTCTCCCATGCGGGTGCAGGGGCCCAAGCATCTGGGCCATCCTCCACTGCCCTCCTGGGCCACAGCAGAGAGCTAGACTGGAAGAGGAGCAACCAGGAGTAGAAACCGGCACCCATATGGGATGCCGGCGCCGCAGGTGGAGGATTAACCAGGTGAGCCATGGCGTCTGCCCCAACATTAATTTTAAAGAAGTAATAAAGGTAGTGTTGAAAGGGCGCTGTTGGGAAATCAGGTGTCCAAAATGCAATAATTCTCTGAACTGCAATGTTCTTATCTGTAAAACACAAAAGAAAGCAACAAAGATGATGTTGTTTGGCTTTTTGTCAATCAGACCTTAGTAAAGCCAAGAAAACCACAAGTCACTGTGTGCATCACTGCTTTCTGTGAACTTTGCTCCTGGGGACAGCTTCCCAGGAAGGGAGAAGCACATTTCAGCTTACGGTTTTGGAGTTTCGCAGCCCCAGATCAGGCAGCTCCAGGAGTCTGCTGTCTGACTCCGGCATTGGGTGGCAGAATGTGTGTTGAGGGAGGATCATGGCCAGCCAGGAAGTAGCCAACCCTCTTGAGACACGCCCCCAGTAACCTGAAGACCTCCCACTGGACCCATCTGCTAGGCACCATAACTGCATCAGCTCTCTCTGCCCTTACTCCATCAACCATTAAAATTAGGCCAGCAATTTTGGGGTTTAAACACCTGCACGAATCGGGAAGCCACATGCTCTTCAGACTGCAACACCTCATCCGTGTGTTTTTGTATTAGGTTTTTGTGTACGCTACAGTGGCCTTGGACTGGGAGAGACATTCACGCCCTCCCTGGGACATTTGGCAATGTCAGTGGACATTTTTATTTTCATGACAGCAGCAGGATGCTACTGGTATCTAGGTACGGGATGAGGAGTATTCTGAACTGCCCCGATTTGCTGGTATGGCATTGAGAAGCCCTGGTCTGTGGGAATATGTAGCAAACTATTAGCAATCTCTCCAGTGTTGATGGGTTAGGGAGCTGTTCGAGGGACACATTTCATGTTCTTTCCATGCTATTTAGTATTTTTCTTACTCTCTCCAAATACAAAAACTGAAAAGTTTTTAGAAGCTTGAGTCTCAGGGCTGGCACTGTGGCCTAGCCGGTAAAGCCGCCACCTGCAGTGCTGGTTCAAGTCCTGGTTGCTCCACTTCCCATCCAGCTCTCTGCTATGGCCTGGGAAAGCAGTAGAAGATGGACCAAGTCCTTGGACCCCTGTACCTGTGTGGGAGACCCAGAAGAAGATCCTGGATCTTGGCTTTGGATCGGCTCCTCCAGCCATTGCAGCCACCTGGGGAGTGAACCAGTGATGAAAGACCTCTCTCTCTCTCTCTCTGCCTCTGCCTCTCTGTGACTCTGCCTTTCAAATAAGTAAATAAATCATATATATATATATATATATATATATATATATATATATAAACTTGAGTCTCTTCATCACCCCCACTTATATATCTATTTGTAGTTTCTTTTAAGATTTTTATTTATTTATTTATTTGACAGGTAGAGTTATAGACAGTGAGAGAGAGACAGAGAGAAAGGTCTTCCTTCCGTTGGTTCACCCCCCAAATGGCCGACACGGCTGGCGCTGCACCGATCCGAAGCCAGGAGCCAGGTACTTCTTCCTGGTCTCCCATGCGGGTGCAGGGGCCCAAGCACTTGGGCCATCCTCCACTGCCCTCCCAGGCCACAGCAGAGAGCTGGACTGGAAGAGGAGCCACCAGGACTAGAACCCTGTGCCCACTAGGGATGCCGGCACTGCAGGTGGAGGATTAACCAAGTGAGCCACAGCGCCAGACCCCTATTTGTAGTTTCTTTGTGTACCCTTTCACAATATATTTACACATTAAATAATATATAAAATGATATAGTAACATAAGTATATTAATGTACATTAGTATATAAGATACAAATATATTTTATATAGGTATACATAATATATAAATATATTTATATAAATATATAAATATTTTTAATGTCTTTTTCTTTTCCATGATAAAGTAGTATGTTACATTCTGTTTAATGCTTTTCCCTCCACTGAATAATATCCTTACACTTTTGTTTGTCCAAGAATTTTACAGTGATGTGAAATTAATTTCCAGCCTTGGCCGGAAGGGAGCTGTAGTTATAGGGACGGGTTACTCATATTCATTCACAGGGGACTTGGTCACTCTCAGCAGTGAAGAACCCAAACACTAATTTAAAAATTGAGATAAAAGTAGCTATTTCAGGCAAAAAGGTACATACCAGCAGATAATGGATTTGGCTTATTTGCTCTATTTAGACATCAGTGCTTCCTTACCCGGGAATCCTCCCTCCTCCCCCCAATAAAGCACTGTGGTGTAACTGTTCACACATCTGCTCCTCAGTCCCTCAGCCACTTGCAGAACCGAAATTCTGCCCCAGACACAGGAGCATGGCGGCACATTCTTCCCTCGGCCACCCTGCACGGGGCCCCGCCCCTCAGTCATTGCAGCCTCCTTGCAAGGCCCTGAGCTGATGACCTGCTAAGTTTGCCTGGACTACTACTTCTCCTCCTCTTCCTCCCCTGCACTCCCCTCTTTCTTCTTCTAAGATTTTATTTATTTATTTATTTGAGAGGCAGAATTACAGACAGATAGAGGGAGAGATAGAGAGAAAGGTCTTCCATCCTCTGGTTCACTCCCCAAATGACGGCAATGGCCAGAGCTAGGCCGATCTGAAGCCAGGAGTCTGGAACTTCTTCCAGATCTTCTGGGTCTCCCACATGGGTGCAAGCTCTTGGGCCATCTTCCATTGCTTTCCCAGGCCATTGCAGAGAGCTGGATTGGAAGTGGAGCAGCCGGGACTAGAACTGGCGTCCATATGGGATGCTGGCACTATGAGCAGGGACTTAGGCAACTACACCACAGAGCCAGCCCCTTGCCTAAAAACTGTGAGATAAGAAATGTGCATTGTTTTGAGCTGCTGTGTTTATCCTATTTTTTTTTTTAATTTGAAGGACAGAGTTACAGAGAGAGATAGAGACAGAGAGAGGTCTTCCATCTGCTGGTTCACTTCCCGAATGGCTGCAACAGCTGGAGCTGAGCCGATCCAAAGGCAGGAACCAGGAGATTCATCTGGGTTTCCCACGTGAGTACAGGGGCCCAAGGACTTGGACCATCATCTGTTGGGAGCTGGTTCTTAAGTGGAGCAGCCAGGACTTGAACTGGCACCCATATGGGATGCCAGCGCTGCAGCCTGGGGCTTTAATCTGGCCCCCTTATCCTAATTTTTAGTGCAGCGATAGATGACTGTTACCATTGTGAAATCGCATGACTTTTACCAATGTCTCAGAGCTAAAGCAGTTGTCAGTTGCTGAATTTTCCTTGTCACGGAGGGCACTGAAGTGTCATTCCACTAGCCGAGAGAACTCGGGACACAATTTCTCAGTTAGAACGATTGACCAAAATCCAATAAAATCATCTCCATTACAAGCTAGGACTTGACTGATGTATCCTGAAGTCTGTTTTTATTACTCAATGTTCTTTACATTTTTGTTTATCTATTTTAATTTTATTGGAAGTCGGCAGAGGGACAGACAAAGAGACAGAGAGAAATGTTTCCTCCACTGATTCCGTCTCCAAATGCCTACAACAGCCGGGGCTGGGCAGGCTGAACCCAGGAACCCAGTTCATGTCACCCATATGGGTGGCAGGGACCCAACTACTTGGGCTGTCACCTTCTGCATCCCAGGGTGTGCATCAGCAGGAAGCTGGATCAGAAGCAGGGTGCTGGACATGTGAACTGTGCACTCCAATATGGAATGCAGGAGTCCCAAACAGCATTTTAGCTGCTGGGCCAACCACCCCACCCAACAAAAAATGTGTGAAGATAGGGGGTGTAGCCATTCTCCTGGACTGTCCTAGGGACCCACGGCTGGTGGTCCACCAGGCTTCTTTCAGTTTCTAAAAGCTTCCAGAGGAGGGATGCACTGTGGGGGAGGAGCTTCTGTTGTTTTTGCAGAAAACCTATTTACTGGGAAGTAGATACTTTGAAAGCACTTACATTTTGAGGCCAGTCATGTGACTCAGCTAACAGAAGCAAATAAGGCCCGGGGTGCCTTGATTTCAAGAACGGGTGTCACCAACAGAGTGCACTTAGAACACTAATGTTGGGCCCAGCGCTGTGGCCTAGCAGGTAAAGCTGCCTCCTGCCATACCGGCCTCCCATATAGGCGCCAGTCCTGGCTGCTCCACTTCCCATCCAGCTCTCTGCTATGGCCTGGGAAAGCAGTGGAGGATGGCCCAAGTTCTTGGGCCCCTGCATCCACGTGGGAGACCCGGAAAAAGCTCCTGGCTCCTGGCTCCTGGCTTTGGATTGACCCAGCTCTGGTCGTTGCGGCCATTTGGAGAGTGAAATAGCAAATGGAAGATACCTCTCTGCCTCTCTGTAACTCTGCCTTTCAAATAAATAAATAAATGAATCTTTAAAACAAACAAAAAATCACTAATGTCCAGGCCTCAGATGTGAGGGCCTCCCATAAGGTTGTAGCATGGAGGATAAGTCTCCTGCAACTCTAATTTACTCTTGTGTTTTATTATGCGCTATGACTTGCATCACGTTCCTTTCAGAAACACAGATCACTACTTTGATATTAACAGGACTAATAAAATAGATGGTGATAACCCTTACTACTGTTTGACCACTTACTCTGTGCTGTGCAATGTGTTAAATAACTGATGTAGATTACTTCAGGAAATAAATACCCTTCAACAGGACTCTGGTTAAAAATAACCACAACTAACTGTAGTCCCTAGCTTGCTAAATATCGGTTTCTCACTCTGGCCATGACAGGCCTCATTCTGGACCGGGAAGGAGGCAGGCCGGGTCCTTGAGAACAAAGAAAGTAAGCTCTCCTGGAATGTATGACCTTCTGCTCCCCACTAGCTCCCCTGGAATTTATGGCCCAATGCTTCCTGCCAGTGCCTCCCCTTGCCATCCCCCTTGTGTGGCCTTCCCACGTATATAGCCTATATGTTTAAGTGAGCCAATGAACATGTTAGGTCCCAATACCTTGCCATATAGAGAGTAAGAAGGTATCCTACCTAGGAGATGACCTGCACCCTTTTAAGTGTGAGGCTATAAAAACCTCTCTTATGCAAACGAAGGGGCCTTTTGCTGCTAAAGGGCTGTGTGCGGGTGGGGATCCCAGCCGGCTGGTAACAAATGAACCTCTGCTTTTGCATCCGCCACTGTGCCTTGTGCATTGATTGGGAAACACAACAACTTGCATCAGGTTCCTTTCAGAAACACAGATCACTACTTTGATATTAACAGTACTAAAATAGATAGTGGTAATCCTTACTACTGTTTGTCCACTTACTCTGTGCTGTGCAATGCGTTGAATAACTGATGTAGATTACTTCAGGAAATAAATACCCTTTAACAGGACTCTCGTTAAAAATAACCATATCTAACCATCTCCCAGAGGAGGAAACTGAGGATTATGGGTGAGACATGCCTTAGCCAAGGTCACATGACTATGCAGAAAGGGGCAGGCAGGCCCACAGCAATTTGTAAATTCAGAATTGGATCTGCCCCATTGTTACAGGAACATGGTGGCATAGAAATTTTTGTTACCTCGGTTCTTGGTCTCACACGGAAGAAGAATTTCCAAGAGATCTTAAAGGATTTATTAGAATCAAGGACCTCTAGCCAGAGTGGTGTGGAGGGGGCATCCAAGAGAGGAAAACCCAAAGGGGACTGGTGGCAGTGGGCTCTAAGTACAATTTCAAAGGAAAAAAAAAATCTGGGCAGTCAGATAGGCATTTGGGCGGGGACAAAAACCGTCCTAAGACCTTATTTACAATTCTCCATCCAGTCTGGCCTGCTAAGGGTGGGGTAGATAACTTGTTTTCACAATAAGCTGTGAGCTCAGGAGGAGCTTCCTTGCTGTTCTCATGGTTAATTTGGTGATTCTGGAAGGAAGGAGGGCAGGCTGTTTGTTCTTGTTAAAAATAACATTTTTGGGGAAGGAAGCAAATATTTTACACCCCAAAATTCCACTGGGATCCCCTATCTATCTATTAACCCATCTGACTCCTCACAGCATCACAAAATGTGAGAACTCCTAGAAGCAGGTGCCTGGTTTCCTCTGCCCCCTGCCTTCCCCCGCCCTCCCCTTTTCCCCTGGCTAATTTTCCTCTGTATCCTTTGGCTGAGATAAATGGTAGCCTTGAGCATAAGAGCTCCTGGGTCCTGGGTCTTGTGGAGGCTGAGAACAGTCTCCACAAGCTTGATTCAGCACCTACATGGATGTTTACTGCAGCATTATCCATACAGCCAAAGGGAGACACAACTCACCGCCCATCAATGGATGGATGAATAGCAAAATGTAGGATTCAAAAGGATGTTTCCAAAAGTCTGTGGAAGAATTGAATTAAAAGATGAATTTGTCTTGGTGGAAAAATTTTGAAATCCATGCATAGTTTTTCCATAATATGCATTTTCTGTGTTTTTTTTTTTTTTGAAGTACCTTCATACATACAATGGAGTATTTTTCAGCCATAAAAAGGATGAAGTTCTGAGACATGTGACAACATAGATGAATCTAAAATCATGCCAGGTGAAATATGTCAGATGCCAAATGTCAGAACTTGTATGATCTTCTTTCACCTAAAACACACACAATATGCCCAAGGAGTCAGGCAGAACAGAGGTTCCCGGGGTGCTGCCGTGGGAGAGGAGGAATTGGGACTTACTGCCTAATCCTGGGTGCTGGAAGAACTTTGGAGATAGTGGTGATGTTGCAAAAACACTGTGAACATAGTTAATGACACTTAACAGTAGTTACAATGGCGAATCTTATGTTACACATACTTTGCTATGGTTAAACACAAGATTGTGTAGAATCAAATTCTCTACTGTGTACAGCACACATTCCAACCTCTTGAGAAGAGCTTGCCTTGAAAGGCTAGAGCCTCTCAAAAACTGTTAGTGGGAAGATAAGCTGGTAAGAAACCTTTGAGTAGGAAAAACAAAAGCCCTGGTATTGCATAAGAGGTGAAAAGGCCCACTCATTCCCAAAGGAGAGCTTTGGATGAGCCCCACATCAAAGTTTGTGTTGCTTTCTTCTGCAAAAAAAAACGAAACCAGGCCCTAAGGCTACAGCAAAGCTTTAGACAAACTAGAGTAGAAAAAAAAAAAACTCATCTCAACTTCCCCTCCCCCAGCCCAGGCATTTCTCCGCAGCTGTAAGGTTAACCCTGTAAATGCTAAATTTGCTGTGGTGGGAAATGGCACAGAAAGGAAATTAAAAAAATGGCTTTGTACTTTATGGCTATTGCATATGCGTATGATAAAATATTTACATGATATAATATTTCATGCTTTCAATCTCATGTCAGAGTGATCATCCTTATTAGGAGAGCAGTCCAAACAAAAGAAAGCAAATCTCCAAATGGAATCTTTGGGTATTAAAAGAAGTTAAGTTCCCATTTCTGATGATATTTGGTCGAGTGTTTGCTGATTGGAAATTCTGACAAGAAGGAGACGAAGAGAGGCAATCTCTAGATGGGGCTTTTAGCTGCTGATCAGCTTCTGTAAACTAAGGTGGCTCCTGAGAGGCTGGTCATTTTCAGGCCTCTGTGCATGTTTCTGAGCTAACCGATTTGGACGCTAACAAGTCACACTGGGCTTGTTTGCTTGTCACTGCGTCAGGGAACACAAAACAGAAGCCCAGGCTGTTTTGCGGAATATGCAATCACAGCCGCTTATTGCCTGGACTTGACTCCACGCTGAAACCTGATGCCACCTGCTGCGGGGCTGGTTCAGCCTCCTTGCAAACAGTGCTGAACTGGAAGCCTGCAGAGCCCCGGTAAACAAAGCTCAGACCCCACACGTCTTTGTGGCTCCCCAAACTTCGAAAACAAGCATAGATGCCGGCTGGCTTGTCTGGGGAACATACAAACACCCACAAGAAAGGGCTTGGTCTGTAATGGGACCCATCTGCAGCGAGGCTTCTGATGCCTCCTGTGTTTCTGACACGAAAACTAATTGCATTCCTTACTTGTGATTTCTGCCCCAAACCACAAGCTGGTGTGGACAGATCACAGGGGCTGTGAACTCCCCGCCCATTCCTGGCAGCCTGCACTCTTGACCTCCTTTTCCAAAAGTCTCGTGGCTGTCTGTTGATCTCTGTATCCCGCTTTTCAGATTGCAACAACGGGCTGCTACACTGACTCACCTTTCTTCATCCTTCTCCTGGTCCACTTGCTTTAGGAAAGTGGGTTGACCATTAAGTGAAGATCCTTGCAAGGAAAGGATTCATCTCGGCTAGGCTGCTAGCTGGATGAGTCACCAAGACGAAGGGGTGGGAGGCTACGTAAACATATTTTGAAATCTGTAAAATTCAGGGTTTTGTCCTGTCCAATTCCTGGACGTGACATGTCTTAAGCTAACTTGCATAAAGATGTTTGTGTGTGTGTGTGTGTGCCAATGAGTTTATTCTTCTTGCACGCAACGCTTCCTGAGGAAATGTCTGGGTGGGAATACGGCATGATTTGTAAAGTGTAGTTATTTTTGCTAAAAAGGACCCACTGATCTTGCAACAATGAGCCGGGAGAGAGAAAGAGGGAGAAACAACCCAGTCCCCCCGGAAGGCAGAGGGAAGAGGCAGGCATTAATGATCTTCTGTTTTTTGTTTTCTCAAAACTATTTCCTCCTCTGAAAGAACAGCTCTGTGCTGGTTTACCTAGCTGCTGAGCCGGTTTTGAATTCAGACTGCCCGCTGAACTGATCAGGTGGGACCATGCTGGTGCCTGGCAGAGAGAACCCAGAGTCAGACAAAAGTTAAAGCAGGGAAAGCAAATTTTCCTGAGGAACTATTGCAAAAGGGGGAAGAGAGACCTCAGCTGCTGATGCTGCTACTGCTCCTGCTACTTCTACTTCTTTGTCTCATTTTTAAAGATGTTATTTATTTGAAAGGCCGAGTTACAGAGAGAGGGAGAGAGAAAGAGAGACCTTCTATCTGCTGGTTCACTGCCCAATTGGCTGCAACAGCCAGGGCTGGGCCAGGCTGAAGTCAGGAGCCTGGAGCTTCTTCTGGGTCTCCCTCATGGACAACAGGGGCCCAGAGTCTTGGGCCATCTTCTGCTGCTTTCCCAGGAGCATCAGTAAGGAGCTGGATGGGAAGTGGAGTAGCCGGGACTTGAACCAGATCCATATGGGATGCTGGAATTGCAGGTGGTGGCTTTACCATCTCTGCCACAACACTGGCCCCAGAGACCTCAGTTCCTATAACTGACCTGGTTCTGAATACAACATGCACAAGTGGGGATTTATGGCCAAGGAATGGAGTGTTTGGAGGAGGGGGTGTCATCAGATGGGAAATTATGAAGAGGAAACGAGGAAGTAACAGAGGTTCTAGATTTAGCTCACTTAACAGATTTTTGCTGAAAGCAAGCCAGACTGATGGGGTAACAAGGTTGGAGAATGGGAAATTTGATCAGACTCTGAGGGAGGTCAGATGCTGAGGACAGAGCACAGAATTGGGACCTTAAGGGCTTAAGGGAGCCTGACTTGGCTTTTTTTTTTAAAGAATTATTTTATTTATTTGAAAGACAGAGTTACAGAGAGAGGTAGAGACAGAGAGGGAGGTCTTCCATCTGCTGGTTCACTCCCCAGATGGCCACAATGACCAGAGCTGGGCCGATCCAAAGCCAGGAGCCAGGAGCCAGGGACCAGGAGCCAGGAGCCAGGAGCCAGGGGCCAGGAGTTTCTTCCAGGTCTCCCATGTGGATGCAGGGGCCCAAGGACTTGGGCCATCTTCTACTGCTTTCCCAGGCCATAGCAGAGAGCTGGATCGGAAGAGGAGCAGTCGGGACTAGAACTATTGCCAATATGGGATGCTGGCGCTTCAGGCCAGGGCTTTTAACCTGCTGAGCCACAGTGCTGGCCCCCTGACTTGTCATTTTAAGGAATCTTTGTCACTGAAAACTGCAGGAGAGGTTCTGTGACAGTTAGAGGCTAATAGGTAGTTAGGACAGGTCCATGTTGGAACTAGAAAAGGGGGAGTGTAAGGCTGCCACAAAACGCACCAAACACTGGAGTAAGGGAGTTTACTGGGGGAAACCTGTCAGACTGGAGGGAAGGGGCAAGGAAGGAAAAGAGAGAGAAGGAGAGCGTGAGAGAGACAGAGTTCAGGAGAGTGTAAGAGAGACAAACGGAGAGGAAGGGGGGGAGAGGAGAGAGAGAGCGAGCCAAGAGTTCAGGAAAAGGTCCTTTTAAAACTTTGTGGGAGGGGGCATGGAAGTAGGAGCAGTGAATCCCAGTAGGATGGGATGGAGCTTGACGCTGGTGGTTGAGCTATGTGGCCACCTGGCTTCCAGCAATGACGGCGGGGGCTAGAGCCTAGGATGGTGTCAGGGTGTACATCGTGCCATAGATAAGACTGAGTCATTTTACTAACAGGGAGTCCCTTTAAGAGTGGCAAGACAGGGACTGTTGCTGTGGCATAGTAGGCTTAAGCCTCTGTCTGCAGAGCTGGCATCCCATATGGGTGCCTGTTCGAGTCTCAGCTGCTCTGCTTCCCATGTGGTTCCCTGCTAATGCACCTGGGAAAGCAGCAGAAGATGGCCCAAGTCCTTGGGCCCCTGCACTCATGTGGGAGACCTGAAAGAAGCTCCTGGAGCCTGGCTTTGGATTGGCCCAGCCCTGGCCGTTGCGGCCATTTGAGGAGTGAGCCAGTGGATGGAAGACCTCTCTCTGTCTCTCCCTGTCCCTGTCTATAGCTCTACCTCTCAAATAAGTAAATAAATCTTTAAAAGAAGTGGACAAGATGCATGCTTCTCCCCAGAAGCTGCCTTTAGCAAGACAAAATTGCTGATCCCACCCTTCTGAGTTTCCAGTTTTATCATGAAAATAGAAAGAACTTACCTAGCCCATCCTTTTGATGGCTTTTATTTTATCAGGAGCAGGCTAGACAGGATCACAGTTCCGGCCCTCTGATGGATTCTCTCCCTGCCCTTTGATTGATCATTCCCTGATTCATGCTTAAAAGACACCGCGTCCACCGGTTTCTTGGGTCTGTGTCTCTTGGAGTGCCCTCCTGGCTGCTGGGGCAGGAGGTGTCTGACGGCAATAAATCTTGCTTTGTTTCTTGCCTTGTTTGCATGGAGATTCTTCTTCCATGTGAAATAGCACTGAGGTCACTCCTCTTCATCGCCATTTTCTCTTAACAGTTCCAGCTCCTGCATTTTTCATGCAGAACACCTCCTGATGTCCACACTCCTGAGACAGCTGAAATGCTGTTTGGAGCCAGCTGTCTTCTTGTGGTCCCTCTAAGTCCAAGGACTCAACAATTTCAGACTGCACTAGCACTCCTGGGGCAGAGGGCCGCATTGTAGGAAGCCACATTAGACACTGTTAACCTATACTGCCTCATGCATGTCTCACTTGGGGTGCACTAACAGTTGGGGTGCTCTCTAGGACTCCTTTGAGTGTAACTTATCATGCTACTGCTCCCGCCTGGAAGGCAGGCAGATCAGCTTCAACTTACTCTCTGGGCTTATTCTTGTCAAAAATATTTTATAGAAGAACTTGCACTCAAACCACCTGGCTTTCTAAGATCAAGGTTTATAATGATTGGTACTTGTTTTAACCTCTTTGGAACATAACTGAGATCAATCATGAAGGTTGGTCTTGCTTTGCTGCACGGAGTCCTACTGCTGATAATTGCTATAAAATACTTTGACCAAGGGCCAAGGTGGATAGACTGTGCTGCAGAGTTAATGGAGCCAGGCCTAAGATAATCAGCGTTAGAAATGCCTGCTTGCCAGGACAGTCCTGGGCTTGCTTTGGGAACTTGTTTTACAAGGCTTACTGCATCTAGATGGTTGGAGCACAGCATGTGTTTCAGGCTGTTTCTTTCTGGGAGTCTAGGGAGTCTCTGTGGCTATTTTCCAGCATGGGGCCCTGAGTCTCTAGTATGCTACCTTGGTTATAAAATGAAACCACACACATGTAAAGTGTTGCCTTACATCATTACTGGAGGAATTAAGTGGGTCCTGGGCAGCACTGCTGGGAGAGGTTCTTGGAAGCCATGCTTGATTTGCTCTGGATTTCTCCCTGCTGATTCTTTGCGTTCTTTCACTGTGATACACAGCGGCCAGAGTACAGCAACTCCTGGGCCCCATGAGTCTTTCTCATCGGACTTGAAGGTGATCTTGGGGACTCTCACACAAGCCTTTCTTTAAACTGGTTCTTTTTGTAGAAATATGTGAAATCTGGGGCTGGTGTTTTGGTGTAGCGGGTAAAGCCACTGCCTGCAGTGCTGGCATCCCATATGGGTGCCGGTTCAAGTCCCGGCTGCTCCATTTCTGATTCAGCTCTCTGCTATGGCCTGGGAAAGCAGCAGAGGATGGCCCAACTGCACTCACGTGGGAGACCTAGAAGAACTCTTGGCTTTGGATTGTCCCAGCTACGGCCGCAATGGCCATCTGGGGAGTGAACCAGCAGATAGGAGACTCTCTCTTTCTGCCTCTGCTTCTCTGTAGCTCTGCCTTTCAAATAAATAAATAAATCTAAAAAATATATATGAAATCTATAATATTCACAGATCATTAAAAGTATTTCAGTAATATCTCCCTGTAGTGATCTCATAAATACTAGAAGTGATTCTAATTATACCAGAGACAGTTTTTTTTTTTTTAAAGATTTATTTATTTGAAAGTCAGAGTTACACAAAGAGAGAAGGAGAGGCAGAGATAGAGAGACACGTCTTCCATCTGCTGGTTCACTCCCCAGTTGGCCACAATGGCTGGAACTGTGCTGATCTGAAGCCAGGAGTCAGGAGCTTCTTTAAGAAGAAAAATTATTTCAAATGATGTGAACTTCTCTGCTTCCAATCCAGTTCCCTACTAACGCCTGGGAAAGCAGTGGAAGATGGCCAAAGTCCTTGGGCCCTTGCACCCTCATGGGAGACCCAGAAGGAGCTCCCGGATCCTGGTTTTGGCCTGGCCCAGCCCTTGCTGTTGTGCCTATTTGGAGAGTGAACCAGAGATGAAAGATCTCTTTTTCTCTCCTCTTTTCTCTTTAACTCTACTTTTCTTTTTTTTTTTTTTAAGATTTATTTATTTGAAAGAGTTACACAGAGAGAGAAGGCGAGGTAGAGAGAGAGAAAGAGAGAGAGAGAGAGAGAGAGATCTTCCATCCGCTGGTTCACCCCCCTAATTGGCTGCGATGACCAGAGCTATGCCAGGAGCTTCTTCTGGGTCTCCCATGCAGGTGCAGGGGCCCAGGGACTTGGACCATTTTTCACTGCTTTCGCAGGCCACAGCAGAGAGCTGGATCAGAAGTGGAGTAGCCAGAATTTGAACCAGTGCCCCTTTGAGATGCTAGCACTGCAGGCGGTGGCTTTACCAGCTATGCCATAGTACCGGCTTTTTTTTTTTTTTTTTTTTGACTGACTTCTTGAGTGGGTTGCTTGGATCCCTGTCACCCATGTGGGAGACCAGGATGGAGTTTCTGGCTTTTGGCTTCTGCCTTGCCCAGACCTCCTGACTGTTGCAGCCATTTGGGAATGAACAGGAGGATAGAAGATCTCTCTCTCTCTCTCTCTCTTTCCAATAATAAATAAATAAATCTTTAAAAAAGATATATTCCACCAATAGGGTCTCTGTGAAGCATTCTACATACTTGAGCAGGATCTTAGAGGTAGTGCTTCAGCTGCAGGTCCATCAAAAGCAGAGACATGTGGCGGGACTCAGGCTTTTTGAATATTTGCTACATGCCATGGATTGTTCCAGATCCTTGCTATTGGCCATCTCATTTAATTTCTCAGTAGCTACTAGTTATCATCCTTGGATGATGAATGACAAACCCTAGGCTCAACTGTAACTTGAATCCTAAGAGTCCAGTTTGTAACATTACTGATTAACCAGCCTACTTGCCAAAAATGATGCAGTCTTCAGTTAAAGCTCAATAAGTGGTGAGTACCTGGGTGACCTTGGGGTCTGAGAGACCTGGAGAGAGTGGAAGATAGAGCTGGAAATGTGAGTTGGGCCAAACAAGAGTCATAGCAAGGCATGGGCCTGTGGAGCGATGAAGTGTATGAACTGGACTTAAAATGATAACACTTGTTTTTGGATAGGTCACTATGATAGCAAAACAAAAATCCATTTTAAGACAGAACATATAAGAGGCTAACTAGGAGGCAACTACAACCATGCAGGTGAGGAGTAATGAGGCCTTGAAAGGCAATAAACTCTAGACATGGATCAGAAAGTAAAGGGGTGAGAGACTGATGTGGGGACAAACCTGGAGTCACATTATATGTGAATCATCAGGAAAAGTGAAAAATCCCTAATGCTTAACTCCAACAAAAACATAAGCAAAACAAGAAATCTAACACAAGACCACAACAGAAAACCAAAACCAATGTTGGGGAACAGCAGGTTTAAACCATGCTGGAAAGTTACCGTTTCCTACGCTCTGAAGCTTGGTGTCCCTTCACAGTTTGTAGTCGAAGCCTAACCCCTAAGGTGATGGCATTTAGACGTGGGTTTCTGGGAGGCCTCTGACCTCATACATGGAGTCAGTGCCCTGAGCAGAGGACTTGAGGAAGCCTGCGGGCCCCTTTTTGCCAGTTGAGGATGTAGCAATGAGGCACCATCTAGGGAGCAGAAGCAGCTATCAACAGACAAATGAGTCTGCCACCTCCTTCATCTAGGACTTTCCTGTGTCCAGAACTGTGAGCAATAACTTCTGTTCTTTCTGGGTAGCCCAGTGTGGGGTATTATGTCACAGCAGTTGGAGTGGACCATCTAATTCTAGCCCCCGACCTGCCACAAGAGTGCCTTCCATCCCAGTGGGAGCCGTAGGCTGAGCCCAATCATCATCCACTAAGAACTGAGGCCTGGGTGTGTCTCTCGTGGGTGAAGACAGATTGTGCCATGTTGAGTATCATTGATGTGTTGAGGCCCCCGTCCTGTGCTGTGGCCCACAAAGTGAGGGGCTGGTTTGCCCACCTTCCAGGGCAGTGAACACCCTGGGACAGGCAGCTGGAGTTCATCAGATAGGCCACCAAGCAGTGCTCTCTGCAGGACACCTCTCTCTGGGCCTGGATCTCTGGGATATGTGTCCAGGAGGGGTGATATTGAGTTGTGAGTCCCTAGTGGCAAATGCTAAGATGATGTCTACCATGGAGAACCTAAATGAGGGCCCAAATGAACTTTGTCTGGAAGGCCTAGGGTCTCTCCTCTTTCCTTATGCTTCCTGTTCATTTCTTTCTATTTCTTTCTCTCTCTTTCTTTCTTTCTTTCTTTCTTTCTTTCTTTCTTTCTTTCTTTCTTCCTTCCTTCCTTCCTTCCTTCCTTCCTTCCTTCCTCTTTCTTTTCCTTCCTTCCTTCCTTCCTTCCTTCCTTCCTTCCTTCCTTCCTTCCTTCCTTTCTTCCTTCCTTCCTTTCTCTTTCTTTTTATTTTTTTTTAAGATTTATTTATTTTATTTGAAAGGCAGAGTTACAGAGAGGCAGAGGCAGAGCGAGAGAGAAGACATCCACTGGTTCACTCCCCAAATGGCCGCAACGGCTGGAGCTGTGCCAATTCGGAGTCAAGAGCCAGGAGTTTCTTTTGGGTCTCCCACGTGGGTGCAGGGCCCCAAGCACTTGGGCCATCTTCTACTTCTTTCCCAGGCCATGGCAGAGAGCTAGGTCAGAAGTGGAGCAGCTAGGACTGGAACTGGTGCCCATATGGGATGCTGGCACTGCAGGTGGTGGCTTTACCCACTATGCCACAGCACCAGCCCCTTCTGTTCGTTTCTATTTGCTGTCTCCTTCAGCTGTTAAAACTGCAATTAGTGTATTGTAACATTTTTGTCAGACTCTTTATACTAGAGTATTCTTCGGCTTTTTATCACTGTATTGAAATATCTAGGCAAGTAACTTTATAAAGTTAAGCCAAAATTTAGCTCACAGTTTTGGAGGCCCAAGTTCAAGACTGGGCAGCCCCCTTGGCGCGGCCTCTGTGAGGGCAAGGGTTGGCACTGGTGGAGCTGTGCAGAGGGAAGAGCTTCCACGGTAATCTTGGGAACAGAGAGAGTGGTAGACCCAAATGCAGGCTTTTATAACTACCCCTTCCTGAGAACTACTTTAAGGGACAATGTCCTCAATGCCTTAGACCCCACCTCCTACATGTTCTGTTGTGGGGCGCACAGATTAAAAACACAGCGATGCTTTGAGGTCAAGTTAGGAGTCTTCATTAGCCAGCTGGCGACTGCCCTCTCACAGAGCGAGTCTGGAGAAGACGCCCCGAGTTGCAGTGCTGGGGGGTTTTTAAAGGCAAAACCTACTTTTTGTCAGTCGTTTAATTATGCATACAAAAGCAGGCAAACAGAAGCGAGAAGCAGTTAGCCAATCAGACAGTTTCCTTGTAACCTTACTGAAAATATAACAATTCAATTATTCAGTTGTTCTTGGTCGGGGTCAAGCATGCCATCACAGACCTTGGCACCACCTGTGCTATCCCATGGCTGCAACCAGGAGAAGAGAGAGGAAACCACAGTTTGGTGGCCTTGGCCATTATCAAGCAAGCTAAGGTGCAGAAGCCAGAAATGGGCCAGGGCCGGCACCACGGCTCAGTAGGCTAATCCTCCACCTTGTGGCGCCAGCACACCAGGTTCTAGTCCCGGTCGGGGCACCGGATTCTGTCCCGGTTGCCCCTTTTCCAGGCCAGCTCTCTGCTATGGCCCGGGAGTGCAGTGGAGGATGGCCCAAGTGCTTGGGCCCTGCACCCACATGGGAGCCCAGGGGAAGCACCTGGCTCCTGGCTTTGGATCAGGGCAATGTGCTGGCCCTGGCAGCCATTGGAGGGTGAACCAACGGCAAAAAGGAAGACCTTTCTCTCTGTCTCTCTCTCACTATCCACTCTGCCTGTCAAAAAACAAAAACAAAAACTAGAAATGGGCCAGTTAAAAACGTTTATTTTTATGAACAACAGGCCCTGCTTTTAAAACAACCAAGCAAAATAACTTATAGTCTATAACCACTCAGGTGTGCTATACCATGCAGACAGTTTAAACTTTTGAGTCACCTGTCACAGTTCCATCTCCTCCCAATAGTGCCACTCTGGGAACCAGGTGTTTAACACGTGGGCCTTTGGGTGGGGGATCGGAGGAGCATTTCACCTCCACACATAGACAAACTATAGCAAGTAGAGCAAGTAGGAACACTTTTCACACAGGTCTGCTGGATTGTAGGTTCACATTTCCTGTTGGTCCAATTCAGAAGTCTTGGTTTATTTTTTTTTTCAAGAGTTGATAGTTTGATTTCTGGTCCTTTCTATTATTCTCCTTCTATGGAACATAGCACCAGATCTGAGCAGTTTTATAAGCAAGTGAATGACTTACCATAAAATGCCAGTTCCTTCAGGAAGTTCTAGCCCTAGGATACAGAGGGTCTTTGAGGAGAGGCATTGTGCCTCTTCTGTGGTCCTGTGGGAAAAACAAACGGCTGACAGGTGGCTAGCCCTCCCATAAAGTCTTACCCCGCCAGACAGAGACTTGAGAGAAGGGCCTGGGGTGGTCCTCAGAAATAAGGCTTACGTTTGAGGGAATGTCAAAAAGTTCATGGAAAAATGGAATTAAAAGATAAAGTTAATTTGGGGCAAGAAAATGAAATTCATGAGTAGTTTTTCAAAAATGCACATTATCTATGAGCTTTTTAATAGATTCTTTTTTATGTATGGATTTAAAAAGATTTTACAGGAATCAGTGTTGTGGTGTAGTAGGTAAAGCCACCGCCTGCAGTGCCGGCATCCCATATGAGCCCTGGCTGCTCCACTTCCGATCCAAGTCCCTGCTAATGGCCTGGGGAAAACAATAGAAGATGGCTCAAGTGCCCCTACACCCATGTGGGAGACCTGGATGAAGCTCCTAACTCGGCTTTAATGCTGGCTGTTGTGGCCATCTGGGTAGTGAACCAGTGGATGGAAGACCTCTCTCTCTCTCTCTCTCTCTCTGTCTGTCTCTCCCTCTTTCCCTGTAACTCTGACTTTCAAAATAAATAAATGGGTCTTAAAAAATTTTTTTTTTGCACCAAAATAAACTTACTTTTAATTCCATTTTCTGTGAACCCTCAGATATAAAATTTGCCTTCAGAAGATGAACTCGATCAAACACAATTTCATTATTTTTACTGACTCAGTTAAGAGACTGTCCATGGAAAGTACATGAAACACTAAATTAAAATATATTTGGGCATCCCTAACTTAGAGCCGATAGCACAAGATTATAGGTGTTTTTTTTTTTTTTTTTTTTTTTTTTTTTTAGATTAAGAGGCAGAGAAATGGAGTTGGGGGGAGCAAGAGAGATTTCTCCTCTGCTGTATCACTCTAAACTACCCACACAGCTAGGACTGGGCCAGTCCGAACCAGGATACCAGGAACTCAGTCTGGGTCTCCTACATGTGTGGCAGAGACCCAAGTACTTGGATTGTCATGTGCTACCTCCCAGGGTTTGCATAGGCAGGAAGCTGGAGTCCAGAGCCTGAGCAAAGAATTGAACACAGGCACTCCAGTGTAGGAGCAGGTAGCTTAGCCACTAGACTAAATACCCACTCCTATCATCCAGTTAAAAAAAAAGTTTGAACTCTGCCACTGGCATGGTTAATTAGTCAGAACTGTTGCTGGTGAAATTGTATTTCAGCAGGTATAATAGGACAGAAGAAATAAAGAACACTGCAGGTTAAGGTCAGTGATGAAAATTTAACTTAGCAGTGTCTCCCAGTTGTCATTCTGAGACAAAAAGACTATTGGTTTATCAAAATCACTATCATTTTGTTTCCTCAACACTATGCTATGTAAATAGTCCTCCATATTGTACTGATATATACATATACATATAAAGTCAGAGAACAGAAGTCGATGGTGGTTGCTATAGGAGAATTGAGTCTCAGAATCTGGGCAGAAGGGTCATGGTTTGAACAGGATGGGAGAGAATAATGGAAGTTTAAGTGTATTTCTGTGATACTTCAAGACCTTAAATTCTAATATTATAAATTAGTTTAGGGCAACAGATGAGTTTTTTGACTCTCAAAACCAGAAGAAGGACTAAACAACTCTAATGTAGTTAAAACTACAGCTAGATATTAACTGTTGTTATCTATTAGTTTTTCCTTTGTCAGTCATTTTTTGTCATTCTTTTTTGCCTTCACTTTTCCCCAATGATTTCATTTTCTTTTCTATCTTAAGATTTATTTATTTTATTTGAAAGTAGGAGTTACACAGAGAGAGAAAGGGAGGCAGAGGCAGAGAGAGTCTTTCATCCACTGGTTCACTCCCTAGTTGGCTGCAACAGCCAGATTTGCACCGATCTGAAGCCAGGAGCCAGGAGCTTCCTCCTGGTCTCCCACACAGGTGCAGGGGCCCAGAGACTTGGGCCATCCTCCACTGCTCTCCCAGGCCATAGCAGAGAGCTGGATCAGAAGTGGAGCAGCCGGGACTTGAACCAGAGCCCATGGGATACCGGCACTGCAGGCAGCAGCTTTACCCGATATGCCACAGCACTGGCCCCAAAAATGGTTTCATTTTCAAAATTCCCAGGAAAAAGTTATGATTGGTCACTGATGGAGAAGTAATCATATGTGGTCCATCTAGCTATAGACAGGGGATAAACTTAATTACATTTTCATCACTGGTATTAACTCAGACCAATCGGAACTATTCTGGTCAGGCAAGAATTTCCATCTCACAGTAAGAGTTCTGAGGTAATGTTCAGGTGATACACAGGCACTGTCTAAGTTAGAAGGCAATAGAAAAATCATCGCTGGAGACTCTGAAATGGAAGCAGGGCCAGGACTCAAACCCAGACATTCTTTGTTTTCTTTTCTTTCTTTTTTTTTTTTTTTTTTGACAGGCAGAGTTAGACACAGAGAAAGGTCTTCCTTTTTCCGTTGGTTCACCCCCCAAGTGGCTGCTACAGCTGGCACGTTGCGGCCAGTGCACTGCGCCAATCCAAAGCTAGAAGCCAGGTGCTTCCTCCTGGTCTCCCATGCAGGTGCAGGGCCCAAGCACTTGGGCCATCCTCCACTGCCCTCCCGGGCTACAGCAGAGAGCTGGACTGGAAGAGGAGCAACCGGGACAGAACCAGTGCCCCAACTGGGACTATAACCCAGGGTGCCGGTGCCGCAAGGCAGAGGATTAGCCTAGTGAGCCGTGGCGCAGACCTCAAACCCAGCCATTCTAATATGGGATGCGGGAAGTTGCAAGTGGCATCTTAACTGCTATACTCAGATTACAGATTTTATTTATTATTATTATTTTTTAATTTATTTGTTTGAGAGATAGAGTTATAGACAGAGAGAGAGAGAGAGAGAGAGAGAGAGAGAGAGAGAGAGAAATCTTCCTTCTGCTGGCTTACTCTGCAAATGGCTGCAATGTCCAGGGCTGGACCAGGCCGAAGTCAGAAGCCAGGAGCTGCTTCTGGGGTTCCCTTGTATGTGGCAGGGGCCCAGGCACTTGGGTCATCTTCTACTGCTTTCCCTGGCCATAGCAGAGAGCCGGATCAGAAGAGGAGCAGTTGGGATATGAACTGGCTTCCATATGGGATGCCAGCACTATGGGCAGAGGCTTTGCCTACTACCCCAGAGAGCTGACCCTTAGATTATAGGTTTTAAAAATCAACTCCAGGGACTGGCGCTGTGGCCTCTGCTGTGCCGGCATCCCATATGGGTGCCAATTCCAGTCCTGGCTGCTCCACTTCTGATCCAGCTCCCTGCTATGGCCTGGGAAAGCAGTGGAAGATGGCCCAAATCCTTGGGCCCTTGCACTTTCATGGGAGACCCAGAAGAAGCTCCTGGCTCGTGACTTCGGATTGGCGCAGCTTCGGCTGTTGCGGCCAACTAGGGAGTGAACCAGCGGATGAAAGACCTCTCTCTCTGCCTGTCTCTTCTCCCTCTGTGTAACTCTGCCTTTCCAATAAATAAATAAATCTTTTTAAAAAAACCAACTCCATTGAAGAGAGAAAACATACTCCAAAATTTTAGTGTGTACATTTGTTATGACTTTTGTTGCCTAACTATTGGTGAAAATGTTTTACATGCATTTACAAATGTTTAGGTCAAGTTGTCTGAAAGTCTGATGATCTTGTAGCTCTTTTGTTTAGCTGTTATATCAATTACTGAGAAAAGGATGTTGTAATAGTCAGGGTTCTTGAGAGAAATAGGAAGTATAGAGATTTGTTTTAAGGAAGTGGTTCACGTGATTGTAGGAGTTGGCATGCTGAAATCTGTTGGGCTGGAAGTACATTCTATCAGGAGTGCTTGTTGCATGCTTGATTATGAAGGCAGTTTAAATGGAGTGAGACCCACATATGTGCTTTATTTAAAGTTCACTGATTCAAATGGTATCACACCTAAAAAAATACCTTCTCAGCAACATTTAGACTGGCATTTGGACCAACAATTGGGCACTGTAGCCTAGTCAAGCTGACACATGAAGTTAACTATCAGTATATACTCCATTCCAACTTTTTTTTTTTTAAAGATTTATTTATTTATTTGAAAGTTAGAGTCACACAGAGAGAGGAGAGGCAGAGAGACAGAGAGGTCTTCCAGCCACTGGTTCACTCCCAAGTTGGCCACAACAGCCGGAGCTGTGCTGATCCGAAGCCAGGAGCCAGGAACTTCGAACTTCCTCTGGGTCTCCCACATGAGTGCAGGGGCCCAAGGACTTGGGCCTTTTTGTATTGCTTTCCCAGGCTATAGCAGAGAGCCAGATTGGAAGTGGAGCAGCCGGGTCTTGAACCAGCACCCATTTGGGATGCCGGTGCTTCAGGCCAGGCCATTAACCCACTGAACCACAGCGCCGGCACCTCCATTCCAACTTGTTACCCATAAATATCTCATTAAACCATATTTGATCTCCAAATAAAAACAATAATGTTGTTTGAGGGTATTTCAAAAAGTCTGTGGAGGGTTCAGCATTGTGGTATAGCAGCTAGAGCTGCCACCTGTGATGCAGGTATTCCATATGGCAGCTCCACTTCCAATCCAGCTCTCTGCTATGGGCTGGGAAAAAAGTGGAGGATGGCCCAAGTGCTTGGGCCCCTGGCCTATGTGGGAGACCCAGAAGAAGCTCCTGGCTTCTGGCTTCGGATCGGCCCAGTTCTGGATGTTGTGGCCATCTGGGGAGTGAACCAGTGGATGGAGGACCTCTCTCCCTCTTTCTCTCTGTAACTCTGTCTCTCAAATAAATCTATAAAAAAAAAGAAAGAAAGAAAATTTTGTGGAAAATAGAATTAAAAGATAAGTCTATTTGGCACCAGTTCTTTTTTGAATCCATGCATATGAGGTGTCTTCAAAAAGTTCATAAAAATGTATATGATGAAAATAAGCATGGATTTCAAATTTTTTTTGCAACATAAAATTTTTTAATTCCGTCTTCCACAAGCTTTTTGAAGTACCCTTATACTTTTGCCTTATGTGATGCAGCAATGCAGCCTACAACTGAAAATGTATGGACATCTTATCCCAAAGGGGATCGAGTCCTTGGGTGATATTCACTCTTCTCCTTAATATGCTGTGACCTAAATACTATTCTGTAAAGTTGGTCCGTCATGTTTTTTTTTAAAAGGTTTATTTATTTATTTGAAAGAGTTACAGAGAGGCAGAGGCAGAGAGAGAGAGAGGTTTTCCATCCACTGGTTAACTCCCCAGATGGCTGCAACGGCCAGAACTGCGCTGATCCGAAGGTAAGAGCCAGGAGACAGGAACCAGGAGTCAGGAGCTTCTTTCAGGTCTCCCACATGGGTGCAGGGACTCAAGGACTTGGGCCATCTTCTACTGCTTTCCCAGGCCATAGCAGAGAGCTGGATCAGAAGTGGAGCAGCCGGGACTCGAACCAGTGCCCATCACTGCAGGTGATGGCTTTACCTGCTATACCACAGTGCCAGGCCCCCCATCCATGTTATATGATAAAGGATCAAAGAGAGAAGCAAAAACATATATTTATATTATATATATTTGCAAGCCCTAATTGAATAATAGATAATAAGAATAAAAATAAAAAATAAAATTATAATGAAAAAATATTCCTAGCAATTATAGTTTTTTTTTATTTTCATAACTCATCACATGGTATTTATAACTGCCTTTTTTATTTTTAAAGATTTATTTATTTATTTGAAAGGCAGAGTTACAGAGAGAGAGAAAGAGAGAGAAAGATCTTCCATCCACTGATTCAGTCCCGAAATGGCAGCGACAGCTGGAGCTGGGCTGATCCAAAGCAAGGAGCCAGGAGCTTCTTCCAGGTCTCCATCATAGGTGCAGGGGCCCAAGGAGTTGGGCCATCTTCTGCTTTCCCAGTCCATAGCAGAGAGCTGGATCAGAAGTGGAGTAGCCAGGACTCAAACCAGTGCCCATATGGGATGCCGGCACTGCAGGCAGGGTTTTACCTGCTATGTCACAGCACCAGCCCCTATACCTGCCTTCTTCCACTGTCCCATTCTGTGTTTCCTTTGCCTGCAGTGGTACCAGCTGGTTACCAGGTGGAGTGACTCAAGCTTTCCTTCCTGAAGGGTCTGGGCCATTAGACGTCCTGCTTATGTTGTAGTGTGCCACTGACTTTATTCCCAGCACATAGAAATACTAAGTGATGCCCTGTGGGAGGTCCTGTTTTCCAGAACGCTCTTTCTACCACCACTGTGGAGCAGCAGCCAAGCTTCCCGTTGGTCATCAGGGTCAGTCATCCCAAAATGCACAACTCCCATCTTGGTTGATTCAGAGGCATGGGGAATCCAAATGGTCAGTTTTAACTTTCAGTGCAACAGGTTCATTGCTATGATCTGTAGACCATACATTAGTATACAACTGCAGAGTATAAGGTTGCAGGGACAAAAACAAACACTTTGCTTGTTAGATCATTATGGGTAATATTGAGGGTGTCATCCCACTCTCATCCCTTGCTTCTAGGATCTGCATATCCTGGTTATGAAAGCAACATCACCATGTGTTGGGTGCTAACTCAGAGCATGCATAGCCTTCTGGAAAACGCTGCCTCAGCCCTGTGAGGTATTACTAACTAGCTAGTGTTGTTACTGAGTCTGCAAAAGTTGTTCAGCCATGGTGGGGAGCATAGTAAACATGTGTCCATTTTCAAACTTTACTTGATCTCAAGTTCTTTGCACAGAAGGAATGCTGTATGGTACTTTTTTTTTTTTTAAGATTTATTTTATTTATTTGAAAGTCAGAGTTATACAGAGAAAGAAGGAGAGGCAGAGAGAGAGAGAGAGAGAGAGAGAGAGAGAGAGAGAGAGAGAAAGAGAGAAAGTCTTCCATCCATTGGTCCACTCCCCAATTGGCTGCCAATCTGAAGCCAAGAGCCAGGAGTTTCCTCCGGGTCTTCCCATGCAGGTGCAGGGGCCCAAGGACTTGGGCCATCTTCCACTGCTTTCTCAGACCACAGCAGGAAGCTGGATCGGAAGAGGAGCAGCAGGAATTAGAACTGGTGCCCATATGGGATGCCAGCACTTCAGGCCAGGGCATTAACCTGCTGCGCCACAGTGCTGACCCCAGTCTTTATTCCTTGATGGAAGCTTCCTAGCGTAATCTAGTAACCCAGCTGGATGACAGATCACTCCAGGGAATCACTCCATACCGGGGACTTAGTGTTGGGTTCAGCTGCTGGCAGCCTGGTTCAGTAATGGCTGCAGCCAAGTCTGGCTCGCTGAAGAGAACTCCACATTGCTGTGGCCCACGCATAACCTTTTTCCTTGTTATCAGGCACACTTGTTTATTGATCTACTGGGCAATGTTTATGAATTTGTTTATGAATCTATTGGGCTGGGGAAGGAGGGTCAGAGTGGACCATCTGATCCATTTGAGCATTACAGTCCTCTGGTTGAGGTCATTCTTGGGTAAGCATTAACATGGGATACAAATATCTTCACACATTTGGTCCCCCTATCTTTTTTTTAATATTTACTTATTTATTTGAAAGGCAGAGTTACACACAGAGAGAAGGAGAGGCAGAGAGAGAGAGAGGTCTTCTATCCACTTGTTTACCCCCTAAATGGTCACAATGGCTGGAGCTGGGCTGATCTGAAGCCAGGATTCAGGGGCTTCTTCTGGGTCTCTTACATGGGTACAGTGGACCAAGCACTTGGGCCATCTTTTACTACTTTCCCAGGCTCATTGGCAGGGAGCTGGATGGGAAGTGGAACAGCTGGGACTCCAACCGGTGCCTATATGTGATGCCGACACTGCAGAAGGTGGCTCAATTCATAGTGCCACAGTGCCGGCCCCTCCAGATCTTGTCCCTGTTACATATTCCTTCCAAGTCCCTCAGCACCCAACTGCAGCACATAAATTAGTATACAACTGCACGTCTCACCAGTTATACCTTCCAAGAGAGATGAAGGAAGTGTTGCACTGCTTGAAGCTCAGCTGACTGGGAGTATCTCCCTTAGCCTCTGTCTGTGAGGATGTCCCCTAACGGGGCTGTAGTGTCAACAGAACCATCTGTACACCAGGCCCAAGTGTTGTCTTCCTTAGTCAACTGATCGTGGGGAATTCCCTATGAGTTCACAGTTGTGCGCTGGGAGAAAGTAAGGTGGCAGGAGTGGAGCATTTAGGCTACTTCCTCATGCAAGTTACTTGTGCCTTCAGGGCCAGCGTGGGTTTTATATATAGCACTTCCATTTGATTATGCAGTGGTTCAGTGCATGCCGAATTTTGGGCTCAGTGAGTCAGACAACACCCAGTTCACGATGGGCAGCTTAGGTTGCATGGTAACTGGGTGGCTCACCAAGACCCGGCAGCAAATGAAGAGCTGTTTCTCAACAGGAACGTAGCACTCTGCATGCATGACTTTGCTTAAAACTCCCCAGGGCCTGCTGTACAGTTCACCCTCATGAGCCTGCTGAAAGTCCCCAACAGCATCCCAATCTGGCTGTGCAACCTCAAGCACTGTTGGATCTACTGGGTCATACACCTCCAGGGGCTGAGCAGTCTGGACCTGTTGGTGAACAGTCTGGACCTGTTGCAAGATATTTTCTTGTTTTGGGCTCTACTCAAAACTGTCAACTTTATGGGACCTTGGTAAATGGGCTGGAGTAGCATGTGGAAATGAGGAACATATTATCTCCAAAGTCCAAAGAAGTCCAGAAGGTGCTGTCCCTCTTTTTTTGTTGTTGTTGTTGTACAAGGAGCTGGATGCAACAACCTGTCCTACACCCTAGAAGGGCTAGGTCAACCGCTGGATCCCTAGACATTTCAGAGGTAGATGGTCCCTGAATTTTTGTCAGCTGTATTTCCTATCCTCTGAGTTGCAAATGTCTCACCAATGTCTAGCATAGTTGCTCCATTTTGCATATGAGGTACAGTCAGAATCTCACGTAAAGGGCCAGTGTGATACAGAGAGAATGGCAACCAAGATCTCTTTGAGGGGCTGGTGTTGTGGTGTAAATGGTTAAGCCACTGAGGCTGGCATCCCAAATCTGAGCACTCGTTCCAGTCCCAGCTGCTCTGCTTCCAATCCAGCTCCCTGCTGATGCACCTGGGAAAGATGGCCCAAGTGCTGGCCTTTGCCACCCATGTGGGAGACCCAGATGGAGTTCCTGGCTCTTGGCTTCATCCTGACTCAAACCTGTTGTGGCCATTTGGATATTGAACCAGTGGATAGAAGATCTTTTTGTCTTTCTCTGTCAGTCTGCCTGTTAATTATATAAAATAAATATTTTTAAAGATTTATTTTATTTATTTGAAAGAGTTACAGAGGCAAAGACTAGAGAGGGAGAGAGAGAGAGGTCTTCCATCTGTTGGTTCACTCCCCGAATGGCTGCAACAGCCGGCCCACTGGTCCAGTTGGAAACCAGGAGCCAGGAGCTTCTTCCAGGTCTCCCACATGGGTGCAGGGATCAAAGCACTTGAGCCATTTTCTACTGCTTTCCCAGGCCATAGCAGAGAGCTGGATTGGAGTGGAGCTCCCAGGGATGCGGGCACTGCAGGCAGCAGCTTCACTTGGTATGCCACAATGCTGCCCTCTCCCCGCTCCTTTTTTTTTTAAAAAAAAAAGATTCCTGTGAACCAGATTGTGACATTGGACTGAAGAGTGAACTGTCCCTGAGGTAGGACACTACAGGTGTATTGCTTCTTCTGGTCTTTACTGACAGATTTGGGAGAATACCACATTCACTAGTACAGTGATTGCATACTAGGTACCAGGGGACGTGCTCATTTGTTCAAGCAATGATACCAAATTTGTGTATGACACCCAAGCTGTGGAGTTGTCGCCTGGTGAAACTTACGGTAACCATGTCATTTGAAAATGCCATCGTTTCATCCACAGGAGAAATAGGTGGGTTGGGGGGTCTGGTGCTGTGGTGTAGTAGGTTAAGCCTCTGTTTGTGGCACCAGCATCCCATATGGTCGCTGGTTCGAGTCCTGGCTGCTGCACTTCTGATCCAGCTCCCTGCTGATGGCCTGGGAAAACAGCAGAAGACGACTCAAGTGTTTTGATCCCTGCACCCATGTGGGAGTCCCAGAAAAAGCTCCAGGCTTCTGGCTTCAGATCTGCTCAGCTCTGGCCATCGTGGCCATTTAGGGAGTGAACCAGTAGATGTAAGACCCCTTCCCTCGTCTCTCGCTCTCTCTGTAACTCTCTCTCAAATAAATCAATAGAATCTTAAAAAGAAAAAAAAAGGCAACAATGTCTACCTTGATGATTAAGTGCCATTTCTTGCCCCTGAAATCTAGAGATCCAATTTTCCCCATTGTACATAGGCTTCCCAATGTTGTGGCAACAGTTCTCACTATAATGTCTGACCTATGGAGAAAGCATCTTCTGAAAAGGAGATTAAATTTATACATGAGAATTGTTGAAGACAATTACACAAGAGTAAACATGCACTCAGGTTACAATTAGTTGGAAAATATAAAGCCAAAGAAAGCTGCATTTACAATGGCAATAAAAATGTATTTAGCAAGAAGTATGTAAAACCAAAAAGAAAACACTCTTAAATGCTCCTGAAAATATAATGGTAGACTTGAATAAAAATGGAGAAATATTTGGATAGGATGTCTCAATATCATCAATATGTCAGTTCTCTATAATTCAGCATATAAAGTTAATGTAATTCCAATTAAAGTAACAGTGGGTTTTTTGTTGTTATTCTGTATCTAGAGAAGTTGGTACTAAAGTTTAGATGGAAAAACAAACACACAGTTAGGAAAACACTGAAAATGAAGAGCTGTATGGGAATTAACATAACCACATATTAAGCCAGACACAAATAATGGCATATGACTAAATAAACAAATGAATGAAATAGACTTAAAATCAGGAATATAAATAAAGTCCAAGTATGAATGGAATACGGCTACCTCATAATGTTCATATCTCAAATCACTGCAACACAAAATTAATCGTAGGGGACACTACACTGTCGTTGGAAAAATTAGATTAGTTTCTCACACCACGCACAAGAATAAGCCTAATAAAGATGAGAACTACAGTGTTAGGGAAAGAAGCCATGCACAATCTCTGTTCTGGCTGCTCTACTCAAACTCTTAACTCTGTGGGCACAGTGCAATCTCCAGTTCTCCACTGGGCTCACAACTCGGCCCACCCCCAGCTCCCACCGCATATCTGTTCTGGTAGGCCCCTTAGTGTCACGCCCAGAGCACAGGTGCACGTGCAGTTTCCAGCTCAGGATACCATCCCAGTCTCCACGTGACCAGTACGCAGTTCCTTGGACTCCATCTCTGTCCTACTCCTTTTTCTCTTGTGACTTGCCTCATAAAACCCAACCGACATCTGATGGTGTTTCCTTTACCCAGCAAGATTTCTGCTCTATGTCTGGACTCTATTCTTGGTGCTAAGGTTTGGAAACAGTTCCCAGACAGTGAGATGGACTGAATGTCAAGTTCACCAATGTCTCTTCTCCTAAGGATCCCGCCTTGGGCCATCTGTTTTCCAAAGCCTGGAGACAGTTGCTTCACTCTTGTGTGTGAGTTCTTCATCTGTGTATTGTTTTTGGAATAATAAGTCTAATGCCTATTCTCCTGTCTTGGCTGGAACCCCGCCTACATTTTTTATTTTTTATTTTTTTTATTTTTTTTATTTTAACTTTTATTTAATGAATATAAATTTCCAAAGTATAGCCCATGGGTTACAATGGCTTCCCCCCTCCCATAACTTCCCTCCCGCCCGCAATCCTCCCCCTTCCCGCTCCCTCTCCCCTTCCATTCATGTAAAGATTCATTTTCAATTCTCTTTGTATACAGAAGATTAGTTTAGTATATATTAGGTAAAGATTTCAACATTTTTCCCATATAGCAACACAAAGTGAAAAAACTACCATTGGATTACTAATTATAGCATTAAATAGCAATGTACAGCACATTAAAGACAGAGATCCTACATAATTTTTTTTTCAAATTAATTAATTTTCTATGCCATTTCCATTTTAACACCAGGTTGGTTTTTTTTTTTTCATTTCCAATTCTCTTTATATACAGAAGATCAATTCAGTATATAATTAGTAAAGACCTCATCAGTTTGTGCCCACACAGAAACGCAAAGTATAAAAATACTGTTTCAGTACTAGTTATAGCATCACTTCGCTTTAGACGACACATTAGGGACAGATCCCACATGGGGTGTAAGTACACAGTGACTCCTGTTGCTTCCTCACCGATGTCCTCGTTGAGAAAGGACCAAGAGCCCGTTTACACACAGGAATTCTTCAGTGCTGTTCAGGCCGGTTACAGGTGGCTACTCATCCTGGCATCGCAGCAATTAGCATTACAGATCAAAGCGCAGTGAATGCGGAATAGAGTTTGTTTGGATTCCAAGACTCATGGTATAAAACTGTTAGTAGATATATTGCATAGTCGTAATTCTGTCTCTTTAAAGGACACCTGTCTGTTCTGATGGTCAGCACATCACTGGTCTTGCAGTATCGTTCTCCTACAAGTTTAATCAATTTCTTCTTTGCATGGTCATCTAAATTCAAACTGGAAAGTTTAACCCTTAAGGTTACTGTTCGTGCCTTGGGATTGCGAATGGACGGTCCTGATGAAACGTAGGCAGCTGTGTCGATTTCAATTGGAAAATGCTTCTCACATTTCTCGTCAGTGTCAAGTGCGGCTGGCCACTCCGTGCAGAAATCTTTAAGAACTTCACAGTGCTTTTTAATCGCTACAGGAGTCAAATGCAGAAAATTGGGGATCTTCAGAAGTTCTAGATTGCCCTCCTTTGCCATGGGCACACCCTTTTTCACTGGATAACCCATTCGAACAGGAAGAGGGACTACAGAGGGCTTAAATGGCGCTGCAACAGGGTACACGCTGGGCCAGTCCTGGTCAACAGCCATTTTCTCTGTCCTAGGAGGCAGTGCCTTTCTCCTCTGTGCTCTCTGACTTCTCTACATTTTTTATTATAACACTTATGTACCAAGGACGTCACGTCACTATTCCTGACATGTAGAATTTCACGTAGTCAGATTGTGTCCTCATGGCTTCATTTCACTTGCTGCTTTATTCTCAATATTTTCTATGAGCTTTTAATTCGGTCTACAGACTTGACTATATCTCATTTTTTGTCAAGAATATTTCCAGTATTCTACTGTACATCAAAACAGAAGTGATATAATTGTCTGCTAATGAGAGTAAAGTTGATTATTGGATTCAAAGGTCAGTTTGTGTCAAGCCTTAAGAAGTTTCTCATCGGCCCTTGAATGTTTATTACCAAGATGTATTCATTCATTAGAGTGACAAAGTAAGGATTTTCTAATTATACTTTTTTTCCTATTTTCTGCAAAGAAAGATTGGTTTACTGAATTTGTTTCTACATAGAAAAACTCAAATGATAAATGACAAAACACAAATGGAAAATTTATAAAACTCAGATCAGTGACAAAAGGATAATTTACAAAGTCCTAAAATTATCATGATTTAAAATAAAAAACACAGTAAAAAAAAGATGTGCAAAAGATATGAGGTTACAGTTCATGGAAAAAGAAAAAGAAATGACTCTTATGTAAAGAAAAAACATTCATCCTTATTCATAGTAAGGGAAATGCAGATCAAAATTATGCCACATTTGACTATCAGAAGGACTAAAGCAAAGAATTTGGTCATCCTGTGGTGGGCATCTCATTTAGTAAAGATGCCACGTGGGATGCCTCGATTGCATATTAGAACGCCTGGGTTTAGGTCCTGGTTCTGCTCCTGATTCCAGCTTCCACTGATGTGCACCCTGGGAGGCAGCAGGTGATGGCTCAAGTAGCTGGGTCTCTGCCACTCCTGTGGGAGACCCAGAAAGAATTCCTGACCCTGGCTTTGGCCTGGCCCAGCCCTAGTCACTGTAGGTATTTGGTAAGTGATTTAGTGGATGAGAGCTCTCTGTTTTTTTTTTTTTTTTTTTTCTCTCTCTCTCTCCCCTCCACCTCCCCCCACTTAAGTAAAATAAATAAAAATAGGGGCTGGTGCTGTAGTGTAGCAGGTTAAGCTGCCACCTGCGAGGCCAGCATCCCATATGGGTGCTGGTTTATGTCCTGGCTGCTCTACTCAGCTCCTTGCTAATGGCCTAGGAAAGCAGTGGAGGATAGCCAGAGTGCTTGCGACCCTGCCACCCATGTGGGAGACTCAGAAGAAGCTCCTGGCTCCTGGCTTTGGCCTGGCCCAGCTCTGGCTGTTGTGGCCATTAGGGGAGTGAACTAGTGGATAGATTTCTTTCTCTGTCTTTCCCTCTCTGTAACTCTGCCTTTTCAAATAAACAAACTCATCTTTAATAAATAAATAAAAATAAACATGTTTGGTAATCCATTTCTGTTGGTGAAACTGGGGGTAAGGCAATTTCATACATTTCCTTGAGAATGGTACCTTTTGGGGCTGGTGCTATGGCATAGTGGGTACAGTTGCCAACTGTGACTTTCCAGTTCCAATAGTAGGGAGCTGGATCGGAGGAGGAGCAGCCAGGATTCGAACCAGTGCCCACATTTGGATGCCGGCACTGCAGGTGGAGGCTTAACCCACTATGCCACAGCGCCCACCCTTCACTGCAGTTTAGTTATTGTGTCTCCGAAAAGGTCAGGAGAGAACAGAACTAAGAACTAAGGTTCGTAGGAGTGGTGGCAAGAAAGGGAACCTGCAATGTCTTTAGTTGTGCAGTGAGATGAGACAGGATTTTATCTGCATTGGAGGAGATTCCTGATGACTGTTTACTCCTGTTTCATGAAAAAAGAGAAAGTTAATAATGTCTTGGGCTGAAATAACAAATGCTAACACAAAGTGAATAGAATTTTGTAAGGATAGATTTGTCAATTGAAAAGTCTCCTTACTAAATCAGTAACAGTGTCTGGAGTCGTTGATAATAGATTTGTAATTACTATTGAATCTCAGAAAGATATTTGCCCTTAATGAAATACGCAACCCATGAATGCTGTGGCCACGGCTGCAAATAACAGGATAACCCTGATATGCCAGGTTTCTAGAAAGCTAGGTGAGCTGTGTCCCTTGGTTCACGTGTTAAGATAAGCAGATGGACAGGGTGAGTGCTCCACTAGCACAGCAACATGGTCTGATTCAGCTGCCATTCACTCCTTGGCAGATATGGGGAGAGGAGAATGTGGTTATTGTGTCTGGTGTACAGGGCATGGCTCCTGCTAGCCTGGGCTGACCTAGAATACTAAATACTAAAAGGAGGCCAAAATCTCATCATGCTGAAATATCTGATGGGGCTGGTAAGACAACGAATGAGTGGTTAATTATCATAATGAGGGGGCAGGTTTTCCAAATGTTGGTCATCAGGGTTCTTACAGCTGAAAAAAAGCAATGACTTTTCATGTCATTAGCCTTGGTTAAATTCCATGAAATAATTATAGCATACTGTATTAAGTATTATTTTTATTGTAGCTGTTACTGGGTTTTCTTCAAAACTTTCACCTGTTTCTGGTGAATAGTTCCCAGTACATTAGTTGAGCCAAGAGATAAATTGGTGGGGCTGGAACCATGGCTCACTTGGTTAATCCTCCGCCTGCGGCGCAGGCATCCCATATGGGAGCCGGGTTCTAGTCCTGATTGCTCCTCTTCCAGTCCAGCTCTCTGCTGTGGCCCGGGAGGGCAGTGGAGGATGGCCCAAGTGTTTGGGCCCCTGCACCTGCATGGGTACTGGGAGGAGGCACCTGGCTCCTGGCTTTGGATTGGCACAGCTCCAGCCGTGGTGGCCATTTGGGGAGTGAACCAATGGAAGGAAGACCTTTCGCTCTGTCTCTCTCTCACTGTCTATAACTCTACTTGTCAAATAAAAAAAAAAGAGAAATAAATTGGTATTAAAAATTAAGTTAATCATATAACATTATGAGTACTAGTTGCAGTAGTCACTGTTGAACAGAGACTAATCAGGCACTTGGGGGCAGGATGGGTAATATTTGAGAATGAGATAATTAGAATAGCAATAGGTACTATTATATGGGTAATGAAAGAGGTGAAGAAACTTTAGGTTTTTTTTTTTTTCCCTCAAAGCATCTCATATTTACATGTTCCAACATTCTTTGATGAAGGCTTTAAGAAACAGATGTATTTTTTTTTAAGATTTATTTATTTATTAGAGAGGCAGAGACAGAAGTAGAGAGGGAGGTCTTTCATATGGCTGTTCACTCTCAAATGGCTGCAATGGCCAGAGTTGGACTGATCCAAAGCCAGGAGCCAGGAGCTTCTTCTGAGTCTCTCTCATGGGTGCAGGGGCCCAAGGACTTGAGCCATCTTTCGCTGCTTTCCCAGGACATAGCCGAGAGCTGGTTTGGAAGTGGAGCAGCCAGGACTCGAACCGACGTCCATATGGGACTGCAGGCAGTGGTTTTACCCACTATGCCACAGTGCTGCACTGAACAGGTGTATTTTGAGAGTTTTAATTGCAGTAAGATAAACCATGCTAAGATTATTGAGATGATAGTAATAAATCATGTTGATGTCTTTAACTGTGGCATTTCATTGTGGAAGGGTTGACACTCTCAGTCTTTGAAAAGTATGCTGCTTAGCTTCACAATGACATTATAACATCGACATAATGTAACATAGTCAGCTTTCAAAATCTTCTAGTGGAACTAGTTCAAGTACAGTGGAGATAAGGCTATGATGAGAGCCACAAACTTACAAGCTCTATTGCTGAGACTTCTCATATTGAAGCAAAGCCTTCTCACATCTGAAGATTGTTACTAAACTGGCTATCAGTGAAATAAGTGAACCCACCGATGAGACAGTCATGCGTATTGCATAGGTATCAGGTAATGAGGCTATCATCAGAGCATGACTGATGGTGCAACGAAATGTGGGAAGGCAGTGAGGTTGACATCCACAAATATAATTGTAAAATGGATTTTAGCTCAGGTTGGGGTACCATCCCCAAAACAGTGGAAATCATTGTGTAAGTCCTCCTATAAAAGCAAAAACAGTTCCTATAGATAGAACATAGTAGAAATGTGCTACAACATGGTAAGTATAATGAACAATGTCTAATGATGAATTGGCTAGCACAATACTTGTTAGGCTTCCAACAGTAAATAGGAAAGCAAAGCCTATGGCTCATTATATGGCTAAATATCATTTAATAATACTGCCATGCAAAGTTGCCAATCAACTAAATACCTTTACTCCTATAGGGATAGAAATAATTATGGTAATTGTTGTGAACTAAGCTCTGGTATTATTGTCTGTAAGCCTGGTGGTGGGCCTATACTATAAACCCTAGGGGACCAAGAGATATTACAGCTCATACTATTCCTATATATTCAGACGGTTCCTTTTATTCCAGGATAAAAAGTTACAATATGTGAGATTCTTTTGAATCAAGATAAGGTGAAAATATACAAGGCTACTTCAACAAGTTTGTGGGAAAATAAAACTAAAAGATAATGCACATTTTCCAAAAACTTTTTGAAGTACCCTCCTATGTTTCTGAGTATACATAAAATCAGAAAAATGTTGATATAAGATTGTGTTGGGGCTGGTGCTGTGGTATAGTAGGCTAAGCCTCTGCCTATGACGATGGAATCCCATATGGGCATCGGTTTGTATACCAGCTGCTCCTCTTCCAATCTAACTCTCTGCTAAAGCCTGGGAAGGCAGTGGAGGATGCCCCAAGTGCTTGAGCCCCTGCACCTGCGTCGGAGACCTGAAAGAAGCTCTTGGCTTTGGGTTGGCCCAGCTCCAGCTGTTGTGGCCAGTTGGAGAGTGAACCAGTGGATGGAAGATTCTCTCTGTCTCTCTCTGTAATTGTGCCTTTCAAATAAATAAAGCAATCAAAACGAGAAATAAAATGGTACCTTTTTTTGACCTTTTAAAGAAAACATTAAACATATACATATTGGCCCTATAAGTATTCCTGTGCATGTGTGAAAAGATGAAGTAAAATGTACAGTTTGGAAAGTAACAGGCCGGCGCCGCGGCTCAATAGGCTAATCCTCCGTCGGCGCGCCGGATTCTGTCCCGGTTGCTCCTCTTCCAGTCCAGCTCTCTGCTATGGCCCGGGAGTGCTGTGGAGGATGGCCCAAGTCCTTGGGCCCTGCACCCGCATGGGAGACCAGGAGAAGCACCTGGCTCTTGCCATCGGATCAGTGCGGTGTGCCAGCCGCGGCGGCCATTGGAGGGTGAACCAACAGCAAAGGAAGACCTTTCTCTCTGTCTGTCTCTCTCACTGTCCACTCTGCCTGTCAAAAAAAAAAAAGAAAGTAACAAGTAAGACTATTTTTATTTGCAGATAGCGTGCTTATGTCCATGAAAAGGGCTAAGAAACCTTCAAAAACCTACCTGAATCAGTAAATGAATTAAACATGTTCGTAGTACTAAAGTTCCACATATAAAATCAATTATTCTCTATAACAGGGCAACTTGTATTTGAAAACAAAATATAAGTATTTTGTTTATAATACCATCAAAAAGAAAAAAAAACACTTAGGAATAAATATAACAGTATTCAAAAGCTATACATTTAAAACTACAAAACACTTCTCAGATTAATTAGAAATAAATAGACAAAATGAGCAGAAAGCTAGTCAGTTGTTCAAAGACCAGGGTACTGTCTGTTATCAAAATGTCAGCTTTCAACAAGTAGATCTATACTTCTCAATACAACCCAATCAAAACTCCAGTACGCAACTTTGTAGAAATTGAAATACTTGTTCTAACGTCTGTCTCTGTAACAATTCAGAACCTAGGATGGCTTCAGTAACCTCAGGAATGTGAGAGCCCTCTGCATATGCAAAGCCAGGGAAGCTGGAACAGCATAGAGCCTGCAGAAATAGACTCACATGGACGTAGGTGGCTGACTTTTGTCAAAAGCAGTGTTTAATGGGGGAAATAAAATTCTGATCAACATATTTATCGAGGAAAACCTAATAACATATAGAAATACACTTCAACCATTACCTCATGCCACACTTAAAATTAAAGATTGATTAGAGGGGCCTGTGCTGTGTCGCAGTGGGTTAACGCCCTGGCCTGCAACGCTGGCATCCCATATGGGCGCTGGTTCTAGTCCCAGCTGTCTAACTTCCAATCCAGCTCTCTGCTGTGGCCTGGGAAAACAGTAGAAGATGTCCTGAGTCCTTGGGCCCCTGCACCCACATGGGTCGCAGAAGGAGCTCCTGGCTTCTGGCTTCAGATTGGTGCCGCTCTGGCTATTGTGGCTAACTGGGAAGTGAACCAGGGATGGAAGATTTCTCTCTCTCTCTCTCTCTCTGCTTCTCCTCTCACTGTGTAACTCTGACTTTCAAATAAAGAAAAAATAAATCTTTTCTTTTAAAAAATATTGATTAGATACCTAAACATAAAATTTTAAAATCTGGTCTTCATTTAATGGTACCATGAAGGGGCCTTGTTGTGGCAAAGTGGGTTAAGCCACCACATGTGAAGGTATCCCAACTGGGCGCAGGTTCCTGTCCTGGCTGCTCCACTTTTGATCCACCTCCCTGCTAATGTGCCTGGGAAAGCAGAGGAAAATGATCCAAGTGCTTGGGTCCCTACACCCACATGAGAGATCCGGAAGAAGCTCCTGGCTCTTTTGGCCTGGCCTAAAACAGCCATTGCAGCCATTTGGGAAGTGAACCAGTAGATGGAAGAGTCTCTCTCTCCCTCTCCTTCTCTCTCTGTAACTCTGCTTTTCAAATAAGTAAATAAATCTTTTTTTTTTTAAATAAAGGTACTATGAAGAAAATGAAAAGACAAGCAATGGACTAGTAGAAGTCTATAGAATGTAGATGCAATAGCTATATCTGTCAAAAACATGTAGCAGGAATCAATAAGCAAATTAATACTCAAAAGGTAACATCATTGTTTGACATCACTCATTCAGAGATTAAACAAAAAGAAACTGAATTAAAATTTTAAAAAGTAATTATTTAAATATTTTTATTATTTATTTGAAAGGCATGGCAACAGAGACTGACAAACAGAAAGAAACCGTCTATCCACTTCCATCCTGAAGTGTCTATGACAAAGTCCAGACGTCAGGATGTCAATCCAGGTCTTCTGTGTGAGTGGCAGGGACCCAGGTACTTGACCATCACTGCGGCCCAGCAGGGTGTGTATTAGAGGAAGCTGTCATCAGGAGTGCAGTCAGAACTCAAACCCAGGCACTTTGGGGTGCAGGTGTCTTAGCTACCGTGCTGGACACTCACTCCTGAATATTTTAAGTGTACATATTATGGGCTTTTTGAAAGCAAAATATGTTCTGATTTTCTAGCCAGAAATGAGACAGCTCCTGAAGTGTCTGACACGGTAGCTGGTCACTTTGCTTTGGATGGGAAAGCCCACACAGTAGCTAATAAAATAATAAACTCTACTTCAAAAATGTATCTTTAAAAACGTTTACTGGCTGGCGCCGCGGCTCACTAGGCTAATCCTCCACCTGTGGCGCCGGCACACCGGGTTCTAGTCCCGGTTGGGGCGCCGGATTCTGTCCCGGTTGCCCCTCTTCCAGTCCAGCTCTCTGCTGTGGCCCAGGAGTGCAGTGGAGGATGGCCCATGTGCTTGGGCCCTGCACCCGCATGGGAGACCAGGAGAAGCACCTGGCTGCTGGCTTCAGATCAGCATGGTGCGCCGGCCACAGCGGCCATTGGAGGGTGAACCAACGGAAAAAAAGGAAGACCTTTCTCTCTGTCTGTCTCTCTCACTGTCCACTCTGCCTGTCAAAAAAAAAAAAAAGTTTACTGATTAATAACTGCTGTCCAAAGAACTGTATGTATTTGTGTCTATTAGACAACTGATGTACGAAATGCCCATGAAAAATCAGGGCAGTGCCATTTGCAGTGTTCCTGTGAGTCATCGAATTAAAGATCTAGCTGCAACGGAGAGACCTGGGCTAATCCTGTTTACTGGATTTCACTTTCACCTTACAAATGAGCAAAGCTGCAGGCCTGACTGTACTTGTATCAGCATCAACAACTTTTTTTTTTTTTTTAAGATCTATCTTATTTATTTGAAAGACAGAGTTACAGAGAGGGGTAGAGACAGAGAGAGAGGTCTTCCGTCCGCTGGTTCACTCCCCAGATGGCTGCAACAGCCGTAGATGCGTCCATCCGAAGCCAGGAGCCAGGAGCCTCTTCCAGGTCTCCCACATGAGTGCAGGGCCCAAGGACTTGGGCCATCTTCCACTGCTTTCCCAGGCCACAGCAGAGAGCTGGATGGGAAGAGGAGCAGCCAGGACACGAACCGACACCCATATGGGATGCCAGTGGTTCAGGCCAGGGTGTTAACCCGTTGCACCACAGCACCGGCCCCATAGGTTGAGAAAAATTTAAAAGTCTGAAATACTACGTTTGGGCAAGAATGAGAATCAACTGGAACTGCTGTAGATTGCTGGGAGGAGCATAAACTGTTTTAGGTACTTAGAAACTATTTTGAGAGTGCCTACTATAGGTACGCCCGCCCCATCTCGCCTGTGTCTCACCACACTCCGGCAATGCTGTATGCCCTCGCTTTCTCGAGCAAAAGAAGAGACCTAATCTGAAAGGGTCTTCGTGGATTTCCACGATTGATTTGATATCTTTCAGTGTATCTCCATCTCAAGTGGTCATTCTCCCTATCTTACTCCACTTTCCTCAAGTCAACAATACACTGAATTATCTTGTTAATCTACTTATTAATTTGTTACTAGTTTATTCTCTCTCTCCTCCAGCTAGAATGCAAGCTACTTGAAGAAAAGAGTCTATTATGTTTCTTCAATTAACTAGAATAATTCCTTAGGTTTAAAGCTCGGTAAATATTTGCTGAGGACTTAACTCATTGTGTGAATGGGATATCAGTTACAGCAGAATATTTTATAACCAGCAACAGTGATTTTAAATATTTAATGTGAGTTTATTCTGTTCTGAAAAAAATTAAAAATTATATAGCCAACATTATAAAAACTATGCTAAACAAGTTAATATGTATACAGCAGTTACTGTAGTGCCAATGTTACATACATTTTTTAAAATGTATATTTGCTGGGGCCAGCACTGTGGTGTAATGGGTAAAGCTGCCACTTGCAGTACCAGCATAACATATGGGTACTGGTTCAAGTCCTGGCTGCTCCAGTTCTGATCCAGCTCCCTGCTAATGAACCTGGGAAAGTAGTGGAAGATAGTACAAGTACTTAGACCCCTGCACCCATTTAGGAGACTTGGAAGAAGCTCCTGGCTCCTGGTTTTGGATCATTCCAGCTCTGGCCATTGAGGCCATTTGGGGAATGAAACAGTAGATGGAAGATGTCTCTTCTTCATCTTCTGCCTCTACCTCTCTGTAACTCTGCCTTTCAAATAAATAAAAAATATTTTTAAAAATGTATATTTAGTTTGAAAGAGATCCCACCCATTTATTCATTCAACAGAATGTGGTGTCAGACATTGTGGTATGTGCTGAATAAGTGGTAAAAAGCAAAGTCCTTATCTCCAACTCATTACTATTTTCGTGGGGAGAACTGGGAAGCTAGGATAGTAACAAGCAAGCCAACGTGCAATAAAATATAAGTTGTGGCAGAAATTATGCAAATATTATATGAGGAAGTTGAAAGTAACAAGAGGCACCAAATTTGAACAAGTAGATTGGGAGGCCTCACTGAGTATGTAACATTTGAGATGAGGTTGAAAATTCAGAATGATCCCACCACGTGGGCGTGAAACCATGGCAGCTTTTGGAGCAGTCCATTCATGAAACTGACCAGAAAAAACACAATCAAATATTTGAGAAATGAATACTAGTCTGGGACATCACCCAGGCTTGAGATGGGATTCTTGAAAGTACCCAAGTTGGGAAAACCAGAATCGCACTTTGAAGGTTCTGAGAGTCAAGGAGCAGTTACCCACAGCCCAGACCTGAGCCAGATCTCCATGAGGGACCCAGACAGGTTGACTGTAGGCTCAAATAAAAGCCTCAAACAGTAACCGGTTGATGGCACAATATGAGGATACTTCAAAAAAATTTGTGGACAAATGGAATTAAAAGAGGCTTATTTTGGTTCAAAAACTTTAGAAATCCATGAATTGGCTTTTCATATTGTAATTTCCCATGAGCGTTCTCAAGGCCCCTTCAAAGCGTCTAGGATGGTTATTGACCAGGGACTATGAATTTCATAAGAAATACAGTCTTCAGATACCAACACACAGATTTGGGGGTATCTGCCAGAAAATTCAAAGCAGCAATGATAACAATGCTCCATCAAACAATTACAGACACCTTTGCAACAAATGAAAAAATATCACTTCTTGGAAAAGACAGAAAATATACAAAAAAGAGGGGCTGGCTCTGTGTTGCAGCGGGTTAAAGCCCTGGCCTGAAGCACCAGCATCCTATGTGGGCACCAGTTCTAGTCCCTGCTGCTCCTCTTCCAATCCAGCTCTCTGCTATGGCCTGGGAAAACAGTAGAAGATGGCCCAAGTCCTTGGGCCCCTGCACCCATGTGGGAGACCCGGAAGAAGCTCCTGGCTCCTGGCTTTGGATCTATACAGCTCCGGCCGTTGTAGCCATCTGGGGAGTGAACCAGCAGATGGAAGACCTTTCTCTCTGTCTCTATCTCTCTCTGTAACTCTGTCTTTCAAATAAATAAAATAAATCTTAAAAAAAAAGATACAAGAAAGAAAAAAGAGGAAGGAACTTTGGAAGTAAACAAAATAATAATGGTAATAAAGTTGCATTAAAGGGATTCACTAGGAGAGATGACAAAGGAAACATAGAGTACTTGAAGACAAATTCAGTAGAATTGTCTCATTGGGATGAAGGAGACAAAACTAGACTGGAACAGAGCCTCGGATATCTGGGACAATAAAAGAGCTGACGTTGGAATGATTGGAAGCTCAAGGAGAGAGAAGAGACTAGGCAGGAATGAAAATGTTTCCCAAGAAAAATGACTAGAAGTGTCCCAAATGTGGTGAAATTCATAAATTCAATTGGATAAATTAATATCTAAGAGGGTTAAGTCCAAATAAATCTACTGCCAGGTTTCTGAAATACTGCATTCCCCACAGGAGACAGCGATCCCAGTGACATTAGAAACCACGGTGCAAAGAGAGAACTTTCATAAGGCAACTTTATTTAAAACTACTGATTCACCAGGCTGCGTCCGTTTCTCACTGTGTGACTTTAAGTGGTATTCTTAATCACTTTGAATTTTATTTTCTTTCTCTTTAGAAAGAGGTCTATAATCATAGCTACCCCAGTGGATGTGTGGGGACTGATACACTATTATACTTAAAATGCTGCAAAGAGTGGCATAGAACCAACTATGTTAGCAAATAACCCTTAACAGCAACAAAGTAACAGTAACTTAATATACAACTGTATCTCAGATTATGTCTCTACTATGTCCATCATTACATTAGTGTTACAGTAAATATTATCTAAACTATTGTGCTTCTGATTTTCTTGACTACTTTAACAAATCAAATTTTTTGACCAATAAGAATTTTAAAACTTTTAGTCAAGTTGCTTGCTATAGCAAGTGAACCACTGGATAAAAGTATAAGCACCTTGTATTTTTGTAGCAACTGAATAATTGATTAAATTATATCATAGCCACTTTGCTAGTCATTAGAGTTGCAAGTGATTCATCTGTTTGTTTTGAAAAATTCTGTGAATTGTACCTTTAGCTGTTCTAAGTGGTCCATGTAGTAACTTTATCCTGTATCACTCATTTTGGGGGGGAGTATTTTCCTAGTTAATCTCTTGTTTTCAATCTCTTGCTTCATTATACATTAGGAATTTTTTAATGATTACAACCCATTTTCTGTATCTTTTAAAATTTGCTTGTGAAGTCTCAAGACATCTCAAATTTTTGGGATTTCAACTATACCTTTATTAACTATTTGGTTATTTAGAACTTACTTTTTGTTTGCATGGGAAGATTGGCAGGCAACTTTATGATTCCCATATACTCAAGGAACTTACAACCTAGGATTCTCTGTCTGGTGAAAATATCCTTTTACAGCACACACCAGCCTCTTTGTCATATTCTTGCCAAATGTTTCACATGATTCTGACCATTCAATAATCAGTCAAATGCAGAGTGTGACCACAATTTGGAACATTTTGCAAGAAAACTAGACTAGGATGTTAAAAAAATCAGGATCATGAAAAGTAAAAACAAAACAACACAACACCCAAAATGAAAAAACAAAACTGGGGAACTGTTGTAGACAGAACGAATCAAGTATTAAATAATCCTTACTCTTTTTCCTTGGTGTTATTCATGCTGCCCAAATGACATACCTGAGGAACAGGTAACTGCAGCTTCCTGACAATACTTATCTAATTTCTGAGTTCAACAAGGAGAAAGTATTAATCTGACATGAGGAATTATGTTGCTCCATTTCTTTATTTCAGTGGTGAAATTGTTGTAAGATCACAATAAAAGAATAATTATACAGAAAAACTATAACATAAAAAAATACAAATCTAAAAGGAAACAAGAGAATGGGGTGGATATCAGGGGATAATAGAAACACTGAAAAAGAAGAATGGACAGAAAATGAAAACTTGGGGGGAACTTCAACATCGGGCAGCACAGCACTTGGTCCTCACTGCGGCAGTAGAATCTCCATGAGAAGGTTTTCTATGCTCCGAGAGAGAGGGAGTCCTGTAGGGTGGCATGTGAGCACATTTGAGCCAGCTGATGAAGCCATTTATGTGTGTGTAGAAAGGCACAGTGCAATGAGCCTTAGAAACCCAGCGAGGCGGACTGCTGGCCTCAGGGGAATGAACCCGATTTCTGTGCGGGGCCACCCCTGCCTCAAAGCACCACATGAAGCTGTAAGCACCGGGTAAAGGACACTTCCTGACTTTCAGAGATGTGGAAATGGGAGGCACTTACCAAGGGATCCTTGTGCTCTGCAGCCATCTGATCACAAACACGAGCCCTTGGGAGCAGCAGTCAGCAGGAGAAGGAGAGAGGAGTTTGCTAGGTATGGGGACGGTTCCTGGAAGACAGCGCCCAAGCCAGCTGTGATTGTCTCAGTGACTGCACAGGGGCTGCCTCACAAGGTCATGGCAATCCCAGTCTCAGAGAACTGCGGAGTTTACCCCTGAACTGTGCAGAGTGGCCTTAAAGACGTAATGTCACCATCCACTCTGTGTGTCTTGTGGGACCAGGCTCTTAACAGTTAAGCTCTACCAGCTCCAAATGGACCTGAGAGATTATTTTGTTCCCAGTATAACATTTAAGGATAAAGAAACTGAAACAGTGGACTCAGGGAGTTTCTGCCTCCCTTTGTGGCAAGCTGGTGGTGTGTGCTCCTCTCCCACCCCTGCATGGCTTCTGCTTTCTCCACCCCCCAGAAATGCACACGTGCCGTGGAAAAGTCCTTCTGCCACCCCATCACACCTGGGGCCGCCCCAGACCTGTCCTTGCTTCCGTTCCTCTGAAATTCAGAGACCTTCCTAACATGAGAACACTATTTTAAAGGACAAAAGCAAGTCAGGGAAAGAGAAAACGTGTTCAGGTTAATAAGTAGAATATACCAAGAGGAATGATTCTACTCCAAATAGCAACGAAATATGGAAATCATAGGTCTAACAGAAAGACGTAGAAGCTAGACAGAGGAGCTGTTAAACTTAGAAAATGATGAAAAAATTTAAAATCCAAGAGAAACATATGAGGGTTTTGGAAAAAAAGACTAAATATTGAAAAAGCTGCTATTTGTTACCACATTTAATTTATTAATATAAATATAATCCTGAAGCTGTTATGTTAGTAAAAAAAGATATCTTGAAACTCATTTGGAGTAATAAATGGTAAATTATAATCAATAAGTTATGCTTGAAAACTCCATTGTATACGGTATAGAAAAGTTTATTAATATAAAAAATCACAGAATGTGTATGTAATACATCCTATGTACATAGTAATACAAAAGATCTTAAATGATAAATAATCAAGAAATGATAAGCATAGGAAAAATCTAATAAAAAGAATATACAAGTAAGAAAATCAGCCTCAGGTCAAACACATGATTAAGTACAGATTAGGTAATTTGGTAGCGTAACTTTGGTGAGAAATTCAGACTAATTTACTGATGGGTGTTGTGGAAGGTAGTTAGTCATTGCAGACTATAAAGCTGTTTGACAATCTTATCACATAAACCAAAGACATTCTACAATATTTGAACACCTGTTAAAGTTATCACTGACATCCTGCATTTTCTGGAGGGGTCTTAAGATTTTAGAAGCAAATAAAGAAGAAAAAGTAAATGAATTAGATAAATCATTGAACGTCTCCCAGTCATAATAAGAAATAATTAAAAAGAAATGACAACCTAGAAAAACAGTCCAAAGGATGTGAGAAAACAGGGTTAAATTGTTACTATGTCCACTGATAAATCCAAGGTTAAAGCGGAATTGACAGAAATGAGAAATGAGGAATACAGGAAATCACTTGCATTTTTCAAACCAAAATGTGAGCATTTTTACAATAGTGCATGCCAATAAGATAGGCAAAGTTGCATCTTTCAGTCTTGAAAGCTGTTAAATTACCACACTTTTGTCACCACACATTTTGCTTTCACTTGCTGTGCAGAGCAATCTGGCTGCAGGCTGTCATACTCTTCATGTGCTTTATACACACAGATCCCTAAAACTCACGGTTGAAGCTTCACAGCCAATGTCATAGAATAAAGAGGTCAGGTCTTTAGGAGGTAATTAAGCCCTGAGGACAGCCGGGGTGAGGTCCCTCAGTTAAGGACTCCAGGGGGTGGGTTCATCCCTTCCCGCCCCTTCTGCTCTGTGGGGACTCAGGGCTCCTTCCCCGCAGAGGGAGCAGCAACCAGGTGCCATCTGGCAGGGGACAGCAGCCGTCTCCAGCCAGCAGTCAAGCTGGCACCTTGGTCTGCAACACCCCAGTCCCCAGAGCAAAGAGAAACAAATTAGTATTGTTTATCAATGACCCAGATCATGGCATTGTGTTAAGGCAGCCTGAATGCACTAGGACAATCCCAAAAGTTGATTTCTAGAAAAGTATTTCAAGAAACAAGCAGAAGCAGAAGCAATTACTGTAGTCACTTCTGTCACTTACTGTAATACTAACTCTGATGAAATCATAGAAAACATGGAATAGTGGATGTCCTAGTGGGCTATAATAGCGTACTATGCTGTTGTTATTTTTCTTGGTGATGATTTATTAGCTAGAAAATTTTGCTTGATATCAACTACCACTTTCAGTGTTTTATATATGAAAATATATAACTTGTCAAACACCAGATGAGATGGGTGTATTATTATCCCCTTTTAAAATGACAAATACAAAACAGCACTTTAGACTATCCCTTAAAATCACAAATTATGTAAATGATAGCAACTGAATAAAGTCACAATCAATTTAATAAATTCTTTCATATAAAATTTTTCAAACAACCTCAGATGTCAAAGGAACAACAAAGGGGTCAGTGCTGTGTTACAACAGGTTAAAGCCCTGGCCTGAAGCACCGGCGTCCCTATGGGCGCAGGTTCTAGTCCTGGCTGCTCCTCTTCTGATCCAGCTCTCTACTATGGCCTGGGAAAGCAGTGGAGGATGGCACAAGTCCTTGGGCCCCTGCATCCACGTGGGAGACCTGGAATAAGCACCTGGCTCCTGGCTTCAGATCGGCACAGCTCCGGCCGTTGTGGCCATTTGGGGAGTGAACCAACGGACGGAAGACTTTCTCTATCTCTCCCTCTCCCTGTCTGTAACTCTACCTCTCAATAAATAAATAAAATCTTAAAACAACAACAAAAAAAAAAAAAAAAAAAAAAGAGAGAGAGAGAGAGAGAGGGAGAGGTACACACAGAGAGATCTTCTATCAGCTGGTTCACTACCCAGATTGCCACAACGGCCAGCGCTGGGCCAGGCAGAAGCCAGGAGCAGGAGCTCCATCTGGGTCTCCTATGTGGGCTTCACATGCCCAAACACTTGGGCCATCTTCTGAGGCTTTCCCCAGGTCATTAGCAGAGAGATGGGTCGGAAGTGGAACAGCTGGGACACAAGCCAGTGCCAACATGGGATGCTGACTTTATCTACTAAGCCACAATGCTGGCCCCAAGGAAAACATTTACAGAGCAAATTTACCTGCCCCAGAGGAAGGGTGCTCTGCCTTGTCTCTAGCTGAAGCCCCAAGGGGAAAGCTATGGGGAGGCCCTGGGCTCCAGGTTCTCATCCTGTCATTGACCCCCTGTGAACCTGGGCCTGTCAGTCAACCTCCTGAGTCCTTATATAGAAAATAGGAAGAATGAAAGTTCCTCTTGGAAGGGGCTCTTCTCAGGGTTGAATGAGCTCTGTGTAGAGCTGGCCCAGCACAAGTGCCAAGGTTCATCTAGGCGGAGTTTTAACATAATCCCTGGATGCTTGCCCACTGATTGTCCAGATTAATTATTTAAAAACCATTATATACACAGACACACAAGCATGCATATTAGCTGGGTACACTGTTTTCGACATGCTTTTTTCAGTTAAAGAAAGCATGTATTCATGATTTTTATTTTTATTTTCTCATTTGAAAGATTTATTTATTTGAAACACAGAGTACAGAAAGTTATATATATAGAGAGATACAGAGAGAGAGAGAGAAACCTTTCATCTACTGGTTCACTCCCCAGGTGGCCACAGTGGCCGGAGATGTGCTGATCCAAAGGCAGGAGCAAGGAGCTTCTTCCCGGTCTCCCACGTGGGTGCAGGGTTCCAAGGACTTGGGCCATCTTCTGCTGCTTTCCCAGGCCACAGCAGAGAGCTGGATCAGAGGAGGAGCAGCTGGGATACAAACCAGTGCCCATATGGGCTGCTGGCACCACAGGCCAGGGCTTTAACTCACTGTGCCACAGTGCCAGCACCCTTGTTTTTATTTTTTAAAAATTGTGGTAAAATATATACAACATTTATCACCATGACTATTTTTAAATTTATAGTTCAGTGGCATTAGGTGCATTTATATTGTTGTGCTACCATCACTACACAGAACCCTTTTTATCCATACACAGATGTGGAGGCTGTGCATATGGGGAGGGAACTGTATTTTCTGCTCAGTTTTGCTTTGAAACTAAACTGCTCCAAAAAATAAAGCTCACTAAAAAGGTTTTATAACAGAAAGAAAGTGACTAGATACAAATATAAAGATCAATTGAAATTGGCAAATTTTAAAAAAAGATTTATTTATTTATTTGAAAGGCAGAGTTACAGAAAGGCAGAGGGAAAGAGGACTTCCATCCACTGCTTCACTCCCCAAGTGGCTGCAATGGCTGGAGCTGTGCTGATCCGAAGCCAGGAGCCAGGAGCTTCTTCCAGGTCTCCCACTTGGTCGCAGGGGTCCAAGGACTTGGACCATCTTCTACTGTTTTCCCAGACCATAGTAGAGAGCTGGATCAGAGGTGGAGCAGCCAGGACTTGAACTGGTGGCCCTATAGGATGCCGGCACTGCAGGTGGCAGCTTCACCTGCTATGCCACACTGCTGGCCCCAGAAAGTCTTTAGGTATAGAAAGAAAGTACTTGTCTTCCTTCATTTGATCCTTTTTTTTTTAAAAAAAAAGATTTATTTATTTATTTGAGAGTCAAATTATAGAGAGAGAGGAGAAGAAGAGAGAGAGAGAGGCCTTCCATCTGCTGGTTCACTCTCCAATTGGCCGGAACTGTGCCGATCCAAAGCCAGGAGACAGGAGCTTCTTCTAGGTCTCCTATGTGGGTGCAGGGGTCCAAAGACTTGGGCCATCTTCTACTGCTTTCCCAGGCCATAGCAGAGAGCTGGATCAGAAGAGGAGCAGCTGGGACTAGAACCGGCGCCCATATGGGATGCTGGCGCTTCAGGCCAGGGCGTTAATCCGCTGTACCACAGCATCGGCCCCATGTCTTCCTTCTTTTGAAAACTGTGTATTAAGATCCTTTGTCCATTTGCTAGCTGAGTTGGTTGTTTTTTGTTGCTGAGATTTTTTTTAGTTCTTATATATTCTGGATATTAATATTTTATTGGATGAATAGCTTGCAAATATTTTCTCCTATTCTGACAGTTGTCTCTTCACTCTGTTGATTGTTTCCTTTGCTGTGTAGGAGCTTCTTGGTGTAATATAATCCCATTCATCTACTTTTACTTTTGTTGCCTGTGCTTTTGGGGATTTATTTAAAAAAATCTTCGCCAGTGCTGTAGCATAGTAGGTAAAGCCTCTGCCTAGGTGCCAGCATCCCATATGGGCACAGGTTTGAGCCCTGGCTGCACCAGTTCAGATCCAGCTCTCTGCTATGGCCTGGGAAAGCAGTGGAAGATGGCACAAGTGTTTAGGCCCCTGCACCCACATGGGAGACCCAGAAGAAGCTGCTGACTCCTGGCTTCCGATCTGCACAGCTCTGGCCGCTGCAGCCATCTGGGGAGTGAACCAGTGGATGGAAGACCTCTCTCTCTGTTTGTAACTCTACCTTTCAAATAAATAAAATCTTTAAAATAGTCTTTGACTGCACCAATATCTTGAAGTGTTTCTTTTATGTTTTCTTCTAGCAATTTTGTAGTTTCATGTTTTTAATACATTTTGAGTTTGTTTTTGTATATGGTGAGAGGTAGGGATCTAATTTCATTCTTTTACAAATATATGTACAGTTTTGATAGTGGGATTCATTGAAGAGACTGTCCTTTTTCCAATGTATGTTCTTGGCATCTTTGTCAAAAATCAATTGGTTATATTCATGTGTATTAGTTTCTGGATTCTCTGTCATTGTTCTCATTGTCTCATTGTTCAATGTGCTGATTTTATGCCAGTGCCATGCTGCTTCAATTAATATAGCCTTATATATTGCTTTGAAGTCAGGTATTGTGATGCTTGTAGCTTTATTTATTTATTTATTTAAGATTTATTTTATTTATTTGAAAGACAAAGTTACAGAGAAAGGTAGAGCCTAAGAGAGAGGGCTTCCATTCCACTGGTTCACTCCCCAAATGACTGCAACAGCCAGAACTGAGCTGATCCCAAGCTAGGAGCCAGGAGCTTCTTCTGCGTCTCCTATGTGGGTGCAGGGGCCCAAGGACCTGGGTCATCTTCTACTGCTTTCCCAGGCCATAGCAGAGAGCTGGGTCGGAAGTGGAGCAGCTGGGACTCCAACCAGTGCCCATAGCAGATGCCAGTGCTGCAGGCAGAGGCTTTAACCCACTGTACCACAGTGCCAACCCAGCTATATTTTTTTTAAAGATTTTTTTAAAATTTATTTGACAGGTAGAGTTACAGACAGTGAGAGAGAGAGAGAGAGTCAGAGAAAAAGTTCTTCCATCCGATGGTTCACCCCCCAAATGGCCACAATGGCTGGAGCTATGCCAATCCAAAGCCAAGAGCCAGGTGCCCCTTCCTGTTCTCCCACGTGGGTGCAGGGGCCCAAGCACTTGGGCCATCCTCCCCTGCCTTCCCGGGCCATAGCAGAGAGCTGGACTGGAATAGGAGCAACCAGGACTAGAAGCGGTGCCCATATGGGATACCGTTGCCACAGGCGGAGGATTAACCAAGTGAGCCATGGTGCCAGCCCCCAGCTCTATTTTTTATTTTTCAGGATTGCTTTGGTTATTCTGGGTCTTCTCCTCCCTCCCCCCAGACTTTTTTTTTTTTTAAAGGTTTATTTCAAAGAGTTACAGAGAGGGCTGGCGCCACAGCTCACTAGGCTAATCCTCCACCTGTGGCGCCAGTACCCTGGGTTCCAGTCCCGGTTGGGGCACCGGTTCTGTCCCGGTTTTTCCTGCAGCGGCAATTTGGGGAGTGAACCAACGGAAGGAAGACCTTTCTGTCTCTCTCTCTCTCACTAACTCTGCCTGTCAAAAAAAAAAAAAAAAAAAGAGTTACAGAGAGAGAGAGAGAGAAGAGGGAGAGACAGAGAGATAGAGATAGAGAGAGCTCTTCCATCAGCCGGTTCACTGGACAGGGATAGGCCAGACTGAAACCAGGAGCCAGGAGCTTCTTCAGGGTCTCCCGTGTGAGTACAAGGGCCCAAAGACTTGTGCTATCTTCTATTGTTTTTCCAGGTGCATTAACAGGGAGCTGGATTGAAAGTGGAGCAGCCAGAACTCAAACCAGTGCCCACATGTGATGCCAGCACTACAGACAGTGGCTTAACCTGCTACGCCACAGCACCGGCCCTTTCCCACTTTTTAAATTATTTATATAAAGGGTACAAATTTCATCTTTTTCATATATGCAGTTTTAAGAACATAATGATACTTCCAACCCTGCCCGCCCTCCCTCCTTCCCTCTTCTCTTTCCTTTCTTTTCTTTCTTTTTTAAAATTTATTTATTTATTTGAAAGGCACAGTTACAGAGGCAGAGAGAGAGAGAGAGACAGAGAGAGAGGGAGACAGAGAGACACACAGATAGAGGCTGTCCATCTGCTGATTCAATCCTCAAATGGTTGCAACGGCTGGAGCTGGGCTGATCCGAAGCCAGGAACCTGGAGCTTCTTTCAGGTCTCCCACATAGGTGCAGCGGCCTAGGGAATTGGGCCATCTTCTACTGCTTTCCCAGGCCATAGCAGAGAGCTGGGTCAGAACTGGAGCAGGTGGGACTCTGAACCACTGCTCATGTGGGATGTTGGCACTGCAGGTAGAGGCTTTACCTGCTAAGCCACAGCACCGGCCCCCTTTTTTATTTTAATTTTTTTCAATGACATACTTTCAGTTTACTTTATAATTTCAATGTTAACCCTCCACTAAATGAAGAATTCAACAAGTAGAAAAGCCACTGTTCCTCCACAGTATAGATAAGAGTTATAAATAATAATCAAATCACAAAATGTTAGTTTTGCTCATATACATTATATTTTTTGGTACTCTGTATATTAGTTACCACAAATCAGAGAAAACATATGACATTAATCTTTTGAGGACTGGCTTATTTCACTAAACATAATGGTCTCTAATTGCAACCATTTTATTGCAAGAGACAGGATGTTATTCTTTTTCATGGTTGGGTAGTATCCCATAGTGTATATATACCACAATTTCTTTATGCAGTCATGAGTTGGACATCTGGGTTGATTATGTATCATAGCTATTGTGAGTTGAGGGGTACAGATAACTATTTCATATGCTGATTTCATTTACTTTGGATAAATTCCTAGGAGTGCGGTTGCTGGGTCAGGTGGTAGATCTATTTTTAGATTTCCTAGGAAATCCAAACATCTTCCATACTAGTTTGTATTCCCAACCACAGTGGATTAGGGTACCTTTTTCTCCACATCTTTGCCAGCATTGGTTGTATTTGATTTTTGGATGATAGCCATTTGGGCTGAGGTGAACCTTCATTGTGTTGTATTTGAATTTCCCAGACGGCTAGTGATCCTGAGCATTTTTCATGTGCCTGTTGGCCATTTGTATTTCACCCTTCATATCCTTAGTTCATTTCTTAATTGGATTGCTTGTTTTGTTGTTGTTGAGTTTCTTAAGCTCCTTATATATTCTGGATATTAATCCTTCATCAGATATATAATTTGCAAATGTCTTCTTCTGTTCTGTTGGTTGCGTCCTTAGTTGAGTGTTTCCTTTGCTGTACAGAAGCTTCTCAACTTGATATAATCCCATTTGTCTATTTTTGCCTTTATGGCCTGTGGTTCTGGGAAGAATTCCTGGCCTATGCCAATATCTTGCCGTGTTTCCCCTGTGGTTTCCTCCAGTAATGTGATGGTTTCAGGTCTTAGGTTTAGATCCATGATTCACTGTGGGGTGATTTTTGTATAGTATTGTAAGGTAGGGGTCTTGTGTCATACTTCTGCACGCAGAGATCCAATTTTCCCAACACCATTTATTAGACTGTCCTTCCTCCAGGGAGTGATTTTAGCTCCTTTGTCAAAGATTATTTGGTTGTAGATGCATGCATTAATTTCTGCTGTCTCTAATCAAAATCATAAAATCAGAGATGAAAATGGAATGTTACAATGGATATCACAGAAATAAAAGAATCATCAGGAATTACAAAAAAAAAAAGCTATATGCCAACAAATGGGAAAATCTAGAAGAAACAGAGATTTCTGGACACATGCAATTTACCAAAATTGAGTTAAGATACAGAAAACCTAAATGGACCAATAGCCAAAATAAAGATCTATTCTTGTGACAGTACCAGGCTGTTTGGATTATAACTGCCCTATAATATGATTTGAAATCTGGTGTTGTCATGCCTCCGGCTTTATTTTTATTGTTTAGGATTACTTTGGCTCTTCAGGGTCTCATTTGATTTTATGTGACATTTAGGGCCATATTTTCTAGATCTGATGCCATCTTTGGTATTTTCATTGGGATCACATTAAATCTGCACATTGCTTTGGGTAGTATGGGCATTTTGATGATATTAATTCTTCTGATCCATGAACATGGAAGATTTTTCCATTTTTCTGTCTTCTTGTATTTCTTTCCTTAATATTTTGGTAATTTTCAGTGTATAGATCTCTCATCCATGGTTAAATTTATCCCAAGGTATTTACATTTTTTTTGTAGCTATTATGAATGGGATTGATCTTACAAATTCTTTCTCAGCCATGGCATTGTCTGTATATACAATGGCTATTGATTTTTGTGTGTTGATTTTATACCTCGCAACTTTGCTAAACTCTCTTATGAGTCCTAATAATCTCTTAGTGGAGTCTTTGCTTCCTATCAGTATAGGATCATGTCATTTGCAAATAGGGATAACTTGGCTTTCTCCTTTCCCATTTCTATCCGTTTGATTTCTTTTTCTTATCTAATGGCTCTGATTAAAACTTCCAGAATTATATTGAATATGAATGATGAGAGGGGCATCCTTGTTTAGTCCTCAGTCTTGGTGGAAAGGCTTCCAGCTTCTCCCCATTCAGTATGATGCTGGCTCTGAGTTTGTCATATATTTCCTTGATTATGTCAAGGTGTGTTCCTTTTGTATTCAATTTGCTTAAGGTTTTTTTTTTTTCTTACGTTGAAAGGATGCTGTATTTTATCAAATGCTTTCTCTGTATCTATTGAGATCATTCTATGATTTTTATTCTTCATTATGCTAATGTGATGTATCACACTTATTGATTTACATGTGTTGAGCCATCTCTGCATGCCAGGGATAAATCCCACTTGGTCTTCGTGAATCATCTTTTTGATGTGTTGTTGGGTTTGATTAGCTAGTATTTTCTGGAGGATTTTTGAATCTATGCTTATCAGGGATATTGGTCTATAGTTCTATTTCTTTGTTGTATTTTTTTCTAATTTTGGAATTAAGGTGATGCTGGCTTCATAGAAGGAGTTTGGGAGGATTCCCTCCCTTTCAATTGTTTCGACTAGCTTGAGAAGAATTAGAATTCGTTCTTTAAGTGTCTGGTAGAATTCAGCAGTGATGCCATCTGGTCCTGGCCTTTGTTGGTGCGGTCTTTATTACAGATTCAATCTTTATTTTGGTTATTGGTCCATTTAGGTTTTCTGTATCTTAACTCAATTTTGGTAAATTGTGTGTGTCCAGAAATCTGTTTCCTCTAGATTTTCCCATTTGTTGGCATATAGCTTTTTTTAAATTTTTTTTTTTGTAATTCCTGATGATTCTTTTTATTTCTGTGATATCCATTGTAACATCTCCTTTTTCATCTCCGAGTTTATGAATTTGGCCTTCTCTCTTGAGACATGGCACTTTCCTTAGAAGAAAGAATGTGCCCTGTACCCTGCAGCTGTGGGAATTCTGGGCACAAGCTCTAATTCTCACATAATCTGTGTCATCCAGGGAATTGCCCTCTGTTTCTTGGGGCTCAGTACCATCAAAAATCTAAATGTACCAGATCTCAGGAAGGCCCTTCTGTATCTCCTAGTACATGGTGCTGAGAAACCAGCACACTGTCCTCAGCATTACCCTTGTATGTCCTGTGGGAACTGGGAGCAGTTCCCTCTGTGCCCTGCAGATCTGGGATTGTTACTGTTGGTGCAAAAGCCCCTGGAGTAAGTTATACTCACCTGTGTATCTGGAGAACTTGATCTCTGTTTCAGATTGGTGGTTGCCAGTCCACAACCCTCAACACAGCTGACTCGCATCCTATGTGATCTGAGTAACAACTGCACTGCATTCTGCAGCTCCAGGACTATAGCTGTAAGTATTACATTCAAGTCACCAGACTCTACCCCATGAGTCCTAGGGTGGAAACTACCTGCATTACACCACTTCAGATCAACACTTGCCAGTGCAAAATCCTCAATATTTATATATATATTGTAGTCATACTGGAGGAATGGGGAAGTTTCCCCTTCTCATCCTTCAGTGGTGGCACTAGGTACTTTGGTGACCAGTCACATTTACCTAGATCTGAGGAGGTCCCAACCATATTACATATCCCAGTACCACATCTAGTGGTGCCACAAGACCAAATATGATACAGTCTTGCCTGGTAGGATAACAAGCAACCCCCATATTTCCCTCAGCACTGAGAATGAAGCCCCAGCCATCACTAACCCTAGTGTGATTGTCACCCAACTCTCTAGGTACTGAAGATACACACCCTAGGAAGCCAACATACACTTCAAATTCGTATTTCGCCGGCGCCGCGGCTCACTAGGCTAATCCTCTGCCTTGCGGTGCCGGCACACCGGGTTCTAGTCCAGGTCGGGGCACTGATCCTGTCCCGGTTGCCCCTCTTCCAGGCCAGCTCTCTGCTGTGGCTAGGGAGTGCAGTGGAGGATGGCCCAAGTCCTTGGGCCCTGCACCCCATGGGAGACCAGGAGAAGCACCTGGCTCCTGCCATCGGATCAGCGCGGTGCGCCGGCCGCAGCGCGCCTACCGTGGCGGCCATTGGAGGGTGAACCAATGGCAAAAGGAAGACCTTTCTCTCTCTCTCTCTCTGTCCACTCTGCCTGTCAAAAAAAAAAATTCGTATTTCTATCTCTACAAACTGCTGCAGACTAGATAAGCATAGCACTGATGGACAATGCTGACAGTGAATTAAGCTAAAGAAACCACTCATATGTTATACTTACTGTATCACCTAGAAAGCCAAACTAACAACCCAAGATATATCCCACATTTCACCTAAAAAAAACTATTTTCCAACTAAATACATTCCATAAAGAAGGAACAGTTAGACCAGAGGTGCAGGTATCAACATAGGGACACAGGAAGCATAACTCAACAAAGGATGACATCTGCAAAAAGATAGAACAGCTCTCCAGAAATATAACCTGATTTCAAGCAAATCAATGAAAATGCCTGAAAAAGAATTCAAACAATGACCCTAAGGAAACTCAAAGAGATGCAAGAAAATACAGTTTAAAGAAATTATTGAATTTCTCATTCATATTATGTATTGTTTTTCTGAAGAGATATATTTCATCAAAAAGAGCCAAACAGAAATTTTAGAGCTGAAAACTTTAATCAATGAAACAAAAAATACAATTGAGAGATTCAACAATAAACAAACCAGAGAAAAGATCTTCTGAGCTGGAGGACAAGACTTTTCAAATAATCCAGTCAAGCAAAAGAGAGAAAAGTAGTAAAAATTAGGGGAAAGTTATGAGACCTATGGGATACAATTAAATAAACAAATATTCATATCTTAAGAACACCTAAACTAGAAAAGAAAAAAGCCATTAAGTACATACAGAAGGAAACAGAACCTGAAAACTTCCCAAATCTTGAAAGTGATGTGGATATCCAGATACAGGAAGCTCAAAGGATCCCAACCAGACTCAACCAAAAAAGATCTCTAAAAGCATATTATAGTCAATTTATCAAAAGTTAAGAACAGGGAGATAATCTTATGAGACAAAATCATCAACTTACACATAAAGTAAAACCAATTTAGACTAATAGCAGACTTCTCAGCAGAAACCCTATAGGCAAGACTGGGATGATATATTCAAAGTCTTGAAAGAAAAATAATCCCAATCAAGAATGTTATATATCAACAAAAGCTACCCTTTAGAAGTGAAATTTTTCCTAGACAAGCAAAACTAGAGAGAATTCTTTTCCATCAGAGCAACCTTACAAGAAATTCTATGTTAGAAGCAATTATCATGAAAATGCATGACTGTAAAAAATTCACTGAGCAGTCACAATGTATAACCAATCAACAAAATTATAAATTAGTCTTATCAATATTTACCTTGAGCCTAAGTGTATTAAGTTAACAAGTAAAAAGATATACATTGGCTGAATGGATAAAGACCAAAACCCAACTGTCTGCTGCATACAGGAAATTCACTTCACAGGAAAATAGCCGTAGGCTGAAAGTGAAGGGTTAGAAAAAGATATACCATGTAAAGAGAAATAAAAACGAGCAGGAGTAGTGAAATTCTTACAGGTGAAATATACTTTTTTTTTTGACAGGCAGAATTAGACAGTGAGAGAGAGAGAGAGAGAGAGAAAGGTCTTCCTTCCGTTGTTTCACCCCCCAAATGGCTGCTACAGCTGGAGCGCTGTGCCAATCCAAAGCCAGGAGCCAGGTGCTTCTTCCTGGTCTCCTGCGGGTGCAGGGCCCAAGCACTTGGGCCATCCTTCAGGTAAAATATACTTTAAGTCAAATATTGTAAAAAGAAACAAAGAAGGATATTAAACCTTGATCCAAAAATTCCAGAAGATATAACAATTATATATAACCCAGATATATAGAGTATATTATTAGACCTTCAGAGAGAGATAAACTCTAATACAGTAATACTCTAATACAATGATAGTGAGGAACATCAACACCCAAGTCATTAACTGACAGATATTCCAGCCAGAAAATCATCCAAGATGTATCAGATTTGAACTAATATATAAAACCAATGGACCTATTACATTTACAGAACATTTCACCCAACAGGTAACACATTCTGATATACATTCTTATCTCATAAATATATTGAACACTTTCTATGATATGTCATATATTAGGCCACAAATCAAGTCTCAGTAAATTAAATAGAAATCATAACATTTATCTTCTCAAAAAAGGTATAAAACTAGAAAACAATAGAAAATTTACAAATACATGGAACATGTTCCTGAATGACTAATGCATCAATTGAAGAAATCATAAAGGAAATAAACTTTCTTGAAACAAATGAAAATACAACAAACCAAAACCTGCAGGAGATAGCAAAAGCAACATTAAGTGCAAAGTTTCTATCAATAAGTTCTTATAGTAAAAAATACAAAAAGATCAACTTAATGATGCATCTCAAAGGCTTAGAAAAATAGGAATGAGTCAAAACCAAAATTAGATAAAAAGTAATACAAATCAGAGTAGAAAGAAATTAAATTATAACTAGAAAAGCAATAAAGGTGGGATTCCAAGATGATGGAATAGCGACAGGATGGTCTGTCTTATGCAGGATGAAATGAATATTAAAAAAATGAGAGTCCATTCTCAGGATAAACCTGCAGACAGCAGCCCAGAGTAGTGAAGGTGGTCCAGACCCATGCTGAGAGAGAAAAAAACAAAACAGAAGATCTGCCCCTTTGGATATGGGGAAGATGCCACCCAACCCAGCAATCCAGGTGAGAGGGGACTCCAAGTACCCAAGGCACTCCTGACACATCGGGAGGAAAAGCTTAGTAAACTGCTATTGGAACTCCACACAGATCTCCCATGGGTGAGATTAAAAAAAAAAAAAAAAAAACCAGAGGGGGAGTGGATGGCACTGTGGTGTAGCGGGTAAAGCCACTGCCTGCAGTGCCAGCATCCCATATGGGTGCCTGCTTTAGTCCTGGCTGCTCCACTTAAGACACAGCTCTCTGCTACAGTCTGTAAAATCAGTAGAATATGGCCCAACTGCTTGGGCTCCTGCACCCATGTGGGAGACCCAGAAGAAGCTCCAGGCTTTGGATCAGCCTACCTACAGCCATTGTAGCAATCTGGGGAGTGAACGAGCAGATGGAAGATTCTCTGTCTCCCTTTCTCTCTCTGCCTCTGTCTCTCTGTAACTCTGTCAAATAAATGAATAAATATTAAAAAAAAAAAAAAAACAAAAAAACAGAGGTGGGGAAAAAAGGCAGGCTTACATCTGTCCACCCCTTGCCTCATTTCTGCTGCAGTGGAGACCTGTGGCCAGCAGGGGGAGAGCTGACACCATTGTTCGACACAGACAGGGTGCAGCCGCCCTAGCACCAGAGTCAGATGCACCACATTTGCAGCCCAGCAACAAGAGGAAGGGGAAAAAGTTGCATAAGGGAGCCTGCAATATGCCCTTAAACCACAGATACAGAGAGAAAAGAAATCTACAAATGCCGAGAAACAAATGCAAAAATCAAGTATAATGAAGATACTATGAGCCCCCCAAAGGAACACTACAATATTTCAACATTAGAATATGAAAAAGAAGGGCTCACTGGGCTAATCCTCCACCTGCGGCACTGGTACTCTGGGTTCTAGTCCCGGTTGGGGGCACTGGTTCTGTCCCGGTTGCTCCGCTTCCAGTCCAGCTCTCTGCTACGGCCCAGAGAGGCAGTGGAGGATGGCCCAAGTCCTTGGGCCCTGCACCCGCAAGGGATACCAGGAGGAAGCACCTGGATCCTGGCTTCGGATTGGCACAGCGCTCCAGCCGTAGCGGCCATTTTGGGGGTGAACCAACAGAAGGAAGACCTCTCTGTCTCTCTCTCTCACTAACTCTGCCTGTCCAAAAAAAAGAATATGAAAATGAAGAGATTGAGGAAATATCAGACACGGAATTCAAAAAACTAATCATCAGATTACTCAAAAGCAATCAGAAGCAAATTCAGAAACTAAAGAAAACTATGTATGAAATAAATGAAAAATTTTCACATGAAATTGGGATTTTAAAGAGAAATCAAAATGAAATACTAGAAATGAAGAAATAAAAAAATCAAATAAAAAACACAGTGGAAAGTCTTAACAACAGAATAGGTGAGGCAAAAGAAACAATATCAGAGCTAGAATACAAATCCCTGGGAAATTTATAGTCAAACCAAAAACAAGAAGAAATCAGAAAACTAAAAAACACTGTTGGATATCTATAGGATACCATCAAACAACCAAACATAACAGGTCTTAGGAGTTCTTTAAGGCATGGAGAAAGAGAAGAGATTAGATGGCCTATTTAGTGAAATAATAACAGAACTTCCTAATTTGCATCCAAATATAGGAATCACATAGAACTCCCAATAGACATGTCCAGAAAGGATCTTCACCACGACACACTGTAGTCAAACACTCCACAATAGAGCACAAAGATTCTAAAGTGAGCACAAAGATTCTAAAGTGTGCACAAGAGAAATGCCAGATTACCATCAGAGGATCTCCAGACTCATAGCAGACTTCTCATCAGAAACCCTAAAGGATATGAGAGAATGGCAAGAAACACTCCAAGCCTTAAGAGAAAAAAATTTCAACCCCGAATACAGTACCCTGCAAAGTTCTCATTAGTGAATGAAGATGTGAAATAGACCTTCCATAACAAATAGAAATTGAAAGAATTTGTCCACCTGTCCAGCCTTACAAAAGATGCTTAAGGATGTGCTAAACACAGAAACATGGTCATCACTGCCAAAGAATCTGAAGGCACAAAACTCCTCAGTAAAAGTACAAAGGAAATCTAAAGTAAAAAAAAAAAAATAGGAATATTCATGGGAAAATGGCAAGGCAAAGTCATTGCGCATCAATGGTCACCTTGAATGTAAATGGTCTCGACTCTCCAGTTAAAAGACACAGACTGGCTGAATAGATTAAAAAAGAAAACCCATCTATTTGCTGCCTATAAGAAACACATCTCACCCAGAAAGATACTCCCAGACTGAAGGTAAAAGAATGGAAAAAGATATTCCATGCTAACAGAAACCAAAAAAGAGCTGGTGCAGCCATCCTAATATCAGACAAAATACTTTTTTAAAAAAGATATTTATTTTATTTTATTTGAAAGATAGAGTTACAGAGAGATGGAGACAGAGAAAGAGAGGTCTTCCAGCTGCTAGTTCACTCCCCAGATGGCTGCAATGGCTGCAGCTGCACCAATCCAAAGCCAGTGCCATGAGCTTCTTCCAGGTCTCCCAATTGGGTGCAGGGGCCTAAGAACTTGGGCCATCTTCTACTGCTATCCCAGGCCACAACAGAGAGCTGCATCAGAAGAGGAGCAGCTGGGACTAGAACCGGCACCCAAATGGGATGCCGGTGCTTCAGGTCAGGGCTTTAACCACTGTGCCACAGCACCAGCCCCCAGACAAAATACTTTAACATAACAGTTAAAAGTGACATGGCATCTCCTCCCAGGCCAGTGAAGTAATGAAAGTCAACAGAGTGCCTTCCCCCTAGGAGGTTCACACCTCCCTTAGGATATACCCCATGTGAAGAGATAGGTAGGTCTGGGCCTCTTAACTTACAGGGCCTAAAGCCCAACAGATTATTGTCAAGCCCCTTCTATCAGGTTCTATTTGCCTCTCAATCAGAAAACTTAATTGTAGCTTAGAAAGCACCTTTCTTAGCTCCTCTAATAATGACTCTGTCCTTTGTTCTAGACCCTGTCTAACGTACTTGGGCCTCATTCCTGTGTAATCATAACCTCTACTCTACCACCAATGGCTCTACTCCCAACCTGTGTGTACTGATGGTCCTCTTCCCCACTTAATGCTGTATAATTGTTCAAACCTGGTAAATGCCACTCTTAGGATCATTGGTTACTATCCTCACTCTGTCTTGTATGACCTTGTCTAAACATGATCAGAGTCGGCAAACTTGGAAGGCTTCCATAGCCTTGGCAACTCATGACGACAGCCTAGGGTGGTTACTGGTGCCATAAACTAGAGTGTCAATTTGTTGGGTCAACAACAGGAGCCACTGTGCACTTGCTCCTCATGTGGGATCTCTGTCCTTAATGTGCTGTACATTGTGATTTAATGCTATAACTAGTACTCAAACAGTATGTTTCACTTTGTGTTTCTATGTGGGTGCAAACTGTTGAAATCTTTATACTAAATTGATCTTCTGTATATAAAGAGAATTGAAAATGAATCTTGATGCAAATGGAAGGGGAGAGGGAGCGGGAGAGGGGAGGGTTGCGGGTGGGAGGGAAGTTATGGGGGGGAAGCCATTGTAATCCATAAGCTGTACACTGGAAATTTATATTCATTAAATAAAAGTTAAAAAAAAAGTGACATGGACACTACATAATGATCAAGAGATCAATTTGCAGGAAGAAATGACTATATATATATTTATATTTACATTATATTTATTTGTGTGTGTGTGTGGCACACACTTGGCTATTTAAAAGAAATGTTAAGGAATCCAAAGGGAGACACAGACTCAAATACAATAGTAATAGGGGAATTCAGTACTCCAATTTCACCAATGGGCAGATCAACCAGACAGAAAATCAGCAAGGAAACAACAGAGTTAATCAACACTATATACCAAATTGATTTAACTAATACCTATAGAACATTCCATCCTACAGCTGCAGAATATACATTCTTCTCACCAGTACATGGAACTTTCTCTAGGATTTACCTCATACTAGGCCATAAAGCAAGTCTCAGCAAATTAAAAAAAAAAAATAGAAATCATACCATGCACCTTCTCAGGCTACAATGGAATGAAGTTGGAAATTAACAATTCAGCAATCTCTACAGCATATGCAAACACATGGAGACAGAACAACATGCTCCTAAATGAACAGAGGCTCATGGAAGACCAAAAACACAAATTAAAAAATTTCTGGAAACAAATGAAGATGACAATACAATATACCAAAACCTTTGGGATACAGCAAAAGCAGTGTTAAGAGGAAAATTTATAGCAATTAGTGTCTACATCAAGAAATTGGAAAGGCACTAAATGAGCTATCAATACATCAAGGACCCAGAAAAACAACAAAACAAACCCAAAGCTAGTAGGAGAAAGGAAATAATTAAAATTAGAGAATAAACAAAATCAAAACCAAAAAATAGATCAGCAAAACAAGATGGTTCTTTGAATAAAACAATAGGCACACCATTGGCCCTACTAACCAAAAAATGAAAAGACCCAAATTAATAAAATTAGAGACGAAGAAGGAAATGTAACAACAGACACCACAGAAATAAAAATCATCATCAGAAATTACTACAAAGAGCTATATGCCAACATTGGGAAACCTAGAAACAATGGATAGATTTCTGGACAAATACAACCTCCCTAAATTGAACCATGAAGACATAAGAGACCTAAACAGAACCATAACCAAGACAAAAATTGAATCAGTAACAAAGATCCTCCCAACAAAGAAAATCCCAACACTGGATGGCTTCATTGATGAATTTTTTAAAAGATTTATTTATTTGAAAGACAGAGTTAGAGGAGAGGCATCTGATGGTTCACTCCCCAACTATCCGCAACAGGTGGAACTGTGCTGAACTGAAGCCAGGAGCTTCTTCAGGGTCTCCCTCCTGGGTGCAGTGGCCCAAGGACTTGGGTCATCCACTGCTTTCCCAGGCCATAGCAGAGAGCTGGATGGGAAGTGGAGCAGCCCAGCCTTGAACCGGTGCCCAT